>NC_139004.1:37609771-38809771 GCF_964374135.1 Grampus griseus | reverse complement strand
ATACATTCTTTTTTAATATTCTTTTCCATTATGGTTTATCACAGGATATTGAATATAGTTCCCTGTGCTATACAGTAGGACTTTGTTGTTTATCCATTCTGTATAGACCAGTTTGCATCTGCTAATCCCAAACTCCAATCCATCCCTCCCTCACTCCACTGGCTACATAGTTTTCTAATTTAGGAATGTATTTTACTTGACCAGTCTCCAGTTAATGGACTCTGAGACTACTTCCAATTTTTTATTTTTATAGAAATTATTGGGAATTCCCTGGCTCCCACGGAATTAGGACTCTGTGCTCTCATTGCCGTGGGCACGGGTTCTATCCCTGGTTGGAGAACTAAAATCCCACAAGCTGCACCGTGAGGCCAAAAAAAAAAAAAAATTATTAACCCCAACTTAAAGATTAGGGAACTGAAGCTCTGAGGAGCTAAATGACCCCCTTTTCAATATCAATGACCCCCTAGAACTAAGCTGCTCAGGCCAAGCCCCAGACTTCTGACTCTCAAAACAGTATTCTTTCCAACTAGACCACAGGAACAGGAAGCTGGAATTACTGACATAAGATATGGACTTGACAACTAAAAAAGAGGGGTTTTTTTAACTGCCCCATTTCTTAAAAAGTTAAGCATATACTTGCCATAAAACCAGCCATTCCACTCCTGGGTGATTTACCCAAAAGAAATGAACACATACATCCATACAAATACTTGTACATGAATATTCATAGCAGCTTTATTTTTAGTATTCAAATAATGAAAACAACCTAAATGTTCATCAACAGGAAACTGAGTAAACAAATTGTGATGTAGCCATTCAATGGAATACTACTCGGCAACCAAAAGGAAGGAAGTACTGATACATACAACAACATGCATGAGTCTTAAAAATAATATATTGAGCAAAAGAAGCCAGACACAAAGGAATATGGACTGCATAATACCACTCATATGAAGTTCAACAGGCAAACTAGGCTATACTATTGGAAAGTGACCAGTGAGGCCCTCCCCTCCGCACACGTTTCTCAAAGGCAGACCTGCCTGTGAGGACCACATGTCTGAAGCCCTCACCATGCCACCACACGTGTAAAAGCTGAATGGTTCCATGAGAAAGAAGACTTTGTGTCAAAAATAGACTTTCAAGGAGAAAAATAAAAGCTGTTTCCTGAAGCTAGGCATAGGGGAGCAATGCCTGGAAAGGTAAATGCTGGAAAACCTAGTTCAAATTTTGAAGGGTTGAGAAGGACTCCAGGTGATAACAATTCCAGGGCCCCCTCTGCCTCAGAGGTCCAATAAAATTCAACTACCTCATTCGCCTTCGGTCTACCTCCTCTGCCTTCGGTCTGCCTCCTCCCATCACAGAATCTCCGAGACCACTTTAAAGACCATCTCAGTTTCTTCAGACAAGTGACTTTCAGATGCTCAGCTGATTAGGAAAGTCAGAGGTGGTTGCTTGCAAAAGAGAACAGCACAAAACAAAACTGAAAGCCCTAAAGAAGGAAGAATCTCTATAAATCAAATATTTGTCTGTAACTGATCATGGCAGCCTGCAATAAAGGCATCTCCAAAACCAAACTGTTTGTTTTGTCTACAGAAATATGTGTGTGTGTGTGTGTGTGTGTGAGTGAGTGAGAGAGAGAGAAGCTGAGAGAATATGAATGAAGCCAAGATAAGAGAGAGCAGGTGAATTTTCCATTTCTTACCAGACTTCCCACGACCAAAAGGTAATAAGGTCCATAATCAGGAAACTCTCAACTTACACCTGTGTGTATTCTTTTTTTTTTTTTTTTTTTTTTTGCGTTACGCGGGCCTCTCACTGTCGTGGCCTCTACCGTCGTGGAGCACAGGCTCTGGACGCGCAGGCTCAGCGGCCATGGCTCACGGGCCCAGCCGCTCCGCGGCACGTGGGATCCTCCCGGACCGGGGCACGAACCCACGTCCCCACGTCCCCTGCATCAGCAGGCGGACTCTCAACCACTGCGCCACCATGGAAGCCCTGTGTGTATTCTTAAAGCAGTGTTTTTCTTTTTTTTTTTTAAGATTTTTTTTTGATGTGGACCATTTTAAAAGTCTTTACAGAATTTGTTACAATACTGCTTCTGTTTTGTGTTTTGGTTTCTTGGTCGCAAGGCATGTGGGATCTTAGCTCCCTGATCAGGGATCAAACCTGCACCCCCTGCATTGGAAGGCGAAGTCTTAACCACTAGATCACCAGGGAAGTCCCAAACCAGCGTTTCTCTGAGTCTAATTACCTAGAGTATGTACATCAGAGGCACTTGAAGGAAGGGTGCTCTTGTTAACAGTGCTGGTTCCTGGGCTCCAGATCTCTGGAATTTAAGTCACTGTGTCTGGGATGGAGCCCAGGAATCACCAGGTGATTCTTACTCACTAAAGATTGAAGACCATTACTTTAAACAAACACAGTGAGTTGTTTGTTAATGGTTTGCTCAATAGTTTAACTTGATTATAAGTTAACAAATTAAACTCTATATTTTCACTGGTATATTTGAATTACATCTGACTCAAGAAAAGCAATTATGAACTGGTGAAGAAATCAACGAACAAACAACAACACTGGACGGTTGAGAATGTAAATGCATATAACCTTTCTGGGACTGTCAGCAATGTGTAAAAAATTCCTTCTAAATGCTTTGATTCATATTTTCCACTTCTAGTTATGTATCTAAAGGAAATAATCAGTAAGCCAAGAACTATGTTATAAAAATGTTTATTTTGCCCTTGTTCATAATAATGAAAAATTGAAACCATCTAAATGTCTAACGACATGAGATTGTTAACTAAGTTATAACAGTGCTGTGTGTTAAATGGAGATTGATATTTATTGATATAGAAACATGTTTATAGTATTTCATTGAGAAAGATTACAAAACATTTTACCATATTTCATTAAAAAAACAAAAGATTTGGAAGGATAGAATACAAAATGTTAACAGTAATTATCTTTGGTTGTTATGGTTATAGGTCACATACATTTTTCTTCTTTGTAATTTTTCTAAATTCTTTAAAAATAATGCACATTATTTTTATAATCAGAAAAAAGCAGCAATATTATATTAGTTTCAGGTGTACAACATAGTGATTCAATATTTTTATAGATTATACTCCATTTAAAGTTATTATAAAATAATGGTTATATTTCCCTGTGTGGTACAGTATATCCTTGTTGCTTATTTATTTTTTACAGAGTATTTTGTATCTTTTAATCCCCTACTCCTAAGGCTGTATTCATTTTGAATAGAAGGAGACAGGCCACTGAATTCCATGTCTGAGGAGTGGGATGAAGTCCCAGATCTACTGCTTTGAACCTCACTTTTCTTTTCTCTCAAATGGAGATGGTAATATCTTCCTTGTCTACCTCAGAGGGTAAGTGTGAGATAAAATGTGGAAAATGTTTTGTAAACTATAAAATGTTTTATGAAGTTAGTGTATTATTAAGTCTTGATTTTCATATCAGAGACATAAATTCAGGTATGCAAAGATTAGTTATTAAAGCATAAAGCTAGACCTTTTTTAAAAAAAATTTTTTTTAACTTTTTATTATGGAAGTTTTTAAACATATAACCAAAGGAGATAGAATAATATAATGACCTACCATGTATACATCACCTGGCTTCAATATTATCAACTTAACAGCCAAATTGTTTTAGTTATGCCTGCCTACCCACTCCTACTGTTAACATAGTACCAGACATGAAACTGGCATTGGACCTCTGTGATTTTCATAGACACCAAAAGATATTTCAATTCTTAATTCCTCATCTAAAAAGAAAGAATTGTACACTTTAAAAGGATGAATTTTATGGCATTCGAATTGCATTTCAATTAAAAAAAAAGACAGGAATTAACATATGTCCAACACTTAGCATAAATGTCTGGCATTTAGACATGGCTCATTATGGGTAAATTCTCATCTGTGGTGTTGCCATGACTTCAAGCTCTAAGGTGACTACAAACTCTCCTTAAAACAAAATGCTTACTCGGAAACAACTACAGGGTTAACAGTGACAATAGTGTATAAAGTTTAGTCATTGGAATGTGGGTGACATTTTTCCTCTCAATTTACATGAAAACTTTACATGATTCTATACATTAAAAATTCACATGAGGGACTTCCCTGGTGGTCCAGTGGTTAAGACTCCGTGCTTCCAGTGCAGGGGGTGAGGGTTCAATCCCTGGTCGGGGAACTAAGATCCCACATGCTGCATGGCGTGGCCAAAAAACAAAAAATTTACATGAAAATCTTCTATGATTCATAATATATACCACTTAAAATTAAACAAACAAACAAAAAAAACCCAGTATCCAGACATATTATATCTCCAGACTGTTCACCCTCAGAAGGCATTCTAGGGACTTTCCTGGTGGTCCAGGGGCTAAGACTCTGTGCTCCCAATGCAGGGGGCCTGGGTTCGGTCCCTGGTCTGGGAACTAGATCCTGCATGCACGCCACAACTAAGAGCCAGCGCAGCCAAAATAAATAAATAAATGCTTAAAAAAAAAAAAAAAAAGAAGGTATTCTACCAGAAATGCAACACCACAACCAAGAGTTGATTTAATGTTATTCCTAAAGATTATGCATGCAGCTCAGCATTGGGGCAATCATAGGCGCCCTGAAGTCTGACAGACTTGAGTTCAAACCCCAGCCCTGTCACCTACCAGATATGTGACATCAGACAAATTCAAATTAATTACTCCTTCTAAATCTTGTACGCTAGCATCTCCCTCCTATAGTCAGTAGGAGACCTAAATAAGACAAGGTAAATAAAGCACTTGGCATGGTGGCCAACACGTAGTGGGTTAGCAATAACATCTCACAAGATATTTCTTCATTTATAGAAGACGTTTTGGTTTTTTTGTTTTTTGTTTTGTTTTGTTTTACCGCACAGCTTGCTGGATCTTAGTTCCCCAACCAGGGATTGAAGCTGGGACCATGGCAGTGAAAGCACAGAGTCCTAAACACTGGATGGCCAGGCAATTCCCTATAGAAGACCTTTTGGATGTACTATCATAGATATGGTTTTCTCTCTTATAGATGAAGAAACTGACAAGCTTCGTGAGTATTGCTGAGGGTGTGGAGGCAGAGGACTTCTCATCCTCTCCCAGGAAAGTGAAATTTGGGACAACCACTTGGCATAGCCACGATTTGCTATGTCTAGGGAAGTTGAAGAGGTGGTTTTCCCTACATTCCAGCAAGTCCATTTCTAGGTGTGTGCCCTAGAAAATTCTCACATGTGTGGCAAGGAGACACAGAATGTTCATTGCAACAACACTTCTGAGGGCAAAAACTTGGAAGCAATCTCAGTGTCCATTAACAGGAAAATGGATAGATCAATTGTGATACAGTCATGAAGTCAAACACCTACAGCAATTAAACGGACTGAACTATCCATATGAAGCAACATGGGTAAATCTCAAAACCACGAGGCTGAATGGAAAAAGTAGTGGCAGAAAGATTCATACAATATGATACCATTTGTATAAGGTTTACAAACATGTGAAACAATAGGATATCCTTTCTATGGATTCATATATATCAACTTTAAAAATAATAAATAGTAAATTCAGGATAATGGTTATCTCAAGAAAGAAAAAGAAGGGAATATAATAAGGGAGGGATACCTGGGTGTGTGTGTGTAATTGTTTCTGTAATATTTGACTTCTTTAAAAATATAAAAAACAAATATGGCATAGTGTTAGGATGTGAGTAAGGACTTGGATGTTTGTTATATTCTTTTTTTTTAACTTTTTAAAAATATACATTTATTTATTTATTTATTTATTTATTTATTTTTGGCTGCATTGTGTCTTCATTGCTGCGCACGGGCTATCTCTAGTTGCAGTGAGCAGGGGCTACTCTTCGTTGCGGTGCGCGGGCTTCTCATTGTGGTGGCTTGTCTTGTTGCAGAGCATGGGCTCTAGGCACGCAGGCTTCAGTAGTTGTGGCACGCAGGCTCAGCAGTTGTGGCTCGCAGGCTCTAGAGCTCAGGTTCAGTAGTTGTGGCGCACGGGCTTAGTTGCTCTGCGGCATGTGGGATCTTCCTGGACCAGGGATCTAACCCGTGTCCCCTGCATTGGCAGGCGGATTCTTAACCACTGTACCTCCAGGGAAGTCTCCCTACTGCCTGTTGAAACACGTCAAACTTTTTTTTAAATAAAAGGGAGACGGGACCAAGCAGGAAGGTAAATCCTCTAGCATCACACAGGTCAGTGAAAAAAGCAGTTCAACACTCTTTCCTAAGCTTCTTTTGCTATTGGAAGGAAATGCTTAAATTTCCCACCAGACCATGTGGCAAAATCCAGAGAGCCCTGCCCAGACCTAGAGACCATCCACCATCACCACACAGTGGTAACACTAGGCCAAGTTAGCTGTCACTTGGAATGAGGAGGATAAATTAAATAGTAAACTCTGAAAAGACTCTTCTGAGGCCTCAAGTCTTCAAGAAATTCTCTGGAAGGCAATGCAAAGAAGAATAATGCGTTCTATGAGTGAAGTCATTTAGAGTCTGAGCTAATAATCCCAAGAGTTTTGATTGTTGCTAAATTATCTGCATTTCAGCAGGACCATTTGAACGGGCAAATTCCTGAATGAGTCATAATCCACACAAATGAAGTAAAAAATAACTCCAAGCTTCTCTCTACACGAGAGCGATGTTAAAGATTAGATAGAAATCAAACGGAATATCTGCCTCCAAACCTGTTGGTGGCCTCCAGCAATCCTTCTGGGTGGGTCAAAGGCCATTGTATTAGCTGGGCTTGTGAACGATGGCTGACAGCTGCCTCTTAAGATCCTCCCAAGCCCTGCCTCCGTGTTCTACATTCAGGCATAGCTTGGCTCAAAGGATTGGGGAAACTGATGACTTGGGCTAGTGGTAGGGGGCTTTGCTTACCCGAGCAAGCAAAAAGCTTTAGGAGAAAATTCTGCTGAACATTTTTCGAATGGGTAATTTATTTTTTAATAATAGAGGATGTTTTCAGTCCTATCATGTTTCTGAATTCTACAATTTTATTTTCCTTCTAGCAAGTTCCTGTGGGCACCTCACCATTCCCACAAAAGAGTGAATACCCCAATGGATAAATCCGTCTTTGTGTTTCCAGAGCAATTTCTTCTTCACAAAGAGGTTCCATATCCAATATGTCATTTGATTCTCATGCTATTTGAGTCATAGGAGATAGGAATAATGACAATAACAATAATATCAAGTATTTGATATTACTTAATGAAAGAAGCCAGTCACAAAAGATCACACATTGCAGATTTCATTTATATGGAATGTCCAGGATAGGCAAATCCATAAGGATTTAAAGTAGATTAGGGAATTCCCTGGCAGTCCAGTGGTTAAGACTCCATGCTTCCACTGCAGGAGGCATGGGTTCGATCCCTGGTCGGGGAACTAAGATCCCACATGCCGTGTGACGTGGCCAAAAATAAAAAAAACAAATAAAGTAGATTAGTAATTGCCACGGGTTGGGAGAAAGGGGTAATGGAGAGTGAGTGCTAATGTGTACAGGGTTCCTTTTGGGATTGATGAAAAAGTTCTGGAATTAGATAGTGCTGATGGTTGCACAATCTTGTGAATACATGAAAAACCTTACACTTTGAAATGGTGAACTTTATGGAATGTGAATTTTATCTCGATTTTTTTTAATTGCAGAAGGAAAAAACTGAGTGCTTACCACGTGCTAAGGCTGCCCAAGGTCTTTACTTGCTGCAAGCCACTTATCTCTCCTAATCATCTCAACAAGCTTATGAGATACTATCATTTCCCGGAGACAGGCTCAGAGAGATGATGGGTCCACAGTGATGTGGCGAACACGTAAGAGCCAACCAAAATTCAGATTCTGACCCTTACTTTCCAAATCAAACCTTTAACTGTCACCCAGTAATTCAAGAAGATATTTCTGCATGTAACTCAACTGATAGTATTTCCTCTGCTCTACTCTCTTAGTAAAAGATCTTTGCAATGCTTTTTACTTTTACCTCTTAGGGTGCCTTTTTAAAATCTTCAGTTCGTCTTCCTGACTTTTTGAGAGTTAAAAATAGTAGTGACTTCCCCCGGAAAGTCCTTAACTCTTTAAACCACCTTTCTTCTGATAAAAAGCGAAGTTTCATTTGTTAGCTCCAGGGAAGTCCCTTAGGGTCACACAACTACAGATGATTTTAAGCAAAGCTGTGATGTCTAGCCATTACACTCATTCTGCTTCAAGGACATGATTACCTTACCACACAGTTCCCCAAGGGTTTTTGTTTACTCTGGTCTAAGAGGTCATTTGGATGACAAGTGAGTCAGTCAAAACACTAGAGAAGGAAAAGATACATAGCAACAGTCTCTGTTATGGGTGAATCCTCAGACATTCAGAATTTCAGGGTGGAGAGACTGGGAGTGACTTTCCTATGGCCTGGAGCTAAGAGCAGACCTGAGCCTAAAATTCTAACACTATGGTAGATTTCTCAAATGAGTCTCAATCAAAAGAAATTGATATTTATATAAAATATAAGTTTAAAAAGTCTAACTAAAAAATGAGTACAGTATCATCCCACTTTTTTGAAAAAAACTATATATATAAACATTTATAAGTGCTAAGATAGGTACCAAAATGTTAATAGAGGTCATATCTCAGGATGGGAGCATCATAAGTGATCATTTTTCTCCTTTTATTTTATTTATTTATTTTTTATTATTATTATAAAATTAATTTATTATTTATTTTTGGCTGCATTGGGTCTTCGATGCTGTGTGCGGCTTTCTCTAGTTACGGCAAGTGGGGGCTACTCTTCCTTGCGGTGCGGGCTTCTCAGTGCGGTGGCTCCTCTTGTTGTGGAGCATGGGCTCTAGGCACGTGGGCTTCAGTAGTTGTGGCATGCGGGTTCAGTAGTTGTGGCTCACAGGCTCTAGAGTGCAGGCTCAGTAGTTGTGGCACAAGGGCTTAGTTGATCCGCGGCATGCGGGATCTTCCCGGAACAGGGCTCGAACCCGTGTCCTCTGCATTGGCAGGTGGTTTCTTAACCACTGCGCCACAAGGGAAGCCCTATTTATTTGATTCTGACAGTGCCATCTGGCTGGCAGGATCTCAGTTCCTCAACCAGGGACTGAACCTGGGCCCACGGCAGTGAAAGCAGAGTCCTAACCACTGGGCTGCCAGGGAATTCCCTTTTTTTCTCCTTTTAGATAATCTATATGTACTCATTTTTTTACAATGGGCTTTTGAAAAGAATAATTTCCTGTTTTTTAAAAAGTGAGAGTAGGCAAAAATTTCTTACATAGGGTACAAAAAAGTATCAAGCATAAAATAAACAATTGATAAATTGGACTATATTAAAATTAAGAAATGCAGTTCACCGACCAGAGGGCAGACAGAAGCAAGAAGAACTACAATTCTGCAGCCTGTGGAAGGAAAACCACATTCACAGAAAGATAGACAAAATGAAAAGGCAGAGGACTTTGTACAAGGAACAAGATAAAACCCCAGAAAAACAACTAAAAGAAGTGGAGATAAGCAACCTTCCAGAAAAAGAATGCAGAATAATGATAAGGAAGATGATCCAGGACCTCAGAAAAAGAATGGAGGCAAAGATTGAGAAGATGCAAAAAATGTTTAACAAAGATCTAGAAGAATTAAAGAACAAACAAACAGAGATGAACAACACAATAACTGAAATGAAAAATACACTAGTAGGAATCAATAGCAGAATAACTGAGGCAGAAGAACGGATAACTGACCTGGAACACAGAATGATGGAATTCACTGCTGCAGAATAGAATAAAGAAAAAAGAATGAAATGAAATGAAGACAGCATGAAACACATGCTGTCTTCATGTTTGGGACAACATTAAACACAATAATATTCGCATTATACAGGTCCCAGAAGGAGAAGAGAGAGAAAGGACCCGAGAAAATATTTGAAGAGATTATAGTCGAAAACTTCCCTAACATAGGAAAGGAAATAACCACCCAAGTCCAGGAAGCACAGAGAGTCCCATACAGGATAAACCCAAGGGGAAACACGCCAAGACACATAGTAATCAAATTGGCAAAAATTAAAGACAAAGAAAAATTATTGAAAGCAGCAAGGGAAAAAATGACAAATAACATACAAGGGAACTCGCATAAGGTTAACAGCTGATTTCTCAGCAGAAACTCTACAAGCCAGAACGGAGTGGCACAATATATTTAAAGTGATGAAAGGGAAGAACCTATAACGAAGGTTACTCTACCCGGCAAGGACCTCATTCAGATTCGATGGAGAAATCAAAAGCTTTACAGACAAGCAAAAGCTAAGAGAATTCAGCACCACCCAACCAGCCCTACAACAAATGCTAAAGGAACTTCTCTAAGTTGGAAACACAAGAGAAGAAAAGAACCTACAAAAACATACCCATAACAGTTAAGAAAATAGTAATAGCAACATACATATAAATAATTACCTTTGGGCTTCCCTGGTGGCGCAGTGGTTGAGAGTCTGCCTGCAGATGCAGGGGACACGGGTTCGTGCCCTGGTGTGGGAAGATCCCACATGTCGCGGAGCGGCTGGGCCCATGAGCCATGGCCTCTGAGCCTGCGTGTCCGGAACCTGTGCTCTGCAACGGGAGAGGCCACAACAGTGAGAGGCCCGCATATAGCAAAAAAAAAATTACCTTGAACATGAATGGATTAAATGCTTCAACCAAAATACACAGGCTCACTGAATGGATACAAAAACAAGACCCACTTCAGACCTAGGGACACATACAGACTGACAGTGAGGGGATGGAAAAAGATATTCCATGCAAATGGAAATCAGAAGAGAGCTGCAGTAGCAATACTCATAGCAGATAAAATAGAATTTAAAATAAAGAATGTTACAATAGACAAGGAAGGACACTACATAATGATCAAGGGATCAATCCAAGATGAAGATATAACAATTATAAATATATATGCACCCAACATAGGAGCACCTCAATACATAAGGCAACTGCTAACAGCTATAAAAGAGGAAATCCACAGTAACACAATACTAGTGGGGGACTTTAACACCTCATTTACACCAAAGGACAGATCATCCAAAATGAAAATAAATAAGGAAACAGAAGCTTTAAATGACAAAATAGACCAGATACATTTAATTGATATTTATAGGACATTCCATCCAAAAACAGCAGATTACACTTTCTTCTCAAGTGCGCACGGAACATTCTCCAGGATAGATCACACCTTGGGTCACAAATCAAGCCTTGGTAAATTTAAGAAAATTGAAATCATATCAATCATCTTTTCTGACCACAACGCTATGAGATGAGCAATCAATTACAGGGGAAAAAAACCTAAAAAACACAAACACATGGAGGCTAAACAATATGTTACTAAATAACAAAGAGATCAATGAAGAAATCAAAGAGGAAATCAAAAAATACCTAGAGACAAATGGCACTGAGAACACGATGATCCAAAACGTATGGGATGCAAAAGAAGTTCTAAGAGGAAAGTTTATAGCAATACAAGCCTCTTCAAGAAACAGGAAAAATCTCAAATAAACAATCTAACCTTACACCTAAAGGAACTAGAGAAAGAAGAACAAACAAAACCCAAAGTTAGCAGAAGGAAAGAAATCATAAAAATCAGAGCAGAAATAACTGAAATAGAAACAAAGAAAACAATAGCAAAGATCAATAAAACTAAAATCTGGTTCTTTGAGAAGATAAACCTTTAGCCAAACTCATTAAGAAAAAGAGGGAGAGGAATCAAATCAATAAAATTAGAAATGAAAAAGGAGAAGTTACAACGGACACTGAAGAAATACAAAGCATCCTAAGAGACTTCTACGAGCAACTCTATGGCAATAAAATGGACAATCTAGAAGAAACGGACAAATTCTTAGAAAGGTATAACCTTCCAAGACTGAACCAGGAAGGAATAGGAAACATGAACAGACCAATCACAAGTAATGAAATTGAAACTGTGATTAAAAATCTTCCAAAAAACAAAAGTCCAGGACCAGATGGCTCCACACGTGAATTCTATCAAACATTTAGAGAAGAGCTAACACCTATCCTTCTCAAACTCTTCCAAAAAAATTGCAGAGGAAGGAACACTCCCAAACTCATTCTATGAAGCCACCATCACCCTGATACCAAAACCAGACAAAGTACTACAAAAAAGAAAATTACAGACCAATATCACTGATGAATATCATGCAAAAACCCTCACAAAATACTAGCAAACAGAATCCAACAACACACTGAAAGGATCATACACCATGATCAAGCAGGATTTATCCCAGGGATTCAAAGATTCTTCAATATATGCAAATCAATCAATGTGATACACCATATTAACAAATTGAAGAAGAAAAACCATATGATAATCTCAATAGATGCCGAAAAAGCTTTTGACAAAATTCAACACCCATTTATGATAAAAACTCTCCAGAAGATGGGCATAGAGGGAACCTACCTCAACATAATAAAGGCCATATATGACAAACCCACAGCCAACATCATTCTCAATGGTGAAAAACTGAAAGCATTTCCTCTAAGATCAGGAACAAGACAAGGATCTCCACTCTCGCCACTATTATTCAACATAGTTTTGGAAGTCCTAGCCACAGCAATCGGAGAAGAAAAAGAAATAAAAGGAATACAAATTGGAAAAGAAGAAGTAAAACTGTCACTGTTTGCAGATGACATGATGCTATACATAGAGAATCCTAAAGATGCCACCAGAAAGCTACTAGAACTAATCAATGAATTTGGTAAAGTTGCAGGATACAAAATTAATGCACAGAAATATCTTGCATTCCTAGACACTAACAATGAAAGATCAGAAAGAGAAATTAAGGAAACAACCCCATTCACCATTGCAACAAAAAGAATAAAATACCTAGGAATAAACCTACCTAAGGAGGTAAAAGACCTGTACTCAGAAAACTATAAGACACTGATGAAAGTAATCAAAGATGACACAAACAGTTGGCGAGATATACCATGTTCTTGGATTAGAAGAATCAATATTGTGGGCTTCCCTGGTGGTGCAGTGGTAAAGAATCTGCCTACCAATGCAGGGGACACGGGTTCGAGCCCTGGTCCAGGAAGATCCCACATGCTGGGGAGCAGCTAAGCCCGTGAGCCACAACTACTGAGCCTGCGTGCTACAACTACTGAAGCCTGTGCACCTAGAGCCCGTGCTCAGCAGCAAGAGAAGCCACTGCAATGAGAGGCCTGCACACAAGGAAGAGTAGCCCCTGCCTGCTGCATCTAGAGAAAGCCCATGTGCAGCAGCAAAGACCCAATGCAGCCAAAAATAAATGAATTAAATAAATCTATTAAAAAAAAAGAAGAATCAATATTGTGAAGATGACTATACTACCCAAAGCAATCTACAGATTCAGTGCAATCCCTATCAAATTACCAATAGCATTTTTTACAGAACTAAAACAAAAATCTTAAAATTTGTATGGAGACACAAAAGACCCCGAATAGGCAAAGCAGTCTTGAGGGAAAAAAACGGAGCTGGAGGAATCAGACTCCCTGACTTCAGACTATACTACAAAGCTACAGTAATCAAGACAATATGGTACTGGCACAAAAACAGAAATATAGATCAATGGAACAGGGTAGAAAACCCAGAGGTAAACCCACACGCCTATGGTCAACTAATCTATGACAAAGGAGGCAAGGATATACAATGGAGAAAAGACAGTCCCTTCAATAAGTGGTGCTGGGAAAACTGGACAGCTACATGTAAAAGAATGAAATTAGAGCTCTCCCTAACACCATACACAAAAATAAACTCAAAATGGATTAGAGACCTAAACGTAAGACCAGACACTATAAAACTCTTAGAGGAAAACATAGGAGGGACACTCTTTGACACAAATCACAGCAAGATCTTTTTTGATCCACCTCCTAGAGTAATGGAAATAAAAACAAAAATGAACAAATGGGACATAAACTTAAAAGCTTTTGCACAGCAAAGGAAACTACAAACAAGACGAAAAGACAACCCTCAGAATGGGAGAAAATATTTGCAAACGAATCAACGGACAAAGGATTAATCTCCAAAATATATAAACAGCTCATGCAGCTCAATATTAAAAAAACAAACAACCCAATACAAAAAGGGGCAGAAGACCTAAATAGACATTTCTCCAAAGAAGACATACAGATGGCCAAGAAGCACATGAAAAGCTGCTCAACATCACTAATTATTAGAGAAATGCAAATCAAAACTACAATGAGGTATCACCTCACACCAGTTAGAATGGGCATCATCAGAAAATCTACAAACAACAAATGCTGGAGAGGGTGTGGAGAAAAGGGAACCCTCTTGTACTGTTGGTGGCGATGTAAATCGATACAGCCACTATGGAGAACAGTATGGAGGTTCCTTAAAAAACTAAAAATAGAATTACCATATGATGCAGCAATCCCACTACTGGGCATATACCCAGAGAAAACCATAATTCAAAAAGACACGTGCACCCCAATGTTCATTGCAGCACTATTTACAATAGCCAGGTCATGGAAGCAACCTAAATGCCCCTCAACAGACAAATGGATAAAGAAGATGTGGTACATATATGCAACGGAATATTACTCAGCCATAAAAAGGAACGAAATTGGGTCATTTGTAGAGATATGGATGGATCTAGAGACTGTCATACAGAGTGAAGTAAGTCAGAAAGAGTAAAACAAATACCGTATATTAACGCATGTATGTGGAACCTAGAAAGATGGTACAGATTAACAGGTTTGCTGGGCAGAAACAGAGATAGAGACACAGATGTAGAGAACAAACGTATGGACACCAAAGGGGGAGAGTGGCGGGGGGTCGTGATGGTGGTGTGATGAATTGGGAGATTGGGATTGACATATATACACTAATATGTATAAAATCGATAACTAATAAGAACCTGCTGTATAAAAAATAAATTAAATTTAAAAAAAAAGAAATGCAGTTCACCAAAAGACACCATTAAAAGAGTGAAAAAGTAAGTCATAGAGTGGGAGAATATATTCACAATACATGCATCCAGTAAAGGACTCAAGTTCAAAATGTATTTTAAGAACCCTTTTACAAATAACTAAGTAAAAGGCAGACAGCCCAATAGTTAATTGGGCAAGAGACTTGAACAAGCACTTCACAGGACATATCCAAAATTTGCAATAAACCTATGTACCTTTTAAGATGCTTTTTGCAAATTAAAATTCACAAACAAGGTGTATATTCATTAGAATGGCAAAAATTTTAAAGAATGACATTATCAAATGTGGGCAAGATCATGGAGCTAGTAGCACATCCATACATTTCCGTCAGAATAAACGGTACAACTACTTTGGAAAACGTATCAGCTCTAGTAAAGCTAAATCCATGCTTACCCTCTGATCCAACAACTTCTCTCCTAGGTGTATACCTAAGAGAAGTGAGTGTTTATGTCCACCAACAGGAGTATATAAGGATGTCCAGAACAGTGCTATTCATAATTGCCAAAAACTGGAAACACTCCAATGCCAATGAACAGTAGGAAGGATAAATTGTGATCTATCTACACAGTGGAATACTAAATACAGATATGAACTCCTGCTGTATGAAACAACATGGATTAATTGCACAGACATAATGCAGGAAAGCATGGTGTGTATGATTCCACGTATAAGATTGGCAAAACTAATCTCTGCTGATAGAGATTGGAACGTTGATTATCTGGGAAGATGGGGAGGAAGGGACAATGGCTATTGACTCTAGGTGGAAGCATGAGAAAGCCTTCTAGGGTGCTGGAAATGTCCTGTATATAACTTGATCTGAAGTTACACAGGGGTATAGGCAGGTCCTCAAGCTTAGGGTTTTCACACTTTGCTATATACAGTTATACTTTAAATTTTTTAAGTTTGATTAAAAAGTGTCATGGGAGACTTCCCTGGTGGCGCAGTGGCTAAGAATCCGCCTGCCAATGCAAGGGACACAGTTCGAGCCCTGGCCCAGGAAGATCCCACATGCAGCCGAGCAACTAAGCCTATGCGCCACAACTACTGAACCTGCATGCCACAACCGCTGAAGCCCTCGTTCCTAGAGCCTGTGCTCCGCAGCAAGAGAAGCCACCACAATGAGAAGCCCGCACACCGCAACGAAGAGTAGCCCCCGCTTGTTGCAACTAGAGAAAGCCTGCGTGCAGCAACGAAGACCCAACACAGCCAAAAATAAATAAATAAATTTAAAAAAAAAAGTCCAAGCTTCCTCCCCAGTAGAAAAGAACAATTCTGAGCTTTTCTCCTGAGAATGTTCAATATTTTTCTTGTCCCTTCATATTTTATTTAGTATTTCTCATGGGTGAACTAGGGGCTGACAAAGCAGTAAAATCCCCCAGGCAAACCTCAGATTCCAACTCCAATCTAGCCATTTGTGGTGTGTCAGTTAAGGGACTGGATTAAATATAATTTATACATACACATTTACAAATATAGACAGATCGCAGAGAGAAAAACAAATGATTCCACTCCTTTGGATAGTTATTGGCACATATAACAAAATTGTTGAAAGATCGTCCTGCTCTGTCTGGCTTTTCCCTCTGCAAAATTGGGAAGCAAACTACTTTTGCTTTGAACCTCATCTGCTATCAGATCTCTGAACCTTCAGCTTGTCCTCCCTTCCTTCACAGGGAACCATCCCACATCTCATTCCCCCACTGAACTGAAGCATTTATGGACAATTAATGTGTTACCTGGAAATGTGTCAGTGGGTTTTTTTCCCCAGAGTCATTAGCCTTATAAAAGGGGACTTGAAGGCCACTCTGGACACAGATATATCTGGGAAGAAGAAGGGGAGTTTACGAAAACAAGTTGCATTTGAAATAATCTTCAGGTTCCTTAAAATTTCTATAGGAAATTCCAAGAAGCCTAGAAGCTTTTAGGTAAACTGAAACCAAACCCCTCACTACACTCCCACATCATTATTTTACCTCAGCCTTGAGCTTCACAGCAACTTGTAAGGTGGGCTGGGTCCTCTTCTCCAGACCAGGAGACTCCCTGGGAAAGGGAAGCAATTCCCTCAGCGTTCAGTAACTGGAAGCTGGGGAATTTAGAAGTTCAGTTGTGTCACCCGACTTACGGCCCCATGATGCCTTCTTCTTCCAGAAAAGCCTTTTAACCAACAGGGTTTCATGAGCCATCATCCTAACGAATAGAGAGGGATTAAGAGGCATTAGAGTTAGGTTTGCTTCTGGAAAATTCTTTCTCTTTTCTTCTTACCTTTTTTTTGTTTTTTGACCGTGCCAAGTGGCTGTGGGATCTTAGTTCCCCGACCAGGGATTGAACCTGGGCCCTGGTCAGCGAGAGCTCCAAGTCCTAACCACTGGACTGCCAGGGAATTCCCGTCTTACCTTTTCTGGTTTTCATTTTAGTCTCACTTCTGCTGTGTCACTTCTTGACCCTTCTGAAGGTGCTGGTGGTGACTGCAAACTTCCACACCTTTGATTTCAAATTTTCTTCCCACATTTATTTTCCTGTCCGATCATGGGTGGTAGTGGCAGAAACAAGAGGCGACTTGGGGAGAACTTTAGCCTCCCGACCCATCAACCTCTCCAAATAAACACACAATTTAAGTAGAAAGAGTGCTAGGGAAATGCAACTTCACAACAATTTCCAAAAATCAGAGTCCCCGAGTTTCATACCTCCAAGGGGTATCATTTATGTAAAATATAGAGTAAGGGATGCCCCTGGAATTGAACAAGAAGGGAGACTTGCCTAATCACCTTCCAAAGAGACTGCCCCTCCTAAGAACCCCTATTACAGAAATTCTGGGGCCAGTGATGTGAAGTGGTAAGAAAACAGGACTTCCCAGGATCTGGCAGGTACTAGCAGAAAGGATTCAAGTCACAGAAATGACTAATGTAACAGGGAAATGGAAGGGGACTGTAAGATGAGACAGGTAAGGTCCAGAGTCCGGGAGTTAGTCAGCAAATAGCACAATTAAGCAGAGCCTAACATTGATCCTGGGTGGAGGGAGGGCTGATTGGACTTTGGTCTTGCATGGAGAAGAGATGAGCTCTGAACCCACTCATGATGACCTGAGCCACAAAGAAGTCCAAGGCCTACAAATCACCACCAGAAATGCTGGGAGGGCATCTCACAAGAATGAGCAAAAGTTGCAAGTTTGACGCAAGGCTTCAGTAAAAGTTGCAATCTGTTTCAAGTGGATTCAAATTTTGAACTGGAGGGACTTCCCTGGTGGCCCAGTGGTTTAAAATCTTCCTTGCAATGCAGGGGACGTAGGTTCAATCCCTGTTCAGGGAACTAAGATACCGGATGCCTTGGGGCAACTAAGTCTGTGCGCCACAACTGAGCCTTTGTGCCACAACTAGAGAGAAGCCTGTACACTGCAATGAAGAGCCCATGTGCCGCAGCTAAGGCTCAATGCAGCCAATAAATAAATAAACATAAAATTTTTTTTCTTTGATCTGGAGTCTTGAGTTTTAACTTTACTGCGTTCTAAATTTGCTAGTTTGTAAAAACCAAGAGAATTTGGACATCTACTAATCCAAAAGAAGAATAATATCGGTACACCATCATGAATTACATTGCTTACCAAATTTGCTAAACTTCTCAACTCTGGTCACAAACTGGAAGATTAAACCACCCTCTGTGCTGGTGGGACAAATCATGGTTTAATTGTACGTAGGAAGTGGAGTAAGGTCTATGCAAGCGGCAGGTCCCAAATTCTGGCAGCAAGTGTCCACTTCCAGACTGAAAGGGATGTTTCTATCGAGCAGAAAAGAAATGATCATGCATGCCTCTTTGGAGGCGTCCACTCTACTCCTGTTCATAGCTTGCAGTGTTCTGTTTTTCAGGTCACCAGGTGGCCCAGAATGTCCCCCGCTGGGCCTCTTTGGACAGGCCTTAGCTGGGCCACCTTTAAGTACTGTGGCCTAGAGTATGGGGAAAGTTGTGAGCTCTGGACAGCTGTTACATCTGACCTCCCCTGGACACCACTCCTTCGTCTTCCTCTAAATTCCGGAGTAGAGAATAGACCTCTTAGCCAGCTTTGTTGTAAGTGTGCCAACACCTGTTGTTATGAGAGGGGCCATCTCTGCAACCCCAGGGGGCTCAGGGGTGCCTTCACTGCCTCAATATGTATATATATACCTCAATATATATACCTCAATATATATATATATACCTCAATATACCTCTGGATTGAGGTATATTTTGCAAAATGACACTTTGTAACCCATTGCTCTTCATGTTACATCCTGCCTCCTGGGCCCTGCTCCAAGACCTTGATCTTTCTTTCTGATGAAACAAATCTACATTACATTATGGGCAGAGAGCAATGAACAAATGGGCAGCACATGGAAAGGTTTGGAATGAATAATCCCCACCACTAGCCAGGGAATTGATAGAACTAGTGCTATAAGAGACATGGGAAGTTAACTGACATTAAGAATAAGCATTTACGGTTTACTAAGTGCCCGGCACTTTGCTACACGTCATGTACATTATGTGCTT
Organism: Grampus griseus; assembly: GCF_964374135.1. NCBI lineage: Eukaryota > Metazoa > Chordata > Mammalia > Artiodactyla > Delphinidae > Grampus > Grampus griseus. The sequence continues at coordinate 38,790,273 of NC_139004.1, read as the reverse complement.
CAATTACTACAACAGCCCTGTGTGGTATTATTGTCTCCATTTGATGAATGAGAAAACCGAGGATTTTAAATAAACTGCTCAAGCTTACATAGTCAGTATGGCAGAGCCAGAGCTGGATGTTCACTGACCTGTTTTATTTTCCTTTTGACCACACAGAAAGACTGCATTTTCCAGATCTCTATGTATTTAGATGGGACCATGTGATTGAGTTCTGGTCAACAGAGTGTAGATGTGATATACTCCATTTCCAGGTTTAAAACAGTCCACCCAAACTTCCGTTCTCTCTTTCTTATTTGCACAGCTAGAAGCCAAGGACTCACCCCACCCCCTCCTCCCTCGCAAGGACAGAGCCCAGACCCCTGAGTAACTGCTTGGAGGAGAGTGTCTCAAGGGAGCGGACTGGTGTACATTACACTGTAATGGCAATAACAGATAAACCTTGGTTGTGCTAAGCTGCTGACGTTTCAGGGGTTTATTTGTCACTACTGCATAACCTACCTACACTGAGTAAAACAGCTAGGTGAGTTGTAGCCAAGATTTTTGTGCAGGTCTGTTTGACTTCAACCAATCTTAACCACCTCCTTACAACTAGCACAGAAGGATCTGCAGAGAATTTCTTTCTTTCTTAAAAATATTTGTTTATTTACTTATTTATTTGGCTGTGCCGAGTCTTTAGTTGCGGCATGTGGGATCTAGTTCCCTGACCAGGGATCGAACCCGTGTGCCCTGCACTGGAAGCACAGAGTCTTAACCACTGGACCACCAGGGAAGTCCCTGGAGAGAATTTCTAATCTTTAACTCTGCCACTAAGCTTGTGTGGGATATTAGGTGAGTCCCTTAAATGACTCAGTTTTTTCATTTGTCCAATGAGAATAAAAATATCTGCCCTTCCAACCCCACAGGGTTATTGCAAAGATCAAATAAGACAATAGCTATGACATAATTTGGAAAAGAAACATCATCCAGATGCAAAGAAGTATTATTACCTAACTCATTTTCCTGCCTCAGGTTAGGAATCTATCCTACTGACCTTAGAACTGGTATGAAACTTTTTCTTATATTGTTGCAGCAAAAATAGAAATGAGGCTTTTCTTTTCTGATAAATAAGGAAAATAAGGAAACAATAAACAGGCTTGGAAACAGCATAAACAGGCCTGAAAGAGTTAAGCAATCTTGGTTATTCTTTAGCTGTTACTACTTACAAACACTTGTAGCTAGACTTGGCCTTCACAAAGCTAATTACTCTCTGACTCCATATGAATTACACTCTGTACCTGGCATCTTCTCCCCCGACACTCCCTTGTAGCACTCGTCATTTCAGAAAAAAGGTCACAGTCCAATAACTTCAGGGACACCAGACCCCGTTGCTGAGCCACCTGATGCCAGCTTTGGCCATGAATTTACAGAAGAAAAGAAAAAAAAAAGCAAGACTTCATTACTTTGAGCCTTATCACCTACCCCAGACCACAAGCTCTGGGTTATAAGCCTCTCTCTATTCCCCAGGGAGAGGGGCACAGTTCTTGAGGCAGTAGCCTGCTGTGTTCTCTCTGCCTGGCAAAAAATAAACCTACATTTTTCTCGTTCCTCCAAAACTCTGTCTCCGTATTTCTTTTTGGCATCAGTGCACAAAGAGCCAAGATTTTGGGGACTTCCCTGGTGGTCCAGGGGTTAAGAATCCGCCTTCCAATGCAGGGGACGCAGGTTCAATTTCTGATCAGGGAACTAAGATCCCACATGCCTTGGGGCAACTAAGCCGGAGCGCCACAACTACTGAGCCCGCGTTCTCTGGAGTCGGAGAGCCACAACTAGAGACAAGCCCTTGCACTGCAATGAAATACTCGGAGTGCCCCAACTAAGACCCGACACAGCTAATAAATAAATTAAAATATTAAAAAAAAAACAGAGAGAGCCAAGATTTTCGCATCAATATCCCTGCCTCTATTATCCCTAATAGTTATGTTTTTGGTACCTTTAAATTTTAGCATAATCAAACCTAATGACTTGCAAAAGTAGTACAAGGAGCAGAAATTCCCTGATGGTCCAGTGGTTAGGACTTGGCACTCTCACTGCGGTGGCCTAGGTTCAATCCCTGGGTGGGGAACTAAGATTCCCGCAAGCTGTGGGGTGGCCAAAAAAAAAAAAAAAAAAATAGTACTAGGAGCTCCTGTACACCTTTTATCCAGATTTCCTAATTGTTGATACTTCGTCCCATTTTATATACATATTTCTGATTTACTCAAAAGTAAGTTGGAGGGCTTCCCTGGTGGCGCAGTGGTTGAGAGTCCGCCTGCCGGTGCAGGGGACACGGGTTCGTGCCCCGCTCTGGGAAGATCCCACATGCCGCGGAGCGGCTGGGCCTGTAAGCCATAGCCGCTGAGCCTGCGCATCCGCAGCCTGTGCTCCGCAACGGGAGATTTCTCCACCACAACAGTGAGAGGCCCGCGTATCGCAAAAAAATTGGAGACATTGTGTGCTCTACCACTCCAGGGGCACTAGGACCCTCCCAACACCTTGATTTCAGCCCAGTGAAAACTGATTTTGGACTTCTGACCTCCAGAGTTGTAAGAGAACAAATGTGTGTTATTCTAATGCACCAAACATGTGGTCATTTGTTTCCGCAGCCATAGGAAATTTTTACAATCCATATTCAAAATTTGGTAAGTGTCCAGATAGTATCCATTTTAAGACCCAGTGCAGCCAAAATAAATAAATAAATAAATAAATATTTTAAAAGATAGAAGTGCTATAAGGAAAATCTCCTTCTTCTTTCCCAGTTATTTACATATTTACTGATCCCAGAATAAATGTATGGAACCAATATGTCATCTGCCAATATCAACAGTGTTCATGCGGGTGAATGTTCCCTAGTATGTCTGCTACCACTGCCTATGTCCCCAGGGTGAGCTGCGGCCACCCCCCCTCACCTCTCCAGGAGATTCTTCAAGACAAGCAGTCTTATCCAGATCTCATCAAACATGAACTACTGTTTTTCTTCATCAAGTGTCCAAAAGCTCTCTCCCCTTGCCCTCTGTGTATGGGGACCAGTTCTGGATTTCACCAGAGGAACTCCCAAGTTTGCAAACCAACAGTGACTACAGTTAATAATACTGGCTTGTATATTGAAAGTTGCTAAGAGAGTAAATCTTGAAAGTTCTCATAGCAAGAAAAAAAATTTGTAAGTATGTTTGGTGATGGATGTTAATTAGATTTACTGTGGCGATCATTTCACAATATCTACAAATATGGAGTCATTATGTGGTTTTTTTTTTTTTTTGGCCACACCACGTGGCATGTGGGATCCTAGTTCCCTGACCAGGGATCGAACCCACGTCCCCCACGTGACTCTGTGGAAGCACAGAGTCTTAACCACTGGACCACCAGGGAAGTCCCGGAGTCTTTATGGTGTATTCCTGAAACTAACATAATGTTATATGTCAGTTACATATCAATTAAAATAATAATTTTTAAAAGTAATAATAATAAAAAAGAATAGACTCGTGGATAAATGTAAGACCGGACACTATAAAACTCTTAGAGGAAAACATAGGAAGAACACTCTTTGCCATAAATCACAGCAAGATCTTTTTTGATCCACCTCCTAGAGTAATGGAAATAAAAACAAAAATAAACAAATGGGACATAATGAAACTTAAAAGCTTTTGCACAACAAAGGAAAACATAAACAAGACGAAAAGACAACCCTCAGAATGGGAGAAAATATTTGCAAATGAATCAACGGACAAAGGATTAATCTCCAAAATATAAAAACAGCTCATGCAGCTCAATATTAAAAAAACAAACAACCCAATCCAAAAATAGGCAGAAGACCTAAATAGACATTTCTCCCAAGAGGACAAACAGATGGCCAAGAAGCACATGAAAAGCTGCTCAACATCACTAATTATTAGAGAAATGCAAATCAAAACTACAGTGAGGTATCACCTCACACCAGTTAGAATGGGCATCATCAGAAAATCTACAAACAACAAATGCTGGAGAGGATGTGGAGAAAAGGGAACCCTCTTGCACTGTCGGTGGGAGTGTAAATTGATACAGCCACGATGGAGAACAGTATGGAGGTTCCTTAAAAAACTAAAAATAGAATTACCATATGATGCAGCAATCCCACTACTGGGCATATACCCAGAAAAAACCATAATTCAAAAAGACACGTGCACCCCAATGTTCATTGCAGCACTATTTACAATAGCCAGGCCATGGAAGCAACCTAAATGCCCATCGACAGACGAATGGATAAAGAAGATGTGATACATATATACAATGGAATATTACTCAGCCATAAAAAGGAACGAAATTGGGTCATTTGTTGAGATGTGAATGGATCAGAGACTGTCATACAGAGTGAAGTAAGCCAGAAAGAGAAAAACAAATATCGTATATTAACGCATATATGTGGAATCTAGAAAAATGGTACAGATGAACGGGTTTGCAGGGCAGAAGTTGAGACACAGATGTAGAGAGCAAACGTATGGACACCAAGGGGGGAAAGCCGTGGGGGGGTCGTGATGGTGGTGTGATGAATTGGGTGATTGGAATTGACATGTATTCACTGATGTGTATAAAATTCATGACTAGTAAGAACCTGCTGTATAAAAAAGTAAATAAAATAAAATTCAAAAATTAAAAAAAAAACTAATACTACACTTTCTTTGGGTTATTTGTATGGAAATATGTTAATATAAACGTTTCAGACATTACATGAAATTCCTAAAAATCTTGTATGTTCTGGTATAATGTTATAAGTCATAACTGTAGTTATTATTTTAAAATGTATATCTCAGAAATAACTAAATTTCCTTGTCAATTGCATTATTATGAACTTTCATCAAATCTTTAACCGTGGTCATTTCTAAGTCTTTTGTCATTTACAAGTCTTTGTCATTTACAGACAGCCTGGGTGTACTCTGATGCTTTTGCAAAAATGTTCCTATAAAAGAGTTTCATCTTCAAGGAATTCATGGAAAAGACTGACAAGTACAGGTTTCTGGTAACTGACTATACTGCTGAATTAAATGAATAAGCATTTTCAGAATTCTAATGGAAAACTGATGAATTCATAAAAGTGCTAACAAAAGATCAAGATAAAAAAAATTAATTACATGGGACTGAGTGAACTGGTGAGGATGATGGTAATTTTTGTGACTTTCTGTTTGAATAAAAATAAATACATAAATAAGTGAAACAGCAAAAAAAATTGTACTTAATTTTTTTAATTCATTAAGTTTGAATACCAAAGTTTTGAAAAAATACCATGAAATATATCTTTCCCACCTTTACCTTTCACAACAGATAACCAGTTACTAGTTTCTTGCATCTCCTTTAAGAGATTGTTAATGCATTTACAAGATAATACAAATACATAGTATCTCCCTCCTTTTTTATAGAAATGGTATCTACTATTAACATTGCTTGGCATCTTGCTTTTTTTCAAACAGCAATATGTCTTGGAGAGATTTCCATATCACACAAAGATATTTCTCATTCTTTTCTATAGCTGCATAGTATTCCACTATGGTGTCTTACAATTTATTCAACTAGGGCCTTGTTGATAGACATTTAACTTTTCAGATTTTTGTTCTATCTTTCAAACACTGCTTCAGTGAAAAACCTTGTATATACATCATTTTGCACACCTGCAACTAAAACTGTAGGATAAATTCCTATGCTTAGTCAAAGGGTATATACATATGGGATTTTGGTAGACACTGCCAAATTGCCCTCAGTAGGAATTGTTCCAATTTATATATGCTGGTAATGTATGATAATTCCTGTTTACCCATATTCATGCCTATTCTAAGAGTTTTCAATCATTTGGTTTTTTACCAATCCAGTAAGTAATAAAAGGTATCTGAGTGACTCAATTAGAATTAATTTTATTATGAATGAGGATGAGTATCTTTCCATATGTTTAAAAGACATTTACATTTAGTTTCCATTTGTACTTTTCTACTGAGTCGATAGTCATTTCATTATTGTTTTGTAGGACCTTTTTACATGTTATACCCAACACCTTGTTTTTAATATAACTTTATTTATTTACTTATTTATTTATTTGGCTGCATTTGGTCTTAGTTGCTGCACATGGGCTTTCTCTAGTTGTGGCAAGCAGGAGCTACTCCTTGTTGCGGTGCAGGAGCTTCTCATTGCGGTGGCTTCTCTTGTTGCATAGCATGGACTCTAGGCATGTGGGCTTCATTAGTTGTGGCGCGTGGGCTTCGTTGCTCTGAGGCATGTGGGATCTCCCCGGACCAGGGCTCGAACCCGTGTCCCCTGCATTGGCAGGTGGATTCTTTTTCTTTCTTTTTTTTTTTTTTTTGCGGTACGCGGGCCTCTCACTGCTCTGGCCCCTCCCATTGCGGAGCACAGACTCCGGACGCGCAGGCTCAACGGCCATGGCTCACGGGCCCAGCCACTCCGCGGCATGTGGGATCTTCCCGGACCGGGGCAAGAACCCGTGTCCCCTGCATCGGCAGGCGGACTCTCAACCACTGCGCCACCAGGGAAGCCCCGAGGTTCACATTTATTTTTTTTTAATTTATTTTATTTATTTATTTATTTATGGCTGTGTTGGGTCTTCATTGCTGCGCGCGGGCTTTCTCTAGTTGCGGTGAGCAGGGGCTACTCATCGTTGCGGTGCGCGGGCTTCTCATTGCAGTGGCTTTTCTCATTGTGGAGCACGGGCTCTAGGCACGTGGGCTTCAGTAGTTGCAGCACACGGGCTCAGTAGTTGTGGCTCACGGGTTCTAGAGCACAGGCTCAGTAGTTGTGGCACACGAGCTTAGTTGCTCCGCGGCATGTGGGATCTTCCTGGACCAGGGATTGAACCCGTGTCCTCTGCATTGGCAGGTGGATTCTTAACCACTGTGCCACCAGGGAAGTCCCTGTGCATTTTTTTGTCAGTTGACAAAAGTACCTAGTGATCTAGGGTGGCCTTGGCCTACAGTGGCTTGAAGCAGGATTTCGGTTCCTGGCCAGATATTGAGGTCGGGCAGCAGCAGTGAGAGCACTGAATCCTAGCCACTAGACCACCAGGGACCAGTGGCCAGTGACAAGGCCGTGACCCATCAGCTATGAAGATATGAATTTCCACATAGAGATTGAAAGTAGTGAAGCAAGTAAAGTGTTTATTACAAGGAAAAAGAGTACAGTACGTGTGGATAGACACTCGGGCGGGCTCAGAGAGAGAGAGCCACATGCTCGTGGCAGTTTGAATCACTTTTATGGGGCATTTCTTCTGGGTTTCCTTTGTCCAATCATCTTGCTTTGCCTGGTTCTGAGTCCACATTTGGTATATCTCAGGGTCATCCCCTGTGTGCGTGCGCACCTCTTAGCCAAGATGGATTCTAGTGAAGAGGCCTATGGGTAGTTGGCATCACTTACTATGAGGTGGCACCCCCTCCCTTTTTGATCTCCAAGGAGCCTTTCTGTGCATGTGTAGTCAAGAAGGTCTCCTTGACTTCGAGAATGAGGAATATCTGGTCTTTTATCTCTTATCTGGGCAGGGCCCAGCTTCCTCCATCATCCTGCTTTTATGGAGTTTCTGTCCACACTGTTCAGCCTGGGGCCCATCTATCTCCAGTCTCACTAGGACATAGTAAATATTCCAATAAAGCACCAGGTTTTATTATTTTGGTTGCAACTCCACCATCAGAGAATATGGAACAAAAGAAGCAAAAGCTCCTCCTCCCCAGTTCCCAACACTATTTCCCTTTTCATTTTTTTCTTTTTTTTTTTTTTTTTTTTTGCGGTACGTGGGCCTCTCACTGTTGTGGCCTCTCCTGTTGCAGAGCACAGGCTCTGGACACTCAGGCTCAGCGGCCATGGCTCACGGGCCCAGCTGCTCCGAGGCATGTGGGATCCTCCTGGACCCGGGCACGAACCTGTGTCCCCTGCATCGGCAGGCGGACTCTCAACCACTGCGCCACCAGGGAAGTCCTATTTCCCTTTTCTGAAAGAGGGGTCAGGCCATTTTGGAGTCTGATACACCAGGCTGGAAGTTTGGCCTTGTTGCCAGAATGGGTTATCCCTGTGGACAAGTTACCTTTTTTTTTTTTTGGCCTTGCCCTGCAGCTATTGGATCTTAGTTCCCTGATCAGGGATTGAACCTGGGCCACGACTGTGAAACCCTGTGTCAACTTAAAAAATATTCACAACCTAAAAGTTGAGGGTTATGTTTTATTCAGCTGGAATTTTTAGGAATTTAAGCCCGGGAGGCAGCATTTCAAGTAACCCTGAGAGAACTGTTCGGAGGAGGCAAGGCAGGGAGCTAGGTTATATAGCAGTTTTGCAACAAAGGGCAGGTAGTCTGAACATCAAAAGATTATTGTTAATTAAAGAAAATCAGATATTCCAAGTAAAGGAATTTAGCGCTTTTCTGTGTATGGGAAGATGCAAGAGTCTGGGCTCACTGAAATCTTTCATCTGCTATGCACATCAGCTATCTGGGGGCCTGTGTTTTCACATCCTGAGTTTCCTCAGGGCTCACGGTAGGGAGTGAATGCAATCTGATGGCTGCTAGATGGCAGGTATTTTTTCCTTCCTCAGTTCCCTCAGGGCTCACTAGCTCACAACAGTGGGGGCTGCAATTGCTGATGAGTGTGACATCCTTTGTTTACTGATATGGTAGGGAATACTCCATTTCTCACCTGGAATCCTAACCCCTAGGCCACCAGGGAACTCCCTGGACAAGTTTCTTCTAACAGTTTCCTCTTGTGGAACCATAACTACCATTTGTGGAGGGCTTAGTGTGTACAAACATTGCACTGAAAGCTTTACAAGCATTTTCACATCTAATTCTTCCTCAAAGCCTACAAGTAAGAACTATTATTCATATTTTTCAGATGAGTAAACAGAGTCAGAAAGATTAAATAACTTGCACATGCAGCACAGCTAGGAAGCAGCCACGAGATTTGAAACTGGGGATTCTGCCACCTCCAGTGGTTAATGAGTCTCAAAAAAAGAGACACTATGTAAAATGGCTTGCGCCTGGCCTTCTTGCTTTAAGAAACCTATCATTTCTCAGTCATCACTTTCTCAGCAAGCTTTCTGTTTTATTTAAATTTGAACTCCCTTCTTCCATGCTACATTCCCTCCCTCCCCATAGCACTTGGCTCCATCTAACCCACTACATACTGACTTTATTACTGTATTTGTCTTCCCCAACTCGAATGTCAACTCCAAGAAAGCAAGGATTTTTGTCTGTTTTGTTCACTGCTGGCTTCTTAGCATTTATAGCTGTGCCTGGCACATACCAGACGCTCATTAGATAACTGTCGAAAGAAAGGATGAATGACATGCTTCTAGGAGCATCGAAAATCGCGGCCACAAGTGCGTGCATTGAAGCTCGCAGGGACACTTGATACTCCCCCCTTCCCACACTCCTCTAGGTGAAGGGAGGAGCAGGACAAGCCCCGCCTCTCGCTCCGCCGACAAAGCCGTACAGCAGGCGCAGCGCAGCTGGCGGATTGGATGACAGGGTGGGGCTTCTGCAGTCGCATTTGACTCATCGCTTCCGTCGCGTCGGCGCTCACTGTGCGCGTCACTTCCGGGCGGCGCGGAACGGAGTTGCCAAAGGCCTGACGAGCGACATGCCTAAGTGAGTGGGGCCCTAAATATGGGGGTGTTCGCGGTCTCGATCACTGATTGTGGCCCTGCGGGGGAGCACAGAGCGGGTTCTGGCTCCACGAGCCTCTGGGGGAGCGAGAGGGTCTGGGGGAGGAAGGGAGACCCGGATTTCTAGATACCTCTTTAGGAGTGTGGAGGTCGATTCTCCGTAAGGCAACCCAAAAGCTTGGCTTGTGTCAGACGCTCTGTTTGATGTCTTCTCATCATGAATAGGTCTTTTACTTTATTTTATTTTCTATTTTACCTTCAATAAACAGCACCTCGGTGGATGGGCATCTATTAACGGGTTGTCATTTTCTCTTTCTCTACTTTCCTTCTCTTTCCAGGTTTTATTGTGACTACTGCGATACATACCTCACCCATGACTCTGTAAGTAGTGTTTCTTTTCAGCTTCAAAAAACCGTATATGTTTACCATTTGCAACAACATGAATGGACCTAGAGAGTATTATGCTTAGTGAAATAAGTCAGAGAAAAATACTCTGTGTTATCACGTGTATGTGGAATCTAAAAAAATAAAACAAACGAATGTATATAACAAAACAGAAACAGACTCATTGATTTAGAGAACAAACTAGTGGTTACCAGTGAGGAAAGGGAATTGGAGAGGGGCAAAATAGAGGTATGGGATTAAGAGGTATAAACTACTGTGTATAAATAGCTAATTGTACAGCACAGGGGAAATATAGCCATTATTTTGTAACTTTAAACGGAGCATAATCTACAAAAATATTGAATCACTGTCTTTTACACCTGAAACTAATATAATATTTGTAAATCAACTATAATTTTAAAAAAATTGATTGTAGTGATGATTGCCCAACTCTGTGAATATACCGAACACCCATTGAATTGTACACTTAAAATTTGTAAATTGAATTATCTGTGAATTATAGCCCAATAAAGTTATTTTTTTAACAAAAGGAAACCTAAGAAAAGCCTTATATGTAATAAATTAGGCTTTTTATTTTTGGCTGTACCGTGCGGCTTGTGGGATCTCAGTTCAATGACCAGGAGTTGAACCCAGGCCACAGCAGTGAAAGCCCGGAATCCTAACTGCTAGGCCACCAGGGAACTCCCTAAATTAGATTTTTAAAAATTTTGTAATTTGTGCATTTCATCTTGCTAAGGTTTCAGGGCTAATGCTTGGAGAAAATACTTTGGGGTGTTTGTTTTTCCACTCTTCCTGTAACTGTCTTCATAATTCAAAGTTACTAGTCTTCCATCAGTCAGTGTTTTCAGTGGAGACCCGAAATAATAAAGCTTTAGCAAGTTTAAAGATGAAAAAAATTTATATGACAAGTAAAAATTCTAGGAAAACGTTCTGAAGTTCAAATATTTCGTTGTGTCAAGGCTCTTAAATGTTTGACTGATTAAATTGGAAAGAAATGCCTAAATTTTAAACCGAATACTTTGATTTGATTAAAAACTGCTTAACAAATAATAGCGACTAAGATTGAATATTTATTGTATGTCAGGCAGCGTTCCAAATGCTTTCCATGTATCATTTTGTTTAATGCTCATGTTAATCCTATGAGGTTGGTGTTATCTCCCATTTTACAAAGGGGGAAACTGAGGCAGTGTGGATAAATAAATGACTGGATGTTACAAAACCAGTAAGTTGTATAGAGCTGGAAGATGAATCTAGGCAGTCTAACTCCAGAGCTTCTATGCCAGCAGCTCTCAAACTTTTTTTGTGTCATGGTCCCTTTACACTCTTAAAAATTACTGGATTATTCAAAAAGAGAAAAAAGGGTGGGTTATATCCATTAAAATTTGCTGTATTTGAAGTTAAAACTTAAACTTAAAAAATGCTTATTAATTCATTTAAAGGTAATGATAACAGACTTTTTACTTGTAATACGAATAACACTTTAAAAGTGAAAAATAGCTATTTTCCAAAACAAAAAAATTAAGTACGAAGAATGGCATTTTAACATTTTTGGAATCCTGTGTAACATCTGACTTAATGGAAGCTGGCAAATTCTCATCTTCTACTTCAAATCTGTTACACTATGTTTTGGTTGAAGTATATGATGAATCCATCTTCACATGGATATGGGAGTACTTTAATAGCAGTTTTAGACAATCGTGGATATTCTTTATTACTTTATATTATTGCACGAAAACTCAGCACATGTCTAGTTGCAGTGTGGAATCTGAAACCATGTCATACGCTCTTTTAACATTAAAATTCACTGGTCTGTCTTTCACTTTGAGTGGTGTCTGTGAGCCATACCTTCAGAATTGCAGCTCTCTACTTTGCTGCCTCTGCAGAGACCTGATGAAATTAGAATTCGATTATGATGTCATCTTGAATAGATGCAAGAACCTAGCCAATAATTCCTCTGTTGTCACTTCATTTGGAATTCTTTCTAACACATGGTTAGATGTAGTTCAGCATTAATAGATTTGTGGAACATGTAAGTAGGGTGGTTCCTCTTGAAGAAATAATAGTTCTAAATATTATTATAGATTGTCTTGGAGGAGACTCCTCCAGTAAGTTGGTAGTGGTAGTAGCTTGCCTATAGATCCCCCATCTTTCTGTTTTGTTTTGGTTTTGTGTCCCTAACCCCCTCTCTAGTTCAAACCCCTAGTCATAATTTTTTGAAGTTGTTAGTATGGGCGGCTATGCCTTTCTACCCTTTTCCAGTGCTATATTGTCATATACTCACTCATCTTGGTAATGCTGGAATTCAGAGAATGGAAAAGTCTCTCTTTATAATAAATATCTCTTTATGAGAAATGTCAGGAATCCTTGTAATACTGCTGTTCTAACATGATACCTTGTGAAAATAGGAAGTTTCCATAGTGATTGAAGCAGTACCTGTGGTGGACTTTGAAATGTATAAAACGTTCAGTATGAATGTATAAAACATTCAGTGCTCTAACTTTTGAGGTTTTGCTGGTTCTTAGGCATGATTTTGTTATTAGGCTTAAGGCATCATTGTGGTATTAGTGTAAGCAGTGGTTGGGTGACAGGGAACAGTATTTTGAGATACAGACCATAAAAAAGACAGTTTTGCTCACACGACGTTGGTCGTATATGCTGCTGCTGAAGCAGTCACGTGAAGAGACTTAGGAGGGAGGAAGGCAGCTGTGAGGAGCATCTGAATGAGATCTGGATTCCAGGCCTTAGTTTGCTGCTTACCATCTATGTGTTTTGAGACAAGTCTTTAAGCATAAACAGAAGATAATAACCTTGTGATTTTTTTTCTTTTTAAGTAGGTAAAGGGTTTATTTTCTTATTTTTCTTCTGTGAAAATTCAAATGTCCTGGGGCTTCCCTGGTGGTGCAGTGGTTAAGAATCCACCTACCAATGCAAGGGACACAGGTTCAAGCCCTGGTCCAGCAGATCCCACATGCCGCGGAAGAACTAAACCCGTGCGTCACAACTAGTGAGCCTGTGCTCTAGAGCCCACGAGCCACAACTACTGAACCCATGTGCCTAGAGCCCGTGCTCCACAACAGGAGAAGCCACCGCAATGAGAAGCCCGCACACTGCAACGAAGAGTAGCCCCCGCTCACCGCAACTAGAGAAAGCTGCGCACAGTGACAAAGACCCAATGCAGCCAAAAATAGATAAATAAATTAAAAAAAAATTCAAATGTCCTTCCTGACAATGGAGTTGCATGCAGTGGATGATTTCTTTTTAATTTCTTTTTTTTTTCCAGTAGAACCAAACATTTTATTTTTAAAAATTTTTTTAACTTTTTTTTTAATTGGGGTATAGTTGTTTTACGATGTTGTGTTAGTTTCTACTGTACAGCGAAGTGAAGTAGAGTGGCTATAGAGCAGGTTCTCATGTTATCTATTTTATACATACTAGTGATTAAAAAAAAATTTATTTATTTGGCTTTGCCGGGTCTTGGTTGTGGCATGTGGGATCTTTAGTTGTGGCATGCAAACTCTTAGTTGCGGCATGTGGGATCTACTTCCCTGACCAGGGATCGAACCCAGGCTGCCTGCATTGGGAGTGTGGAGTCTTAACCACTGGACCACCAGGGAAGTCCCAATAACCTTGTGATTTTTATTTTTTTATTAATTAATTAATTTTATTTTTGGCTGCATTGGGTCTTCATTGCTGTGTGCAGGCATTTGTTCTGTAGTTGTGGTGAGCAGGGCCTACTCTTTGTTGCAGTGCTCAGGCTTCTTGTTGCGGTGGGTTCTCTTGTTGCGGAGCACGAGCTCTAGGCGCATGGGCTTCAGTAGTTAAAGCTTGCGGGCTCAGTAGTTCTGGCTCGCGGGCTCTAGAACACAGGCTCAGTAGTTGTAACGCACCAGCTTAGTTGCTCTGCGGCATGTGGGATCTTCTGGGCCAGGGATGGAACCCATGTCCCCTGCATTGGCAGGTGGATTCTTAACCACTGCACCACCAGGGAAGTCCAACCTTGTGATTTTTAAAATCAATTGTATTGAATTATAATTTATATTCAATTAAATGCACACATTTTAAGTGTACAGTTTGATGACTTGTCAAATGATTACAACTTCATGTATGCATCAAAATATAGAACATTTCCATCACTCCAGAAAGTTCCTTGTGTTGTTTTGCAATCAGTCCCCTGCACCCCTGGCACTGACTGATCTGGTGTTTATGACTAAAGATCATTATTACTGGTTTTAAACTTCATATGAATGGATCCTTATACACTCTTTGTGTTTCTGATTTCTTTTGCTCAGCACGTTTTTGAGATTTGTCCGTATTGCATGTATCAGTGATTCGTTCTTTCTGATTAGTATTCCACTGTACCATGCACATGTGATTTCTATAGAGATTGAGGCACTCCTTGTAAAGTACATAGCATGGTGTCTGGCATGTAGTAAGAGTTAAATAAATGTTAACTTAAAAAACCAAAAGGTTAAGTGTGTGGAGTTTATCTTATGTCAGTTTTACCTCAATAAAACTGTTAAAGAAAGAACAAAAGGATTAGTGGGCTAGAGACAAAGGTTTGTGTGTGATTCACATGGAGTCTGTTTTCTAGACCCATGGTCCTTTAAAAGAATATACTCCCATAAACAGTGTTATTTAAATGTATGTAAGCTATATTATTTTGCTGTAGAATGGCCTAAGAAAGGGCATTATATGATATTGTTTTCTCGATCAGTGGATTGTAAACTTTTTCTTCAAATGCCAGCTTGTAATTATTTTGGGTTTGTGGACCAAACAGTCTTTGTTGCAACTGCTCAACTCTGCTGTTGTAGAGACAAGACATAGACTATACATAAACAAATGAACACCACTGTGTTCCAGTACTTTTTTTCCACAAAATCAGGTGGGTGACCCATGGGCCATAGTTTTCTGACCCCTGGTTTAGATAATAAATACAGTAGGTAAATTACCACAGTACGTTGCTGGATAATGTTTTTAAGTGATGCTTTGGCACCAGCTAAGGCTGCTAGAGGTAGCCAGGCTACCAATTAAAAGGTAAGGCTTTAAAAATTTTCTGGTTTTGGATATTTGTTTCTCTGACTGATACAACCTTTTGTTTTACAGCCATCTGTGAGAAAGACACACTGCAGTGGTAGGAAACACAAAGAGAATGTGAAAGACTACTATCAGAAATGGATGGAAGAGCAGGCTCAGAGCCTGATTGACAAAACAAGTGCGTTTCAGTCTCTTGTTCTGATGTGGTAGAATGGTTCCATTCTTTCTCGTCCCTGTCTCTCTGTTGTTTTTCACAGAAGCAACTCATTCTGAATGATAAATAGGAGCATTCTGATGCGCTGAATCAAAGAAGTGGAAGGTCATTGGTTTCCCAGGGATATAGGAAAACATTAATATTAATTTTTGAGGTTAGAGCAATCAGGTATTGATTAGACTGGGAATTTGGGCAGAGAAGAATGAGTTGCCTAATATTTCACTATTGATGTGGACCAGATTTTGTAGCACATTTATGCAGAACCTCCTTTGTAGTGAGCCATGGTTTTTAGATCTGTTTTCTGGTTGTAATAGGAAAAGGTGGGGGTGAGTTTGTAGCTCTCTTTGAAGAGTTTGAGACACTTTTATTCTTTGTTGTCCTGGCAAAGATAACTGGTCACAAAGGAAGTAACTGATGTGACAGAATAGTTTGGGTATGTTTTGGACCACTGCCATACATGCCATACTCTTTTTGTTTAATTAAGAACATTTTTGTTGTTTAGGATAGTTGGGTCCAAGGCACTGACAGAAAGAGATACTGCATTTTTATGTTAGATCATCCTGGTGTATTTGAAACATGACCTTTCCTGATCATTCATTGTACCCAGAACTGGCAGGCAAATGTGGGCTTTGATTGTGGTGTGATTTTATTTTTTTTTAAAAAAAGCAAAACTATCATGGAAAATTTTAAGCAAAATAGAAGGAGAACTTTAGAGAGTAAACCTCCCATGGCTGCCACACCCGCATCACTCTGCTGCGGCAGTCTTGTTTCATTTATACTAAAGTTATCAAACTTAGCACTATTTATATTTGGGGCCTGATAATTCTTTGTTGGGGGCTGTCCTGTGCATTGTAGACTGTTCAGCAACCCTGGCCTATACCTGCTAGATGCCAATAGCAATGCCCAGTTGTGACTAAAAATATCATCACACATTGCCCGGTGTTCCCAAGGGGACAGAATTGCCCCTTGTTGAGGCAATCTACTCCCTTTCTCCTCCTGGATTATTAAGGAGCAAATCTCAGACATTGTCTCATTTCATTTGGGAAAAAAATATAATGTAATCATGTTCTCCTCTATTTGTAAAGATGTTGGAAGTTTCTTGCATTAAAGGTTAGCATTATGTTTGTTATTTTTTGTGCTCAGCCGAATAACTTAAGATGAGTAAATGTTTTTGATGGAGGACTTTTAAAGGATAAGAAGCAAGCCCTTGGGGGCATACCTCATCATGTTCAGGGTTATGTTGATGTTGAGTCCGCTACTTAGCCGCTCCCTCTTCAGCCTTTACAGGCTGTCCTACACAACGTGTGGGAGGTGACTTTTGATTGGAAAAGGCTTTTGCTGGGGGATGTGATCCCTTAGAGAGCACAGGCTCTGTTTGGAGGAATATGATAGCTGTTCATAAATCTCTACTCTAGGTCATTTTTTGGATCTGGTTCTCATGAATTACCAGTGATCTACTTGAGTAATTTGATCTCCTTTGCACTTGTGGGGTTGGAGTGGAACGAGGGAGTGTCTGGGCTGCAGGCTGCACTGAATTGGGAAGGGCTAACAAATTCAGGAATAGACTTTATGAGTGTGTATTTTAGTATTTATGTATGACTCCTTTCCCAAACCAAATATAAACAATCTTCAATTTCTTTTGTTTTCATTTGTGCCTCATATTGTCTGAAAGAAAAATTAAAAGATAATTTTATTGGACATTTTTCAAGATCATAATCTCCTTCGGAGCAACCTCTTGCTTTGAAATCTTTGTTTCTTTTACATCTCTTACCTCAGTGCATTAATTTCAAAACAGGTAAACCAAAATGGTGTATTGTTTTGATGGAGGAAAGCATATATAGGAAGGATTGAAATTTTACAAAGCCTGGCCTCTGGGCAGTTATCACACATTTTTCAAACAAAACTATGAGCAGCTTGAATTGAGTGTAAAATACATGTACAGATTAAAGATGACTGCTGCTCTTTGTTAAGACATTTATAGGTGGGAGGTTTTCACTCGTAGTTAACTAGTCTCTCATAGTTAATTCATCCATAGGAATGCTGATGAAATAAAAACAGGTTAAAAAACCCAGATCAGTAAACCAATTAATTGCAGTTTTAGCTTGTGAGTACGTAAAGTTGATTTAAAAACTGTGGAGACCATCATGTAGTAATCTTAGATGAATGCTTTTTAGAGTGAAATATGGGACTGTTAAAAATTTAAAAGAAAGTGCTTATTTTAGTAAATAAATGGGTTGCTGAATTCTCATTCACTGTTTGTTGTTTTTTTCCTCACTCTCCAAAGCTGCTGCATTCCAACAAGGAAAGATACCTCCTACTCCATTCTCTGCCCCTCCTCCTGCAGGGGCAATGATTCCACCTCCCCCCAGTCTCCGTAAGTTTATAAAGTTTTTATCTTAAGGGGTGTAACTGGGCAGATTACCCTTGATTTTGTTAGATTATCTCACAGTTGGCTTTCAAATGTTCATTAAATGAATACATAGGCAGTAATAGAAAACAACTTCAGTGGTATAATTTCTGAAATATCTTTAGAGTTACCTTCTGATTACCTTATTATTAGGGTATTATATTTGTGGCATCTCAAATGGGTCTGAGATAGAGTCAATGGAAAGCTCAGAATGTACCTGTGATTAGATGAGCTGATGTATAAAGAGGTATTGCTGCTGAGTTGTTTACTGCTATGAATGCAACACTGGAGGACTGATGTAGCTGATAAACTCCTCAGTCTCTCTCCCAACCTTGTAACTCATCTAAAACCAATATATATACACCTGTGAGAGACAAAAATTGCATAGTTAAAAGAGGAGTGGATCAAAGGACTCTACTCTCTGGGAAGGTTTGTTGTTTCTGCATGACAGACAGGAGGACATTGAGCAACTAGGCCATAAGTTCTTTGGCCCTCCTGGAAGGGTTCAGATTAAAATTGAACTCAGAGACCTAAACTCAGTCCTGTAAATTATCATGGATATAAACACAGAGAAGTAGGCTGTTTATAATAGTTGCACACTAATGCAGGTAGACCACTAGTGACCCACCAAACCCTCCTTGGAATCCTGCCATCCTGGGACCTGATCAGGATCACAGGCTTGCTCTCCTACTCTATCCTGACTGGCTGGCACTCAACTCCATTATTTTTAATGGTAGAATAGTCAGTGGTATGAATGTACATAATCAGTCTCACCATTTGCTTATTGTTGGACATCTGAGTTGTTCCAGATTGTTATTGTTCAGGAATATCTGTGCGGAAACATTTTCGTATTTCCAAAGACTCTCTTAAACATAGTTTTGATTGGAAAAAAAAAAAGTTTTGAAATTAGGTACTTGTGGCTTAAGTTCATCAGGGAGTTAATACCCTTCTTTTAAAAATTTAAACTGTTGGAATCTTTTTAACCTGGGAAACTTTTTTTTTTTTTTTTTTGCTGTACGCGGGCCTCTCACTGTTGTGGCCTCTCCTGTTGCGGAGCACAGGCTCTGGACGCACAGGCTCAGCGGCCATGGCTCACGGGCCCAGCCACTCTGCGGCATGTGGGATCTTCCCGGTCCGGGGCATGAACCCGTGTCCCCTGCATCGGCAGGCGGACTCTCAACCACTGCGCCACCAGGGAAGCCCTGAGAAACTTATCTTTATTTTACACTTCTGTCTAGGCAGGCTTGTTCTTGTTTTTTAGTCATAATGTAACTAAAGTTTTGTAGCCCGCTGATTTTTGTGAATCTGCTGTTATAAAAGAAACCATAAGAAGTTACAGAACTATTTGGGCCAGAATTTGGGCCAGATCATGAGGCCCTATTTCACTGAGAAGAGAAAATGTTAATATACAGGCATATCTCAGCCTCAGGCCCCATTCTTTATTTCAGCGGGTCCTCCTCGCCCTGGGATGATGCCAGCACCCCACATGGGGGGCCCTCCTATGATGCCAATGATGGGCCCTCCTCCTCCTGGGATGATGCCAGTGGGACCTGGTAAGTTTGAATCTCTTTCCTTCTTGGATGCTCCATTGTGTTTTAGCTTTCCATTTAAATAGAATTCTTAATTAGCTGTCTAAATGTATTGCAACAAATTACATTTGGTGAATCTATAATGATAAAAAGAAATACTTGGTTTATCAGTGTAATTGGATGGTATCCAAAGACCTTGTGCAACTGAAAGCAGGATAAGACTGCCTCTTTTTTCCTTCTCCTCTGTCCCTCCTGTTTCCTCACCCCCTCCTGACTTTTGGCCATTTATAATGCGGAGAATGGTAGATATGTATTTGTGCTGCTGCTTTTCTTGGTTTTGATTTGGAGCAGAGCTACCGCCTATTGCTGATTTAATCTTGCAGGTTAACTAGGTTAATTAGTATTTATGAAAAAGGCCTTAGGCCTGGTAGTTAGTCTTTTATTCAGGAAGGGGGAAAAACTTATGCCTCAAACATTTTATTTTAACATAAACATAAATGTACATTAATTTGCAGAGTTTTCTGATACATGGTCAGGGCCTTTGCTTTGAGAATGAGTCTACTGACTGGAACACCATATATTTCTTGCATAAACCAGAAAGCCATACTCATAATGCGTCCTTTACCAACTTCAGTTTCATTTTCTTTGAAGTGGTTAGAGACCTTGTGAGGCAATTTAGTTTCTATTTTTTATGATCGTTTCACTTACCAAATTTGTGAGTACTTTTGGGGGATGATTTGCCTGAGACTTTCTTATTATCAGCTTAGTTTTTATAGAAATCGTTCTTTTTCTACATTCTTATTTCATCAGTTTGCAGAATAATTAAATTATGTAATTAGAGTAAATACAACTGACATAAGAAGCCTACAACTCAACTGGTAAGACAAGGTGCAAAGGCATTAGAGTAGCTTCCTGGCCAGAAACATTCAGTATGCTTGCTGTGGGTCTCATTTAGGGGTGGGAGAGTTTAGATAAAGAGAATTCCTGCTTTACTGGCTTGTGAATCCAAAACACAATCTAAGTGATTCAGATGTCTTTTGCATTCTTAAATTGGGATCACAGATTCACATCCCTAGAGGGGTTAGGGATGTGAATCGGGGGGAATGCTTGTCACATGCAAAGAAGCCTTCTAGAACTCAGGGTCAACCTATGGTTGACATTTGAGAATACAGGCTTAGTGTTGCCAATTTGCCCGAGTATTTTGTTGTTGTTGTTGTTGTAGTTTTTAGCCAGGATAAAATAATAAAATTCTGGGATTTGCATTAAAGTAACTGAGTAGCTGGGGGGTGGGCAAGGATAAGAATGTGTGAGGATAAGATAAAACAAGGTTGCCCTCGGGTGGATAATTGTTTAAGCTGGTTGATGGGTACATGGATGTTCATTATATTCTTTTTTTCTATGCTTGTGTGTGTTTGAACATTTCCACATTAAAAAGATGAAAAAAGAAGTCTAGAATTACTTATTAGTAACAAGACATATTAATTGCCAATGTTGACAACTAATTAAGATTTAAGGCATTATGGAGACCAAAGAAAAAGTTTTCAGGGGAGTCATTTTCAGTCTTTGGTCTAGATCAGTTTCTTCTAAGAAATGCTGAATACAGGTTATGTTATGGAGGGATTTTTTAATAAGATATTTAGAAGTTTTAGTATTTTCTGTTTCTGTTGAAATTCAATTCTGTACCTGTTGGATTTTGTGTTTTTGCATACCCTTGTGTTTTACTTTTTGTGATAAGGCTGTATTCAGCTTTAAATATAGTTGTGTTTTACTTTTTGTGATAAGGCTATATTCAACTTTAAATATAGTTTTCTTTTGAAGCATTTATTGCAAGCCTTTAATCAAAATGATTTAGTTGAAAATAAATAATTAGGTAAAATTTGATATTTAAAAAGAAGATATGTAACATGAAAATTATAAGGCGTAGTAATACAATTAATACCATGAACCCACCACCCAGCTGAGGAAGTAGAACATTACCACTCCCGTGAAGCTGCCTGTATTCCTCCCCAACCCTCACCTGTCTGCTTGCCCTCCCTTCCCTGACTCATTTATTTGGCTGGTGTATTGATGGGACACTTAAAAAAAACTCATTAATAGTTTCTGAAATGTATTAGAAAAATCAAATTTGTGTGTGTGTGCTAATTGTTATAAATCACATTATTGCCTATTATTTTTCTTGACTTGAGCTAAGTATGGTTACTAACAGGTTCTCAGCATGGGCCTCCTGCTCACCTTTCCTACAACTCCGAACAAACGCTTAGTGGTAAGATTGTCCTCCGTGCCTGTGTACATTCATGAAATAGCTCCTGGTTATATGGTGGATAGAACTGATTAAAAGAGCTGACTAACATGTGACTTAGTTGTGAATTTCCCTGAGTGAGAAAAAAGGTCAATTTAGGGAGCTAGTCCCTGGTGATTTCTGGAAAGCAGTCTATTAATAGTTTCCCCCTTAGTATCATTAGATCATGATTCCCATATGGTTCTTGTGTTGACCTTTTTGTTTTTTGTTTGAGAATGTCTAAGTAATTTACAGATGTGATGAATTTGTTGCATTTCTTCTGTCAAGTATGTCTTTTTTCCAGCATTTTGCAGGGGGGGGCTACTTTTTTGTCTTTAATTGAAGTCCCATCAAGCTCTCCTAAGTAGTATTTTTGACTGTCTTTTTTCCTTTTCTTTGTTTTACCTGCAGCTCCTGGAATGAGGCCACCTATGGGAGGCCACATGCCAATGATGCCTGGGCCCCCAATGATGAGACCTCCTGCCCGTCCCATGATGGTGCCCACCCGGCCAGGAATGACTCGACCAGACAGATAAGGAGATTGGGGAACCTCTTTATATCAGTTTTATATTACTTCACCAGGAGATCATGGTGCTGTGACTCGGGATGTTTTCTAACAGGATGACAAGGAAGACTTGCTCCCCCTTCCTATCAAAGAGTAGTTTTGGAGGGGAGTGGTGGGACAGAAAAAGCAATTTTCATTTGTATTGTGAAATGTGAAAATAAAATTGTCAATTCTTTTAGTTAAAAATGTGTTCCCTTTTTTCTCCCTTCTGTATTCTTTTTGTATTATAAAGGAGAGTCCAATTGTGTTTCTCTTGCTCATTCTTTCTTCAGCATGCCCTCTGTATGACATTATTTTCCCTTAGCTGTAGAGTGGGTCCCTTTGGGCACCTTGTCTTTATTTAGTAAAGTTCTCTTGTGCAAAAACTGGTAAATCCAACACTTGTAGAGCTTTTGTTGATTAAAATAATAAACAGCACCTGGTTAATTTTTCACATTAATAATACTTTGTGTAGTGAGTGGAAAATTTTAATTCTTTTATGCTAAAGTAGGGAAAAAGGCTTCACGGTGAGTGCGTGTCAGCTAACAGCAGCAAGAATTGCCTTAACCTCCTTTCACTCAGCTCCTCTTTTTCTTGGACTTCAAATAGTCAGAAAATGTTCTATTAGTAATGAGAAAACTATGCAGATTTTCATGGTGCAGAAGGTGTTTGCAGAATGTTATTTGTTACTAGGCTTTAAAAGGAGGATATTTTCAGGGAGGCATCTAGAAAGTAAGCCGTCGCCACTGTTCATATTCAGCTCAGTGTAAAATCTAAACTATTTCATACTACAGGTAGGAGTGGAAATTGTATAACCTCTGGGGAGGGCAATTTGGCAGCATCGCTCAGAATTACAATACTTGTATCCTTTGACATAGTGTTTCTATGTCTAGGAATTTATCCTACAGATAGACTTGCACATGTATGAAATGACTTGTGTACAAGATTATGCGTTATAGCAAGAGACTGGAAATCACATAGGTGTCCAGTGAAAGGGGACTGATTCATCAAGTACGTTACATCCACGAAGTGGCATGTACCATGCTTGTTGAAACAGAATAAGGAAGTTCTATACTGATGGGGAAAGAACTCCGAGATACACATTGCCCTGCACTTTGGTTTGTTCACATAACAATGTATTGTTTGCTGCTATCCTTTTGTAAAGGAGGTACCTGTATGTGCCTGTGTGTGCTTAAAGGATCTCTGGAAGGGCAGATCAGCAGCTGGAGATATTGGTTGCCCATGAAGAGTAAATGGGTGACTGGGGGACAGGGATGAAGGAGAAAGGTTTGCCACCTTTTTGTATCTTTTGGATTTTGAATCATTAGCTATTTAAAAAAAAACAAAAGAAGCCACCTTTCCCATCTGAGGTTATTGTTATAGTGATGATTAGAGGGTGCCCTAAACCAGCAGTTTACAACCTGGCCTGGTGATCAGAATTATGGAGGACCTTTTCCAAAATAAAGATGCCAGATTTTGATTCTATATATCTGGTTTAGGGTTAAGAAATTTGCATTTTGGGAAAGCTCCCTAGGAAATTTTGATTATTATTAGTGGGTTTGGCAAACTCTGTCTTAGGATCTATTTTACTCAAGATTGTAACTCTGGGGACTTCCCTGGTGGCGCAGTGGTTAAGACTCCGAGCTCCCAATGCAGGGGGCCCGGGTTCCATCCCTGGTCAGGGAACTAGATCCCACATGCATGCTGCAACTAAGAGTTCTCATTGCCACAACTAAGGAGCCCGCCTGCTGCAACTAAGACCCGGCCCAACCACATAAATAAATTTAAAAAAAAAATAAAAAGAGTATAACTCTATGTATGTGTCTATAATTTTGAAAAGATTTGTAGCTAGAAATTAAAATGACAATGGGTAGATTACTTTTTTTTCCTAGAAACTCATGAATATTTTGAAGAGAAGCTAATTTAGGCAAATAAATCACCATATCTAGGTACACAAGAGGTTAGAAATAGATATCCTTACAGTGTTTATGCCCAGCCTCTGTAGGAGCTGAGTCAACTTACTAGTCTGAGCTTTTGCCAGGACTACTTGTTGCCTTTTAGTTTTTTATTGTCACATCTTTTTAAGGAGGACTTAAGTCTCAGAAATTGATAGTTTATATGACTTTTATAGCTCAGATTTGTTTTTAAAATCTTCTGCAGACTTAAGGGTTTGTTAGGGGAAACTGCCAAGCCAGCTTATATATGACTCAGCAAGTTTCTGTTTTGTATAGCTCTGAGGCTCAGGGTAAAGAGCCTGTGGATACACAGAAAACAACCCAGGTTTTCCTAAAAGGAAGCTTTTTCCACAGTATGTTTTTAAGGTTGAATATCCACCCTAGAAACATTTCTAGTCTTTGAAGAAAGTGTTTTACATAGCTTCAGAAAAACAATATGATGACTTAAAAGTTTAACAAGTTTTAACTACAGTGAACAAAAGTAGGAATAAATAGTTCTAAGGAAGGTTCTTTTTATTTTGTTTATTAACTCCTTCTAGGGCAAACTATTATTATAATGAATGATCATAAGACATTTCCTTTGTAAGAGGCTATAAAGAAGATAAACTTACTGCTATTGATTTATGCCTTTAGACATCTGGTTTTAATTCTAAAATATGAGTCAACTGTAATGTGAGCATTTGTATAGGTACAAACCAGACTACTACTAGATACCAAGAATTGAAGAAGTTAGTGTTGATGTGGGGTAACATTTGCTTCCTTTCCTATGGGCCATGATCCAAAACCATGGGAAGTGTAGTTAAAGTCCAGACTGTCATGGAGGTTCCTTAAAAAACTAAGAATAGAATTACGATATGACCCAGCAATCCCACTACTTGGCATATACCCAGAGAACACCATAATTCAAAAAGACACATGCACCCCAGTGTTCATTGCAGCACTATTTACAATAGCCAGGTCATGGAAGCAACCTAAATGCCCATTGACAGACAAACAGATAAAGAAGATGTGGTACATATATACAATGGAATATTACTCAGCCATAAAAAGGAACGAAATTGGGTCATTTGTAGAGACGTGGATGGACCTAGAGACTGTCATGGAGTGAAGTAAGTCAGAAAGAGAAAAACAAATACCGTGTATTAACGCATGTATGTGGAATCTAGAAAAATGGTACAGATGAACTGGCTTGCAGGGCAGAAATAGAGATAGAGACACAGATGTAGAGAACAAACGTATGGACGCCAAGGGGGGAAAGTGGTGGCAGGGGGGTGGTGGTGGGTTGATTTGGGAGATTGGGATTGACATATATACATGAATATGTATAAAATGGATAACTAATAAGAACCTGCTGTATTAAAAAAAAGTCCAAGCTGTCATCATGTCTACTGCATGGCTTTAATGGTTTTGTCAGCATGCCAGGCCTCTTGATTCCAGGCTGCATGAGAAATGGGATCCTTGCATAGAACCACAGGCTAACTTGGTCATCCTGTATGGAAAAAGTCCAGTGATGATTAAGTGCTTGTCCCAATTACATAGCTTTGGTCAGATGGTATCTTTCACTTGGTGAACAGAAGAAAAAAGCCTGGCCTACCTTACTAATTTTACTAAGGTAATTTATTAGTAAATTAGTGTTAGTAAATTACTATCTACTAATACTAAATCACTATTACTAATAGTAATTTATTCAGTAAATTACTATTTACCCTAGTAATTTTGATCACCTACCAGTTGATTGTCCAAATTCTCCATACTTGTTCCTCTGACAGAAGTGTCCCAAAGGCTTGCCTGGTATATTGTTTTACATGAAAACCTTAATAAACGTTAACTAATTGAAGACATTTCTTTCCCTGCCAATTGAAAATTTAAAGGTTAGACTTTCTGGCACAGGATCAAATTCAGCATCTAGAATAGTTCATCAGACAAGTGCAGGAATAAAAAAGTCCGAATGATCCTTATTGTTCTTGCTCTTTAAGGGTCAGGGTGGTAGATTTCAAACTTACAGAAAAGTTTAAGAACTGCATAAAGAACACTTATATACCCTTTAATCAGAATCACCCATCACCTTTTGTTACCTGTTAGCATTTCACCTCATTTGCTTTATCATTTGTGCTTGTGCTCTCTCTCTCTCCATATATATACATTCTTTTTTATTCTGAACTTTTTGAGAGTAAATTGCTTGTATCATACCCTTTACCATAAATATTTAAGTGTGTATTTCCTAAGAATAAGTATATTCTCTTATACAACTGTGGTTTAGTTATCAACCTTGATTCAATAATTTAATCTAGGGCTTCCCTGGTGGCGCAGTGGTTGAGAGTCCACCTGCTGATGCAGGGGACACAGGTTCGTGCCCTGGTCCGGGAGGATCCCACATGCCGCAGAGCGGCTGGGCCCGTGAGCCATGGCTGCTGGGCCTGCGCGTCCGGAGCCTGTGCTGCACAACGGGAGAGGCCACAACAGTGAGAGGCCAGTGTAATGCAAAAAAAAAAAAAAAATTTAATCTACCAACCATGTTTCATTTTTGCCCCACTGATCCAACATTGTCCTTGTATTTTTTTCCCCTTTCCTGTAGAGAATCCTCTCTGGAATCATGTACATTAATTTTTTGTCACATCTCCTTAGTCTCCTTTTAATCTAGAACAATTCCTCAGCCTCTCTTTTGTCTTTTATGACACTGATTATTTCACCGGCTTTTGTTTAATAGGATGTTCCTCATTTCTCATTTTGGGTTTGCCTGATGTTTCCTCATGATTACAGTTTGGTACATGTCCTCAGTTGCATCCCTGGAATATCACATCTGTAGGCAGGCACACGGGCATCCGCCCCTCATTGGTAACAGTAATTTTGATCACCTACCAGGTGATTGTCCAAGTTCTCCATACTTGTTCCTTTTGAATAAGTATCTTTCCCCGGCTGCCAATTAAGAAAAGCCCATAAGGGGACTTCCCTGGCGGTCCAGTGGTTAAGATTCCAAGCTCCCGTTGCAGGGCGTGTGGGTTCAATCCCTGCTTGGGGAACTAAGATCCCACATGCTGTGTGGCACAGCCAAAAAATAAAGGCAAACTGGTTTCACATTCTTGAAAAAGAAAAGCCCATAAGGTGACTTACGTCCTCATATGATGATGCGACTTTGAACTCAGCACAGGAGACCAAGATCTCAAAGCCCTTTGTAAGTACTTAGCTTTCACAATGACCCTGAGAAACAGGTCTCTTAATCCTTCCCCCCTCCTCTTTGCCTGTACATCACATCCTAGTACTTTCTGGGGATGCTTGTTGAAAGAATATAGAAATAAAAAGTAGGACAAAGAATTTTACCTCTACACTCAAATGCTGTATTTTCCCACTCATCATCCCTTTTATCTCTCAGGGCTCTGCTAGAGAGAGAAGCATGCGAGGAGGACAAAAAGAATAACAATAGAGCCTAGAGTGGCAGTTAGACATTACTAATTGCCTACCCCAGTATCTCTTAGTATCTTTAATAAGAGAATGCCTAATTTTTATCAGTATGCATGACCATCGGCAATGGGTGGTAGCACATTTCCCACAGCTCGTAACTAGGTGAGGCCATGTGGCAGGAGAGAACATGCCTTTTTTTCCTGCCCTTTCTCTTTTCTGTTGACAGGAATGTGGATATGATGTTTGCTTGAAATGCAAGCAACATCTTGGACCATGAATTGGCAACTAAGGATGGTGTTAGCAAGATAGAAGGAGCATAGGTCCTAAAGATTGAAGAGCTGCCACGTACTTCTACCTTAAACTTCTTTTACCTGGAAGAGAAGTAAACATCTTTTTTATTAAGGTCACACATTATCTTGAGTTTTCTGTTACATGCAGCTGAACCTACCTGACTGATAAAAGAGATACTCCAGGAGGAAAGTAATATATATATGTTTTTTAATAAATTTATTTATTTATTGTTTCTGGCTGCGTTGGGTCTTCATTGCCATGTGTGGGCTTTCTCTAGTTGTTGTGAGTAGGGGCTACTCTTCGTTGCAGTGCGCAGGCTTCTCATTGGGTGGCTTTTCTTGTTGTGGAGCGTGGGCTCTAGGCATGCTGGCCTCAGTAGTTGTGGCTCGCGGGCTCTAGAGCACAGGCTCGGTAGTTGTGGTGCACAGGCTCAGTTGCTCCACGGCATGTGGGATCTTCCTGGACCAGGGCTTGAACCCGTGTCCCCTGCATTGTCAGGCAGATTCTTAACCACTGCACCACCAGGGAAGTTCCCCTCAAGTTGTTTTTAAAGTCATAACTACCACAAACGAGAAACTGCTCTCAAGAATCCTTACAGACAGCAATAGCATCTTTTTGCTACTCAACCCTCTTGCTCTTGAGTCTTCTATAAAACTACCTTTCCTTGTTTGCATAGTCTTATCTTTTTTTTTTTTTTTTCTGCGGTACGCAGGCCTCTCACTGTTGTGGCCTCTCCCATTGCAGAGCACAGGCTCCGGACGCACAGGCTCAGCGGCCATGGCTCACGGGCCCAGCCGCTCCGTGGCATGTGGGATCTTCCAGGACCGGGGCACGAACCTGTTGACCCTGCATCGGCAGGTGGACTCTCAACCTCTGCGCCACCAGGGAAGCCCTGCATAGTCTTATCTTTGTTTGGGCATTGTGTATGTCCTCTTTCGTTCCATACAAAGCACAGTATGTACAAATGAATGTTTCATCATGATTTTTTTTTGGCTGCACTGCACGTCTTATGGGATCTCAGTTTCCTGATCAGGGATTGAACCTGGGCTGTGGCAGTGAAAGCACTGAATCTGAACCACTAGACCAATAGGGAAGTCCCTAATCATGAATTTAGAGATGTGGCTGTCCACTAGACCAATAGGGAAGTCCCTAATCATGAATTTAGAGATGTGGCTGTCCTGCCAAGCAGGTGAGTGAAGCTACTGGGTCTGAAATAAAGTGATCACCTAGGTCTTTTAAAACTATATGGATTGTGGAATATGACTCAGCAGTAAAAAAGAATGAACTATTGATACAATTTGGATGGATCTCAAGGGCAGTATGCTGAGTGAAAAAAGCCAGTCTGAAAAGGTCACCTACTGCATGATTCCATCTATATAAATGACACAATTATTGAGATGAAGAAGAAATTAGTAGTTGCCAAGGGTTAGGAATGTTGGGGTTGGGGGGAGCAGGGAATGACTATAAAGCGGTAGCATGAGGGAGATCTTTGTGGTGATGAAATAGTTCTGTATCTTTATTGTGCTAATGGTCACACAAGTCTACACACATAATGCATGACAGAATTATACACACACACACCCCAATATCAGTTTCCTGGGTTTTATATTGTACTGTAGTTGTATAAAATATAACCATTGCTGGAAAGTGAGTGAAGGGCACATGGGGCTTCTCTGTATTATCTTAACAACTTTCTGTGAATCTATAATTATTTTGAAATAAGTTTTTTAAAATGTATGAACTTCTGCTTCCAGAAAGATGGAATAGGTGTACATTTCTCTATTCTTATTACTAAAACCCTGAACATTATATTAAAAAACAAGCATAAGAAACTCTGAAAGGTGGAGAGAAGAAGGCAGAACTGCTAGGGAACCTGGGACCCAAGGAACAACACAGTGAGCTGTCTGGATTTTCTTTTTGCCTCAAAGGTGCCAGACTTGGAGCTGAAGAAGCTGGTAACCAGGAAACTCCAATGGGCAACAGACAAAAAACTCCCCAAGAAAAGCCTGCTCCCTATAGCCAGAGGACCAGAAAAGAGGCAGCTTAGCCAGACAGAAAACTTTTAGACGATAACCACTCCACTCCAGCCAAACACCATAGAAGAAAACTTACCCTACCCCAACCCATGCCACAAGGGCAAGTGGGGAGCTTACACTTCCACCCTTGTGAGGCTATAATGAAGTGCCCCAAGTTCCTGCCAGGGTGGTATCAGAGAAGAGCTGGGATTATCATTCTTATCTGGCAGTTACAAGGCATTGCCCCCTCTTGACTGATATAGTTTCAGAAGATGCTTAGTCAGGACTTTAAGGACTTTCAACAATGCCCAGTGGTGATGAGGCTGCACATACCCCCATGCCAGTGGAAGCCTTGTGGGGAGCAGTAACAACACTCTGTCACTGCCCACTGGAAAAGTATTAGCTGTGGCCTACTGGAAAGCCAGAACTTTCACTTTAGCCCAGCAGTAATGGGGAGCCCTTTCCTTGGGTATCCAAGGAGGCTAATTGGGCAATCCTATCTCCACCTGATAGTAACAGGAGGGCACCTCCCCACTTCTCCTGCCAGGCCATTGCAAGAAAAAGTCAGCAAAACAGAAGGTTTAAATAAGATCCAGAGTCTCAGAACATAATATGAAAATATCCAGGTTTCAATTTAAAGTCACTTATCATACCAAGAGCCAGGAAGATCTCAAACAATTTAAAAATGCAATCAATACATGTCAACACCAAGATGACAGAGATGCTAGAATTATTTGACAAAGATTTTAGAGCAGACATTATAAAAATGCTCCAATGAGCAATTAAGAACATGCTCAAAACAAAGGAAGAGATAGAAAATCTCAGCAAAGGGGACTTCCCTGGCAGTCCAGTGGTTAAGACTGCGCATTCCCAATGCAGGGGGCCCGGGTTCAATCCCTGGTCAGGGAACTAGATCCCACATGCTGCAACTAAGATTTCGCATGCCTCAACTAAAAAAAGATCCCATATACCACAAGGAGGATCCTGCATGCCGCAACTAAGACCCAGTGCAGCCAAATAAATAAATATTTTTAAAAAAATCTCAGCAAAGAAGTAGAAGGCAAAAAGAAGAACCAAATGGAAATTTTGGAACCCCCAAATAAGTAAAAAAATTTCAGTGGATGGGTTCAACAGCAAACAATCAGGAACACGAAATAATCAGAACACTTGATAAAACAATAAAAATACCCAATCTGAACAACAGAAAATAGACTTACAAAAAAAAATGAACTGAGCTGTAGGGACCTGTGGGTCCCTGAAGATGTAATATTCATATTGTCAGAGTTCCAGGAGAGGAAGAGAGGAAAGAGCCAAAAAAAGTACTGGAACAAATAATGGTTGAAAACTTTCCAAAGGTTTGCAGTGGATGAAGTGAACCTCAACCAGGATAACTCAAAGAAATCTACACCAAGACACAGTCAAACTTCTGAAAACTAAAAACAAAAAATTTGAAAACACACAGAGAAAAATGACCCCTTACTTTTGAGGGAAAACAATTTGAAGGACAGCAGTTTCTCATCAGAAACCATGGACACCAGTAGGAAGTGGCAAACAGTTTTCAAGTGCTGAAAGAGAAGACCTATCAGTCCAGAATTCTATATCCTATATAGTGAAAATAGTGTTTCAGGAATGAATGGGAAATAAGCATGTTCTCCAATGAAGCACAACTAAGGGAATTTGTTGCCAGCAGATATACCCTAAAAGAAGGGCTAAAAAGTTCTCTAAACAGAAAGGAAACAATAAATGAATGAATCTCATAACATCAGGAAGGAAGGCTATGGTAAGCAAAAATATGGTTAAGTACAGTAGACTATACTTTTCTTGAGTTTTCTAAATTACGTTTGATGGTTGACGCAAAAATCACAACACTGATTAATGCAGCTCTAAACATATGTGGAGGAAATATTCAAGACAATTATACCTCCAGGAGAAAAAAGGAACATAAAGGGAGGTAAGGTTTCTATACTTCATTATGTCTGGTAAATGGCAATACCAGTAGACTGTGATAAGGTTTGTATAAATAATGTAATACCTAGACAAACAAAAGCTGTACAACTATAAGCTATACACTCAAAAACACTATAGATTCCTTATTTCAAAACTTACTACAAGCCCATGAGCCACAACTACTGAGGCCATGTGCCACAACTTCTGAAGCCTGCGTGCCTAGAGCCCGTGCTCCGCAACAAGAGAAGTCACCACAATGAGAAGACCGTGCACCACAGCGAAGAGTAGCCCCCGCTCGCCGTGTAACTTGAGAAAGCCTTCTCGCAGTAAAGAAGACCAAACGCAGCCAAAAATAAATAAAATAAATTTATTACAAAAACCCCAAAAACTTAACTACAAAGCTACACTAATCAAGACACTGTGTTACTGGCATAAGATTAGACATATAGATGAATGGAATAGAATTAAGAGTTCAGAAATAAACCCTTATATTGGCAATTGCTTTTCTATTATTATTATTATTTTACTTCCAGTTTTGAAATATAATTGACATACAGCACTGTATAAGTTTTGGATGTACAGTATAATGATTTGACTCACATACATTATGAAATGATGGCCACAATAAGTATAGTGAAGATCCATCCTTTCATAAACATACAAATTTGAAGAAATAGAAAAAAATTTTTTTCTTTGTGATGAGAACTCTTAGGATTTACTTTGTTAACAACTTTAATATAAAACATGCTGCAATGTTAATTATATTTATCATGTTGTACATTATATCTCTAGTACTTACTTATCTTATAACAAATTTGTACCTTTGACTGCCTTCATCCAATTCCCCATTCCCCCCGCAACCCCCCACCTCTGGTAACCACAAGTCTGATCTCTTTTTCTATGAGTTTGTTTTTGGAGTATAATTGACCTACAACCTATGTCAGTTCCTGGTACATGGCAACTGATTTTCACCAAGATAATTCAATAGGGAAAGAATATTCTTTTCAATGAATGATGCTAAG
The DNA here is from genome assembly GCF_964374135.1 of Grampus griseus. Taxonomy (NCBI): domain Eukaryota; kingdom Metazoa; phylum Chordata; class Mammalia; order Artiodactyla; family Delphinidae; genus Grampus; species Grampus griseus. The sequence goes on along the minus strand of NC_139004.1, from coordinate 38,757,600 downwards.
ACAACTAGATATCCACGTGCAAAATAATGAAATTGTTTCCCTTCATCACACCATATACAAAAATTAGCTCAAAATGGATCATTTCAAGTAAATGTAAGGGCTAAAACTATACAACTTTTAGATGAAAACATACATGTAAATATTCATGACTTTGGATTATGCAATGATTTCTTAGATACAACACAAAAAACACAGCAATAAAAGAAAGAAAGATAAATGATATCAAAATTAAAAATTTTTGTGCTTCAAAGTTTACAGTCAGGAAAATGAAAAGACAATGGGAGAAAATTTTTGCAAATAATATATCTGATAAGGGACTTGTATCTAGAGTACAAAAAGAACTATTGCAACTTGATAATAAAAAGACAGCCCAATTTAAAAATGGACAAGGGGGGGCTTCCCTGGTGGTGCAGTGGTTAGGAATCCGCCTGCCAATGCAGGGGACACTGGTTTGAGCCCTGGTCCGGGAAGATCCCACATGCCGTGGAGCAAGTGACCCCGTGTGCCACAACTGCTGAGCCTGTGCTCTAGATCCCATGAGCCACAACTACTGAAGCCCGCATACCTAGAGCCCATGCTCCGCAACAAGAGAAGCCACCTGATGAGAAGCCTGCACACTGCAATGAAGAGTAGCCCCCACTCTCCACAACTAGAGAAAGCCCGTGCATGGCACCGAAGACCCAACACAGCCAAAAATAAATGAAAAAAAAAAAAAAAGGACAAAATATCTGAATAGACATTTCTCCAAAGAAGATTTACAAATGGGCTATAAGCACATGAAAAGACATTCCACATTATTAGCCATCGAGGAAGTATACACAAATTCTTAACCAAATATTGACAAGTAGAATTCATCAATATATAAAAGTAATTTATACACCATGTTTTAAATGGCGTTTACTCTAGGGATGCAAGCTGGTTCAGTATTTGAAAAGTCAAACAATGTAATCCATCATGATAACAGGCTAAAAAAAAATTACATAACATTAAATGCAGAAAAAGCCTTTGAAAAAAATTAAACATTTATTCCTTTAAAAAAATTATTTATTTATTGGCTGCACGTGGGCTTTCTCTAGTTGCAGTGAGCGGGGGCTACTCTTTGTTGCGGTGTGCAGGCTTCTCATTGTGGTGGCTTCTTTTTGTTGTGAACACAGGCTCTAGGCACACGGGCTGCAGTAGTTGTGGCATGTGGGCTCAGTAGTTGTGGCTTGCAGACTCTAGAGTGCAGGATGAGTAGTTGTGGCACATGGGCTTAGTTGCTCCACAGCATGTGGCATCTTCCCTGACCAGAGCTCAAACCCGTGTCCCCTGCATTGGCAGGCAGATTCTTAACCACTGTGCCACCAGGGAAGTCCCTATTCTTTTTTTTAAAAAACACATCCTTTATTTATTTTTTTTTAAGTATTTATTTATTTATTTGGCTGTGCCGGGTCTTAGTTGCTGCGTACAGGATCTTTAGTTGCGGCATGCAAACTCTTAGTTGCAGCATGTGGGATCTAGTTCCCTGACCAGGGATCGAACCCAGGCCCTCTGCATTGGAAGCGTGGAGCCTTAGTCACTGGACCATTGGGGAAGTCCTTAAACATTTATTCTTGATAAAAACTCTCAGAAAAAATACGAATAGAGGAGATCTTCATTAAGTTGAAAAGAGCACCTACAAAAAAATCTACAGTTAACGTTATACTTAATGGTGAAAGACTGAATGAATGCTTTCCTCCTAAGTTTGGAAACAAAGAAAGGATGTCTGCTCTCACCAGTACTATTAAACAAAGTGCCAGGAGTGGTAGCCCACTCTATAAGGCAAGGAAAGGAAATAAAAGGGATTCATATCAGGAAGAAATATTCTGTACACTGAATGTATCAATGTCAATATCTTGGTTGTGATATTGTACTAAAGTTTTGCAAGATGTTACCATTGGGGGGAACTGGGTAAAGGGTACAGGGATCTCTGTATTATTTCTTACTTTAACTGAAGTAAGTAATCTACAATCATTTCAAAATGAAATGTTTAACCTTAAAAAAAATACAGATCGGCCCCAAATCCCTTTTGTTTTTATATGCTTTGCATTCTTAGCATTGCAGGGAAAGGTAAACACGATACTATTGGTGAGAGTATGAACTCTCCTATTCCGTGGTCCTTAGAAGGGCCATATTGTTTTAGAGCATGAGTTTTTGCTTTCAATAAAAATATCTAATTCATCAGGCATGATGAATCATCCAACAAGGATACTGAGTCTCTGAGCTTGAGGCAAGTTTTGTTTTACATAGCTAATGTCAGATATCCAGTCAGCTGCTGGGGTGCTCTAGGAAAAGGAGCAAGAAATGCAAGAAATTGCCCTGAGGCCCCAGCAGGTGACAGCCGAATTGGGAAGGAGCTATTATGGTCAATAATCCTGGCAAGAAATCTCTTCTTCCGTGGGGTCTATTGGTCCCTGGTATGTATTCTGGTGAGAAGTGGGCAGAGGAACAAATAATGATAGATTATGCAGTCTTGATGGAGGAAAATGGATAGTAGAGAACCCAGGCTGAGGATGATTTGTTCCCTTTTAAAAACATAATTTGGGGGCTTCCCTGGTGGCGCAGTGGTTAAGAATCCACCTGCCAATGCTAGGGACACGGGTTGGAGCCCGGGTCCGGGAAGATCCCACGTGCTATGGAGCAACTAAGTCCATGCGCCAACAGCTACTGAGCCTGCACTCTAGAGCCCGCGTGCCACAACTACTGAAGCCTGCCACAGCACAACTACTGAAGCCCATGCACCTAGAGCCCGTGTTCTGCAACAAGAGAAGCTACCGCAATGAGAAGCCCGCGCACCGCAACGAAGAGTAGCCCCCGCTCGCCGCAACTAGAGAAAGCCCGAGCGCAGCAACGAAGACCCAATGCAGCCAAAAATAAATAAAATGAAATAAATTAAAACAAAACAAAAACATAATTTGGGAAAGGGGTAACAGTTGTTTAGTGGAAGGGAATTGAATGGCTGAGGGACAGGGGAGGGGGGAGGCTTATCTTGATTTTTGTATTATGTTCATGTATTATCTATTTACAAGAATGAATAAACTTAAAATTAACCGGTGGCCAGATTTCCTATAAGCCTGTCTCGGAGAGTATTTTGCTTAGGTTTTTGCTTGATGGTTTAAGTCCAGAAAACTGCCACCTTCCCACCTTTGCCTGAATCTACAGGTGTCCCCGGCATATAGGTTACACTTTTAAGTGTATCGACTGAGTGGAAGTAGCACTGGACTGAGAGTAAGAACACTTGGGTTCTAGTCTTTTGTCTCACTATGTAGCTGTGACCTTCTGTAAGCTCTTTCAACTATTTCCCCTGGGCTTCAGTTTCCTTATTTGTAAAACAAAGTTGATCTCTAAAGCCCTTGGTCAAAGTTACTGCCTCATTTTCTGCTGCCCCCAGCATTTGAGAGTGGGTACCTCTGCAGTACATCTCATATGTGTTGAGTAAACATTTATCCATTGGTTAACCAGGTAAAGGCTAAGAGGGGCACATAGAGGATGGCGAGGCGCCCCCTCTCACCTTTCAGCACAAAGCAGCAGAGCGCAGTGGTTCTATGGGCCTGTGAGGTCCTTGAGACTACTTTTCACTCCCCAGCCCGATTCCTGCAGTACAGTTAGCTGGTGCTCAACAAATGAGTTAACGTGTGAGGGAAATGAATGAGAAGCGGACCAGGAGGTGTGGAATTATCTAGCTAATTCCTGCAAAAAATTACAGACACGCCGCCTTTCCCTGATGCTTCAAGGAGACTGCGGGGTGTGAACCTCCTGCAGTTCAGAGGCGAAGTCCTTCAGATCTCCATCGACTTCAGACAGCGGGCGGGGCTGAGGGGAGAGAGCGAGCTCAGAGCTCGCCCGCCCCGCCCCTCGCCGCGCGCGCCCCCGCCGCCGCCGCGCGCCCCTCCCACAGCGCGCGCTCCGGGCAGCCGCGAGCCAGGCTGGAGACGCGCGATCTCCTTGTCGCCGCGCGGGTGGGTGGGATCGTGGCGGAGCTCGGGGCGCCAGGGCAGGGGCGGGAGGGCGCCATGGCGGCAGCTGTGGCGGCGGCGTCCGGTCCCCGCGCCGCGGCGAGGTGAGGGGCCGCCTCTTCTCTGCGGCTGAGGAGAACACAGCTGCCCGCCTGCCTTCCACGCGGGCCGCGGCTCCGGCATGGCCGGGCTCATTAAGAAGCAGATCCTGAAGCACCTGTCCCGGTGAGAGCGCCAGCGCCGGCCCCAGCGGTCCCGGGCCCTTCCTCTCCCCCTTCGACCCTCCTCCCTGACGCCGTGCTCCTGGCCGGCCTCCCTCTCCTCAGCCCGGGCCGGGACTCGGCGGCGATCCCCGCCTCAACTCGAGCCGGACGGCCGCCTCCCCGCTCCGGTGGCCCCGAACGTTGTCACCACTCTGCTCTTCCCTGGCCCTGGGCCCTCCGGGACCCGGCGCCCCTGCCCTTGCGCGGGTGCCCAGGCTCTCCTCCCCAGCCTAACAGCCCCCCGGCCCTCCCGACCCCAAGGGTCTCCTGACCGGCTGCGCGCACCCTCAGTTCCCACACCGCCGGGCAGGTCACCCCGTCCTCCCTTGCATGCCCCCTGGGCCCTCTGCCAGTCACTCCGTGGACCCCGCGGTTTCCATCCTTTCCTGCCCGCCCCGCTGTGTTTCCTCTCGGCTGAGGACCCGCTGCCCCTCCCTCGGGGCCGTCTGCCCGCCTCTTGACCCGCCCACCACCGCCACCCCGGCCTTCCTCTTCCTAGTGCTGCTCCGGGCTAGATCCTTCTTCCCCGGCCCCTTCTAAATAACCCTGTCACCCAGTCCCGCGTAACCCATATTCCGTTCAGATTCCCAACCCCGACACTGGTTTCGCCTTCCCAGAAGCACCCAGCTCCTCCTCTTCATCGTCTGGCTGACCCTGTTGCATCACCCTTGAAAAAGCTAATCCTTGCACCCAGGGCCGTTCCTCTGATCTCCTTTCTCCTTCCTTTGCTTCTCTTCTCCTTACATAGACTAAATGGAGAAGGGCCATGAGAGTTGGGCATAAAGTTTCAACAACCTTCCCTTTAAGATGTGGAGGTTTTTTGACAGCCTGTGAAAAGAGCTAACGACGCCCACTTCTACTTTGCAGTCATTTATTAAGCAATGTGATGTCCCTCAAGTCATTTGGACCCGAGCCAGGTGACAGGCAAAACAATTCAGTTGTAATTGGGTGACTGCTGACCCCTGATTACGATTGCAGGTTGTCAGAACTGGTGTCCACAAAAATTGGAAGCTAGCCTTTCAGTTCGTTTTCACTCCTTATTCCAAGCGGGGCTTGGTGATACCTTAATACCTTTAGACAGCCGTTGTCTGTCACGTGGAGAGTGATCCACTCCTTGGCTCCACAGTGGTCAGTGGTTTTCAGGAGGTGCGAGTAGGGGGAGAAGCCAGTCAACATGGGACCCAAGACCTTGCACTCATGTGTCTTTCCTGGTCTTCTCATTGCCTTGGTGAGTGGTGTGTGAGACACTATTCCTGTCACTGCATCTCCTTTTCTGGCAGACACTGGCCAATTTACTGTTACTTTGATTTTAGACTTTAATTAGTCATTAGATTCAGATACATCTTTTGGTTAATCACCACACCATGTTTTAAAAGGAAAAGCAGATTGGAGGCTGGAGCTGGAAAGTGCCTTTGGACCCTTTACTTGGTTAACTCCCTAGTATATTGTTTTTCAGGTAACATTCATTTGGGTGTTCCATAAATTTGGTTGTTCTGTGTAAAGACTTATGTGTAGGACTAATGATTGTGAAATGAGACAAAATTTAACTAAAGGAAAACCATTAATTTGAGTGAACACAGAATCAGAGAATTTTAAAGTTTAGAGATGACCTTACCTAACATAGCACTGTGTTTAAAAGTCCAGGCTCTTTCTGGTTTCTTTCTTTTTTTTTTTTTTTAAAGTCTTTATTGAGTTTGTTACAATGTTGCTTCTATTTTATGTTTTGGTTCTTTGACCCCAGGCATGGGGGATCCTAGCTCCCCCACCAGGGATCGAACCCTCACCCCTGCACTGGAAGGTGAAGTCTTAACCACAGGACCGCCAGGGAAGTCCTTTTGGTTTACTTTAACTGTAAAATGAGGATAATAATAGTATCTAACTCAAAGGGTTATTGTGAGGGTTATATAAGTTAATACACAAGGGCTTGGTAAAGTGCCTAGCACATAGTAAGTGCTCAATAAAACATGAGATATGGCTATTTTGGGGGCCATAACTTGTGTGACAATTTGATATAAGCCATAGACTTCTCCAGAAAAATCCACATACACAAACAAGTAATTTTTTATATAAGTTCCCTGGGGGGAGGGGTTAAGAACCCCTTAAAGCACATGCCTTAACCCCATAAGGCATCTTGAGTGAATGCCCTGAATAATCCTTGACTAGTTCAACCTCTCATTTTATGGCTGAGGAAGGTAAAGCCTAGGAGGATAAATGACTTTCCTAAGTTGCAGTGGAAGGTAAGGTAGAGAAATAGAGGGAGTTCCCTGGCGGTCCAGTGGTCAGGACTCAGCGCTTTCACTGTCAAGGGCCCGGTTCAATCCCTAGTCCGGAAACTAGGATCCCACAAGCCCCATGGCCCGGCCAAAAAAAAAGGTAGAGAAATAGAACCCACCTTTCTAATTCTGGTATACTTCCCCCATAGGGCACTCATATTCTGTGCACCCTCTATGAAGATAGAGCTTTTAAAGAAAAATTTTAATAGTATATGCTAACACATTCAGTGAATCCTTAGTGAACAAAGTATCTCTTTTAGATGAATTAGGAGTAGGTATGACAGACATTGGGAGAAATTTCTTGTTTCCTCAGGGTTGTGTGGTTGACTGAGGAGGTGGGGGGAGAAGGTTATTCAGGGCTGCAATTTCAGGGCTCCTGGAAAAGTGCTAGGACATGGGTCTAACTGGGGGAAAGGTCAAACTCCTGAGGCCTTTCTGTTGGTTTAACTCGGAAAAGCTGCCTTAATCACATGTGACATTTGTGTCTTTGTATGGTCTCTACTACATGTACAGAGGCCAGCCTGCCTGGAGGGGAACTATAGCTTCTATGTCTTGCCAAACCTGATGGGGAAGGAGAGAGGAGAAGGGGTACTGGGTTACTATATTAAGTAAATATTTATAGGTGTTTAATAATTACTTGTTGATGATGACAGTGCTGCTTGACCTGGAAGAGTATCCTATAGCAGGAAGGATATCCCAGTGACTTGCATATTATTTTTAATTTTGGTCATGAAGTTTCAGGTACTAAAGTTTCTTGTTGGAATGCATCCTACTTGTTAGTAGAGTATTTTGGTAAACAAGATTTGAAGGAGGTGATGTTCAAGATACTTTTGTTAAGTGTCTTCTCTAGGCCAAGCACTGATCTGGGCACTGGGGATTCAGGAGGAAAGAAGTATAAATCTCTTCTAAGGGCTTTAACCTATGGTTTGGATAACTGCTGTTTAATACAAATAGCTTCAATGTACAGTATTCATTTAAATAAACCCAGGAGGAGACCTTTACTTAGAAACAAAAGTAATCATTTAAAAAATATCCAAAATTGATTTTTCACCAAATTAGATTATTCTTGTTTTAGAACACCTTAGCTAAGACCTTTTGTTATACAAGTAAGAAGAAATATGATAGATTGTAAAGTGAGTCAAGGGACTATGGCTCAGGAAAAGAGCGTTTTTTCTGGAGCCAGACAAGCTAGATTCACCTTCTAGCTCTGCCACTTAATGAACAGGGCAGCCTTTCTGAGCCTTAGTTTTCTTGTCTGTAAAGGATGAGAATAAGGAAGAATACTACGTGCTTTGCAGAATTTTTTGAGAATTGGGGATAAAGTATTTATTATAGTGCCTGGCGTGGAAGTAGCGTTTAATAAAGAGTAGCTATTATCACATGGCCAGAGAATACACTTCCATGGTATGGGTGACAGCAACTAATCCAACTGGCTCTTTTAGAAACCCATCAGAAGTATGAATTATTTACTCAGAATGGCTGCGGGAAATGTGACCCCGAGTGACAAAGACATGGCTGATAGACATGATAGATATTTAAAAACCATAAGCATTAGGTGAAATTCAGAGGCATAGATGATTTCAGAGTCCTTTCAGAGAATAAGAGAGCCTGACTGTGAGCTCAGCCCTCTCCATTTCTGATCAGTGCCTCCACTCGTTTATACTCATCATCCTGGAGAGATCACTGGGCCAGCCTCTGGTGGACTGCTGGGAGCTGCAGGCTCAGAGAGGCTTGCCCTGCTTGCCCAGGGTCTGTTTAGGTGAAGGTTTCTAGGCCTAGTCTCAGCTTCCAGATCACGCCCCTTTATACTAGACTTTACTTATTGTCATCTTCATTTCCCCAATAATTATTTTGTGCATTTTCTGGCAATAGTGCAATCATAGATGTATTTGTTTCCTTCCTCATCTTGTTGCGTTGCTTCAGAATAAGCGCTTTTGTTTACTCAGCAGATATTTAATAGTGATAGCCAACTGTGCGAATAAGCATTTTACAAGTCTTATGATGATTTAATCCTCAGACTAACCCTGTGAAGGAGACATTAGGCCCATTTTATCGATGAAGAAATGAGGCACAGAGAAGTTAAATTACTTGCCTCAAATCATAACTAGTAAGTGATGGAACTGAGATTCTAACGCAGTCACTCCCATTCCAGAGCCGGGCTCCTTTTTTTTTTTTTTTAAATGCCTTATTAATCATCTGTTTTATTTTATTTATTTTTTTAAATTTTATTTATTATTTATTTTTGGTTGCTTTGGGTCTTCGTTGCTGTGCGCGGGCTTTCTCTAGTTGCAGTGAGTGGGGGCTACTCTTTGTTGCAGTGCACGGGCTTCTCATTGCAGTGGCTTCTCTTGTTGCAGAGCATGGGCTCTAGGCACGCGGGCTTTAGAAGTTGCAGCACACAGGCTCAGTAGTTGCGGAGTGCAGGCTCTAGAGTGCAGGCTCAGTAGTGTGGCGCACGGGATTAGTTGCTCTGCGGCATGTGGGATCTTCCTGGACCAGGGATCGAACCCATGTCCCCTGCATTGGCAGGCAGATTCTTAACCACTGCACCACCAGGGAAGTCCCCAGAGCCGGGCTCCTTAATCACTCTGCTGCTCTAATGCTTCTCATCTACTGAACATACTCTTGCTGCCAGCACCCACGTGGAGGAAGAGAATATTACCAGCACCAAGAAACACCCTTGTGTCTCCTCCCATCATTACCTCTACCAAAGGGTAGCCACTGTCCTGATTTCTAACAGCAAAGATTAGTTTTGTCTTTTTTTGTAATTTATATAAATGGAATCACAGAATGTATGCTTTCATGTCTGGCTTCTTTAGTTCAACATTATTTTTGTGAGGTTAATCTCTGTTGTATCAATTTGTAGATTTTTTCATTTTCATTGCTGTCTAGTGTTCTATTATGTGAATATACCTAAATGCATTTATACATTTTACTATTGATGGACATTTGGATAGTTTCCCAGTTTAGGGCTATGCTGAATAGTGCTGTTAGAAACATTCTAGTATATGTCCTTTGGTGAACAGATGTATACATACTGGTTGGGGATATACCTAAGAGTGGAATTTCTGGGTTGTGGGATATGTATATGTGAAATTTTAATAGATATTACCAAACAGTTTTCCAAAGTGGCTGTACCAATTTGCACTTCCACCAGAAATGTATGAGAGTTCTGGTTGCTCTATATCCTTGCCAACACTTGGTATTTTTTATCTTTTTCATTTTAGTCATTCTTTTTTTAAATTATTATTATTTTTTAAAATTTTAAAATTTTTATTTTTTTAACATCTTTATTGGAGTATAATTGCTTTACAATGGTGTGTTAGTTTCTGCTTTATAACAAAGTGAGTCAGTTATACATATACATATGTTCCCATATCTCTTCCCTCTTGCATCTCCCTCCAGGCGGTCACAAAGCACGGAGCTGATATCCCTGTGCTATGCGACTGCTTCTCACTAGCTATCTACCTTACGTTTGGTAGTGTATATATGTCCATGCCTCTCTCTCGCTTTGTCACAGCTCACCTTTCCCCCTCCCCATGTCCTCAAGCCCGTTCTCCAGTAGGTCTGTGTCTTTATTCCTGTCTTACCCCTAGGTTCTTCATGACATTTTAGTCATTCTGTTGCGTATGTTTTGAAAATTTCTTTACTTCATCTGTGGTAAACCAGATGGCCACTTTATTTTTGCCTCTGTTTAATTTTCAAATTCTGATTTATTTGTAAATTTGAGCAAGCAAATGTCAAATGTCTGACAAGCAAATGTCAGAACCTTGAAAACAGATCTTTTTGGAGAAATGTTCAAATTGGGAGGTTCAATGAAAATAATTAGGGTAATTTGTAACCATTAACCCATACATTTCTTGCTTGGAAGGGATGTGATGCTTTGCTCCCTGTCAAAATAACAGTCATGTACCTTGAGAGAAAGGAGGGGCCGTTTATTAGGTGTTTGAGTTTTTGTTAAATATTTGGTCTTCAGACTACCCTGGATATTAAATAATTTCATTCTGTTCTATAAGCTTAGTACCCCATTGGCATAGTCTTTTATCTTTACTAAAGAAACTAAAACTTGAATTTCATAGTTTTTTTTTTTTTGTGGTGTGCAGGCCTCTCACTGCAGGCTCAGCGGCCATGGCTCACGGGCCCAGCCGCTCCGCGGCATGTGAAATCTTCCCAGACCAGGGCACGAACCAGCATCCCCTGCATCGGCAGGCAGACTCTCAACCACTGTGCCACCAGGGAAGCCCTGAATTTCATAGTTTTTGTATTAGAGTCTTTACAACTTTCCAAGGATGATTCCCTTTTATCATAAAGTGGTTGTGTTGTGTCTTAAAAAGTAGCATTTATAAGCAATAAAAATTTCAAAGCAGTACTGTCATATGTATCTGACGTACAAAGCTTAATGTATGATTCACAAATAATGAAATTAGCTGCTTTGAAAAATTAATTGAGAGGCATGTCATTGTAGTAGAAAGAACCAGGACTTTGGATTCTAAAAGGTGGCTGTACATTCTGACTCTGCTACTTGTAAACTGGTGTTCAGCAAGTCTTTTTGCTTCTTGAAGCTTCAGTTTTCTCATCTGTAAAATGGGGGATAATAACGCACTCTGTTGTTTTGAGGATTAGAAATAATGTATAAAAGTGCCTGCTACTGAAAAAGTATTCAATGAACAGTGACTATTACTTATCATATTAAAGTTGCTCAAGAGAGATCACTGACAGTGCCTAACTTACCCAAATGTCTAATTCTTTAGATATTTAAGAATTATGTTTCTTAATATTTTAATACGGAGAGGTAGAGATGAATGCTCTGTATCACTGCTTAAGGAGAGAGGGAAACAAGGGCTGGTCCCATTTATCATTTTTTTCTTATCAAGGCACACTACAAGGTAAACTTTGACCTCAGCATAGGTGAAATACTTGAAATATAATACTGGGTTGGGTCCTTAGAAGATTTAATTATCCAAAGTTTAAGAAGATAGCACAATCATATACTGTATTCTCACAGCGGAAAAAAAAAATTAGAGGTCATTTAGTTACCCTCACCTAATATAAAGCCTGGTTGAATAATAATCTGTTAAGTATGGTGTTAATTGCTGGAAAAAAAAAAGATTCTTTTTATCACAGCTTAATTCTCTACAATCACTGGAGTGTGACCCCCATATGGCAGGGATTATGTCCTTTGGCTACTTTGAAACCCAGAGAGTTTAAGATGTTTTGAATGGGTTAAGTGGGTGCAGGAGAAGGTATGTAGAATGGAGGTGTATAGTTATAACTCATGGAACCGTAGACCGGAGCAGGAGTGGGGGTGGGAGAGCAGAAGGGCAAGGGAATCCAATTCACCCAGTGTCATTAAGGGACCTTTTATCTCTGTGTGATGAAGCAAGTGCTACTGGTGCTGATTATAGATGCTAAAGAACATTTCCCAATATTTATAAGCAGTAGAATCAATCAATCAATCAATATCTGTAGTAAATGGAAAAACTAAGGTGTAAAAATAATTCACATTAGCAAGTTAGGTAAAGGGTATGTAGTTTGTACCTTCTTGCCACAAAAATAAGGACTAGATGTATTATAAGTTATTTGTTGATTGACGTTGTTTTATTCGCCCACAGCAATGATCATTTTACATGTATACTCAGTCTTTATAGTGCCTTGGAGATATCTATATCTATATCTATCTATCTTGGATGTCAGCCCATCATTTAAAGAATGAGAACACTGATGGTGAGAGGTCAGTGTATTTAAGTCTCTGACTTATGGAAGTGTTATGTTCTCAAAATTTATTTCTAAGTTTGAAATTTGGAGTGTGTGGTCCAGTAGTAGAAATAGTGTTATAAATGTTGAATAGGTTCCCAGTTAGCCCACAAAAGCAATAGTGTGTTAATTATATATAATATAAGCTCACTAGATGGAGATCTGGATCTTGATTGTTAGGGAACCATTTGAAGGAGGTGGGGAGATGAAGAAGAAGAAGAAAACGTTTTTCTTTCCCATTCCTTGGAGTAAGATCTTTTAGATCATTGAGATCATTGTATCTCAACAAGGACTTTTTTTTTTGGTTGTGATTGAGGAGTGTGACCAGCTTTTAATGAGTGGGCTGGAGATGCTGACGTCATGCAGTATGCAGAATCATTTCACACAAAGAAGGATTGTCCTTTGTCTTTTTAAAAATTAATTATTTATTTACTTTTGGCTGCACCAAGTGGCTTACGGGATCTCAGTTCCCTGACCAGGGATTGAACCTGGGCCACGGCAGTGAAAGCCTGGAATCCTAACCATTAGGCTACTAGGGAACTCCTTGTCCTTTGTTCTTTTTGACTTCTGAATGTTTGTTAGATGTTTACAGAGGTGAATTACCTGTTTAGATTATATAAGCCTACTTACATGTAAACACAAAGTACTGCACAGATTTTTTTTTTTGGCCGCTCTGCGCAGCTTGTGGGATCTTAGTTCCCTGACCAGGAATCGAACCCGTGCCCCCTGCAGTGGAAGCACGGAGTCCTAACCACTGGACCACCAGGAAATTCCCTGCATAGCTTTAAACTAGAGTGAATGTTCCAGGACTGCAGCTACCATGGGGGAAAATTGATTTGAACGTTATTTTAGAAAATGTTGTCACTCTTGGCAATACCACTCGTAGAGTTGGGTCTGTTAGGGCTGAGAACCACTGAGTTAGTCTGGAATCTGAAACAGCTCAAGTTTGCTCTTGATATACTTGCTCTTCTCTCCTTTATGTCTCTTTCCCACCTCCTAAGTCCCCCCTTCTCATGCACCCATTGCCCCGGTTCTACCCCCAGTCCTCTGTTACCATATCCCCCTACCCTCAGGCCTATATGCTCTGCTCCCCTTACTTTCTCACCAAAATTCCCAGTTCATTAGGATATATGATTTCACCCAGCTCAAGGGGAGGAATAGAGAACATATTTGGGAGCAGGAATGCTATTCTAACTAGACCAACTCTAATTCATAATATGTCCTACAGGGTCAACTCCCCTAAGCTACTCTTACTTTCATAGCTCCTCAATCCACAGATACTCTGGAAGCTCCAAGTTTGTTTTTTATTTTCCAAAAGTGGTTTTTGTTGCAGTGGCAGTGAGGATGGGGCAGGAGTCTGGGCAGCAGGGGTCTGGGCAGTGGCATATATGGGTCATTTGAAAGTTGGGGAGTTCTGAAATGTAGACAATCCAGATAGGGATGGGCTAAGTTCATTCAAGCTGACTTCCTCATGCCATCTGGTGTAGTGCTTTCCCAGGCAGAGCTGAAAATATGCATTTCCCTTTTCTAAGAGACATCTGTTTTTCTTTCTTCTCTCTCTGTGTCTCTTTTTTTGAAATTTCTGTTTTTTAACCTGAGCGAAAGAAGGGGCTGCAGTGTTCAGGAACTCACTTCATTTGAGGAACTGGCTTGACAGAGGTAGAAAAGGGTTCGACTTCTAATAATATAGGAGTATCTTATATTGACCTAACCCTCCCTCATGTAACAATTACGAGCTCTGGGTAGTATGTAAAAAGCAACAACTGGAAGACTTTGGAAAGTGACCAAATGAGGCAGAAACTGACAGGGAACTTGAAAGATGGGAACTGCACTGGGTAAGATTCTCACTTATATAGCTTTTTGCCTGAGGACACTCCCCACTTTGCATGGTGGGTGATGGCTAGCACTCAAGCAAAAGTCTGCAGTCTTACTAGCTTGGGCAGTCAGAGAGTAGAGTTCAGGGCTATAAGAGGGGCTGGAAAATGAGGGAATAAATCTCAGAAAGAAGGGAGCAGACTTCCCTGGTGGCACAGTGGTTAAGAATCCGCCTGCCTGGGCTTCCCTGGTGGCGCAGTGGTTGAGAGTCCGCCTGCCGATGCAGGGGACACGGGTTCGTGCCCCGGTCCGGGAAGATCCCACGTGCTGCGGAGCAGCTGGGCCCGTGAGCCATGGCCGCTGAGCCTGCGCGTCTGGAGCCTGTGCTCCGAAATGGGAGAGGCCACAGCAGTGAGAGGCCTGTGTAATGCAAAAAAAAAAAAAAAAATCCGCCTGCCAGTGCAGGAGACATGGGTTCAATCCCTGGTCCGGGAAGATACCACATGCTGCGGAGCAACTAAGCCTGTGTGCCACAACTACTGAGCTTGCACTCCGGAGCCTACGAGCCACAACTACTGAGCCCATGCACCACAACTACTGAAGCCCACGTGCCCTAGAGCCTGTGAGCCGCAACTACTGAGCCCACGTGCTGCAACTACTGAAGCCGCATGCCTAGAGCCCATGCTCTGCAACAAGAGAAGCCACCGCAATTATAAGCCTGCGCACTGCAACGAAGAGTAGCCCCCACTCGCTGCAACTAGAGAAAGCCAGTGTGCAGCAATGAAGACCCAGTGCAGCCAAAAAGAAAAAAAAAGAATAAAGAGATTTGCAATTATTAAAAAAAAAAAAAGAAGGGGAAGCCCTAAAATCTGCTTTAATCCTTGATATGCATGGGCGAAGACTCCATGGAGCCTGGAAAGGCAATGGTTGAAAGCTGAAAGAATTGAGCTGAGATTCAGCTTCTGTCCACCACAGGGAAGACAGAGTTTGGAGTATGAATCTAGCTGAGTTAATTGCCCAACAGAACAAAATTCTTCAAAGGAAGATTGACAGAATCCAGAATCTCAATAATGTCCAGTATACAATAATAAATGACTACATGTGTAATAAAGGAAAATGTGACTCATTGTCCAGAGAATGGCAGTCAGTAGAAATGACCCCAAGATGACTCAGATGTTGGAATTATCGGACAAGGACTTTAAAGCAAACTTGGTAGTAGTAAATAAACTTGGTAGTAATAAATATCAGACAAGGACTTTAAAGCAAACTTGATAACAAATGGAGAATGTGAGCAGAGAAATGGAAAGTATAAAAAGAACCAAATATAAAATCTAGAACTTAAAAGTACAGTATCTGAAATGAAATATTTATTGGACTTGCTCAACAGCAGATTGGAGATGGCTAAAGAAAGGGTCAGTGAACTTGAAAATAGAGTAGTAGGAATTATCTACTCTGAAGAACAGAAAAGATTGAAAAACGAAAACAGAGTCTCAGCCTATGGAACAATATTAAAATATGTGTAACTGGAGTCCTAGAAGGAGAGAAGAGAGAATAAGATACATGGCAGATTATACTTTCCAAAGATGGCTACAACAATATCTTTCACCTTACATGTTTTTCTCTTGGCCCTAGTGGCTTTCTTGTAACCAACTGAATGGGGGTGGAAGTGACATCCAAGCTACACGAAGCAACTACATGTAGGTGTGCAGTCAACAGTCCCAGCTGAGCCCAGCCTTTGAGACATTCCAGCTCAGGGCCCATCCATGTGAATAAAGAGGGCTCCAGGTGATCCCAGCTCCTAGCCATTCATCTCTTCCCAGATGAGGCCCCAGATATCATGAATCAGAGAAAAACAACCCTAGTTATCCCTTGAATGGATTTCTAATGCACAGAATGTGTGAGCTTAATAAAATGCTTACTGTTTTATGGCGCTAGGAGTAATTTGTTTTGCTGCAGTAGATAACTAAAACAAGACAAAAAACTTCTGAATAATGGCTGACAACTAAATAATAAAAAAAATACAAGTAACCAATTTAAAAATGGGCAGAGTATCTGAATAGACATGGCCATAAATACATGAAAAGATGTTCAACATCATGAGACCATCAAGGAAATGCAAATCAAAACCACAATGGCTGGACAGGAATAAAGTCGCAGATGTAGAGAATGGACTTGAGGACAAAGGGGGGGGGAAGGGTAAGCTGGGATGAAGTGAGAGAGTGGCATGGACATATATACACTACCAAATGTAAAATAGATAGCTAGTGGGAAGCAGCTGCATAGTACAGGGAGATCAGCTCAGTGCTTTGTGACCACCTAGAGGGGTGGGATAGGGAGGGTGGGAGGGAGACGCAAGAGGGAGGAGATATGGGGATATATGTATATGTATAGCTGATTCACTTTGTTATAAATCAGAAACTAACATACCATTGTAAAGCAATTATACTCCAATAAAGATGTTTAAAAAAACCCCCAAAACCACAGTGGCTACTAGGATGGCTATAATGAAAAAGACAGATAATAACAAGTGATGGTGAGGATGTGGAGAAATTAGAACTCTCAAATACTGCTGGTAGGATTGCAAGATGGTACAACCACTTTGGAAAATAGGCAGTTCCTCAAAAAGTAAAACAGTTACTGTTTGACCCAGCAATTTTACTCCTAAGTGTATGTCTAACAGAAATAAAATTTGTAAGTCCACAAAAAAACTTGTATTTGCTTTTCTTTTTTGCGGTACGTGGGCCTCTCACTGATGTGGCCTCTCCCGTTGTGGAGCACAGGCTCTGGACGCGTAGGCTCAGCGGCCATGGCTCACGGGCCCAGCTGCTCCACGGCATGTGGGATCTTCCCGGACCGGGGCATGAACCCGTGTCCCCTGCATCGGCAGGTGGACTCTCAACCACTGCGCCACCAGGGAAGCCCCGTATTTGCTTTTTTAAAAAAATATATTTATTTTTTTATTTGGCTGTGCTGGGTCTTAGTTGCGGCACATGGGATCTTTGTTGCAGCATGGGGAATCTTTAGTTGCAGTATGTGAACTTTTAGTTGAGGCATGTGGGATCTAGTTCCCTGACCAGGGATCAAACCCGGGCCCCCTGCATTGGGAATGCGCAGTCTTAACCACTGGACCACCAGGGAAGTCCTGTACTTGCATTTTCATAGTAGCATTATTCATAATATTCTCTAAGTGGAAATAACCCAAATATCTATCAACTGATGAATGGATAAACAAAATGTGACATATTCATGCAATGGAATATTCTTAGCTATAAAAAATAATGAAGTGCCAATTCATGTTACAACATAGATGAACTTTGAAAACAGTATGCTAAGTGAAAGAAGCTAGTCACAAGAGACCACATATTGTACGATTCCATTTATATTAAATGTCCAGAATAGGCAAATCTATAGAGACAAAAAATAGAATGACAGTTGTCTAGCTTTGGGAGGGATGGGGAGATTGGGGGTGATAGCTGCAGGGTATGGCTTTTTTTTCCTTGAGGGAGGTAGTGAAAATTGATTAAGCTTATGGTTGTACAACTATGTGAATATACTAAAAAAATCGTACATTTTAAATGCATGTATATATGGTATGTTAATAATATTTCAAAAGAGCTGTAACAGAGCGAGAGTGGGAGAAATAATGTCTAAAAATGTTCAAGCTTGGTGAAAAACAGATTTACTGAATCCAAGAAGCTCAGTAAACCCTAAGCAGGATAGATCCAAAGAAAACCACCCCAGGCACATCACAGTTACATTGCTGAAAACTAAAGATAAAGAGAAAAACTTGAAAGCAGCCAGAGAAAAATGCCTCATCACAGAAAGGAGAACATTGATATAAATTAATGGCTGACTTCTCATCCGTAACGAAAGAGGCAAGAAGACAATGGGATGATATCTTTAAAATGCTTAAAGGAAGAAACTCAGCCTGGAATTCCATATCCAGCTAAAATGTCCTTTAAAAATGGAAGGTGAAAAAAAGACTATGTTTATTTATTTACTTATTTATGCGTGCATGCATGCTGCATTGGGTCTTAGTTGTGGTACATGGGATCTTCCGTTGTGGCACATGGGCTTCTCTCTAGTTGAAGTGTGCAGGCTCCAGAGTGCATGGGCTCTGTAGTTTGCAGCACACGGGCTCTCTCGTTGAGGTGCGTGAGCTCAGTAATTGTGGCACGGGGGCTTAGTTGCCCTGTGGCATGTGGGATCTTAGTTCCCTGACCAGGGATCGAACCCGGGTCCCCTGCATTGGAAGGCGGATTCTTTAGCACTGGACCACCAGGGAAGTCCCTGGACTAAGTGATTATTTAAGATCCCTTCTTAGCTCTGAAATTCTGTGACTGCAAATCTAAGAATTCTCACTTTCCGTCATTGTGGTACATGTAAAGATGTCTGAGAGCCTTTCTCTGTTGTCTCTTTGGCAGATTGCAGTTCTCTGGCAGAAATGAAACCTGATCAAAATCTGTTTTTCCATCTTGATTTCATCTTAGCTTCTATGCTCTGTAACAGTAACAGATGGCCAGAAAATGTTTTCCCACATTCTTGAAGTGGAATAAATAGCAGGCTTCCATTAGCCTTTTCAGCCACCCTTGGACTCAGTGATGTCATCCTCTATTAGGAGCACAAATGCTGAATGAAATTTGTACCAGGGGTTGTTGGATGGTTTCTGATTAGATCTCAGATCAGTGGTTTCTTTGGTTGAGTAGACCTCCACAAACCTCCCCCACGACTGGCCCCATGGGTCACCTTTTCACCTATTCTTTGTTATTATAAAATGTGGACAATATCAGTTGAGGAATTCTTACTGCATTTTTGTCTTTTTTTTTTTTTTTTTTTTTTGCGTTACCCGGGCCTCTCACCGCTGCGGCCTCTCTCGCTGCGGAGCACAGGCTCCGGACGCGCAGGCCCAGCGGCCACGGCCCACGGGCCCAGCCGCTTCGCGGCACGCGGGATCCCCCCCGGACCGGGGCACGAACCCGTGCTCCCCGCACCGGCAGGCGGACCCCCAACCACTGCGCCACCAGGGAAGCCCCTTACTGCATTTTTGAGAAGCTGGTAAGGTAATAGCCATTTTTTGTTGACTCCTAAAAGTAAATTGATAAATTAAAAAGCAAATCTATGTTATATCATTATTACTGTTATGGGAGAACAGCCTGTGGTGGTCCGGCATAACCCGCCCGTACTGTCAGCCGTCCTTAGAGCATAAGTAAAGAACTCTTGGTTTTGTGTGTTCAGTTTTTGATGATTACTTACTAACTTACTTGCATATTTGATCATAGAGATGATGGCACAGTAACCTGTGTGGTCTCTTGTGTCTTGGTAGAGACTGGGCATTACTGCTGGTATGGTGGTGACTTAGCCCTGGGCATACTTAAGAAAGATTTTATTAATCTGATTTGTTTGGCGAAGTGCAGAAAAGTTTTTGATGGAGTTACACTATAACTTTACCCCCCCAAACAGATTTATTCTTCTTATACAGGTTAAGCAGTCCATGGTAGGTTGTAAAAGGGAAAAGATGTCCTCTAACCATTTCTGAGATAGCTTATAAATTCATTCTGTGCCAGATGTGTTTTAGAGGAACATATTACTGAGTGAAAATGTTACTAGAAGTAAGACAGTCCAGTGAGCAGAGCTGGGTTCATGCTTTTTCTCTGCCTCTTCCTGCCCTGTCACCTTGGGCAAATGACTTCACATCTGAGCCTCATGTTCTTCCTCTTTATTTTTTTTAACATCTTTATTGGAGTATAATTGCTTTACAATGTTGTGTTAGTTTCTGCTGTATAACAAAGTGAATCAGCCGTATGTATACATGTATCCCCATATCCCCTCCCTGTCCCACCCCTCTAGGTGGTCACAAAGCACGGAGCTGATCTCCCTGTGCTATGCAGCTGCTTCCCACTAGCTATCTGTTTTACATTTGGTAGTGTATATATGTCAATGCTACTGTCTCAGTTGTTCCAATTTACCCTTCCCCCTCCTCGTGTCCTCAAGTCCATTCTCTAGGTCTACGTCTTTATTCCTGTCCTGCCCCTAGGTTCATCAGAACCATTGCTCTTCCTCTTTAAAATGGGGATAATGATGCATACCTCATATGGGGTATTGCGAAGACTAATTGAG
Source organism: Grampus griseus (assembly GCF_964374135.1). Classification (NCBI taxonomy): domain Eukaryota; kingdom Metazoa; phylum Chordata; class Mammalia; order Artiodactyla; family Delphinidae; genus Grampus; species Grampus griseus. The sequence continues at coordinate 38,737,404 of NC_139004.1, read as the reverse complement.
ATAATGTGTTTAAATTCCTTTTCAGTGACTGGTACAAAGTAAAATGTTGTCATACTTTTTTATTTTTTTAAGGCTTGAAAAAATGAAAAATGACATTTATTTTATATGGAACTGTAAATAGAGTTAGATTTTGCATAGAATACAGTATAGAAGTTAGATGTATGCTACCTATTTAATACAGTCACTCTGAGAATGTCAGTGCTAATAAGCGGTGTAACTTATTCATTTCATTTGAAGTATGTTCTTCTTTTTTTCAGAGAGAAACATACTTGAAAAAGTACCTATTACTTTTTTTTCTTGAAAATAACTTTTTATCAGAAGGAAAAGTAGCTTATCTTAGTGATTCTCAGCTGAGGTGAGGAGGTGGGGTCTTATCAGAATCTGTGCAAAGGAGAGGGGAGACACACAGTCCTCAAAACTAATTTTATGTCTTCAAAAATTATTATCTTTAAGACTAATTCTTCTGATGGATGCCCTGCCCCCATTTCTGAGCTGAGGTGGCTTCCCTGAATACTTAAAGAGTAAAGGAAGGGTTGCTGGGAGGAAATAATTGTAATATCTTATTTTAGATACAAAAGGGGCTTGAAAAACAAAGCCTGCTGGTACCTAGTGATTACAAATAACATTGAGTTCTGTCTTCTGCTTTCCTTTCCTTCCTTCAGGACTGTGTTTCCTCCAGTTTACTCAGGGATGTGCACTGTATCTTCCTTTACTTTCAGTTGTTGTTGTTGTTGTTTGGCATAGTGGAAGTGTTTAAGGTGTTCATTTTTCCCTTTCACACCCAGTCCTGTTTCCTAGTAGGTGGCCCTTCTTTACAGGAAAAGAGGAATTCTCTTTCCCTCTGTGGCAAGTTAGTTTTCAGAGAATAGGAGCCATTTTAGAAAACTTGTTCTTTTGGTTCCTAGAATAAAATTGATTCATACTCAGTAAATGTTGATTAATTTTTTTTTAATGAATTAAAATCAGTAAAAGTATGTGTAAGGGTCTGGGATTTTATTTTATCCTATTTAGAAGCTAACAGCCTGCTGCAGTTCGTGGTTGCTGGCAGAGCACGAGGCTCCTGGGTCAGAGACAAAGGACTTTATTACTCATGGCCCAGCAAGCAGCATAAACACAGGTTTGCACTAGTTCCCCTTGCCCCCACAGGTCCCATGGGTGTGGTATGAACAGGTCCCGATGGATGCCTGTACATGTGTCGTAGGACTGGAACATTGAGCTTGGGGAATCCACTGCTTTTATAGTACGTGGTACACAAGCCTGCTCTTTGCCCTGGAGGGGGACATTACTTCATCCCTCAAAACGCTTTGCAAACAGAATCCTGAGAAGTGGCCTGGGTAAGGAGCAGTCAGGGTCATGTGTTTTGTGTTTTTCTTACCCACCAAGACATGTAGGAGTGTGAGAGACCCAATGGGAGGAGTAGCTCTCTCAACAGGAAGTTTATACAGTAGGTTGTTGATAGAAATCTTAGGTAGATTTATTGTGAAATACTTGCCATATTGAAAGGTATAGAGAGTGATATAATGAATAGCCATACAGTCACCTCCCAACTTGAGAAATAAGCATTGTCCATACAGGTGACACTTGCTGTGGTCTCCTCCTCTTGTCCCATGAGTAAGCATTTCCCTGAATTTGTTGTTATCATGCCAGTGCATTTCTGTGTACCTGTTAATATCATACAGTACTGTGTGTTTATAAACTTCTAAAAATTTTTTTACTATCATTTAAAAAATTGTTACAGAGCCCTTTTACATAGTATTGGGTTGGCCAAACAGTTCGTTCGGGTTTTCCATAGCACTTTACTGAAAAACCTGAATGAACTTTTTGGCCAACTGAATACCATGTTAGTCACTGTAGGGGAAAATTGTAAAGATAAAACTCTTGCCCGTCATGATGTTATGGTCCAAGGAAAACCACAAAGACTGAAAACATAGCTTAGTAAAAGGAAAGGATATGTGTGAAAAAAAAGTTGGTAAACAACATATAACTCTAAAGTCAGCTATTAGCATCTAATATATGTAAGGGCTAAGTATAGTTACTGATGGAAGGAGAAATGGAATTCATTATTGGGGTAGAAAATAGTGACTATGTGAGGCAACAACAGTGAGAACTTATATGGGTGAGATTCATCTAGACAACTTGTCATACAGGAGAGGGGGTTACACTGTGAGGCAATGGCCTTAAGTTGATCCAGCCAGAAAGATGAGAGAAGGGAGCTGGGAGTAGTCAGTCAACAGGGCAGTTAGCTACGAGGTATGTAGGCCCAGCATTCTGTCAGGGAACCGTTTTATTAGGAGGGATGGCTAAGACTAAGCCCCTGATCAAAGGGCTCAACATCTAATTGTGCAGCAGTAGTTACACATGGGAAAATTAGAGAACACCCTAAGACCCTCTCTGATTATGACCTAAATGTGTGTTACAGATTCCAGGGATGTAGAAGGTACGAGTTTAATGTGAGTTCAAGCAGTTAGGGAAAGAAAGCCTCAGTGAGAAGTCTGGAGTTGGGCCTTGAATGGCAAATTGTGGTAAGGGTGCTCCAGGAAAAGGAGTGGGTGGCAAGAGCACATGAGCAAAGACGAGACAGTGACTGTGGAAAAGGGAGAGGATGGGCCTGTGTGCATTGTTTATGTCCAGGCCCCTTGATCTGTAGAGTTTCCCATGGCCTGGATTTTGCTGATTGCACACTTATGGTGCAGTTCAGCAGTTTTCCTCTGTATTTCCTGCAAATTAGCAGCTGGACCCAGTAGCGTGATGAGATTCAGGTTCAGTCCCTTTGGCAAGTCTGTAAGTGGTTGTGTGTTCTTTTGTCACATCAGTAAAGGTAGGTGTAAGGGTCTGGGGTTTCACTTTACCCTACTTAACAAGCCCATAATTAATCTGCTACTGTTTTGTATTCTAACCTCATAGAGCTCCCTCTTCTGCTGTTTCAAATAGTGTTTAAAAAGTATAATGGCTTGCTTTCTGAGATATTCTGGTCTGTTACCCCCCAACACCCCCGCCCCACTTTTATTTGGACCATCTCTTTTCTTCATTTCTGTCTTGCTCAGTTTTGATTCCTCTCCCAGCAGTACCCTGTCCTAGGAAGGAGCCTTGGTTAGTTCCATGAGTTTATAGGGTTAGATTGCTTCAGCTCCTTTGGGCCCCTTGCCCCAAATCCCTCCAGTTTCAGTTGCTATTCTCAAATTGGCTCACATTGCTTTTCGCTGAGTACTTGGTTATCTTGGGGTTCTTCTGTTCTCTGATCTGTCTGATGCCCTATTGTTTTCCTCTGTGTTGATCTGCACAGCTGCTTATAGAATTCATGTCTTGTGGCTGTTAATGTTTTTTCCCTGCCTGCTTGTGTATGAGGGTTTATGAGGATGCTTTATCTTCTAGTTTTGTTTTACATGTTATCTATGGGTTTTTTAGTTGCTATCTAGTCCTGGTTTTATATGGAGATTCAGATATATCAAAAGGCTCTATTGCCACTGCTATAGCCATTTCTCCAGAATTCCCATTGTAGGTTCTTGAGTAGAAAGATGACACAGTCGGGACAGAATGAAATGTCTCACCTAACATCTTTTTAAAAAATAATTAATTAATTAATTTTTGGCTGCATTGGGTCTTTGTTGCTCCGCATGGGGTTTCTCTAGTTGAGGCAGGTGGGGGCTACTCTTCATTGCGGTGAGGGGGCTTCTCATTGCGGTGGCTTCTCTTGTTGCGGAGCACGGGCTCTAGGTGCACGGGCTTCAGTAGTTGTGGCTCATGGGCTCTAGAGCGCAGGCTCAGTAGTTGTGGCGCACGGGCTTAGTTGCTCCGTGCCATGTGGGATCTTCCCGGACCAGGGCTCAAACCCGTGTCCCCTGCATTGGCAGGTGGATTCTTAACCACTGTGCCACCAGGGAAGTCCTCACCTAACATCTTACATGGCGTAGAAACAGTGTGGCCATTAGTCCCCATTTGTTCTTTAACTTTCTCTTTTCTCTAAACTGAGAAGTGTTATTTGCTATAATGCCCATGTGCAGATTTCTGTGGAAATAATAGCTTCTTATCATCACTCTTTTCAGGTTCACTAAGAATCTTTCCCCGGACAAAATCAATTTGAGCACCCTGAAAGGGGAGGGTCAGCTGACCAACCTGGAGCTGGATGAAGAGGTTCTACAGAATGTGCTGGAGCTTCCCACCTGGTTAGCCATCACTCGGGTCTACTGCAACAGGGCCTCAATCCGGGTGAGAATGGGGGTCAGAGTGCTGCTACTCTCTTTGGACAGCAGGACTGCCTTCTTGAGGGGTGACTCCCACAGCCCTGAGTCTTTGCTTTCCTCTTTCAGATCCAATGGACAAAGTTGAAGACACACCCAATTTGCTTGGTAATGGCCTTTCTTGATTGCAAGTAATCAAATGGGGATGGCCGGGGTAAGGTTTTAGAAGATCTGAGAGAAGATGGGGAGGAGCCCTGATGGGCTGTCCCTTTTGGGAGTGTGGGTTCTTCTGTCTGGCTTGCGAGCTTCTCTGTGAGACAGAGTGACTATTGTCTGGGCTTTTTCTGGAACTGCTGTGCAACATAGCAGTTAGCACTGAGACACAAGACCCTGGAGTCCTGAGTTGATTTTGTTTTATTTTGATTTTCGTTTTTATTTTAAAACAAGTTTTGCTGCCCGGGTTCTACCTTTACATTTCCTTTGGACTCCTGACAGAGGAAAAATTGGAAGTTTAGTTCATGTTGACTGTTGGGTGATTATCAGCTGAAAGCCCTCCAGGAACTGATTGATACATATCTTTACCCCAAAGACTGGAGTCCCCAGGGATAGTAATATCTCGGTAACTTGGATATATGTTTTCTTTTTCTGCTGTGAGCTAATCCCATGCTTGTCATGGAGTTCTGCTGCTAATGGAAATGGAAGGCGGAAGATGAGGGCTCTCTTTGTATTTCAGTTTGTTCATTCATTCATTCGACATACATTTATTATCTGCCTACTGTGGGCACAGCCCTCGACTAGGTATTGGAGCACAGAGATGGATAAGACACAGTCTGTGCTGTGTGGGATTTTGTGCAGATGCTTAGCTCTCTGTGGCTTTTATTTCAGTGTCTGGATAAGGTAGAGGTGGAGATGAAGACATGTGAAGAGCCTCGGTCCCCCAATGGACAGTCTCCTATTGCCCTCGCTTCAGGGCAGAGGTTAGTTGCTTTGGGTCCTATTATTTCCAACATATTAACTGGTTCGGATCACCTTTTAATTAAAAAATAAAAACTTTATTATGGAAAATTTCAAACATGCACTGAAATAGAGAGAATAGTGTACTGAACCCCCATGCACTGAAGATCTAACTTTCACAATTCTCAACATTTTACCATTCTTTTTCTACCTTTCTTCTGCCACTTTATGTGTGTGTATGTGTGTGTGTTCGCACACTCTGTAGTTCTTATTTATCTATTTATTTATTTTTGGCTGTGTTGGGTCTTTGTTGCTGCACGCGGGCTTTCTCTAGTTGTGGTCAGCGGGGGCTACTCTTCGTTGCGGTGTGCGGGCTTCTTATTGTAGTGGCTTCTCTTGTTGCAGAGCAGGGACTCTAGGTGCGAAGGCTTCCGTAGGTGTGGCACGCGGGCTCTGGAGCGCAGGCTCAGTAGTTGTGGTGCACGGGCTTAGTTGATCCACGCATGTGGGATCTTCCTGGACCAGGGCTTGAACCCGTGTTCCCTTTGTTGGCAGGAGGATTCTCAACAACTGCACCACCAGGGAAGCCCCACTCTGTAGTTCTTTTTTTTTTTTCACTCTGTAGTTCTTGAAAGCAAATCCCAGGTGCCATATCATTCCATTTGTAAATACTTCTGTATTGTGTGTCTTTAACAAACAGGATTGAGAAGAAAGAAAAAACCCCACAGTACTATTATCACAATTAATAGAATTAATAGGGATTCCTTAATATCATCTAATACTTACTGCATATTCAGTTTTCCTGAATTGTCTCTGAAATATTTTTTTACAATTCAGTGTGGCTCCACAGAGCTCCACACCTTATATTTGGGGATATGCCTTTTAAAGCTCTTTAGCTCTGAACAGTCCCCCATCCCTACACTTTTTTATGTATCATTTGTTCTTTGTAGAAACTGGAGTATTTCTTCTAAAGAATTTCCCACATTTTATATTTTGGCTGATTGTGTCCTCGAGGTGTCGTTTTAAATGTTTCTTGTTTAATCTGGTCGTTAGATTTAAAGGCTGGATTTGATTCATTTGTTTGTTTTCTTGGTAAAAATACTTCATGAATGGTACCACGTATTTCCTACTGTAACGTAACGGGAGGAACATAATATTCCTTTGGTTAGGATTAATCAGTGGATTCAGATGATGTTGGCCTGACTTGTCCGTTATGATAAGTTCCTCATCTACCTCTTACCTAATGGTTTAAGGACCATTGATGATGGTTGTCTGTAGATCTATTATATCATTGTAGGATAGAAAATAGAGATTTTATAATTCTTTTTTCCTATTGCATTTATTAGTTGTGATTTTCTATAAAGAACTTTCTTTCACCAACTATTTGAAATACAGTTTGTACAGGAATGTCAGGATAAATGCTGGATTCTTTTTTTTTTTCTTAGCTGTGTCAGCACTTAGTTGTGGCACACGGGGTGTTTGTTGAGGTGTACAGGATCTTTCATTGCAGCGCGGGCTCTGCCTTGCAGCCCGGGCTCTGCCTTGCAGCGCATGGGCTTCTCTCTAGTTGTGGCGTGCAGGTTTGCTCTCTCTAGTTGTGGCGCATGTGGGCTCTGCAGTTTGCAGTGTGCGGGCTCAGTAGTTGTGGCATGTGGGCTTAGTTGCCCCGCGGCATGTGGGATCTTAGTTCCCCGACCAGGGATCGAACCTGTGTCCCCTGCATTGGAAGGCGGATTCTTTACCACTGGACCACCAGGGAAGTCCCTGTATTTTTTATTCATATACTGAATCTTGGTTCCTAACGACAATAATATAATAAATGATTTACTTTTTCAGTAGTTTCAAAAAATAACAAAACCAGTATTATAACTATCGATACGACTACTGAATGCAGTAGCTTTCTTTGTGTGTATGTGTGTTTTAACCTTATGATATATCCTATTAGGGATGTATTGTCAAAATACTGTGTTTTAGGGCTTCCCTGGTGGCGCAGTGGTTGGGAGTCCGCCTGCCAATGCAGGGGACACGGGTTCGTGCCCCGGTCCGGGAAGATCCCACATGCCGCGGAGCTAGGCCCGTGAGCCATGGCCGCTGAGCCTGCGCGTCCGGAGCCTGTGCTCTGCAACAGGAGAGGCCACAACAGTGAGAGGCCTGCGTACCGCAAAAAAAAAAAAAAATACTGTGTTTTAAAATTACTTGAAATCATTCTTCTTATGGTTGGATACCAATTTGACATACAGAGGCATTCATTTGTTTCATTTTTTTTTTTTTAAACAGTATAAGAGCAGTTTTAGGTTTAAACAGTAGTATTAGGAGCAAGGTACAGAGGTTTCCCATATACCCCCTGCTCTCACACATGCATAGCCTCCCTCATTATTGACATCCCCCACTGGAGTGGTATATTTGTTACAATAGATAAACCTACATTGACACATCAGAATCACACAAAGTCCATAGTTTACATTAAGGTTCACTCTTGGTGGTACATTCTACAGGTTTGGACAAATATATAATGACCTGTATTCACCATTATAGATTCATACAGTGTATTTTCATTGCCCTAAAAATCCTCTGTGCTCCACCTAGTCATCCCTCTCCCTGCCCCAACCCCTGGCAACCACTGGTCCTTTCACTGTCTCCATAGTTTTTCCTTTTCCAGGATGATTCCTTCTTTTTAGATTGCCTTCTTTCACTTAGTAATATGCATTTAAGGTTCCTCCGTGTCTTTTTAGGACTCTATATCTCATTTCTTTTTAGTGCTGAATAATATTTCATTGTCTGTGTATACCACAGTTTATTTATCCATTCACCTATTAGGGCATCTTGGTTGCTTCCAAATTTTGACAATTATGAATAAAGCTGCTATAAATGTCCATGTGCTGGTTTTCCTATGGCCATTAAGTTTTCAACTCCTTTGAGTAAATACAAAGGAGCATGATTGCTGGATCTGTGGTGAGAGTATGTTCAGTTTTGGAAGAAACCACCAAACTGTCTTCCAAAGTGGCTGTACCATTTTGCATTCCTACCAGCAGTGAATGAGAGTTCCTGCTGCTCCATGTCCTTGTCAGCATTTGGTGTTGTCAGTGATCTGCATTTTGACCATTCTGATAGGTGCATAGTGGAATCTCATTGTTGTTCTAATTTGCACTTCCCTGATGACATATGATGTAGAACTTATAAGACACATGCTTATTTGCTATCTGTATATCATTTTTTGTAAGGTATCTATGAAGGTCTTTGGCCCATTTTTTAATTGGGTTGTTTGTTTTATTGTTGAGTTTTAAGAGTTCTTTTTATATTTTGGGTAACAGTCTTTTATCAGATGTGTCTTTTTCAGATATATTCTCCCAGTCTGTGGACGGTCTTCTCATTCTCTTGACCTTGTCTTTCACAGAGCAGATTTTTAACTTTAATGAAGTCCAGCTTATCCATAATTTCTTTCATGAATAGCGCCTTTGGTGTTGTATCTAAAATGTAATCGCTATACCCAGGGTTATCTAGGTTTTTTCGTATGTTATCTTCTAGGAGTTTTATATCAGTTTGTTTTAAATTTTTAAATTCTTTTTATTTTTTAACCTATGTAAAATTACATAGTTCCAAAGTTAAAACTATAACACAAGGCATGTTATATGTATGTATGTTTGTATTGTCCCCACTCTGTTTCTTACACAAAATGTAACATACCATAAACACTTTCCACATTGCTTTTTTCTTTTAAAAGTATATCCTGGAGAGCACTTCATAGAAGTATGTAGAGAGATATTTCTTATTCCTTTTTGCACCTGCAAAATACTCAGTATATTTTATAGAGGCGTCATTGTTCATATAGCCAGTTCTTTGTTGATAGACATTTGAATTATTTCTAGGGTTTTTGCTGTTACAAATAGTGCAGTAATAAATGACCTTGTTCGTAAGTTACTTAGTATTTTTCCAGCATATTTTTAAAAACAGCTTTATTGAGGTATAATTCACATACTACAGAATTCATCCATTTAAAGTACACAATTCAGTAGTTTTTAGTGTATACACCATGTTGTGCAACCATCATCACAATCAATTTTAGAACATTTTTATCACCCCAAAAGAAACTCTATACCTATTAGCAGTCACTCTTCATTCTCCCCTGCCTTAGCCTTAGGCAACCATAAATCTGCTTTCTGTATCTATTCTGATCATTTCATATAAATGGCATCATATATTATGTGGTCTTTTGTGATTGGTGTCTTTCACTTGGCATAGCGTTTTCAAGGTTCAGCTATGTTGTAGCATGTATCAGTACTTTATTCCTTTTATGGCTGAATAATATTCTATTGTGTGGATATGCCACATTTTATTTATCCATTCATCAGTTGATGGACATTTGGTTTGTTTCCACTTTTTTTGCTAGCATATTTTGGGATAGATTCCTGGAAGTGGGGCTGCTGGGTCAAATAGCAAATGCATGTATAATTTTGATAGATGTTGCTAAATTACCCTCCATAAGGATTTTGTAATTTCGTGTTACCACCAGCAATGTTGTAAGAGTTCTTGTTTTCCAAGAGCCTTGCCAATAGACAATATTTTCAAACTTTAGGCTTCTTTTTTTTTTTAATTTTTTTTTTAATTTTTGGCTTTGTTGGGTCTTCGTTGCTGCGCGTGGGCTTTCTCTAGTTGTGAGTGGGGGCTGCTCTTCTTTGTGGTGTGCGGGCTTCTCATTGCGGTGGCTTCTCTTGCTGCAGAGCATGGGATTTAGGTGTGCGGGCTTCAGTAGTTGTGGCACGTGGGCTCAGTAGTTGTGGCTTGCGGATTTTAGAGCGCAGGCTCGGTAGCTGTGGCGCACAGTCTTAGTTGCTCTGTGGCATGTGGGATCTTCCCAGACCAGGGCTCGAACCCATGTCCCCTGCATTGGCAGGCGGATACTTAACCACTGCACCACCAGGGAAGTCCAAACTTTAGGATTTTTGTCTAAAGATAACACATGGTATTTCTGTGTAGCTTTTTGGTAAGTTATATTGGAGTACACAAATAAGTGTATAGATTAATGATTCTTTACAAGAAGAAACAGACCACTTCCAGAAACCCAGAAGCCTCCTGCACCTTTCCTAGTCATACAAACCCTCAAGGATAACTTTATCCTGATTTTTAACACCACACGTTAGTTTTTCCTATTTTTAAAGTTATATAAATGTAATCACAAATTATGTCATCATTTGTGTCTACATACTTTAGCTCAACATGATGTTTGTGAAAGTCATCCATGTGGTTACATGTAGTTATCGTTCATTCATCCTCATTACTGTATGTTATTCCATTATATGCCACAATTATCCATTCTGTTGTAGATGGACATTTGATTTGTTTGCAGTTTCTGGCTATTAAGCATACTGATGCTACATTGAACTGTTCTCTTTCATGACTGTGGTGGTTGATACATGACTCTATGCATTTGTTGAAACCCTGGACGTGTACACCACAAAGAATGATCTTTTCTATATGTAAATTAAAAATATGTAAGAAAAAAGAATAGTGATGCTATGAACGTTCTTATACATACCTCTTGGTGAACATATGTACACATTTCTGATTTGTATATATCTAGCAGTAGAGTTGCAGGGTCATAGGCTGTGCATATGTTCTGCTTTAGTTCATACTGCTGGACAGTTTTCCAAAGTGCTTGTACCACTTTTCCCCCTGGCAGTGTTGCTAGCACTTAGTATTGTCTCTCTTTCTATTTTAGCCATCTAATACGTGTGTAGTTGTATCACATTATGATTTTAGTTTGCATTTTTTTTGAGGGTTTGTTTATTAGAATTTAAAATATCCTCTTTCACAAAGCATTGATGTATTCTGCCCATTTATCTTTTTTTTTGTGGTACGCAGGCCTCTCACCGTTGTGGCCTCTCCCGTTGCAGAGCACAGGCTCCGGACACGCAGGCTCAGCGGCCATGGCTCATGGGCTTAGCCGCTCCGCGGCATGTGGGATCTTCCCGGACTGGGGCACAAACCCGTGTCCCCTGCATTGCCAGGCGGACTCTCAACCACTGCGCCACCAGGGAAGCCCCTATTTATCTTTTGGGTTATTTTGGGGGTTATTTGTCTTTTTCTTATTAATTTGTAGAAGTTCTTTATACTGGAAACAAGTCCTTGGTTATATACATGTATTACAAATATCTTCTCCTACTATGTGGGTTCCCTATCACTGCTAATGTTACTTTTTTGTTGACCAGAAATGATTAATTTAACACAGTCCTTTATATCTATTTTTCCCTTTATGGTTAGCACTTTTTTTCCCCTACGACATTGTCACTTTTGTCATAAATCAAGTGACTCTCAGTGTAGTTTTTATATATGAGTGAGGTTGAACATCATTTTATGTTTAATATCTATTTGCATTTATTTTTCTGTGAACTGTCCCTACTTTGTCCCGTTTTTATTGGGCTCTTGGTCTTTTTCTTCTGAGTTTTTTGAAACTCTTTATACATTAGAGATATTAGCCCTTTGTGATATAAATTGCAAAGTTTTCTTTTTCCAGTTTGTAATTCCCAGACTTTTTTATCTCTTGTAATGAGAACTGTTTCACCTACATATTAAGAATGTCTGTGTTTTCCACGTCCTGAAGGACTTTAAGGATGGCCTTTGTTCCTCTCCCTGCTGTTTCTGCCTCTCACTATAAAGCACAGCTATGCTCTTTGGGATAGATTTGACAGGGCAGAGGTGGGACTGTTCTTGACTAGATTTCACAGTATTAGACCTCATGCTAACCTGGCTGTACTTCTTTCCTCTTTTCACTACTTTTGCAGAGTATGTTCTGTCTTTGAAGATATTATGGAAACCTAGTGTTTCCTTTCTGTTGTTATAGCTCTCCTCACACAGACAATATTCAATATTTATTCAGGTAGTTTGTGGACTGTGAAAATATTTTTTCAATTTATTCTTTCTAACCAGAGATTGTTTCCAGGTCAACTCTTTCTTTTATTCCATTCTTAAAAAAAAATCTCATCGGAAAGAGTACTACATCGTCATAAAAATTTTTAGAAATGTAAAAAATATAAAGCAGAAATGGGAGGAGAAAATTTTTTTAAAGTCATCCACAGTTCGGGCTTCCCTGGTGGCGCAGTGGTTGAGAGTCCGCCTGCCGATGCAGGGTCCACAGGTTCGTGCCCTGGTCCGGGAAGATCCCACATGCCGCGGAGCGGCTGGGCCCGTGAGCCATGGCCGCTGAGCCTGTGCGTCCGGAGCCTGTGCTGCACAACGGGAGAGGCCACAACAGTGAGAGGCCCGCGTACCGCAAAAAAAAAAAAAAAAAAAAAAAGTCATCCACAGTTCTAGCATCCAAAGACAGGCATTGTTAAGAGTCTTGTCTTATGTCTTCCAGTATAAAGAGTATGCCTACAAATTCCCTGGCGGCCCAGTGGTTAGGACTCGGCGCTTTCATTGCCAGGGCCCGGGTTCAATCCCTGATCAGGGAAGTAGAATCCCGCAACATGCACGGCATGGCCAAAAAAAAAAAAAAAAAAAGGGTATGCGTCAAATCTCATATGATCCTGAATGTTGGTCTGCCTCGTTTGTTGTAGTGAGTATGGCTTTGCCGAGAAGGTGGTGGAGGGGATGTTCATCGTCGTCAATTCCATCACCATCAAGATTCACTCCAAGGCCTTCCACGCTTCTTTTGAATTGTGGCAGCTCCAGGGCTATAGTGTGAACCCCAACTGGCAGCAGAGTGACCTCCGCCTCACCCGTATCACTGACCCCCGCCGAGGAGAGGTGACAGCCCTGGCATTCTGAGAAGGGAGAATGGGGGGTTCAAAATAGGACTCATTCTTAAAGGATGTTATTCCTGCTTTGGGGATTTCCTCAAAGTCTCCCCCATTCTTGGAAACCCCAAAATCCCTTCTGTCCAGTGTTACTGTTACATCCTTTCCTCAATTATGGATCTCTGATCCACTGCTTTCTGTGGGTAGGATCCCAGCTGAGAATGGTGGGGGTCTCTGCCTTGCCAGTCTTTTCCCCTTGGACTTCCTGCCTCTTGATTAATTTCATCCACAGAATTAAGGGATTTAACTTTCTTTCCTTCTAGGTTTTAACATTTAAGGAAATAACTTGGCAAACACTTCGAATTGAGGCAGATGCTACAGACAATGGTGATCAGGACCCAGTCACCACTCCACTGAGGCTTATTACCAACCAAGGCAGGATCCAAATAGCCCTCAAGAGAAGAGTGAGTGTGTTCTCTGTCCTCATGAAAACTTCCATCTTTTATTCTCCCAGATAGCATGGGAGATGGCGTTTCCTCCTCTTTGAGTGTTGCCCGCCCCTGGAATGACATTTGAAAGGGGAGGACCTGCAATTCAGTGTTGCACTGTATCTGCTAATGAGGAAGCATTTCTACCTCCCTGTCATTTTAATTTTGAAAACCACGATTTTTACCTGTATATAGGGACACATAGGCAGTTGATCATTGCTGCTTCTTGTTAATCAGAAAATTTTAGTAGTTTTGTAAGAAATTGACTCTCCACAGTGCTTGATACTTTCGTGTATTGGGGATTGAAAAGCCATCCCTGCAATTGGTTGGGCAGTGGTCACTTTGAGTAGTTGGGATGGTACCAGATGTTGAACCCTGTGTTCTATGTGACCCCTTCAGACCAAAGATTGCAATGTGATAGCCTCCAAGCTGATGTTCCTGTTGGATGACCTGCTCTGGGTGCTAACTGACTCACAACTCAAGGCTATGATGAAATATGCAGAATCACTGAGTGAGGCCATGGAGAAGTCAGCCCAGCAGAGAAAGAGCCTGGCCCCTGAACCTGTACAGGTTAGAGGTGAAACAGAGACCCTTGGTGGCAGTGGGGAGATGGTAGGCCGGACCTAATTCACACCTCCACCGTATGTGGAGCCTAGACTTTATTAGGCTTATTTGGGGGAATTTGTCATTCACTTCTGTAGGTACATAGGCTTTGCCTGTGCCTCTGATTTATTCAGTTATTCTGTTCTTTGGGTGCCTCTAGTGTGTTAGGTATACAGTGTTAGCCACTGGAAAGCCTCTTGTTCCTGTCCTTGGAACTCTTGCTGTCTTAAAATATGGACTATAAACAAGTTATTACAATATGATGTGATAAGTGCTGTAATAGAGGTAAACACTGTGCCATGAGAGCACAAAGAAAAGGGATCCAACTACCTGGGCTGAAAGAGAGCATTTAGGGAAGACTTCCTGGAGGAGGTGTTTTAGCATCAGTCAGCTAAGTTCTAGGGGGGTGGGAGCTTAGAAGGCAATTCAAATCTCAGAACAGGACTCTGACAGTTACTAGATTAATTATAATTTGGCTTCTTGGAGTTTGGGTTATTTAAGTGGGATAGACCTACATGAGATACCAGGCGAATAGTTATGAGAAGGAAGGGACACCTTGTCAAATTGTGGTTTTCTTCAGGCTGAACTAAAGCTTAAAGAAAGCCAGCAAGGAGGCTGTCTGGGTCTGGCTTCTTGTTTCTCTCTGTCACATGTAGATCACCCCACCTGCTCCCAGTGCCCAGCAGTCCTGGGCCCAGGCGTTCGGTGGCAGCCAGGGCAGCAGCAACAGCAGCAGCAGCCGCCTCAGCCAGTACTTTGAGAAATTTGATGTGAAAGAGTCCTCCTACCATCTGCTCATCTCCCGCCTGGACCTGCACATTTGTGATGATAGCCAGTCCCGAGAGCCAGGTACCCCGTGAGGCCTAAGCCTGTGCAGGGTAGTCCATCACCGCCTGGAGCTCTGGGCAAAGCTTGGGGATGGAAGGCTGTTTTCAAGACTCTGTGGGGTATTTGTCTGGCTCCCCTTAATCACAGGCCTTCCTCAGGCCTCTGTGCTCCTGTGGCAGCTCTCTGTCAGCAAGTGCTCTTCAGCTTTTAGGATGCAGCAGAACTACCTGTGAGACAGTAAGACACAGGAGCTGGGCCTCTTCCCAGCCCCCACTAAATCGGAATCTTCAGGGGTAGAGCCCAAGCAGTGTATACTTTTTTTCCCCTCCCCAGAGTCTTTTGGGCAATGCTAACCACTGGTATAAGCTTTCAGGAAAGTAAATTCAACTATAGGAAACCTCAGAATTTTCAGATCTTTGAGTCAATTTAAATAGTTATTATGTATAAATGTGTTCTTCCCAAGCAGAGGGGTTATGGTGTGTTCTTGTCATGCTTTTTCATTCATTAGAGCAATTTTTTTTTTAACATGGTGTTCCCTAAATCACATATTAATTTAAACTGCATCAATAGAAGTGTGGGTTCCAGAACTCTGGAAATTCTTCTCTGGCACCTTTGTAGACTCCATTTGGAACTCTAAGCCTTGTTTTTGATGCTGTCCTTGAGGACATTAACAAAGAGAAAGCATCCCAGGAAGGGTGTGCAGATTGTTTAATGCTATGGAAACCATAGCATAGCAGGAAAGAGTTGAAAGACACAGGGATATTTCATATGAAAAAGCGTAGACACAGGATATAGGAGAGTCATCTTTAAATAAAGAGAGGGCGTTAATGCAGAGTGGAGTGGTTGTTAGGAAAGTCAAGGCCAGAGCCCTTCAGACATTGCTTTTATTTTGTGGTGCTCTAAGCAGAGCATAAACAAATAGCACCTGCTTTTTTGGCAGACATCTCTGCCCATTTGAGACTCACTAGAGCAACTGGTATTAAGTACACATACACATTTATTCAGAATGAAAAAATAATTGACTCATTTCTTTCCTTGATGAGCCTTAGGGAAATCACTTCACCTCACTGAGTTTCTTCATTTGTGAACTTAAGTTAAATCATATCTTACTCATTTACCTCATAGGTTGTTATCAGGCTCAAATGACATAATATACTGAATTTGGAGGACATTAGTCATAGGCCAGTATTCGGTATTATTATTTCTCTGCTGCCAGTTCCTTCAATACTCTTTGTTCCCCCTCTACACCCCTCTGCCACCAGCTTTTGTTTTTAGATGTCGTCCTATGGAAGCTTGTGTTCTTGCTGCCTTTTCCTCTCTGGAGGTTAACGTTTGCTTCTTAATGAGACCTAGATTCATTTTCCTTGGGGAAACCTACTACCTTTTCTTTCTGGGACACCAAGCACCAATGCCTCTCTTGCTTTGCTATACCTTGGTCTTGAAGTGACTTCAACCCCTCTCCACTCCCAATATGAAAGAGCTGAAAGGAGCAGTGACAGCGTAAAGATTGCTTTTGCCACCACAGGAAATAAATTGCTCACTGGTTTGTTAGTCACTAGTTCTGGAAGTTCTTTGCTAAAACAATTATTGTTTTGTTTGGTTGTTTCTTCCAAGTGTTACTATAAAGACCTTGCAGTTTTGTTTTGTTTTTAAAAATATTTATTTATTTATTTGGTTGCACTGGGTCTTAGTTGCGGCATGCAGGATCTTCGTTGTGGCGTGCGGGATCTTTTTCAGTTGCAGCATGCAAACTCTTAGTTGTGGCATGCATGTGGGATCTAGTTCCCTGACCAGGGAATGAACCCGGGCCCCCTGCATTGGGAGCGGGGAGTCTTAACCACTGCGCCACCAGAGAAGTCCCTGTTTTGTTGTTTTTAATCCTTTCAGAAATCTTTATTAAAAATACATTATTGAGGGCTTCCCTGGTGGCGCAGTGGTTGAGAGTCCGCCTGCCGATGCAGGGGACACGGGTTCGTGCCCCGGTCCGGGAAGATCCCACATGCCGCAGGGCGGCTGGGCCCGTGAGCCATGGCCGCTGAGCCTGTGTGTCCGGAGCCCGTACTCTCAGATGGGAGAGGCCACAACAGTGAGAGGCCCGTGTACCGCAAAAAAAACCCAAAAAACAAACAAACAAACAAAAATACATTATTGAGAGTTTCGTCCTTTTGCTTGATAAGGGCGTATAGCACTGTCCTCTTCATTTAACAGGGTCCTGCAATCAGAGGTGAATGACTAGCCTTCCCTGAAGCCCGCATGTATTTATTAAGCTAAGTGAATCCACTTGGTGGATTTTAGGGAAGTTTTGGATATTTTTATTTTATTTTATTTTATTTATTTATTTTAAAATAAATTTATTTATTTATTTATGGCTGTGTTGGGTCTTCGTTTCTGTGCGCAGGCTTTCTCTAGTTGCGGCGAGCGGGGGCTACTCTTCATCACGGTGCGCAGGCTGCTCATTGTCGTGGCTTCTCTTGTTGTGGAGCACAGGCTCTAGACACGCAGGCTCAGTAGTTGTGGCTCACAGGCTTAGTTGCTCCGCGGCATGTGGGATCTTCCCAGACCAGGGCTCAGACCCGTGTCCCTTGCATTGGCAGGCAGATTCTTAACCACTGCGCCACCAGGGAAGCACTGGATAAGATATTTTTAGATAGAGGGATAAATCCCAGCCAACCATACCCAGGTGTGGCAGATGACTCTGTGAAGGGGCAAGGAACACAAAGAGTTCTTGTGAGTTTGATTCTTCTCCTTGGATTTGGGAAGAAAGGGGAAGGGAGAACTAGGTGTTATGGAAAGGGTGCTAAGATTCTCTGGAGTTGTCCTGTCCAATATGGCAGCCACTAGCCACATATGACTGTTGGGCACTTGAAATATTGGCTGATCCAAATTGAGATGGAGTGCAAGTGTAACATACACCTGGGATTTCGAAGATACAGTACAAAAAACGAGTGTAGAATACCTTAATAATTATTTTCATATTGATTACATGTTGAAATGATAGTATTTGGAGTATATTGGTTTAAATAATGTGTAATATTAAAATTAAATTCACTTTTTTAAAAAAACTTTTTTAATGTAGCTACTAGAATATTTTAAATTACTTATATGGCTTATGTTACATTTCTATTGGATAGCCTTGCTCTAGAATTCTCTGTCCAAATGGTAGCCAGTAGCCACATGTGACTATTTAAATTAAAATCAAAATTAAATAAAATTAAAAATCCAGTTCCTCATTTATACCAACAACATTTCAAGTACTCGTTATAATCTATGGACCATAGAAGATGTCCATCATCACAGAAAGTTCTTTTAGATAATGCTGCTCTAGGGACTCCTTGAAGGCTACATCTGTCTGCTTTTTCATTAAGGGACACTATAGCCTTGGTATTGGAGGTGAAGTTATTGAAAACTTGGTGGGTAACTGGGGACGGCTTGGCTTGCAGTGGGGCAGCACTGTCTCTTAAAATCAAACTGGAGCAGCTCACCCTTCAGGCTTCTGGGAGGAGGAGGGTGGTTGATGGGGAAAAGAGGGTCATCTGCCTCTTTTTAGTTATCTCTCTCAGGATAAGGGCTGTGAGCCAAAGCTTTCTTCATCTCTCTTCAGGCTGGGCTATCCTCTCCCACCATCTCACTGGAGAATTTTAGTCATTTATGTACACTATTTACCATTTATGTGTCATATATGATTATGTGTTTATAATTAAATATGTTGATAATGGGTAATTATATTTGATTTCTATTCTAAACCTTATTTTAATATGTTCAGTCGTGTAGTTTATTGTTCTTTTAGTTCCAAATAAATCCAATAGAGGGAGCATGGCTGTGAAACCCTCTCCCTCCAGTAGCCTAGGTCATGCACGTTCAACTGGGATGATATCTCCCCACAGCAGGTAAAAATCCACTCTTTTATTTTAAACAGATACATATTTATTGAGATATCATTCATATACCGTACAATTTACCCATTTAGAATATACAACTCAATGTTTTTTTGGGGGGTTTTTTGCGGTACGCGGGCTTCTCACTGCTGTGGCCTCTCCCGTTGCGGAGCACAGGCTCCGGACGCACAGGCTCAGCGGCCATGGCTTACAGGCCCAGCCGCTCCGCGGCATGTGGGATCCTCCCGGACAGGGGCACAAACCCGTGTCCCCTGCATCGGCAGGCAGACTCTCAACCACTGCGCCACCAGGGAAGCCCCTACACTTCAGTGTTTTAAAGTATAGTCATAGGGTTATGTGATCATTACTACAATCTAATTTTAGAAACTTTCTGTTACCCGTAAAAGAAACTCTGTACTCATTAGATGACAGTCCCCATTTTGCAGCTCTAAGCAACCACTGATCTTTCTGTCTTGATGTTTGCCTATTCTGGACGTTGAAAATTGGTTCTTTGGTGAGGGGTGGGGGTGAAAAAAAAACTTAGATATAACAGTGCTTAACCTTATTGACAGAATTTTATTTCTTAGTATTTAATTTCTCTTATTGAGTTTTCTTGGGTATCATATGAGCAACACTGATGTTGAGTTCATGGAAGATCAGGGCTATAAACTATGGCAAACAGATGGCTGTGATTAGAGGACTTTATCTATTGCTTGATCTCAAAGTCAGATGGTGAGAGGTGGCCTGTACATAGCTAGCAGCTGTCATTGGCTGCCTCATCAGTGTTGTTTATATTTAATCCTTAGTACTTTTGTGATTTGAACTTTGAGAATTAAATAAAAATAGTTTATATTTTATTATTTAATTCTACAAATTTTTCAACAAATCAATAATTTAATTAAATGTTGAAAAGGAAAAATATTGACACTATCTGAATATCTAGCACCTAGTTAAGCTAAAGTTATTTTCGCATGTTAAGCAAAAGTTAAAAGCTAACAAAATAATAATTTTAAGAAATTAATTTAAAAACTTTATTTTATCAAAAATAATTTTGAATAATTAAAATTGGATTATGTCACTATTATGTATTTATATAAATTACTAAATTACATATGTGATTCTATACATTATAATTTATATAAGAAATAAATTACATTAAAAGTTACTCAACAGGGCTTCCTTGGTGGTGCAGTGGTTAAGAATCCTCCTGCCAATGCAGGGGACATGGGTTCAAGCCCTGGTCCAGGAAGATCCCCCATGCTGCGGAGCAACTAAACCCGTGCCCCACAACTACTGAGCCTGCGCTCTAGAGCCTGTGAGCCACAACTACTGAAGCCTGCGTGCCAGAACTACTGAAGCTCATTCGCCTAGAGCCCGTGCTCTGCACCAAGAGAAGCCACCGCAATAAGAAGCCCACACACCACATTGAAGAGTAGCCCCCACTCGCCGCAATTAAAGAAAGCCTGCGCACAGCAACAAAGACCCAATGCAGCCAAAAATAAATAAATAAATAATATATATATAAAAGTTACTCAGCAGATATAGTTATAAACTTAAGTTAAATATTAATAGCTTTAAAATTTTAAATTTAACTTTTCACACTTTATTTTTTAACCTTTTAAAAAAATTTTTTGGCTGCTTTCGGTCTTCGTTGCTATGTGGTGGTCTTTCTCAGCTTTCTCTGAGCTACAGCAAGCGGGGGGCTACTCTTCATTGCGGTGCTTGGGCTTCTCATTGCAGTGGCTTCTCTTGTTGTGGAGCATGGGCTTTAGGCGTGCGAGCTTCAGTAGTTGCAACACGCGGGCTCAGTAGTTGCGGCACATGGGCCCTAGACTGCACGGGCTTCAGTAATTGTGGCGCATGGGCTCAGTAGTTGTGACGCCTGGGCTCTAGGGTATGCGGGCTTCAGTAGTTGTGGTGTGTGGGCTCTAGAGTGCAAGCTCAGTAGTTGTGGCGCACAGGCTTAGTTGCCACATGGCATGTGGGATCTTCCCGGACCAGGGCTCGAACCCGTGTCCCCTGCATTGGCAGGTGGATTCTTAATTACTGTGCCACCAGGGAAGTCCCTTAACTTTTAACTTAAAAGAATTATTTAGTCTTTCTTAACCTGACATTGAATAAAAGGAATAAGCTTTATTCTTATTCTTTTTATGTATAAAGCACAGGTAGACATATAGTACATAAGGTATACAGTATATCTGTGGTATTAAATTTCATGGAGAAGGGACAATTAGGAAAAAAGTAGCTAAACAGGCTCCTATGAGGTGGTAATTATGACAAAAAGGTTGAGCAACAGGAACACAGGTGTAGGTGTATCTCCTAATAGGATGGTGATTAGTCCAGAACCTTGGTGTGGTGATATCTAGAGTGGATGGAAATGACCCTCCTGGTTGTAGATGTACCAGCTTACAGCTAGAAGGTCCCATGGTATTTCCCTTCACCTGGAAATAGGATGGAAGGGATAGGAGGGAAGTGCAGAACAGGGTAGGTTAGACAACACGCATATGTAGAAGAAATAGTCCTTGTTCTTACAGTTCTTAGAGTCTAGTTGGAGAGATAAGACAGAAACATGGAAAGTTCATTCATTTAGTAAGAATTAAATGTAAATTCAAGATAAACAATAGAATATTTGACTTATTGCAAAAAAATTCAGTTTATCTACACTATTCTGTATGTTTATAATGTCCTTGTTAGTGCAGTGTTTTTAGTGTTCCATGGTACTTCATATGTACAGTGTGTAATGACAGTCTTATATATCACAGCTTTAGCTAAGATATGAAAGGAAGTAATATGGGTCCTGCTTTTTGGGGAGTTTGGCTTATGCCTCTCCAGGTGTTGTGCTGCGGGGCAGCAATACTAGTATTGCCAGGTTTGGGGGAACCAATCAAGGTTGTCAGGTGTGCCTGTGGGAGACCTAGGACTGGAATTCCAGAATCCTGAGTTTTGCAGTTTCTTTTGTCTTTCCAGAAATCTGACAGCCATTTACAGAGACAGTGGAATATGCTTTAAAAAAAAAAATCTTTTAGAGCATGTCCATTGCAATTCAAAAGAGGAGGGCCTCAGCCTTGCAAATCACCTGACATCATGGCCTTTCGGCTACACTTATGTATCAGCCAGGCTTTGGAACTGACCCTTAGGAGGACTTTTAAGTGCTTCAAGTGGTGTTTAGGCCTCTGTTTCTTCTGCTGCTGTTCACCTTTATTTTTCTTTGTAGGTGTCTCTGCAAACAGACTCATGGGTGGTGCAATGCAGCTTACCTTTCGCAAGATGGCATTTGACTATTACCCCTTCCACTGGGCAGGTAGGAGAATTCTGAATGGGTGCAGTTTTAGCGTGGCCTAGGTATTGAGGCCATATGCCTGGGTTCATCCCTGACTGCCCAGCAGAAGGGTGCCAGGGATTGCAGCACATGCTCAGAGAGGTGTTGGCAATAGTCCTTTTCAAGAGGACATCTTCTGGAAACTTGCAGGGTCCACTGTTGATGCGAAGCAGTAGGAGGGGAGGCAGTGTCTGAGATGTTGCTTTTGATTCTGTGCTCTACCCCTTACTTGCACTAGTTTTAGAGCCTCTCCAGTGGTCCATGGTCAAAGATGGCAAAAGTCAGCAGCTGGCCTTTAGGGAACCCTAGGGAAAAATCACATATAGAATCCAGAAGAACTTGAGTGCTCTCACTAGATAATTTTTACTTATCCCAGAGAATTTTGGATTGGCGGTGAGGGATCAGATTCTGAATTATGGAAAACTATACCAATGGAAAAGAAAATTTGTAACATTGGGTCATGATCTTAGACTAAAATCTTTTTGCTTTATCGCACAGGTGATAGCTGCAAACATTGGGTACGTCACTGTGAGGCCATGGAGACCCGAGGCCAGTGGGCCCAGAAGCTGGTGATGGAATTTCAGAGTAAAATGGAGAAGTGGCACGAGGAGACAGGTCTGAAACCACCCTGGCACCTGAGGGTAGACTCTCCCTTCCGGAGGAAAGCAGGTGGGTTATGAGGAGCTGGAGGACTCCTGTTGCTTTGCCTCTTGACATTTACCTTTGAGTATCAGTGGCAATAAAGCACTGGACTGGCTAATTATCCCAACTTACTCCCAGCTGATTATTCCAACTTTATCCCACGGAGAGACATCTGTGGCTTTTTTCTTTAGGGAGTCCTGTTTGTCTCCAGGGATAGCTGCAGTGTGGAAGAGAGGTTGTTAGCTTCTCTATTTAATAGGCCGTTGCCTTGGTCTGAAGGAGAGAATAGTTTTTGAGTTCCGTCCTGGAGCTTGCCAGTGTTAAACTCTTTCCTACATATAGCATTAACGATCTTAGGGTTTTTACTTTCCGAATTCTATTAATGATGATAGTTGAGTGTATCTGATTCTTTTTCCCACCTCCTTATTTTTATTTAGATTCTCCCTCCAGTCCTCAAAAGAACCCCCTTGAGAGAAGCCCCTCTCAGGGCCGACAGGCTGTCTTTCGGCCTCCAGCATGGAATCGCCTACGCTCTAGCTGCTTGGTAATACGGGTGGATGACTTGGACGTCCACCAGGTAAGGAGCCCATGACACAGGGAAACAGGGCTGGAAAGGGGTGGAGCAGTTCATTTGGAATGCAACAAATGTGATCAAGGTTGTAGAATTCGGAGGCTGCTTCCCTCCCTTCCAGGTGGATTTGACACTTTGGTCTGTTTCTTTCTGAGTGTGACTGCTGAGATCAGGACTTGGGATTCCCCACTTTCCTCTGAATACCCCACTACAAACCTTTCACTGAAAAAACGAACTCGTAGATAGTGTTAGTCAGGTGTGAGAATGCCTGGAATCTGCGTGAAGAGCACTCTGCTCCCTGTGACAGACTTTGGAAGAGTTGTAGAGGCTTTATCCTCCTATCTCAGAGGAAATTGAGGAAATTCTATTCTGGGTGCTGTATAGATGCTAACAGGAACTCGTGATTGCATAGGTTTCTACAGCTGGACAGCCAAGTAAGAAGCCATCGGCACTCCTTTCCTGCAGTCGGAAACTTCACAACCTCCCCACTCAGGTCTCTGCCATTCATATTGAGTTCACAGAGTATTACTTCCCCGATAATCAGGAGCTGCCAGGTAAGCATCTGCTCTGGTCAGTCCTTACTGTCTTGCTCTTGCTCTTCGCATTTGTCCGCCTCGGCGGCTCTTTGCTTATATTCTGTTTGTCATTTGGAGTTTTAAGTGGTTGAGTTAGTTTAGCACACCTTTGTTGAAAACTCTTCCCTGTGTAAATATATACCTTTGATAATAAAATGAATATTAGCTGATAAGTGAGAGTCGAGCTGCTACTTCATTCATGGTTTCTTTTTTTCTCTGCTTTCCAGTTCCCTGTCCCAATCTTTACATTCAGTTAAATGGTCTGACATTTACTATGGATCCTGTCAGCTTGCTCTGGGGAAACCTCTTCTGCCTGGATTTATACCGCAGCTTGGAGCAGTTCAAAGCTATCTACAAACTGGAAGATTCAAGCCAGAAAGATGAACACTTGGACATCCGACTGGATGCCTTCTGGTTGAAGGTAGGGTAGAGAGTGGGATTTTTGTTCCCTGTTGGCAGCCACAGCTGCACTTCTACCATGGCTATAATCCAAGGCTCTGCTCTGTCCATTTGATAGAAGTAAGGAAAGCAGTTTTACAGCCCAAATGGTCTTTCACGTGTGTATTAATGGTGGGTTGCAGAGTTGCTCAGCTGGCCATTCTGAATTGGGTTTCATTTTCTCTCTGAAGGTGAGCTTCCCGCTGGAGAAGAGAGAGCGGGCTGGGCTGCACCGTCCCCAGGCCCTTGTCTTCTCTGCATCAGGCGTGACTGCCACCAATACACGTCACGCCCCACATTGTAGCTGTCCAGACCTTCAGAGTCTCTTCCGGGGTTTTGCTGCTGCTGAGTTCTTTCATTCCAATTATGTTCAGTTTCCCAAGGTGCCAGGCGGCTTTAGCCTTCTGCACATGCTGTTTTTGCATCACGCCTTCCAGGTGGATTCCCGATTCCCTCAATCTAGTGCCCTCCCTCCCCAGAGGCTTAAGGCTTCCCAGGATCTCTGGTCCATCCACTTCACCCAGATCTCCTTGGACTTTGAGGGAACAGAGAACTTCAAAGGCCATTCCTTGAATTTTGTGGCCCCCTTCCCCTTGTCGATTTGGGCCTGCCTACCCCTCCGCTGGCAGCAAGCCCAGGCACGAAAGCTCCTTATGGCCACAGAAGGGAGGCTGAAAGCATCCGCCAGCTTTGGCAGTCCTGTCCATTCTGAGGCCCTTGCCCCTGACACTGTGTCCCATCAGAGGTCAAAGACTGAGCATGATTTGAAAAGCCTATCAGGCCTTACAGAAGTCATGGAAATTCTGAAAGAAGGCAGCAGTAGTGTGGATAACAAAGGGCCTCTGACAGAGCTGGAGGACGCGGCAGATGTACATGTGCTCATACACTCGCCTGAGCATGTCCGAGTGAGGCTTGACCACTACCAGTACTTGGCTCTCCTCCGCCTGAAGGAGGTGCTCCAGGGTCTTCAGGAGCAGCTTACTAAGGATACCGAGGCCATGACTGGGTCTCCTCTGCAGGACCAGACAGCTTGCATTGGCGTCCTCTTCCCCAGTGCTGAGGTGGCTCTGCTCATGCATCCTGTCCCTGGCGCTGTCGAAGCTGACTCTGAGGGTTCAGATACTACGAGCCTTGTAGATTCAGAGCTGTCTCCTTCAGAGGATAGGGAGCTGAAGTCTGATGCCTCCTCAGAACAGGGCCCAGCAAGCCCCAGGAAGGTTCTGGAGGACACTGACGTTGAAAATCTGGATGCATCCCAGGATAGGCCACTGCCTCTCCATAGCAATGGAGAAGTGCAGGACTCAGATTCTCTTGCACAGCAGGAGGCAGGGAAGGGCCATGAGGCAGTTGATTCCTTACAGGACAAGGGACTGAGCAGCGCCCAGGCACCTAGCTCACCAGCTGAGTTGAAGCCCCCAGGGGGCAAGGATACTGCTGTGAATGGACAGGGCGAGCTCATCCCCTTGAAGAACATTGAGGGAGAATTATCAAGTGCTATTCACATGACCAAGGATGCCACAAAGGAGGCTCTACATGCCACCATGGACCTCACCAAGGAAGCTATGTCTCTGACTAAGGATGCCTTCAGTCTGGGCAGAGACCGAATGACCTCCACCATGCACAAGATGCTGTCTCTGCCCCCAGCCAAGTGAGTGGTTCTCTGCCTCCTTCATTCACCTCCTCTCTCCCTCCTAGCTCTGGCCATTGGGCTCAGGCCTCCTGCCATGTGCACTTGTAGATTGGGAAGCACCGCGTGGTCCAGGAGCCTACATGGAATGGCCTAGTTAATGTGGCAAAGCCTTTAGTTTTCAGAGCTGCCTGTAGAGCAGCGGAAGAACTTTCAGGCTACTTAGAGGATATAGGCATACCAGTCAGAGGGACTTTACTTTCGGGACTACACCTAATTCTGTGATAGGGGAAGAATCAGAAATTGCAATAAAGTAACAAAATCCCATGGATTTTCTCATGCCTCCATATATCTTAGCCTGGTCTTGGGCAGTTTTCAAGTCAACATTTATTGCTTCTTAGCATCAAGCTATCTCCTCTTTCACTGATTCACTGTTATTGATACAGCTATGCTGTATCAGAATAATAATACCTGGCATCTGTATGATATTTTATTCTTTTCAGTGGGCTCTCATATAGTATTTTATTTGATGTAATCCCCACAGCAGCTCGGGGAGGTCGCTGCAGATGTTTGTATCCCCAGTTTATAACTGAGGAAATGGAAGCTTCAGAGAGGATGAGCCCATGGATCCTGTATCTTATAACTAGAAAAGCTGGGGCTTTGAACTTGCTCTTTCTGGTACACCTTATCAATATCTGTCAGAGTAATAGAGAAGGAAGAATTTCACTCATCCGTTCAACAAGTATTTTTTGAGCCCTTACTGTGTGCCAGGCTCTGTGTTAGATGCCGGGGCTACAGTGGGGAGTAAGCAGAAAACACAGAAATGCACAGTCAGAAGAGTGGGAAGGTATAGATTTTTCCATGGGTGCCTGTGGTTTTAGGAAAGATAATGAAAACTATGGGAAATCTTTGCTGGGACACTTAGTGGTTTGGGGACCATGGTTTGAAGATCAGTGGCTTTAGAACTTTTGTCTAAGTGGATTTTCTTAAGTGTGTCTCAAAGCAATGCCTGCGGGTATACTAGTACCTGCTAGGCCTAGATAGCCTAGGAGGAAAGAGGAGGAAAGCTTAAAGGATTAATTATGTAATAATACTAGGCAACATTTATTGAGTACTTTCTATGTGTCAGGCCTTGTCCTAAATATTAACAATATTAATGCATTGAATTACTGTAAGAACCCTATAAGGTAGGTCCTAATATCACTCCACATTTTACAGGTGAGAAAACTGAGGCTCAGAGAGGTAAGAAACTTGCTCAAGATCACACAGCTTGTGAGTGGTGGGGTGAGGATTGAAAGCCTGGACTCCCGATCACCTAATGTGCTGCCTTTTCTAATTAGAGAAAAGTAAGGGAGATGGGAAAAGAGGAGAGGTAAAAAGGAGAAAAGGAAGGTGTGTGATACAAACTCTGTTTGAAACACCAACAGTGACTTCCTAACTGCCCAGGCCAGTGGCCTTTTCTCAGTCATCTTTTTCCAGGACGACTCTGTGCAGTCAGCCTTGCTGGTCAGTTCATTCTGGACCAGCCTTGCTGGTCAGTTCCTCACACTTCTTGGAAAGAGTCTTTTCTTTTCCCTTGGCTGCTCTCTTCTTCCTTTTATCCTGTAAATGGAACTGTTCCACAGCACTAGGCTGTCCATATTCTGATCGCTTTTGTCATAATTTTTATTTTTTAAATTATAAAAATGATTTGTGTTCATTTCGTTGACAGTGTGGAAAAATAAAAGAATAAGAAGAAAATGTTAAGAGTCACTTGTAATGACACTATCCAGAGATAGCCATTATTTACATTGCATCTGTTTGCTTCCAATTTTTCTATACATATTTGTGTATCCATGCGAATGCTTACATGTGCCTACTCATATAAAATACCCAAATATTATTTTATAATATTTGTGTATTTATATTATTTCTATATAATATAGAAATTTTCCAGTTTTATTCTCTTTATGATTTATTGTGAATAGTTCCCCATTCATGAGGTATTTGAACATATAATTTTTAATTGCTCTATTATATTCTTGCAGATGGGTGTATCATAAGTTATTCATCCAGTCCACTCTCTGGGGGGCATCATTTAGTCTGTTTCCAATTTTTTCTCAGGTAAAACCAAGGCTGTGTTAAACGTCCCTATTTTTGTGAACATTACTCCTTATGCATATCTAAACCTTTAGAATAAAACCCAGAAGTGGAATTATTGGGTCAAACACTACAAACATTTTAAGGTTCTTGATGTATTTGCCAAACTTTCAGAAGGTTTATATCACTCAAATGCATTTTTGAATACATTTGACCCTTGATCAATGTGGTGATTAGGAACACTGAATCTCTGTGCAGTTGAAAATCTGCATGTAACCTATAGTTGGCCTTACCTATAAGAGGTTCCTGCATATAAGTGGTTCCAACGCATCCACAGATTCAACCATCTGTGGATTGTGCAGTACTATAGTATTTACTCTTGAAAAAAATTTGCATATAAATG
This sequence comes from Grampus griseus, assembly GCF_964374135.1. Lineage (NCBI taxonomy): Eukaryota > Metazoa > Chordata > Mammalia > Artiodactyla > Delphinidae > Grampus > Grampus griseus. The sequence goes on along the minus strand of NC_139004.1, from coordinate 38,709,091 downwards.
GACCTGTGCAGTTCAAACCCGTGTTGTTCAAGGATCAGCTGTACTTTCGCTCTAAGTTATTTTGTCCATCTCCTCACGTCTGCGAGAGCCCTTATTTTCAGTCCTAACTTCCCTCCCCTTCCCTGCTCTTGCTTTAAAACTATCTACTGCCCATAGCTCCACATTGATCTCCCAGGGGTGCCTTGAACCTCACATATATAAAAGAATAAATTCCTTATCCCTCCCTCCCCCGGCCAGTTCTCTTTTTCTTTCTTTTTTTGGTGGCATCATTCCTTTGCTCATTCAAGCTCTGCCTCTTCCAGGCATTTGTCAGGTTCTGACCATACTTTTAAACTTAAGCATGCTTCAGAATCATCTGGAGGCTTGTTGAAACACAGAGTGCTGAGCCCTGTCCCCAGAGTTCCTCGTCCAGTAGGTCTGAGACAGAGCCTGAGAAGCTGCATTTCTAATGAGTTCCCCTTTAGATGATAATGTTCGTCTGAGGATGACGCTGGGAGCACAGCTCTAGGGAGTCTCACATCTGTTTCTCCTATCTGCTCCCACATGTGGACTATTTTAGTGAACTATTAGTTGATTTCCTCATTGAATATCTTTCCCTCGCTAGCATATTTGGAAAAGGCAGGTCAAACTTCTTTTTTTTAAAATTAATTAATTAATTAATTTGTTTATTTATTTTTGACTGCATTGGGTCTTTGTTGCTGCGTGCGGGCTTTCTCTAGTTGTGGTGAGCGGGGGCTACTCTTCGTTGTAGTGCGTGGGCTTCTCGTTGCGGTGGCTTCTCTTGTTGCAGAGCTCGGGCTCTAGGCGTGCGGGCTTCAGTAGTTGTGGCACGCAGGCTCAGTAGTTGTGGTTCGCGGGCTCTAGAGCGCAGGCTCAGTAGTTGTGGGACACGAGCTTAGTTGCTCCACGGCATGTGGGATCTTCCCAGATCGGGGCTCGAATCCATGTCCCCTGCATTTGCAGGCAGATTCTCGACCACTGCGCCACCAGGGAAGTCCCAGGTCAAACTTCTTAAACCACAGGTATGATCTTGTTATTTCCCTTTTCTAAAGCCTTCTGGCTTTTTCTTTATTCTCCCTGAATTGAGTTTGAACTTCTTAGTGTGGTGTAATCAGTTATTACGATATATCCATATGGCACTTTACAGTTTTTTAAAATAGACTATTTTCTAGAGCAGTTTTAGCTTCACAGCAATATTGAGTAGACAGTACAGAGATTTCCTGTATGCCTCCTGCACTTCACAGTTTTCAGAGCACTTTCATGCGTTATCTTTTGTCCAGGGTTTTCTATAATCTGGCTGCCACTCATGTGGTAAAGTGAAAAAAGCACTTAGCAAGAAGTTAGGAGACTTGGGTTCTTCTTAATTCTACCTTTAACTGGGACTGAGTCAGTTTCTTCACCTATAAATAAAATCAGAGGTGGGCACATAAGGTCTTTAAAGGTTTCTTTAAAGAAACCTTTCTAACTTTATCTTCTATTGCTCTCCCCCGACAAAACTTACGCTCCAGCTGAGCTGAGCTCTTTACTAGTCTCCAAAGGTACATTTCGTTTTCTGGCTCCATGCCTTTGCTCATGCTGTTTCTTCCCCATGGAAGGCCCTCTTCATCATCTCTTTCACAGTCCTTCAAGGACCACCTCAAACATAATCTCTTTCCACAGAGCCGTTCTCTTCATCCTTTCCCCTCTTTGGTATTGCCTAGCCTTTGGCTTGTATCCCTGTCCCTCTTACGGTGTGTGTGACTTACTACCATATAAGGTTATTTGTGTATAAGTCTCCTCTCTCCTGATAGAATGTACATTCTTTGAGGACAGGGGATGTCTTATTCATCACTCCCCACCACTGCCCGGTGCCTTGTATGCAGAGGTTATTCAGTAAGTACTTGAGGAATGAACATGGGTTTCAGGTACCATTCACAAGCACCAGGGCTGTAGGTAGTTGGTCCCTTCTGTACATGGGATGACCTGAATAACCTTGACATTTGATATGGGAGAACTGCCTATGCAGTTTGAAATGCTGGAATATGGGGATTCAGAAAGGCCAGCAGTTGAAAAGTGGTCTTGTAGCGGGTAATAATTGACATCAAAGTTTACGTATACAATAACGCTCTGGGCTGAAAAGGATGGGTATTGCAAGGGAATGGAACAACATACCTCCTAAGCCACATTTGTGGGTTTTGTTTTTGTTTTTTAAACAGGGAGCCCATGGCCAAGATAGATGAGGGGGTGGCAGCCCCTGTAGGTGGAGGAGCTGCCCGACTCCGATTTTTCTCCATGAAGAGGACAGTATCTCAGCAGTCATTTGATGGTGTCTCATTGGATAACAGTGGCCCTGAAGACCGGATTTCAGTGGACAGTGATGGCAGTGAGAGCCTTGTGATGCTCTTGGAGTCTGGTAAGTGGAAGCAGAGCCGGGCAGAGTTGTAGAGCCCCAAGAGTGTTCTTTCTGATGCCTGTATTCAGACCAGCAGGATGCAAAAGGAGCTGAGATTTGATAATGTAGACATTTTCTTAATCAGAAAACCAAAAGAAGAGAAATTTTAGTGGATTTGTGGCTCTGACTTTATCCCCACATCTTCTAGGTTATTGATTAGTACTTGAGATTTATCACAGAACAACACTCAAAGAAGAGAGCGCTAGTCTTACAGCCATGTAGCTGTGGCGGTAAGACTAATTCTGTGGCTGTATCAATGGTGTGTGTGTTTGTTGTCTGCTTTTTGCCTAAACTATGTATTTTATTGTTGGAAAATAACTAGGAGCTTTTTGTCTATGATAAAACAAGTAACCTTTAGGCATTAGATTAATCACCACTAGGAGTTAACACTAGTTCTTTCAGCTTATTGAAATGAAAACTTTTAAAATCGCCCCTTAAGAGTATCTAAATGAAAATAAAAAGAGAATGTACTGTTTCTTAAGCTGGATGGTATATATGCATGTTTGTTTTGTTATTATTATTAATTTCTTATGGGAAAATCCAAATATTTAAAAATAGACAGAATCAGGGCTTTCCTGGTGGCGCAGTGGTTGAGAGTCCGCCTGCCGAAGCAGGGGACACGGGTTTGTGCCCCGGTCCGGGAAGATCCCACATGCCGCGGAGCGGCTGGGCCCTTGAGCCATGGCCGCTGAGCCTGCGCGTCTGGAGCCCGTGCTCTGCAACGGGAGAGGCCACGACAGTGAGAGGCCCGTGTACCTCAAAAAAAAAAAAAAAAAAAAAAAGATTCAAATAGCGAACCTTCATATACCCATTACCTAGCTTCAGATATTAAGAACTCATGGCCATTCTTGTTTTATATATTCTTCTGCCCACTTCCCTTCCTCCCATATTATTTTGGAGCAAATCCGAAACATATCATTTTATCCATAAATATTTTCATTTTGCATCTCTAGAAAATACAAATTTTTTAAATATTAAAATATTTTTAAAATTATGGTAAAATACACATAACATAAAATTTACCATCTTAACTATTTTAAACTATAATTTAGTAGCATTAATTACCTTCAAATCATTGCACAGCCGTCACCACTATCCATCTCCAGAGCTCTTTCATCTTGCAAAACTCTATACCCATTAAACAATAACTCCTCATTCCCTCTTCCACCAGCCCCTGGCAACCATTCTACTCTCTGTCTCTATGAATTTGACCATCTGGGTACCTCACATAAATGGAACCATACGTGACTGGCTTGTTTCATTTCACATAAAATGTCCTTAAGGTTCATTTACGTTGTATGTAGCATGTGTCAGAATTTCCTTCCTTTTTAAGACCATTATTTGTTGTATGTTTATACCACATTTTGTTTAACCATTTATCCGTCCATAGACACTTAGTTTGCTTCCATTTACAGACTTTTTTTAAGGTGACCAAATACCATTGTCTTTTTAAAAATTAACAATAATTCCCTAAATTCATTAAATATCTAGTTAGTCTTCAAATTTCCAGTTGTCTCATGAGTGTCATAAATGTTTTATTTTTACAGTTGTCACTGTTTTTAGAGATTGGATTTGAATAGAATTTTTTGACTCTCAAATTCTTTTGTTATCTTTCTTATGCAGAGTCTGGTCGAGAATCTCTTCCGCCAGGATCTCTTCCCAATGTCTTAGACAGTGCTGGTGTTCAAGGGAGCCCTGTTGCAGATAGTTATGGCCAGGGGTCACCAGAGGCCAAGAGTTCAGCCTCACCCAGTGGGGAAGACCTTCATCTTCACCTGGTCAGCTGTTCTATTTTCTTCTCTGCAGAGGGTAGGCTCTAAGCTGGAAGCTTGGGACTCAGCTAAGGGAGTCTCCTTTTACAGGTCTCAGTTCTGGTCCTGAAGGTGAATGAGGTGTCCTTGGGGATTGAGGTACGTGGTGAGGACCTGACTGTGGCCCTGCAAGCAGAGGAGCTGACCCTCCAGCAGCTAGGGACCGTGGGACTCTGGCAGTTCCTGCATGGACAGTGCCCAGGTGAGGATGGTGGGATTGCAGGAGAGCTGGTGGGATTTTTCTGGGGCATCCATAGCTTGACTTGCTCCTGTCACTGTGCTCCAAGGGCAGCTACCTTAGTGCCAAGCCCTTGGCGCTTCTCTCCAGCAGCGATTAGGGGGAGGAAGAAGTCTAATGAAGTCTCCTTGCAAGGAGCCTCCCAGAGCTCTTTCTGGGGTTTTGTACTCAGTAGGCTAGTCTGCGTCCTCACCTCCCAGGTGCTCCTTATGCTTATACATGAGGACTGTGTCCACTTCTTTGTGAGGCTGCTAACATCAAGCTATATCTGATCAGGGAACTTCTGATTCAGTCCTTTGATGTGAATTATCATTTATACTTTAAAAGATGACAGGAAAAATCTGGGCTTAAGCTACATGCTTTGTTTAAAAATTTTTTTAAAAATATTGAGTAGATACTAAAGAATACTTGTAAAATATATATAAGGTATAAAATAACAACAGTACAATGAACCCATGTACCCACTACCTAGTTTAGTAAATAGAACAGTACCATTAACTTTGAAGTCCCCGGGAGTCCCTCTCCAGAACCTTCCTCTTGCCTCTCACCTATCATAGGGAATCACTGTCCTGAATTTTGTATTTCTCATTCTCTTGTTTTACAATTCTTCTGCATGTGTTTGTATCAATGTATTATTTAGCTTTGCAGTTTTTCAAGTTTTTCTAAATGGAATCATAGTTTGTATTCTTTTGTGATTTCAAGTACCATGATATTCTTCAGATTCTTCTAGGTTGTTGAGTTAGCTCTAATTTATTCATTTTTACTACTATATAATATTCTATTGTAGAAATATACCACTTTTTGCTTTTTTAAAAACTGCTTATGCGTACTATGAAATTCACTCCTTGTAAGTATACAATTTGATAAATATTAGTAAGCTTACAGGGTTCTACAACCATCACCATCACCCCCAAAATATCTCTTGTACCCATTACTCTAGTTACTATTCTTCAGTCTGTTCTGAACAGACATTTGGGTTGTTTCCAGTTTTTTTGCTATTTCAAATAGGGCTGTCTTGACATGCCCATCCTTGTACGTGTCTCCTGATATGTATGTTGGAGAGTTTCTCCAGGTTTATATTCCTGAGGAAATAATTGTTAGGTCATTAGGGTAGGTATAGCTTTAACCTTAGTAGATAATGCCAATTTGTTTTCCAGAATGGTTGTACCAATTTGCATTTATATAGGTATGTAAGTTGTTTCATAGCCTTGGCTACACCTGAGATTATTCTTTATGCAGTTTTGAGTAAATTAGCATAGATCCCGCTTGGCTTCCTCAGAGAGAGGTGAGAAGACCAAGACTTGGAGAAAGGAAGAGATGATCAAATTTAGCAGAGTTGAGGGTCCTCTGTTTGTTTGTTTGTTTTTGGCTGTGCTGTGTGGCTTGCGGGATCTTAGTTCCCTGACCGGGGATTGAACCTGGGCCGCAGCAGTGAAAGCGCCAAGTCCTAACCACTGGACTGCCAGGGAATTCCCAAGGGTCCTCTGTTTTAAGAGCTTTACCTTGGCCATCAGCCCAGTGCCTCTGATTCATAGCAAGACCAGCTTTTTATTGGTCCTTAACATCCCTTCTGTCATGAGAGGCATTAGAGCAAATTAGCCAAGCCCACAGTCTTTGCAGTTAGGCTGCCCGCGTGCAAATCGTATCCTTGCTACTTACAAGTTGTGTTACTTTGGGCAAGTTACTCTCTGTGCCGTAGTTCTTTCATCTCTAAAATGGGAATGATAACAATACTTCTGGCCCAGGGTTGTTAGGAATATTAAATATATATAAAGTGCTTAGAGCAATCACTGGCTAGTAATTAATTAATATGTTTTCCTTCTGTCTTTCTTCTCAAAGGCAAAAGCTTTCAGGAAGCCTCAACTTTGAAGACTGGCCACATCAGGCCAGCTGTAGGCCTTCGCTTTGAGGTGGGGCCTGGTGCAGCTGTTCATTCCCCTCTGGCCACACAGAATGGCTTCCTACGTTTCTTGCTTCAGGGCTGTGACCTTGAGCTGCTCACTTCGGTGCTCAGTGGCCTGGGGCCCTTCTTGGAGGATGAGGAGATCCCACTGGTAGTTCCCATGCAGATTGAGCTCCTGAACTCCAGGATCACTCTAAAGGTGAGAGGAACTTTGGGGTTTTACCCTAGGCTTAGTCAGGCAAGGGATTCTGGCAGTGACAGCTGTTAACTTCTTCTCCTGTCCCTGTAAAATGTAATGAGGATCAAGTGAGGAAATGCATATTAGCATTCTTTGTCAGTGTTACAGTAGTACATAAAAATGTGTTGCTGGCAAAGAGTCCTGAGTTCAACTGAGGGAATCTTGTCTCTAGCCCTGACCCTTGGCATGCAGCATGACTGTGCAAGCCCATTAGGTTATCATGTCCTCAGTCTCACCACCTCTAGAGTGGGAGAGACTCAATTATGCCTCTCACATCTCACAAGAATGTATGGATAAACATACATTTGACATAAAAGTGCTTCCAGCTCAATGGTGGAAGCATGGCTTGTTACCTAAGTTGCTCTGAGCTGGTTGGGGGCATCATGTGGTTTCTCTCTCTCCTATAGGACGATATCCCCCCCATCTATCCGACCTCTCCAGGCCCCATCCCCATCACTCTAGCCGTGGAGCACGTTGTGCTGAAGCGGAGTGACGACGGTGTGTTCCACATAGGCGGTGAGTTGGGCTTGTCAGCCTCCCGGCTTCTCTGCCTTTTTGCTCCTGTAAAGGAATAGGTGACAACTAGGAATAGTCTGCACGTTGCTGGCAGCTTGTCATTTAGAACCTTTACTTTTTTCCAGCTGCTGCTCAGGACAGACCATCAGCCGAAGTACTTAAAAGTGAGAAGAGGCAGCCCCCAAAAGAACAGGTGTTTCCTGTGCCCACAGGGGAGGCTTTTGGTCCACAGGTGAGGATATAACTGAACAGTACCTTTCCCATAAACCCTTAGGGGCTGTAATCACAGAAGCGGGTAAAACTCAGAGGGCTGAAAAGGTTGCTTGTGCTGGGTACAGCTGGGTGGTCTGGGTTCCTGTCACCTAGCAGCAGCTTCTAGAAATGCTGAACAGAGGATGTAAGTCAGGAGCTGGAGATGAATAGTTGCTGATGACATCTTCCACCTGTTGCTGTCCCTGCAACTGATGAACTCTGAAGAGGGGTTTAGGCTCTTAGGAAATATCTAGTTGGGTTCTCTTGATCATTGACCAAACTTGTGGGTTGTTCTGCTTGAATTCTTACTCCTCGTTCCCTTACTGGATGTTTCTGCAAGGTGTGTTACCTTATTTATTCACTGTGAATTACTAATTGTTCCTCAGGTACAAGAACTGCCTACCCTACAAAAGGAACTTATAGAAACTAAACAAGCATTGGCTCATGCCAACCAGGATAAAGAGAAACTTCTTCAGGAGATTAGGAAATATAACCCCCTCTTTGAGCTCTGACAGCAGTGGCTCAGCCATCTGTGCCAAGGAGAGAGGAGGAGATCACCAGCAATCGCACCACCTGCGACAGGCACCATCCAGGGTTGGACAAGTCAGCTAAGGATGCTCAACTCACTCCTCGTGGTGTCCTTTCTACTAGCAGTTCTGACTTGGATGGAAGACAGGGCAAAGTATTACCACGTTCCAGGAAGTTGGGGGCAGCTTTGTGTGTGGCTCAGGCATCACGTATTTCCTGTATAAAGCCTTTTGGCCCTCTGCACACTAGGTGGAATCTCCTCAACACTGTAGGGTCATTTCACCGTCTGGTTTCATAGCAGAGACATTTGCTTGCTCCACCTGTGTGAACAAGGCAGAGTACCCATCTCCTCAGTTGGTCACCCACAGAGCCATCAAAGATTCTATGTTCCAGAGCTTCCTGTAGTCGACCTGAGAAGTCCTTGGCCTGAGCTTCGGCCACGGTAGTAGAGTGGAACAGGAAATAGCCAGCAAGGCGGGAGCCTGGGGAGGCACCAGAATAAACGAGACATGGATTCTGCCTTGTTTGGAAAGGAAACCAAGCTCATGTCATCTTGGCTCATATTACAATCAGATTTTTCAGGGTTAAGCTTTCTTTCTGTGATGCTTTCATCTCTGTGATGCTGTGGTAGGAAGTAAACAACAGTAGCAGCTCACTTGTATCATCTTTCCCTTCTATAATGCAATTTGTTTGAAATTTAAGAAGAAACTATTCACCCTGAGCTAGGTTGAAGGCATGACATGGTGAGGATCTGTAGGGGAGCTTGGTTCTGCGCCGCTGTTGCTGGCTGTGTCCTGTCTCTCTTCCACAGCTGCACCTCACAGGTTATTTCCTGTCTCCCCGGGGTCCCTGGCGCATCTGCTTTCCCAGCACTATGACTTTCTACCAGCACTCTCATTAGCACTTGGTTGTTTGGGAGCGAAAAATGTGTTTTAAACTGTAACATTAACATCTCAGCCTGTTTCCTCTCACCCCCCTCTATCGCTGTGGCTTTTTAAAATCATGTTAGTTTGACTTAAGTAAAAGACAAAGCAAAACAAAACCCTTCAACCTAGCTAGGTTTTGCCCCTGCCTGATGAAAGAGCTATTTCCCCCTTTCTCTTTACTACCAAATTCTTTACCAACACTCCATCTTCATCCATACTGCTCTGTGATATACTTCAAGCTGTGTTGGACAAAGGTTCATCAGCTAACTCACCTTGAATTGGCAAGATGGCAAAATAGTGATTTAGTAGTGTCACTAAAGTCTTAGTCACACATGACCTACTGAAGGAAAGATAAAATGGTTTCCTTTATGGGAAATCATGCCTGACTTGTATATTCTAGTTTTTTGAGGATAAAAAGAAAAATGTGTTCAAGAAGGAACAAGATCTAATTTGCTCAGACTTTTACAGACTTTTTGTTGTGGTTCGTCACTAAGGTAATCTTAAAAACAACAATTACTATGAGATTATGGGAATGTTCTGTCATGCTTAGGAAACAACGTAGAGACTTAAAAATAAATACCTTTCTAGAGAGAATGTTAACAGGGTAATTTCCCTATGGGTTGATGCTTGGTTTAACCTTATCTAAGAATTTTATAAATAACCTGAAAGTGGGATATTACAGTGCAATCAAATGTCACTGCTTCCAGGCAGTGAAAGATAAATCAGAAGAAATTGAAAAAAAGGAAGTGAAATTGCAGAAGATTCACAGACTGGGCTGTGAATACTCAGGAAAGTGGCAGGTGAGGTTCTGTGTAAGTGTGAAGTAATGCACTTATGGGAGAATCAGCAACCAGCGAGGCAGTGAGCTCTGTTAGAACTCAGGAAAGAAACCTAAGCATTGCTGAGAGGGAGGAGGGGTCAGTGTGCTGCTGTGGCCAAAAGTCCGACTGCGTCATCAGGAAGGGCACGTGGAGCCAACACAGAAAACAGCACCTCATGCAAGGCCATGGTAATGTCTTAAATTATCTGTGCACTTCTAGTGACCTTATTTACAAAGTATATGGTGAAGAGGGTAAAGGTCCAGAGAACAGCAAAAATTATCAGGTGGTGGAGGTACTTCCACATGTGGATACATCTTTAAAATGTTGGCCCCAGTTCTGGAAAGATGAAAGCTGAGGGTAGTGTTAGATCAGATATTCAGTCAAGAGCAGGGACATGTTCTTCAGGTCCCAAAATACTAGCTCTAGGGCCGTACCTATTAGCCTTAGGTAAAAGAAAGCACTTCTCGTAGCAAATCAGAAACTTCTAGAGGTCATTGTTCAAGAAATGGTGCTGGCAGAAACTGTATGGGTACAGAAGGTTTAAGAGGAATCCTTGCATGATGGTTTTCCAAGAGGAATTATGGAAAACTAGGGCTATTTGGTGATATACAACGGAGAGGGTAACTGCATCCTTCCACAGACTCCCCCTTAAGTGCCTCTTTCAAAGGCAGAACGATGAACAAAAAGAATCACTGCTCCTCTCAAGTATGGCATTTCTAATGTGTTTAAAGGGGGAGGAGGGAGAGCCAGTAGCCAGAAAATAGAATTATTCAACCTTAGGTTCACCTGAATTGGTATAAAATCACATTCTGATTCTCTTCCTTTCCCCTCCTTTTCTACCCACTGTGTCCCTCCATGCAGAGAATTGCTTGGTACACCCTCACTTTAAGCTTGTGCTTGGTGGGAGGCAATAGAAACAAATCTGGCAAGCACTGAGGCTCACCCCTTTAATGAGCAGAGCTCAGTCAGGTTTTCTGGGCTCTCTGGCGCTCCTGTCCATGTGACAAATGGAGCCCTAGAATTTGAATTTCCTTATGTGACAGCTTTGGGCATTGTGTCTTGAAGTTCTTGCCTCAGGAAATGTGGTTGGGGTCAATGTCCCATGGAATTTTAGTAAAAATCATCTTGTATAACTTCATACTCCTATTCATTGGGGGAAGAATGACTTTCATAATGAAGAAATGTGACCTTGTTGGTAGTCCTCAGGATAAATGTAAAGGAAAAAGGCAGAAGGAAAACATAGTAGTATCAGCTCCTTTGGACTGCTTACAATTTCTGCCTTGAAGCTCTAAGACTCTGTGAACAAGAAATAACAATACCTCAAGAAAATGTCTGGAGTGATAGCACCGCTCCCCCTCAAAAGGCTTCAGCCACCGCACATCACCATTTCAGCTGTGAAGCATTTACACCTATGTATCATCTGTGATTGTCTAGAGTTCCTGTTTACACAGATACACTAGAGATGAGCTTTAGTGCATATGGACTGGTTTAAATCTCTCTTAGCTGAGCTGCAGGGACGGTTATCCATCTCAAATTCTGTTTTCAACTCACTGGAATAATTAACCTAGTTTATTAGACTTAGGACAGAAGGAGTAGGTTCTATTCTCGTGATGGCTGCTTTTTGCTGTGTATTTAATCTGACCCTCATTTTGCCACAGGCCTCAACCTTCACGTACCCTTTTTCATGGTTCTGAAAGGAATGGTTCCTGTCTATGGAATATACAAGGGATAAGCCACCCCTCACATACCCCATAACATAAATGCTTCCATTTAACCCATTTACATCAGTTTCCCCACAGGCTAGTTCAGTGGGTAGTAGAAAGAAGAGATAGTTTGAACATAGTGATAATGGGAAGTTTCCATTCCAAACCTTTAAACTAAGGGTTTGTGTTTTTTTTCTCTCCCCTAGTTAATACTTGCCTAAACTTGCAAAAACAGTTACAGTAATATCACAGAACTATGGAAACAACATTGCTACACAAGCTAGTAGGATGGTTATTTGAGAACTGCAAGAGCTGTGTCATTGCCTTGTGATTTACCATAGTAATTACTGTTTCAAGAGATTCTGGTGTGATGTCCTATCCTTTCAGGGACTATGGCCTTCCCCAGGATCTTCCCCCACCTTCTGCTAGAATAGGAATATTCCCACTCACCTCTGGGTAGGTATGGATAGTAGCTGTTGTTGAATGGGGATTATTTTCTCCCTCTCTTACAACAGATACAAGGGGAAACACTCTCAGATAACCTTAAACTGTGAGGCTTTGCTAAGTGGCTAGACTTGGGATGTGAACTTCCTTCTTTATTATCTGTAAATTTCAGCCATATCCAGTATCTCAAATTGCAATAGGTATAGTTCTTATAACCACTTAAAAAGCTCCCTCTGAGAGTTAAGAGATCTGTTTTTGTTTCTCCCTTCAATATATTAGTTTTTGGTCAAGATTTAGCCTGAGTCTTACAGCATTTCTTTGTGGAATACACTACTGAAGTGTCTTCTCCATTGGCTAACTACACGTTTAAAGCCATGAGTTTTAACGTAAGATACTAAAATCCATATTTGTCCAACTTTGTGTGTCCAAGCTGTTTCCCCCACTCAGGGTGCTAAACAGAATTGGAATCTTTACTAAGACATGCTCAGGAAAGCTTCAAAAGAGAACAGCTTCAAAACCCCTCTCCTTATGACACCAAATGATTGAGAGGAAAGAATTCTTGGAGATTGCCAATTATATTACAGTAGCCTTATTACTGCTAATCACTGTCAATAAAAGGTCACTCCATTCCCCTCTACGTGAGGAAAACAATGAGAATGTATCCAATGAACTGGAATATTGGTCAGTATTGGGAAATATTAATGTTGCAGTACCTAATCAAACCTTGAGTGTACTGGTTCTGTGAACCACTTGAAAAAAGCAAATTAAACTTATTAAACAGTATTGGTTCTGGTATATCTGTTTATAGCAATTGAAACATACGGGTTTTTACATTGTTTTTAAGTACTTTAAGTACTCTTTTATGAGATAAAATTTTATTGGTTCTGGTAGGAAATGGGGAGGGCTCAAATTTTCACAAAAAAGCCAAGACCAGTTTTATTCTGACACCAAAAAAGAACGATGAACTTCTCCCCACCATTCCAACCTGCTAGACAGAAAATGAATGCAAACATGGCAAGTTGGAAAACAGTTTAATGATCACTCACCAAAATGTTTACAAGGACAGACTATTCCACTACTCCTGCTGTCACCGTGTCCTTCATGGTAGAGTATCACAAGTCAAAAGTTTCTGATTGTTTCATTTACTTAAAACCAAATGTAAGAAACAACCTAAGTCATTGCAACTTCAGGCTTCAATGTGAAACCGTCAAACCGTCTTGGAAGGGTTTTCTTTCTGAAAGCAGCATTCCTGTCCAGAAGATGCTTAAGGTTCATCAACCTTTCTTCTTCCAACAACTATCCAGTAATAGTTAAATGCCTCAGAATGCACTCAGAGGTCCCAATATTTAGTCAAGGCAAGTATGAAACAGGCTGCATGCCTTCAAGGTATAATGAATATGAGAGTTTTGAGGAAGAGATTAAAGCATCATGGAATCCTTCGAGGACTGAGATACTAAAGCACCAGTGCAGAGAGTCTCATGCAATAGAAAGTCTGGAATGAGTACTTCTTCCTTCAGTACCAGGCCCTTCTAGACTGTGGTTTAGAAGAAGATGATTTTTTTGTGCTTCGAGTTGGGAATTTGCCCCTTCGACTTCAGCCTCCGAACAGCCTCCCTCATATGTTTGGGTTGTAGCGGTGGCATTTCTCCCCACTTCTCACACACATCCAGTGCTAAACAGAGGGCAAGGAGAGAGTTTCATTATCACACAAGAGCTTATGTATTACAATCCTTTTGAGTCCTGTAATTCTCATTAACTCTCTTAAGCTTGCTAAAGAAATAAACCAACACATTTTCCCTTCTTAAGAGAACGCTATAAAATGTATCATGTTAGCTTTAGTATATCCCACATCAGGTATTATCATAGGCAACAGTTTAAAACATATCTTCTCCTTAAAAGAATAGGTATTTCACCAGCTAGAAATTAGCAATGGGCAGCAGCCAGGTTCTTTACTTGATGGACAGGGGGCAGTTCCCAGGGATCATAACATCAGGGACAACTACTCACCATACCACACTGGTCAGCCCCAGTGACTGCTTTTTTTTGTACCTTTACTTTTGGCAGCAGAAATGAGCAAAATCCATTGGAGGAAAATACAGAGTCTGCTTCTGTCACCCTGGGCTGAGGACAGGAATCAGGAGGGCAGATTTCCTAGGTGTTTCCAGGCCTTCCAGTATTGAAATTTTCAAGGAATAATGTTCATGCTCTCCTGAATGCAAGGCTCCCTTTATAGTGTAAATGGAAACCACCACTGGTGCCTTAATAAGTCCCTCACTATAGATATTCTTGGAAATAAGACCACCACAGGCTCAATCCAGTATTTAGACCAACACCACTCACCTTCTTCTACCACCTCCCCGACGAAAACTTTGGAAATACCAGACATAGCAATAACAACATTCTGAGACACAGAGGTACCAGTGATGGACTGGATCAGCTTGAAAGAAGGACAAAAGACTGTGATTAAGGTAGTCAAGGACTGGCTTTGGAACATAGTACCCATAAGAGCTCTGCACTGAAAGAGTTCACTAAAGGCTGGATCTGAAATTGACACCAGTAAAACAAAAGGATTCAGGTGTATAATGGCCTATTCTATTTGTTGAGACCCTATCCCTAGAATACAAAATTACAACTGGTCAGATTATTGAGGGGCATGCTATTTTTATTTTCCTGCCTAAATGTTCCACCAACTTGCCTAACACCTCACTTCAAAATGCCAATGGATACAGCTCTTGAGTCTCATTCAGTTCTCATAGCTCATGGAAATGAGTGTGGTAGTCCATCCTTACCCTTTTAATGGCTGCCTTAGGGAAAGCTGACCGGCGATACATTTCATAACGGTTCAGCTGCTCCTCAGAAAAAGAAGAAACCAGGATTCTAGACAAAGATTCAGGTAATTAAGTTCACTTATAAGAATGAATACTTAAGATGTATATTATTATGTCAATAAAAGCAAGTCTCAGATATTTAAAAAATAAATTTTTCAAGGGATCAATAGTATTAGGCTTAGTGTTTATGAGGAATGAAGAGAAAGCATCTCTACTCTTACGGAACTTGACAATAAGTGAAATACGAGTTCCTTTCTTACTTCACTAAGAACAAAAACAACAACGTTGGGTCATTGAATCACACTATACAGGTTATGTTTTCAGCATTAGGCTCTCTCTCCCCATAAGGCTACGCTTCACATTAAAGATAAAAATTTAATATGTAAATTTATATTCAAACCAGTAGTTTCCAACATTAACAGATTAAGGGGAAATTTTATAAAATATATGGAAAAGGGTTAATAATCTTAATATATAGTTAAATTTTCAAATAAATTAAAAGATGGCCATACCAATTTTAGAAAATGAGCAAAGGAAGTGAATAGGAAATTTATAAAATATACCAATGGCCAATATATAGAGAGGAAAAAAATTAAGCTTCAGTATTAACTAAAGAAATTAAAATGATGAACTAAAGAAAGATTAACATTTTTCATAAAACAGATAAAGAAGTGTTAAAAAGCATGGTATTAGTGAGGATGGGAGGACACAAACTCATACATGCTGGTAGACTGTGAGGTGGAACAATCTTTTTGGAGAATCTGGAAATACAAATGAAAAACCTTTGAAAATGTTCATACTGTTTAAACTACCAATTACCTTCTAGGAGTTTATTTTAGGAAGTAAATGGACAAGTATGCAAAGATGTGCTCAAAGATGTTGATCATAATGTTGTCAAAAGAGAAAAAAAAAAACCAGAACTACAGAAATAGATTACATCATAGTTCATCCACATAATGGAATACAATGCAGCCATTAAAAATGATGATTTATGGGCATATTTACTGACATGAAAATATTTAGCTATATACTGACATATCAAACATTAAAGAATATATCTGAAAAGGTATATACCCAAATATATACCCTGGGTAAACTCTGGGTGGTGGAATTATAAGTAATTATTTTTTCTATTTTTCTGTATTTTCTGAATTATTTGTAATGAACCCATACCATTTTTACTATCAGAAAACATAATGAATCTATTTCCATTTTGAAGAAAATTATGACCTAGATGTATAATTAATGACATGGAAAACATTTACCATATATAATGTGGAAAACAGGTTACAAACAGTCTTTAACATCTTTGAAATTTTTAATTTAATTTATAGATTTATATGTGTAAAGAAAATATCTTGGTGAATATACATCAAAATATTAACAGTGTTTATTTTAGTGGTATGGTGATATTTTTCTTTTTACTTATATTTTCTATACCATAACATAATAAAATATTAAGTGCTTTATTTTCTTTTGAGTTTAAAAAAGAAAAAAAAAATTTAAGGACAAGAAAAATGTATTAACTTTGTGTGGTCAGGTTAGAGCCTTGAAAGGGGAAAGATCAGAAAAGTGACTTACTGCATCTTTTGAATCTCATCTTCATCCACTTTCTGCTTCTTCTCTTTCTTTTCTTTGGTATCTATTTTCAGTTTTTTGGCTGCAGGAGTAAGTAATGATGAGTCTTCCCTTTCAACTGCTGTTAAATCTGAGATATCCTGACTCTTGAGCTAAGAAGACAAAAGAAACCCTTTATACATTTGGTCTACTTCCCAGACTTGGGTAAGGTAAGAAGACATCATTTCTCATTACAACACAACAAATCCACTTATTTTTGTAGTTTTTGGTTCCAGGCATTGGCTGTACCATCAAATATAAGCTACCCTGTCTCTCCTAAAGGAGTTTTCAGCCCAGCTGTGGAAAGAAAACCTACTAAATAGTCCAGTTTTCCAGGTTAGCTATGATCCTAGTTCCAGTTATCTGTTTACAAGGGCAATGTAGTGCCAAGGATCATGAAAACCACTCCCCCTGATCCTCTTCTGACCTCATTCTTTAGAGGGGATGTCATAAAAGTCCTCTCCACCCAGCCAGCTCTTCTTTGTCTAAATCTATAGATCTCTTTACTGATGATGATTCCATGTGGAAAGAATATTAAAAAGGAGGCACCTTCTCATCAAAGCAGTGTTTTTTTGAATTTGGGACTTTAAAGTGAGCTTCTCCCACATGTAGGGCTCTTTTCTTCCTATCTTTCAATACCACTGTATCATGCAAATATTTACTTCCCATTACTAGACTGATAACTTTATTTATTCTTTAGTTCTTTTAATTAATTTATTTTTGGCTGCATTGGGTCTTTGTTGCTGTGCGCGTTCTTTCTCTCATTGCAGCAATTGGGGGCTACTCCTTGTTGCGGTGCACGGGCTTCTCATTGCAGTGGCTTCTCTTCTTGCGGAGCACGGGCTCTAGGCACGCGGGCTTAGTAGTTGTGGCTCGCGGGCTCTAGAGCGCAGGCTCAGTAGCTGTGGCACATGGGCTTAGTTCCTCCGCGGCATGTGGGATCTTTCCGGACCAGGGCTCGAACCCGTGTCCCCTGCATTGGCAGGCGGATTCTTAACCACTGTGCCAACAGGGAAGCCCCTAGACTGACAACTTTTTGAAGATAGGTTTGTCTCTTATTTATCTCTCCTCACATAAATATTTACCATTGTTTTACTCATACTAGATGTTTAATATCTGTTTAATAATGACAAAAAAATCCAAACTTCATCCCCTCCAACAATATAGACTCTAAGGATACAACAAACCTCATTAATGAGATTTAACTTCTGTTTCCTTAAAGAGAAGCTCACATTTAAACTCATACAGGAATATGAGAAGTATGTTGAGAGCGAAGGCAGTAAATCTTTAACAACCTTTTCAACTTCTTCTCTAGTTACTGATATATACAAATTTTCTAACTTCTCTGTGCTTCAATTTTGGTGATTTATATTATCCTTAAAAATGAGCCATTTTTCTTGAAGTTTCAAAATTACTTGTTCTAAACTTGAACATCAAATTTTCTTAAAGCTTAAAGATCTCCATATCAGTGCCTATAGCCCTTTCTTATTTCATAATGTTGTACATTTACATTTCAAATAACCAGGTCTTAATTTTATTGTTTATGTTTTTAAAGCACTAATTCATTAACATCTACTTTCATCCTGATTAATTCCTTGCTCCTACATTCTTCTGGTTTATTTTGTTCTTTTTCTGGTTTCTTGAGCTGGGTGCTTATTTTCAATATCTCTTGTTTGTTAGTAAAAATATGTAAGGTTATGAATTTTTCTTTAAATAAAGTTTTGGTCAAATCCCATTGGATTTGACGTGGCATTCTCTTTGTTAATTTCTTTAATCCAAAAGCTATCTAGAAACTAGTTTAAAATGTCCAGGTGTTAGTTTTTTGGAGGGAGTGGGAGTGGGAGAAATTTTTGTTTTTAATTTCAGGTTCTATTGCACTGTACTAACAGGATATGATCTGTTATGATTTCTACTTTTAAGAATTTATGCTTTTCTTTGTGGTCTGGTATATGATCAATTTAAAAAAGTGTTTCACAAGCATCAGAAATTTTTTTTATCTTCTAGGTGCAAATTTCTGTATGTAGTGAGCTTTTTACTGGACTAAGCTAATTATTACTTAAATCCTTTCTGTCCTTGAGATCTGTTTTTAAAGTTCCTTCTTAAAGTAGTTTTGTCACATTTTTCTTTTTCTAACAGTTCTTAACTTTATATATTTTGATACAACTTTATGCTCTGAAAGTCTGTTTCCATTTAATTCAATGTCTTCACCCATGCTCTCACACTTACATTCAAACAGGAATTATAGCTCTAAGACCCCAAGAATCTACCTTTAGAAATGGAACCTAGAGAACGCTGAGATTCTAGTATCCTGACTGATGCTCAGCGGAGCAACACTGCTGAACTCTTGGGATGGCACAATTGATAGGTTTGGTGCTATAAAGACCCTTGGACATTAGCACCCAGGTCACTGGTAGCAGTGAAATGTCCGAAGAGGATAAGAACGTGACTAAATTAGTAACTACCTCAAAGTCTCCCTTTGACGACTCCGCAGCCTATAATGACAAAGTTACACTTAAACAATATCTAAGAAACCATATTGAGGTGAAAGTGGTACTAGGAATCCTGGGTTCTAGCTTTTGCCCTAAGTTTCAGTGTTGATTGGCATTGACCTCAATTTCCTCACCAGGAAAACCAAGAGGCAATTTGAAATTCCCTTAGAAGTAGCTTTAACGCCTAAGGGCAGGGATTAAAAATACTGACCCAGTGCTTGGGTCTCGGGAACTGAACCGGCTCTGAAGGTTTTGTCTCCTCTCTCCCCCCAACCCCGCGATGGCAGATCTAAAGGGTCACTATCTTAGCTTGGGAGGGACCAACCAAGAAGCCTGTCAAGCAGCCAGTGACACAACTCCTCCGGCCTCATCAACACATCTCTCCCTACCTCGCCTTCTCCAGCCGAGGCCTCTTTCAATTCCCCATCTGCGTCTCCGTCAGTTTCCTCCGGGATTCCGTCCGCGTCAGTAACCCCCGGGCCTCCAGGAGCAGCGGCCGTCTCATCTGACTCCCCTGTCTCTCCACCTTTTTCCGTGGGCGACTCGCAGGAATCATCCATGGCGGCGAGAAGAAAGATGGGAGAGGAGATCGCGATGCTGTCAGACTCAGGACCTCGGGACTCCGCGCAGCACCGCAGCCCAGGAGCTTACTTCCTGTCGTCGCGCTGCTATGACATCACCCATACCGCTCCTCCGCGGGGTCATTTAGAGGCGCGCCTAGAGGACTTCACGGCTCCGATTTACTTCTGATTTGGTGGCGGTGGGGAGAGGGAAAATTGAGGGCACGGAAATCAGTTTGTGGATTTTCCACCTTGGGAAACCAGCATTTGTAAAGGAGAGCTTTGTTGTTTACTGAAGGGCTTCTTTTTCCTTTCCGTCTTTCTCAAAACGCAGTGTCAGTGAACTCCGTCCTTAATCCGCTTTCCTCAGAGTAAAGTTTGGGGACAGGAGAAAACTCAATTCCGTTGTTCGCCCTTGTGGGATGCGGCTACCGGGCAAACGCAGGCAGGAACTCAACCTCTTACAGTTCAATTGGACAGAGACCTCGGGCTTGTGTTAACATTGAATTGCCAGCGTTTCTCTTCCGTTCCTCAAGCACCTAAAAAGAAAGAAAATAGTCATACAGCTTGAACAGAATTTAAACAATGCAGTATTAACTCCACAACTACTGAGCGTCTACTTCGAGCCAGGAACAGTCCTAGCACCACAAACAAAAAACAGGCGGATTCTACGCAATTGTATGATTTTCCCAATTCACGAGGACTCAAGATTGGGGTCGGTTTTACAAATCTGACTTTTAATGTCACTTTGGTTAATGTCATCAAAAGTAAGAGGAGGGCTTCCCTGGTGGCGCAGTGGTTGAGAGTCCGCCTGTCGATGCAGGGGACACGGGTTCGTGACCCGGTCCGGGAGGATCCCACATGCCATGGAGCGGCTGGGCCCGTGAGCCATGGCCACTGAGCCTGCGCGTCCGGAGCCTGTGTCCGCAACGGGAGAAGCCACATCAGTGAGAAGCCCGCGTACCGCAAAAAAAAAAAAAAAAAAAAGTAAGAGGAAATAGGGGCTTCCCTGGCGGTCCAGTGGTTAGAACTCCGCACTTGCACTGCAAGAGGGGCGGGTTCGATCTCAGATCCGGGAACTAGGATCCCGCATGCCTCGGGGGCGGCTTAAAAAAAAAAAAGTAAGGGGAAACAAATCCTACTGGGAGGGAGATATTTCCTTTGAGTGTTTCGCTTTAACGAGCCATTTCAGGGATTGGGAGCATGAAGTGCGGATATTTCCCTTTTAAAATTTTCCTCTGTTTCCTCATTGCGGTACGGAGGCGGGCATTTTACTCACGTCTTTATCACTAGATTCCCACACCCATTACATATTTATGTGTTCAGAAGGAATGGCCTTGGAAATGTAGGTGCGCGTTACCATATTCCTCTCTTTGTTTCTACACGCCTGGATGAATTACCGTATTTTGTGTCCTGCGAGCTCCCAAAACCTTTGGAAAAGGAGCGCACTTCGGGAGGCGCAGACAGGTGAACCGCGTTTTTTCCCTTCCACTTATACAGCGGGTGACCCTGCGACGCTCTCTTCTTGACCTGGGAGGCCTATCTCTGCGCAGCGGGGTGCACTTGGCGCAGACCACAACCACCTGCTCCCGCTCGCTGAGCCCCGCCCAGCTAGGTGGGCAAGGGGGCGGGGCTCGGGGGCGCTCTGACGCGTGACGCCGGATCCCGGAAGTGACGCGCTCCTGGGGGGAAAAGGCGGGGGGAGGGGGGTGGTGTCCCGGCCGGTTTGGGGGGCGCGTTGCCCGGAGACCGAAAGTTTGCGAGCCAGAACAGGCTTGGCGGCGGCCCCGGAAAGGGGGTCCAGGGGGCGGCGGCCCTGGGGATGGGGAAGGAGCAGGAGCTGCTGGAGGCGGCCCGCACCGGACACCTCCCGGCCGTGGAGAAGCTGCTGTCCGGGAAGCGGCTCTCCTCAGGCTTCGGGGGCGGCGGCAGCGGGGGCTCAGGGGGAGGCGGCGGCGGCGGCGGCGGCGGCGGCGGCGGTGGTGGTCTTGGCTCCTCGAGCCATCCCCTATCCAGCCTGCTCAGGTGGGTAACGCTACGGGGCTGGGCAGCTGCCTGGAGACCCCCCTTCCCTTGCCCGTCTCCTGGGTCCCCAGAGAGATCGGGGCTCCGGAGGCCCTGGTGGGGTGGGTTTGCGGGGTGCCCTGGGGCGAGGGCAGGCGGCCCAAGGGGCGAGGGTCGCCGGTGCGGGTCCGCGCGGCGTCAGGCTCTCCTCGTCTCGCCTAACCCGGCAGCGAAGAATGGTGGGAGTGCCCAGGTGGCAGCCTCCGCCGCATGGCACAGCCGGGTTTCACCCTCGCCCGCTGTTGGGTGCCAGCTGTTGTATCTCACAAGCCACTTTAGAGCAGAAAATATGTATATTTTAAATCTCCCTCATCTCCTGCAGAAACTCCCACGCCTTGCAGAATCTCGCGGTTCCCTTGGAGGAAATTCTCTTGATTCCCTTCTTTTGGGAACTTGGAACCTTCCACCAGGCTCTGCAGGACGTGGCTTTTGTTGTTTATATTAAAATTGCCTCTGGGTTTATCACGCTCAAAGTGGTGTTCTTTGAGCCCCTCTTGTGCTTGAAGCTTCCATTCTGGTTCCTTATAGTGAATCTCATTGGATTAGTCTGTTAAGTGTCATATGCAGGGTTCATCAGGGGGTTTATTCATCAAAAAATAAAGCTTTAGAAAGACTTGTTTAGGAAGCTGAGGGGTGCTTTAAACTTTTCCAGGGTCTGTTGTTAAAATAAACACTTGAATCTGGAGCTGTAAGGATTGAGAGAAAAAGGTCGTTTTTATGTGGCTTGGAGGGGGGATTGTAGGTGCTTTGTCAGTGTGAGTAAAATGTGTTGTTTCAGCAGCACTTTCATAGCCGGTTTTCTTTTCCTTCCTTGTTCTTTTGAGGTTTTTAAGAAGTGGAAGTTCATTTAGAAATGGCTTCATTCGCTTTTGTTCCCCATTAGTTTATGTAACTTCAATTTGAGTGAGCTTGGACCTAAAAAGCCCAAGGCTCTAATAAATTGTTAGGTATTAAGCACTGAGTGCAAACCCAGGTCTATACAGGAAGATATTAAAAAGCAGTCTAAGAGAATTCTCCCAGGGGGTTCTTCTGGGGAGGCAAAAACCAGTACCATTTGCGGCAATTTCCAGCCCCTAGAACAATGCTGTCACATAGTTAGTACTCAGGATTTGTTGAATAAATAAAAGTATCAATTAGGAAATGATACATTTCTACATAAACTGATGGTGGTACTCACTGTTAGTAGTTCAGAGAAATGAGACATCACTGTGGGATGAGATGGAGATAAGGGCTTCCAGGAGGAGGGGGACTTCAGCTGACTTTGCAGGATGTGAGGATTTGGGTAGGTGAAGTACTATGAGAGCGTTCCAAGTGGGCACACCATGATCAGGGGCACTGAGGTGGGAAAGGAGACTTATTTGGTGCCAGTGGGTCACTAGAAGAACTTTCTGTCTGGAGCCTTAAGAGGTTGGGTGTGATAAAAAGAAATAATAATAATGGATGGCTATACTTCCATCTTTCAGAGTGACTTAGTCTTTATGTTTATATTCCCAGTTCCTATATCAGTGCCTGACACAAGTGTTCAATAAATGTACTTCGAATGCATAAATTGGGTTTTGAATCTTACCTGGATTACTTTGATATTCCTGCATTTCTGATGTCTGAGAGATGAGAGAAAGACCATACCGGTTTGGAGGTGCCTGTCTCTAATGAACTGAATACTACAGCATTTGTCTGTTTGCCAGAGATACCTTACCCCCCCACCCCCCCACCCCTTAACTACCTTGTAGTTAGGCAAGACTAGAAAATCTTTGTTGATTTTCTTTTTTTTTTTTTTACTTTGGGCCTCATGTTAATATGTCCAGTCTCTGTCATAAAGGGTGGATGTTGTCTCCACTCCCTTGTGTAAGAGAGCTGACTCCTTCTGACTTGCTCCTGTATCTGTTGTCGAGATGGTATATGGCCTCAGAGCTGCCCCGGCCTCTCATCCCTGTGACTCCTAGGGGCAGGGAGGATCTGCAGGCACTAGTTACACTAGGTATGTCATTAATTAGAGATGACTCTGATTAAACCTAGTGAAAGATTTCTGAGAAAATGAAACCATGCATTTAGATAATCCCTAGGTCATCATATCCTCCCTTTTTAGGTTTGGAAATAGTAGAGGGTAGGTCTCCTATGCCCACACACCCCACCTCAAGGACCCTGGGTTATTTAATGAGAGCTGTGGAATTGTAGCTTCAGATTTGGCCCCTGCATTAGCTGCCATATCCTACCCCACTAGTATTGTCAATTGCAGCCTACCTTTGTCCAGCTGTTTGGAGTGACCAAGTCAAGCAGGCAGGAATAGGAGCTTACAGCTGCAGTGGATATAAATGTTCTGGATCACAAGTATGTTTGTCTACTCATATGTTTATGACCCAACCCACCCCCCACCCCCATTCTACAAAGGCTTTGTGCTTATTCTTAAGCTACAAAATGCCTCCTCTCTCACCCATCCCTTTTCTCTTATACTGCTTGGGCTTAGGTCTTAACCTCTTAAAGCCCTCCCTAATGACCCTAATACACACAGATCTCTCAGGCTTCTACTTCTTTGGAACCCGTTATCTGCAGTGAACAGTAGCACGTCAACTCATACTTTGCTTGCCTAGATTTCACAGTTTATTGCTTTACATATAGTAACCCTCACCAATTGAGAACATACCTGCTGAGGATCAGAAAGTCAGCAAAGAAGACTTCTACTAGGAAAAATGTGGTTATGAACTTCATGTCCTTCTGACCTTCACTTATTTACTGTATACTTATTCAGAAGCAGTATAGTATTACGCTTCAGACCACTTCTTCTGGAGTCAGACTGCCTGGATTCATATTTCGCTGCTACCACTGACTAGCTGCTTGACTTTCTGTGAATTACTCAACCACTCTGAGCCTCAATTTCTACATCTGTGATATGGGGGAATATTATCTGTTTTATAGGTATTGTCTTATGTAATGTATGGAAGAAGCTCACCACAGTTTCTGGCACATTGTAAGCGCTCACTGTTAGGCTTCCCCAGTTCCGTTGAGCACGTACAGTTTTGCCATGCTGTACCTGCCACGTGCAAAGTGCCATGCCAGACATGTCTTAAATGCTGTTCTTTTACTCTTGGGTATCTGTTTTCCAAGCCACAACAGATTAGAAACAGTAAATAAGGGAGAGGCCCTGCTCAGGCAGGCACACTAATGCCATTCACCCACCAAATGTTTACCCATCCTCTGCTTTGTGCTAGGCCAGTTGTTAGATGCACTGCAAAATTTATCTCAGGCCTGGCACATAGTAGGTAGTCTGTCAAAATTAGTCCTCTCCCAATACAAGGTCTGTTCCCTTGTAGTGTTTATAGTAGTATGATATGTCTGTATGACAGATTGGCAAAATAAGAGAAAAAGCAATAAAAGGCTAGCATAATTTTTCCCACCGCCAGTAATTTGAGACTATTAACATAGATGAATATAGCCCTACACACCTTGTTAGGCCCCAAACATCACTGCACTATAGCTTAGTGGTGTAGTATCTGTTTATTGTGACTCTTAGCCAATCAAATAAAGATTAAACTACGTTCAGTATAGCTTGTTAATGAAAGTACAAAAAATTTTAGTTTTCTATCTAAATAATTCAAATATAATATTTGTTATTTCAAAGGACAAGCAGTAGATTATCTAGAAAGCATAGTTATCTAAAATGCCTAGTCCTACAGAGGTTCTGAATAGCATGGATTTTACTTTATATAATACTGTCTCATTTTCTAATTGTTGAATGGTTGCCTTTATTCTGTAGCTTGAGACAGGCTCTGTATTAAACTTTTTTTTTTTTTTAAACACGGTATTTTTCAGCCCTGGGCACATAGTAGGGCACTCACATTTTCATGT
This sequence comes from Grampus griseus, assembly GCF_964374135.1. Lineage (NCBI taxonomy): Eukaryota > Metazoa > Chordata > Mammalia > Artiodactyla > Delphinidae > Grampus > Grampus griseus. The sequence goes on along the minus strand of NC_139004.1, from coordinate 38,683,879 downwards.
GATGGAGAGTTTAATATGTTTATGGCTATAGTGAAACTACTGATTTTCAGGAAAGCAACTTCTGTTTGAGAATACAGTAAGATTTGGATTAAAAGTGTTCTAACAACTAAGGGAAGAACGTTCTGAGGAAAGGAAAAGTTAAAAGAAAACACAATTCATTAGCTTAAAACTATGAAGTGGATTATGAGCTAAATACTGATATGTGTCAATGTGAATGATGTAAAGTGAAATGCACTCCTGAGGTTCAGAAGCACAGAGAAACAGACCAAAGGTTGTAATTGAGGAATAGATTGTGTCGTAGTCTAGGAAAGTTCTATACCTGATTTCTTTTTTTTTCTTTTTTTTTTTTTTTTGTGGTACGCGGGCCTCTCACTGTTGTGGCCTCTCCCGTTGCGGAGCACAGGCTCCGGACGCGCAAGCCCAGCGGCCATGGCTCACGGGCCCAGCCGCTCCATGGCATGTGGGATCCTCCCGGACCGGGGCATGAATCCGTGTCCCCTGAATCGGCAGGCGGACTCCCAACCACTGCGCCACCAGGGAAGCCCTATAGGGCTGATTTCTTAAGCATGAGAAGAGTGAATAAGAAAAGAAGCCAAGGAGGCTTGCTGGAGAAATCTGAAAATTTATAGACAGTAGCAATAAATTTGACTATAAACTAGATTTTTACTCTACTGTGGGTGGTGGGGAAATTATCCAAAGACAGTCATGAATTTCCCAAAGATATGAAAAGGTTCTGAAATAAGGAATGAAGAATGCAAAGTTGTTTTTTTTTAAAAATAATTAATTTATTTATGGCTGTGTTGGGTCTTCATTTCTGTGCGAGGGCTTTCTCTAGTTGTGGCAAGCGGGGGCCACTCTTAATCGCGGTGCGCGGGCCTCTCAGTATCGTGGCCTCTCTTGTTGCGGAGCACAGGCTCCAGACGCGCAGGCTCAGTAATTGTGGCTCACGGGCCCAGTTGCTCCGCGGCGTGTGGGATCTTCTCAGACCAGGGCTCGAACCCGTGTCCCCTGCATTGGCAGGCAGATTCTCAACCACTGCGCCACCAGGGAAGCCCGAAGAATGGAAAGTTTTGAAAATTGGATCCCATTTGAGGGGCAATAACGGGTTCTCTCCAAATTTAGAAGATATGACAAAGTTATTCATTGTTTTAAAGAAAGAGGATTCCTGGGCTTCCCTGGTGGCGCAGTGCTTGAGAGTCCGCCTGCCGATGCAGGGGACACGGGTTCGTGCCCCAGTCCGGGAAGATCCCACATGCCGCGGAGCCGCTAGGCCCGTGAGCCATGGCCGCTGAGCCTGCGCGTCCAGAGCCTGTGCTCCGCAACGAGAGAGGCCACAACAGTGAGAGGCCCGCGTACCGCAAAAAAAAAAAAAAAAAAAGAAGATTCCTGATGTTTATTTAAGGAATTCATACTTTAAAAAAAAAGAGTGATTACCCTAACCATTCTATTGAAATGGCCTCCGAGAATGGATGTGTAGCTTGGAAATTATAGTGACGTGACAGCTTTTTCTCATGCTGACCCTTTTACTTTTGCCCTCCTACTGGGCTAGATTTCTTTTGAATGTGCCTATTTTGAGCAAGATGATTTTAACATCCTGAGGAGTGTAACACTGACCATGTAAGGATGTAGAATGGGAGGCCTTAGAAGCAGGAACTCATGGATTTGTGTGATCTAAGTTCCTGCTCTTCTAAGAGAATGCAAGAGCAAAATAACAACAAAAAATACAACTATTTACTAGGATAGCAGTTTTCTGGATCTTCCACTAAACCTTCTTAATTCATTAAAAATGATTTTTAAAGAACTTCTTAAAATACTTCTTTAAGTATAATTTTATTGGGATGGCAACCCTTTTCCTTTCATTTGGAATTGCTGTACATTTTTGCTTTCTCAAAAGCAGAACGTGGTCCCCCTGTTAAAAAAACAAAACAAAACAAAAAAGGTGGCATGCCTGGGAATGACTGCAGCGTGGTTACTTTATATCTAAACATCTAGAGCATGCCTAATGTTAAACTGAGTAAGGCATCTACTGGTAGTAAAAGATAATTTAACATAAGTTTGTTAAGTCAGCGATCTCCCTTAATTCTCTGATTGAAGTTCAGTTTTGAAAAAAAAATTTTAAAAAGAGAATCTATTTTATATATATATTTGTTTATTTATATTTTGGCAGCACCGGGTCTTAGTTGCGGCATGAGGGATCTTTTTTAGTTGCAGCATGCAAACTCTTAGTTGCGGCATGCATGTGGGATCTAGTTCCCTGACCAGGGATTGAACCTGGGCCCCCTGCATTGGGAGCACGGAGTCTTACCGACTGGACCACCAGGGAAGTCCCTGAAGTTCATTTTTGAGTGTCTTAGTTACAAAAATTAGAGACGGGAAACAGTGAAACAATCCTGTGAAGAATTTGGTTTGTATCTAGTCAGCTTCAACATGTTCACTTGTCCCGGGAGGTTCTGGTCCCAGTGAAAGTTGCATCTTTGGCCAGAAAAATCCCTTTGAAGGTTCTTCTCCCTACCCCTCACCCTCCTTGGTTTGTTCACCTCAAACAGCTATGAATTTTGTTTTGCAAAAGGAAGTCGAGGCTATTTCTGCCCTAGTCTTCAGTAGAGAAAGTAAATTACTGGGTTTTATAGCCCAGAGACACCAAGGAAGCCCCAAAAGTAGATAGTGGAGAGTTTGTTCTTGGAAATGTCAGGCTCTCCTGTGGGCAGGAACTGGGTCTCTTCTGGAGAGCCCTCAGAAAATGTTACCCACACCGATTTCCAAAAGATTACTGGGAGATTTTTTGTGGCGTAGAAAATTATATTGTTACATTCATAGAACATCTTCAAATAACTTTGGTGTGGTTAGAGTTAATGGTAGTAATACTAGAAATTTTATGGTATGGCTTCATATTTATCCTTTCTCAGTAATTTGTAGATCAAGTTTGTTTAGTTTACAAATCAAAAAAGAGTTTTTAAAACGTCAGTTGTCTCTGCTTTACTTGTGATGTTCTTACCACTATTAAAAACGGTGGAGATGATCCAGGAAGCAGAACAGCCCTCTGGCTTACTTAACTGGTGAGAGTTTAGCATGGCTGCTAAGGGTCAGGCTCTGATCCATCTCTGCCTTGTGACTTAGGCAAGTTATGTAACCTCTCTGAGCATCTGTGTGTTCATATATATAATGGGCCTAGGATAGTACCTACCTCCTGAGGCAGCATCCCATGAGTTAAGATGTGTAAGACACATAATGCCTGGCATATGCCAAGGGCTTGGTGAACCTGGGCTACTACAGTTACATGATGGGAGCCCAGTGCTCGCCACCTTTGACGAATCTGGAAAGATAATCCTGTTTGTTAAGGACATGTGTTTTTTGTTTTTAATGTTCCCATTTAAAAATTTATAGTAATTGATAGCAGAGGCTCCCAACATTTTCAAATATGAGTCCCATTTTTAAAAGCCTAAAAATGGTAACGGTGGCAAAGTTACAAACTGATAAAGGTTCACAATCTGTTGTCTGAAATCTTGGGGTTTAGAATCCAGAATTTTGGGGGTGCTGGAGGGTGATACTGAGCTCCTACTGGGATCTGGGGCAGCACTCTGAAACATTACATTTTGGAGTGAAACCTGTTAATATTCACACTAAGTGGGATAAATATGAAGCAGCTCCATATCAGTTTTGCACCTAACCAAGTCTGCCGCTAACTTTCGAAAATTTATTTTCATAACTTTTTGGATTCCTGAATTGTAGACAAGGGATTATGGACTTCTGCCTTTATTATAGAAGAATTGCTAGACACATAAAAGCACAAAGAAGAAAATAAAATCATCTATAGTTCTACCACCTAAAGAACTTAACTGTTGCAATTTTTTTTTTTTTTTTTGGTACGTGGGCCTCTCACCACTGCGGCCTCTCCCGTTGCAGAGCACAGGCTCCGGATGCGCAGGCCCAGCGGCCATGGCTCACGGGCCCAGCCGCTCCGCGGCATGCGGGATCCTCCCGGACCGGGGCACGAACCCGCGTCCCCTGCACCGGCAGGCAGACTCTCAACCACTGTGCCACCGGGGAAGCCCCAACTGTTGCAATTTTGGTGTATATACTTTGGTCTTTTTTCTATGCAAACTTTTTATTTTTCTTCAAAACAGACAATGTTCTGTATGTACTTTGTCTCAAATTTCTCCTTGCTATATTGTGAACATTTTCCCCATCATTTTCTTTTCCCCTCAACCTCATTTTAAATGGGTAAGTGGTATTCCATAGTGTGTATGAACTGTAATTTATTTAATCCCTTCCCTACCATTAGACATGAGTTTGATTTTAGTTTTCTGCTGTTGGAACAACACTGTGATGTACATCCTTGTAGATAAGTTTGTGCGTGCTCGTGCTTATGACATTTTATATACTCAGTAGGATAGTAGATGTAATTTGAGTATTTAACCATTGCAAAAGTCACATATGTGCAGTTGAATTTGAGGACTCACAATAATTCTAAGGCCCCTTACATCTCCTGGGTCCTTCTGATTGGAAAGTAATGTACTGATCTATGGCTGCTAAATGCTACTTATATTTAGAAAGGTACCTTTGTGCAGGCACAGGATTTTTATTAGTCAGGTTGGGGCCTCTTGGGTCCTTCTTCAGAGGCAAAATGTTTAGAAGAGGGCCATTAATAATACAAATGCGTTGAGCAATATGCTTCAAGCAGAATGAGACAGAATCCATTTTGTTTTTGCCTTTTGTTGTTCTAGCTTTTATTGTGGGAAATTTCAAACATATAGAAGTCGAGAGAATAAAATAATGAATCCTCACATACCTTAAGTAACCATAAAACAATTATCAGCTTATGGCAAATTTCGTTTCTTTTTATCATCATCCCCCCCCCAACTCAATTATTTTGAAGAAAACCTATATATCATTTAAGTGTGTATCTCTAAAAGATAAGGACTCGTTAAAAAATATTAAAAATACCACTATCACACCTGAAAATGGCAGTTCCTTAAAACCGTCAAGTGTTTAGTCAGTCAGGGTTCAAATTTTCCATATGGTCTAAAATATTGTATTATTTATTTTTTAATTTATTTTGGCCACCTGGCTTGTGGGATCTTAGTTTCCTGACCAGGGATTGAACCCAGGCCCTCAGAGAGTGTGGAGTCCTAACCACTGGACCACCAGGGAATTCCCCAAAATATTTTATTTTATATTTTATAGTTGGTTTGTTCAAATCTGTGTTCAAACAAGGTTCATACATTGCATTTGGTTGGTATGTCTCATAAGTCTCTTTAAATCTGTGGCTTTCATCTCTGTCATTTTTTCATTCCAGTTTATTTGTTGAAGAAAAAAAGGTCATTTGCCCCATTTCCCAGAGTCTGGGTTTCGCTGATTGCATCTCTGAGGTATCATTCAACATGTTCATCTGTCCCCTGTATTTCCTGTGGGCTGGAAATCAGATCTAGGCTTGGTCTGATTCAGGTTCAGATTTTCTGGCAGGATTTCTTTCTAGGGGATGTTGTGTACGTCCTTCTGTTTAGTCTTCTTTTTTGTGATGTCGGCAGCCATTGACGATCACGGTCTAAAGCCATGATTTAGAGTTTGCAAAATGGTGATTTTTCATTTCTATTTTACCTTCTTCGTTTATTAACTGGAATACTTTTTGGAGAGAAACTTTATAGAGAAACCTCATGTTATTAACTACTTGGTTACCCTGAGGTAGAGTTTGTGTAGGAAAGATGGATTAAATGCTTGATTCTTTTCCCTTATTTACCAGTTTTCAGATCAAGTTGGTTTCCTAGTAGTCTTCAGACGTGTCCAATGAGTTTCTTGTGAATAATCATTGTGAACTCGTCCTTTTAAGCTTATTTGTGCTTCAGTAATAACCTTTCTAAAATGTGCTCTGAGACATTTAGACTTTGACAGTTTTACTTTACTATGTAGAGCAGTTGAACTGGTTTGTAATGAAGTGGTGTTGTTTGTATTTGTGTATTTTAATTGAGTGCTATTTCTACTCAGAGTCCTCCAGTTTGTGCTGGTTCTTCTGGTCACTTGCAAATCAAGGATTCTAATCTTCCAGAGTCTGGATTAGTTCAGATGGCTTTTAATTTTTTAAGTTTCCTGCTGGCCATACATGGCCCTATAGGTAACAAAGCCTTAAAAAGATACTCTAGACACTTTAGAGACCAAATTTCTTTAGATTTTAATTATGGAAAACCCACTAAAAATGGTGTTTTCCCACCAGGTTTATGGGGTGGCTCTAGATAAGAATCTGGGTGTGTCAAGGTGAGTTGTTACTTATTCAGTCTCATATGTTACTCTGAATATGTTTCGTGGTGTCACACTTTTTACGTAAACATTGAAGAGTCAGTTGAATTGTCTTTCGTTAAGTATACTAAGCATAGGTCTCTGTCTCATTATTGACTCCTGAGCTATTGCATTCAGAGCTCCCACTCACAGGTCCGATTTTGAGTTCCTGTTCTGTCATCTGTATATTTTCTTTTCTTGGTTTGGAGCTCAACTATATATGAAAGTATTTCTTTTATTTTATCCATTGGTTTTATGTGTTTGGAGTGGGGGTGGGAGGACTGGGTCAGGGTCCTTCTGCTTTGGCTCAGATTCCCCCCCTTGACCAGCCAGATGTACAAATGCTACACCTGTAGTGTCAATTTAAAAGTGATAAAAGCACCACATGGAGCCACTTATTTGTTTCTTTTTGACAGTTGTTGGGACAGTAAGGGTTCTACTTCAGAGAGATCTTGGCCTCTATTAGGCAATGACAGCATCCAGCTCCATCTTACTCACTCCATAGCACTGTCATGTTGGGCTCTCAGATTCTTTAAAGAGCATTGTCATGAGTTAAGATGAAAAACGAAAACAAAAACAAGAGAAGAAATATGTTTGACTTTACTGAGAAAGGAAAATGTATCTTAAAACACTTGAGCTTCATAGTGCCAAGGAGTTCACACTGTCGAGTTGGATGGTGTGTAATTCTTGCAAGACCGAGGCTGTGCCTCTGCCTCCACGTGATGGGGTCTGTCCTCTGTCAGGGTTGCACGCTGGCTTATCCCTGCCAGTGAGGACTCGATGTGACTGGAAGAGCAGCTCCAAATGTATGTCCCACTAATAATAGTACTAGTAGTCAGCATTTATTGACCATTCACTGATATTGCATTAGTAGCCTTAATTTGGAGGGCATTATTAAGTGCTTTTCCTTACTAAGATTAAGAAAGTAAATTTTTTTATTATTGTCCCTCCTTTTATTGAATTTGTGACTTTCAGCTTTGCTTGTGTATAGTCAGATCTCCTAATTACAATTCTTTTCAGTCATAGCGAAAGCTTAAAATCTCAGGGATTTTAATTTTCTTAATTAAAAAAAATTGGAAACTCTCTCTTCTTACCTGTGAAAAACTAGAGACAGTGGTACTATTACTTGAGGTATCAGATACTTAGAAAACACAAGCTAGTGTATTTGGAGGTGGTGCTTTATTTAACCTTAGGAGGACCCTTCTTAAAGGGAGTTTCTGCCTGTACCCCAGCCCTTTTTGTCTGAGTGAACCAACCTGTTGACTTTGTTTTCCTTTCACCTGAATAAGCCTTCATTGTGATTTTCTTTTCAGTTTCCTTTAAACACAATCCATTTCTCAAGTTATTTTTCCTTTTGAATTATAATTGAGACCTACTTCTAAGAAGTCCAGTGGCCAGAAGAGCTTTCAGAACAGATCATTTCAAAAGGGCTGTTTACCTGGAAAATTCTTTCTGGGGCTTGTTTTTAGATCTTTAGCTCTTTGCTCAGCCTGGAGAGGAGCCTGGTCCTGGCTTTGTTCATAACTGTTGGTGTCATGTTCCCTCCTCCTCCTATGATCCAGCTTGATTCTGGATCCTGGTTCGGTTCACCTGCCTGATTCTTGCTTCTTCAGGTTGCCCCACAGCCCTGATAAAACTTCCACAAAAGCCCAGCTCAGATTGCAGTATTTGAGGTAGTTCACTCACAAGTTAGTTCACAGCAGCTCAGAGCTGTCGCTACAGACTCTATGGTAGGTTGGGATGTACACGTTGTTGGGGAAGAGTTTTACTTCTTGAGCACTTAATACTTTCCTCTGTCTGTACCCAGAACTTTACATCTATATTTTCTCAGTCTATCTTCACAGCATACCTGCTAGCTAATTGTTATTATCCACATTTTACAGATGAAGAAGCAAAGGTTCAGGGAGAGGTTAAAGTGACCAGCTCAGGGCCACATGGAGGATGGCAGAGCCAGGAGTCTGATTCCCCAAACTTCTGCTCGTAAAGCATTGCGTTTGACCACTTGGAGAACTGTCTTTGGAAGAAATTCAAACCACCCCTTACTATATGCTTAGGTAAAATTTTACCCCCCAGATTAGGGATTTATTTATTTTAATTTAATAGTTGCTTTGATAACACTTTGTGCCATCCACAGTTCTTAAGCACTTTACAAATATTAGCTCATTTCATCCTCATAACAACACTTTGGAGAGGGCACAGGTAGTATTGCCGTCTTACTGATGAGGAAACCAAAGCCTGGAGCCATCAGATAACTTGCCCACTGTAGTAAGCTGGGAAGTGCCGAGGCTTGCTTCCAAGCCCAGGCAGACTAGCTCCGGAGTCCTTAGCCTTAGCTTCTACGCAACTGGGGATTGTTCCTTTTATTAAGAGTGTAATACAAAAGCCCTTTGGAACACTTTGACTACATAAAGTGAGAGGCTTATTTTTTAAATCATTGGCAATTTCCTTGGAATATAAGAAAGTTAGATGAGGGGAATGTCTTTAAACTTATGCCAAATAATATATTAGTTTAGAGGATATAGGGAAAGCCGTGCAGCTCACGAAGAGGAAAAAGCCTCCCTTATTCTCAAACTTCCTCAAACTTTTCTTCTAGAAAATCCTCACCTTCCTCTCAAGCAGGTTAATGCTTTCATGAATTTCACCTCTGAGAAAATTCAGTACCCTCCCCTCCCCCACCAGATTTTAAAGTGGTAAAGATTTGTTTTGGACACATGCCTGCGGGATGTACCACAGAGGCCAAAGGGTGTGCGAGGGAAGTAAATCTAAACAATTGGCAAGAAACTAGAGGCCTGTGTATTTGAAATTATTTCTAGCTATTGCTACCCATTCTGCTTTTTTACAATTCCTTCCCCTTCCCCTGCCTCATTAGTGGTTTATGACCAGATTTTCCATTCCCAAACAATAATTAGTTTGTCCATAAAATGACTTTCAGAGAGTACTGTCTGGCTGGTTCAAATGATTGTTGATAGTAGTTTGAAGCCTGGGATTATGGGACAGGAAATGTTACTTCCGTAATCCTTGGTGCTTTAATCTTCACAATCCTGTGATATTGGTATTAGTGACCATTTTACTGATGAGAAAGGTTAAAGTGACTTGCCCAAGACCGAGATTTTCCATTTTCAAGGCCTGTAGAGTCTATTTTATGTGGAGATCATGGCTGCCAAGAAGACGTCTGAGTCCCCAGGTTGTAGAAGTAGAAGGAAAAGATAGTATTCTAGCTGAGTAGTACTGAAAACACCTGTGGGTCCTGTATGCTTAGCAGTAATAGAATACTCTATTACTTTTTATCTGTTACAAATGAAAATACCTCAGATGTTGAAATTGGCAGAGATTCCAGATTCATTACTTTTTAATCTGTTGCTATCTCCATTATTATATGTTTAAGAACTCGGCTGGAGAATAGTTTTCTTGCTAGTCACTCTTACCAGCAGCCTTTTTGCTGTCTTTAGCAGACCCAGAGCAGACTTTCAGAAAGGTTTTTAAGTAAATGATCGAGGGTTTAGTGTTTCACTTTAAAGTTTAACAGTTTTTTCTTTCTTGGAGAGTGTATACAAAATCAGGATCCAGTACTTTTACTTAAGTTTTTTCAACCAACTTAAGTTTTTTCAGACAGAGCTGTCTTTTTAAAAATGTCTTTTCTGTAACCATCATGATCTGTTAGACTCTTTGTCTTTAGTTACCATCATTTCTGTTTCCCTCACTTTTTAATATTTACTCTTTAGTCGACTATATATCTGAAAAAATGTGATTATATAATAATGTAATAACCAACATTATTGCCGTGTGTGTGTGTGAACACTTCCTATTGCTCAAGGTATTATCTGATTTCCTTCTATTGATGAAATAATGAAGTCACTGGCTGACTTCATGTGATGAATCTGGCTGGCATCAGGTTTCCTCATTACCAGGTACTGGGACTTGCAAGATTTTGACACCTGTAGCCTTAACCTTCTGCTTTTTAACATTGTTTTGATTGTGTTTCACATTCGTTTTAATGTGTTTAATTTGTTTCTCATTGCCCACTTAGTATTCATACTTATACTAGTCACTTAGGATTGGTCTTTTAGTTCGTGTGGCCATCTGGGATTGAGTGGAACAAAATATAAATCTTGTCTTTCCTTCCTTCACTGATTTTGATGTTAGCCTTTTATTTGATCTGTAGATACCCAGACAAAATCTTTAAATTAAGCCTTAAGTTCTTCTTGTCTGTAGAGTTGGCCTAGGACTGTCTGGAACCCTGGGTTCTGGAAAGCACATAGGTCTCTTAGTTTTACCCTTTAGTCAGCCTCTCCGTGCTTGAACTCTGAAGGGAAGAGGATGAGGGTTAGACAGAAAAATCAGTCTACAGGTAACATGGCCTCCAGGAAGCTTCCTCCTTCAGGGTGCACGCTGCCTCTGGGGAAGGGCATGGGAGACCAGGCCCCCAGGGGCCTTCTGCCTAGAATTACCTCAGCCATTCTCTAGTTGTATGATCTTGGCAATATATATATATATTTTTTGTGGTACGCGGGCCTCTCACTGTTGTGGCCTCTCCCGTTGCGGAGCACAGGCTCCGGATGCGCAGGCTCAGTGACCATGGCTCACGGGCCCAGCTGCTCCGCGGCATGTGGGATCTTCCCAGACCAGGGCATGAACCCGTGTCCCCTGCATCGGCAGGCGGACTCTCAACCACTGTGCCACCAGGGAAGGCCCTTGGCAATATTTTTTACTTCTCCTGCACCTCAGTTTCCCATCCATTAAAAAAAAAGGGGGGGCCAGTGTTTGTAGCGTTTCCTGACAGAGGTCCCAAGGAAGGTGCATCAGCACGTCTTAAAGCAGCTGCAGAGACAGACTGGGGAAAGGACCTACTGCTTACTGTACTCTTACTGTGTGCCAGGAACCATGTGGCTTTTTCTACACCTTGTCCCGCAGGGTGGCTCAGGAGAGAAAGAAGCCTGTCGCCTCAACTATGTGAGTCTGCAAACGGGCCATTGCTCTTTCTGCCCTTGAAGCTTTCATAAACAACTACATTCCTGTATGTCAAGCATACTGCTGTAGGAGATACTTAGGAATACGAAATTGGTCAGTTCCCTTAAGAAACTGACTTGATTAGAGTGATGATAAAATGGCCCCATGATCTCCTCAGAGAAATCGTTGATTCTAGTACTGGGGCAGGAAAAATAAAAAAAGACTAATATGTCAAAAGAACACAGAAGCCAACCTGAAAGAGCTCTCAATTGCCAAAGTTGGAACAATATGAACAGCAAAATAAAAAGCAATAGTAATGGATCATAAGCCAAAGAATAAAATAAACATCTATGAGTTAATGATATAAATGATTGAATAAATAAGTAAATGGGAGAGAAGAGATAGCTCTTCTTTTCAGAAGAATTCCAGTTAATAAATGTAGAAGGAATGAGAGGAATAGAAAATCGCCATTAGCACACCACAGTAATAATTGCTGCAGGCAAGATCTACCAATGAAGGCTAAAATTAGTTTGTGACAGTTTAAGGAGAAACAGCATATTAGCATGGCCTTAAATCATCTTCCAAAAATATTTATTAATTACTGTGGTGGTTTCAAACCATGTCCACATATTCTTTGAAACTCTCCTCTCCTGGGGAGGGAGTTTAATTCCCCTTCTCCTGAGTGTGGGCTGGTCTTAGAGACTGGCTTCCAAATAATAGAGTATGGAAAGGGAAAACAGTAACTTTACCGTGGAAGAACTTGGCAGACACCACCTTAACCAAGAGGTCAAGGTTAACATTTTTAGTCATGTTGATGTCACTTACCCCCTGATAGGATGTGATGAGAAGGGCACTTCACCTCTTATGTTCTTCCCCCAAAATCCATAATTATGGGAAAACAGACAAACTCAAACTAAAGAGCATTCAACAGGATACCTGACTAGTATTCTTTAAAAGTGACAGGGCTGTGAAAGACAAGGAAAGCCTGAGGAACCATTACAGAATGGAGACTAAGGAATTATGCCTACAAATGTAAAGTGGACCAGAAAAAGGGCATGAGTGTAAAAACATTATAAATCAACTATACTTCCAAAAAAAATTAAAATAAACAAAACTGGAGAAATCTGAATAAAGTCTGTAGTTTAGTTAATAGTATTGTACCAGTGTTACTTTCTTAAGTTTGGATCAATGTGCTGTGGTTATGTAAGATGATAACATAAGGGGAAGCTGGGAAGGTACACAAGAGCTCTACTATCTTTGCAGCTTTTCTGTAAGCCTAAAATTATGTCAGAATAAAAAGTAAACACACAAGCGCCATGTCAGGTAGTGGCTCTGAAGTCAAGTTCTCTGGGTTCAGATCTTGCCTTTGCCACCTACCAATTGAGAGAAAATAGACAACTTTCTTAATTTCTTGGCCTCAGTTTCCTCATCTCTAATAATAATATCTCCCATATAATAAGACTGAGTGAAGATTAAATGAAGTTATGCATGTAAATACTTAGAACAGTGGCTGGAACATAGTAATGGCAGCTGCCAATATTAATATTTATAAAGAGGAAGTCCAACCACCTTTTAGGTACTTGACTGTTTAGCCGTGGATGTAGATGGTTGGTGCTAAAGGAGGTTGGAAGAAGAGAAGATGGTAATGGACTAGGGTGGTCTGGAGACCCCTCCCCACCACTCTGTATACCCCTAGGATGCTGGCTTGATTGTGTTTAGACTTTAGGCCTGAGAGAGAGCGAGAGAGTGTGACATTGAGAGTAAGATGACACTTCAAAAAATTGTTTTAGTCCCAACAGGATTGTAGCTATACTTTGAGTGTTTGTTGATTGAGAAACTATGTTATAACAGAGTGACTCTAAAGTTAGTAACACTCTGAAATTAATGTGTTTTATTAAATATGGTAGCTTCTCTGTACCTTTGGGACATTGTGATACGTATGTGCATGTGAGACATTTATCCTGCCTGCTTCCAATGCCTGGTGTACAAATGCATTTGCTGACCCTTTATAATAACACTGTAGCCCTGGGGCTAAGAATCACTGCTGTGGGTGACCAGGAGCTTTCAGCGTGCAAACATGCTTTGACTTCAGGCCTCATCTTTGAGGCTGTCTTCCATCATAGGGAGAGTGTACTTCCTTTATTAGTTAAAAAAAGTTATTGAAGTATAATTTACATACAGTGAATGCACGGATAGTAAGTGTACAGAGCAATGTGTTTTACCTAGTATACATCTGTGTACTCATCACCAAGATCAAGACATAGAACGTCTCCGGTACTCCAAAAGGCTGTCATGTCACCTCCCAGCCAAAAATGCCCCTCCTTGCGGTAACTACCCTTCTGGCCTTTATCACCATAGGTTTTTGCCTGGGAATGTGTTTCCTTTTCTCCACCATACACCCAGACTCATGGGGTACAGTGGGGTGGGAGCAGGGATGGGTCTATATGTGCCGAATACTATACTTGACACATGCCCAGACTTAAATAAATTCTCCCATAAAACCACAGACCTGGGCTTGCCTGGTGGCGCAGTGGTTGAGAGTCCACCTGCCGATGCAGGGGACGCGGGTTCGTGCCCCGGTCCGGGAAGATCCCACGTGCTGCGGAGCGGCTGGGCCCGTGAGCCATGGCTGCTGAGCCTGCGCGTCCGGAGCTTGTGCTCCGCAACGGGAGAGGCCACAACAGTGAGACACCCGCGTACCCCCCCAAAAAACAAAAAACAAAAAAACCCCCACAGACCTGGGCTTATGTTACTTATCTAAATTCAGTCTCATATCTCACTGACTGCAGAGTCCATGTTTTTTCCATTGTACCATGCTCTGTGCCTTCAGCTGACATTTACCATAATAATTATCATCATCATTAATGAGAAGTCACCTTAGTAGTTCCCCCGCCGCCACCCCCCCCCCCCACAGTAGCTTACATGTGTAACTCTCTAGTAGGCGAAGTTGTGCTGATTTGGAACCAAAGGACGATGGCTCTTCATTTAATGAGTCCCAGGCCTTGTGTGAGCCAGTGGAATTAGAGAGAAAGAAAGGCTCCGTCCCAGCCTTCTAATCTTCTAACGAGGGAGACAGATAGGAGGTGATGAGTGCTATGAAGCAGGGATGCTGGAGGATCATGGAGGAACCAAGGGACAGGGTGAGGGTGAGGGGGGCACTCTTAAGTGTGTGAGGGAAGTGCTCCTCCTTGAAGAAGTGACGTCTGAGTGGCACATTAGAGATAATAGGAGCTGCGCAGGCAAAGAAGGAGAAAGTGAGGGCTTATCCAAGCTGGAGAGAGAGTGCACAGCATGTGCAAAGGATGGAGAAAACTGCAGGCGATTGTCTGGTGTGAGGGCGGAGGCGGGGTGCTGGGACTGGGGAGAGATGGGCTTGGAGTAGCAGGCAGAGGCGAGACCGTCAGGCCCACGTTCAGGACTTGGATTTTACACCGAAGGTAATGATGGATTTGCAATCTCGAAAGGTCACTTCAGATTTTGGGGAAGTGGATCGGAGGGGTCGAAATTGATTAGGCGTGTAAAGCTATTAGGACTAGTAACAATGGGCATGGAGAGGAGCCCGGACTGGAAAGATATTCAGAAGGTGCAAGGAACAGGACTTGGCAGTTGATTTACAAGCAAGAAATCTCTTGTGATCTTGTGATTGTTGAAATCTCTTATGACTAAATAGGATTTTACAATGTAAAATAAGAAAGTGGAATTTTGAGGCCTGGATTTTCGTAAGTCATAACTGAAATACTTTTTTCCCTCTTCAGCAGAAGGGAAGTGTTTGCTTTAGAATAGCCCCATTACTTATTTCTGTGTGCATAGGCATTTGGAGATGAAGGCCTGGAGTTGTATGATAATTTTTTTAAAATCGGGCAGATAAATCAGTCTTTTGGTTTGTTCTAATCGTCCTTTGTTTGTTGCGGTGAAAGCTAAAGCTCCAAATGGGTGTTCCCACAGAGAAGACCCGTGGACGCTTGCACCTGGGGGTGACTAGTGCTACGGAAAGCAGGGAAAGACTTCCTACTCCTTTCAGGATAGTTGTTTATTTACTGGTATGTGTACAGAAAGCCAAACCAGCACTTCTTGCAGGGTGGTGTATGGATTTGATTCTAAGGTTTTTATAAAGTTTAATGCTAACCCTGTCTTTGCTTTGGCCTGTGATATGCTGGAATAAGCTCCTTCGATGTGCACAGGATAGCAGTGAGGGGGATCCTTAACCCACAGGGCTGTTATCTAGGGCCTAGCACTTCCTCACAAACAGTCCTGGCCCTTAGCTATGAGAATACGTCCTTGTGAAGTTCAAGGACCATGTACATAGGACTGGAAATTTCTAGAAAAGGCAAAACAAGCTGCTTGGGCTTTGTGATTGCAATGTCTGGAGTCCTAACCCTGAATGGTCATTAAGAAACCCAAACCACACCCTTTCTGCTGAGAGGAAGCTTTTCTCTCCAGTCAGCCAACATTCATTTATCTGCCAGCCCCAGCTCCAAATTTCCTGTTACTATAAATCTCTGACAGATTAGAATGAAGGATGGTGGTATGTGGGATGGAGAATCCTCATTCAAATGAGTAGAAGAGAAATGGCAGTTTGGCTACAGAGTCATATATAATAAAATGCAAGATATATTTCTTGCCCCTGGAATATCTATGCAGTGTTCTGAGTCGCCACGGAATCTCTGATGTTCCAGTTTTCAGGTGGTGCCCAGGGACTGTTTATGCTTTTACAGCAATGCAAGTTCTTGTTCACCCAGGGATGTTCAATTCAGCTTTAAGTTGTGAGTAAAAAAAGCGTGCTGGGTGAGCAACAATTTATGAAAGCCGCCAGGTGTTACCTCAGTTCAGTGTTGTGATGAAATCAAACAATTATGCTAATCTGACACCTTTATTGATGTGCATGATCATTATTGTGCTGCATGGTAATTAGGTAAGCAATTCATGTAAGTGACTATAATTAGTATTAATTTTTACATGGCCAGATCAAAATTTCACAGTTTCTTGTTTGCTAATTTGTTGTTCTCCGGCATCTATAATTAGCATCAGTGTCAGCATTTTCCGGTGATACTCGTGTAGTCTGATCCTTATCTGGTGTGCTCTGGTTCCCCTGTATTTAAACATAAAACATAGAGCCCCTTGGAGGGAGAGGGTGGTCCTCAGCCCCATTTTCTCTCCCCGGCCTGATCTCAACCTCAGAGCAGCTTCTGCGGCTTCTCCCTGATCCCAGGTGTTCTGGTAGTCTGGTGTCTTCAGGGAGGCGGGGCTCCAGACCCTGACACTGGGTAGCTTGCCCAGGGGTGGGAGAGCCCCCTTCACCTCTGAGAGGAGTTGACAACACATTTTATTAAAGAGTAGGAATTGAAATAACTGAAAATCTCTCACCTAGCACATAGTAAGGATTTAGTAGACAGTTATTTTTTAGGAAATACCTTATTCTACTGCAAAGATGATTTTAGGTTAGAAAAATGTATACTAGTAAGAATACTTTGATATCTTGGTTAGAGGATCATTGAAAACAATACATTTGGGATGGATTGAGAAACAGAATTAGTTCTGAGTGACATGTTTGACCTGCTTTTGTGTATCTGTATGGTATGTAGGGATGGGTGGTTCTGTTTTTGATGATGAGATGCAGAACCTTATTGTGGTCCTGCTGGCTGAGTGTGTATTGCCTATTTTTATTGTGGTTAACCTGACCCACCATTTGGTTCCCTAAGGTTAGGTTTCCTTTCCTGTACTCGATGAATGCTGTCAGCTTCTGCAGAAGTGAACTTTGTTCATACTTCAAACATTTACTGAGTTTCTGCTCTGTGGTAGGCCCTGTGCTAGGAGCTGGGTACAGAAGGATGATCAAATATCTCGACTTTAAATAATACCTTTTGCATTGACCTGTGTCATCTCCTTGGCCTCACCACCCCTGTAAAATGGAGAAAGACTGTTCATGTGCCCACAAGACAAATAAGTAGACACAGAGAGAGGAACTGACTTGTTTAAGGTTATACATCAAAATAGTGGCTGAACTAAGCCTCGGTCTCTTGACCTCCAACTATTCACTGGTTAGGAAAGACTACATAAAATAGTCTTTGAATCTACAACTAATCAGTCAGGAAGGATGGTATCTTCTCAAAGAAATTTATACAAACATTTAAAAAATTTATACAAATGATTCTGAGACTGTGCTACTTTATGAAAATTCGGTGATTCAAAACATCAGAATTTAAACAGTCCTAATTAAGTACTCATAATTTGCTCAGCAAAAATATTTGTCACTAATGGGTCTAGAATGATTTAGTCATCATCATTTGATTTATAGAGTGTTTTCAGGAAGACACTGTTCAGTGTGAATTTAAGTTGGTCTGGGATGTTGTAAGATTTTTCTAAGATTGAGGAGGAAATGGTTTTGAAATTCTATTACTCAGTATTGAATTGGCCAGGACAGGAAACAGAGAGTAAGGTGCCAGCCCATTTTCTTGGGCAGCTAGAAATCTTCCAGGGCCCAGTAGTCATTTTAGGTTTATTCTGTGAAGGAAGCCTTTGGGCTACCTGTGTTATTGACTCTTCCATTTCTGAAGAAGGAAAATTTCCCCGTAAGTGAAGTGAGAAGAGCACTAAAATATTGCACTTTGAACCCCAAAAGAGTGTTCATTGAACATAGGCCTGTCCAAAGGCTCTGAATGTGGCAGCACGATAGGCTGTAGAATTGTTTCTCCCTGGGGTCTTACTGAGGGCTTCTGGAAGCAGCAGGAAGAGGGCAGAGGTGACCTGGTTTGGTGAGAGGCTGTGGACTCGAGACCTCGCCAAACACAGGTTGTAGGTTGTATGATCTTGGGCACATTGTTTCATGTATCTCATTTTTTTCAGCCGTAAAATGGGGTGATATTTTACTCTAGAAGGGTATTTGGGGCTATCATGTTCTGTTTGTGGTGGGAAGCATTAGCTAGCTCTTTATGTCATTTATTTCTGGAATCGTTGAAGTCTGTCTCACCCACCAGAATATAAGTTCCACGAGGGCCAAGGCCACGTCTTTCTTTCTGCTTACATGTGTCCCCTGCCCCTGTGGCAGTGCTAGAGCTTCATAGATACTCAGATACTTGATGAACGAAGGGGACCCCATAGTTAGTGCTGTAGGCAGCTGGAAAAATGCAGACACCCTTCCTGTAAGCATAGATCTGTATTGGTTAACATCTTGGAACTTCAGGCCTGGGCAGATTTGTGGGTTTTGGGTTTTGTTTTTGGCTGCATTGGGTCTTCGTTGCTGCGCGCGAGCTTTCTCTCTAGTTGTGGTGAGTGGGGGCTACTCTTTGTTGCGGTGCACGGGCTTCTCATTGCGGTGGCTTCTCTTGTTGCGGAGCACGGGCTCTAGAGCACAGGCTCAGTAGTTGTGGTACACGGGCTTAGTTGCTCCGCGGCTTGTGGATTCTTCCCAGACCAGGGCTCGAACCTGTGTCCCCTGCATTGGCAGGCGGATTCTTAATCACTGCGCCACCAGAGAAGTCCTGGGCAGGTGTTTTTTGTTGTTGTTAATAAAGTGCAGTTTGGGTTTTTACATTCCTAAGATTTCCTTCCAGAGGGTTTCCTTTTTATTTCAGCTTGATTGATGAGAATGTAATAATGGAGTGAAAGGAAAGGTTGACTGGTTTTTGCTCTGCGGTGGGCTGGCACATTCTTGAAGCCCTGATCTCTAAGCCACTCTGTTCTGTTTGGGGTCCACTCCTAATTTAAGGCAGAGCTGGTTGTCTCTGTTCCCATCTTCTCAGAGAAAGTATTTGGTTCCAGGTCAGAGCTGTTTTCCTTGCAGCCAATATAAAGCCTTTGAGGAGCATCATGTCTGCCTCTTACTTATTAACACATTGAGGAATATCTGGATAGGGAGCTTTAGGAAAGGATGAGACCGGCGTCTCAACTACAATACACTTTTCTACAAATATTGCTGAATTGGAGTTAAAATGTTAGTTAATATGAAAATGGAATTACTTTGGACTGAGGCTACTGCTTCCTCTGTGTGCTCAGTGGAGCCTGCTGTGGAAGAAAAATCAGACAAAATGCTCTCTATTAAAGCCTCTATTTTAAGAAGAATGATTCAGAGAGTAACCCAGGTCCAAGAAATTTTCATCAACAAATAAAAACTGAATTGCCAGGTTTGCCAGATGTCTCATTTTAAAGAAAAATTTCCTCATTTGATCTCTTGTAAAAGTCTTCCTTCTGGGGCTTCCCTGGTGGCGCAGTGGTTAAGAATCCACCTGCCAATGCAGGGGACACGGGTCCCGTGCACCACAACTACTGAGCCTGCGCTCTACAGCCCGCGAGCCACAGCTCCTGAGCCCGCGTGCCACAACTACTGCAGCCTGCATGCCTAGAGCCCATGCTCTGCAACAAGAGAAGCCACCGCAATGAGAAGCCTGCAAACTGCAACGAAGAGTAGCGCCCGCTCGCTGCATCTAGAGAAAGTCTGCGTGCAGCAACAAAGACCCAACACAGCCAAAAAAAAAAAAGTCTTCCTTCTGACCCTGAAATATGCTCTGCCCCCATGTAACTTAAAAATAAAAAAGTTTCAGCGTGTTCCCCATCCCATCTGCGTAGGGCTTATAATTCTACATGGTTCAGCTGGGAATTGATTGCATAAACATAAAGGCAAAAAATACCACATTATTGGACTACAGAGTTTGCGGAAATTTTCTTAAATTGTCAAGTATACTCCATCTTGGTCTTTGACTCACCAGTTATTGAGTACCTGCTGTGAACAAGCACTGCTCTGTGTTGGCTCAGGCAGAGGCAACCTCCCTGCTGCCTGCAGTGTGATCATCCCTTATTGAAGGTGTGCCCCCCAGCCCTCCTGCATTACCTGGAGTAATAGGGTTAAATGGCTAATAATTAAGCGGGGGTGGGGGGGGGCTCTCCCTTTATAGATAGAGACACAGGTTCTTCTAATTGGTGTCTAATTGGCGCTGGGGAAGGGCAACATAAAACCCTCCTTTGTTTGGTCCACCACTAAACCTTGCCCTGTGGGCCTTCCAGGTGTCCTATCCTGTGTACTCTGGTAGAGAAGCTGGAGAGAAGCTGGGGGCTTAAGGGGCTGCCCCAGCAGCCTGCTAGCCTGCCTACAGCTTTCCTGCTGCCCCAGCTGCTGGCCAGAGCTGCTGGAGACGGAGAACTGGGAGCTGGCCCATGGCTGAGTGCCTCTTCCTGTGTGGTTTGTGGAGAGGTGGGTTTCACTCAGGTACATTGAGATGTCAGTGATGGATTGTTGGTTTTTTTGTTTTTGCACCTTTTCGTTTATGGGACCTCTTCTCTTCTCATCCAGCCAAGCTCCCCTTCCCCCTGCCCCGTGTTCCAAATTACCTATCAGAATTCCTGTAACCACTGTGTAGCTAGATTCAACCTGATGTTAGAAAGTCAGTTTTTGTAAGAGGATTCACAGTGAAGTGCAAATGACGTGGCCATCTGCCCTGTCTCACTCTGCTTGTCTGTTCAACTAACCAACAAATGCGATGGTGTCTTGTAGGTAAAGATATTTTTTTGAGTCAAGGGTCTTTGTCTTCTTCCAGCTGGCTAGAGGAGAAGGGACATCATGTCCCTAGAGAATCCACTGCTGACTTCCCTGTCCTCCCCCCTTGCTCTCTGGCTTCTTTTCCAAACCTCAGGCCAGGAGGCCCCTGGCCCAGCTTGGCCCCATCTCCCCACCTCCCCACCCCTGGCTGCTCTGCTTAGGGAATTCGAGGTGTTTCTGCTCTGGCCAGGGTCACAGCAGTTTTTGAGGGTGGAGCTGTGGGTGGGAGCTGATAAGCAACTTCCAGAACTCCCGGACTGGACAATCCCTGGAGAGAGGAGGAGGCTGTCTCTTGTTATCAACTCCCTCCCCCACCTGGGAGCACCTATTTTTTCCCCCTCAGTTTTGCTGCCTCAGGCTCACTCCAGAAATATTTTTCCTGTTTCTCATTCCACTGTCTCTGCTCTGTCCCTAGAACCTGCCCCACTTGTTCCTTCCAGAGACTGAGTTTAGCCGTCGTCGTTGAAATCAAAGCCTTGAGTTTGTGGGTGTGGAACACCTTCTGGTTGAGAGTCAGAGGGTGTTGAATTCTCTGCCAATGTGGATCGGGATTGGTGATGCCATTTGAAGGCAGGAGGGACTTGGGAGAGGCAAGGTGCTCAGTGTTTAGGAGCATAGGTTTTGGAGCTAGTTGACCTGGGTTCAAAGCCAGCTTTCTCTTTAGCGTTAATTTATTTAAACTCTTTGTACCTCAGTTTTCTAACTTCCAAAATGGGAATAATAACAATAGTACCTTGCACCTCAGAGGGCCTTTGTGAGGATAATATGTTTTGCACAGCACCTGGAACATGGTATGTGCTTATTAAACGAGAGCTTTGTAACTGTCGTATAAGGTGAAGCTATGGGGCTGATAACGTGGGCGCCAACAAGTTCATCCCCAATGCGCCTCTGTGCTTTCTGTGTAGAAAATCACAGTGAGGAGAAGAAGGCAGCAAAAGGTATCTCTGGATCAGTTTCACAAAAAGCCTTCACATTTATTAGCACATCGTCTCAAGGTCTCCTTAAAGATGGCTACTAAGTCTGTTTACTGAATTTTATAGTCTCATTAAAAGTATCCTGTTGCCTTCTGATTTATTGAAGGAAAAAGTTGACTGCAAGCATGAAAAAAACATTTTTTTTTTACAGAAAACCATGTAACTATAACATATTAAATGTGAATTGGGCAAGTTACTGTTACATTTTGAATTTTATATACTCCTTAAAAAACTTGATCCTGAATGAGTATCAGTTATGATTGGTGAACTATAATGTTTCTAGTTCTTTATAGGAAAAGTTGGAATTTTGTCTCTTGGGAAGCTTCCCCCAGGAGACTGTTATTTCTAAGAGGAAATTGAATATTGGCTCAGAGCACCGTTTCAGGATCATTGGCTTGTCCTTCCCAAACTCCTTCATGTGTTTTTGAGGCTTTGCAGTCTGGCTTATTCCTCTTTCCTCATTGCTCACCACTGTCAGCTTTGCACTGGAGGCTTCAGAATTACTTAATTTAACAAGTATGAGGTGCCCATTTGCAATTCCCATGAGCCTGGGCCCTGTGCTGACTTGCATCTAGAGCTGTACCACACACCTCTGCGTCTACAAAACTTCCCAGGCTCTGATGTTTGACAGCTTCTGGCCTCATCTTAGAAAAGGCAGTAGGTGTGGTGGTTAAGTGCCTAGACTCTGGGGTCGGCCTAAGTGGGTTCAAATCCCAACTCTTCCACTTGCTAGTGGTATGCATTCAGGAAGTTTCTTAACCTCTTTGTTTTACCTTTAAAATGGCAGTAATAATAGTGGCTGTCTTGCAGTGTTGTTCTGAGAATTACAGGCGGTAAGCCACTAGTGCAGTTAGCGTATTCCTAGCACATCGCGGCTTCTCAGCAAGTGTTAGTTAGCTATTATTATTATTGTGGTATGTTGCTTCCTGCAGGGAGTCTTCTGATTCTAGTGTGCTCCCAGAGCCTGCTCTGTAAGTCCTGCTGTTATGTTTATCGTGCTGTATTGTAATTTCCCATTTGCTTGTTTCTGTCCACTTCTGGACTGCAGGCCCCTTGACGGTATGTAGGTTCCCTTTCTTGGCCACAGTTGTGTCCCCGTTGCCTGGTAGACATTGTTTCCTTCCTCTACCTGCTCTAAGAAGTTAAGGTAGGTATTCTCCCCCACCCCCACCCCGCATTTTTAAGAGTCCTTAACTAAATTGCTGTTGATTTTTTTGATGAATGGGTCTGCTTGCCTGTTTTGTCATGAGCTAAGAGGTTCAAGTGTTTCCCCTTCCCCCCACTAGGACAGTTTTTAAAGATGCACCATGATTTGGGGATGAAAAAAGACATTCATTAAGCTTCCTTGTCCCATTACAGTAGGCTCTTTAGATACATTCTGATTGAATTCACCCTCAGCTCCGAGTTAGGTGGCAAATAGACCCATTTAAGAATTGTGTAACGTGCTCAGAGTCATTCAGCTTGGTAGATATCAGAGTTGGACTCTAAACCTGGGCCTGTCTGGCTTCATGGCACCTACTGTTTTTGTTCTGTGCTCATTGCCTTGCTGGGGACTGGTCGGCTGGTTCCCTGCCCACAGCTGCCGTCCCAGGGCCTTATTGCCTCTTCTCTGGGGAGCAGTACAGTTAGACCTCGAAAGTGATCATTAAAGGGATTGATTCTTTCTGTTGGGAAGATGCTGAGTTGGATGTGATCTTATATTGTGCAACTGTAATATTTTAATAGCACAAAACAGTAAGACTGTCATGCAGGCAGATAAGGATTACAGATAAAAGCAACAAGCTTGGCAACACTGGGGAGGAGAGAGCAGAGAAACATCTATTTTTATAGCTTCATTTCTTAGTTTGTCCAAAAGTTAAAAAAAGAACTAATCATTCCCTCTGGGCCACCTGGATCTGTGATTGGTACAAAAAACACAGCGTATCCAAAGGATAGTCTGTGTAAAGACTTTCTTTCAAAACCATTTGTCAAAGAATAGCTTCCACCTCTCTTCTGAACATGGCTCTTTAAACAACAAAACACAGGTGGGCTTGGAACTAAGTTTTATTGGGACTAGAGCTGGCGTTGAAAGTAGTAAGATAAGCTAATGAATCAGAATAATACAACATCTGCTTTAAAAAAATTTTTTTT
Source organism: Grampus griseus (assembly GCF_964374135.1). NCBI lineage: Eukaryota > Metazoa > Chordata > Mammalia > Artiodactyla > Delphinidae > Grampus > Grampus griseus. Next base: position 38,660,029 of record NC_139004.1, on the reverse strand, counting down.
AATTTTTAAAATTTTGTTAAAAAATTTATTTATTATTTATTTTTGGCTGTGTTGGGTCTTTGTTGCTGTGCACGGGCTTTCTCTAGTTGCGGCGAGCGGGGGCTACCCTTCGTTGTGGTGCGTGGGCTTCTCATTGCAGTGGCTTCTCTTATTGCAGAGCACGGGCTCTAGGTGAGCAGGCTCAGTGGTTGTGGCTCGCAGGCTCTAGAGCAAAGGCTCAGTAGTTGTGGCACACGAGCTTAGTTGCTCCGCGGCATGTGGGATCTTCCCGGACCAGGGCTCAAACCCGTGTCCCCTGCCTTGGCAGGCAGATTCTTAACCTCTGTGCCACCAGGGAAGTCCCAAACTTTTTAAATTTTTATGTTTTAAATTAATTTTTATTGGAATATAGCTGCTTTACAGTGTTGTGTTAGTTTCTCCTGTACATCAAAGTGAATCAGCTATACTTATACATATATCCCCTCTTTTTTGGGTTTCCTTCCTTCCCATTTAAGTCACCAGAGAGCACAGAGTCGAGTTGCCTGTGCTATACAAGCAGGTTCTCATTAGTTATCTAATTTGTACATAGTATCAATAGTGTATATATGTCAATCCCAATCTCCCAGTTCATCCCACCCCCCCTTTCCCCCTAACATCTACTTTTTTTGCTAAGAATCATTAGAGTACCAGCTTTTGTAACATCATCACATTTAAATTTTCTATTTGCATATTTTAAAAAAACAGGCAAGGAATGGCATGTTCTCATATGATTAATTAGCACCTACCGGCTGAGCCGTTTCCAGTGCAGTAGGCCTGGCAGACTTGCATGGCACCAAAGGAGTCCCTTTCTCTTCTGGTTTGTCATCAGCCCCTCACCCAAGCCGAGGACTCAGGAGTTTGCAAATGTAGCTGCTGATGAAAGCCTCGGCTTCAAAAATATCGAAGGCTCCCTCCAGCTCTGAAATTCTATAAAAACGCTGAAGAAACAGGAGAAAGGAGAGAGACTCTTTCAGAAATGCTAACATCTTTAAAAAATTTTGTTATTAAAAATTTTTTTTTCTAATGTAGGCACTTGTGTGATGACTTATATTCAAAAACAAGTACAACTTGAAGCTTTCTGGTCAGAAGGTGATATAGGTAATGGCTTCTTTATTTTTTTTTAAATTTATTTACTTTATTTTTGGCTACGTTGGGTCTTCGTTGCTGTGTGTGGGCTTTCTCCATTTGTGGCGAGTGGGGGCTGCTACGCTTCGTTGCGGTGCGCGGGCTTTTCATTGCGGTGGCTTCGCTTCTTGTGGGTCACGGGCTCTAGGCACGCAGGCTCAGTAGTTGTGGCGAACAGGCTTAGTTGCTCCATGACATGTGGGATCTTCCCAGACCAGGGCTTGAACCCGTGTCCCCTGCATTGGCAGGCAGATTGTTAACCACTGCGCCACTGGGGAAGCCCTGGCTTATTTATTAAAACAACTGATGTTTGGAGTTCACAACAACCCGAGCCGCAAAATCTTGAAGTTCTTTTTGGAAGTGAGTCCATCTAGTCAAACTTGCAGACTCAGTGTTGTTAGCAGCTGGTGGCTAGTAAAAGAATCAGGGACTTTTTTTTGTTAAACAAGTGTTAGGAGCATTAGAGGTTTTGGGGGAGACTCCAAATAAATCGATACCCTCCTCTGGGTTATTATATGCAGGTAATTCAGAGCATTGTTCCTTACTCTGTTTCCTGTGTGGATTATTCCCCCTTGTCAGTGATGGGGCATCCTACTTGACATTCTTTTTTAGACTAAGACTGAACACAGAGTAAGTAGAGGGCAAAATCAGCTAAAATTTCATGTGCACTTACTATATGCTAAACACCATGCTAATACTTTACATTGAATCCTCACAAAGCCATATGAATAGGTATTGTTATCCCCATTTTACAGATGAGAAAACTAAGACAGACTAACATGACCAAGGTCAGAGAGCTAGTTAGTGGACGAGTCAGGATTCAGTGTGGAGCCCAGAGTCCACATTCCTAACCACCACACTGTACTTGTCAGGGCTGGGATGTCATGAGAAATGTAGACATTTTGTCAACCTACCACTTCAAGCTGTTGTTTTCACACATTGTTTCGGCCACAAACATTGCCTTCCCACCTTGGCCAGTACTCCTGGCTTTGCATTTCAGCAAATTCGCAGAGATCAAATCTGTCCTGGCAGGATTTCCTTCACATACTTACAAGACTCTGCCTAGGCTCCCTGACAGTCAGCCCTGGTAACTGTGGGGTTCGTCCTGGTGGAAGATGGTGAAGGCAAGCATGTCCAGAGAAAGAGGGGAAAGAGTACTGAGCCCCCAGCATTTCCACACCAGAGAAGCCACCACCGGAGGAAACAGCAAGAGCTGAAGGGAAGTCTGGGAAGGCCATGCTATCGTGATCAAGGAAGAGAAAATTTAAGGGAAAGTTTGATCGACTGTCGAGTACTTCAGAGATCGTGGAAAATGAAAACAGAAATTGCATTTGGGGATTGTGTGAGTTGCTGTTTCATTAAGGAGGTGAAAAGCTGATGGTTGCCTTGAGGGTCTGTGCAGTGAATGGGTAGGGAGTCTATTGTGAGGCCAGTGGGTGTAGATCACTGACTTCCAGAGTTCAGCAAGGACAGGAAGAATTGAAGTAAGATGGCTTTGGAGCAGTGGGACTCAGTGAAGCCTTTTGCCTTGTGTTCTGACCACATCTGAAGGCGATGGAAGAACATGATAGAAAGGGGGCAACTGAAGATGCTGGGATAACGTTAACAGCACAGACTGAATTCTTCCTGTATCCAGGTACTGGGGGAAGCATGTTTCCTGTTTTATCTTGTTTAATTCACCCAGCAACCATGGGAGCTAGGGAGTCAACCCCTCTTTTACAGAAGAGGAAACAAGAGTTTAAGCCACTTGGCCAAGCTCAGAAGGCTACAAAGTTGTATAGTTTTAAACTGAGTCTATCAAGCTACATCATGGGTATAATGGAGTGAACAGATTATAGGGGAGATAGAGTCTGAGGAGAGAGGTGCTTTTCTTCCTCTGAGACCCTAGGAAAGGATTCCTGAATTCGGTTGGAGAGGAAGATGGATCAACTCTTTGACCCTTATTTAAGTGCCTGTGTTGTGCCCAGTGTTGGACTCCATTCGGCTCCCCCCAGCTCCATCCTCAAAGAGCCTCAAGCTGTTTGAAGGATGCCAGTTTTTGTGGTTTTTTTTTTTTTTTTTTTTAAATAATCTAAGTCCTTTTGCAGAGGCAGGGGCTTCAGACACCTAGGGGAAGTTTTTTAAAAAGTCAGCTCGGTGGACAGTGAATGCACTGGTAATGTTGGCTCAGCCCTACGGCCTCCCAGAATCTGTTTGTACTTGGCATTGAATGGAGGGGTTTTGGTGTGCATATTTTTCTTTTCTCCTGTATTTATGGATGTTAATAGGAACCATTCAGCCAGGTCTATAAAGTCTGATAGAAGTTGGTCAGGGTTTGGTTTTTAGATACACTTTCCTCTAGCCTTTCTTTCAACGAGCTTCAGGTTCGTGTTCTTATTTATAGGTCCCAGAGACCTGTGCCCTCAGTATGCACTGCAGTCTTCATAAAATCGTTGAAGATTTGTACACATTTTCTACTCCAAAAAGCTTCTATGGGGGTGAGCATAGTTGCCTTCCAAAGAAGCTTCAAGTGCAGTTTCCTGTTTTTCTCAGCCTTTAACCCTTTATAAAGGAGACATTCTTTGGGGGTAATTTGTTAAGTTTCATGTTTCTCTGCAGCACTGCTATTTCTGCATGTGGTTTGGCAGCCATTGGCACGGGGATTTTTGGATTTCCAAATAGGTGGTTCCTGCCATTTGGAGAAAATCTGTCTGAGATGATCAAGGAGGCAAAATGATTAGAGAGACAAAGGCATACGAATCTGTTAGTACATTTATTAATATTATCTGATCTTAGAAGTCTTAATTGCCTCTAGTATCATTTTTATTTTTCCTACCTAATTATGTAGATCTTTTGCCTCTCTGTTCTTGAAGACAAATTTTTTAATTGGCAACTCAGCAGTTACTATTATGTTTATTTCTATGGGACTTTCAAGTGTTCTCATATTCTTTCTTACATGTTATTTGCAAGGAGACTTAATTCTTAGTCCCTTTCTGGTCTGTTTTTTTTTTTTTATGGTCTGTTTTTTGTTTTTGTCTGTATTAGTTACAGTTTCACATTATCCTTTTCTTTTTCTCAGAAGCCTTGACTATCTTAGACTCTTGATTTCTATCTTCTGTAAATTATTTTTTAAAAAATGAAGCCCATTTATTTGGGGCCTTTCACAAACCCTCTTTTAGTACATTTTTCCCCCTCTAGTTTCTGCTCATAGAATGGCTTTCCTGAAGTCCTATATGACAAATGACATTGAGGGTGCCAGGAAAGAGTCTGGTTTGCCCCTGTCTGTGACCAGATAATAAGCATGTAATTGGGCCTTGGGGCAGAGGCCTTCACGCGCTCTGTGATAGAAGGGTAAGCTGATGGGCCCAGGGGTGACTGAGTAGGAAAATTACAGCCTTTCTAGAGAAATAGCTGAGAAACCATGAAGGAGGCTTAAGTGACAGATAGGAAGGAGGAAGATCCTTCTTGCCAGGAGTTGGAGAATCTTATTGATTTTGTCAGTAGAATTCTGGGGAGCACTATCTGGGGTTTGGGAAACTGGGGGAAATGTAATTTCAACTTGAAATTGGGTGGGTGGGAGTGCTGTTTGGGATTCAGACCAAATTGAGCTTCTTTAGTTTCTTTAGAGCAGTGATTATCAGCTAGGGGTGATCCTCCCCACCCCCGATGCCGGTGATGTCTGTTGTCACAGCTTGAGAGTCGGGGAGCCGTGCTACCGGCATCAGACCAGGGATGCTATAAACATCATACAGTGCACAAGACAGCCTCCCCAAACCCAGAATTATCTGGCCCAAAATGTCAATAGTGCTAAAGTTGAGAATCCCTGCTTTAGAGAGAGCCTTGTGGGATTTTCATCAGGAGTGGATTAAAATTAGGAAGTAAAACTAGAGGAGGCTGTAAAAAGGCTCAGATCTTATTATACATACAGACTCTGTATCTGCAGGTTCCACATCTGTGGATTCAACCAACTGCAGATTGAAAATATTTGGAAAAAGAAATTCCGGAATGTTCCAAAAAACCAAAACTTGAATTTGCCACACTCCAGCAACTATTTACATAACATTTACATTGTATTTACAATTGTTTACATCACATTTACATTCTATTAAGTGTTATAAGTAATCTAGAGATGATTTAAAGTGTCCAGGAGGATGTGTGTAGGTTATATGCAAACACGACACCATTTTATATAAGGGACTTGAGCATCCGTGGATTTTGATATCTGGGAGTTCCTGGAGCCAGTCCCCTGTGGATACTGACAGATAATTGTATTAACACGTGCCCTAGGCTAACATGAAGAAGAACTGTGCTTCTTCATGTGTTTGTGTAGTTTATATGGTGTTTTTTATATCTTTTGATGATCACATGGTGTAGTAAAGAAGCTTCGACATTCCCAGTCACTGGCATTCTACCCTGCAGGGGACACAGGTGAGGGAGTCTCAGTGCTTTCGGGGCAAATCCTTCTTCCCTGGGTGGTGGCAGCATGGGAAGCTTACCTGTGGTACTGGGGAAACTTCTTTGAGGGCCACTGGTAGCCTCCCTTGACTATCCATGCCTTTGATTGGATGTGTTTAATGGAGAAACACAATCTCTCAGAACCTTCTAGGGACTTCCCTGACGGTGAAGATTTCCCTTTTCCCAGTGGTTAAGACTCCGCGCTCCCAATGCAGGGGACATGGGTTCGAGCCCTGGTCGGGGAACTAAGATCCTGCATGCTGCGAGTTGCAGCCAAAAAAAAAAAAACCTAGAGCCCTCTGAAAGTGTAATGTTCCCAACCTCTGAGAGCCATTCCTCTTGGGGCCAGTGGTATTAGAGATAATGATCTCTGTCCCTGGACTTGCTGAGTGGGGGACAGAGGGGTGCTGATGAAGCCGAAGACCCTTTCTCTCAGGAGACACCATCATTTTATTCATAGGGTTTCCAAAATGGAACCTTTTGAATTGTTCTGTGACCCCTTCTAATTTATGTCACGTAACTTATTTGAATTCCTTAAAACAGGTATTTCTCACCGTAGCATCTGGGACCCCAAAGATGTAGACTTTGAGGTGCAGAGTGTGCAGGCAAAGGCAGACAGAGTGTCTTGGTACTCGAGGTGGATTTTACACTGGAATACTCCCATGATCAGGTGGTAGTTTAAAGGGCACTCCAGCTCGCTCGCTGCCTCGTTATCCCGGTGCCCCCCAGCCTCCCAGGAGGAGAAAAGCTCCTCTTTCAGGCACTGTGAGGCATCAGGTACAACCCCGGTCCCTGATCGGGGGTTGACCTTGTTTCCTCTCCTCAGTTATGGGATATTAGCTCATATGCAGCTTTGAGGAAGGGCTGTGTCCCCACTATTGAGTAACTTATCATCACAATGTCCTATGAAGTGGTCTGTAATTATTATATATGGTGAGGAGTGTGGGATCTGGCGCCAGGTTAACTCCTGGCTTCAGGACGTCTGCTGTGGACCCTGGGCTAGTTCGCCATTCTTTGCCTCAGTTTGTCTGTTTGTAAAATGAGAGTAATTCCATCAGGTTGTTATAAGGATTAAATGAACGTAGAACATTTAGAATGGCGCCTGGCACATACTAAGCATCCAGCAGTGTTGTTGTACAGAGAGTGATGTGGTGCAGAACATCAGTGCTAGAGGAATTCAGGGAAGGAGAGGGCAAGTTGAGGGAGGTGTGGTCAGGAGAGGCTTCCTTGGTAGGGCTTGAAACGGGCTGATGGCTTGAGTCGGGCAAAGAAATGTGCATAATGGTACAGAAGTAGGAAGGGACTTGATGTGTTCTAGAAGCTGTAAGGAAACTGATTAGGGTAATGGGAAATTCGATGGGGTATGTGATTTGGGGTGTGGGAGGTGGGAGTGATCACAGAGTTCTAACATAGATCTAAGGGTTAGTTTTTGTAGAGGGGCACCAGGGGCCATTTAGGCGACCAGGGATGACATAGCTGTGGACTGACACAGGAACTGGAAATTTAAGCCAATGAGTCAACTGGAGACTCACAGCTTGGGTTGGAGTGAGGTGAGCGACAGGAAGCGGAAGGCCCGCAGGGAAGCTGTTCTGATCGTTCACCTCTTTTTGATTGGGACTGAGTGATGGCTATGGGCATAGAGGAAGGGGTCGGCGCAGGTAGTGTTTAAGGTGATGCTGTGACACATAGGATTTGATGACTGATGGAGACACGGGGGAGACAGGTGCAAGGTGACCTGAGTCTTCAGTCCTGTCTGAATGGCTGTGCAAATAGTGGTCAGAGAGAGGAGAGTGGAGAGGAGGAGCAGGTTAGGGGAAAGTTTTGCGACGAGCAGGAAGGTAATGACCCCTAACAACCAAGAGGAGCCCCAAGAGCGGCCCCGTTCCCGGAACCGAGATGGCTTCCTTTGGGCTGAAGTTTGAGCGCGGTAGCCGGAGGCGAGGCTTCCATTTCCCCCATTCATTCTCTGAGCGTCCAACTCCACAGGATGTAGGGCCCAGACTTGGCACTTATTAGTGGCTCCTGCTCAACTTTACTGCCTATTTCCCTGGACCTTCTTGAGCCACAGGCTTCTTAGTATCAGGTGGTATTTGGGCTTCAGCGTTGTTTTCCATAAGGGAACCTCTGAACTTTGGAGGAGGTTGGGAATATTGCCTTCCTTTTCCTTCACAAACCACATACTTCTGCTGTTTCAAATCCCTGTAAAGCTTTCGGCTACCATGGTCAGGCTCTGCCGGTGATGTGATTGCTTTTGAGATTGTAAAGGAAGAAACACCGTGGAAGAAGAGGGTAGCTTTTTTTAGAGCCCCAGGCGTCCTAGGATCATCTGAAATGTCTCAGATTTTTATGCTTGGAATCACTCTGTTAGGAGCACTGTGGCGCAGGGAAGCTGCAATGTTACGATAAGGAAGAGCCCTGGCTTCCCCTAGGCCAGGGTTTTAGCCCAAAAGCCCCAATAAAAGCATTATCACAGCAGGGTGGATTGGGCTAAGGCCCTTCCTCAAGTTTGCTTTGTTTCAATTATTCTTTTTTGAGCAGTCTTCCCCCCCACCCCTTTCTTTCTTTTTCCTCTACCACCCTCCCTGACCTCCCCTCACTGCTTTGTGTCAGACACTGTTCTAATATTTTCCAAGTTTCCAAGTACTGGCTCATTTAATCTTCACAACAACCCCTCTGAGAGGGTACAGTTGTTATCCTATTTTACAGCTGAGGAAACGGAGGCACAGCATGCCCAGGGTTGCACACCTAGTATTGTGGCTGGGATTTGAGTCCTGGCAGGTTGGCTTTAGGGCCCCTGCTCCTAATCACCTTGTTTAATGGTCTCCCTTCTGTTAGCCGGAGCCACCATTTTGAAGACGGCATTTTCTGTTCCCTCTTTTTAGTTCCACTCAAGAATTTGTTTTAGGAATGTCACATGGTAACATAAGAGGGAACAGATGCTTTTTTGAGTGCTATAGACCTGGCCTGAACACTGGCTGTACCCACTTATTAGCTGTGTAACCTTGGGCAAGTCACTTAACCTCTTTGAGCCTCGGTTTTTAAATATGTGTAACAAAGTTAAGACCTGTCATGAAGAAGTGAGACAGATTTTGTAAAGTGCCTAGAATTTAGTAGCCGTGGGGTTTGGGGCTGGTTATTAAACTTCCTCTGTAAAATGAAGATAATAATTCTTATCTCTGTAAATGCTTTACAGTTAAGTGCTTAAAACAATATCTGGAATGTAATAAATGCTCAATATTATTAGTACAAGCCAGCTTTCATCATATATATTTTTTATGCTTCAATACATTTTTCAGCACTTGTGTTTAACCAGTACTCTTTTTTTGTTGTGGTGGGGGTCTCATTTAGGCCTCTTTGGTTAGATTTCATATACTTTTGACTCTCCTAAGCAAAAGAACCTTGTATGGTAGGGACTTGATAATAACAGATGAGTAAATGTATTTGACCCATGTTTGATTTTCTTGTGTAGCAGCTATTTGCCTGGGAAAAGGTCCCGTTTTTCTCTAGTGTACATATGTACATATATGTATATATAGGTGAGTGACTTGCCTTGCCTTACCATGCAGATTATCTATCTTGGTGGGGCAGTTTTGTTTTTCATCATTGTTATTGGAGTATTTAGCCATCTGCTGCTTTGCTTTAAATTTTTTGTCTTGTTTCTTTATCTTCTTGAAATATTTAATCTCTGTCTCTCTTGTAAAGATCATAGTGGTTAACCATTACTTTTAGTTATGAGACCCAAACCCCTAAACTGCTTTGTCTCTTTTATCCTGTTATTTCCCCTGTAGTTCCGGCTTAATCTCCATGTTCCTACTGTATGATTTCTTGAAATTCATGAATGAGATTTTTCTTTTCAGTTATCTTTGATCGATAGCTGTCTCCCCTTCTCTCCTTCCCCACGCTGGATTCCAGAAGACTAATTTTAATTAAATGAAAGGTTTTGGTCTTCTCATTACACCAATCAATGGGTAGTTTCCAGCACAGGAAGTTGGTTTCCACATCTGATGGGATCGTTTCCCAATGATCCTAAACTCTCCCAGTCTGTTGGAATATTCATAATATTGAACTTTTCTCGTTACTTATTGCGGGGAGGGCTTTAGCAAGGGGGTGCTAGGTGCATCTCTCCTGGACTGTGTTTGGAGGGTCAACAACATAAATATTGATAGATAATGCACAGGAAAGGGATGGAGAGAGAGAAGCTTCTATGGGAAGGAAGGTGAGCAGGTGGTCATGTGACGTTGTGAACCCAGGCTGTGGAGTCCAGCGGAACAGGATTCAAACTCCAGCCTGCCCCATGCTCTCTGTGTGACCTGGGTAGGCTGCTTAATTCTTCTAAATCCCAGACTCCTTTTGTAAAATAGGGATGCAGACTTTTACCACACCTGACTGCCTCAGGGTTGATGGAGATGATGGAGATGGGGGTAGGGGGTGTGGGGGACTCTCATTTGTCTCCCCCGCTTCCTTTGGCTTTCTTCCCTGCTTTGCTTGTCTCTGAGGAAGGCAACTTCTCAGCCTTCGTACAGGTTCCTCATGGAAATTAACCACAATTTTGCAAACTTAGGAATGTTGTATCTCCTAAGAAGTATCATTTTGCCTCATTCCCATGATTGTGGTCACAGGTATAGCTGAGTCTCCTTCCTACTTGGTCAGCTGCCCATCAGCAATGACCCTTCTTCCTTATTACTTTGGTTGAGGGAAGGGTTTTACGCTAATTTCAAATAAAGGCTGTTTTCGGTCTTGGACCTTCATGCCTTCTTAGCTTTGAGGACTCTCAGAAGCAAGTTTTATCTCTGTGTAGAAGAGCCCCTGCCCCCTCCCCTTCTGCTTTTTTAACTCTCCACAAACGGCATTATTTCAAGGAGCCACCAAGTCTTAAGGGGTATTTAAATCTTATAAAACCTGAGTGATTCAAAATGGTTAGAGGAGGGAACCACTGTACCTTTTCTTCCAACCAGTCTGGGGCAAGGGATGGGACCAGTTTGCTGAATCTCCTTTCCTTCATCCAGGAACGTCTCCTGTAATCTATGTGCAAGCCTGGGAAAAATCCACACTTAGATGGCTCAATAAATAACACCTCTTTCTGTTGTGGACACTTCCAAAGAGCTAAAGGGCAGGAAAATTGATGAGGAAGAAGCACAAAATAGTAAAAGATTAATAAGTGCGTGATTAGCCTTTTCCATATTCAAAGTTTAATGAATATATATTACAGGTGCAAGAGAGTTGCCTTAAAACAATTGCAGCCTCTGGAGAAGGACTGAGGTGCACCGTAGAGGATGAGGCCTCCAGCAGCCAACTGGGTGACCCAATTGGGATAGTTCTGACAAATTTTAAGGTAGAGAGAGAGAGACTGGAGGATCTGGCACGGGTAAGGCCTTGACTTCAGTTCTAGCCTCAAGTCTGCCTTAAACAGGGTCATTTTCCCCCTTTTGACCATAGCTTTTTTCCACAGGTAAGATGATGGTCCGGATGCTTTCTCAGATCCCTTCTAGCTCCAGAGCTTCCGATTCCTGATTCCTTGCGTTCTGTTTGTATAACAGACAAGATAGACAGAGATTCATAAGCTATAATGTGTGTGTGTGCGCGCGTTATTCTTGTCTTTAACCTGGTCATAACTACCGGTCAAATAGTGGGTTCTTTTTTTTTTTTTAAAAGCCACAGAAGTGTACAAACATCACTACAGTCTAATTTCAGAACATTTTCATCACTCCAAAAAGAAACCCCATACACATTAGAATTCATTTCTCATTTTCCTTCCGTCTCCCCAGGTAGCCACTAATCTGCTTTCTGTCTATATGGATTTGCCTATTTTGGACATTTCACATAAGTGGAATCATACACTATGTGGCCTTTTGTGACTGGATTCTTTTACTTAACATAATGTTTTCAAGGTTCATCTATATTGTAGCAACTATCAGTACTTCATTCTTCTTTATTGCCAAAAATATTCCATGGTATTGTATGTCACATTTTACTCATTCATTCCTCAGTTGATGAAAATTTAGATTGTTTCCATGTTTTGGCTATTATGAATAATGCTGCTTTGAACATTTATATACAAGTTTTTGTGTGGCCATATGCCTTCATTTCTCTTGGAGTGAATTGCTGAGTTGTATGATAACTATATTTAATTTTTTGAGGATCTGCCAAATTGTTTACCATGGCTGAACCATTTTACAAGCCTACCAGCAATGTATAAGGGTGCCAGTTTTCCCACATCCTTGCTAACGCTTATTCTTGTCTGTTATATTTTCGCCATCCTAGTGGATATAAAGTGATTTTTTTAATTTGCTTTTTCCTCATGGCTAATGTTATTGAGTAACTTTTCATGTTACTTATTAGCCATTTGTATATTTTTTTGGAGTGATACCTTTCCAAATCCTTTGACCATATTTGAATTGGGTTATTTATCTTTTTTATTGTTGAGGTGAAAGAGTGGCTCCTCTTTGAAAGTTTTGTTTAGCAGTCTGGAATTTTAAATTTATGTCACTGATCGTTCCATCACTGCTTTTGTAGACTAAAGGTCATTGGTTAAACGGATTTTTTTTGAAGTCGGCTATTAGAAATGGAAGCTTAAAAAGATTTTTAAATGCAAAAGGTGGCAGAGGGGTCATGCATAGAGTGATGGGAAGAAGGTGGTTTTGGATTTATACACGGGAAAACAGTGTAAGTGTTTTGGAAGCAGCTGCCCCTCCTTCAAGTGCTTGACTTCCTTCGATATCATACCAATGTCTGTTTTCTTCTACTTGTTTGTGGCTTTGACTGACATCTTCCAAAAGAGTTTTCAGGGCTAATGCCTTTGAAAAATACTAATGAATTAGATGGAAATTAATGTAACTAAACATTACTTTCATTTGAGGATACTGTGAGTTTTTTTTTTAGGTAGTCAGTAGCTGTTATTTTATGACTGCTATTCCAGAAAGTGTGGCCTTAGACTATTATACTATGGTGTTCAGCGGACTGGCTTGGAGAAAGGGAAAAGAATTGAAGAACCTCCATAACTAACTGTCTAACCATGTATGTTGGAGAGTTGAAAGCTTTGGTTATTCTTTTACTCTCCTTACAAGTTGAAGCATTTTCCAGAGAGCCGATGAGGACAGCAGCCCTCACTTTAGCTCCCAGGATACTTACAACACTGGGTGAAATAGTTTTTCTATTCACCGAAGTCTTTGGATCTTGCCTAGAGCTTGGTTAGCTTTAAACTATTTTGGCCTTACTCAAGGACCCTGTCTAGTTATTGTTCATTTTCTCATTTGCATTTACATGTAGCTTAAGGGGCTTCCCTACATCCCCTCCCCCGGAACCTCATGCAAGAAAAAACATCCTTGCAACTTGGCCTCTTAGTAAGTGTTGGAAACTGGGCTTCATGACAAGTTGGCTGTGAACCAAGCTTTCCTTGCTCTTACACATGTGAAACCTGTTTCTCTTGGCTAAGGTATTTAAAGAAAAAAAAAACTGTCCACATCTCAGCTAAAACAATCATCTTCCCCTGCCCCCCCAGCCTTATCCCCCTCTTCTTCCTTCCCATTTTATTTGACAAGACTGCTGTGAATCACTTTTTCTAGGTATTTCAAACATCAGGCCGCTCAGGTTTCTTCTTCTATCTGCTCTTATTTCCCTTCTTAGAGGAGTGGCTATGTGAGGCCATTCGTGTTGTCTCTAATGTAAGAAAACCTTTGGGGTTCTGTCCTTTGGACATGACTCTCTTTTCATGCTTCTCTGCACAGGGATGGGCTTGTTTACATTTTTTTAATGCCCCATCTTCTGAATCAGAAGTGAGACTACCCTTGTGTTAGTTTGTATTAAAAACTGCTGAGATGAGTGGTGGAGCCAGGACTTGGCGACGTTGTTGGACTTTGTCATTTGTACTTGACGTATGAGAAAGGGAACGGCTTAATATTTGGGCTCCTCTTTCCTGTAGCTTTAGTTGTCTCTTATCTTTAAGCAAATCCTGAAAACATAAACATTTTAAATTAATATACGTTGTTAAAAGCCCCACTGGGTTAAATACACACCAGTATTTCAATATTAAAAGTGTCGTTGATACTTCCTAAATAGCCCTGGCTACCAGCTGTGTAAGGAAAACCTTGAAAGAAAGAAGGTGCAAGTTATTTATTTAAAGTACCCCCCTGGGGGAAGGTTGGGGGTGGGATGAATTGGGGGATTGGGATTGACATATATACACTACTGTATATAAAATAGATAGCTAATAAGAACCTACTGTATAGCACAGGGAACTCTACTCAATGCTCTGTGGTGACATAAATGGGAAGGAAATCCAGAAAAGAGGGGATATATGTATACATATAGCTGATTCACTTTGCTGTACAGCAGAAACCAACACAACATTGTAAAGCAGCTATACTCCAATAAAAATTAAGAAAAATAAAAAAGTGGATATATGAATAACTGATTCACTTTGCTGTATAGCAGAAACACAACATTGTAAAGCAACTATACTCCAATAAAAATTAATTATAAAATAAAATACCCCCCTGGTGAAGTGGTGATGGGATTAGCATGTCCCTAGCGACTGGTAAGGGGCTTCAGGAGCTTATTTTAGGGTGCTCAGCACCCCACGATCTTCAGGGTGCATTGAAAGAGCACACATCATGCTGGTGAACCCTTATCTCCAGTGGGGGGAAATACAGGCCAGTGTGTCTGCAGAAGTAGAGTGACCTCTGCTGCCATCAAGGTGGAGAGTCTGGAGACTATGATTCTGACTTTGCCTTTCCTCTGAAGAGCCCTGTGGCCTCTGCAGCAGATGGGAACACAGGGGTCTGTGACTGTCAGTGGGAGGCTGGTGAAGGACCTCCAGCTGTTGATGACTTGGGATATAATATTGAGGTCATTACCTTGACATACAATTCTCTATAGTCTTTCTAGGCAGAGGAGAAAAAAAATTCAAATCCCCCTTCAACTGTTCATTTGCTTCCATTGCCAGACTAATCCAGTGCCTATGATGTGTTTCCTTCCTTAATGGTCAAAGCACTACCGTAATTTCAAACCAACCTGGGGTTTCTAATTCTTAGGAGAAGTCTCTAATATATTTTAATAGAGGCAATAGCTCTTAAGGATATGTAGTTCCTTCACTATTCATTCACCTCATCCCCAACTTGTATAGGACTAACGGCTTCATTGCTATCAGTTAATGTGAAATATATCCCTCTTGACACCTAGATAAGTAAACACCTTGGGAGCCAAACTTTTGTAAGAAACTACTTGTTTGAAAAACAGAGCACAGGACTGATAACATAGCTTCATTTATTCATAGAACATTTTATCCAGTATGCACCTATATGAGCAGGGCACTGTTCTGGATACCAAGCAGATACAAAAACAGATCTCACACGGATGGACCTTGGTCTCAAGTGCCTTAGAGTCTAGAGAGACACATATATACATATTACATACATGTGCAAAATGCATATGGATACATACATATCACCTCACTTTTTACTCTGTTATTAACTAGTGTAAGCAGATAAAGGATAATGGAAGTTGAGAGGAGAGAAGAGAGTCCTTCTGGATATGTAGCACTGAAAGGCTCAGTGGTTATGGCTTTGGGCTCTGGAGTCAGAGTGCCTGAATTCAAATCCTGGTTTAGTACTTATTATTGTAGGAACCTTGGACAAGTTACAGTAGTCCCCCCCATCTGCGGTTAAGCTTTCTGTGATTTGTTAGCCACGGTCAACTGCTGTCCAAAAATATTAAATAGAAAATTCTAGAAGTAAGTATTTCATAAGTTTTAAATAGCACACTGTTCTGGGTAGTGTGGTGAAATCTTACCCCATCCTGCTCCATCCTACCTGGTATGTGAACCATCTCTTTGTCCAGTGTATCCACGCTGTATATGCTACCTGCCTATTAGTCACTTAGAAGCTGTCTGGGTTATCGGATCGACTGTTGCAGCATCGCAGTGCTTGTGTGATAAACCCTTATTTTACTTAATAATGGCCCCAGGGCTTCCCTGGTGGCTCAGTGGTTAAGAATCCGCCTGCCAATGCAGGGGACATGGGTTTGAGCCCTGGTCCGGGAAGATCCCACATGCTGCAGAGCAACTAAGCCCACGCGCCACAACTACTGAGCCCTCGTGCCACAACTACTGAAGCCTGTGCGCCTAGAGCCTGTGCTCTGCAACAAGAGAAGCCACCGCAGTGAGAAGCCTGCACACCACAATGAAGAGTAGCACCCGCTCGCCGCAGCTAGAGAAAGCCCACGCACAGCAATGAAGACCCAACGCAGCCAAAAAAAACCCCAAAAATGCCCCAAAGTGCAAGAGTAGTGATGCTATCGATTTGGCTATTCTCTCACTGTGCCTAATTTATAAATTAATCTCTATCATAGGTATGTGCATATAGGAACAAACATCGTATACGTGAGGTTCAGCACTGTCCGTGGTTTCAGGCATCCACTGTGGGTTTTGGAACGTATCCCTTATAACTAAGGGGGGACTACAATATTTTATTTCTCTAAGACGGTTTCTTCTTCTGGTATTTAGGGATGATAAGTACCTACTTCAGGGGAGTTCCCTGGTGGTCCAGTGGTTGGGACTCCGAGCTTTCACTGCCGACGGCACAGGTTCAATCCCTGGTCGGGTAACTAAGATCCCACAAGTGGCTCGGCACAGCCCCCCGCCCCCCAGCCCCCACAAAAAAAAAGTACCTACTTCACAGGGTAGTTGTGAAGATTGAATAATATAATTTAGGTACAGCCTCAGCAGAGTGCCTGACACACAGTAGGCCTTGTTCTGTGCATGGAGGACCAGAGAAGCTAAAGTGTGAACTGTGGCCTTTGAAGGAAGAGAGTTGAGGCATAGGGCAGTCTGGGGAGAGAGGTGGATGAGGAAAGCACTGAAGTGGAAGAGACTGCGCGTATTTGGAGAAAAGCTAAATTTTGCTGAAGCAATGGGGTATAACGTAGTAAAGAAGAAAATAAGATTGGGAAAAATAAGTTGTGGCTGGTTCACACAAGTCATCAATCCTTCACTGAATCATTTTGACCTCATTTCGAAGGATGAGGGATGCTACTGAAGGTTTTGGAGTGGACTAGCAATGATCAGACTCCAGCTTTAGTTTAATTAATCTAACGACACTTTTTAAAATTTAATTTAATTTATTTATTTTGGGCTTTGTTGGGTCTTCGTTGCTATGCGCGGGCTTTCTCTAGTTGTGGTGAGCGGGGGCTACTCTTTGTTGTGGTGCGTGGGCTTCTCATTGCAGTGGCTTCCCTTGTTGCATGGGCTCTAGGTGCATGGGCTCTAGGTGCATGGGCTTCAGTAGTTTTGGCACGTGGGCTCAGTAGTTGTGGCTCACGGGCTCTAGAGTGCAGGGTCAGTAGCTGTGGTGCATGGGCTTAGTTGCCCCGCGGCATGTGGGATCTTCCTGGACCAGGGCTGGAACCCGTGTCCCCTGCATTGGCAGGTGGATTCTTAACCACTGCACCACCAGGGAAGCCCATGACAACACTCTTTATGGTATCTGTGTTGGGGAAACTTATTAGGACAAGGTCCCAGGGCCTGAACTAAGTCAGTTCCCTTGTAGCCTTTCCTGTTCTATAACTTGGTCTGGTATGTGTCATGGGCACTTCCCTTTGTCATTGAGTTTTCTAGTACATCATCATTTTAAATAATGGTTTTACATCCTTCTCTCCCATCCCAACCTGCACCTCCCTCTGCAGTGACCTCTCTCCCACTAAAGGCACATATTGACCTTGTGTTCTCATCTCCTTCCCTCCATCTAAGCCAGGATGGCTCTGATGTCATTTATTCATAATTAGATAAAATAGAGATGTAGCAAATGCATTACTTCTCAACCATTTTAAAGCACATTTTAAGCCATTTATTTCTAATTGCAGTTTAAAAGGCTTTTCTTTTTCTTGGAAGAATTTCAGGCATCAAGCAGTTAGGGAACAATCCTTTTAGGCCTATTCAGCTGAGTCTTAAAAAAAAATCAATCGTATTAGGCTTTTTTAGAGTTAAGGGGCAGGGGAGGTCTCCAGTATCTTCCCCAGAGAGCTGTCCTCTCCCTTGAGGAATGGTGTGAAATGGTTCTGTGGAGAAAGCCTGTGTCATTGTCCCTGCCCTGGCACAAATCATCCTCTTCCCCCTGCCCACAGACAGATGTTTATCACATTTGAATTTTAATTTTTTACTCAGTTTTATTTGTTTTCTGACTTTTGGGATACTCCAGTTGTTTGCATATTGCTGTTTTTTTTTTATTGTTGTTTTGTTTTTCTCTCTGAGTTTCGAAGAACCTGATGAACTAGTGTGTCTTTGAAACTCATCTCATAAGTAGTTACAGCATTATAAACTGGTTCTCCTAAGAATGATGAATTTTTGTTCTAAAAACATTTGATCGTAGATTATATAAGGGCTAAGAGCACTGATTTTAGGTTCTTTTGGAGGTGGGTTTTATGAGGTGTGATGAAGCCAATCAAAGAATACCTCTCGGGCTTCCCCGGTGGCGCAGTGGTTGAGAGTCCGCCTGCCTATGCAGGCGACACGGGTACGTGCCCCAGTCCGGGAAGATCCCACATGCCGCGGAGCGACTGGGTCCGTGAGCCATGGCCGCTGAGCCTGCGTGTCCGGAGCCTGTGCTCCACAGCGGGAGAGGCCACAACAGTGAGGGGCCTGCGTACCGTGAAAAAAAAAAAAAAGAATACCTCTCCACAACATTGTAAATCAACTATACTTCAATAAAATTAAAAAGACAAAAAACCTGCAATGTCTGTGAAGCACAGTACAGCAAAGTACAGTAAAGTGAGATGTGCTTCTATACATAAAAAAAAATAATAACCTCTTCTTAGTTGTTTCTGAAACAATTGAAAAGAGAGGGAAATTCACACAGTCAGACAGATGGAGATAGGAATATCACTTTTATTACCAATAAAGGTGCTTGACAATTGTGGCCTTGATCTGCAGCCAAATAAGCTCCCTAACCTTCATATCTAGAACAGACAGGCTTAGGGCCTAATCACTAGCAAGAGCTGTCACGGGGCCCTTCCCTGCAGGGCAGGCCCTGTGCTTCTTGGGATGGAACAGATCAGAATGCATGCTGCCTCCTGCAGACAGGGGAATGGAAGTCTCTTCAACAGCTTTATGGAGTGATTTCGCACGTCTTCTCGACAGACTTACTTAATTTGATCCTAGTATCTATTTCATCATATTTGTGAAATTTGCTGTTGATTCAATGGACATGTAAGTTGCACTATGCATTTGATAAATATTTTCATCAAGAATTAGCCCAGTTTGTCTTAGCAATATTATAATATGCACCATGGTGAAGTATTTAGTTGCCTTCTACTATTTGCTTTCAAGTAATCAGAAATAAAAAGTTTGGGGGAATATGCTAAGGATACTGTATGCTTTTCATTTATTCACATGGTATTGTTAATGGTTTCCCGATCTGCTTAGAAGAAATATCTGCAAAGTAGTTGATAGTGCAAAAATGAGGCACGGCATGCTTGAAGAGTCAGGAGCATTTTCTGTTTCTGTGGGCTTTTCACATCTTGCTCATCTAAGAAATATGACTTCTGCTTCCAACCCTTGTGGGCAATGGCTGAGGTCACTTGAGCAGGGTTTGGAGGAAGTGCGGTGGTGCAGCTTAATGAGTTTCAGTCATCTGGGTCCTGGTTAGATGGCCACTGATGTTCTCATTTTCAGACTTCTCAGACACTTCTCACTTGTCTTTTGAGCCAAGCATAGCCGTAAGATAAGCAGCTATGTGGTTTTAAGAACAGAGTGTGTTGTGCACTGTCTGATGAGTACGTTGTGTCTCTAAAGTTGAGATTCCACATAGTGAGTTCTGGAAAACAACTGCCCATAAATTTGGAAGGTAATGAAAAGATTAATTAGACATTCCTAACCTCGCTGAGCACTCTGAGTTGACCGGTATAATTCACTGACCTGAAGACGGATCCAAGAAGCCTGGAATGTGCTGTTTCACATTGTTTCTCTTGAAAAATGTATTTAATCAATGTTCACAGTGTTCAGGGCAATATACGTGGTATGACCTTTATCCTTGAGGTGCCTGTGGGAGGCTGCATGTGACACATATGACGAGGATGAGGATTTGGAGGAAAAATGGAAATGAGAGATGATTTAATTTGCACTGATCTATATAATTGAGAAATACTTTTTTCCTTATGATTCTTAGTAGATGGTCTTTTCTGTACGTTTGATATAAAGTTAAATGGGCCATGATTAGGCGTACTATTGAGTCTAACTTTTCTAAAACAAAAATATCATTTTAAATTTGTTAGACTAATACATCCTCACAATCGAAAAAGTCAAATATAACAATCCATAGTGTCTCTTCCTCCCTTCAGTCCTTCCAGCAGTTTTATGTATATTTTTTTCAGATTTCTTTTTTACCATGCTTAGACAAATTTATTCCATTTTTGTTTTAATGGTGATACATATCTGCAACTTGTTTTTTCCCATTGAATATATTATTGACATTAGTTAATTTGAAGAAGTTTTTATCATGAATGAGTGTTGAATCATAAAGTATTTTATATCTAATGAAAGGGACGTATGGTTTTTCTTGTTTAATCTAGTTAATGGCTACATCAGATTCTCTGATGTTCAAAACTCCTGACATTCCTGGTATAACTTTAGTCATTCTTTAAAATTGACAGCTACTCATCCTTTTTTTTAAAAAAATTAATTAATTAATTAATTAATTTACTTTTGGCTGTGTTGGGTCTTCGTTGCTGCGCGTGGGCTTTCTCTAGTTGTGGTGAACAGGGGCTACTCTTCGTTGCGGCGCACAGGCTTCTCATTGCGGTGGCTTCTCTTGTTGCAGAGCATGGGCTCTTGACATGCGGGCTTCAGCAGTTGTGGCTCACGGGCTCTAGAGCACAGGGTCAGTAGTTGTGGCGCACGGGCTTCGTTGCTCTGCAGCATGTGGGATCTTCCCGGACCAGGGCTTGAACCCGTGTCCCCTGCATTGGCAGGCAGATTCTTAACCACTGTGCCACCAGGGAAGTCCGCTACTCATGCTTTAAAGACATTTTTAAGATGTCACGAAGCAGCAGAGTGTGTGACCTGGGCTAGGAAACCTGAGAGGGACGTGGTCAAGTTGTGCTGGGAATGGGACTTACCACACCCTGTATGGAGTCGGGGGAATTGAATTGAGAACTGGCTCTTGCAGGAGCTGTTCTCATTATAGTTGTTGTGGTTGTTAGAAGTGATACATTACATTAGAGCTTCAAAATATCCCTAGCCTACAAAGTATTAGATTCTGAATAACATTGTCCTAGTTGTAACCTTTGCGTGCAGAGGGGTTTTAAGCACTGTGGTTGCCTTTAGTTTTTGGAGCTTGTTATGTTTCATTTCCTTTCATAGTCCTTTGGGAGTAATTTAGTAGTCAGGGGCAGTTTCTCATGCCATCCTTCAGTGAAAATATTTTGGTGTCTTCTGAGCACTAGGCCACACCTTGGCCATCTCTTATTTCTTTGAGGAACTAGATTCCAAGGGAGATTTTTCTCTACTTTACCAGCTCTCTCTAGAACAACTCATGACTTAGCAGCACATGACAGAGTAATTGGAGATTGCTATGAACAGTCATTACAAGTGGCTAGAGCTCAAAAAGTCTCTTGGGTTTATGGTCTAGATTTGAGGTTAGTAGCTTAACAGAGATGAGATCTGTTGGCTTCTAGGAGCTAAGACAGGAGTTTAAACATTTAGGTTTCATGCTCTCAATCTAAAAAGTGAGTGAGTGGGGTAGGTGATCTTTACAGTTTCTTTTATCTCTAATATTTTGATTTTGTGTAATTGCATCCACTTTTCTTTGACTGATCCCTCAGTTGAGAACTGAAGCCTGCAAGCAGCTGATGGAAGGTTAGGATCCTGACTTGCATTTAAATTGTGCCACTCTTGTTGGTTCATCCTGATACTCATTCTTTTCTTCACATGTTTTGGATTATACATTGTACATTGTTACTTCTTGGCATTAGTGTTCATTTTTAGGGAGTGTGGGTTTTTTTTTGATAGACTTCATTTTTAGAGCAGCTTTAGGTTTGTAGAAAAATTGCCCAGAAAGTGTAGAAATTTCCTCTATGTTCCTTCTCTCCCTCACCCCCACAGTTTCCCATATTACTAATATTGTGTGTGTGTGTGGCATTAACATCTTGACTGTGTGGTACATTTGTTGTAATTGATGAACCAATATTGATATGTTATTGTTAACTAAAGTCTGTTAGGGTTCACTCTATTTATTCATTCATTCATTCATGCATGCACGCATGCATGTATGCAGTGCCGGGTCTTAGTTGCGGCATGTGGGCTCTTAGTTGCCGCATGTGGGATCTAGTTCCCTGACCAGGGATCAAACCCAGGCCCCCTGCATTGGGAGTGCTGGACCCACTGGACCACCAGGGAAGTCCCAGTGTTCACTCTTGGTTGTACAGTTCTTTGGGTTTTGACAAATACATAATGTTATGCATCCACCATTACAGTATCACACGAGATAGTTTCACTGCCATAAAAATGTTCTGTGTTTCATCTGTTCATCCTTCCTCAAAACCCCTTGAACCCCTGACAACCACTGATCTTTTTTTATCTCTGCAGTATTGCCTTTAATGGAATGTCGTATATACTTGGAATCATACAGTATGTATAGCCTTCTCAGATTGGCTTCTGTCACTTAGTAATATGCGTTTAAGTTTCCTCCATGTCTTTTTTGCCTCGTTAACTCATTTCCTTTTATCACTGAACAATATTTCATTGTCTGGATATACCACAGTTTATCCATTCACCTATTGAAGTTCATCTTGATTGCTTCCAAGTTTTGGCAATTATGAATAAAGCTGCTATAGACATTCATGTGCAGGTGTTTGTATGGACATAAATTTTCAGCTCATATAAGTAAATACCTAGGAGCACGATTACTGGATCATGTGGTAAACCTATATTTAGCTTTGTAAGCAGCTGCCAAGCGAGATTTCAAACTGGCTGTTTTCACTGCGTTCCCACCAGCAATGAGTCTCGTTACTTCCCATGCTCGCCAGCATTTGCTGTTGTGTTTTGCATTTTAGCCATTCTAATAGGTGCGTACTTGTATTTCATTGTTGTTTTAATTTGCACTTCCCTAATGACATGTGATGTAGCACAACTTTTCATATGCTTCTTTGTCATCTGTATATCTTTGGTAAGGTGTCTGTTCAGATCTTTTGCCCATTTTATTTTTTAAAATTTATTTATATATTTTTGGCTGCGTTGGGTCTTCGTTGTTGAGCGTGGGCTTTCTCTAGTTGCAGAGAGCAGGGGCTACTCTTTGTTGTGGTACGTGGGCTTCTTATCGTGGTGGCTTCTCGTTGCAGAGCACGGGCTCTAGGCGCACAGGCTTCGGTAGTTGTGGCACGCAGGCTCAGTAGTTGTGGCTCTTGGGCTCTAGAGGGCAGGCTCAGTAGTTGTGGTGCACGGGATTAGTTGCTCCGCGGCATGTGGAATCTTCCCGGACCAGGGCTCAAACCCGTGTCCCCTGCCTTGGCAGGCAAATTCTTAACCACTGCGCCACCAGGGAAGTCCTTGCCCATTTTTTTGTTTTGTTTTGTTTTTTGTTTTGTTTTTGTTTTGCAGTACGCGGGCCTCTCACCGTTGTGGCCTCTCCCGTTGCGGAGCACAGGCTCCAGATGCGCAGGCTCAGCGGCCATGGCTCACGGGTCCAGCCGCTCTGCGGCATGTGGGATCTTCCCGGACCAGGGCATGAACCTGCGTCCCCTGCATTGGCAGGCAGACTCACAACCACTGCGCCACCAGGGAAGCCCAGTCCTTGCCCATTTTAAAATCGGGTTTGTTTTCCTTCTTTGTTTTTTAACTGAGGTATAATTGACATATAACATTATATTAGCTTTAGGTGTACACATAATAATTCAGTATTTGCATACATTGTGGAATGATCACCACAGTAAGTTTTGAAGAGCCTCTATACTATTTTCCATAGTGGCTGTACCAATTTACGTTTCCATCAACAGTGCACAAGGGTTCCCCTTTCTCCACATCCTTGCCAAAACTTGATGTTTCTTGTTTTTTTGATAATAACCATTCTGACAGATGTGAAGTCATATCTCATTATGGTTTTGATTTGCATTTCCCTGATGATTAGTGGTGAACATCTTTCCACGTGTCTGTTGGCCATCTGTATGTCTTCTTTGGAAAATGTCTCTTCAGATCTTCTGTCCATTTTTTAATTAGATTTTTTTTTGGTATTGAATTGTATGAGTTCTTCTGTATATTGGATATTAGCCCCTTATCAGATACATGATTTGCAGATGTTTTCTCCATTCAGTAGGTTGCCTTTTTATTTTGTTGATGGTTTCTTTTGCTGTGCAGAAGCTTTTCTTTTTAAAGATTTATTATTATTTATAAAAAAAAATTTTTTTTGGTTGCGCTGGCTCTTAGTTGAGGCATGTGGGATCTTTCGCTGTGGCTCTCGGGCTCTTTGTTGTGGCCCGCGGGCTTCTCTCTAGTTGTGGCCTGCAGGCTCCAGGGTGCGTGGGCTCTGTAGTTGTGGCGCATGGGCTTAGTTGCCCCATGGCAGGTTGGATCTTAGTTCCCTGGCCAGGGATCGAACCCATGTCCCCTGCATTGTAAGGTGGATTCTTTACCACTGGACTACCAGGGAAGTCCCTGTGCAGAAGCTTTTTAATTTGATTAGTCTCACTTGTTTATTTTTGCTTTTATTGCCTTTGCTTTAGGTGTCAGATCCAAAAAAATCATCACCAAGACCAACATCAGGGAGCTTACTGCCTATGTTTCTTTCAGGAGTTTTATGGTTTTGGGTCTTACATTCAACTCTTTAATGCATTTTGAGATAATTTTTGTGTATGGTATAAGATAGAAATTCAGTTTCATTCTTTTGTATGTGGCTGTCCAGTTTTCCCAACACCATTTTTGAAGAGATTGTCCTTTCCCCGTTGTATATTCTTGGATCCTTTGTCATAAATTAATTGGCCATATATATGTGGGTTTATTTCTAGGCTCTCTTGTTCTGTTCCATTGATCTGTGTGTCTGTTTTTATGCCAGTACCATTGTGTTTTGATTACTATAGCTTTGTAATAATTTGAAATCAGAGTGTATGATGCCTCTGGCTTTGTCCTTCTTTCTCAAGATTGCTTTGGCTATTTGGGGTCTTTTGTGGTTCTGTACAAATTTTAGAATTGTTTTTTCTAATTCTGTGAAAAAAACCATTGGAATTTTGATAGAGATTGCATTGAATCTGTAGATTGCTTTGGGTAGTATGGACATTTTAACAATGTTAATTCTTCCAATCTATGAGCACAGAATATCTTTCCATTTGTTTGTGCCTTCAGTTTCTTTCATCAGTGTCTTAAAGTAGTTTTCAGTGTACAAGTCTTTCACCTTCTTAGTTAAATTTATTCCTAGATATTTTATACTTTTTGATGCAATTGTAAATGAGATTGTTTTCTTAATTTCTCTTTCTGATAATTCATTATTAGTGTATACGAAATGCAAAAGATTTTTGTATATTGATTTTTGTATCATGGGTTGTTTGTTTTCTTAAAAATATTTTATTTATTTATTTTGGCTCTGCCGGGTCTTAGTTGTGGCATGTGGGATCTTTGTTGCGGCATGCAGACTACTTGTTTGCAGCATGCAGACTTTTTTTTTAATGTTTTGGAAACCTTTCCACATCGAACAGTTGATCTGTCTTATTATCTATTTTAATTTTTTTTTGGCTGCGTTGGGTCTTCGTTATGGTGTGCGGACTTCTCACTGCGGTGGCTTCTCTTGTTGCGGAGCATGGGCTCTAGGTGTGTAGGCTTCAGTAGTTACAGCACGCAGGCTCACTAGTTGTGGACCGTGGGCTCTAGAGTGTAGGCTCAGTAACTGTGGTGCACGGGCTTACTTGCTCTGCGGCATGTGGGATCTTCCTGGACCAGGGCTCAAACCCGTGTCTCCTGTATTGGCAGGCGGTTTCTTAACCACGACGCCACCAGGGGAGTCCTGCACACAGACTGTTAGTTGCGGCAGACTCTTAGTTGCGGCATGCATGTGGGATCTAGTTCCCCGACCGGGGATCGAACCTGGGCCCCCTGCACTGGGAGTGCGGAGTCTTACCTGGACCACCAGAGAAGTCCCTGTTTTCTTATTGTTGAATTATAAGAGTTATTAGTATGTTTGGATACATGTCCTTAATCAGATATGTGTTATGCAAAGATTTTCTTCCAATTTGTGGCTTGTCTTTTCTTTCTCTTAACAGTGTTTTTCACAGAGTGGAAGTTTTTAATTCTAATGAAGTCCAACTTATCAATTTTTTCTTTCAAGGATTGTGCTTTTGGTGTTGTATCTATAGAGTCATTGCCAAACCCAGAGTTACCTAGATTTTATCCTGTGTTATCTTCTAGAAGTTTTATAGTTTTGCATTTTCCATTTAGGACTATGATTCATTTTAAGTTAATTTTCGTGAAAGGTATAAAGTTTATGTCTAGATTCATTTTTTTGCATGTGGTTGTCCAGTTGTTGCAGCACCGTTTTTTGAAAAGTCTAGCCTTTCTCCATTGAATTACCTTTGCTGTTTTGTCAAAGGTCGGTTGACCAGATTTGTGCGGGTCTATTTCTGGGCTCTGTATTCTCTTCCATTGATCTATTTGACTTTTCTTTTGCCAGTACCACACTGTCTTGATCACTGCAGCTTTACAGTAAGTCTTGAGGTCCAGTAGTGTCAGTCCTCCAACTTCGTTCTTTTCCTTCAATATTATGTTGGCTATTCTGGATCTTTTGCTTTTCCATATGAACTTTAGAATCATTTTGTTGATATTTACAAAATAACGTGCTGGGATTTTTATGGGGATTGTGTTGAATCTATAAATCAAGTTGGGAAGAATTGATATCTTAATGTTGAGTCTTCCTATTTACGAACATGGAATACCTCTTCATTTATTTAGACTTTGGTTTCTTTTATCAGAGTTTTGTAATTTTCTTCATATAGGTCTTGTTCATATTTTGTTAGATTTATAATAAATAATTCAATTTTTAGTACTAATTAATGTAAATGGTATTATGTTTTTCAAATTCTAATTTCGAATTCTAATTGTTCATTGCTGGTATGTGGGAAAACAGTTGACTTTTGTATACTAACCTTGTATCCTGTAATCTTGCTATAATTGCTTAGGTCCAGGAGATTTTTTGTTGTTGTTGCTTCTTCAGGATTTTCTACATAGCAAATTATATCATCAGCAAACAAAGACAGTTTTATTTCTTCCTTCGCAATCTGAATACCTTTTATTTCCTTTTCTTATGGCTTTAGCTAGGACTTCCAGTACCATGTTAAATAGAAGTGGTAAGAGGGGACATCTTTGTCCTGTTTCTGATCTTAGGGGGAAAATATCTAGTTTCTCACCGTTACGTATAATGTTAGCTGTAAGTTTATATATAGATGTTCTTTATCAAGTTGAAGAAGTTCCTCTCCATTCCTAGTTTTCTGAGAATTTTTATCATGAGTGGGTGTTAGATTTTGTCAAATGCTTTTTGTGCATATGTTGCTATGATACTATATGATTTTTCTTTTTTATCCTGTTGACATGATGGATTACATTAACTGGTTTTCAAATGTTGAATCAGAGATACTGGTCTGTCATTTTCCTTTCTTTTAATGTCTTTGTCTGGTTTTAATGTTATGTTGATTCTGCCCTCATAGGATGAGTTAGGAAGTGTTCCCACTGGTTCTGTTTTCTGGAGTAGATTGCAGAGAATTGGTATCATTTCTTCAATGTTTCTTAAAATTCACCAATGTGACCATTTGGGCTGGGTACTTTGTGTTTTGTAAGGTTATTAATTATTGATTCAGTTTCTTTAATAGATATAGGCCTATTCAGATGCTGTATTTCTTCTTGTGTGAATTTTGGTAGGAATTAGTTCATTTCATGTAATTTACCAAATTTGTGGGCATATTGTTCATAATATTCTTTTATCTTTTTAAAGTCATGGAATTGGTAGTGATGGCCCCTCTTTCATTTTTGATAGTAGTAATTTGTGTCTTCTCTTTTTTTTTTTTTCCCTTGGTTAGCTCAGCTAGATATTTATCAGTTGTATTGATCTTTCCAAAGAACCAGCTTGGAGTGTGGTATTTTTGGTTCATATTACAGTTTAGAGGCATAATAAGTCTTGGCTTTGAGTCAGTCTCTAAATTTTTGTCAGTAATTGCTAAGCATACGTGTGCACAAAGGCATACATATTAGGAGTCAACACAGAGATATCTGTAGAACTTTTTAGAGTCCATAGACTTTTTAAGGCTTTCATTATTAACAGAATGGTTATATGAAACAATAGCTATTTAAATCAGACTGTTGATTTTGGTAGGTGGTAAATCGAGTAATATAGATTTAAGGGTCAGGCAGAACAAGTTTTCATGCTGGTTCTTCAGGGTAGCTGTGTGTCCTTGGGCAAGTGGCTTCACCTCTTTTTAGTTTCATCTCTCTGAGCATGTTAAAGTTTATAAAATGCAAGTTCTTTTTTTTTTAATCTTAGGTTCTATTTATTTATAAATTTATTTATTTTACTTTTGGCTGCATTGGGTCTTCATTGCTGTGCGTGGGCTTTCTCTAGTGGTGGTGAGCGGGGGTTACTCTTTGTTGCGGTGCGCAGGCTTCTGATTGCGGTGGCTTCTCTTGTTGCGGAGCATGGGCTCTAGGCATGTGGGCTTCCATAGTTGTGGCACAAGGGCTCAGTAATTGTGGCACGCAGGCTCTAGAGCGCAGGCTCAGTAGCTGTGGCGCATGAGCTTAGTTGCTCCATGGCATGTGGGATCTTCCTGGACCAGGGCTCAAACCTGTGTCCCCTGCATTGACAGGCGGATTCTTAACCACTCTGCCACCAGAGAAGCCCAGAATGCAAGTTCTTATTTCACTATTTAGTATGAAAAATAGAGCAAATACATATTAGGTTTCTAGCATGCTACTTAGCTCATAGTAGACTGTCTGTTGTAGTTATTGTACTAAAAGACAACATCTATTAGACTCATTAAAGGCTTTCTGGATGTCTTCATTTTCTAGGCCATTAGTAGATGATAGGGCTTTTCCTCTTGTTCTTTGATATATGAAGCTGTATTTCTTCCCATATAGAGGTTTTGTTTACTGTAAATGGCGGTCCTCTTGTACATTTAAAATTTGAGAAGCAAAAAGCTATTTGTGGGAAAGCTGTCCAGTTTGGGAAACTTCTTTGTAACCTTCTTGATCAAGTCTTGTATTCCTCAGTTGGTAGATGCTACATGTATGTAGCATGGCCTTGCTTTTTGGCCAGGTGTTTGCTAAGGTTCTTAGTCATCCAAAATGAGTGCTTATTTTTGGATTGACTCCAAGAACAGGATACTGAGTGCCTTTTTGGGAAAGCTAGAAAAGGAATCTGGCAAATAGAGCAGATTTGGGAGGCTGATTAAATATAGATCTCAATAGAGTCTCTGAGAAAGGCTCTGGGATTAAACTAAATCTAAACATATTACAAATAGGGACAAAGAAAGTGAGAAAACTTGGACTTAGTTAAAACCAACTTTTTGTTGTTGTGTGTGTGTGTTTTTTTTCTTTTGTTTTAATTTTCCAAAGTAATACGCCTTGTTCAGCTATTTTTACTAATGGAGGTTGTTACAGTGCTTACTAAATTATGGAGAAATAACTTAAAAAAATTAGTTTAAACAAAAAAGCTTAAGGCAGCAAAATTCAGTCTGTCTAACCTGTAAGTATATATTTTCAAAAGTAATTGCCATGTTTCTTTCAAGAACAGGATGTAATTGTTAGAAAGGAAATAATAGAAAATATGAACAGACCAATCACAAGCACTGAAATTGAAACTGTGATTAAAAATCTTCCAACAAACAAAAGCCCAGGACCAGATGGCTTCACAGGCGAAATCTATCAAACATTTAGAGAAGAGCTAACACCTATCCTTCTCAAACTCTTCCAAAATATAGCAAAGGGAGGAACACTCCCAAATTCCTTCTACGAGGCCACCATCACCTTGATACCAAAACCAGACAAGGATGTCACAAAGAAAGAAAACTACAGGCCAATATCACTGATGAACATAGATGCAAAAATCCTCAACAAAATACTAGCAAACAGAATCCAACAGCACCTTAAAAGGATCATACACCATGATCAAGTGGGGTTTATTCCAGGAATGCAAGAATTCTTCAATATACGCAAATCTATCAATGTGATAAACCATATTAACAAATTGAAGGAGAAAAACCATATGATCATCTCAATAGATGCAGAGAAAGCTTTTGACAAAATTCAACACCCATTTATGATAAAAACCCTGCAGAAAGTAGGCATAGAGGGAACTTTCCTCAACATAATAAAGGCCATATATGACAAACCCACAGCCAACATCATCCTCAATGGTGAAAAACTGAAAGCATTTCCACTAAGATCAGGAACAAGACAAGGTTGCCCACTCTCACCACTCTTACTCAACATAGTTTTGGAAGTTTTAGCCACAGCAGTCAGAGAAGAAAAGGAAATAAAAGGAATCCAAATCAGAAAAGAAGAAGTAAAGCTGTCACTGTTTGCAGATGACATGATACTATACATAGAGAATCCTAAAGATGCTACCAGAAAACTACTAGAGCTAATCAATGAATTTGGTAAAGTAACAGGATACAAAATTAATGCACAGAAATCTCTGGCATTCCTATATACTAATGATGAAAAATCTGAAAGTGAAATCAAGAAAACACTCCCATTTACCATTGCAACAAACAGAATAAAATATCTAGGAATAAACCTACCTAAGGAGACAAAAGACCTGTATGCAGAAAATTATAAGACACTGATGAAAGAAATTAAAGATGATACAAATAGATGGAGAGATATACCATGTTCTTGGATTGGAAGAATCAACATTGTGAAAATGACTCTACTACCCAAAGCAATCTATAGATTCAATGCAATCCCTATCAAACTACCACTGGCATTTTTCACAGAACTAGAACAAAAAATTTCACAATTTGTATGGAAACACAAAAGACCCCGAATAGCCAAAGCAATCTTGAGAACGAAAAAAGGAGCTGGAGGAATCAGGCTCCCTGACTTCAGACTATACTACAAAGCTACAGTAATCAAGACAGTATGGTACTGGCACAAAAACAGAAAGATAGATCAATGGAACAGGATAGAAAGCCCAGAGATAAACCCACGCACATATGGACACCTTATCTTTGATAAAGGTGGCAGGAATGTACAGTGGAGAAAGGACAGCCTCTTCAATAAGTGGTGCTGGGAAAACTGGTCAGGTACATGTAAAAGTATGAGATTAGAACACTCCCTAACACCATACACAAAAATAAGCTCAAAATGGATTAAAGACCTAAATGTAAGGCCAGAAACTATCAAACTCTTAGAGGAAAACATAGGCAGAACACTCTATGACATAAATCACAGCAAGATCCTTTCTGACCCACCTCCTAGAGTAATGGAAATAAAAACAAAAATAAACAAATGGGACCTAATGAAACTTCAAAGCTTTTGCACAGCAAAGGAAACCATAAACAAGACCAAAAGACAGCCCTCAGAATGGGAGAAAATATTTGCAAATGAAGCAACTGACAAAGGATTAATCTCCAAAATTTACAAGCAGCTCATGCAGCTCAGTAACAGAAAAACAAACAACCCAATCCAAAAATGGGCAGAAGACCTAAATAGACATTTCTCCAAAGAAGATACACAGACTGCCAACAAACACATGAAAGAATGCTCAACATCATTAATCATTACGGAAATGCAAATCAAAACTACAATGAGATATCATCTCCCACCAGTCAGAATGGCCATCATCAAAAAATCTAGAAACAATAAATGCTGGAGAGGGTGTGGAGAAAAGGGAACACTCTTGCACTGCTGGTGGGAATGTGAATTGGTACAGCCACTATGGAGAACAGTATGGAGGTTCCTTAAAAAACTACAAATAGAACTACCATATGATCCAGCAATCCCACTACTGGGCATATACCCTGAGAAAACCATAATTCAAAAATAGTCATGTACCAAAATGTTCATTGCAGCTCTATTTACAATAGCTCGGAGATGGAAACAACCTAAGTGCCCATCATCGGATGAATGGATAAAGAAGATGTGGCACATATATACAATGGAGTATTACTCAGCCATAGAAAGAAACGAAATTGGGCTATTTGTAATGAGGTGGATAGACCTAGAGTCTGTCATACAGAGTGAAGTAAGTCAGAAAGAAAAAGACAAATACCGTATGCTAACACATATATATGGAATTTAAGGGAAAAAAACGTCATGAAGAACCTAGGGGTAAGACAGGAATAAAGACGCAGACCTACTCGAGAACGGACTTGAGGATATGGGGAGGGGGAAGGGTGAGCTGTGACAGGGCGAGAGAGAGTCATGGACATATACACACTAACAAACGTAAGGTAGATAGCTAGTGGGAAGCAGCCGCATGGCACAGGGATATTGGCTCGGTGCTTTGTGACCGCCTGGAGGGGTGGGATAGGGAGGGTGGGAGGGAGGGAGTTGCAAGAGGGAAGACATATGGGAACATATGTTTAAGTATGACTGATTCACTTTGTTATAAAGCAGAAACTAACACACCATTGTAAAGCAATTATACCCCAATAAAGATGTTAAAAAAAAATAATTATTGCCATGTTTCTTTCAAGAACAGGATGTAATTGTTAGAAAGGAAATAATCTGCTTGCAGAAGTCACCTTGGCTACACAGAACTAAAGCAGAGAGGAGGTTCTTAATAAAATGATTCTGAGAAGGGGGTGGTTACTTGTATCATAGCTGTCTTGCTTCAGAGTAAACGATGGTGCTTGAATCAGAAGTCTTTTGCTGTGGACTAGTTGCCTGGCATGGCAAGGGTTCGCTGCAGGTGGGGGATCACTTGCTGCATTTTGGAAAGAGTGTATTTTGATTTTGTCAATGGAAGAAGATACTTAAGGCAGTCAAGATCATTTTGGAGGTTATTTCAGGCATAAGGCAGTGATTTTGGAAATGAAAAGGAAGGGACAAATTTGTGAACTGTTTTAGAATGTAGACTATCTGGGATTTGGTAACCCCCTGTTGACTCTTTCACCTCCCTAATCTCACCATCACTTAAACTAGCAGTAGGTCACCATTTTGTACAATTCCTATAATGTGTTCTAAAGTCCACCAGCCTTTGAAATCACTGACCTATTTGGTACCCTCGCCTGGGGACTGCTACTGCTGTCATTTGGGCAAGCTTGTTCTTAAGCCTCTGTAATTGAAGAGCTCCATTCAGAAGCAAATGGGAATAATTGATTTTCATCCTCCAGAGGCTGGAAAAATCAGAGACCACAGGAGGGTTTTTAAAAAGGAGACCAAACCCAGAAATAAATTTACTCCAGAACCCCTTCTTAAAAGAACTCTCTTAAGAATCTTGTAACTGGAAGCCCATCTCTCTGGAATAGATCTGGCTCGACTTTTTTAAAAAAAAAAGAAAAAGTGGGTGTGTGTGCTGTTAAAGGAAAAATTGTTCTGACACTTGTTAAAAGAGTAAGGAAGATTTTCAGACTAGTGCAGTAGGAGTATTGCCATAGGGGAGAGAAACCAGGCTCATCTTCATATACAACAAGGACCAGTGGGGATTTTTGGCCAAAGAGGAGGGTGAGTGAGTCAGTGGATGGAAAATTTCTAAGAGGAGACATCAAGGATAGGGGGATTCTTGCTAAACTGACCTAACAGGATTCTTGCTATAGGCAGGCCAAGGACTTAGGCATCAAAGAGGGGGGATGAGGAACTGGATCAGATATCAAGGGTGGGAGAACTCTTGATAAACGTACTTAACAGAATTCTTGCTAAAACTGGGCTGAGCAGGTCAAAGATAGGATGGGGACCAAAGTCAAGGCCTAGTTGAAAAGAGTGTTCAGAGGAGCCTGACTAAAATTTGGTCAAGGAGAGGGTGTGTGTGTGTGTGTGTGTGTGTGTGTGTGTGTGTGTGTGTGTGTGTGTGTGTGTGTGTGTGTGTGTGTGTGTGTGTGTTGTGTGTGTGTGTGTGTGTGTGTGTGTTGTGTGTGTGTGTGTGTGTGTGTGTGTGTGTGTGTTTTATTTGAAAAGTAATACATGCCTCACCCCTAGAACAAATCAGTCTCAACAGTTTGGGATATAGCCTTCCATATGTTAGTATAGGCTTAGAAAAATACACTGTTCTTACAGAAATGAGATCATACTCTACATACTGTTATGCAGGTGCATTTCCCACTTCATATATCTTCCACGTTTTTTCATGTCAGCACATATACACTGGTCTCATTCTTTAGAATACTTTGCTTCACTTTAGATATTGATGCCAAACCCTTATATTTTAAATTCCAGTTTATAATTTTTTTCACATACCTTATCCCATTTATTCCATAAAACAACTCTCTCAGGGTAGGGATAGGACAAGTGACATGTCTACTTTATATAAAGTTTAGATGATCTACTAGAGATTTTGTAGCTAATACAATGTGTCAAATCCAGGATTCACTCATATGGGTCAGTTGCATGTGTGAAAAAAAAATTAGATCTTTGACATTCAGTTTACAAATTAGCAACATTCAGAATACTATTTTTGTTGTGATGCTTGGGACATTTAGGAAATATATGTGGTGTGTATTGGACCTAGAATCTGATAATAAATTTCATTTGAGGTGTACATCACTTTTACATTATTAATTTCTATCTTGAAATTTTATTATTTTAATTTCCTTAAAACAACAAAATAATCATCTTTAAATACTTTAAGATTAAATGAATTCAGTCAGCTTGTAGCTTTCATTATAATGTTGATGCTTTCAGTAGTTACCTTAAGTAACAAGATTTGTCAGCTAATTGGATTTCTGGAAATGTTAATAGGAGTCTTTTGGTTAACTACCTCTATTCATTTCCCTCTGGGACCCGGTTCCTACCTAGAATATAGTGCCTCTCTTTCAAGACTCTTTATTGGTTTCCTCTAACCCTGGAGAGAAAAAAAATGAGTAAGACAGAATGAATGAGGGGCGGGGAATGTGAAGCAGGGTGGAAGTGAAAGTGTATGAGCTGTGGGAAATTCATCTTATTCAGGAATGAGAAAAAACAGCTGAGAGAGTGGTTTTCAAGAAGTTGTATATAGCACAGTGTTAAGATTTTGGAGTTAAACCAGTGTCACCCATTCCAGCTCTGTGACTCTGGTTAAGTTATTCATCCCCATACTTGTCAGTTTCCTAGGGTTCTGGTGAGAAGTAAACAGTGAGTTGTTTAATCCACTTAAAGTATACTTGGCTCATAGCAAACATTTAATATTGGCTGTTATTTCCAGGCCGTTTAGACTCAAAATACCAAGAAAAGGGTCTCAAAGTCTGGATGGAGTAAAGTGACCATATAATTTATTGTCCAGGCCAGGATCCTGTTAATAATTATGCTGGGACAACAGATATAAGCCAGGATTTATGGTTTCCCTAAGTTGGAGGCATCTTTGCCCCCAAATGTGACTGATTAAGGCATCTTGCCTTCCTACCCAGCTCAGTTAAGCCTGTGGACTTTGACAAGCCAAGGAGCAAATCATTCTTAAAAGCTTTTCTGCGTGAGCGCGCGCGCGCACACACACACACACACACACACACACACACACTCTCCCTCTCTCTCTCTCTCTCTCTCTCTCTCTCTCTCTCTCTCTCTGTCATATACTCACTGAACAATAGAAGAAACCTTGCTTTTTCTTTCCAGGTAACATGTTACCTTAGAATATGAATCTGCACATATATTTAGACAAATCTGTACATTATTTTTTACTCAAAAAATAACTTGACAGGATATTTGAGTTCTTAGAAATAGTTTCCATAATCTAAAAAAGTAATTCACCATAGCCATCTTTAAATAGCTAGGCCCCCTCATGCTTTTATGTGTAGATTTCTCTTACCTGGGTAGATTTCTCACACCTTTATGTGTAGATTTCTCTTACTGCATGTGCCCGGTGCAGTGCTTTCTTGACAGTGAGGATAGGGTGGTAAACATAACATATTCCGATCTGCCCGGAAGTTGCTTGTGGTCTAGTGAGAAAGGCAATCAAATAATGACAAATACAGAGCTCTGAACTGAGATCATTGTCATCAAGGCAGAGTACAAGGAGCTCTACAAGTAGCTCATGAAGAGCCCTGCCTGGCCTGGGGAGGAAAGGAAAGAGTTCCCTGAGGAGGAGAGCTTTGCTCAATGCTGAAGGGGAGTTGAAGAGGCAGGATGGAATGGGGGGTTGGGGAGGAGGCAGCAGGGAGCCTGACCTTCTAGGAAAGAAGAGCCTGCATTAGGAGTGCAGAAAACTAGGAAGTGTTTGCTCTTAAAAGATCACCTTGGCTGCAGTGTGATCACACACCCTTCCCCCTGGTTGCAGAGCCCTTTCATCCCTTTCTCTTGAGAACGGATGCCATTCATCCGAGCAGTAACCCGTGTTCCCTTCGCATTTGCAGTTATTTTATAGCACGAATCTCACTGCATTATAATTTTTTGCTTCTATGCCTCTGAGGTTCTTTAGGGCAGTGGCTTGGTCTTATTTATTATAAGGAACTCAGAATAGCACAGTGGCTTTTCCACTCCTTCCCTCTCCCCACAAATATTTGACTATTTACTCTGTGCCCTGTACTGTGTGCTTGCATGTTTGGGAAGGTGGTACAAGATAGGCACGGTCCCTGCTATCATGGAGCATGCGGTGTGACAGGAGTCAGAATTTTGAACTCTGAAGACCATTTTCATGCAGTTCAGCACTTCTGTGACTTTTCCTGCTGTTGCGGAACAGAAACAGTGAATGCTGGAGTGTTAAGAAGCCAGGCTAAGGTAAATTGAATCAAATAAAAGATAAGGGCCCCCAAAGTAATAGCGTAAATGGTGAGGGAAATATGGCTTGTAAAAATGTGATTATACATTATTCCTCATGACTGCATTGCAGTAAGAGCAGCGCGATCCCGCGGTGGTATCATGTCTCAGGTTGTCATATCCATGTCCATGTTGAGACTGTGCTCCCTCTTGCCACCATTCCCATTCCCCCTTCCCCTTACCGGCATTGATAGGGAGGCAGTGATTGAAAATAGCAGTTACTGGCGTGAATGTACAAGGTTTCTAACAGTCCCTGCTCTCCAGGAACTTGCTGGTTTGTGTGTATTTGTGGGGGGCGGAGGGGTGGGTATTGTGTGTGCACAGATTACTGACTAGAAACAGAAGACCCTTGTTCTTGGCAGGAGAGGGGAGAGCTCCTTGCTGGCTTTGTGGAAAAAGGGGGCCATCCTTCCAAGTTTTTTGTGAGTTGTGTCACCTGTGAGGTTAAAATGGGGTGTTGCCTTTCCACTGTGTTTCTCTCTCATAAGAGAGTAAACCCTTCAAAGTCACTGCCTTTTGTCACATGTTTGAAACACAAAACTCATGGCCACAAAAGCCAAGGTGACCAGAAATATACATTTCATAGTTGACAAGGACTTGTCTAGCCTGACGTGTTGTGTCAGAATCGTTTCTGCACCATCCTTACCAGGGGGCATTTGTACACACCTGAGTTCTTTTCTGGGAAAGCAGCCACTTCTAGCTCTTAGCTCTGAGCTTCAGGTGTTTCTTCCATATTTCTGATTATTATGCTTATGTTGCTGTTTCTTGATTTAAAAATTTTACACATTCTCTCTCAGTCTTTGTTATGGAAGAGCAGAGTTTAGCTTTCTTGCACTCTCTCGGTCCACTGCCTCCCCCTTCATCCTTCAGATATATCACAATTTTTAGTTACATCAGTATCTAATGTTTATATTATTATGCTATTAGTATTATTCACCTGCTGAACCAATTAATATACTCCAATCCTTTTTTTTTTCCTCGTTCTGCCTCTCTTGTTGGTTTTCTGAGTTTCCTATGTCCAGCTCACCCTTAATCCCCAAACTAAAACCATACTTTTTAAATCCCTAAATATTCTTTTCCACATTCCAGGCAGACCCATCAGTTGATCTTGTCAGTTTCATTTTCTCCCACAGATGCCAAAGCCCTGCATCCTTCAGCAATGGTTGGGTATTTCTGAGGCTTGCTGTACACTTGATTCCCTTTGCCTTTTTTTGTCCCGTTTCCTGGATACCTGTCTTCTTCTCTCTTGGTTTGCTCGTTTATTTGGTAGAGCATATCCTCCAGTCACTTCCTGATAAAAGGGTGTGTGGGAGGTAAAATTTAAGACTCTGCATGTCTAAAAATATCTTTATTCTCTGTTTATACTTGACTGATTCTTTGTCTGCTGTAGAATTCTAGGTTGGAAATCATTTCACCTTCGAATTTTGAAAGCGTTGCTCCTTTGTCTTATGGCTTACAGAAATGAAAGCCATAAGACTTTTTGAAAGTCTTGAAATTATTGAAAATTCTGATGCCAGTCAGTCCTTTGTATGTGAACTGTTTTTCCTCTCTGGAGACTGTATTCTCTTTATCCCATGTATTCTGAAATTTCACAGTGTGCCTTGGGATGGGTCTTTTTAAAAATTATTTATTGTACTAAGTATAAGATGGACTCTTTGAACTGGAAGTTCATATCCTTCAGTTCTAGGAAAATTTATTTCTTTGATAATTTTCTCCTCTCTTTCTTTCTCTGGAACTCTTGGTCCTCTAATTTTCTTATCTTTTCTCTGGAATTTCCTATCTCTTTTTTGGTTCCACTTTCTGAAGGATTTACTGAACTTTATCATCTAGCTCTTTATTTATATTTCTACTTAATTTTTTTAAAAAATTATTTTATTTATTTATTTTTGGCTGCATTGGGTCTTTGTTGCTGTGCACAGGCTTTCTTTAGTTGCAGTGAGCGGGGACTACTCTTCATTGCAGTGGGCGGGCTTCTCATTGTGGTGGCTCCTCTTGTTGCAGAGCACGGGCTCTAGGCGCACGGGCTTCAGTAGTTGTGGCACACGGGCTTCCGTAGTTGTGGCACATGGGCTCAGTAGTTGTGGCTCACAGGCTCTAGAGCGCAGGCTCAGTAGTTGTGGCTCATGGGCTTAGTTGCTTCACGGCATGTGGGATCTTCCCGGACCAGGGCTCGAACCCATGTCCCCTGCATTGGCAGGCGGATTCTTAACCACTGTGCCACCAGGGAAGTCCCACTACTATAATTTTTTAATTTCCAAAAGCTTTACACTGATTGTTCTAATTTTTTCTAATCCAGTTCTTGTGTGATAATAGGTTTTTTGGGTTGAAGTTTTATTTGGTTCCTTAGAGTCCCTTTATTCTGTTTGTTTTGTGCTCTCTCTTTTCATGTTGAATGCTTTCCTCAAATGTATGGTGATCCTTGGTTGTCATTTTAATTTAAAAGTGAGACACCAAAAAAGCCGATTGGATGGTCTGTATAGAGGTGGGATGAACTTGTCAGGGATGGGTTTTATATGCTCTATCTAGGGTGTTTGGGCAGGAATCCACCTGCTTTGTTGGGGAATCCCTGAAAGTCAGCATCTATTGAACCGTTCTGTGGAGTCATTTGGTTTCTACAGGAAAAAATATTCTAACCTTCTGTTTGCAAGTGGAGGGTAGGGCTCTTAGCATTTTGGGAGCCAAGTGAGTGAGCAGGTCTGGAACCTCGTCCTTCAGGATGTAAACTTCCTTTTAGGGCCTTTGTTTTCGGTACAGTGCCTCTTCCTAACTTCTGCTGTTCCTAAAGTCCCTGGGTTTAGAGCCCACCTGGTTCAGTTTCTACGCAAAATAAATCCACCTTCTCCTGCCTGGCTGCAGGGGTAATAGTCTACTGGCTGCCCTGGATGTGACCGGAGACCTGGTGGGCTAATGCTGCTGCATACAGAATTTGTACCAAGTCCTCGTTTTCAGCCCCTCCTCATCTCTGGTCTCCTGTGCCACCAGGTACTTCTAATCACTGACCCTTCCCAGGGTGCTTGTGTGAATTGGCATCCCCTTCCCTGGATGCAGGGGTTCACTTTCTCAGCTTTGCTAATTTATCTACTTTTCATCTTCCAAAAATGTTGACATTTTATGTTCATTGTTATCCTTCTCGTATTCTTTTTTTGTTTGTTTTTACTCTCATTTTAGTGGGTTTCAGGATTGATCAGAAATAAAAATACATGTTCAGTTTTTCCCAGTCAACTAGAATTCCTTTGGCATTGTTTTGGGGGTTTCTTGTCTGATCGTTTCATGTCTGTAAGTTGTGTCTTTCTCCAAAGATCACAAGCTTCTTTGACAATGGGAATGGTTTCCTAGACTCCTTATTATCTCTCCTTTTACGCTCAACAGTTAATTATGTAGAAAGCATTTTAGTAAGGATGTGTCAAATTCATTTGAGTAAGATGAAGTCTTTTTAAAATTAGACTGACTTTGGACAGTGCTTCCTTCTGTTGGAAAACTGCCAGTCCTTCCTGAGGTTCAGAGATAAATCTGCCTTTGCAAGGATAACTAAAAGAGGAAAACAGAGAAGGCCTTTGGCAGAAAAAGGCTGATGAGACAAACTCCTGTTTAGACCTTAATGATTTAATGAAGAATTGATGGAGAGCTGCCCAGAACCTCTCTTCCCCCTCAAGTTTGTTGCCGTTGCTCCCTCTTCACAGGGTCAGTGATGGAGCAGGCCCTTTTCCGACTTGGTGTTCTGAGAGTCTTTGACTTCCTAAGAACTAATGCAGGAGGAGACCCACAGAGCTCCAAGTTTTTTTTAAAATAAATTTATTTATTTATATTTGGCTGCATTGGCTTTCTGTTGCTGCTCGCGGGCTTTCTCTAGTTGCGGCAAGTGGGGGCTACTCATTGTGATATGGGCTGGTGGCTTCTCTTGTTGTGGAGCACGGGCTCTAGGCATGTGGGCTCAGTAGTTGTGGCTCATGGGCTCTAG
The DNA here is from genome assembly GCF_964374135.1 of Grampus griseus. NCBI lineage: Eukaryota > Metazoa > Chordata > Mammalia > Artiodactyla > Delphinidae > Grampus > Grampus griseus. The sequence goes on along the minus strand of NC_139004.1, from coordinate 38,619,656 downwards.
AGCGCAGGCTCAGTAGTTGTGGCGCACAGGCTTAGTTGCTCCGTGGCATGTGGGATCTTCCCAGACCAGGGCTCGAACCTGTGTCCCCTGCACTGGCAGGCAGATTCTTAACCACTGAGGCACCAGGGAAGTCCCTCCAAGTTGTTTTGTCTCAACAGTTAAGGTCAAGAGCCTGAATAAACTAGAAGGAATATGCATTAGAAGTCAGACGTGGGATTTTGTTTCAGTTCCACGTTAATTAGCTATATGACAATCAGTAAGTCATTTGGACTTCAGTTTTCTTACCTGTAAGATGGAAATAACAACATGTATTCCCTACTTTATAATATCGTTGTAAGGGCAACATCCATGTTTGTCAACATTTGAGCATTGTCATTTTAAACTAACCATGTAACCATAGTATTCCAGACCCTCATCTGCCTACTGACTGGACATCTACACATGGGAGTCCAAATTCATTTCAGCCTCAACTAATCCAAAACAAAACTCCCTGTGCCTCCTCCCCTCCCCTGCCTAATACTGCCACAATCACAAAACAAAGCAACACGGGTTTTCCTCCTCAAATTACTCTCTCATTAGCCACTGAATTGTTCACACACACCCGCCCCCGCCCAATTTGGTCACCAGATCCTGTCTTTTCTATTGAATCTATCCTTTTTTCTCAGCGCTCCTTATCACTGCCTTTGTTCAGGTTCTTACTTCATGCCTGAATTGCTAACTTGTAGCTGGGCTCCCTGGATCTAGTCACACACTTCTTCCAGTCTATCGTCTATACAAATGCTTAGCATAATGATTTTTTTTCAAATTCGGAAATATTTAAAACCATCAACAGTATGGTGAATAACAAATTCCCACTTCCCAGCTGTCAACAGAAGGATTTTTGTAAAACTTACATCTGATCATTCCCTGCTTGAAACTTTCGGTGGCCCACGGGACCCTTCATGACCTGGCTCTGCCTGCCTCTCCATCCTCGCATTCACCATCACGCTCCAGCCACTCACAGGTACTTGCACTTGCCCCAGTTTGCTGGGACTACTCAGGAGACCTTGAATTTGGGCGTTTCCTCCTTGTTTCTCCTGCCTGGCTGATTCCATCTAAGCTTTAAAGGCTCAGCTTAAGTGTCTCGTCTGTCTGCAAAGCCTCCCTTATTCCCATTTCCCCGTGAGCTATGCTTTGCATACTTCCCAGAATTCACGCAGTGTATCGTCATTTGTTTACTTGTCTGACTTCCCCACTCTCCTCAAGGGTGGAGACTATAACTTTCTGGCGTATGGAAGATAGTGCCTAAACATTTATTCAGTTGAACTGGATTGGACACTCTGCCAGCCCATTGAGATGCCATTACTTGTCTGTGTGAAGCAAGCAGTTAGGTAACTGGACAACATGAAGCAAGCTTGCTGACAGCTAAGAGCCACTGTAGGATATCGTTTAGTCCTGATCCCACAGAGTAGTCACAGATGAAAGTGGACTGGCCACTTTGTTTCCAACTTACGGTTCTTCTGTCTCTGTGTTTTATGTAAAGATATCTCAGATACAGTATGCTTACATGTCCCATCAAGAGATTGTTGCCATTTTTAATGGATAGAGAGTAGCAGGTTCGTTACACTACACAGAGATCATGTCACACTGGGGTCGCAGGTTAGGAAAAACCGAATGTTAGAAGTTGCAAACTGGTAGCCCTGGGCAGTTCCTTGCACAGTGCTGTGCTCTTGGAAACATGAAGGAGTCCCTTAAAGGGCTTAAAATATATAGTATGGAAGCGCAGCATAAAGAATTCACTGTGGTCCAAGGTCAAATGTAATCAGTGCTGTGGTGATGGTGCACTAAATGTTTAGGGATCTCCTGTACCTTTCTTTTTCTTTTCCTGGTTCTCTTGGTGCTCTGTGCTCTGCTTTTGTTTGTCAGTGATCAGCCCTTTGGTACTTACTGCTTTAGAGAAACCTAATAGGACAGCTGTGATAGGGAGGGAGGCCTAGATTGTAAATAGCTCTTTTCTTGGGCTGCCAAAAAGGAAGAAACTTGGGTGGAGGGGGATGTTACTACCATCCTGTCTGAAGCTAAGATTCCAAGCAGAGAGATGACAGTTCTCTATCTTCATTTAGGTTTTATTTAATATATTCCCCATTCCCCCAAATTTTTCCCCATGAGCATTTAGAAGAAATGCTAGTTAGAGCAAAAGGAGGGGGAAAGGCCTTACCCAGTTGGGAAAGTTGCAGCTTTATGCAGGAAAGTGCTTATCTTTCTGCCTTGTCTTTTCTAATTGTTTTGAGGTAGTTTTAGTGCTGGTATGGGATATCCAAACTTAATCACCTCTAAACCGGAGACATGGAGGTAAAAGTTAGAAAATGACAGAGAGCTTGCTCAGTTCTGCCTTTTTGTTAAAAGCAAGGGCAGTTTAAACCTCAGTTTTAAGGTTACTTTGGGACCTGGATTGAGATGGTTGAAGAGGTAGCAGATTCCTAATGCAGTACTAGGAGCTGACAGACCTGAGCTCCCAGCTGCTTTAACCAGTGTTACTATTCCCTTTTTCCCAACTCCTCTTGTTTATTCCAGTCATCTTGCTATTATTGTGTGCGACCTTGTATGACTGCATCTTCACTTCATCTTGTCATCCGGTTAGATCACAAAGTCCCTGTTTGGCCAAAGGCCAAGAGCACCATAAATGGGAGCTTTGGATCTGCCACTGATTTGGCTTGTAATTTGGGGCAAATAATTTGTTTTTGGGTTTTAGTGTCACCTAGTTTATAATAGAATGATGATTTTTTGTCTTGTGGGGCAATTTGAAACTAAGTATGAAAATTGTACCTCCTAGATTTTCCAGATCTGTTTCACTTTCCATCGTTCTATTCATTGTCAGGCATAGGTATATTATTTTTGGTTTAGGAAATGAGGTATAAATGTGACAAAGAGATCATTGCTTTTAACTCTTTGTTTGAAAGGTGCTATAGGAATCCAAGCTTAATGGAGGATGGGGACACCAGGAAGAAACTCAGGCTCCTGACCTTGTCACCAGCTTCCTTAGTTGACAAGGAACAAATAATGTAGCTGTCAGTACACATGTCCTCTCTTTTCACTTAAAATTTATCTTAAGCTTTTAAGCCAAATACCTACATGCTTATTAAAGTGACCCATGTCACACATATACAACCATTTATTATTAACATTTCATTTTTTTCTCTTCTTTTCCCTGTACATAGGTTCCTTCCCCTCTTTAAAAAAAAATTCTAAAAAGACTACTGCATGAATGTATTCTCACTGTGTTTTACATAGTGTGGTAGAATACAGAGCAGAACGTGAAAGTCCCCCTTCACCACTCTGTGGTGCCCCCGCGACACACGCTTCCTTCTCCAGAGGGAACCACTGTCAACACTGGATGAGCATGCTTCCCATCGCCATCCAAGGGGGTGTGTGTGTGCGTGTGTGTGTGTGTGCATGTGTGTACTTATAAAATGAGGGCTCATCTTTTGAATATTATACAATGACTTCTTTTTTTTCACTTTACTGTAACACAGCATATCTTATAAAATCTTTCCACGTCAGGACAAATAAGTCCACCTTGTTTTCTTTCCTTTGTTGTTGTTGTTAACTGTTACATAATAATTCATTTTATTGGGGTACCTGGTATTTAACTCCCTACCTATAGGTGGACGTTAAGTTTGTAGTTCTTACTCTTACAGTGGATCAGTCCTAACAAGGATGTGTCTTTGTGCGCGTGTACAAGCGTTTCCGTTGGATAGTGCCTGACGTGGAAATGCTGGCCCAGAGTGAATGCCTATTTTTGGTTTCGGTGGGTGCTGCCGAATTGTCTTCCCAGAGGAATTCCCCAATTTAAACTCATACCAGTGGTGTTTAAGAGTGTTTGTTTCCCTGATCTTTACAAGCGTTTTATAACGTCATCATTTTCATTTTTGTCAGTCTGATAGGTGAAAAGTGGTATGTGATTATTTTAATTGGCATTCTTCTAGGTTGTGTTTCTGTAGATATAGCCTTGTCTGATTTCTGCCTTTTAGGAATCCCTCAACATTGCCAGTTACTTGATAACATTTTTTCTTATTTTCTTAGGCTGAATCTCTCTATTTTATGTCCATCAATTATCTGTGGTGTAGGGTGGGAATCGTTTCACTTCATACAACTTTAGACAGGAGATGGGGTAAACTTGTGCACTCAATTTACAATCCTGATAAATGTCTCTCATATATATTTTTTCTCTACAATATTTACAATTTTCTTTCTTTTTTCTCCTTAGCATTACATTGTAACCTCTATTCTGTCTTATTACACAGCAATATAAATAGTATATAATATTCTATCTGTCTCCACCTTAGTTATCATAGTCATTTCTCTGTTGATGAACTTTTAGGCTATTTCTAAAGTTTTATTGTTACAAATAATGCTGCTTCCAACATCTGTGTATAAAGGCTCTGGGCCCAGATGGTTTTACTGGTGATTATAATTTTAGTGCTCTATGTCAGTGATTCCGGAATATAGAAATGTGTAGATAGCTGCTCAGGTGATCTGTGACTTAAACCTAATACTGATATCACCCAATAATGATAGCACAAAAAGCAAAAACTTTAGACCAGCTTCCTTTATGAATGAAGATGTGAAAATGCTAAGTAAAATACTCTCAAGTAGAAGTCACTGATATGGCCCTAATGGATAATGGCCAAATAAGGTTTACTCCAGGAATGAAAGAATGGCTCAACATTAAGAAAGCTATTGATAGGGCTTCCCTGGTAGCACAGTGGTTGAGGGTCCACCTGCCGATGCAGGGGACACGGGTTCGTGCCCCGGTCCTGGAGGATCCCACATGCCGTGGAGTGGCTGGGCCTATGAGCCATGGCCGCTGAGCCTGCGCGTCCGGAGCCTGTGCTCCATGGCGGGGGAGGCCACAGCAGTGAGAGGCCCGCGCACAGCAAAAAAAAAAAAAAAAAATTAGTTGGTTCACTGTGAAAAACTATGATATTATCCATAGATGCAAAAACGTATTTAAATTAAACAGTATTTCTAATACATTTAAAAAGGAAAAAAATAAGATACTTCCTTTACATGTTACAGAGTGTCTACCTCAGACTAACTGCCAATAGCATTAGCAGGACAAAACAAGGCTGCCCTCTACTACTTAATACTATTTTAGAGGCTCTGGCCAATGTAGTAAGGATGAAACAGAAGTCAGAATTAAGGCTTTGAGGATTAAATGAGATGACATTTCAACCGTCTTAGTCTGATATTTCTGATTCAAATAAGGCACTCAAATTGTAGATTCTGTTGTTATTCTTTTTATTACCAATAAGACATATTCACAAAGGAAAGACAGAATTGTCCCTTGCATTTTAACACATGTATCCTGGTGCTTTTATGAATGTGGGTTCTTTGATCTTGGTCCTTGTGGTTGAATGATCCTGATTATCTGGTCTAGAGTTTCTCTCAAGACTTCAGTCACCAGGAGTAGAGGTGGGTACTCAGTACCTGTAACTGACTGAACGGTTTGGTTCAGTGATTTTTTAAAATTTTTGGCTGCATTGGGTCTTCGTTGTGGTATGTGGGCTTCTCATTGCGGTGGCTTCTCTTGTTGTAGAGCATGGGCTCTAGGCGTGCAGGCTTCATAGTTGTGGCACGCGGGCTCTAGAGCGCAGGCTCAGTAGTTGTGGCACACAGTCTTACTTGCTCCACAGCATGTGGGATCTTCCCGGACCAGGGATCGAACCAGTGTCCCCTGCATTGGCAGGCTCATTCTTAACCACTGCGCCACCAGGGAAGTCCCTGGTTCAGTGATATTTTTGATGACCTTTCAACGAGCTGTTCTTACAATCCTGACAGTATTCAGAGACACGAGTCCCAGACTGAGTGAGTAATAAAGTTACCAATGAGGAGAATGATACAGGAAAACAAGCTCTGAAATGATGACACCGTTGTCTTGATACTTGACTCCTTGTTCAGCACCCCATTGTGTACCCTCAGTGCTGTGCATTTCTGTAGTAAATAGCTGCTTTCTTTTATCAGGAGTCATGTGGAAGTAACCCGTTTGGTTAACCACCACACAGAATTCTTTTCCAGGCAGCTAGATGTCTCTAAATTTGGTTTGTGACTTCAGTCTTTTTTTTTCCCCCTATAGCATCTGGAGAGGGCCAAATGTGAACTGTGTTGACAGCACTGGGTATACACCTCTGCACCATGCTGCTTTGAATGGCCATAAGTAAGTATTAACGTGCTACATTCCTGCCCCACTCTTCAGAACCCAGGCCTTCAGATTGTCTTTTTAAATTTTTTCCTTCTGTAAAGGTGTACAAAGCAGGGATGCTGAAGAACAGAGAAAAACTAAATTTAGTCCGTCCAGAATTCTTGAGTTTCTCTTTAGTGTATAATATAAACATCCTTCCCCACCCCACTCCCAAAATAACTTTAACCAAAGGTTAAGTTTTACCTTTCTTCTGCTTATTCTCTTCCCCTTTGAAATGGGGCAGTGCCTTGCAATGATCTGGATACGAAGCTCAAATGTGGGGCAGCCAGAACATAATGGTGCTGGATGATGTATTATGTAACCAGTCCCTTTATAAACTGAAAATAGATCGAGTGGTCATGAGAAACTTTCTTTCTGTTGACTTTATCTTTCTGCTTGCCACTCTTTCCTCATAAAATTAGCCTTGTCCACAACAAGAACCATTTTTAAGGGGAAAAATAAATAAATAATATGGCCTATTTAATTCCCTTGAGTATAGAGAGGTTATCAGGAATTTGTGATTTGTGTGGGGTTTGTCTGGGAAGTTTTCTGGAGAAGGTGTGCTTTGGCAAGGGGGTGGGTGGTGGTTTGAGAGAAGGCACAGGTTTCAGTGGTTTGGCAGCTTGAAGAGGGCGCTGCCCTTCAAGTGAGGTAGAATGGCAAGGCTCAGAGCAGGAGCAGGCCGAGTGGTGGAGTACAGAGCGTAGATTTGCCAGGAAGAATGAAAACCAGAGGGTAACGGAAGACAGGGCATCGGGGAGTTTGAGGCCTAATACTAAAGGAGATAAGCAGTAGAAGTTTAGTTTTTATGAGGAAGGATTATTGGGACCATTTAGATTTTTCCGAGCGAGAACAGGGCCCTACCACCTCATGGTATTCTGTCTCACTTTTGCAATATTTGGCCCAGCCTAATTGATGCTGATGTGCCGGAAAGAAGCAATGGCTGTTTCCTTCTACATGAAACTTTTCTAAGATATATGGAATGTGATCATTTCCTGTAATGTGGTCTTTTCTATAACCATCTTAGACAAAGCTAACAGAAAATCTGTAGAGACTCCCTCCACCTTAAATGGTGGGGTAACCTGAATTAAAGTGAATCTTTAAATGACTGTAGCTTGTTAGCCAAGTTCATCTCCAGATGCTGTTTTATTTACAGTGGAGATTTTCTTTGACCTCATGTGCGTGGGGATAGTTATACATTTATATCTACTTAATTAGTGGTGTCACCAAGAAGGAAGCCAAGTCCTTCTTTCTGGATGTATCAAGTGATACCATATGCATCTGGCTTATGTTTGCAGCCACTTTAATTCTGCTCTGCCTGTCCGCTTCCAGCTCCCACATCACTAAGTGCTCTGAATAATGTGGTGAATAATGATATTCGTTTTGCATGACTGCTTTTATGTAAATTCTATCCCTGAATGCTGTTTCAACATCACAAACAAGGAAACATTGCAAGGTTTAGACAAGGGGACCAGACGTTTTCAAAATAATGGGAAATAGATGGATTATGTAGAAAGCCCAGATACACTGGGAGGTGATGAGTCAGTGTAGTGTGCCTCAAGATGGCTCAGCTGCTGTCAACAGCTGTACGGGTAGCTCATGGAATAAAAGGAAGAGCTGGGCGGTGAGCTCAGGTAGAGATGGGGAGCCAGGTGAGATAATCTCTGTGAAAGGGCTTTGTGCCAAACAGATGTGCAGAACTGTTAGTACGAAAGACTTGTGGGTTCTGCAAACTCATGATCGATTTTCGCCTTCTAGGGATGTGGTCGAGGTTCTTCTGAGGAACGACGCGCTGACCAACGTGGCTGACTCTAAAGGCTGTTACCCTCTGCACTTGGCAGCCTGGAAAGGAGATGCCCAGATAGTGCGATTGCTCATCCATCAAGGGCCCTCACACACCAAAGTCAATGAACAGGTTGGAGGGAAGGGAAGCTTTCTCCACTCAGCTACAGCCAGACCTTGGCAGCCCCATCACCGTCTCAGTCCCGTAACTCAGATCTCAGGGAACCAGCTCTTCCCTGGCCTAAGGGTGATTCCCCTCTTCCCAGCGCTACTCCTTCTAGTGCGTCAGGGAAACCTTGTACCATGAAGGGTGCATTTCATATGCATTTGAACCATGCAGATTTGGAATAGTACTGTAACAAAGTTATAAATACTCACCTCACGTGCAAGACTGGAAATAATGCAAATCCTGCAAAATTGCCCAGAGTTCATTTCAAACTGGTGGGCTTTTGCCATCAACGTGGCAGTGCAGCTTTAGCTGGTAAACAGAAATACTCCCAGCATGTGTTGGTACTATGTGAACCATGCCATTGTTTTACATGCATCAGAACTTGCAGGAGTGGTGGTACGAGTGCTAGTGCTGAAAAATGAACTCACAAAGCCACGTGAGTGGAGGTCTGAGGGGATTCAGCAGAATGAAGATCATTTCCATGTGTCCTCTAATGTTCATTTACTACTGACCATGCTTTGACAAAGCAGAGAGAATTCTTAAAAAATAAAAAAGGCAGCATTTGAGCAGAAACACCACACACTGGCCATGGATTCAGGTACTCTGAGACTGTACCTTCTCTTCTTTATATTTATTCCTTTGGGAAAGTTATATTTGAATTATGTAAGTTCTAGACAAACCTCTCATAAAATACACCTCCCTGTAGTTTGGATCTGAGATGGTGTCGATTTGCGAGGAGATGGGCCCTCTCTGAATGACAAGCCATTCTCCTGTTGCCCTCTCTGCTCTGAACTGAAGTAGATACTTTTCTTATTTGCTTGAAGGAGAGAGATGCTGCCCTTTCTCAGTAAGCTTAGGACTGTTTCACTAGTGACTTTGCTGAGAGGAGATTGTTCAGTCACCTGTAGGATTAGATCAGGGTTATTCCTCAAAAAAATAGGAAACCATTCTTGAAGTCCCCCTGTCAGCAAGACCATGCACATTCTGTTAAGAGCACATTTTTGATTCAGAGAAGGGCAGCTTCACTGTGAGGGGTGAGAAAACTACAGCAGTGCTCCCAGCTCTCTCCACTTGGAGATTGTTTGTGTACAGCTGTTCATCCGCCTCCCTTTCCCCCTTCTGGCTGTATTTTCTGGGTAGGTGAGCAACAGACATTCAAGATCATCAATGAGGATGTTTGTTTTATAACATTAGGAAGGAAAATTGTCTCTTTAGAATTGCCTCTTTAGAACCTAAATGCAACTTTACTCCTCCTGGCTAATGTGACAGTAATTTCTCTTATCTGGAGGAAATTTATAAAAGAGGTTTGCTTTTAACTAATATTCCTCAATGTGGAAAAAACTAGTCACCCATTAAAGTCCTTCTCGTTTAAGAAATTTTCAGCCACCATTTCTAATCCTGTCTTTGCTCACTTTTGCCTTGGAACACAGCTGCTTGGATTTTTGAGCCACTTGAGTATGCTAGCTTGTCCTGCTCACAGCCGCCTCCCGCCTGGAGTGTCCATTGATAAGTGGGACCCAGCCCAGTGCTTTGCGTATCTGGCAGGCAGGTGGGTGGGGCAGGGGCTGGGCACAACGTCTGCAATAGCTCGAAAAACCTAATGCATCTAGGCAGTGGTTACAAGTATTTCACTGATTTATTAAAAACCATTAACGTTGCTTCAGTTGGAAGCTTGGATGAGAGGGGTGATGAGCGCGGTGCCCTGGAGGTTGTCTTCCCCATTAACTTCCTTTTGAGGCACCCAGAGGGCAGATCCAAGTTGTCTAGTGTTGGGCCCCCTCGGGGCTGTGCATTGCTTTGATATATTTCATCCATTTTATCATCACATTTTCTTTTCCTCTCCTTTTTATAGAATGCTCTTGAGATCAAAGAACTCAAAAAGTACGGCCCCTTTGACCCTTATATCAATGCCAAGGTGTGTACTTTTCGCTGCCAGGATTTCTCTGCATCATTTCTCCAAGCTGCACTTTCTCTTCGGTCCTCTCTGGCTTCCACTCTCATCCACTCAGACTCTTCTTCATCAACCTGACGTTTGTCCGCTTCAGCCCATCTGCTTCTGGCTTGCCTGGGAATGGGAAAACGAAGCTTCAGTGGGTTTTGTTCTTGTTTTTAAAACCCATACCAATTCTGGAAAGCTTGGGTGCTTTTCCTGGAATGGCTGAAAAGCTTAGAAGTGGCAGAACTGGGGAAATAGAAGGAACCATATTATGGGCATAATTTACTATTGTGATTTCTAAAATCATTTAAATTCAAAAAAGAAAAGTGCAATTAAAAGATGTTACGCAAAGTAGCTTACTTTTTAATAAGCACAGAAAATGATTAAATTGTACTTCCTAGATTAATTTTTTTTTTTTTAAGTTTGCTTTCGATATTTCTCTTGAGATGGAATCCGAACAATAGCTTGTGGTGGAGGTGTGGCAGCCAGGGCGTGGGTGACTCCATTTTGCTCTTAAAAGCTGCTGGTGTGGCTCCCGTCTCTTTTCCTTGAGTTTGTGCCTGGGGCTTTGAAGCCTCAGTCCCTTCTCCCCAGCCATTAGCTTCTCTCTCTGCTTGGTCACTCTTGGCCCTTGGAACAGCTCAGAAATGGGAAATGAAGTTGCACGGCCAAGCAGGGCACTTGCCTTGAGTCTCCCTCCCCCGTGAGGCTGGGATAAATAACGGGCTGATGGGCCTAGTGATGCACGTTCAGCCCCGGGCCTCGGCCCTCCACTGCCTCTGGAGGCAAAGCTGGTGGGTTGGGTGATGGTGTTAGCCTGTCTCCTCTGTGCTCTCACCTGCTGTTTTGACTCAAGGTTTCATTCAGATGAGGTTTGCTTTTTGGCAACAATCTGGAGTTTGGCTGAGTCACTGCATTATTCACATCAGCTACCTTTCACTTGGCTCTGAATAATACAGCAGCTGCTGGGAAGGGAAATGTAAGGTCCTTCTGCGCATTTCCAAATGCAAGGCAGATATTTCGTGTTTTTCTTTGAAAATACTGATTTAGCAAATGAAGGACCCTACGGGCTGGACCTCGGCAGGCTCTACGGGAGATTTCCTTCAGCTGTTGGGCCCTAATCGTGGAAAAGCAGTTTGATCTGGAGTGGGGGAACACAGTAGTTTTAGTTTGCCCACACTTTCAATTCTGTTTTCTGATCTTCAAGATAGGAAGATAGGAAGATACTTCATCTTCTTTTATTTTTTTAGAAGTAGTGCAGCAGAGTGGAAAACCCTCACAGATCAAGTCAGACCCAAGTTTGAATTCTGTGCTGCCACTTACTGGTGTTGACTTGAACAAGTTACTTAATTTCTCTGAGCTTCAGTTTCCTCTTCTATAAAATGGGATATACCATCTACCTGGCGGGATTATTTTGGAGTTCAAATAAGATCATGTACATGAAGTAAAAATATCTGGTTACTAGTAATATTTGAGGTCCTAATTTTAAAAGGTATATACCATGTGGTATTTCTGAAAGGCTGTTTTGGAATTTATTCTTTGTTACTAGTGAGTGAAGCTTAATGCAACATTGCTGTATTGGTCCATTCAGGGTTTTGTTTAGGGGGGAAGCACCTTGAAGTGATTGTTTCCCGACTTGGTGGTTACTTTAGTTAGCTTATAAAGCTCTGATTAAAGGGTAAGACTTTTTTTCTTAAAAGCACATTTTCCTATCCCTTGATTTTGCACACATAAAAGAAATTTCGTCTAAATGGAATAAGAACTTACTTCTCTCTTTGGAAATACAGTCTTCCCTCAGTATCTGAGAGGATATTGGTTCTAGGACCTCTGTGGATACTGTGTTCAAGTCCCTTATATAAAATGGTGTAGTGTTTGCACATAACCTACTTCTATCCTCCCATACACCTTAAATCATCTCTAGATTACTTATAATACCTAATAATACAGTGTAATACGATAATACAATGTAAATGCTGTGTAAATAGTTGCCACTTGGTAAATTCAAGTTTTGCTTTTTGGAACGTTCTAGATTTTTTCCCCTGGAATATATTATTTTTAAGCATTACCTTTTAAATTTATTTATTTATTTATTTATTTATGGCTGCATTGGGTCTTCGTTGCTGTGCGCGGGCTTTCTCTAGTTGTGGCGAGTGGGGGCTACACTTTGTTGTGGTGCGTGGGCTTCTCATTGCGGTGGTTTCTCTTGATGTGGAGCATGGGCTCTAGGTGCACGGGCTTCAGTAGTTGTGGCACACGGGCTTAGTAGTTGTGGCTCATGGGCTCTAGAGCGCAGGCTCAGTAGTTGTGGCGCATGGGCTTAGTTGCTCCGCGGCATGTGGGATCTTCTCAGACTAGGGCTTGAACCCGTGTCCCCTGCATTGGCAGGCGGATTCTTAACCACTGCACCACCAGGGAAGTTCCTCTCCCAGAATATTTTTGATCCATAGTTGGTTGACTCATCAGATGCAGAACGCGTGGATTGGGAGGGCCAACTGTACTACCCTTTGCCTCCACCCCACCCACCCCCCCCTCAAAGGCCAAGTGACGTAAACGCCGTTAAGGGATAAGGCTATTTGGGTTGTGCTAAGAATGCAGACTCTTCTCAGGCTGATTCAGTTCTAACCTCCCTAGGTTTTATGGGTTTTCATTGACCTGGTGTGTCTAGGAATTGTTTTTGCTAAAATACATTTGTGTGCTAAGTCCTATCAAGCACCTGTAGAAATTAAGAAGTTGCAGATGCCTTTCCTGGGAGCAGAGATGGTTTTCATGAGCTTTTATCTTCCTCTTTACCATATGGACCTTTTCCTGTTTCAGCAAGTCAGCATAAACCAGTCCAAATGTACGTCATCCTTAGCTAAGGTGAAACTATTAAAATTGTTTACTTACCCCCTTTTAAAACAATTTTAACTTAGTCTGAATATCATAAGATGAGCAGTAGTCAAATTCGTTTTATGGTAGGTCTGTTTCTCCAGACACTTAAAAGTAATTCACAGGGGCTTCCCTGGTGGTGCAGTGGTTAAGAATCTGCCTGCCAATGCAGGGGACATGTGTTCGAGCCCTGGTCTGGGAAGATCCCACATGCCATGGAGCAATGAAGGCCGTGCACCACAACTACTGAGCCTGTGCTCTAAAGCCCATGAGCCACAACTACTGAAGTCCGTGTGCCTAGAGCCCGTGCTTCACAACAAGAGAAGCCACCACAATGAGAAGCCCGCGCACCACAAAGAAGAGTAGCTCCCGCTCGCCACAACTAGAGAAAAGCCTGCGCACAGCAACAAAGACCCAATGCAGCCAAAAATAAATTAAAAAAAGTAAAAAAAAAAAAAGAAGTCCATGTTCAAATTTCACCAATTATCTCAATAATGTCCTTTAGAGCAATTTCTTTTTCTGGTCCAAGATACAGTCCAGGATCATACATAATCTGAAACAGTTATCCTCAGCCTTTTCTAGGCTTTCATGACATTGACATTTTTGAAGAGCATAGGCTGTTTGTTTTGTAGACTGGCCCTCAGTTTGAGTTTGTCTGATAATTCCTCTTGATTTGGTTCAGGTTATACATTTTTGGCAGTAATGCCACAAGAGTGATGTTCGTCCTTCCTTTTTAGTGCATCGCATCACCAGGCACATGATGTCAGTTTGTTTTGTTCTTGATGATGATGTTTAAGTTGGTGTCTGCTAGGCTGGTAACCTTTTTAATATTAGTTTTCCTGGGCTTTACCCTCTGAGGTGCTACCTTGGCAGACCTGGGGTGGGGCTCAGTATTAGTTACCTTTAAGCTCCCTTGTAATTCCAAAACGAAGCTTGTTTAAGAACCACTGATCTAGGCTAACTTTCCACTAGAGCAGGATTCCTCTTTTCTCACCTAAAACGCAGGCCATCTACCCCTTATTTTATTTGTTTGTTTCTCCTAGTAGCAAGCAGAATTACTCTTGGCAGCCTCTTTTTGAATTCCACTGATTTTTGGTTTCTTATGCTTGATTGATACCTATTTTCCTAAACCTTCCCTCTGTTGGTCAGAGTTCTGCCTTCAGAGCTTTGCAGAGTAAGTCTGACTCCTCCTCCACATGAGGAACTTGGTTCTCATGCTTTTCCTGTGTCTTCTAAATCTTTGTAGACCCACTTTGTCTTTTTGTTCCAATTTGGGTATATTTCTAGAGACTATACCATCGTTGCTCCAGAGAGCTGTAGCCCCGGTGTTCCTAACTTAGATATCTGTCAACGGTGGACAAGAGTGCAGTTGGGCTATAATCCAAGCACTGGGAGGTGATGGTTTTGAATAGTTCCCAGAGGAGAAAAGTCACGGGAATGTTTCTAGATGGTTTTCTGCTGTTTGTAGTTTATGTGTGTGTGTGTGTGTGTATGTATATAAAACACATAAGTAATGGATTTATACATTGAATGGGGTCTCCAGATATAAAGGGTATAGGGATTTTTTTTTTTTTTTAGAAGTAATGACCTAGCAAGGAAAAAATGAAAGTGGGTCTCAAGATGAGTAGGAGTGGGGAGTTTGTGCAAAGCCTTGGGGGAAAATTGGGATATTTCATCTCAGTCCCCATCCTTAGTCCAGATTCATAGTAGTATGATTCTGTGAACTCTTGGGGTGTTGTAAGCACCCATGGTGTGATTTGAAAGGTGTGAAAGAGAGGGATTCCAGGTGGTTGAGAGTTTGTACCCTCCCTGGAATCCCTCTCTTCCTTGTGGGTCCATAAATCCAAAACTTTAGTGACTTCTTGCCCTGAAAATTGTTAGGCTCCAAGGGGAAGCGGTAGTAAGAGCTCATTGTGATGGCCTGTGTTCAGTAGTCGAGAGATGTGGTCACCACAGACGTAAACTCAAGAGTATTGTAGTTACCAGAGCATGTCTGGCAAGACTGAAACATAAATAAGATGCTTCCTACACTGTGAATATAAACTGCAGAGATGTGGTTAGGCCATTTTTAACATAGGCAGGCAGTTTGCCTGGTAGTGATCAAGACCATGCCTTTAGCGAGGCAGCTCTGTGGTAGCTGCTTTAGTTCTGGCAAAAACCCAGAGAAGACTTTTTTCCCCTAGAGTTTTACAGTTCTTCAGGCCCTAATGACATACTTTTTACAGATTATTCTGGTTGTTGGGAGACAACTTGGATATAAAAGAGATAGCAGTGTCTACTTCAGAGTAAACGAGTTTTTTTGGACTGGAGTTTTAATGAGAATAAGCTGACTTTCTTGGCCCTTGCTGTCATGCTAATCTTGAGATATAAAACCCTGAGAATCCTCTTAAACTTCTTTGAGTTGCAACTCTGCCCCAGGATCCCTCTACAGGAAGCTCCTGTGAGTTTTCATTGCTGTAGCTGTCTTTTCTTCTCATGAGAAAGCGAGGTGACAGCTCTAAGTTTTTCATGCCATAGCTTAATAGGAAGTGGGCATATGGGTGGCCTGAAAGGTTTGTTCGGCACAGGGAGCCCCAAGGATTTGCTTCCAGCCCAGCGTTTCTCCTGCCCTCCAGACTTTCAGGTTGACGTGGAATTCGCCCCTTGGACCCAGCTGTATCACAGGAGGCCATTGCTAACTGGCTGTGTTCTGTGGCCAGAGGAAGTCTGTCTGCACCTTCTCAGCAGCTGCTCTCCTGGAGCTGTGTTGGAGCTCAGTGCTGCTTCCTCTGTTTATCTGTGTGCATTTATCTTTGCATGTGGCTCTTGCTACCACCCTTTCTGTCCTTGTTTCATTAAAAAAAAATTTCTTTGCTATCATTCTGGCCTTTTGGGGCCTTGCGCCTAGTAGCCCTGGATCTTTCTGATACACTTGGTGTAGCTGGAAAAAATGATGCAGTTAAATGCCAGATCAAAAGCAGATGGAATTGCATGCATGTTTGGGTAACTTCTAGTCTGTTACTTTTAATATCATTAATAGAATTGAAGCAATTGTGGAAACATTTAATCTTTACCTTTTGACCACTGAAAGGTGCATAATATTGACCTGAAGGACACATGCCCTCAGAAGCTTTGTTTCCCCAAAGTGGCAGAAGCCTCCTGGATAAATTCAGGAATCTCAAAATCTTGTGGGAGAATTATTATTTTCATTAATGCTTCTAAAAATGGAGAGGTCGTGGAAATTCCTCTATGCCTGCTCTAGTTATACATTGTCAGTAGTAGTAAAAGAAAGATCATAATTGGAATGATTAACATTTTGCTTCTGATGGTTGATAAAGCACAAACTTCTCCTGCTTTATCTCAGGTTCTCCCTTTAGTTTGAAACAAAATTGACATCAGAGGACCTGTGGGGTTGTGAATTTGAATTAATGGCAATGTTACAATCTTGAATATTTTGCACCTCTCACACAAAACATTCTGGTGTCTGATTGTATCTTTCTTACCTAAGAAACCCTTCTTGGCACAGTTGTAGGTCCTGCATGCATTGGCTGGGGCAGGCTCCTGGAGCAGGCTCAGGGTGGCATCTGGGTCCCGCGTTACTCTGTGACTGAGCTCAGGTGCCTCAGTCCCCTGGCAGTGGCTGTTGGCTGATATGTTGAGAGTGATCTTGGGTGCTCTGCTCTGTAACTTTCATTGTTGGCCAATTGATTTGCATGCATGGAGCTACGCAGACGACAAACTCTTTCCAAAAAGCTTGTGTGCGAGGCAATGGATGGTCAGCAGATCCAGAATCAGGACCACGGGGTTGGCTCAATAGAAATTGTAAAACCAGTTGAAGTTTAAATTGAGTCAATGGCAGTGATATTACGGGCATCCATCTGTGCCAGGGCTTCTCCCCGCGGCCTGCTGTGTTCCCAAGGTGGCTCTCCTTGCCGTCTGGAGACACATCTACATTGGCACAGAGGAGACTACAAAGACTGAGGTGCCGACTGCTCCCCTCTGGCAGTAACTGGGGCAGATGAGGCTGACTGGAGCAGCCGGGCCTGTTTGCGGGATTCTGACATAGTTCTATTAGTCCCCAGGTGTTGCTGCTATTTTTCTCATTTAAATTTCAATGGTTTTACGTGTGATTACCCCAGTTGTCTGCCAGTCTGCTGGTCACCTTTCTGACATCATCCGCCTGTTGACTCTTTAGAACAATGACAACGAGACGGCCCTGCACTGCGCAGCACAGTATGGCCACACGGAGGTGGTGAAGGTCCTCTTAGAGGAGCTGACTGACCCCACCATGCGCAACAACAAGTTCGAGACGCCTCTGGACCTGGCTGCACTCTACGGGAGGCTGGAGGTGGTGAAGATGCTCCTCAACGCACACCCCAACCTCCTGAGCTGCAACACTAAGAAGCACACCCCTCTGCACTTGGCAGCAAGGAATGGCCACAAAGCCGTGGTCCAGGTCCTCCTGGATGCCGGCATGGATAGCAATTACCAGGTAGTGGGGCGGACGTACCTCCCAGGCCCAAGGGACATAGTCATTTTGGAAAAGGCACAAGCGCCATGCTGCTGGGCTGTGTTCCTATTTAGC
This sequence comes from Grampus griseus, assembly GCF_964374135.1. Classification (NCBI taxonomy): domain Eukaryota; kingdom Metazoa; phylum Chordata; class Mammalia; order Artiodactyla; family Delphinidae; genus Grampus; species Grampus griseus. Next base: position 38,602,117 of record NC_139004.1, on the reverse strand, counting down.
ACGGTTCACATCACATGTCAGATGCTTCCATTTGCTGACTCATTGTAATGAGAAACTTTAGAGACAAAGAAACTCCTCCAGTGAGTCTGTTATTTTTTGTTTCTTTTCAGGGGTAATACATGGTCATTATACCCTGAAAAGACATGCTTATGGACTCTCTCTTGAAATTGGAAAACTTTCATTATCTTCCTATACCTGTGTTCCCACTGCCACCATTAGCGCCTCCAAAGTCCCATCAACTTGATGTTGCCGACAGGAGACTTAACATTTCTCTTTGTTGGTAGCTTTCTCCATTCAGATGAATGGCCATTTCTTAGGCTTTGCATCCACCAGACCACATTTGAAGTTAAGGTGTTTTCCCCCCCTTGTACTTTTCTTCTCATCATTCCTTCCACCCAGGAAGGTGGGGTTTTTAGGAGTGTCACCAATAGGTGATTCCAAGGGTAACAGTGCAGTTATTCATGTGTGGCCTCCTGGTGGCACATCAAACACCCAAGTATGGGCCACGATTGTGGTTTTGGAATCCAGACAAGAAAAGTGGGAAAGATAATGACAGAGGACTTTGTGTGGTTTATTTTATTTTCCTGTCCCTTCTTGTCTACGTCCCGTTTGTCGTGTGAAGCCACGCCAAACCTGGGTCACTGTTCTGATGATATCCTGCTCTGCGCTCTCATTTGCTTTCCAGACGGAGAAGGGCAGTGCTTTGCATGAGGCTGCTTTGTTTGGCAAGACCGATGTGGTGCAAATCCTGCTGGCTGCAGGTGAGAGGTTGGCAGCGCTCTTGTCTACACAGCATGCCAGGGTTGGGATCATTTCCCCCAGGATCCCTGGAGGGGGATTTTTACTGGCTGCCTTTGAACCTAATATGTGTATGTCTCCACTGGTTGATTGCAAATGTACGAAGTTCTTGTATAGCTGGATAAAATATCTTCGGATGAAAACGTTGGTTGTGCTGCCAGGAGCATTAGGTATCCTGGAATTTGACCCTCTTTGAGGCTGGCTTGAAAATTCTCACTCCCCTGGTCCACCTGGTATGCCTTTCTAGGAATTGACGTCAACATAAAAGATAACCGTGGACTGACTGCCTTAGACACTGTCCGGGAGCTGCCATCTCAGAAGAGCCAGCAGATAGCAGCACTGATCGAAGGTATGGGTCCATCTCCCTGCCGCAGGGACCAGGGGACACGCTGGCTGAACCAAGCCACTGGTATTTGGTGCAGCTTTTTTTGGTCTTTCCATGTAGATCACATGACTGGAAAAAGAAGTGCAAAAGAGGTAGATAAAACCCCCACAACCCAGCCACCTCTCATCTCCAACATGGACTCCATATCCCAGAAGTCTCAGGGTGAGTCGGCTCTCTTCTGCCAGCAAAGGGGCTCTCAGCTTGAAAAGAGTTGAACGTTCTTTGGCAGAATGGAAAATCTTAATTTAAATAATTATTTTGGGGGATTGGGAGTACTTAGTAAGTTCATATTCAAATTCATTTTTTTCCAACTACTATATGAAGTTTTCTTGGGCAAAGCTTAGGCCGTGATGGTGGACTTTTTCTTTCCTACTTTATTTTATTCTCTGCTTTTAGAATTGGCTCTGTGAGAGCTATCCTGGGATGTGTGGTAGACAGGATGATCTCAAGATGAACTCAAATCTCAGTGAAACCTTTTTTTTCTAACACACACTTTAGTGCCTTGAGTATAGCTGGCTCACAGTAAATATTTAATGAGTGTCATCTGGTTGGTAGATGTGTATATGGCAGATTTTAGTAGTCTATCATTTGTCCAACACATGTGGTCTGGGTGCTAGCTTGGGCAGTCCAGCCTCTCCATCATTAGCCAGGATCCACCTTTTCAGATTGATTGAGCAGCCTTTTGGGTCCTAGGTCTGATGAATGAGAAAGACAAAACACTGGCTGACACCTCCCCCAGATACAGATCACAATGAAGAAAGCTCGAGAAACAGAGCAAAGCCAGATACTGAAAAAGGAAAGGGATTTTTCAGAGGAATGCAGAGATGCAAGGGTTCAGGGGTTCTCAGCCTGTCTTTACTGTAGAGTCCTTGTTCCCCTCCCCTGGTCACACTTTTTTTCTTGACCTCATAATTTGCTGGTAATGGGATTAGTAGTTCACTAAGCTCTTAGCTTTCAGGGATTTTACAGTTACAGTTTTGACTCTTTGCAAGTGACCCAGAGATCCCTGGTCTATAACCAGATCCCTGGTTACTTTGCAGAGTCACAAATTTGGATCCCAGGCACTCTGAGGTTCGTAGTTGTCTAGTGAGTGAGTTGTAGCTGCACAGCGCCTTCATCTCAGAAAGGCTTCACCACCCTCTATTTTGCTTGGGCACATGGAGGTTCTTGTTAAGAATTTAAAGGGATTACTGAAGTTTTCCAGTTGTACCTTGCTACATCTTATGGTTTAAGTTTATGCTGTCATGGCATTGAGGTATTTGGGAATTTATAACGATCTTGGGAGATGTCCTTCATAGATGTCAAAGGTTCCATATTGAATTGGAGAAAAGTCTGTTCATTTCTCAGAGTATGAAGCGCAGATGAAACTCTCTATATTTATTCCTGTCCGTGGAGAAAGCCGTGATTTATTTTCCTGCTCTAGGTTAACGTTGGTCAAGTTCAGGTGGCCGAAGGGGCTTTGGGTTGTTCCTGTGGTGGGAAGTCCAAGACTGTGCTGTCCTCTCACCGACTCTCTTGCCTTCTAACCCCTCTTCAGGTGATGTGGAGAAAGCAGTGACTGAACTGATCATCGATTTTGACAGCAACATGGAAGAGGAGGGTCCCTACGAGGCTCTGTACAATGCTGTCTCCTGCCATTCATTGGACAGCACGGCCAGCGGGCGCTCGTCTGACCGGGACTCCGTGAGCAGGGAGGCCGAGACGGCGGGAGTGAAAGCTGCTGGAGTGAGGCCTGTACGTGGCTGACCCTCTGTACCGGGGTTCTGTTGTCCACCTCTGCTCTGCTGGGGAGTGGGAGAGAGGATGTGCGACCCCCAGTGCCAGCTGTGTTTCAGGGGCCTGGGTCCCACTCACCCTATTCTCCTGGGGGCTCTGCACCATCTCCCTCTTGCTTAGTGTGGTCAAACTCTACAGCTTGTGTTGAGGTACAATTTTAATTTTTCCAGTTTCAATATAACCTGTTTGCATCCTTCTGTTACTTTTTTGACCTTAGAGTAAATTGAAGCATTTTATTTCTATTTAGCCTCACTGCTGCTTCTGTCTTTGGGGCCTTTGCTATATATTGTTTGTTTCTTTCGGGAGAGCAGTTCTGTCGATGAAAGAGCTTGCTAAATAAGTTCCTGTCAGCCCTGAGTACATGTTCACCTTCCATTTGCCCTAAAAAATTTATCCATTTGTATTTGGACAGATTTTGTGTTCAGCAGGGTTGTAGCAAGGCTTAATCAGACAGTGTATGTATTAGTATGTACATTCCTATTTTTCCCATAGTTATAACCCCTCCAGCCATTGAAATAGTAGGATGGGGACAACCCTGAATTTTTCCCTCTAAAGGTCAACCTTCCCATCTGACTGCTTCTTTCTCTAGCCCTTGCTTCTTCTTCTTCTTCTTCTTTTTTAATTTTTATTTATTTTTTTTGGCTGTATTGGGTCTTCTTTGCTGAGCGTGGGCTTTCTCTAGTGGTGGTGAGTGGGGGCTACTCTTCGTTGCGGTGCACGCGCTTCTCATTGCAGTGGCTTCTCTTGTTGCGGAGCATGAGCTCTAGGCGTGCGGGCTTCAATAGTTGCAGCACGCAGGTTCAGTAGTTGTGGCATGCGGGCTCTAGAGCACGTGGGCTTCAGTAGTTTTGGTGTGTGGGCTCAGTAGTTGCGGCGCACGGGCTTCAGTAGTTGTGGCTCATGGGCTCTAGAGCGCAGGCTCAGTAGTTGTGGCACACGGGCTCAGTTGCTTCGTGGCATGTGGGATCTTCCCAGACCAGGGCTCAAACCTGTGTCCTCTGCACTGGCAGGTGGGTTCTTAACCACTGTGCCGCCAGGGAAGTCTCTCTAGCACTTGCTTCTACTTCTAGCCTTATACATTGTTCTCCAGACTCCTTACCCCCATTTTCTCTCCCAGGGTTTTACTGTGAGCCTAAGCCTGAATCAGTGGTCCCATGGCCCTTCCTTCCTGCACTATTGAGGTTTTGAGCATTGCACTTTTAATAAACAGGCATTGCTCTAACAGGATCCCAGTGATAGTCCCACCTTGAGGCATATTTTCAGGTGTATATTACTTCTTCCTGTTGGAGAGGCTGGCCCTTCCCTTTTGGTGCAAATCTGGCTTATGACCATTTTGATGATCCCTTGGCTGCCTGGTGATCCTCAGGCTTTTCATTAATTCCCTGGGAATGGCCTGCTGTTTTTGGTGTTCTTTTTTGTTCGGCTTCTTGCCCTGCCCTGGGATAGTCCCAGCATTTCAGTATGGATTTTGGAAAGGCCCACCAGTCTTGTGGTAGAACCCCTAGAGCGGGTGTTATCGAGGACTGTGATGAAACTCCTTGTCGGTGGTGAAAGCAAGTGCACGTGCCGAGCACCGCTCACACAGTGCTTCTGCAGACAGAGCTAGGGTTTTTTTTGTTTTTTTATTTGTTTGTTTCCACTTCTTTCACTGTTAGGTACAAATGAATTAGGGAAATCCAACCTGTGGAGGAAGGTGTTGCTTTCAGTGGCACTTACAGGTGATGCCCATTAGAGGGAGCTGGAGGCTTTGCAAGAAGAACACGGGATTCCTGAAGGAAGCTTTGAAGGAGCAAGTTCCTGTGAGGCTTAGCCACTGATTTACACAGGTTCTTTGTTCATCCCACTGTAGTAATCTAGCCTCCTATGGTCCTGCTAAGTAGAAACTGATACATCTTGGGGTGCATGCTTTGCCAGTTTTACTTGAGTATGTTGTTGCTGTGCTGCCTTCCTGGTCCTTGGTAATTAACTGTGGCCAAGGGACTGTTCTACGTCTGGTAAACACAGCAGATGGTATCTGTAAATCAGCTTCATAGTTCCAGGCCCCTGGGCCATAGTTTTCACTGTAGAAAAGACCATGAAAGACCCATGCTTCTCTTTCCTTCCAGGGTCCCTGGTGATTACCTCTTCCTCAAGAGCCTTTCACATTGTTCTTTCTAGGCTCCTTTAGCCTTGGGAAGGCTTCTAGGATGAGTCATTTTTGTTGTTGTTACGTTTCATTTTGGTTTTCCTCAGCTCTTTGTGTCCCACAGTTGGATAACTGGTGAGATTATGGGCCTGCTCCGTCTGCTGTTCCCCTCCTTACAAGGTGGCCCTGGACCAGGCTTGTTCCTACGCTTCTGGAGCAAAGAAGGGTGGGGAAAGTAGACTTAGTGGGAAATCTGACCTCAAAAGCTTTGTTCAGCTTGACCATATGAACTTGTTTTGGAGTCGTATCAAGATATAATACCAAGCAGTAAAGCGTGTTTAACAGAGAGATCATGGATGCCAAGTGCTAACTAACCCGGCGGCTCCTAAAACATGAGAAGTGTCTTTCCTCGCAGGTTTCTCTGAGGCTGTCACATAATTCAACACTCACCTCCACACCGACGTGTAAAAATACTCTCGTTCTAGCAACACAGTGGACTAACCTGCAAGCCAGGGAAGGAGCTGGCAGGTCAACTCCTGTTTCAGGTTCCCACCCCCTTCCCTGTAGGAACATTGACTCTCAGGCATAAATAGGACTGTGGGATATAAAGACGCTAAAAGTACAGCAGGGACAGTAGCAAAACTCTCTTCAGCCTTCTTTCACCAAAGATCATTCTGTGTATTCCTGATACTGTCTACCCATGATCTAGATAATCCCGTCTTCAGTGAGTTTCTTGCTCTAAAGCAAGGGGTTGGTGAACCAAGGCCCACAGACAGCTGCCTGTTTTTGTGAATAAAGTTGTATTTGGAACATAGCCATGCCCAGTCATTCACATATTTTCTGTGGCTACGTTTGTGCCCCAGTGGCAGAGTTTACTGCAAACCCTAAAATATTTACTGTGTAGCCCTTTAAGAAAAAGCGTGCCAACCCCTGCAAGGGCAGATAACTGACAAATAGTCCTTTTTTAAATGGGCTGAGATGAAATAGGGTTTTCATATGCTAATGATACATAATAGTAATCATTGAAGGAGGTGACCAAGGATAAGAGACAGTTCTGAGGTTTGAATAACATTCAAGTTTGAGCAGGAGTTGATGTTTTTGTCCTTGATTGCTTTCCTCATTACTTCCCTAATAATTTTGGTTTGTTAGAACTCTGACAAGTTGATTCTTTTGATTTAGTGTTTCCTCTTTTTAGAGTAGATTGGAAGTTGAGCCACTGGTTTTCCTATACTCGAGTTTGTGTATCAGTATCATGAAGGACATTTTCTGATGAGGTAGTTGTGTGTTTTCAGTGCTGATATTTCTCACTGTGGTCAAGGATATGACAGAGGTGTTTATAGTCTCTGCTACAAACATCAAAAAACAAAGAGCAATGCTAATTGAATTGTGTATGTGTGCAGGGTTCTCCATCTTGTTCAGATACTAAACGTTGAGTTTAGTCTTTCAGGGGAATTCTTTACATTATTCTTTTTTATTTCCAAAGACTGAGATAAGAGTAAACCAAAGAGTTAAATTCTTGAAAAAAGACATAGTAAAATACTTATTTTCTCTCTTCTACAGAGGGAACGTCCTCCGCCTCCAGCAAAACCACCACCCGATGAAGAGGAGGAAGACCGCATAGATAAGAAGTATTTTCCCTTGACAGCTTCTGAGGTAGAGGGTTGAAGGTTTACTCCCATCACTGAAATATGATTTTTTGGAAAGTGCATCAAATGCGTGCTTAAAGAAGACTTTGCTTTGTCATTGTTTTTATCACCTCTTTGGATTAGTAAATTTGCATTGTGTATATCAGTAATCCAAAGTAGGACCTTTCAAACTCACTCAGAAGTACTGAGCAAGGAATTTTACTAGGCTCTCTAGCAGATGGGCCAATTATTGATCAGCCGTGCCACATGGGAAGCCAAACATGCACATTTTCCTGGCTCCATTAGGCTAAACAGTCTCACTTTTGGCTCTTGTGCCTGTGTTGTCTTTTGATACAAAGTGTGGAGTATCCCCCTAATCACTGTTCTCTAGACTGGGTCAGATTAGCAAGCTTTGATGCTTGTGACCCAAAAGGCCTTATTTCTGTTTTTGCAATTTCCCTCTTCATTTCATATGAAGAATCTGCACCAGGACAGACATGGAAAATGTCATGAAAACTCAACTAGAAGAGAAATAAGAGTCATGGGGGCAGGGGAAATCAAAGGAGGTAATTTGAAAAGAATAGTTCACCTTTTCAAAAAAGAAATGTTATCCTGGGGCAAATGGTTCAACCTTCTCACTTAGGTATATGAAGAAAATCATGTTTTCCTTAACCTTTCATCTTCACAATGCTCCTTTAACACTTCCTGCCATTCAGAGAATATATTTATTGAGTGTTTATTCAAAATATTGTATAATTTCAATAGTTTTTTGTAGCTCATTCAATGCCCTATTGTTCTTTAACTTAAAAACCAGCTAACATAAACTAGTCAATTAAGTCTCATTACTTTGTCCCCAGAAGTCGGAGTTAAGTTTTTTTTACTGCCATGGACCATCCAGTGAGACAGGTTCTTTTATTTAATATAAACATATGCAACCAGAAGGATGACATCAGTTTGACAAAATGTATAAATACAAAGAAGCCCTTTTTAGAATGTAAAGTCAGTGTTGGAGATAGGGATGATTTCTGTGCTAGGTACAAATTCTGTCCTTATTTCTTCCTATCCCTTAATTACAAAATACTTACTATCATGACTCAACTAAGGGGTCTCTAGAATTACAGGCTCTAGGGTAATAATACATTGCCAGCAGATACAAGCGCATGTAGTAAACCCCTACACGTTTTTATATAGAGGTTTGCTTTATTACTCCCTTTTTACAAGGAGAAACCTAGTAATATAGAGCGTATTCAGTTGGGGCTGGGTCTGTGTAAATGCCCTATACCACCTCTTTAACAAGGACTTGGATTAAATTTTCTGGTGCCCAAGGGTAAGGGCAAGGCTCCTAAAGAACTATTGGATAACCAGCACTTTCTTTTCTCCCAGGACTTTCTAGAGCATACAGTTTGGCAATAATACTGTATCAAAAAGTAGGGGGAGGGCTTCCCTGGTGGTGCAGTGGTTGAGAGTCCGCCTGCCGATGCAGGGGACACGGGGTCGTGCCCCGGTCCGGGAGGATCCCACATGCCGCAGAGTGGCTGGGCCCATCAGCCATGGCCACTGAGCCTGTGCGTCTGGAGACTGTGCTCCGCAACAGGAGAGGCCACAGCAATGAGGGGCCTGCGTACCGCAAAAAAAAAAAAAAAAAAAAGTAGGGGGAGAAATATCCCTATTACTCTCCTGGATTGGAGACTGTGTCTGAGCTACATCTTCTAGGACTCGCCTCCGAATAGCCTGGAATCCTGGATCAGTTGGACAACCATAGTCAGTATTTGGAAGACCCTGAGAACCCTGGCTTTGCTTCCTAAGTGATGATTATAAGTACATAAATATAGAGGTGATGTGCTCTGGGTTATTATCCTTTTAATGATCAAGACAGATTCTGTTTGCGATAGTCTGAGTGGATAAGTCTTCTCCAGAAATAGACTTTTTTTTTTGGACTGTATTCTTCACCATCTTCATTTCTTATACTCTCAAAGCTTTAATACCCTAAACCTCATTCATATCCTAGCAGGCGAGCAATCTGACCCAGTGTCCGTTTACTGTTCTTGAGGCTTCTCATTGTCAGATGGCCCTTAAAAGCCTTTAAGAGAAGCTGAGTATACTGACTCCAGGAGAGCTGATCAGAGTAATGACCAGATCATGAAACTGTCTTAAAAAAAATTAAACATATTCACATATGCGTGTGCACACACACAAGCTAGTTAGCTGTTTTTGCCCCACCAAAGGGGCTGCCAACTGCATCGGACTGACCGGTGCCTTCTCTATGCTCAGATGTGCTAAATGTTCATGGGAAGTTGCAGCTGCTGTGGTATCTCTTCCCAGAAAGCTGCCCACACCCCAACTGGCCATTCCATTGGTCACAGTTGGGTGGTAACTGGTAGTCGCTTTTCTCTGCAGCAAAAATGTTGCTTTCCATGTAGCAGAGAATACTTTTTTTTTTTTTGGTTTGATTTATTGCAAGCCCTGGAAGAAAGGGGAAAAAGATTAAGGAGTAATTTAGTAAAGAGCAGAATCCTTTGTTGTGAATCAGTTATTGCCATATTCACTATGACACAGGGCTTCTTGAGTGGGAGCTAGGAAGACTTGAAGAAAAGCAGTTTATTGCTTTTTTGGTGAGATTTTAATCCCATAGCTGGCAGAGGCCAGGACCAAGAGGAAAAGATCACCCTACGAGTTGTGTGGGTATGAGCAGGGGACACTCATTAGACATCTGAAGGAGGGAGAGGATTCTGAATTGGGTGGAGAAACCACACTTTCCAGAAAAAAAATGAGGCCAGCTTGATCCAGAATCAAGGGGAGTGAATTTTATGGCCCTGGCTCTGCTGGGAGCTCTCTGTGTAACCGGGTTTTGTCACCTGCAAAAGGAACGAGCTGGAACCAGGTACTCTCTAGCTGTGACTGTGATGGTTCGGGTCCCTTCCAGCTCTGCCGTTTGCTGGTTCCCTGCTTCCACTTGTGCACAAGAGCCAGGCATGCAGCAAACACAGGTCCAGTGGGTCTGATTTTCCAGATGGAAGTCATCAGACCCGTCCTGCTTGGGAAGAAAGGGTATTATAGGCCGGGCACCCAGGCTGTCAGATACCTCTCACAGAAGTCTGCCTGGGGCTATGTGAGAGCTCTTGCTGTGCGCAGAACACTCACAGAATCAGATTTCCAGGGCTCTGCCTAAGTGATGGCTCTGGGTGTGTAAACTTGCAGAACACAAATTCCTGTCAGTAAAGCCTGTGGTATTAAGTTGACACTGTCTGAACTGCTTAATGGTCCCTCTTTGTTCCCTTAATTGTGTTCCTGTGAAGAAGCAAAAGGAATAAGTAATACAGGCAAGTAGCTCATTGTAATGAAATAGCTTTTAGCTTCCAGGTGGCTCTCAGTCAGTGGAGGTTCCTGCTGTGCTTAGCAGAATTTTGGAGAGACCACCATCCTGCCTTTGGAGTGGCAGCCTTGTTAACAAAACAGGAGCTGCAGTCTCTCACTGAGTCTGAGGCTGCTAGAATCTGTGTTGTCTCATTAGGCTGTAACGCTGTGAGCTATGCCTCCAAGAAGCAAGATCCTACTGAATCACAAACCTGCTTTGTTTCCGGTGGGCCGTGGGGCACATCAGTGAAGGAGGAGGTTTCAGTGGCACCACAGTGCCACACTTGTAGGGTCCTGTTGTTTGTTAGGTGGACTTGTGAACCCCGCTCACCCCCTCGTTCATAATATATTACTTGTTCTAGCCAAACTGCTCAAGAAGAGATTTTGTGCTTTGGTTGGCTTTCCTAATTGCCAGTCTATGATTATTCTTAATTTGCCTGTGAAACACATTGGCTTCTTAGGAGAGATGAGCTAGAATTATCCTCTAAAGCAGGTATCTCCATTCTCTCTCTCAGTGTGACTGTAGCACTGATCGTGATGTTTCTGGCTTGGTTCGAGATGCCTGGCCCCTCTGGTACCGTGACTGGCTGTGGCCACCAGGCCCCCAGCTGACTCAAGCCAGTTGGCAGGTGTAGGGGCCAGCTCTGGTCAGTCATTTCATCAGAGACACTTGGCTGCCTGGGTTAGGGATTTCTCAGGAGACAGAGCTGCTTTTTCTCCACTGAAATTCCTACTGCCCATCCACTTGCCTCTTTTCAGAACAGAGCTTGGTGGAATTGATTTAAAATTGCATTTTCATAGGTGTGGTAGGAAGCCAGCTTTGGGGAAATCCTCGTCTATAACCCACAGGGCCTATGAGGAAGGGCTTACAAAAATAGAGAAGGATTTACAGAATGCTTTGTTCCTAGTAAATATCAGTCAGTCAGGGTCAGTCAGAAGTCATGCTGATTCCCTCTTGAGAAGAGGGGAAGGATCCCAGCCTTGGGGTACTGTGTGAGCATATTAGGAAAGAAGCATGAAGAAAGTAGGCCTTATGATGCATGGTGGCTAAAAACCGCTTGGGAGGTGTTACCCACAGAAAGATCCTGCAGAACACTGAAGAGGGAAGAGGCAGGGGAGGGGAGGATCTTGGATTTTATGGCATTTTGAAGGATGAAATGAGGGAAGGAAAGGGGAATATTTTAATCCAAGGCCATTGAGATTTGAGGTCCAGGTGTGTAGCCAGGAAAGCATTTTGATTCCCTGTGACACTTGATGTATTTACCTTCTCTTCCCCTCTGATGAAAAAGGAGCCAGTAATCTCAAATTTGTTTGGCATAACCTGTCTGGGTGTTAGCCCCCCACCTGAGAAGGACCGTGGTGTTTGTTTCTCTTAGGTCTTGACCGTGAGACCCTGGATTCAGGGGAGCGCAGCCAGGGAGGAGGACGAGCATCCTTATGAGCTACTGCTGACAGCAGAGACAAAGAAGCTGGCATCCGTGGATGGAAAGACAAAAGGTAGAGCCCCCACCCCTGCTCCTGGCAGAAACAACTCTGAAAGGATTTTTTTTTTAAATTAACTTATTTATTTATTTATGGCTGCGTTGGGTCTTCGTTGCTGCACACGGGCTTCTCATTGCAGTGGCTTCTCTTGTTGCGGAGCACGGGCTCTAGGCGCGTGGGCTTCAGTAGTTGTGGCTCGTGGGCTCTGGAGCACAGGCTCAGTAGTTGTGGCGCACGGGCTTGGTTGCTCCGCGGCACGTGGGATCTTCCCAGACCAGGGCTGGAACCCGTGTCCCCTGCGTTGGCAGGCAGATTCTTAACCACTGCGCCACCAGGGAAGTCCTGAAAGGATTTTTAAAGTTTGTGATCCTGGGCGGAGGGAGATGATGGTGTTCCTTGGGCTGGGGAAGTTGGGTTTCAGGGCAGTCTGGGCAGTGGGTGTATTATGGCCTTTCATTTTCAATACCTTGGGCTGGAGTGGTCTTGTCACCTTTCAGCGTGCGAAGCAAGGAAAAGGTTGGGTCAGACTAGGTGAGTGCCGTGGGAGGGGAGGCTGCCAGCATTGTGGCAGAGATTGATTTGGGGTCTCAAATCACAAACCCTCAAGTTAATGTGGTGGAAAAACAAGCCCAACAAGTCATTCCCCTTGGGTTCAGGCTGCCGGCACAGACTCTGCTTTGAGTCCTGACCTCAGACTGAGACACTTCTGGGGAGGGGCCCGTGATTGGCTGCCACCCGGTAACTGGAGTGCTCTGTCGCCTTGGCCTACTTTCATCGCCTCTGCAAAATTCAGTTTCCTCTGCGAGGGGTGAGGGCTGCAGGACTGAGAACCAGCCAGGCAGGGTAAATGTGGTCCCGACAGGGGTGAGTGTGCACCGCTGGAGCATTTGGGACAACCTCCGTCTCCTAAGGAAGAACAAGAAGGGGCAGTGCAATTCCCCTTGCAGTTTGAAGGAACTCCTGCGGCCTCTCGCAGCTCTCTATCGCTTGCAGGTCCCAGGTCCTTCACGGGGTATTATTACTGCTTCCTTCAGTCCTCTGACAGCCCATGGTTCAGGTAAGACTGGGGGATGCAGTGGTGTCTTTTGAAGTACCCTTTATGAGGCCTGTCAGGGTAGGAGTGGCTAAGAGAATGTGTGCAGATGTGTCTGACACTGCAGACCTTATTTTTAATGGTCCTGTGTAAAAGGTTTCTCCTCCTTAAATGCAGAAATTTTGTGGTTATTTTCATGGTAGTTGTTTTGATTTGTTTTAATGGTTTCCATTTGGAGCTTTTAAAAAAAGTTATGATTTAGAAACAGTAAAATTTACCCTTTTTGTGTACAGTTCTGTGAGTTTTGGTACATACAGTCGTTTGACTGCCGCCACAATCAAGATACGGAACAGTTTCATCACCAAAAGATTCTCCTGTGTACCTTTGTTGTCAGTCCTGCCCCCCTCCCTTACCCTGGGCAGTCACTGCGCCAATGTCTGTCGCAATGATTTTGCCTTTTCCAGCATGTCGTATAAATGGAATCATATAGTACGTACCTGAAAAGGGTTCCCAGACCCAGTTCCTGTGTGTGTGTGTGTGTGTGTGTGTGTGTGTGTGTGTGTGTGTGTGTGTACGTCAGTGGGGTGTATGAGAATTCAACTTAATTCTGACACTATCTACCTGGGGATAGAATCAGATTCCACAGGTAAAGGGCTCAGTCCCACAAGACCGCCCTCCACTTCAGATGCTGATCACAAGCCCAGGTTAACATCTGTGCTTCTGACCAACTGGCTACAAAATGGAGGCTCCAGTGACTCCCTCCAACTTAGGATGCCAGTTGCAAGTCCAGGTTGTTACCTGGACTTGAACCTGGATATAAGTTGTTTATCAGATATATTATTTTCTGACTAGCTATAAATCAGAGGTTCCCACGACCCTCTTCTCAGGTTCAATTGATTTGCTAGAATGCCTCACAGAACTCAGGAAAACCCATTTACTTCACTAGATTACCGATTTATTTTAAAAGGATATTAAAGGATACAAATCAACAGCCACATGTAGAGATACATAGGGCGAGGTCCCGAACAGAGCTTCTGTACTCCTGGAGCTTGGGGCCTGGCATGGTGGCATGCAAAAGTGTTCTGGTTTCCCCCATGTGGAAGCCCTTGGGGAAAAAAAGGGACCAAAAAGCTGTCTTTTTTGGTTTTTATGGAGACTTCATTGCACAGTCATGATTGACTAAATCATCTGCTAATGGCATTGATTCAACCTCAAACCCCCTCTCCCTTCCCTGGGAAATCGGGATGGGACCGAAAGTTCCAACCCTCTAATCACATGGTTGGTTCTCCTGGCAACCAGCCCCCACCCTGGGGTGGTATCCAAAAGTCACCTTCAGGGAATTCCCTGGCTGTCCAGTGGTTAGGACTTTCACTGCTGTGGCGTGGGTTCAGTCCCTGGTTGGGGAACCAAGATCCCACAAGCTGCACAGCACAGCCAAAAACCAACTAACCAACCAACTAACCAAAAGTCACCTTCATTAACAGCTTATCAATCAGAAAATTCCTTGGGTTTTGGGAACTGTAAGCCAGGAACTATGGATGAAGACCAGGTGTATCAGAGAAATATATTTTGGTCATCCGAATGGCCAAATATATATATATATATTTCCTATGAATCACAATTTTCCAGTACCCTTTTGAGTCTGGTCCCTTTCACTTAGCATAATTCATTTGAGACTCATACTTGTTGCATGTATTAGTAATTTGTATTTGTTCCTTTTCATTTCTGAGTAGTATTCCATTGTATGGACATACCACAGTTTATCCATTTTCTAGTTGAGGGCCGTTTGGGCCATTTACAGTTTTTGGCAATTGCAAATAAAGCTACTATAAACATTTACATACAGGTTTTTGTGTGAACATAGGTTTCATTTCTCTTGGGTAAATGCAAGAAATGAAATTGCTGGGTCTTATATAAATACATGCTTAACTTTATAAGAAACTGTGAAACCATTTTCCAGAATGGTTCTACCATTTTGCATTCCCGTCAGGATTACAATTGCTGTGTGTGTTCCCCAGCACTTAATATTGTCAGTATTTTAAAATTTTAGCCATTCTAATAGGTGTGTAGTGATATTTCATTCTGGATTTAATTTGCATTTCCCTAATGACTAATGATGTGGAGCGTCTATTAATGTGATTCTTTGCCATCCTTGCATCTACTGAAGTTGCCATTTCAACATCTTTTGCTCATCAAAAAAATTGGGTTGTTTATTATTATTGAGTTGTAAAGATTCTTTATATATTTTGGATATAAGTTCTTTATCAGATATATTATTTTCTCCTAGTCTGTGATTTGTCTGTTTATTCCCTTAACAGTGTCTTTTGAAGAGCAGAGTTTCTTAATTTTGATAAAGCTCGATTAATCCTTTGTTTTTCATAGATAAGGTCACGAATATTTTTTCCTATATTTTTTCTATAAATTTTATAGCTTTAGGTATACATTTAGATCTATGATTCATTTTGAGTTAATTTTTTTATATGGTGTGTGGTATGGGTAGCGATATATTTTTTTGCACATGAATGTCCAATTGTTTTAGCACTATTTGTTGGAAAGACTGTCCTTTCTCCATGGAATTGCCTTTGCTACTTTGTTATACTCTTTTTCAGAATTGTTTTAGGTATTCTAGTTCTTTTATCTTTCCAGACAAAATTTTAGAATCAGCTTATTGATTTCTACAAAAAGTCCTGCTGGGGTTTTTCTTGGAATTTTGTGTTGAGTCTCTATAGCAGTTTGGGAAGAACTGATATCTTAACTGTATTAAGTCTTCCACTCATGTTGGTGGATTTTTAATTAAAGCTTTAAAGAGAGTGGAGTGGAGCATTGATGCCTACTCTAGTTGTTTAGTAATAAATCATACTGAAATTAACCGTTGAAGAACAAGTTCTCAGTTAATTTAATGCTCTGTTTGAAAGTGGTTCTTAGTGAGGGAAGAATCTTTAGTATCGTGGAGGAGTGAGATTCTAATTCTTTCTTTCAAAGGCTTGATCTGGAACCCCTACAAGATAGCTGGCTCAGCCTTTGAAAGGAATGAAAGGGGAAACTTTCCCAGATGAACTTCATAAATGGGGCCAAGTGCCCTTCTATCCTCAGGTTAAGAAATCTCCAGGTTAAGGAGAGAACTACCAAGGAGGATTTCTGACCTCACATCTCATCCTCCTTTGCTTTGGTTTCTTCCAGCTCTGCAGCATTGGGCTAACTGTTGAGAGTGGGCAGTAGGGGAAACAGATTTAATTGAACCACAGCATGGGAGGTGTGCCTGCCTCCAGGCTAGCTGCTTAGATCACTCAAAGAGCTTTCAGACAAAGGAGTTGAGACATTAAATATGAAAATAGGCTCTGCCAATTTCTCCGTAGCCTGGAAGAAATGCCTGTTAGGATTGGTAAAAGTGAGGCAAGTCAGCTGATGATGTCGCATGTTAGTACATATTAAATTTTGCCTGCTTTTCCACTAATGTCATTATCTTAGGCAGCTTTTATGAATTAATTCATCAGTTTTCAAAAAGGCCGTGTTAATGAGACTACCAGAGCTTTCAGCTCCTCCTTTATAATTGAGGAAACTACAATGTGAGGGCTGGGATAGGAGATTTTTTAAAAATTACATTTTAAAGTTACATTCATTTTAGTTCACTGGAAAGAAAAATTTCAAATAATAGAAAAGTGAATGCACACAAAATGCTCAGATTCTCTGCTACCCACAGTTGCCATTGGTGGCCATAGTTTGAAAGTATGCTGTATGCTTCAGGCCCTTTGCTATCTTAATATAAAAGTGACCATGTGAGATTTTGTTTGTTTTTAACCTAAAATAGGATCATATTTTACAAACTGTTATGCAAACTTTTTTTTTTTACAATTTACCTTGTTCATAGATCATAAATACAGTTTTGTCACAGTCCTAAAATCTACCTTATTCTTTTAAAATTTTTGTTAAATATCCCATAACTCATTTTTCTATTCTCTAGCTGATGTATGTTTATGTTGTCTTCAGTATTATTTCTGTTATAATTTATGCGGCTGTGGACATTCCATACAGACATTCTTACATGCTTATACGAGCATTTCTCTAAAAGACATTGATAGAAAGTAGAATTAGCAGGTCAAAGTGTAGGTACATGTCTAGATCTAATTGGTGGAGCCACATGGCCCTTCCTTAATGGTGAACGAGCATGCTCTTTTCCCTATACCTTTACTAACATGGAATATTATCACGTTTTAATGCTCTTTACCATGGTAAGCAAAAAAAGTGACTTTAGAATTTGGCATTTGCCTGATCTAGTGAAATTGAGCACCTTATCTTGTTGATTAGTATTATATATTTAGTCTATGAGTTGCCTATCTTTTTCCTTTCCACTTTTCTACTTAGAAACTAATGGTAGTAGAAATACTTTGTATAAATACCGATAATATTTGACCAAAGTGGCACTCAGAGGAAAGTTTTTATCCTTAAATTCATTTGTTAAAAAATAAGAAAGACTAAAACTTAACCAAAAGAAAGTATCAGAGAGGAATTAATAAAGATAAAAGCAGATAGTACACATCACCTACTTTATGGTATGCAGGTACACCTCAGTTAAACACAGAAAGAAAACAAGGAAAACAAAGAATGAAATTAAAAAATGAAAAAAGCAATAGACTTGAATATTGCAATGAAAACTTGTCTGTTTTTTAAAATATCTCGATATTTCTGATCAAGAAAAGGGAAATACAACATGTAGGAATAATATAAGAAATATAAAACCATAAATGCAGAGATTTTAAAAATAAATAGAAAGAATTTATAAGAATAATTTTTTTTATTTGGTTAGTTAGAAGTTTCTACCATCCTCCTGGGATGAATTGTCTGGGTGAATTATTGGTCCATCACAGTGACTAGCTGAGGAGGGGTTACTACTGGCATTCAGTGCCCAGTGACCAGGAATCCTAAGCATCTTGCGCCATGCAGGACAAACCTTCACAGTGAAAAATCTTCCCAGAAGGAGAAAGCTTTAATAGATCCATGAAGTAGAAAGCCCATCTCCCTTCCCCCACGAAGGCACTAGGCCCAGATTTTATGACAGTTTTATCCGACTAGATATTCCTCTGTTATTTCAATTGTTTCCAATGTAGAAGAAGTCTTCTGAAATCTTTATACAGGACTAGCGTAGCAGAGCAGTGTTTTGTGTATCACTTATTTCTCTATAGTGTTTAACTCTTTGCCCACTGGACATTGGGGGCCTGCTACTGCCCAGAGAAACAGTGGACAACTTTACAGGTTTGCTAGCAAATAGGAAAGTAGCCAGGAGCTCTAAAAGTCATTGTTCTCTGTGGTGCTTTTCTGCAGCATCCACTAATAGTGCTTAGGTCCAGGTGAAGTGGTTACTTAACTTAGGACAGTGATGCATGATTATCTGAAGACAGTGATACATGTGGACTCTTTGGCACAAGCTACACTTCGGAGGTTTTAAGATGCAGTTAAATCAGTATTCCCGAGAGCTGTGCATTTAGGTCCACGTGAAGTTTGTGCACGAGTATGAAGACCTCAGTCTTCTTGGAGGGGAGGAAAATATTATTTTAGCTTCTCCCTCTACTCCCACATCCAAAGGGCTGCCAATTTCTGAGCCTTCGGGGAATTCTATAGTGTGAATTTTGGCTTTTCCCTTAGGCAACTTGGGATTGAGTTTTCTTGGGGGTACTTTCATTTGCACATCTTATAGTAGGAGGCCCACTTTTACTATTAGTTTAGTAAGACTTTGGGAAGAAGCTTTAAATAAGTACCTGTATTCAGTCCACCATCTTTGCCGGGAAGTCCAGGCTAGATATTCTTGGTAGATTCCAAGCTGTAAATTTGGATGCTTTTCCCAAAGGCAAAAAATGTAAATGAGAGAGTTTAACAATTAAGCCTCATCTTCAGCAGCTTCCTCTTCTCTCACCCCTTGCATTAGAGGAGCCCTACTATATAACTGTCTTGCTCTTATCAATTTATATTTCTGAGTTGGAATAGTTTACTTTTCTTTCCATTATGGAACAAGTTAGAACTTTGTCAGCTATGCATCTATATTTTCTTTCACCAAATGTATCAACAGCCATTATATACAATATGTATACATGAGACATATGTAAAATAATCATAAAAGGGCAGAATATGTTAAATTCATGTAAAGTGGTATAAAAGTAATTTCAGAGTTCAAAGAGGAATAAATTGTGTCAGTGTAAGAGATCAGGGATGGCTTTATGAAAGAAGTGCATTTGAGCTGAACCCCAAAACAGAGAATTGTACTTGATTGGCAGAAATAAGGAGGAAGGAGAGGGCCTTCCAGACGGAGGGAGTGGCATAAATAACAGGAAGATGACAGGAGATGATAGCATGTTTGGAGAATGGAAAATAATCCAGTTTGGCTCGAACAAAGGACTAGTCGTAGAATACAGGATCTCAAATGGCAGTCTTTATTCCAAAGACCATGAAGTATTGTTGAAGCTTTTTGAATGAGGTGACAGGATAGAAGCCACACTTTAAGTACAGTCGTCACTTGGTATCCTCAGGGGATTTGTTCCAGGGTACCCCCCCACCCCCCCACCCCCTAGATACCAAAATCCTCAGACCCTCAAGTCCCTTATATAAAATGACACAGTTTTCATATATAACCTACCTGTATCCTCCTGGATACTTTAAATCATCTCTAGATTACTTCTAATACCTAATACAATGTAAATGCTATATAAGTAACGATAGTTGCTGGCACATGGTAAATTCAAGTTTTGCTTTTTGGAACTTTCTGGAAATTTTTTTTTCTGAATATTTTCAATATGTGATTGGTTGAATCCACAGATGCAGAACCCATGGATATGGAGGGCTGACTGTTTGTATAATTGTAGAATTTAGATTGCACTTGGGAGAGACTGGAGTCAGGAATACCCTGAAGTCAAGAGACTTCAAGAAATCTCTTGAAGGAAATTAGAGCCCAAACTAGGGGGATAATAGAAAGTGATAGGAAGGAGAATATGGATAGCAGAGGTTTTGAAGATGTAGCATTAACAGGATCTTACAACCAAATATGGATGAAAGAGGAGGAGAGAGTATTGAGGATGATTCTAAGGTTTTGAGCCTGGTTATTTGGGGAAATAGCGTGCAACTAACAGAATAGGGAATTGAAGGAGGGGCGCATTTGAGGAAGTACATTAAGTTCAATTTTGGACAGGTTAAGTTTGAGATGTTTCAGGTACCAGAATATCCAGCTAAAAATACTCGATAAGCACTTGGAAATGTGGGTCTGATGTTCAAGAGAGATGTAAGGATTAGAAATACAGATTCATGAATCATCCACATTGAGGTGATGGATAACATAAGAGAAAATTGCTGAGGGAAAGACTAGAGAGATTGAAGAGGTCAAGAATAGAACTTACTTTTAGAGGAAAATAAAGGAAAAACATGGGAAGATAACCAGGATAATGCAGTGTCTTAGAAGCCATCACGGAACTTCCAAAAACCCCCAAATCACTGTGGTTTAAACAAGATAGAAGTCCAGAAGTAAGGAGTCCAGGGCTAGTATGGCAGCTCATGATGGTCAAGGACCCGGTCTCCTTCTGCCGTCTCATAGGTCATGATGACTATTCAAGTTCAAGCTATCAGCACAGGCCAGAGGAAAGGAGAGAAGAAGAGTACTTTAAAGACAGCTCTCAAAAGTTGCACATACCATTCTCACTTATAAAACCCATTGACCAGAGCTTGGTCACATGGCTGCACCTAGCCACAAAGATGAGAAATGTAGTCTGTATTCTAGGTGGCTGTGAGCCAATCTAAAAAAAATCCCATGAGAGAGTGTGTGCTGGGGACAACTGGTAAACAGTTTCAAATGATACAGAAAGAGCTAGAAGGACAAAGACTAGAAAAATTGGACAATTGACCATTGGTAAATCCTAGATGGGGAGGTACTTCTCTGAGGCAATTGGGAAGAGATGAAATTATCCCCAGATTTTGACATCATGTTGAAAATAGTTCAGGAAGTTTGACCTAGACCTTCTCAGGAAATTGGTGCGATTATCCTCCGAGAGTATAGGTGCTATGGGAAAGATGACGATTAGAAAAGAGTGGCAGAGGCGAGAAATTGATCTTACGGGGATGTCATAGTTTTCAAAAGGTGAATAAAAGGTCGGCTGAGCCTGGTAGTCAGACTCACGTTTGAATTCCTGTCTACCACTTCTTGGCTGGAGGCCTTGAGGAAGCCATTTAACCTCTTTAAGCCTCAGTTTCGACAGGTAAAGTAGGGTTACAAATTCTTCCCTCACGGTTGCTGTGACTATTAAAAAAGGACATGCTTAGCACAGTGTCCGGCACAGAAGAACTAGTACCTAATACTTGGTAGCTAATGGAAGACAGCTGAGTTAAATACATTGGTAGAGGACTCAGTCAGTTGTTTCTTGAGTATTCAGCAGGGCTCAACATTCCAGCAACTGGAGAAGAGAAAGCAAATGGTTGTGAATACCCAGTGTTGGAACTGGCAGAAGATCAAGGGAAACAGAGATGGCAAGTGTGCTATTAAATCGGGCACGGTTAAATATTATGGCCGGTTGGAAACTGATCCAGGCAGAGCTGGTAATATTGAATAGGGGAGTCTGAGGGGCCAGGGGGTCCAACAGCAGGCAGTGAACAGACTCTTTAGGAAGAGTTTAGGGAAATAGGGGAGCTGTCAGTTAATCAGGACCAAGTCCAGGTAGAACAGTCCTGAGTCCCAAAGCTGGGCTGTGCCCGTGGGTGCTGCCGTGGGTGGAGGTGGTTCCTGACCTGAGCATCCTCCACCGTGCTGTTACACATCACCCTGAACCAAACTTGCAAGACGGCTGGACCTTCCCTGGCATTTGAGTTTCATTTTGCCTGGTTCATAGGGCCACTTAGAAGAACCCTGTCTCCTTTGTAGAGTCGGGAGAAAGGAAACGAGACTGTTCAGTGTTAGCTTGAAGAGCAGTTTGGAAATGGTTGTAAATAAAAAATGATGATAATGATGGCAGCTTATGTTAACTGAACGCGTCTTATGGGCCAGCTGCATGCCGAGTTCAGTTACACTGATTAGGTCATTGAATAGCTCAAGACAAATCTTCCGAGTAGAGGCTATTTTTATCCCTGTTTAAGATGAGGAAGAAAAAGTTAGGCATTAGAGCTGGCCCTTAAGCTCTAGCGTGGCCGAATCCAAAGCCTGTTTAACCATGAGGTTAAATCATTTCCCCTGAAGCCCTGCTACTATTCATGTTTTAATGTCACAAAGCTGGAAGGGAACTTAGGTCATCTAATCACAGATTCAAACCGTACTAAATCTCAAAGCCCTAGAGAATGCATCCCAGCCGTTCATTTTTTGAAAGAGACCCAGAGAGGAAAAGTCACAGGGCTGGGGCTCCAACTTGGACCTCTTGAATCCCGGTCCAGATCTTCTTCTATTTCTCTGGTTGTCATGGACCAGAAAGGACTCTCAGTCTATTTGTCTTATCAGATCACGATCTCCAGCAAATGTCTCCATAACATACTCGGTGCCTTCTTTCTGAGGAAAGCACGGTGACCCTCCAAAAGCAGCCATGGACTTGGGAGTTCCCTGGGCACACACAGTTTCTGATGATCACCACAGTGACTAAGCATTTGGAAGGTTCCAATCCTAAGGGAACAAAGAAAACAGAGCAGCCCAGGAAACTGGAGTATCCCAGCCTTCTCCTCGGAGCCTGAGGATTGATTTAACGTCGCAAGTCCTCACATGAGCTGCATTTTTCAGCCCTCATTTAAATCGGCAGAGGTGACTGATAATGTGTAAATGTTAAAATGTTATCATTCAGAAGCCCTTGAGAATCCCCATGGATCATGATAGTAATTAAAATGCAGCATAGAAGACCCCTTGCTTCAGCAGGTCACAGGGTAAAAGAAAAATGCGCACCCAGAATGAATAAAAATGGAAAGTCGAAGGGACTGGGAATTAGCATACTGGGGTGTCCTAGTATTCAGTGGAGCAGCTGGCCTTGATGTATGGGGAGAGTAAGGACACAGCCCTCCCCGTGTCCTGTTCCCTCTTAGTTTCTCTCCTAGAAGGGCAGGTTGTGAGGAGTGCTGGGTGCAGCATAGGAGGAGGGTTGGAAAAGCTGTGGAGTTCCCAGGGTGGGAGCATAGTGATTCTCAGTTGAAGGAAGACCTCGGGCCTGAGGGTTCTCTTCTGCGAGCCTGCGAGTCCACGAGCCCCTAGGCACAAGGTTCCTGTCACTGATTTTTCTAAAATATTTCCACTTCTCTTTAAGCCTGTCAAGGCCTTTCTTCTCCTTCAATACCCAGCTCAAAAATCTACCTCTTCTGAGAAGCCTCCTGGTTCAAAGTTATCACACTCTCCTTTCTGCTCACTGCACAGTGCATTTGGTTTATACTTAAAGCATCTATTAATCTTTGCCTTGCATTCTAGTCATTTCTTTATATGCTGGTCTCTTCCAATAGCTAGTAAGCTCGTGGAGCAGAGTCCTTGTCTTCATCTTTATATCTTCAGGTGCCCCCTGAAGACAGACATTGTGCACATGCGGATTGTGGGAATGGGTGGTCACAGTGACAATTCTGGGGCCTATCTCAGTTTCTCACTTCAGCATTCTCACTGTATTACCTTCTGTCCCCTCCTTCTGCTGTCGAGAGTTATAAGGATGATGAAGGCAATGGATGTTGGTACTTGTCACGTACACTGTCGCTGACGATCCTTGTGACAAATCCGTGAGGAACAGAGAAGTAGTTGGTCTCATCTGTGAGCAGAATATGTTGTTATGGTCCCTGTGTGGAGAATAACAGTTGTTACCATCTCTTGAGAGCTGGCATGTGCCAGGCATGGTCCTAAATGCTTCACATATATAATTTAATTCTCATAACAAGCTTATGAAATAAGTACTATTAAGATCCCAAAATTATCGATGACAATACCAGGCACAGAAAAGTAATTTGCTCAAGATCTGGCTTTGGGTGGGTGGGTGGGGAATCTAGCTTTTGATCAGTACATTATATTGCTAACACCTTGTCCCTAAGAGACCTAATATTATCCTGACTTTACAGAAGGAAGGGACCATTGAGTAGATCTTTTCCCACTCATTGATTTGCCAGGAAATCTAGCTTAGCCTTGGATATAGTTTTTTATGGGAAAGAGAACACCAGCTTGTTGAGATCCTGAGGTTCTTAGATCTTGACAAGCTTTTTAAATACCAAGGTGTCTTTCCTAGGGAATTGCCTGGGTAAGTTGTCTCATTATGAGCATCCCTTTCCATGATTTCTTCTACTCTGGTGGATTGTGGTTTCTCTAATGGGATTATGACCCTTGGAAATTCTTGCTCTTCACATATTTCCTCCTTCCATAAGTTCCATAAGTTCCTTCTTTCTGCCCACTTCCTTCCTCCAGCATCTGTCTGGTACTGAGCTCTTGGCATCTGTCCCTCTTTCTCCATTGATGACTCGCATGAATGCGTGGCTGTTGGACAGGGCCTTCATTGTTGGCTCCCTCAGCAGCAGTCAGAACATTCCCTGTGGCCTGGGTTCCAAGGTCCACCCAGGCAGTGTGAGCCTGGCTCACTCCCAGTTCTGGACTGGTGTTTTTCTTTTGTTGTTGGACTCCCATCTCCTCAAAAAAATTGTTAAATAAGGAGCTAGAAGCTGGTGGAAAGGAAGAGAAGCCTGTGCTCCTGTTATCAGCGCTCTCTTTCGAGTTCAGAGGCAGTCAGGGGGACACTGCACCTTGGGCCAGAATCTGGAGGAAGTCAGCCATCAGATTATAGTCCTGGAGGTGGCGAATTTCACACCCTGGTTAACTCTCCCCATCAACCTCTCCTAGGAAGTCCTGCTGTCCCGAACCACCATTAGATGGTCATGTGGTCCCACTGTGCAGCCCCACAGGGCACTTCTTGCATGCTGTCAGTTGTCATACGTGGTGTTCATAGCCTGGAAGTCAGGGCTTCCTGAGGCCTGAGTGAAGCTGTGTGGAACTCTTACGTACTCAGCACATCTTCTTCCCTAGAGACGTGATTCAGGATGTTCAGTGCTTGTTCAGTGCTCTGGACTTGACCTATGGGGTGTGGGATGAGTGAGTTCGGGGTGTGAAAGTCCTGAAGCAGTCAAGTATAGAGGAAGGAGATGCCAAAGTTCATACTTCTGGGCTCCTGTGGATAAGTAATCAGAGCCATAAAGTGGACTTGGCTGCCCCCTCAGCAGCCTCTGCAGAGTTGCCAAAAGCTGAGCCGACTGTGGAGACCAAACTGTTCTTGAGAGGGTGGGGTGCGTGGAACCATATCCCTGCCCAGACCTCAGGGCAGTGGGCTCATGCAGGGAGCTGGTTGTTGGGCACCTTCCTGAAACGCTGCCCTGGAAGAGCCAGCATTGTAGGACCCTGGCATCATGCTTGGGCAGCAAAGTGTCATGGTTATGAAGCGTGCCCCTCCTCACCTGACTGCCTTGGGGCTGCAGGCCATGATGAGGGAGGGAGGGTGCTCTGCAGGCAGCCCCGGGACAGACATCCGGCGGGGCTCTGCAGCACCCCAAGGGGAAGTGTGCCATCACAGTACGCTGGAGACTTGGCTTCTCATCACTATCAGAACGTAAAAGGGATTTTTAAGGACCATGCAGCCAACCTATTTATTTTAGATACTGAAGCCCAGCAAGATGTGATCACTGCCAAGGCCACACAGCAAGAGAGTAGAACAGCAGGACCAGAGCCAGGTGCTCAGATGCGTAGGTTAGAGCCTTCTCCCCCACCACTCCGGACAAACCACAGAAGGCCTGAGGCCTTAGATTTCTCATCTGTAAAAATAGTTGAACTTGACCCTTTGGATTCCAAGATTCTCTGCTCTCGTGAACAGTTTGGAGAGCTTGGGGCAGACTAGGGAATCATTTGGTGTATATACCGTAGATTCCACTCACAAAGAAAGTAGAGTTGAATATTAGCTGTGGACTGTGAACTAGTACTGGACACAGGGTTGTCATCTGCCCTGCTGATGTGGGTTAAAATCTCTAATGGCTCTAAGTTCATGCAGGGAGAGCCCCTTGGGTGTCCCAGTGTGATACTGATATTGGACTCTGATTTGATCAATTATTTATGCTACCTCAGGGCAGAGGTATTTGATACCTCGGGGGAGTGTACAGTAGTAGTTGGCCTCACGAGCCGGTAGTGTCAGGTTTCTGGGATGTTAGGACCATCTCAGGAGAACTGCACATGTCTCTTGACATTGACAAATCAGACCATTTTGATTTCAGTGGATCAACTAAGGTTAAACTTAAACAAATAGGAGCAGCTGGGAGGCTTTGGAAGGAGTGAGATGTGTACATTCTCAAAAAAAAAAAAAAGAAAGGAAAGAAAAGAAAAGAAAAAGAAAGAGAGAAAAAAAAAAAGTAGAAAAGTCTGTGCTCCCTGAGGAAGGAAGGATGAGGCGTGGAACTCTGAATCGCCCCCCTCTGAGGAAGGAAGCAGTTATTTCTCTGCTGGTTTGTTTTGTACTTTCAGTTAAGGAATTCCAGAAGTTGCAGGTTGTGGATTATGACTTCCATTTTTTTCCCTCTGTTGCTGCTTGCCAGAGGAAGGGGGGGGGGTGGGGGCGGGTGGCTCTAAATAACACTTTGGCCTTTATGGAAATGTATCAGATGTTCCAGGAGTGAGTCTCGCTTGCTTGTGCTTGCTTGCTCTCTTTCGCACGCGCGTGCTCTCTCTCTCTCACTTTTGCTCCGTGTTCACTCACTCTCTCCTCACTTGTGTCCTTTCTGTGGGATATAGTTAGCACCTCTTGTCGCCATATATAGCAAGGTCTGGTCGTTAATGTTAACAGAAATCTGACAACAAGGAAGGCTGCCAGATAGCATTAATCAGGCCAGTGTTTGGAATTTCATAAATGCTCTGACTTTGGGTACAAATTGGACATTAAGAACAATATGAAACTGTTTTCTGCCTTCCTCTCTCCCCTTCTCTCCCTCTGCCCTCTCCCCAGCCGATCCATCTTCTCTCTCTTTTCCTTTGCTTTTGAATTCCTCTGCGTGGCCGTGCGCTTGCTGCAGTGGAACTTTGTTGGTTTTTGCCGTGTTTAATTTTGTTATTTCTCTGTCTCTCCGTCCACTCCAAGACCACAGGCGGAGCAGCGGCAGCCGGAGCCAGGACTCTGCAGAGGGGCAGGACGGGCAGGTCCCGGAGCAGTTCTCAGGTCTCCTCCACGGCTCCTCCCCAGTGTGTGAGGCCGGGCAGGACCCTTTCCAGCTGCTCCCAGCCCCTGGCCAGAGCCATCAAGAAGGGTCCCCCGCACAGGGTGCCCGCCCCGAGGCAGGCATGCAGCTGGAGGAGACGGGCGGGCGCGCGTCTGGAGCCTCCGCGCCCCGCATGCCGGACCAGAGTAAGAGAGTGGGCTATCCGGCCAGCCTGCCTCCCGCCCACAGCCAGACGCACCCTGAAACTTCGACGCGCACCGCATCTCCACACCCTTGGGGTGCCGAGGAAGAAGGCGACCGGAGCGGGGCCAGAAGCCGAGCCCCTCCCACCGGCAGACCCAAAGCTGAGCTCAAACTCAGCCGCAGCTTATCCAAGTCTGACTCTGATCTCCTGACCTGCTCACCCACGGAGGACGCTACGATGGGGAGCCGGAGCGAGTCCCTGTCCAACTGCAGCATCGGGAAGAAGAGGCTGGAGAAGTCTCCCTCCTTTGCCTCCGAGTGGGATGAGGTAAGGCCGCGTGACGTCTCGGAGAGCTGGGCTGGCTGAGCCCCCCGTGCTCCCCTGGGTGCTGACGCCCAGGCCAGGATGTGGGCCAGGGCTGCCCTGCTTCCTTCGCACTTCAACCAGAGTGTTTCTGACAACTGGGAGGGAGGCAGGTGCTGGGGAGCCAGGTCAGGGGTCTTCCTGCCTGTGTGGCAGAGGACAGGTCCACTCATGGTTAATCTGGAGGGTGGAGGCCCAGCAGAGCAGGACTGAGGGAGAGGCGGTTCCTAGAAATGATAAGGTATTTGGAAATATTTGGATCCCATCCGCCCCACTGAGGGAGCCAGGCTCACCCTGAAGATGCTTCAGAAGAGCTAGAGTGCTTCCTATGAGTTTTCAGGAGGAAGAGGGAAGATCCTGAGTTGCGGGGAGGGGGCTTTGGGAGAAGCTGCTGAAAGGGGATCAGAAGGGGGATTTTCTGTTTCCCGCTGCTCGTGATTATTCTTACTGTGTTTCCCAGGAAGACCGAATGATCTCCCCACAGAAGCGTTCTGCCCATTCCACATTCCTGGGTTGGCCGGGCAGAGGGCTAGGTGGTTCAGGAAACAAAGAGAGATTAGTGAGGAGAAAACATTTGGAGTCTGAGGCCCAGGTTCCTTTCATAGCCATTGTTATAGAATAGTTAGAAATATGTGCCCAAATATTTTTCAGTGACCTGTGACATGTCTTCCTGGGCAGAAGAATGTGTCTCTCAAAGATGGGTAAACACGCAGGGAATGTTCAAGTACTACCCTTGAAAGCTTCTTGCTAGGAGGAAGCTGACTTTGAAGCAGGGTGGATCTGTCTCCCCGGAACATTTTCAAGAGATGAGTTTAGCACTTGAAGAGGAGGGGACCACTGCAGCTGGCATGTCCATTTGAACACTCTGTAGACTAAATGCCCTACCCAGCCCATCCGGATTGCAGCTGCAAAAGTTATGTAAACCAAAGCTAATCCCATTCCCAATGTGGGAACAGGGCGGGGCCAATTCCTCCAGCACTCATCTCCAGATACGATAAGGTTTAGGACTCTGTTTAGTCAGGGACAGGAAGATCCTGTGCCAGAGAAGGTCTGCACTATTTAGTAAACCAGAATTTGGTGAGCCTGTACTAGATGCCAGGCCACTTAAGGAAAATCAGTTTGTGTTCAAGAGCGCCTGGGGCCAGAAGATTACACACAGGAGAGTAGGTGTTTGTAGGAAAGTGTGCTGTACCTTTGTTTTTCAAAATGGAGTTTTACTAATTTACAGTCAAGTATAGGATAAGGCAGCTTAAGAGTAAGATAAATGCAATATTCTCTGAAATGGCAGGAGAGACCAATAGAGAAAAACATCAGTGGGGGTGGGGTGGGCAGAGGCGAGGGGTACGAGAGGGTGGAAAGAGGCTTTAGGAAAGATCACAGAGAAGTGGCATTGGACATGGAATTAAAGAACCAAGTGTTTTGGTTAGAACCAGATTGAAACCATAGGATGAAGAAAGGGCATTGAGGTGGAGAGAAAAGCATGAGCAAGGGCGTGGAGCTGAGAAAGCTTAGGTCGTTTGGTTTCTACAGAGTGTAGAGTTTGTACAGGGAGAGTAAGAAATAATGGTAGAAAGTGAAATTGAGACCAGACAGTGAGAGGACCTTGAACATGAGGCTGAGAAGTGAGTATTTGATTTGATATCAAGGCAGTATCTCAGAATCCTCCAAATGGGCTGGAAGACAGCTTTACCAATCTAACCATAATCTTCTTTATTGCTCTACCCTGAGCGTATCCTCCACCCCAAGAAGTCGCTGGGTGATTCTTCACGGGATATCCAGGCCCTGTTGGCATGCAGCATTTCCAGGCAGTGTTATGGGCTCCACCATTTCCTCCTGGAAAAGAAACAATCACCGAGGCACAGCCCAGCTTAATTGAAGTTGGCTGTTTGGGCTAATATATCAGTGGTCACCTGACATCTTAATGAGAGGAGGTTTATATGCTGATATTTCCTTTGCGGGTAGAGATTGCAGGTGGATCCAATGAACCCAGGGACTGTTCGAGGTCTAGGTGTCCTGGCCCAGGCTGTAGTGTGGCTAACCACCAGAAGCACTGTTGCATTTTAAATTTGAAAAAAGTAAAGGCAATTGAGGTCTTATTGGAAAGAATTCAGAAGATCAATCTTTGCTTGCATAGTAAACATTAACAGGGCCCTTTATGCGTAACCCTTCAACATTGTTTTTGAGTCATGTTATACTTGGTTTTTGTGGCTATCTCTGTCTAAAGAGAAACTTCAGGAGTGTTTCCCCCACTAGTTGGCCCTAAACGCAGGGCTTGGGCAGACTTGTCTAGAAGCGGGCATTAGTTAACGGCTGCTCGCCACTACCCTGACCCGTGCCTGAAGGCTGCTTTGCCTGTATCTTGTGCTTCACGATTTTTTTTCTTTGTCGTTGTTAGATCCCCAGGAGGTAGGGAAGGCTGCTGTGAAGCAGCTGTGGACCAGCTCAGCTGTTCACCGTGGGGCCTGTGAGGAAGAGGAAGGCTCCGGGCCCAGGCAGCTGCGATCCCAGCACAGATGGAGTTGCGTGCAGGCTAGCCAGGCTGCTCCTGGAAGGCAGTGCAGGGTAGCACGCGGGGCTCCTCTCCCAAGTCAGCAGATCCCGCTTGGAGCCCCAGCTCCATCGCCTCCACCTTCATGTGTGAGGCCCCAGGAAGCCTCGGTGTTATCTTTATCTGTGAAACAGAGGTGGTCAAATCTGTGTTTCAGAGGTGTTTTTACCAATTAGATATGTGTTTCACTGCCCAGCACAGTGCCTAGTATGCATAGAATATTGAGTGAATGGTAGATATTAATATTATTATTGTGCCTGCAGCTTTGGAGAAAGAGAACTGGGGCGTGGAGTGTCTTCAGACCATTAAAAAGGCAGAGCTTTGGGGTGGATGGTCCAGTGGTGGAGTTCAAGCCCTTCAGCCTGTAACCTCCTGTACTAGTCTGCCCCACCCAAGACGGAAGAGCCCGCCCCGCCTGGCAAAGTAGGGCAGGCGCCCCCGCCCGGCCCCACACCATTGTTCTTTGAGAAATTAATGAGCCTTTCTGCCTGGCTCCCTGAGAGAGGAGAGGTTAGAGAGCAACCTGCAGCCTCTCTACTGTTTATTGTTCCGATGTACCTTCTGTATCCGGGGTAACAGTGGCCACTTGATTGGCTGGGTGTTTGGGATAATGATGTATAGTTGGGGAATATGCGCAGTGGATGGTCACTTTGTCCACATACAGCCTGTTCCTGATAGGTGTTAACTCGGCCCTTGTCGATTGCCCTGAACCAAGGACTTTTAAAAGTTAGCCTGGTTAAGGGAAACCTCTGAGACAGTATCCACTAG
This sequence comes from Grampus griseus, assembly GCF_964374135.1. Classification (NCBI taxonomy): domain Eukaryota; kingdom Metazoa; phylum Chordata; class Mammalia; order Artiodactyla; family Delphinidae; genus Grampus; species Grampus griseus. Next base: position 38,571,525 of record NC_139004.1, on the reverse strand, counting down.
TGACACTTGTATTCTCCGTATTTTCTGTTAAATTTCTGGTAACAAAGAAGGAACAGCTTACTTTTAAAAGTGCTCAGCCTAAGAGGAGCTCTAAATCCCAGCTTCAGTAGATACTTATCACGTTCTGCAGTCAAGTCAGCGCCCTCTTTGTCTTAATGATCCCGTGGACATCATAGAAGTTAAACTGAGAAGCTTAAATAAAACTTTAAAATATATAGATAAGGAGTGTAGTTGATAAATCACCTACATCTCTCTACATAGTTAACCTCTGTTAACGTTTGATGTATATCCAAATTTGGGGTCTCAGTACATTTGCTGATTTATAATTTGCTTTTCTTACCTAATGGCTCCATACCGCGGCAGTGTTAGTAAGATCTGGATTCAGAGCCTCATTCTAAAAAGCATAGTATTCTGTCCCTGGTTATATCATAAGGTTAGTTAGTTTGTTGTTCTTTAAGCTATTCTCCGATTGTTAGACACTGTGCAGGGCATCTTCCTTCTGCCTTCAGTGCATTCCCTACCCTCTCTACCTGCCTGTGTGCCCCAGGAGGCCGACCTATGTGGACTGCATCACTAGGCCAAGGAAATTTTGGATTGGCTGGGTCCCTCTGCTGCTCTGCTGAAGACCATCGGTCTTGTGAGAGATCCTTTCCCAGTAGCTGCTCTCTCTGCGTTCTGGTAACCAGCCCCTCCCCTGGACCCTCCTGGTCTGGGGCTCCTGGCTGTGACTAGCTCCCATCCCTTGTTACTCTCCGTCCCCTAGGCAAACCTGTATAAATAATCCCTTTATCAAGCTCCTTCAGTTCCCCAGTTGGAATGTGCCTTCTTTTTCCTGCAGGGACCCTGAATGATACGGACATTTCTAGCACGGTTTCTGTCGACTCTAAACAACCATAGATAGCTGTGTGCTGGAGCAGTCAGCATGGCTCTTGCATGTAAATTGTAAATTAATCTTCATTTGCAGATGAACCAGAAGGCATGGGTGCTGGGAGGCAGGAGAATTTCATCATTTAACTCGAAGCCTTTCCCACTTCCAACTCTAAGGAAGAAACCTGTTCTCCTTCCACAGTGTTGGCAGTGTCTGCAGCGTTTCAGCTGTGTGCTCCTGAATCAGTCTCCTGCGCTGCACAATGCACCCGCAGGCGCGCGCGCGCGCGCACACACACACACACACACACACACACGGCAGCAGCGGTCCACATCCGAAATAAACACCTCGAAAGAAGAACAGAGATAACCTCCTGGTCAGATAGTGGTTTGAATATATAACAAGTCTAAGGGGTCAGATAAGTCTCTCATGTACCTGCCTTTGAATGGGATTGAAGCTTAGGAAAGAGAAAACCACAGAAGGCTGCTTGTCTACTTAGCATAAACATTTGAGTCATTTAGAACTTGGCTAAAGGCTTAAGTGATGTTTTGTAATTGGCTTTCATCAATATTAAACTAGTGAGAAATGGGTGAAGTGCAGGGGCATGCTTCATATGCATTTTGTGCAAACTGAGAGTGATCTCTGGCCAGGGATTTGGGGAATGTCCTGGTTTCATCTGAAGTGGTAGCTGCGGGGACCCTTGGCCCTTGAATCTCCCCATGAGTAGGGAAGGAGCAGCAGCCAGGAGGGCACCCTTCCAGGCCAGGTCCCACACGCCTCACCCTTTCCAGCAAGCTGTCCAGTTGGAGGCATGATGTCATCAAGAGAAACACTGATTGGTTCAACTCTACAGAGGCTTTGGTTGCTTTTAACCCTTGAGAGTCAGGTGTGTAAGAAGATTGACTTAGATGTAAAACAGAGATTTGGGCTTGAGTTTCCGCTGACAGTGGCTAAACTTTCCACACCACTGTTCTGCAGTGTGCATTGTTCTTTGACATGTAAACAAGCACGTAGTCCTTTCTGCTGAGCACAGCCCTCCCACTCTAAACAAGAATGTGACCCTCCTACCTCTGGGGACAGATTGGAGCCTGGAGTGTCTATTTACATTGCTTCTGGGTATATACAGTAGTCACAACTTTAATCCTAGAACCTCTACATTTCCTTTGGCTTTAAGTGGCCTGGTAAGATTGAGGGTGTTTTTGTTTTCATATTTTAAAAATAATCTCACTTATTTTATAGGCAGTCCTGAATAAACAATTTTGGCCATTCTGTCTGATGAATCCAAGTGATTTTTTTTAGCCTAGATTTAAAAAAAAACATATATATATAAGCATCTCCACGGCCTTGATGCTAACAGAAGGCGCACCAGAGTGCTGTGAATAAGCTGGAGTCAGTCCTGGCTCTGCAGTTGGCCAGTGATGAGAAGGTCGGTGTGTCCACCCCCGCCGAAGCCTCTCCTGACCATCTCTTGATGACATCATGCCTCCCCCTGGACAGCTTGCTGGAAAGGGCAAGGCGGCTGGGACCTGGCCTGGGAGGGTGCCCTCCCGGCTGCTGCCCCTCCACTCTTCATCCCGGGCCTCTGGGACCCTGACTTTTCTCTTTCCTTTCCTCATTTTCACGCTTTTCTCTGCTTCTCCAGATTGCGTCATTACTGCTTTTCCTATCTTTTTACTCATCTTGCTTCTTTATTTTCATCTCTTTTTTTCCCTTTGCTCGCTCTCTCCTTTTCATCTGTGCTCTTTCCTATCTTTTTTTTTTCTTTCCTGTCTTTTTACTTTTTTCCTCCTTTTCTCATTCATTTTTTCCTCTTCATTCTTATTTTTACTGGTGGCATCAGGGAGGGGCTTTTCCAACAGCCAGTCATTCTCAGCCTTCTCCACCAGGATTTTTCTATTATTTTCTTTCTTTAAAACGTTCTTGCCAGGGCTCACCCATTTTTGTATTCTACAGAACGCTTACTGCTTGTGGTGTAAGCTACCTCCCCTTCACCCCACGCCACCACCCACACTGTCTGTCCTTGGACCTTTCACAAACAGTCTGGTTCCATTTAGCTGCGTCAGGACAGGCACCATCAAGTACTATGTACGATTTTGTGGTATGTGTGAAATTGCTAGCAAGATGAGAATTTCCCTTTTCTCCTCTTTTTCATTTCATTACATTTTGCTTTGTTCACACCAGACCAAGAGCTTGAGTGACAGTGAATGTAGGTGAATATATGAGAAGAATTTGGTCTTTATTCCAGTGCATATACATGCTGAGAATCAAGAAAGAAACATTTTCTGGGACATTCTTTATATACTTTGGTTCTGGTTTTGTATCTCTTGCTGCTTTTTTTCTAGTCATGGCATCAGTAGGATACAGACTGAGTAATTTTATATAATTTCTGGAATAGTAGTTTATCTTATGTTATTCTAAGCAATTGTTTGAGAAACAAGTAGAGGTATTTTTCATATAATTGGAAATAATGTAAAATAGAGATATATTTTTATCATAATTATTCATTCGTTTGACTAACTTATTGAGTACCTGCTGTGTTCCAGGCACTGTTCTCAGCACTGGGGTTGAGCAGTGAACAAAACAGACAAAATCCCCTGCCTCATGGAACTGACTTTCTAGAAGGCTAGAGGGGAAAGAGCAATAAAAGGAGACAATATGTAAAATGCATAGTGTGCTAGTTGGTGAGAAGAGTGCTAATAAGAAAAATAAAGCTGAGAAGAGGGATAGAGTGCGGTGGAGGCCAGGGCTGTAGTTTTCAGTGGGGCAGCCTGGGAAGACCCCTCTGAGAAGGAGGAGAGAGAGAGCTGGGCGGGTGTGGGCGGAGCACGAGCAGAGCTACTTGGCTGCTGCTTCTGTTTGTACACAATTATTTCTCCTGTAAGAGAAATTTAAAATTCCATTCTCTCCCTCTCCCTCTCTCTCTCTCTCTCTCTCTCTCTCTCTCTATATATATATACACACACACACACACATATACTATATATACATATATATGTATAACTGAATCACTTTCTGTACACTTGAAACTAACACAACATTGTAACTTAACTATACTTCAATAAAAGAATTCCATTCTACATTTACATTATCTTAAAAATATACCTTATTACCTGTTACCTTTAACTTCCTTTTTCTTTCTCTTTAGCCACTATCGCCACCTGCTTCCTTTCTCATCTTGTTTTTTTTCCTCCTGATTTTTTTCTGTTAAGCTGCGTTGGGGACTTTTTTTTTTTCTTTTGTTTTTTGAGGTACGCAGGCCTCACTGTTGTGGCCTCTCCCATTGCGGAGCACAGGCTCCGGACGCGCAGGCTCAGCGGCCATGGCTCACGGGCCTAGCCGCTCCACGGCATGTGGGATCTTCCCGGACCGGGGCACAAACCTGTGTCCCCTGCATCGGCAGGCAGACTCTCAACCACTGTGCCACCAGGGAAGCCCTGTTGGGGACTTTTAAAACATACATACATGTGTATGTACATACATATGTACACGCATACACGTATACACACACGTATATACATACATGTATTTTTAAGCTATTGAACTAGAATAAAATCTGAATTTCTAAGAATTTCTCAAACTTGATTATTGTCCTTGTCGTCATCCTGGGCCAGGATCATCAGGTGGGTTCTGACAGAGGAGTTGGGTTCTAGGTCATTGTCTTAGGAAATACATTTCCATGGGTGCATCACATGCTCAAAGCAGAAATAAAATCTAAAAACCAGGATTATAAGGCAAAAGGAAGGGAATTCAAAATGATTTAGACCAGGGCTTCCCTGGTGGCGCAGTGGTTAAGAATCTGCCTGCCAATGAAGGGGACACGGGTTCAAGCCCTGGTCCGGGAAGATCCCACATGCCAAGGAGCAGCTAAGCCCATGCACCACAGCTCTAGAGCCCACAAGCCACAGCTACTGAGCCAGCACGCCTAGATCCCATGCTCCACAACGATAGAAGCCACCGCATTAAGAAGCCCGTGCACTGCAACGAAGAGCAGCCCCCGCTCGCCACAACTAGAGAAAGCCCGCGTGCAACAAGGAAGACCCAACATGGCCAAAAATAAATAATACATTTAAAAAAAAATGATTTAGACCGGAAAATGGCCAGGAATCTGAAAACAGGAGCTCCCGTGAGAGGAGGACAGCTGACTAGGTGTTAAGGAGTCAGGGCAGATGAGTGCAGGTGTTGGCACCATCGTTTGGAGCACATAATGGTGCTTGCTGATGCCCTGGAAGGCATCTTGGGGCTGATGCCCTGATTAATCTTAAATGCTTCTTCTTAGGAGCCCCAAGCCCACGGGTTCCCAACAGTTAATTACAGTCAGAGTGTGAGATACTGGTGGCCTCAGACATTCTCTGACCCTGAGTGGACTTAGGGTGGCCAGTGTACAGGGAGCTTCTGAGGTGCCAGGTATGGAGATTGTCTCTGTGTGTGTGTGTGTGTGTGTGTGTGTGTGTGTATGTATGTATGTGTACGTATGTGTAGGTTCTGTGTTATTTCAGATGGTGAACTGCTTACATCTGGTGTGTCCAGCTAGGGGTCAGTTGTGCCCAGGGACTCTGGTTGCCTAGTTAGTGAGTGTGTAGTGCATGCAGGCCTGGGTCTGGTTCAGGTTGAGATGCCAAGCATTTTGATGCCTCTGGTCTGTCCTTGCTCCTTCCCTGTAAATCTGCCCAGGTGACCCGCTGCTGGCTGCTTCAGCCCTCATCATCTCTGGCTCACGTGGAGCCCCATGAAGTATCACTAAACATGCTGGCTTCATTACATTCTCATAGGACAACTGTGTTTCTATGTTTTTTCCTCCTTGAAATGAATAGACCCCAGAGAAGTTTAGTTTGTTCAGAGATGTGCTGTGTGGTCAGAGAGGCAGCTAAGTAATTACCCGGACAGATAGTGAGGGACAGGCTTTTCATTATGTAAGACCCTAGGAAAGCAATTAATCTGGACCTCACTTGGGCTTCGTTTGGAATCCATGATCCTCAGCAACAACACAGCTCTTTTCTGGATGCCAGTGTTGTGCTCGTGCCCTCAGAGATGTGATCCTATCTCAGCTCTGTGTTTTCATGGAGCACTGCCCTCCCTGCCTAGGGTTCCTTTACTTTTATTTGTCCTGCTTTCTTCCCCATGGATGTTCCATTTTGATGCCACCAGGGGGGTAGCCAGTGGGTAAGAGGAATGCTTGTGACCTGAAGATTCTGGGCAGGGCCAAGGTGCTGAGTGCTCTTCCCCAGGCGTCCTGCTCTGTCTTGCTCATGAGCTCGAATGACCCCAGTCTCTGGCGCCACAGGGCCCACCTGTCCATAACTCAAAGCGGCCTGTTTATCTATCTGGACAGGTGGAAAACTGCGTAAGCTCACTAGGGGCCTACAAATGACAATTTGTCTGGCAATCTGTTCTTGCCTGTCCTGATTTAAACAACCAGGAAGCTGTTGTAAACTCAGTTGAAATGGTGTGTTTTGTATAAATGTTCCAGTTCCTTTCTACTTTGGAGCTAGTTATTTTCAACAGGACCTCCAAAAAACCAAGGGGCTGCCTTGTATCTGTTATGCATTTAGGCATGCCGTCCTAGGTTTTGATGCTGGGGAAATAGCTTCCCTCACTGACACTCAGCAGGCAGATGAGCCTGGAGAAGCTTATCTTCAGGGGCTAGCCAAACCTCTGTGCTGGCTTATAGGACAGGAGAGAACGCTGTGGATCTCGGGGTGTAGTGGCAGAGGAGAGCACTTCAAGGGTGAGGATAGCCAAACCCCAAGGTCTTGAGCTGTCTCTGTGCCCTTGGTGGAAATATTTGTCTCAACTGCCATATCCAACTGCAGATAGAAGTCTAGGCAAAGCCAGCTCTGGAAATGGAACTTTTATACCCGGGGATTTTTTTTTTTTTGAGTTATAATACCTGAATATGGCTGACATTTAAAAGGTACTGAAGAATATATAATGTTTTAAGTCTCCCGCCCTCTCTGCTCCCTAGACACCCAGTTCCTATCACAAGTTTTTCAAGTATCTCTCCTACATAGTCCTTGAAATATTCTGTGCATCTGTAAGCATTTCAGACATGTTGACTATTTTTCTTTCTTTTTAAAATAAATGGTGCCATGTTATACATACTACTCAGAATCTCACTTTCTTCGTTTAATAGTATTTTTTTGAAAATCACTCTAATTCAGTATGAAGTGTTTCCTTTTCATTTTTATACTTCGTATCCGTAGTGTGGATATACTGTCATTTATCATTTCCTGTAGATGGACATTTTGGATGTTACCAAGTTTTTACTAACGTCAGCTACAGATTGGCACTCACCATTGGCACTTGCCATCTACCTCTACAAGGATTAAATCATGTGCTGCTGCAGCTGCTGACTTTCAACACCCCCTGAAAGGAGTTCAGGGTGGAGAGCAGAAATGAGGCACTCTGTGCTCTGGGAAAAACTGGCACAACAGGTCTTCAGATAGTTAGATATTTTCAGCAGCCAATTTTATGAGCCCAATTCTTTTTTTTTTTTTTTAGCACTTTTTTTTTTTTTTTTTTTTATGTTTGGCTGCTTTGGGTCTTCGTTGCTGTGCGTGGACTTTCTCTGGTTGCAGCGAGCAGGGCTACACTTTGTTGTGGTGTGTGGGCTTCTTATTGCTGTGTGGAGCATGGCTCTAGGCGTGTGGGCTTCAGTGGTTGCAGCACGCGGGCTCTAGAGCGCAGGCTCAGTAGTCGTGGTGCACGGGCTTAGTTGCTCCGCGGCATGTGGGATCTTCCCGGACCAGGGTTCAAACCCGTGTCTCCGTGCGTTGGCAGGCAGATTCTTAACCACTGCACCACCAGGGAAGCTCTGTGAGCCCAATTCTTGTATCTCCGCATATCTAGAAAAGCACTAAAATCCTTCATGGTGATGACGAAAAGTAAACCTTCACAGGACTAGCAGAAACCTTCTGCAAAAAAATATGTGCTTGATTACATGTACTCCTCCTTCACTAAAATCACATACATACTGACCTCCCCCCCTACCTCTTTGGAGCAGTTTCTCAGAGCTATCTGAAATGCTGACTCCCGGGCTGTAGTCCTCATTTTGCCCCCATTAAAACTTAACTCGTAACTCTCACGTGCATCTTTTTTAGTCGACACTAATGAAAAGTAATGCTGCAATGCATATCCTTATACAAAGTTATTTTAAGATAAATTTCCAGAAGGTAAACAGGTATCTTAAAGGGCTTATGCATGTTAAATTTACTCTCATACACACAAAGAGCACCTGTTTCTCTACACCTCACCAACCTGGGGGTTGTTGGCTTTTTAATCTCTTTTTGGTTAACAGGTTGGTAATGTTATTTTAGTATAGTTTTGAAGTGGGTGTCTTTTATTAGGAGTGAAATACCATCTTTTCATATGCTTAAAAAAAAAACCTGTTTTCTGGACTGTGCTTGTTCCTTTCTTTTCTTTGAATCGATCTCTTTTCGTTTGTAGAAGCTCTTTATGTTTGAAGAAATTGACCTTTTATCTGTGGTATGAGTTTGTCTTTTGGCTTTGTTTATGGTGTTTGGAGTTTGGTTGGTTGTTTTTTTTTTTTCCAACATGCAGAAATTTAAAATTTTTATGTAAATGAATCTATCAATCTTTTCTTTAATGACTTTTTTTTCACACACACACTGTATTTTATTTTTACAAGAGATAAATAGACTGACACCAAGCATTGTAAATGGATGACCACAACAAAAGCAACAATGATTGCAATTACCAAACACGAAACACACTCATACTATGTCATAATATTAACATTCAGTCCAGTAATCCTCCACTGTAACAGCTCCTTTACTTTGCAGTGAAAATTGGTTTGTATATTTTTTGCCTCTGAGTCCTTGTGGGATTTTTTTTTTTTAATTCAAACAGAAAGTCACAAAAATTATAATCATCCTTATCAGTTCACTCAGTCCCATGTAATTAATTTTTTTTTAATCTTCGTCTTTTGTTAGCACTTTTATGAGTTCATCAGTTTTCCATTAGAGTTCTAAAAATGCTTATTCATTCAGTTCAGCAGTATAGTCAGTTACCAGAAACCTATACTTGTCAGAGTCTTTTCCATGAGTTCCTTGAAGATGAAACCCTTTTATAGGAACATATTTGCAAAAGCATCAGAGTACACCCAGACCTGTCTGTAAATGACAAAAGACTTAAAAATGACCACGGTTAAAGATTTGATGCAAGTTCATAATAATGCAATTGACAAGGAAATTTAGTTATTTCTGAGGTATACATTTTAAAATAATAACTAGAATTATGACTTATAACATTATACCAGAACATATAAAATTTTTAGAAATTTCATGTAATGTCTGAAACATTTATATTAGCATATTTCCATACAAATAACCCAAAGAAAGTTTAGTATTAGTTGGTTTTTTTCTTTGTTTGTTTATACTGCAGGTTCTTATTAGTCATCAGTTTTATACACATCAGTGTATACATGTCAATCCCAATCGCCCAATCCAGCACACCACCATCCCCACCCCATCGCGGTTATTCCCTCTTAGTGTCCATACGTCTGTTCTCTACATCTCTGTCTCAACTTCTGCCCTGCAAACCGGCTCATCTGTACCATTTTTCTAGGTTCCACATACATGCGTTAATATACGATATTTGTTTTTCTGACTTACTTCACTCTGTATGACAGTCTCTAGATCCGTCCATGTCTCAACAAATGACTCAGTTTTGTTCCTTTTTAGGGCTGAGTAATATTCCATTGTGTATATATACCACAACTTCTTTATCCATTCATCTGTCGATGGGCATTTAGGTTGCTTCCATGACCTGCTATTGTAAATACTGCTGCAATGAACATTGGGGTGCATGTGTTTTTGAATTATGGTTTTCTCTGGGTATATGCCCAGTAGTGGGATTGCTGGGTCATATGGTAATTCTATTTTTAGTTTTTTAAGGAACCTCCATACTATTCTCCACAGTGGCTGTATCAATTTACATATCTACCAACAGTGCAAGAGGGTTCCCTTTTCTCCGCACCCTCTCCAGCATTTGTTGTTTGTAGATTTTCTGATGATGCCCATTCTAAACTGGTGTGAGGTGATACCTCATTGTAGTTCTGATTTGCACTTCTCTAATAATTAGTGACGTTGAGCAGCTTTTCATGTGCTTCTTGGCCATCTCTGTGTCTCCTTTGGAGAAATGTCTATATAGGTCTTCTGCCCATTTTTGGATTTTGGGTTGTTTGTTTCTTTAATATTGAGCTGCATGACTTGAATCTATATTTTGGAGATTAATCCTTTATCCGTTGATTCATTTGCAAATATTTTCTCCCATTCTGAGGGTTGTCTTTTCATCTTGTTTATGGTTTCCTTTGCTGTGCAAAAGCTTTTAAGTTTCTTTTGGTCCCATTTGTTTATTTTTGTTTTTATTTCCTTTACTCTAGGAGATGGATCAAAAAAGATCTTGCTGTGATTAATGTCAAAGAGTGTTCTTCCTATGTTTTCCTCTAAGAGTTTTATACTGTCTGGTCTTACATTTAGGTCTCAAATCCATTTTGAGTTTATTTTTGTGTACGGTGTTAGGGAGTGTTCTAATTTCATTCTTTTACATGTAGCTGTCAAGTTTTCCCAGCAACACTTATTCAAGAGACTGTTTTTTCTCCATTGTATATCTTTGCCTCTTTTGTCATAGATTAGTTGACCATAGGTGCGTGGGTTTATCTGTGGGCTTTCTATCTTGTTCCATTGATCTATGTTTCTGTTTTTGTGCCAGTACAATATTGTCTTGATTACTGTAGCTTTGTAGTATAGTCTGAAGTCAGGGAGTCTGATTCCTCCAGCTCCGTTTTTTTCCCTCAAGACTGCTTTGGCTACTCGGGGTCTTTTGTGTTTCCATACAAATTTTAAGATTTTTTTGTTCTAGTTCTATAAAAAATGCCATTGGTAATTTGATAGGGATTGCATTGAAACTGTAGATTGCTTTGGGTAGTATAGTCATTTTCACAATATTGATTCTTCCAATCCAAGAACATGGTATATCTCTCCATCTGTTGGTGTCATCTTTAATTTCTTTCATCAGTGTCTTATAGTTTTCTGCATACAGGGCTTTTGTCTCCCTAGGAAGGTTTATTCCTAGATATTTTATTCTTTTTGTTGCAGTGGTAAATGGGAGTGTTTCCTTAATTTCTTTTTCAGATTTTTCATCATTAGTGTATAGGAATGCAGGATATTTCTGTGCATTGATTTTGTATCCTGCTGCTTTACTAAGTTCATTGATTAGCTCTAGTAGTTTTCTGGTGGCATCTTTAGGAATCTCTATATATAGTATCATGTCATCTGCAAACAGTGGCAGTTTTACTTGCTCTTTTCCAATTTGTATTTCTTTTTCTTCTCTGATTGCCGTGGCTAGGACTTCCAAAACTATGTTGAATAATAGTGGTGAGAGTGGACATCCTTGTCTTATTCCTGATCTTGGAGGAAATGCTTTCAGATTTTCACCGTTGAGAATGATGTTTGCTGTGGGTTTGTAGTGTATGGCCTTTATTATGTTGAGGTAGGTTCCCTCCATGCCCATTTTCTGGAGAGTTTTTATCATAAATGGGTGTTGAATTTTTTCAAAAGCCTTTTCTTTTGAGATGATCTATCAATAGATGATCATCTGTTGAGATGATCATATGGTTTTTATTTTTAAATGTTAATTCTTTTTTTTTTTTTTTTGCGGTACGCGGGCCTCTCACTGTTGTGGCCTCTCCCGTTGTGGAGCACAGGCTCTGGACGTGCAGGCTCAGCGGCCATGGCTCACGGGCCCAGCCCCTCCGCGGAATGTGGGATCTTCCCGGACTGGGGCACGAACCCGTGTCCCCTGCATTGGCAGGCAGACTCTCAACCACTGCGCCACCAGAGAAGCCCTTAAATGTTAATTCTTAAATGTTAATATGGTGTATCGCATTGATTGATTTGCATATATTGAAGAATCCTTGCATCCCTGGGATAAATCCCACTTGATCATGGTGTATGATCCTTTTAATGGGTTCTTGGATTCTGTTTGCTAGTATTTTGTTGAGGATTTTTGCATCTATATTCATCAGTGATATTGGTCTGTAATTTTCTTTTTTTGTAGTGTCTTTGTCTGGTTTTGGTATCAGGGTGATGGTGGCTTCATAGAATGAGTTTGGGAGTGTTCCTTCCTCTGCAGTTTTTTTGGAAGAGTTTGAGAAGGATAGATGTTAGCTCTTCTCTAAATGTTTGATAGAATTCACCCGTGAAGCCATCTGGTCCTGGACTTTTGTTTTTTGGAAGATTTTTAATCACAGTTTCAATTTCATTACTTGTGATTGTTCTGTTTATATTTTCTGCTTCTTCCTGGTTCAGTCTTGGAAGGTTATACCTTTCTAAGAATTTGTCCATTTCTTCCAGGTTGTCCATTTTATTGCCATAGAGTTGCTTGTAGTAGTCTCTTAGGATGCTTTGTATTTCTGCAGTGTCTGTTGTAATTTCTCCTTTTTCAATTCTAATTTTATTGATTTGAGTCCTCTCCCTCTTTTCCTTGATGAGTCTGGCTAATGGTTTATCAATTTTGTTTATCTTCTCAAAGAACCAGCTTTTAGTTTTATTGATCTTTGCTATTGTTTTCTTTTTTCTATTTCATTTATTTCTCCTCTGATCTTTATGATTTCTTTCCTTATGCTAACTTTGGGTTTTGTTTGTTCTTCTTTCTCTAGTTCCTTTAGGTGTAAGTTTAGATTGTTTACTTGAGATTTTTCTTGTTGTTTGAGGTAGCCTTGTATAGCTATAAACTTCCCTCTTAGAACTGCTTTTGCTGCATCCCATAGGTTTTGGACTGTCGTGTTTTCATTGTCATTTGTCTCTAGGAATTTTTTGATTTCCTTTTTGATTTCTTCAGTGATCTTGTGGTTATTTAGTAACGTATTGTTTAGCCTCCATGTGTTTGTGTTTTTTATGTTTTTTTACTTGTAATTAATTTCTAATCTCATAACGTTGTGGTCGGAAAAGATGCTTGATATGATTTCAATTTTCTTAAATTTACGGAGGCTTGATTTGTGACCCAAGATGTGATCTATCCTGGAGAATGTTCTGTGCGCACTTGAGAAGAAAGTGTAATCTGCTGTTTTTGGATGGAATGTCCTATAAATATCAATTAAATCTATCTGGTCTGTTGTGTCATTTAAAACTTCTGTTTCCTTATTTATTTTCATTTTGGATGATCTGTCCATTGGTGTAAGTGAGGTGTTAAAGTCCCCCACTATTATTGTGTTACTGTCGGTTTCCTCTTTTATAGCTGTTACCAGTTGCCTTATGTATTGAGGTGCTCCTATGTTGGGTGCATATATATTTATAATTGTTATATCTTCTTCATGGATTGATCCCTTGATCATTATGTAGTGTCCTTCCTTGTCTCTTGTAACACTCTTTATTTTAAAGTCTATTTTATCTGATATGAGTATAGCTACTCCAGCTTTCCTTTTTTTCCATTTGCATGGAATATCTTTTTCCATCCCCTCACTTTCAGTCTGTACATGTCCCTAGGTCTGAAGTGGGTCTCTTGTAGACAGCATATATATGGGTCTTGTTTTTGTATCCATTGAGCAAGCCTGTGTCTTTTTGTTGGAGCATTTAATCCATTCACGTTTAAGGTAATTATCAATATGTATGTTCCTATTACCATTTCCTTAATTGTTTTGGGTTTGTTTTTGTAGGTCCTTTTCTTCTCTTGTGTTTCCCACTTAGATAAGTTCCTTTAGCATTTGTTGTAGAGCTGCTTTGGTGGTGCTGAATTCTCTGAGCTTTTGCTTGTCTGTAAAGCTTTTGATTTCTCCATCGAATCTGAATGGTATCCTTGCCAGGTAGAGTAATCTTGGTTGTAGGTTCTTCCGTTCCATCACTTTAAGTATATCATGCCACTCCCTTCTGGCTTGTAAGTTTCTGCTGAGAAATCAGCTGTTAACCTTATGGGAGTTCCCTTGTATGTTATTTGTCATTTTTCCCTTGCTGCTTTCAATCATTTTTCTTTGTCTTTAATTTTTGCCAGTTTGATTACTGTGTGTCTCGGCGTGTTTCTCCTTGGGTTTATCCTGTATGTGACTCGCTGTGCTTCCCGGACTTGGGTGGCTATTTCCTTTCCCATGGTAGGGAAGTTTTCGACTATAATCTCTTCAAATATTTTCTCAGGTCTTTTCTCTCTCTCTTCTCCTTCTGGGACCCCTATAATGCGAATGTTGTTGCGTTTAATATTGTGCCAGAGGTCTCTTAGGCTGTTTTCATTTCTTTTCATTCTTTTTTCTTTATTCTGTTCTGCAGCAGTGAATTCCACCATTCTGTCTTCCAGGTCACTTATCCATTCTTTCGCCTCAGTTATTGTGCCATTGATTCCTTATAGTGTAGTTTTCATTTCAGTTATTGTATTGTTCATCTCTGTTTGTTTGTTCTTTAATTCTTCTAGGTCTTTGTTAAACATTTCTTGCATCTTCTCGATCTTTGTCTCCATTCTTTTTCGGAGGTCCTGGATCATCTTCACTATCAATATTCTGAATTCTTTTTCTGGAAAGTTGCCTATCTCCACTTCATTTTGTTGTTTTTCTGGGGTTTTATCTTGTTCCTTCATCTGGTATATAGCCCTCTGCCTTCTCATCTTGTCTATCTTTCTGTGAATGTGGTTTTTGTTCCACAGGCTGCAGGATTGTAGTTCTTCTTGCTTCTGCTGTCTGCCCTGTGGTGGATGAGTCTATCTAAGAGGCTTGATGGGAGGGACTGGTGGTGGGTAGAGCTGACTGTTGCTCTGGTGGGCAGAGCTCAGTAAAACTTTAATCCAGTTGACTGTTGATGGGTGGGGCTGGGTTCCCTCCCTGTTGGTTGTTTGACCTGAGGCAACCCAACACTGGAGCCTCCCCGGGCGCTTTGGTGGGCCTAATGACAGACTCTGGGAGGGCTAACGCCAGGGAGTACTTCCCAGAATTTCTGCTGCCAGTGTCCTTGTCCCCATGGTGAAACAGAGCCACCCCCTGCCTCTGCAGGAGACCCTCCAACACTAGCAGGTAAGTCTGGTTCTGTCTCCCCTGGGGTCACTGCTCCTTCCCCTGGGTCTTGATGCGCACACTACTTTGTGTGTGCCCTCCAAGAGTGGAGTCTGTTTCCCCCAGTCCTGTCGAAGTCCTGCGATCAGTTCCCGCTAGTCTTCAAAGTCTGATTCTCTAGGAATTTCTCCTCCTGTTGCTGGACCCCCAGGTTGGGAAGCCTGACGTGGGGCTCAGAACCTTCACTCCAGTGGGTGGACTTCTGTGGTATAAGTGTTCACCAGTCTGTGAGTTACCCACCCACCAGTTATGGGATTTGATTTTACTGTGATTGCACCCCTCCTACCGTCTCATTGTGGCTTCTCCTTTGGATGTGGGGTATCTTTTTTGGTGAGTTCCAGTGTCTTCCTGTCGATGATTGTCCAGCAGTTGTGATTCTGGTGTTCTCGTAAGAGAGAGTAAGAGCACATCCTTCTACTCCGCCATCTTGGTTCCTTCTCCTTTAATGACTTTTTTTAAACCAGGATTTTGTGTCCTAGTTAAAAAGATCTTCCTTATTATACGAATACCAGAAAAAAAAGTGGCATTTTCTTATTTTCCTCTAGTAGTTTTATCATTTCATTTTTTACGTTTAAATCTTTGTTTCTTCTGGAATTTATTTTTATATAGGGAGTAATGCAATCCATTGACTTTTTCCCAGCTTTATTGATGTAAAATAGAATTGTAAGGTATTTAAAGTATACAACGTGATGATTTAATATACATATACGACGTGAAAGTATTCCCCACATTGCGTTAATTAGTACGTCTGTCACCTCACGTATTTACTTTTTTTTTTGGTGTGAATGTTGACATTCTACTCTATTAGCAAATTTTGATTACATAATAAACACAGTATTATCAGCTGTAGTCAGTCACTATGTTATTCGTTAGATCCTCAGACCTTATTTATCTTATCACTGAAAGTTTGTACCCTTTTACCAGCCTTCCCCTATTTCCCCTGGTTCTATGAGTTTGACTTTTTTTTAAGTTTGTACACATAAGTGATATCATGGGGTATTTCTTTTTCTCTGTCTTGGCTTATTTCACTTAGCAAAATATACTCCAGGTTCATCCATGTGGTTTCAAATGACAGGATATCCTTCTTTTTTAAGGCTGAATAACATTCCGTTGTGTGTATAATATCATAATTTATAATATAATTTTTTTTATACAGTAATAAAAGTAATACTCCACATTTTCTTTATTCATTCATCTGTCAACAGACTCTTGGGTTGTTTCCATACCTTGGCTATCATAAACAATGCTGCTGTGAACATGGGAGCACAGATGTATCTCTTTGAGATAGTGATTTCATTTCCTTTGAATATAAACCCAGAAGTTGAATTGCTGGATCATGTGGTAGTTCTGTTTTTAGTTTCTTGAGGAACCTCCATATGGTTTTCCACAGTGACGGTACTGGTTTACGTTCCCACCAACAGTGTACAAGGATTCCCTCTCTCTGCATCCTCACCAACACTTTTGTCTTTTTGATAACAGCAGTTCTAACATGTGTGAGGTGATATCTCATTGTGGTTTTGATTTTGCATTTCTCTGTTGCTTAATGATGTTGAGCACCTTTTCATGTACCTGTTGGCCATTTGTATATCTTCTTTAGGAAAATGTTTGTTTAGGTCCTTTGCCCATTTTTAAATTGAGTTCCTTGGTTTTTTTTGCTATTGAGTTGAATTCATTGTATATCTTGGATATTAACCCCTTACTGGGTATGTGGTTTGCAAATATTCTCTCCCATTCCATTAGTTACCTTTTCATTTTGTTACTGGTTTCCTTTGCTGGGCAGCTTTTTAGTTTGTTTATTTTTGCTTTTGTTGCCTTTGCTTTTGGTGTCAAATCCAAAAAATCGTTGCCAAGACCAAACATCCTGTTGATTTTTGTAACAGCTATTTGATCTTGCCCACTATTTGATTTAGTTTTCCAAGTGAGGACACTAAAGTCTGCAAGCTGAAATGACTTGTTTAAGATGTTGGAGTTGTTAAATGAGGGAAGCCAGTTAGAGCTTCGAAGTCTTGATGAGATTGTAGTTACCACATAGGTGAGCTGAATTTTCGTTTTGGCATTAATTAGCAATTACTTTTCAATTCCTCTTGTTTAACCCCAATTTATTGCAGTACTATTTTACTTTTCTCCCCAACTCCAGAAAGTTTTGTCTAGGTATGTGAAGGAAAGTAACTTGGAAGAGGGGACTCCTGGGAGAAAGCATGGGTTTTCCTTTTCACTTTTAAGGTTCAAAGTATTTCCTCCCTCTATTGATGTCCCGGATGGAAGACTGTAAGGTGTTTTCTTTTGTGGCTCGCAGAGTGATAGGCGATTTCTAGCAAATTCTCAAATCAAGAAATCAGAAGGAGTCTGAGTTACCAGGTAGTCCAACTGCCTTCTGAACAAAGTCACTTCTGTGTTCCCTGAAGTGATCATCAGGCTTTTGCTTGGAAGCCCCAAGTGACCCCCTCTGCCGTCCGCCATTACTTGTATGAAATTGTGGACACTCCTTTCTTGTTTCCAGCTAAAATCTGTGACTTCCGCCCCATCAGTTCTGGTTCTACCTTTTGGACCATGCACACTGTCCTGCTTAACAGTTCTTCAGATATTTAAGGCTGCAGTTATGTCCTCCCACCCTCAAACCTTCTCATTTCTTTGCCAGCTAACCCAGCTCCTTCCCCCTCTGCTCAGATGGCTTGTTCTCACACTGCTTCTGTTCTCTGGCTGCATTGAGGTCCTCAGGTCCTTCTGGAGTCATATGACATCATCACAGATTGCAATATATATTCTGATGAGGTTTTCTTGTCACATGCCACCCAGTAATGCTTCACCAAGGAGTTTGACGTGCCTCCTACTCTCCTGAAAAATTACAGAGACCAATTTGTCCGTGAACTCAAGTCAAGGGACAGTGTGTGTGACCCTTTCAGAGCCCCCACTTCCCCCTGAGGGGGTCATACAGAAAGCTGCTCTGTGTAGTGACTGGGGGCTGCTTGTTGCCTTGTGAAGCTTCTTCCTGTGCTTCCTGCCTGGGAGACAGAGCTCAGCCTCTCCCCCGTTGTGCTTTTTGGCAAAATCAGCGTAGGTCTCTTTACCCCATCACGGAAGAGTACCTGCTCACCACCTGACAGCGTGATCGTCTTGCCTGGTCCCTGAGGGCTTCTCAGGTAGTGTTTAGCAGCTGTAGAACCCACTATGGTCTTAATTTGTAGGTAAAGATGCTTTTTTTTTAAATACCAATTTTCCTTTTGAAATCAATAGAAAGATGAGAAGTGGGAAAGCCTGTGTGGTATAAGTGATCCCCACACCTGGCCCTGTAAAGGATGTCTCAAGCCCTCATATGCGCTTCACTCTGAACTCTCCCTCTTCTCCCCATCCTGTGTCAGTCACCAAGGTTTCCTCCCAGAATCTCTCCCCTTCCTCTCCATTCTCACCTGCCTTCCTGGTGTCACCTCGATAGCCCCCTCCTCAGTATTCTGCTTGCCACTGGGCTTCACCTCTAGTCCGTCATACATGTGGCTGCCTTGTCACGTTCCTAAATATTTTGGGTTATCTCCCCTGACTGGAAACCTTCCCCGGTGCCCTATTGCTACAGTACAAAGTCCAAATTCCCTGGCCTGGTGGATTCATGGTTCTCCAGAGAATGACCCGATTCCAGCTTCTATACGTGGCTTTCTCTCTCGTACTCTTATTTATCTGGTTCCTGTCAATTCCTTTACCCACTCTTTTCCTCTACACTTTGGTTTATACCTTTGTCCCTGTTGGAATGGCTTTCTCCATTTCTTCTTGTTGAAATGCCGCCCTTCTTTAAAGGCTTGTTCATTCAACACAGTTATTGAGAGCCTACTGTGTGCTCATTGTTGTAGGTGCTGGGCATACAGAAGAGAAATAGTAAACAGAATAGACACTTACCCAGCTTTTGAGGGACTTCCGGTCAAAAGGGAAAGACATGTTAAACAAGTACAAACAAAAAAAATACATTGTGGCAAACAAAGATCAGCGCTCTTGAAGAAAAAGAAAGTGCTGTGAGAGGTGGGAGGGGCGGGGGGGGGGACCTCAGTTTAGATCAACAGCATTAGCCTGACAAGAGTCGTGAGGACCAGGGCCCAGTCAGGGAGAGGAGGAGGGCAAGTCTCTGTCAGCCTGCAGCCTGAGATTGCAGAGGCTTTTCATTTGGCAGTCTCTCCTCAGGCACTAATTTGGCACATCGGGCATTGCTGATCTTGTCTTTTTGTGCATGGCCTGTCTCCCTAACCAGATTAGAGACGTTTCAAGGATAGTAATCACAGTTCATTTTTACAAGCCCATAGGCTTCCCAGCCCAAAAGAGACACTTAGAAATGTGGATTAAGGACCTCGGAAGGATGTCGGAGGTCCTCTGTCCTTAAAATGTTGTGGTCAGTCCAAAGGGCTGAGGTTTGGATGGCTGAGGACCTTGCCAGGCTTGGGCACAGATAGCTTTCTTTTTCTTCAGGAGGGAGATAGAATAATTAAGTCCTTCTCCAACTCACCGTTAAATCTTGAATTTTATTTACTTTTTCATTCTCTAGTAATAAGTAGTAGCCCTTTTATACCACAAATGATGGATTCTGGAGAATATGCAGAATAATTTGCTTCACAGATGGGCACATAGAAATTTATGGATTTCAGAAGGGGTTTACTGCCAATGTTTTATGGATTTCTCACTCAATTTGATAGATTAGCCCTCCCCACCCCAATTTTTTTTAAGCCAAAAAATGTTTTGTGAAAACATTCTAATTTGAATAGGGAGTGTTGAATTTCACATTTAAATGCCAGTATAAGTTTTAAGGTAACTCTGTTTCCTGCTTGCCCCTTCCCCCATACATAAAATAGTTAACAGTTATAAAGAATGTTGAAAATAAAAGCCCTCCTTGCAAATGTCACAGTGGGTGTTACAACTCTTCCTGCTTTCAAGTATCATATATTTAAGTCAAGGCCAGAAATAGCATTGGCCAGTTCTTGGCCCCTAATCTTTTAAATTAGATTGAAAGGAGAAAAGAACCAAACACGGTATATTTCAGTTAAAATATCAGCTCCTGCCCAGGTAGTTTCATCCGTCCCTGTAGGTCTCCAGAAGGACTTGCTGCAGTAAAGTAAATGCAGAACTTAACCAATCCTCCTCAGCTGGGTCCGTGTGTTTAAAGCCATTTACAGGCTTCACAGGCACTTATTTGATAGAGCGAAGAGTTAGCATCTCTGACATATATGGTGCTGGTGGAATTGATTTGTCGAAAAAGGAAATTTTCCAAAGCCCGTTTTTTAAAAATCAGAAGTATTGCTGCTGATCCAGAATGAAGGTCCTTGATGAGTTTTCCCTGTTGGGTTATTAACCCAGAGGTCTGGCCGTGCTCCAGCTCAGATAATGCTGTTTCTCTGTGCTAAATTCCTCCTGAAGGTTCAATTAGATTCGGCCTTTTTTCATCCCAGGCAAACATTTGAGAACTGCCAGTATACAAGGCCAGAGCTTAGTGATGGATGCATTTGTTTCACCGCTGACAGAGATTTCAATGTCAGATCTCCCGGACCCTTGAGGATGGGAACAGAGGCTGATCTCAGGGAAGAAAGCTTCTACTGGTCCTCATGTACAGATGCAGTAACGTCTCTCGGTGCTCTGGAAGGGGTTCACCTGCCCAGATGGACCTGAGCAGGTTGGATGTTGCAGCCTGTCAGGCCCCGTTCCTGGGAGAGAGCTCTGTTGAGTGCTTTATTTGAAGTCATCACTGGTGGGAACACCCACAGTCATTCCACAAAGCAGCATTTACTGGTCTCAGCCCGGCTTGTGGAAAATGCTACATTTGGGGAGCATGGTGTACCCCTACCACGTTTGTGGCTGTGCCCTTTACTTGATTGTTTAGACAAATGCTTCCTACTTGTATTAATTAAAATACATTTCCAAGCCTTTGTATGCTTAGCATTACTCAGGCCAATATCATTGCATTATTTGCTCAATTTTATGTAACGTGGTAATTGTGTCTATATTTTCTCAGTTTTGAGCTACGAAAGGAAATGCAGCATCATAAATCTGAGGCGAGCTTGGTTAGAGGCAGTTAGCTCTCCACAGGTAAGGGCTCCATGTCTGAAGAAAGGAAGCCTGGGCTGAGAGTATGATTGACACCTGTGAAATCACAGCAGGACTAAATAGGCAAAGCACAGCCTTGTTCCTAAATCCTGACACAATGAGATGAAATGCAGATGCAGACACTTAAAGGTTGTATATTAGGACAGATCAAGGAGACAGCTCACTTTACACGGGTGATCCTAAGCCTATGGGACTCACTACTCTGTGAGTAGGTGGCACACATTGGCTTAGGAACAGTCTCGCCATGCGTAACAGGTGCAAAGGCACTGGCTGGCCTCCCTGGAGCCCTCTTCTTGGCCACACTGTCAGTGCCTGTCCAGGCGGGCTGAGACCATCCACTTTATCAGCAGGTATTTATTAGGTGCCAGCTCTGTGTCAGGCACTGTGCTAGGTGCTGAGTGCCGGGGGCACAGGTAAAAGACATTGTTGCTTGTCTCTGGGAGCTTCTGTGAAGGGAGTCTGTGGCTCCTGTATTCTGTATAAGGAGGGTTTCGGGGCAGCAGTCTAATTGAAAGTAGGGGCTAGGGGCTTGTCTTAATGATGTGCTTCAGTGTTATTGCTTGTTTTGTGTGTTCAACAAAAATAGTTTCCTGCATATGCTTTTGTTTTTACCTTATGTGAGACTAAGAAAATGTTCATTGTTTATATATAAAAGAATTGTATTTTTCTCTGGGTTGGCTTGGCGGGGATAAGTGTGCCCCTGCCCCGTGGTGCCCCTCCTAGATACTGCCATTGCTGGACTCCGTTTCTGCCTGTTTAACCTTAATGCCACGTTGTCATGTGGGTCTTAGGGCAGATGTTTGTTTTAACTGAGTTCTTTTCGCCCTCACACTTAGCCGCGTGCTGATTGGACGTTGCCAACCTGGGTTGGCCTCACTCCTCTCCTCAGTTCCACAGTTGATTTGTTGGTGATTTTGAACAAATTGTGGTCATCTCTGGGTATCAGTTTCTCTATCCGTAAAGTAGAATAAAACAAGAATGTTTCCTGCAGACTCCCCGTGGAATCTGGTAAGTCAGTGCTTTGCCTGGGACACATCAGGAGATTCGTTCAGAAGCCAGGCCTCTCAGAAATAGAGCGGTGGGCGCTTTCCTGGTGGCGCAGTGATTGAGAGTCCGCCTGCTGATGCAGGGGACACAGGTTCGTGCCCCGGTCTGGGAGGATCCCACATGCCGCGGAGCAGCTGGGCCCGTGAGCCATGGCCGCTGAGCCTGCGCGTCCGGAGCCTGTGCTCCACAACGGGAGACGCCACAACAGTGAGAGGCCCTCGTACCGCAAAAAAAAAAAAAAAAAGAGAGCGGTGGCATCAGTGGCCGCCCTTCACAGGTGGCTGCCCCGCCTCTCTACACTGGCATCCTGCTTTGCATTCAAAGCAGGAAAGCTGTTAGCACAAGGCTCATTTAAAACCCCAGTTGAGGAGGTCATCATAGCATCCTTAATTCTAGTGAGTGGCTCTGGTTTTCCCTTCAGCAGTTGGAGTGATTAAATGTCATAATATATCAGGGGAGCACCAATTATGAACATGGATTTCACGCTGGGTGCTTTTACATTCTTTGGTTGGAATTGGACATAGTACTGACCTACCTTGGCAACACCTTTAATTGGGGTCATTCGTTGACTCAAATTGGACTGACCAGGGCTTCACCTGCCCTGTCACAGTCGGCCTGTTGGAACAGCTAGGTTCCTTACCCATATTTCTCATCATGCTGCCCACACAGCCGGGCAGAATATTTTTGCTTTGAACCACAATACTGCTTTGATTCATTGTAAAATGGCAGATCTGGAAGTTTCCCTAATTATGAATTATCTCCTTTAGAGGTGAGTAAACTGAGGCCCATAGAGGATGTGACCTACCCAGAGTCTCATGAGACCTTTGACAGTGCCCAAACCTCTGTTGCTTAGCAACATCTTTGGCACACAGGGGGCACTCCCACTGGTTGAACAAAGGAGCAAACCCAGATCTCCTGGGACTTGTTTGAGTAACAGAGTTAATTTTACCCTTTTTGGTAAAGGTACCAGCATACCAAATCTGACTTGGCTTGAGTGACTGATCTAGACGGTTAGAAGATTCCATCTGTTTTTTTGAAAGAGACTGTCAGCCTCTCATGTTGCAAACTGGAAAGTTTGACCTTGTAGTTTGACCTTTGTGCTCTCCTTCATTATGGCACTTTAAAGCAGTGGGTCTCAAAGCTTGATGACAGAGCAGCCTCGGCAGCTTCACCTGGGAAATTGCTAGAATTCAAATTCTCGGCTCCTCCCCAGGCCTACTGAATTAGACGCTCTGCGGGGAGCCCAGCAACCAAGGTTGTTAGAGACTCTGCTCTCTGGGTGATTCCATGCACGCTGAAGTTTGACAGCCTCTGCTTTAGGAGGTAAGCCTCAGGCGTGTTTTCTCCAGTTGTGAACAGACGATGCAACGGAGCACGCAGTTATGAACATACAAGAGCTAAGTGTAGGGCTGCGTAACACTGGAAACCAAATAAAATTTAATACAAGTTTTATCTGACACATTTAATATATCTGTGGTAATTATTGTGGTAGTGGTAATTAGGTAAATGAAAAGCAGTTCATATAAATGGCTATAATGAGTATTACTCAGGCAAATCAAGTTTTTAATCGTTTTTTTTCACCCCCTTATTAGCTTTCTAGTATCTGATAGTGGCCACGCGGTTGGCAGTTTCCCTCCTTAGGGTGATATACATCTTTCAGACTCCCCCAGAGATACGTTCATTCATGGTGGAAATTTGGCCCCAATTTCCCCACTGTTAGGATTCCGTGTGACCATCTATCTTAGGTTGAGTTCCCCCCAAAGCAGTATCTAGATGCAAATAGTTTATCTGGGAGGGGATCCCAGGAAGCACTCCTTGGGGAGTGAGGGAGTGAGAAAGAAAGGGAACCAGTAAAGGGTTTCTTAACGAGGGGTCGCCACTCTGGACCTGGGCTCAAACCTGCCAGGGACCTGGGGTGAAGGGAGCCAGTCAGTCTGAGTGAGAGCTGCTCCCTTAGCGGGAAGGTGGGGCAGGACATTGACTCCCCACCCCTCCAGTCCACCTGGGATCCAGGCCTAAGGGCTCTGGGGGCCCGAAAGAACCCTCGGAGAGCTGCAGGTGTTTGCACTTGGAAACTGTGGGCTTGTTGGGCTCAGAAATGATGAATGCTGACACCACCCTGTCAGTGTCCCCAGGGCTGAGACTTTCCTGGCTTTCTTGGTGGCTCCCCACCCCCACCCCCACCCCATCCCTCTTGGCACTTATCAGGACAGATAAGTGCTCCTGGGGTCCGGGTGCTCGAAGGGATGTGCTAGGCAAGTCCTCAGGGCTCTGAAAGCAGCTGCCAGGGGTGGTGGCAGCAGGAAAGGAGAGGATGCTGTGAGAATAGACCCTGGGTCTCAGAGTCTGAGCCAGAAAGAGGGCAGGGGGCAGTAAATAAAAAAAACCTGGGATTGTAAATGGCTGACATTGAGTCTCTTTGCTCTGGTGGAGGAGAACAGGAAAAGCAGAGGGTTCTGGGCACTGGTAAGAGGAGAAGAAGAGAAACTTCAATTTCTTGCCAGCAAACCCTATGTGCCCTTTCCCCTTGGCCTCAAACAGCACTCCCATCCTGTCCCACTCTTGTGTTCTAGTCTCTCTGGGCTGCAGAGAACTGTCCGAAGCCAACCGGGCTGGGAAGAAAGGGGGCTGTATGCCAGGCCTCCTTTCAGGTGGGTCTGTTGGCACAGTGAGTTTGCTTGCCAGGCTAGGATGGAGGACCGGAATTTTGCATTCTTACTAAGATAGTCCCCAACACAATTTTGACTGAATCACGATAAAAGGAGAAAATTAGGGACAATGAGGAGTGTCACGGCGGTGCTGATGGTATTTGGTTGCCAACTGCCTTTACTCTAAATATGTCCATCCTTTTGTTGTATTTCAATTGTCCTTTTATAAAACAAGGGATAGTTTTCATGTTAACTTAAAAATTTTCTTTCTTCATATTCTTTGTTTTGAAATAATTATAGATTCATAGGGAGTTCAGAAAATGGTACAGAGAGGGCCTTTATTTGGTACCCATCACCCAGTTTCTGCCAATGGTATAATGCATTACATAACTCTCACATAATATCAGAGTCAGGAAATTGACGTTAGTACAATCCACAGACCCTGTTCTCATTTCACCATTTGGCAGGGGTGAGGGGGGGATTGTGATTCTATGCAGTTTTATTATGTGTAGGTTCATGTAACCATCGTCACAGTCAAGATGCAGCATTGTTCTTTCATCACAAAGATCTTCCTCATGCTTCCATTGTGTTGATTTTTAAAGTCCTTATGTGTTATGATGAAAAGGCAACCTTATAACATTCCCATCATCCCAGTTAGCGGGGGAAATGGCCCACACATTTGCTAAGTTCAGGGACCTCTGACCCATGTCCTCTCTTGAAGTGGAACCAGCACAGTGTTCTGCACAGAAGCCATTTTCCGAAAAGAGATAAGAGCCCCGGAATGCAGAGAAGCTCATTTTTACCTCAGGTCTTTTTCCTTCAGGGTTCAGCCCTCTGGAGGCTTCCCTAAGGGCTGCTCCGTATTCTGCCACTTCCCCAGCTGCAAGCTCAGTGGGGCGACTCAGCAGAGAGGCAAGAAGCAAGGGTCAGCCTTGTATCGCCCCTCTCGTTGCCTTGGTTAAGTTATTGAACGTCTCTGAGCCTCAGTTTCCTTATCTGCAAAACAGAGACTCAGCTGGATCATCTCTAAGGTCCCTGCTGGATGAGTCTGCGGCTTCCTACCTCACGTGGCCCCCACCTTCCTGTCCTCCATTGCCATCGACACAGCGATGAGGGCCCAAGGGCTTATTCTCACTTCTGGGAGCAAAGTATAAAAATAAAAAAAGGAGGGTAGAGGTTTCATACTTAACAGTTTTGACTAGAGCCATCCTGTTTATTTTCAACAGTGTAGGAGCATATTTGAGATTCTGATGCATGTGTGTGCAAACACACACACACACACACACACACACACACACACACACACACACACACACACACACACACACACACACACACACACACACACACACACACACACAGCCTGAGCTCAAAGATACTTGAGAAAAACAAATCTCTTGTTGATCACGGTTGCCGTGAGTACTACACTCCTTCAGTCTGAACTTGTACTCTCTCTCTCTGAGTTCATCTGTTGCTCAAGTATTTGATTGTGTAAGAGGTAGAATCTTAGAAGACAAGGTTCCTGTACCTCAGTTAACAGTGGAGGTGAGAAGCCCAACCTGGGACCCCTGACCTTTGGCCTGGGACTCTCGGGGGCATCAGCAAGCCTCCTCTCCACCCTTTCTTCTCTCTGTAGACCCCTGGGCCCGGCACACCT
Organism: Grampus griseus; assembly: GCF_964374135.1. Taxonomy (NCBI): domain Eukaryota; kingdom Metazoa; phylum Chordata; class Mammalia; order Artiodactyla; family Delphinidae; genus Grampus; species Grampus griseus. The sequence continues at coordinate 38,545,186 of NC_139004.1, read as the reverse complement.
CCCCAGCCTGCCTTCCCCACTCTGTCTCCCCCTTCTTTCCTCTTATCCCAGAACTCTGCGAGGAAGGGACAAAGTGGAAGTATTGCCCCAGCTTTGCTGCCTCTGAAGTAAGCACGCAGCCCCCTTTTCAATTGTTACTGCCTATCAAACAAGACAAAAACGGGAAACAAATAGCCAACAGTAGAGATGTTATGAAGTTATGAGAAATATTAAAAGTAATGGTTGTCCTGGGTCTCACGCAAACATGAGTAAACTCAGTCTTTCTTTGGCTCCTCTGACCGACCTTTCCCTCTCGATGTTGTCTTGACGCTGTATGTAGCTCCCACTCCTTTTCCGAAGGGCCCTCCCTCCTAGGCACACCCACAGCCCCTGGGGAACGGTCTTGGCTGTGGTAAATGCTTGCAGAACAGTTGGGACTGGTGGGTTGTGGTCGCTCTGGAATCTTGGTGCAGGCCAAGGCGAGAGATGGTCTTGGCAGGGTAGGTGGCCCAGGGGTCTCCCAGGGCCAGGATCTCACAGTGTGGAGAGGGGCAGTGTGGCCGTCTTTTCTGCCTTTCCTCTCCCGTGTGCAGCCTTTCATGTTCTTCCTGAGAAAGTGCATGTACTCTGTCATTGCAGCTTGCCAGACTCCCTTGCCAACAGGCCCAAGAGTGCAGGTCCCCAGGGCATTCCCAGAGCGGGCAGTCCCCACTGAGACTGTTTGGGAAAGGCTGTGTTCTTTCTGGTTGTCTGGTGTGGTTAGCCCATAGCCTTTTCATACCACTGCCCATGTAGGGAATGGGTTTTCTCAGGAGTCCCAGAAGGCATGTGACCTCGCCCTCCCAGCCTGATGAGAAGCGAGGGTTTGTTGCTCTCCCTCTACCAGTACTGTGTCTTCAAATGCTGGGGCTGTTCCGTGGCCTCCCATTTCCTCACCAGCCAAAGGGAGCCCTGTCCCTGAGCTCTGGGCTCAGAGCCTGTTGTGTTTCTTCAGGGCCATCGAGTTGTGCCCCTGTCCACTTGGCCAGGAAAGAGGGACAGGAGCCCATGTTGCTTAGGAGCACTGACGTGGGTGGCAAACTCTAAAGAAAAGCAAGAGGATGACAGCATTTAATGCAGGAGGCTGGTGGCCTCAGAGGGGCAGGGAAGGGGGGGCCTTGATCCAGGAAAGGCTGTGTTGAATTGGTCGTGTTCTATTTCCTGAACCAAGTGGTGAGCATGTGGATGGGTCATTTATTATTGTTGAAATTACAATATTATAAAATATACTCTTTGTAATTTAGGAAATATTTCATTTTTTTAAGAGGAAAGAACACAGTTCCTTGTGGTTGAGGTCATCACAGGGCTGATATGCAAGAGGATGTTGGCAGGAACTTAGTGACGCAGTGAGGATGCCATTGGAGGAATTTTAGGAGGAAAGATGCCACATAGCTGCTGGGAAAGCCACCACTTTCCTCCTCTCATTTCCTCTTTGGGAAAAATCTCAGATGGAAGAAAGATTTATGTCCTAAACAAATTCCTCCCTAAAAATCGGTTAAGATATAACCACTTTAAAAGCTCTTTGTGTGTTTTCCACTGGGTATTGACTAAGCCCGCCCAGTGCTCAGTACCTGCTAGGAGCACCAGTGGGAAACACAAAAGAAGCGGAAGAGGCATGGTACACTTATGTCAAAGGACTGGGCGCAGTCCTCGGACCATATTTACATGGGCATGTTTGTGTTAGTACGGGACAGCCAGGCTGCCTCTGCTGTAAGGATCCTAAAACAGAAACCTCAGATGCAGTCAGTCCAAGAAGGGTGCTGGCAGGGCACCAGAGTTTATCGAACACTTGCTGTGTGCCAGCCACTCTCCCTGTGTTATCGCGTCTAATCCCCATCCTGTACCTCGAAGCAGGTGTTCTCATCCCCGTTTACAGACAAGGTTCAGGTAGGTTAATGTATTTCACCAAAGTTACAAACCAAGGGTAAAGCCTTCTTCTTGTTCTGACTTGGAATACTTTTTTATATTAGACCACATGGCGTGGAAGAGCACAGGTGACTAGAGCTGGACCTGGAAGGAATTATAGGGTGAAGATTTGGGGGCTGCAGAGGAGGCAGAGGCCTGCCAGGCCCAGGCGTGGGATCTCAGGAGCAGTAGGGACGTGGGTTGGTGGGAATGGTGGGCTGAGCAGTAGGCCCCACATCAGCCTGCAGCCAGGGTCAGGCATCTCAAGTTCGCTGTTGTCTGTACCCCTGAGCTCTGCTTTCCACCCGGAAAATAATTATCCTCCATGTACCTACCACTCCTGTGGCATATTTCCATGTGTCTTATCTTCCATGATTATATTTGGGGGATATAAGGATGCCATTTCCGTGATTTTTTGCACTGCCTTTTGGGATTGGGGTTAGGGCAGGGCACAGACTAGTTCCTAGCTCAGGTTTTTTGTTTAGGATGACCTTGGATGCTCTTGAGCTTTAGAACACATCTCTGAGACTTGGAGGACTCTAGTTGCTTTGCCTCCCTGCCCCATGGTCTGCCAGGGAAGGTAAGGGGACCAGGAGGAGGTCTTAGATGAAATGTCCCTTTGTCTCTGTGCTCCCAGCTGGAGATCTGGGTGGGCTGACGGCGGTTCCTGTTCACTACCTGCCAGATGCAATGAGTGGAAGCTGGAAGTTTGACTAGTGAGAGGTGGCCTCTGAGGTGATAGCAGGTAAGAGCCCATGACTTGGCTCTGTAACCAGGAGCGATCACACAGCCTGGGCTGCTTGGCCCTGGGCCATGGCCGTGATGATCAGTGAAAGTATAAGGCACTGTTCAAACAGGAGCCACGATGAGGAAGAAGGAAGGGCTGGAAGTATGCTTCGAGTCACCTGGGATGGTTTTCCAGCACTCAGCGGAGAGGCTCTTTAGGAGAAAGCAGCCAGAGAAGCGTTCTGTGTCTGTGGGAGTTTAAACTTATTAGATAATGAAAGTGGTTTGAGAATTCCTACATGCACAGCTTGGGGTATTGATAACAGAGGCGAGAGCTTATCAGACACTGCTGCCAGCTCCCCCAGGAGGCTTTTGACATGGCCAGTCAGGACTAGGGTTGTTTGGTTAATCACAAAACTCTTTTAAAGGAGGAAGTCATTTTTAAAAAGGATACAAACGTTTTACTTTAACTCCAAACGCATAGGTGAGCAGGCTAGTCTTTTGTGGAGCTGGGGCTTTTTCTTTCCATGTGGACCTGCTAATTTGGAGTTCTCTGTCCTGTTTATTACATGAACCACATCTATAATATATGATTGATTTAAACTTCTAGATTGAGTTTCTTAAAAGCAAAGCTAGAATTTGGCCACTTGTGAAGCAGTCTGAGCACAGAATCCTTTTAGAAATTTTTATGGTTTATTTCTCCAACAACACAATTCAAGGGCACATTTTTAAAAAATGATCCTGTTATTGAGTCTCTTCGAAGCATCTACCAGATTGCCACAGAAACAGCTTTTTGCACTTATTTCATCACTTATGTAATGTTTAATTTTCTGTTTCCATCAACAAATACAACCATCTTAAACAGTTTTGGAAGTGATCCCAACTGGTTCTTGATGAGCAGAACCCTCAGCGGGAGGAAGCGGAAGACCCACAGGTGTGCCTGGGAGACTCCTGCCCGCTGTGAACATGGTTGGCGTTGGGCTAGTTACTGAGGGTCCGTCAGTTGAGTTGTTAACAGCTTGCAGGGTTGGTGTTCGCCCTGTCAGAGATGACCGTGCGGATTCCACAGCCTCCGCCTGTTTCCCCAGCTTTCTCTAAGGTGAGGGAATGGTGCCCACACCAGACTTCTAGCCCTCCCCTCTCCTCCCTCTCCTCTGTTTGGTATTGTCCGGGGTTCTGTGTGCTCCTGCTGAGGAGCCGCCTTGTAGAAAGGCGTCACCTCCCTCACATGAAACTTTTGCCCTGAATGGAGAAGCAGCCTCCAGCTGAGCATCCAGGAAGTGAGCTATTGTTCACGCAGCAAGTTCCAAACATTTTCTGCCAGAAGGAAGCCGTTTCCCTCTGGTCTGTCCTTTTAAAAAAAAAAAAAAAAGGAATCTGGGTTTTGATTAACTTGTTTTTTGGGTAGAATTCTGTTTCTTTTGGAACCAGATGAATGTGAATCATGAGGGCAAACCCCTTCTAAGCTCTGTAAGCTAAAATGAGCAATGGAGGGGGACCGTGCAGACTCCTTTTCCTGGCCTCTGTGGTTTTACAAGGGCTGCAGGTGTTTCTTGGTGTAAGGAAGGCTTGCATCTGCTCAAGTGGGTTACAGAGTGAAAACGAAATGACTTTTAGGCTCAACCCTGTTTTCTAAGGACTTAATTTAAGAAGGCACTTTCGTACCTCCTGCTGGGGCCCGGGGTTGTGGCAGGGCCTCAGATCTCCCAGGAGCAGGGACAGACAGACACTGCTGTTGGATAAGGAGCAGATCTCTCCATCTGTGCTTATGGGAGCAAGAACCTTATCTTTCCTTCTAGGATGATGTCATCCAGCGAAGCCCATGTCTTTTAGGTGGTGCAGAGCTTGCTCAAACTCATGTCATAATAAATTAATTCCTCATTAGAGCTCTGTTTGGGAGCCAAACACTTCACTAAGACTCTTTATGTGCTGTCTCACATCTTTATAGGAACCTCGTGTTGAGGTCTTCATTTTGCCTTTGAAGAAACTGAGGCTTTAAGAAGACAGGTCAAGTAATTTGCCTGTAGCAATGATTGCATGAGTAAGGAATTTTTTCACATTTTATAGAAAGGGAAATTGAAAGAGATGTTAAATGACTTATCCAAGGTTCCACAGCTAATTAAGTGGACTTTTTTTAAAGTGGATTTTGAACTCAGGTTTCTTATTTCAAAGTTCTCATTCTTTCCATCAGTGTACACTGCCTTTCCAATGTCCTCAGTCCCACGTATTTGAAATTCTACTCTGGGCTTTACTAGAGTAGAAGCTAGGCCCTAAATAAGCTGAATTAGGAAGATAATTAATCAGGCACTGGCCACATAGTTCTACTCCTGTGATCATGTTATTGAAGTTAAAAGTTATTTAACTTTTCTGATATTTGGTTTCCTCTTCTTTAAAGTGGGAGGAACTTTTTTTTTTAATTTATCTTTGGCTGCATCGGGTCTTCATTGCTGTGTGCGGGCTTTCTCTAGTTGCCACGAGCAAGGAGCTACTCTTTGTTGCGGTGTGCTGGCTTCTCATTGCGGTGGCTTCTCTTGTTGTGGAGCATGGGCTCTAGGCATGCGAGCTTCAGTAGTTGTGGCACATGGGCTCAGTAGTTGTGGCTCGTGGGCTCTAGAGTACAAGCTCAGTAGTTGTGGCTCATGGGCTTAGTTGCTCCACAGTATGTGGGGTCTTCCCTGACCAGGGCTCAAACCTGCGTGCCCTGCATTGGCACGCAGATTCTTAACCACTGCGCCACCAGGGAAGTCCCCCCTGCCCCCCAGCTGGTTGTGAGGATGAACTGAATCGCCGGGAGGGCACTCAGGGGGTACTCAGTGCACGGCACCTGACTGAGAGAATTTCGCCCTGGAACCTGTCCACCCTGGAAGGCTGGAGTCTTAACAGTGTTGATCCCAAGTACTTTCCAAGGAGAAGGGTACCTTGCTGTGAGCACCTGTACTTGATTTTCAGGAAAGATGACCTCCTGAAGTAGGAAAGGGATAATTTCTTTTATTTGGCTGCGTCGGGTCTTAGTTGCAGCACACGCGATCTTCGTTGTGGCATGCAGGGTCTTTCGTGGCGGCACACAGGCTTCTCTCTAGTGGGCTTCTCTCTAGTCGCGGCGCATGGGCTCCAGGGCGTGTGGGCTCTGTAGCTGCAGCACGCGGGTTCTCTCGTTGAGGCACGCGGGCTTAGTTGCCCTGCGGCATGTGAGATTTTAGTTCCCCGACCAGGGGTTGAACCGGAGTCCCCTGCATTGCAAGATGGATTCCTAACCACTGGACCACCAGGGAAGTCCCAAGGGATAATTGAATAAGCTCTTGGCATGGTCCACACACCTTTCCCTTGCAGTATTCTGAGGGTGGATTTGATCCCATTTTATTGATTTCAGGCTATAGAGCAGGGGTCCCCAACCCCTGGCCCATGGCCTGTTAGGAACCGGGCCGCACAGCAGGAGGTAAGCAGTGGTGAGTGAGTGAAGCTTCATCTGCTTCTCCCCCATCGCTCCCATTACTGCCTGACCCCCCCCACCCCTCCCCACCCCCAGTCTGTGGAAAAATTGTTTTCCACAAAACCAGTCCCTGCTGCCAAAAAGGTTGGGGACCGTGCTGTAGAGGATACAAATGTATCCTGCTAGCCAAATGTCCTAATGTGCTCCTTGTCATGCTAAAGCAACTCACAGAGGGATCAGTGTCCTTTGAGTCTGATTATATGAACCAGTTTCCCAGGGCCTGTTCATCCCTGGGAACACTTCGATAATTGAGTTTTCAGACTGTCAAGACTGGGGTTAGCCTGGGTTCCAGAATAGAGAAGGCCACACCACAGAGGAGCGGGGCTGAGAGCCCTTAACCCTGAAAGCTTAGTGACTCAGAATAATGGTGAAGTCAGCTTTCCCACATTCCTTTCTCTTTGTTTCCTTTGCCTATTGGGCATGTCTCTGCTTATTAGCATGTTGAGCAGAGTTCATTACAAATGATGAAGCTCAAACCAGTATTGATCTTACCATTTATTATTCTCTAAAGGATTTGATCCTGAAAGAGATTTTTGTCCCAGTATTTTATTCTGAAAAACTTCTAATGTACAGAAAACTTGAAAGAGACTTTTGAATAGTGAGCGAATGCCTATATATTCACTACCTAGAGCCTAGATTCTACATTTCGATTTTGCTGTACTTTATCTCATATCCGTCCATCCCATCAAAATATAAAATAAAATCCATTTTATATTTTGATGCATTTCAAAATAACTTGCAAACATCAGTACATTTCATCGCTAAACATTTTAACATGTATATCATTACTTAGAGTTTGGTATTTGTTTATAGTTTTGGGGGTGGGGATTTATACAAATAAAATGCATAAATCTTGAGTCTACCATTCCCTGAGTTTTGATAAGTGCATACGTTTGTGTGACCCAAATTCCTGTCAAGATACAGGAATATTACTATCACCACAGGAAGTTCCCTCGAGTCCCTTCCCAGTCAATCTTTACCCCTCCCCACCCCCCAGCAACTACTCTTCTGACATTTTCCCAATCCTGGATATTAGTTCTGCCTATTCTAGACCTTTATATAAACTAGAGCACATACTGGAATCAGTGCAGTATGTGCTCTTTTGTGTAAGGCTTATCTGAAAGATTTTAACTAGTGCTTTAAAATGAATTTGGGGGACTCTATCAACTTCATCTGTCCAACTCTTCCTATTTCACAAGTTCAGAGATACTTAGGAGTGGCAGGCTGCAGGAAGTCTCTGCGCATCTGATGGTTACTGGTAGTGTATTTGTATCAAGCATATACAATTTTTTTTAACATCTTAAGTATATATAATTTGGTACTCAAAATTCTACATTTGTGTCCCCTGATATTACAAGGCAAGTGTTCCCCTGCAGAATCTGAGGAGCCAGTGGATATAGGACCCCTTTCTTTCTCTGGCCACACCGCTGAGGAAATCAATTCTGAGTGGATGCTTAGGGTGTTTTCTTTGGGCTCCTTTAATCCGTAGCCGTACTAACAGTGCAGCACACTGTAGTGAAGTTCAGGCTGTGGAAGAACAGGACCAACAAGGGAAGGTTACTTGGAAATTGGTGGTGAAAGCAAAATTGAAGAAGGACCAAGAGGCAGGTTCCCCAGTGTTTGAGAGAACTGCAGCCTTTCTGAGTGGCTTCCTCCGCATTCCTACCCTCCTCACCCGAATAAGCCTGCTCCTGGACAGAAAGTAGATTGCGTAAATTGGACTAGAACCCAAATACATAATCCTCATTAATCTTTTAGAGTCTTGTCCCACTTATTAAAGCCAGTACTTGGCGAATAACCTAGAGTTACGTGGCAGCAATAATAAGTTAATTGAAATCTAGGTCTCCCAACTATTTTTCTTCTTTCAGCAGTTTCTTGGGGCTTTGAGTTAAAGAGTGCTTGTATAGTAGGCTGTTCTAGAATGAGAAGGTCACTTGGCAGGTCTCGTCTACTTTCTGCCAAGTGGCAGGTCTGGGGCACGAGCATCGGTTAAGGAAAGGGCCAGCAGGTAGTTGTGGGGTGTGCGATGCTTTGGGGAGCAAGGCCGGTATCAGCCACTCAAGAGGTATGGGAACGATAAAAATGAGGAGGGAGAAGGGGAGTTAGAGACTTAGACTGAGGTCACGGGCTTCCAATCTCGGCCAGCGTAGCCTGGGGCAGCACACCTCGGGCTTTCATTTGAGCCTGTGTCAGAGACAGAAGGACAGAGACTTTTGAAACAGAACAGCTCTGTGGTCTCCCAGTCTCTTAGGAAAAGGGGGATTGAGAAGGAAGGTGGCAGCATAAAGGGGATTCAAATGGGGATACAACAATAAATATGGTAAAGACCCAAGGTCGCCCCCAACCCCATGAGACTGAGACTAACCTTGCTCTGTGGAAAAGAAGTGATTCATTGTTAGTGGAGCTGCCTCGGAAGGGACAGCCCTGAGCCCGCTGGCAGATCTGTATTCATCCCCTGCTGTCTTCTTCCATCCCCCCACCCCGTCCCTCTCCTATAAATGCAGTTGACAAGGTTAGAAAATCAGGACAAATAATTTACTTCAATCCATCTTTGTCTTTCCCCAGGCCTTGTGCAATTCAGTATGTGGGGAGAGGGAACAAATAACTCAGACCCTGGTCGGTGACCCTTTTTCAAATGTGGGGAATCAAAGCCCACTCTAGGCTGAGGAGTGCCTGTCGGCCGCTGAGCCGCAGAAGACAGAGATGGTGATGAATTCTTATGTGCTCGCTGGGCCTGGGAGGCAGCGTCAGCAGCGTCAGGGTGCCTTGCACAGCCAAGGGGCCACCTCCGGTGTCGTCGGTCACCTGAGGGCAGGGGCTCGGGGCCTCTGGGGAGGTCGAGGAGGCGAGGGCTTGACCTGTGCTCCTGGGAATGGGGGGCGCTGTCCAAGCCGGGCTGTCTGGCCCCGGCGGGGGGAGAGGGTCTGCCTCCCTGGTCCCCGCCAGAGGGCAGGCTCGGCGCCCCCACTGAGAGCAGTGCCATCAGCGGGCTGCTGGGCGTCTAGCTGTGGGGTGGTGCTTCAGCATCCTCACCTGAAAAATGGGATGACACGTTTTCTTGGCAGTGAGTCGAGGCTCTGAGGGACTGTTGAGAGAAAGGGCCAGCTGGTAGTCGTGGGGGGTGAGGTCACTGTGCCAGCAACCCAGGGAGGTTGGAAAAAGATAAAAATGAGGAGGGAAGGGGTGTTAGAGAATCCAGACTGGGGTTGAGAGTGTTGGCTACCTTTCCCCTCTTACTGTATCAGTGAGGTGACTAGCCTGGCCTGGGCATTTAACAAATGGTAACTTGTTTGTTACCCGGCCCCTCCACGTGCCAGCTCTGTGCAAGTCACCATGTGGCCTCTTAAAGAAACAGTATGAAACGGGGATCTTACCTTTATTGGTCCTATAGTGTCTCTGGGACACACCATAAAACAGCTAATTGGGAAGTTACAGTGCAAGCACAGTGTGTTTCTGGGCCAGTAAAGTATTAATTGTTGGGGGTAGAGAAGGAGAGATAGATGGTGTCTCCAGCCCTGGTGGTACAGGCCCAACGGGACTGGTGTGTTTTCCATCTGGTGGCAGGGTCCTTGGGGGCTGATAGCTCCGCAGGCAGCAAAAGGGGGTGGGGGAGAGTGTCTGACGTCAGGCACCAAATTCAGTTGCCAATCAATTCCAGAAACATCTCCCTTCAGGTTCCCATTTGCCGCAAAAGAAGGTTGGAGAAAGGCAATCTCTTCCCCTTTCTCCTCTCAGGCCTCAGCTTATGACCAGACTGATTCCTGTTCCCCTGATGTTTTTGCAGTGAGAGCCCCTGAAAATGCCCATTGCTTCTCACTCGTGCCACCTCCTAGGAGGGAGGCTCCCCACGGGCCTCAGAGCCATGTTGCACCGAGGCTGTGGTTCTCCTTGGACCGCCTTTATCCAGCACACTTCCTGGGGCACAGAAGACCCATCAGAACCTAGGGAGGTATTTCTCCGCGCAGCAGCTGTCTTCTCCCCCCTGCCCCTGTGACTCCCAGTGTCCATGGAAAAGCCTAGTATGATCTGAGTTGCTCCTGGCAGCCAGGTTATGGTGACCGGAGTGGAGCCTCTCTGGATATAGAATGTCACTTCCCATTGCCAGCCTGTGGGCATCCGGGATCCTGTGTTCCTAACAAGCAGATGGGAGAGGGCCTTAGTGGCAGGATTCCTAGTGTTTGGTTTTGGTTCTGTTTTTAGCCATACAGGGAACACATTTTATACAGCCCTGGTAGGGGGGAAAAAAAAGTCTGAATGGAATAATTCTGAATACTTACTGAAAATGGAATATTTCCAAGCATTTTTTGAATAGATGAGTCCATTATGGTGATAACTTTCAGGATTTACTTTACTAAACACAAATGTGAGCTGAGCTCTCTATAGAGTTCATGTGAAGCACAGTATTTTTTTTTTTAAAGATTTTTTGATGTGGACCATTTTTTAAAGTCTTTATTGAATTTGCCACAATACTGCTTCTGTTCTGTGGTTTTTTGGCCCCGAGGCATGCAGGACCCCAGCTCGCCTACCAGGATCCAGCCCGCACCCCCTGCATTGGAAGGCAAAGTCTCAACCACTGGACCGTCAGGGAAGTCCTGAAGTGCAGTATTAAAGCATGGCCATTTCCCATCTCTCTCCAAAAATGTCATGGATCCCAAACAACAGAAGAAGAAGAGAATGTTGAACTGTTCCCTTCTGCTACATTCCACCTGCATCTTCCCCTGACATTCCCCTGAGATGCAGAATGTTTCTGGGAAAGCAGCCTAATCAAATTGTTTTTTAACTCAAGCCTAAATGGTTAAACTACACGAAGTGTGTAGATCAGAACGGTATCTGTCTCCTATGACCGCTCCTCTGTGTCTAGACTGAAATGACCATATTCCCCCTTCGCTGGTTCTGGGCCCCCAGGGTGTGGCAGGGGGAGGTGATGAGGTCCCACTCCTCCCTGTGTCCACGGACTGGCTAAGGGGCTGGGTGGGGACCTGCCAGTCTCTGCCCGCACAGGCCCGCTTCACCGCCACTTCCCTCCTAGCCCTGTGCTTCCACCAAGGCTGGAAGGAGTCCTGGGTTGCAAGCTGTTGGAGAGCTCTCAGTTCCTCTATAAACTAGAATCTTCTCAGCTGGACTTGGCTACTGCTGTTCACAGAAAACAAAACACACTTTCTAGTTTGGATGACATTGGTTCTGAGAGTTCCCCGGCTAGCAGTTCCCAGCTGGCCTGCAGGCTGAAGCACCCAGGGGGCTGTGGCAGCTGAGCTTTTCACCTGAGGGTGACCCCTGGGGCAAGCAGGAGGGAACGGAGCAGAGAAGCAGCAGCAGCAGAGGAGCAGCAGCGTGTCCAACCCTGCTCACTCTGACTTCCAAAGGTCCTTTGGCAAAATGTCATGGGTTGAGCAGCCAGGAGATCCTGATTGGACAGGCCAGCCAGGGCTTTGGGTGTTAGGTGATTATGATGATAATGAAATATATAATGTAGGGCTTGACTTTATTTCAAAAGACACCTTGGAGTCACCTTCCATTTCAGTTTTTCCCACCCTGACACTCTGTGTGGCCTTGGGAAAACAGCTTTTCGTTGTTGGCTCTAAGTAAATGTAAACTGCTCTTTGTCTGTCTGTCTGTCAGTTGCCTCTTTTACCATGAGCCAGGCCCAGGGGGAAGAATGGCAGATAAAACATGCTTGATTCCATCTGTCCTGTTGCTTGCAGTGGTGATTCTCCCACATTTACCCACTTTGGCCTGGAGGAGGCATCCAAAGGCTGGTAGAGCCATTCCAGGGATAAGGACCCAACCCCCCATGTAAGAAAACGTTTCCTCACCTTAAGCACCCTACTTTTCTCCTGTAAATGCAGAAAAGAAAAAGAAGGCACACCAACAGATACCTGTGGAGTGCCTGCTCGTTGCCCAGCTTTGAGGCTTCTGAAATCTGAATGTAATGACTGATGTGTCATTTAATGCCAGGTTGGGCCTTGCAGCCTGGTGGTGGGGGAGAGTTTATCTGGAAGGTAAGAGTTGTCTTCATATATCCCTAAGCCTTTCCTGTGGAAGAGGAGATGAAGTTAGAAAAAATGTTTAAATCTGTAGAAAGACAAACGTTATAACTTGGCGCTTTATGCAAATAGGGTGAACTGACTGGGAGAGTTAGCAAGTGCCCCATCTCTGGAAGGTCTTTAGCAGAATTGGACATGGCATGGGAGTTGGGATTATATGACCTGTGAGGTCCCTGCTGCTAACTCAAGATTCTGTGCCTGGAAGGACTCCAAGAGATCACTAGGATATCTTAGAGATATCCTTGCACCTGGGTTCAAAGATGTATGTGAAACAGTATTCATTGTAGCACTGTTTAGAATGAGAAAAGATTGGAAACTCCACACGTGCCTGTCCGAAGACTGGTTCAATAAATTATCATATAGCCTTACACGGGATGACTATACCTCATCCATTAAAAAAAAAAAAAGATGTTCTTTATGAACTGTGGCAAGAACTCCAAGATGCATTATTAAGTGGAAAAACCAAGATGCAGAACAGCATATCAGTATGCGGGGTGGTGGAATACATTCATATATTTGCTTAATTGCAAATAGATCTGAGGGATACTTGAGAAACTGGTTATACTGGTTGCCTCCAGAGAGAAGAACTATAGGCAGCTGGGAGACGGGAGTAGGAAGGAGACTTTTCTCTGAATAACCTTTTGCCTGTTTTGAGTTTTGAATCGTGTGGATGTATTGTCAAAAAATAAATATAAGTAAAAATATGTTTTAAAACTTTAAAAATAAGTTTTACTAGGTCGGAGCACTGTGGACAACAGAGGGGAAGTGGGAAACAAGCTAACCTTTTATTGAGCATCTACTATGAGCCAGGTCTTTGGCCAGATGCCTATGTACATGATACTTTTAATCCACACAGTCCTTTATGGGAGGCATTATCCACCCCCAATTTTATGGATGCAGCACTGCGGCGTTGCGGGGGTGGGGGAGAAGTACCCTCCTGGCTGGCTGGGTCGTTGCCATGTTGCACCTGAAATGGGCAGGGCCAGAGAAAGGGATGCTCTGGAGAGGGCTGGAGGGAGGGGGGCCTTTTCTTTAAGGGACACTGCAGACCTGCCGAGGCACTGCCTGCTTCTGATGCCGGCCTCTGGGCTGCCGGCCGATAAGTCGAGGCACACCCTCCGTTTGCTGCACGGGTCAGATGTGTTGTTTCCTTTGCTTTTGCTGAGCTCAGGGATGGAGTTCGCAGTATGCATTAACAAGCAGTTAGGTGACTGCTAGAGGAAAAGACCTTCCTGTGCTCCCGGCTGCCAGGGGAGAGGTGGTACTTACCCTGTGTTGTTCTGCCGGGTGTCAAAAGTGCTGCCTTTGCCTGCCAGCTGGAGGCTGGCTGGAGAGCTGTTATTTTTCTGACTGTCAGACCTGAGGCTCCTTACTTTCACTTAGAGGAAGAAACATCCAAGCCCTGGTACAAAAGGTCCTCTTTTCCTTTCTTTGGAAAAAGAGCAGTGAATGAGCTCATTACCACTGCAACCCAATTGGGGTTGAGGGGGGGCTCCTCCTCGCTGTCTGGGCCTGCCCCTAGCCAGGTTTCCGGGAGCAGGGGGCTTAGATCTGGCCCAGGGTGACCAAAGCCAGATGGCTGGGACAGGTGGTCCATACAGGGGGCAATGCTGGAGACATTTGGATGCTTTGAGACCAGCTCTCTCTGCTGTGGTCTAGAGGAAGGACAAGTATCTGCACCTCTTCTCCCCTGAATGCAGAGCTGCATCCAGGACTGACGGCCTCCAGGGATCAAATGATCCTCCATTCAGCGTTATGTGCCCATTCAGGTGCTCTAGAAAATGTCTCCACCCCTCAGAGCTGGCAGTCATGCAATAGCAATTATCTGTTGAATGCTTACGAATTGCCAGGCACTGCTCTAGGCGCTGGGGGTATAGCATGGAACAAAGCTGGCAAAGCCTCTGCCCTCATGGAATTTAGATTCTGGCATGAGCAGTGAAGGGTGCCAGCACTGGCCTGCTCTTGCACCCTCTGCCCAGTTTCCGCTGGGTCTGAAAGAGCTGGAGGGTGGGGGGACTGACATATAAATTGCCTTGGAAGGGAGGCTCTTGGGCGTTTCTAGCAGCTGAGCTCCGATTGTTACCCGCTCACTCCCTTCAGAGCTCGTCTTTAGACCCTACAGGGCTGTGGCCAGAGAAGAGCCTTTCTTGATCGGAGCACCGTGAGCTCTGAAACCTTGCAGGTTGGTGCTGGACCTTGGAATCGTCTGGAAGAGACCCGGAGGCCTACCCTGGTGTGCGCGCTGACGGTGAGCTGGCGATGTTTGACTCGAGCCTGACAGCCTTTCCTTTTTGTTCCTCTTTTCTTCCATCTCAGATTGAGAAGATCATGAGCTCTATTGGAGAAGGGATCGACTTTTCTCAGGAACAGCAGAAGATCTCAGGTATGGTACCAAGCAGCCGTTTTCCCCATGGAGCACCACCCTCTGGGTCCCTTCTAGCTCAGGTTTTTCTCTGACGCAGAAGACAGACATTTGGGGGGTGAGAGAAGTCAGCCTCAGACCACGTCACTCTCTTACAATTTGGAATCTCATGTGTCCACACAGCCCATCTAGCTCTTACTTTAGGAGCCATGACTCCTTTTACATAGTGGAGGGGAAAATATACAAATTGAATTTTAGGCTGTCTATTAGGAAGCCCTTTTATAAAAAGTGAACGATTGTCACTTATTCATCGTTGTTTTCATAAATGTAGGCTTTCTCTGATTGGCTTAATGTGGAGTGCTCCTCGTGTTGGTCTCCCAGCTTCCCAGGCGGCTCTGGCACTACCTCTTCATGGGCACGTGGCTTTCGTTCACCTGATCCATGGCAGCGGCAGAGCGCTGGGTTGGACTGTTCAGCCTGCATCGCCTGGAAGGGTTGGCTCTGCTGTTTCCTCCTTGTGTCTGTTTCTCCACTTTTCCATTTACTTAGACACTCATCATTTTTACTTCAGATCACTGTTACTTGGGGTATTCTTTTCATCTCAAAGCCCTACAGGTGAGGCCTGCCTCCATTTCCTTTGTTTGAAACAAAGGAACTAGGGAGGCCATACCTGAGCTGTTTTTCTTGGTAATAGAATTATGGTTGTGTTACTTGCTCAGGTGAGGTGACATCTTAAAGGTGCATCCCAGAGCACCTGTTGCACCCCCTCCCCCAAGCATCTGAAGACGGAACTGCCACCAGTGCATCTGGGCTGAAAGCAGCTTGGGACCCTGGCCTCTTCCTCTTATTGGGGAAGTGCCTCTCTGCCCTGAAGGGGTGGCTTCCTTGTTCACTTAGGAGGCTCCATCCAGGATTGACCTGTAAGCCCTGAGTGACACCTCTAGTTCCTCCATGGGCCTCTGGCCCTGGCAGGAAGTCTGAGGGATGGGGGCAAGTATGCACGTCAGGGATAAAGTTGCTGCTGAGGCCATGGGGCTTGTGGAGAGAGCATGGGCTCTGGAGCCGCAGCCCTGGTTCACATCCTGATTCTAGATACCTGTGTGTCCAGGGCGAGTCGCTTACTCCCTCCGAGCCCGCAGTTTCCCATCTGCAACATTTGGATATAGTACTTCTCTCTTATGTTTGTTAAGAGTGAGTAATATATACAAACACTTGAGCTAAAGAGGTACTCAGTAAATAGTAGTTATGCTCATTTTTCTCCAGGAAGTGATTACTTTCTCATATCGACAAACCTGGAGAGGAGGGGCGTCTGCCCCCCTACCTTGTCTCCCTCCATGCTTTTTCCCACTGTGTTCCTGGAGACATCCCCCTTCAGCCCTGTTTCCCTGGGCTCTAGCAGAGAGGGTCCGGTTGGGTTGGGCTCATCTTTGCCAGTCTTGGATCATGCTGAGGGTCTGCACAAGTGGCTCTTCTGGCTAAGAGTTTGTGGCTCTCTTTCCAGGCACTTGCCTACACGCAGTCCGGGGAGCTTTCCTTCTGTTGTGGTTTGCAGGCTTTTACCAAGAGCGTGTGTTTGTTGGGAATAGATGTTCAGGACTGAGACGAACACTGTTGCCATGTGCTTTAGGGGCAGCAGGTATGGGTCTGATGCAGTCAGCTTTTGTGAGGCTGCTCTCTGCTTCCCTGTACCCCTCTGCATCTGAGGAGCCTACATCAGTTGCATGTGCTTGAGAGATTGGGGCAGAATCAGGCCATTACCTCCTGGCTTTGATAAAGCAGGAGATGTGGCAGCCCTTCTGGAAAACACTCTTCTGGAAGAGCCCTTCTTCTTGGAGCTGGTGACACTGAGCCCTTTCCTTGCCCTGTGGGCCCCACTTTCCAATTCTCGCCCCCCATGAACTCATGTGAATGGCAGGAGTTGGTCCAGCTACCCCCCTAGGTTTCTGGATCCCAACACACAGTTTTAGCAGCATTGAGTTGAGCCATCCTCCATACCCCAGCTTAGGAAAGTCGAGGGCGGGCACAGGAAGGTGGCCATGAGCAGAGGGTGCGTCCACCCGTGCTGCAGAGTCCCAGCTCGCAGTATCCGCATGGCGGCCAGGCTGTGAAGGATGGAGAGCGTGGGCTCAGGCCTGCCTGTGACCTCTGTCTTCTGTCTGATGGGTCAGGAGGGGGCTCTCCCCAGGACCTCGGGGAACACCAGCCTTCCGCTCAGACCAGAGCAGATTTCTTGTTTATTCTGAATGATCATTGTCAGAGTTCATGTTGTCCTTGGGCTTCTGGATCTAGGAGAAGAGGCCTGGGCTGTGGGGTTGCCATCCTGGGAGGAGGAGCAGGCGTGCCAGCCAGCAGCCCTTAACTAAGCATGGGATTGCCTGGTGTGACTGGTTTTGCAGAGGGTTGTGTCCTGAAGTGCCCCAGTATGGCACTTGAATCTCACTCCTCTTTTGGGCTGTGGGCCTCCTAGTGGCCAGCTTTGGAGCTGGTTACCCATATCCTCAACAAGCATGTTTTACAACTCATCCCACTGTCTGGAGTCCAGGGAGGGCGAGCCTTCCCCCTGGCCTGGGCCACTCTGGCTGCTGTCATCAAAGACCTGTTCTTTCTAGCCAGCAGAAGAGAACGCTTGATTGTCTCTTGCTGAAGCCAGCCGTTTAGCTGTTGAGTAGCTGTTAAATGCAGGCTCCTCTAGGGGCCTGATCTCCCAGCACACAGAGCCCCTTCTTCACCAGGGCCACCAACAGCCTGTTGGGCTGCAGGTGCCTCCCAGCACGTTTACAGGGTGACACGTGGTCCCTGGGTTTGTGTCTCTGTACATGTTACCGTTTTTGTCTCCTCAGCTGTACTGGGGGTTTGGTCCTGGTTTCCCCTTGTCCTTGGTACCTCTCCTCCCATGTCTTCCTCCGCCAGAGAGTGAATGGCCTGCCCTGGGCCTGGCACTTCTCTGCTGGGCTCTGACGGCCTGGAGAGAAGTCTCTTCCCAAGTTGTTTGGGGTGCTCACCTGAGGACTATTAGTTGTAATGTCCTTATTTTGTCATCTGTTTTTGTGATACTGCGCCGCTTATCTGCCTGGCAGAGGCACAATCATTCCTGAAGTGGGGGCGGGGGTCACTTAACCCGTGGGCTGTGCCCTCAGGACAGTGTCCCTCCTCTGTCCCCTCTCTGGCTGTCCTAGAAACTATCGGCCAAAACTACAGAACTGTTCCTTCTCTATTCTCTCTGATAAGCTGTTTCCAGCCCCTGGAGCTGGAGGTAAAGTTTGGCCATCTCTGCCTTTTGTACGCGTGTGTATTAGGCAACAGCAGATATTGGAAAATCTGTCCTTTTGCTCCGATGCTGGTGCTGCTGTCTCCTTCTCCCTCGGTGGCAGAAGCAGCAGCTTCTGCTGCGATGTCCGATCCCTGATGTATTTTCCTGAGTGTGGAAGGGAGGAGGGTGGGCAGGGGAGGAGGGGGGGAGGGCCAGACGTTATGAGAGCGAGCAAGGACTGTGGAGCCGGCAGCAGGCAGCGTGAGAGCCCAGGAGCCTTTAGACAAAGCATTCTGCTGCGGTTCTGGACACGCACACATCCACCAGCAGCAGGCCGGACCACGGCTGCCCAGCCGGGGGATTACGAGCAGGAATGAATCAGCAGCCGGGGGACACTTGACATCAAGGGCATACAAGAGCCCACCACTTAGGTTCCTGGAGCAGACGGCCCCACTCCAGGGCAGGGGAGCTCAAGCAGCCCCCAGACTCGGCATCTCGCAGTGCTGCTGCAGTGTGCATTGGGACCCTGACCACCATCTGTTCAGCAGAGGACAGAGGAGAGGGGGAACCTGGGACAGTGGGTCACCAGGGTCTCCTAGACAACCAAGCCACTTGGCCTTGGCCTGCCTCAAGGGGCAGAAAGTGCCGGGAACAGCATAATGACTTTCACCGTGTCAGGAGTTCTCCGGAGGTGATGTTTTTATAGTTGGTTCTTCTTTTTCCTTCCTTGCACCTCTTCTCCCCTTTTTCCTTTTTTCTTCTTTTATCTGTTCTTGCCCACGAGAACTGGAGAAGTAGGTGGGGTTAAGGCTCAGAACATTCAAGGTCTGCCCGGAAGGGCTGAACTTTTTTCCTCCCTGCACCAGCATGCTCCCCTGTCCTACCTGAGGAGGGAAGCAAATGCATCTCCTCCCCTCCCTGCTCATCCTCAGAGGAGGACAGCAAGCTCCGGAGACCCTGGGAAGACAGTTGCTGTCTTTATCACTCAGCCAAAGAGAGAGCAGCGCAGAATGGGAATAGACTTGAGCCACCACAGCTCAGCTGACGGAGGACCGCTTCCTTTCTCTCTCCTTTATTGGGCTGGGCTTTGTCTTCTTTAGCCAAGAACTGGATCTGCCCGCCTGCTTTCCAGCCGAGCAGGCAGGCCAGTCACGGGAGCAGCCAGCCACCGTCGGAAGAGGAAGATGAACGCCCAGCCCCCGCCACACAGCCCCGCCCGGGAAGGCGGCCCCGTGGACAGCGGCCTGGCCGGGGAGACGCCCCGCTCGCCGGCAGTCGGAGTCTAGCTGGGGACCCGGCTCCCGGCCGGAGCTTCGGCCCATGCGCGCGCGCGCGCCCTCCCGCACGCACCGCGCCGGCTTGAGCCTCTGAGCACGAAGTGCCGGTGGCCATGGTTTGCTTGTTCCGGGACTGCTGGGGAAAGACAAGTAAAAGTCTCCTTTCTCCCCGTGCCGGGTTCCTGCTGCTTGTGTTGCATGCGCTGGCTCCCCGTGACCGTGAACGGAGTCCTCGCTGTGGTCGCTGTGCCTGTGTCCCTCCACTGCATGAAGAGGCGCGCTCGCACCTGACCGGCCTGTGCTGCAAGGTCGCGGGACTTGTCCCTCGTCCCTGGCCCCTTCTGGTGCCCGTGGGGACAGACTTTCTGAAATACCTCCGAGGAGGCGGACGAGCGCCGACCCCGGAGAGCGTTGGGGCTTGGCTCCCCTGATCCCTGGGCAGCGGCCGTGCAGGTGCTGCAAGGCCCCGGAGCAGCAGGACCCAGGGGGGTGCGTGAGTGGGCCGTGGCCGCCCGGTGCCCTTGGTGCACCCACTGAGGAGGGGCCGCGGGGCCACCGCTCTCCCTCCTCTAGTACGGAGTGTGGCTGCTTTATGGTAATGACTATGATGTGGCAGTGCCATCTGTCTTCCTCTGAGTGCCGCTGCTACCGCCTCAATGGTTTTTCCCTTTTCAAGCGTCTGCCGATTCCTCTCTCGTCAGGTTCGCGGCCGCCGGAGCAGAGCGTCGGGGAGTGGCTGGAGGCCGTGGGGCTGCAGCAGTATGAGAGCAGGCTGCTTCTCAATGGCTTTGACGATGTCCGCTTCCTGGTGAGTGTCCAGGCCCCGGGGGAGACGCTCCCTGCTGCCCAGGCCGTGCTAGAGTTGGAAACTGTACGTAGATCTTTGTCTCGGGGAAGAGGGCGCTGCATGGCTTAAACCCGGGGCGCTCAGCTGAGTGTCGCCTGCTTCCTCAGCTCCGCTCCGGACACGGCCCTGTGGGGAGAGCTCTGCAAGTTTGCATCCAAGAAGGCGTGTCTCTGATGCACCCATTGGCCCCATCCCGGCTCTCTTTCAGACACCAGGCAGTGGGTGGCTCCGAGAATTGAGGTGCACGGGACAGCCGGGTCCCCCTGGCAACTCCCCTTCCTATCTCAGCCGGACACCAGAAGTTCCCTTTGTTCCCCGAAACTATGCCGTGGAGCCCAGAGTCACTGAAGCCGGGAGCCTGGTCTCCCTCAGGAAGGCTGAGTGTCTGGCGGGGCCATGGCCTCAGAGGTGGCCCAGACGAGAGGCTGAGCTGGGGGTGGGAGGGATTGCTTCCTTTTCTGAGCTATAACTTTGCGCGCTCTTCTTGCAGAGCACAACGGCTCAGAGAAAAAGAAAAAGAAAAAAACCCAATGTCTTTTCTCAGGCTCCCTGTGGAGTAGGGGCCTGGCTGGGACCCTGGGCTCTGGATCCAGTGCCCCCTGTGTCAGTCCAGCAAGCAGCTCAGGGTGGGCTGCCCGTGACCATCCCTCTCCTGGAAGCCCTCCCGAGATGTCCTCATGGGTTGGGTCCGGGCTTTGGCTCCGGCTCCCAGGCAGCCCCGGCTGCCCCAGGGCAGGTGTTGAGTGCAGTGGTGACGACAGAGCTGACACGTCTTGTTAGTGCTCTGTGTGCGGGCAGTTGTGGGACAGTGGTTTGCATGTATCCACTCATTGACTCTCCCAGTAGCCCTGAGATGCAGAGCAGTGGAGTGTCTCACTCACACCCACAGCTCCGGGAATTGGTGGGGTAGAAACGTGCGCCTGGCACCTGGGTCCGGGGATCCTGCTCTAACCACCGTTCTGCACGGCCACTTTCTTACTCGAGGATGAGGGGAGTGGGAATGGAACCATTCATACGCTTTAAGTCGCCCTGTTGCACGTGTTATGTCAGGAGCTGGTTTGAGGCTCCTCCTTGATTCCTGGCGGGCCTATCCCCCACTCTGACAATTCCCGGAACACAGTCCCGAGTGGATGCTGAGTTGCCTTCAATCCCTGAAGCAGACCTCTGACCCCCCAGCTCCCTCGCTGCCATGGTTGAGGGGCGGTGGTCGGTCAGCCCAGAGCTCCCCTGCCCTCTCCTGTCCAGAGTGGGTCTCTGTGGGCTTCTCACCAACAAGGTGGCATTGGGTGCCTCCTGAGTAGAGGGCCACCCAGGGAGCTGGCCTGGGGATCCCAGGGGGACCCTGACTGGGACCGCTCACTTCACCTGGGCCGTCTCCATCCTCAGGGCAGACAGCGAAGGCTGCTGCAAACTACCTTTCCAGAACCAGCTTCGGGCCAGTTATTTTTCAGCTTTTAAAAATCTTAGGTTTTAAAATAACAATTTTTTCTAAGTTGAACTGAGTATATTTATAGTTGTTATAAACTAATCCCTGGCTCACCATGTTCTATGGGGAAGGCTGACAAACCCAAGGTGGAGGTGGGGGTTCAGCCAGTGAGTGAGGACACTTGGCCCTTGGTGCTGGGTGTTGAGGGGCCTTCCCTCTCCTAGCGCTGGCCGTCAGATGGGCAAGGGAGGGTGGCTGTGGATGTCACAGAGTGTCCCCTCCCTATGCTTAGGAATCGTAGGGGCTGAGCTCTTGACTTCTCACCCCTCCTTCTGCTAGTTTGGAAAGGCTAAGGTTCCTAAGCCTTGAATATCAAGACTCCTTTAAAAGTGCTTCCCTGTCACCCCTGTGCTCAGATCGGAAAGTAGCTGGGCGGGCCCTGGGCCAAACATCCATGCAAGATGCAGGGCCTCTGTTAGAACGCGTCTGTTTCTATTTGGGAAGGGCACTCATTGAGGGAGGCCAGCAGCTCAGTTCTTCCAGGGCCTTCCAGGCCTCTCCTGCTGCTCTGGGTGCGAGCTGTTCCTCTCTCTCCTCTCGGTTCTGGAGGGGCAGCTGGCAGGTGGAGTCCGTGCAGGAAGGAATGCTGATTACACCGCAGCCTAGCCTGTCCGTTCTCAGACCTCGAGTGGCCTGAGTAGCCATGCAAAGTATCCTGGGTAATTGCATGTAAGTTGCCAGATGGACTGCAAGGCTAATTAAGTTTTAGCAACCAGAAAAAAGAGGAAGAAAACACACAAGAAGGGAGCATTTTTGTTTAGAAACATTCCGTCCTTGCATATGGTATAACTTACATCATGTTAGCTGTGGTATTATCCCCGTGTGGTTTGGTTTCCAATAGGCTGTAAATGTTTCCCTTAGTTTTGAAATACGCTGGAGACTCTTCTACAGGATGCACAAGTGGCTCCCAGGAAGCCATCCGGACTCTAGATGTAGTAGGAACATCTGGAAACTGATGGCTGCTATGGAATCTCCCTGTGGCGGGCTCCTCCGAGCTGTTGTGGGAGGAGTATAGGGCATTTGAGGGGGGTCGCGCAGCTCCCTCTCAACGTGGAAGGGACTTTAACATCGTGTGGTCTCATCATCCCCTCTGTGCCCGAATCCCCTCCAGATGAGCTCTGCCGTGATGTTTTCCCAGTAACAGGCTTCTCCACCTTACAAAGGCATAGCCCATTCACTCTCTGCATTGCTTGGGCTGGTTTAGAGCATTCTTTATATTGAGCCAAAATCTGTTTCCTTGTGGCTTCTGTCCATTGAACCAGGTTTACCTTTTGGGGCCACACAGAACACACTTAAGCCCATTAGAAAATTGAAGACCTCTATCACGGCCTCCTGGGTCCTATCTTGTCTAAGCTCAACACCCTCTTTCTCTTGGCTCTTCCTCCTGTGATGTGATGACTGAGCTGGACCAGCAAGGATTGCACCTTGAACTTTATTCACACCCTCTTGTCTGCAGGCAGAAAGGGCCTCTGATTTGCACAGGGCAGGGGCAGGGCAGCGTGGTCTGCCAGGTGCTCGCTCCCAAGGCTGATGGGACTGACCCCAGACCCTGGGAGAAGGGACGGGGAATCAGGCTCACACATCTGCCGGCCAGCTCACCACACTGGCTCGTGCATCAGAGCCAGTTCCATTTTTTTCACCACAAATCTTGTCCACAGGAAATGGGCTTTCTCTGGAAAAGGGAGGAAATGCAGTTAATCAGCGCGGAAGGAAGGTGATTTGTGGTTGGCAGGTTTTCAGCTCACGCGTGCTGGTGCAGGTCTCTGTATTTGGGACTCGGCCTGCCCTCCCTTTACGGAAGTGTTCATTGAGTAAATGGCGGTGCTTCTCACGCTGGGGTATGATGTGGACATTTAAAAAGGTTTTTAAGACTGTCTGATGTGGAGAAACATTCACCTTGGAGTGTTGAGTGAAGAAATTGAGACACAAAAATCCATGTGCAACATGACCTTAATTTTCAAAAAAAGAAAACATCTAGAGGTGCAGGGAGTGAGCCAAAATGTTTTCCACAGTCAGTTATCTCGGGGATTATGGGTGGCTTCATTTTCTTTTTTTTGGAGTGAAATAGATTTTCTGCTATTTTCTGCTAAAATCATTAAGAAATGATTTCCATTCATTTCTTACAATGAATGGATCTGAAATCAGAAAAGCAGATAATGTAGGAGCCTTAAGGAACTTGACAGATGAGCTGGGAGAAGGTAGCACACAGCGCGATAGTAACAACAGAGCGGCCGAGTGTTAAGTGCTGCCGCAGGGAGGAGGCCCTGCGCTTACCCAGGGTTCACCGCCTGCCGGGCACTGAGCTGGCGTCCAGCCCTGGGGCAGTTGTCCATCAAGTCGCAGACGGGGCCGCTGGGGCCCAGAGGGTGGAGGCACTGCCAGGAAGTGGCAGAGCTGGGACGCTAGCCCAGATCTGTCCAACTTTGAACCCCTGGGTTCTGCTTGCTGTCCTGAGGGTTTTGTAGAGGCCTGCAGGACTTGGAAAGACTCCAGGGAGAGGCCCACACTGTCTGTGGTGAGGGGAATCTGGCTC
Organism: Grampus griseus; assembly: GCF_964374135.1. Lineage (NCBI taxonomy): Eukaryota > Metazoa > Chordata > Mammalia > Artiodactyla > Delphinidae > Grampus > Grampus griseus. Next base: position 38,521,248 of record NC_139004.1, on the reverse strand, counting down.
GAGGTGCAGAGAAGGGCAGGGCCCTGACTGGGCAGCAGAGGTGGGCTGGGCCCGACTGCGAGGAGCCTCGAAAGCATGCTCTGGGGGAGCCCCGAGGTCTCTGAGCCCTGGGCCTGGGAGGCGGGGTCCTGTGGCTGTGCCCTCCCCAGGCAGAGCTTCCCGGGAGTCATGGTGCCGCTTGACAGCAGGGTGGAGTGGAGAGCAGGCACGTGGGAGGTGGTCGAGGCTGGGTGTTGGACAAATTGAAAGCGGAAATGAGTCTGGCAGCGGGTTCGGGATGGGCTGGAAACAGAGACTGAGCCGGCAAACCCGCTGCCTCTTAGGGGCAGCGTCGGGGAGGCCTCGTGCTCCTCCCATCCATTTATTTCTTCACAGGCTTCTGCCACATGCAGGCAGCCTCCCCCTGTTTTCCTGTCTGTTTCTGAGACTGTGCCAGCTGGTCCCACGAGTGGGAGAGAGATGGCAGGTGAAAAGGACCGAGCCCTACAAGAGCTAAAGGCGTAAGCTTGGCAAGGAGATCCTTCTTTATTGGCTTCCCTGAAGCTTTCCAGCCAGGTCCCCAGACCCCCGAGCTTCCCTTCCTGCTCCTGTTCCCCAGATTAGCCGCACTCTTCAGCCCCGGAAGCCGGCTTCATGTGTGCAGCCGGCTGTGCCCTTGGGTTCCCGCCCTGGCTCCCCACGCCCCCTCCTCACCGCAACCCTCCGATGTCCCTCCCTTTGTCTTCTTTCCTCCCCGTCTTCAAGGGGCCGCTGCGGGCACTGCTGTCAGGTTGCCTCCCCGCCTCGACTTCTCTGCACCAGCTCTGGCCCATCTCTGCAGAGCACTCTGGGAGCTGACTGCTCAGTGGGGTGTGGGTGTGGTAGGGGTTCCTGGGCCCCAGCGTGTAGCAGGGCCTGAGAGGGAGAGCTCCCTCAGCCGGGTCATTGGAGGGGCGGTGGAGCTAAGGCTTTGAGAGGAATGTTCTTAGACAAGTGTGGATCCTGCCTCCCGGACTAAATTCTGTGGTCACTTAAGAACTTAGCTCCGCAGTGTCCCAGGAGTTGAGGTGGTTCCTCGTCTCTGCTGGGCCCTTGAACCTTGAGACGAGAGCCAGGCTCCCTTTGGACCCCTTTCCGGGCGCGTGTGCTCTCTTGCTCTCCCTGGAGTTATTCAGAGTGACAGCGGCTGGAATTATTCAGCATCCAGCTCTACGTGCCCCCGGTGCTGCTCTGGCCTTCTCCAGTCCCCTTCACAGTGGAAGGGAGTTTGAGAACTATTTGCATGTCTGTCGATTTAACTAACTGCACCTTAGGATGGAACTGGACTGGTGAACACATCCTGTTGATGTAGCTTCCAGTTGCTGATATCCCAGCGTGAGCAGCAGCAGGGGGTCCCGTGCTGGCATCTCAGCACGTCCGTTGTGTTTGGTTAGTACACGCCCCCCCCCCCACCAGTGTACAGGTGCAGTGGTGCAGGGGGCAGAGCAGTGGGGCCCGTGTGTCTCTGTCAAATGTCAGCTATAACTCAGGTGTCCCCGGGCATCCTTGAAGCCCATCTGTGGACTCCTGGGGTCCATGGACAGCACTTTCAGGACTCTGGGATTAAGTCATTGGCTCCAGGCTGCTCCTCAAGCAGACAGCTGAGCTGTGGCTGGAAGCTGGGTCTCCTGGGCCCAGAGCAGTGCCTTCGCCTCCCACTCTGGTCCCCATGCCCCCCTTTCACCGGAAGATGCTGAGACTGGGCCACAGGCTCAGCACATCCTTCGAAGTCAGAGCCAGTGGGCTAGGCCAGCGCATCACTCGAGGTGCCCGTCGGGTCAGGCAGACCATTCCATCCGCCCACTCTGTGTTGAGGGCTGTTCTGCAAAAGGCTGGCAAAGGAGCTGGTGGGACCCAGACCGCAGTAAGCTCTTGGCACTGGCTTGGAGCTACCGGAGCCCTCTGGACCTGCAGCTGCCGCCACCACCACAGGCCAGCAGCAGGCGTTCTTGCCTTCCACCCTCAGGGAAGGGCCAGGCCCGCGGGCAGCTGGCTGAAGCCATAGTTAAGGAAACTGGATGGGGCAAACCTTAGGAAAAAACACGGGGTTCTAACTACTCGCACTGAGAACCAGCTGAGAGTCGGGAGACCTGGGCTTCCTCCAGGCGCCCCTGTATGATTTGGGGCAAGTTGCTCTGCTCCCTCCCCGTCTGTCCCTGTCCCATGGAATCTCATTTGACTGCTTCCTTCTGCACATAAGCTCTGAAGGGGGCACAGTGTTAGCTGTGGTGACACACAGCAACGATCGAGACTGACTGTGGCCTTGGCCGTGTGTGGGAACGTAAGGTGGTGATTTCTCTGCAGCGGAAGCAGAAATCAGCTTTGTCCTCAGATCCATGAGGTTAAAGCCTGCTTTGGGTGGTCTCGGATCCAGGCCCTTTGACTCTGGCTGACCTGGGCTTGGCTAGTCTGCACTGGTGATTTGGGGGTGAATATGGCATCTTGACCTCAGATGAGGCCTCAGAAAGGCAGGTGTTTGGGGGTGACGAGCAGCAGATGGATGGAAGGATGCTGCTCCTGGTACAAAGAGAAGGGGGACACTGGGGACCTGCCTGGGAGAACAAGGGTCACGAGGGGTGTTGCCTCCCTGAACGCAGGAGGAGAGCCGTCCCTGACAACCCTTCCCTTGAGACTGACAGGGGAGAGGGGTCTGGCTTCTGGAACTAGGAGCTGGTAACATTCGCACTTCATCCTCGTCTTCTTGGAACCAGTTGCTCTCTGTCACCATCGAGTTCTATCTCTCCAGCTGAGGACATTGCTGGGCCGGGTAGGGGTGGGGATCGTTAGGAGAGCAGGGGCTGTGGGTCAAGCCTGAGCTGCTCCTGTTACTGAGGCTGGTGAGCTTTTTATAAGGCCACCCGTGAGCTGGGGGAAGGTGTCAGTTTGGGAAGTTCTATGACCAAGTTCCAGGGAGACGGGAGTCAGCTGGGCCAGGCAGCGGTGAACAGGTGAACACAGGAGGAGCCAATGAGCGCCGGTTCCTGTTTAACCTGGACAGGCAGGTGGCTTTGTTCCTGTTTCTAAGGTTCTGACTTTGTAGGGGATCTGAGCCCAGTTCTTATCCTTTATACCACAGCTGCCTTGTGTGGGGCACATAAAGCCCTCAGCCCCTGGAGGAGTAGACACGTGATGCTTCGGGGAGCATGGCTTCTATTTTCCATCATTATTAAGATTTTTAGGCCACAACAGTGACAGCAGAGCCCTGCCCCTCCTTGCTTCCTCTTCCCTTTCCCAGTGCTCCTTCCCACTCTCCCTGGGCCGGCCCGGGTCTGGGGCTATGGTCTGGGCGAGGAACACTCGTGTGCTCACCCCTCTCCCTCCTGGCTCACCCACCAGTGTGCGCGTGTGGTCACTGCAACCCCGGCCTGGGAAGGCAGTCCTGGCTCAGGCCAGGGTCCTGTGCCATGTTCAGTGACCCTCCCCCCAGATGACGATGCCCACAACAACTCCGTCATTGTGGCCAGTAACATGTTCTGGGGATGGTAGAAAACTACGTGCAAAGGAGGAGCCAGAATGTCCAGTGGCGGGTGAGATTATGGGATGCCCAGGAACTAGAGAGTGTGCAGTGGAAGCAGGTGGTTACGTGTCGCGAGGAGGTGTGTGCACGCAGTATGTCAGCATGTGGGAAAGCAGGTTAAATAAGTCATACATATACCACAATCCCAACTTCTGCTTTTTTTTTTTTTTTTTACAATAAAAGCTTAGAAAAATACACTGAAATGCTAGAAGTGATCCCAATCTCAGTTTTTAAAAAATATTAAGCCACTTAGAAGAATTCATCAGAATGGTAACCCTGGGGTGTTTCCCGCCCCCCAGAGGTAATGGATTTATAAGTGGCTTTTACATTTTTTTTGTACTTTATTAATTTTCAGAATTTTTTATAATAGACTTATATAACTTTTCTACTCAGAAAACAATTTTATTTATTTATTTTGTTAATATGAGAGAGAGATAGAAGCAGGGCCCAGTGGAAATCTACAAAATTCTGGAAGGCAGAGAGGCAGCATAAGTATCACATTGAAACAGCCAGGACCCAGGGAAGCTCTGAGCTACCCCCTTGGTGCAGAGACTCTGGAGGATACCTCGGGCCCAGGTGGAGATGTGGGGGCCTCTCGCCCGCCCACCGAGCTGCTTATCTGCTTAAGGAGCTTTAGCTGCTCAGGCAGGTGCCACAGATCAATACAGCCATGCGTGTGGTGAGTATTGGCTGCTCAGTTCACTCAGGCTGGTACTTCCCTCATCCTCCCACCCTTCCTTCCCTTGATTAGAGAAATCTGCTCTAAAGGTCTTTTTTTTTTTTTTTAAGAAAATAGTTTTGTCTTTCTTATTCTAAGTGCTAGCTCCCATTTTCTCAGTGCTTTTTAGCAATTAGAAGTTTTTAACATTTATACACTTGCCAATTTTCAATATTACCATAAAATAAAAATTAGAAAATAAGGTAGAAAATTGAGTGTTCTGCCTTGAAAAACAAAAAAAAGTTTAGTGTTTTATCCCAACGTTGTATTCTCCTTCACTCTGTACATTCCACTTTCCCATTCTTGGAGATAAAAAATGGGGTTAGAAACTTGAAAATATGACAGACTATACAGAGCAAGTAGCTGGTGCCACACCTACCTGGTTGCCACAGCATTTGGGAACTGAGCCCATGACTTCAGGAAAATGATTAAGTAGTTGGAAGCGTCAGTCTGATCCGTGTTTCTAGCTGATGAGGACGTCCTCTTGAGGAAATGCCAAATGCCCTTTAGGCTCACTGACTGTGGTTGCTTCTGGAGAGAAATTTCATCAGGAAGAACACTGCTAGCAAATATTCCCAAGTTCAAGTATGGGATTCACTTGGCAAGAGGTCTCACGGATCGGCAGCTAAATGCTTTGTGTCCTGTGTGTCTCATGTTTACATTTTACCATTCCCAATTCGGAATGGCCTCCCTGAAGACGTCACTCCACTCATGCACTTTCAAAAACAGCTGGAAGTTTCTCTAAGACCTTTGATGACTGGGACACAGCCACACAATATCTGAACTTATTTCCCTCAATTTGAACATCATCCTTCAAATTGAAGTTTGTTTTAATTTTTTGTTGTATTTAATGCTAACCACTAATATTTAATGTTTTAAGGTCTTAATTTGCATTTTCATGAGCGTCCAGGTTGAGCCCCCACCCCCAGCAACGCACTTCTCCCAATTCCGTGCCTCCTCTGTCTGGAGCAGCTCTTCTCACAGCCCCTGGCTCCTTGAGGCCCAAGAAAGGACTGGGAGATGGAGAGGAGAGGGAGGGGCTGCAGGGGAAGCACCAGTGCCCGGCTTTTCCCCTGAGGCAGAATCAGGCCTGGACAGTAGCTCTGTCCCATTCTTTCTCCCCCAAGAGAGGAGGTTTCAGCCTTTGTTTTTTTATGACTCCTGGCAGGAGAAATTGCCAGTGAGGAGAGAGAGAGAGAGAGAGAGAGAGAATACTGAATATGGAAATGAGGCTGGAGGGGGTGGGGCAGGTGGAAAGTCTGGAAACCACTGCTGAGAGAGGAAACCCTGTTCCAAGGCGAGTGCAGTTTAGCGCTGCTCTGCCCAGTAGTCACGCTTGCATCAGAACATACAGGCCTTTGCTCAGGTGGAGGCCAGGTCCTGCAGGGGCTGATACGGGCCGTGGTGGGGCCAGAGCAGGAGAGCCCAGGTGCACCGTCTCCTAGCCTGCTTTTCCACACGCTGACATACTGCACGCACACACCTACCCAGGAGGAGGAGGTGTTGTGGCATTGCTCCCACCTCTGTGGCTGGGAACCCCCGCCCTCCTGCCCCCTCTCCCTCAAGGACGGAACCCAACCAAGCCAAGTGTCAACTAGTTGTGTTTCAGATTTCGCTTAGGCGGATAAGCTGTTCTACTTGATGAGCTCCCTAACTATTCACTCACTAGGAACTCGGAACAGGGCCTGGCACATAGTCAGCTCTCGGTAAACGTTAGTGTGGTAGAAAGTAGACAAAGCAGAAGTCCCTTTTCCCCATAAACCTCCTCGTGTAAAGGTTTCTTCCTCAGTCAAGAGGATACGGTAACTTCCAGAATGTTTCTTGCCTTTGAGGATTTGGAGCACCTTATAGTCACCACACAAACTAATCCCACAGAATGTAGATGTGGCAAGTTCAGGAACTCAGGAGGACCCTGCACTGAGCCCAGGACGTGCTGTGGCAACTGTTTGCTTTGATTTTCCATCACATCCTTTGTTTTGGTTTTGTTTCCATTTGCCTCTTTCTCCTCAAAGCTGCATACAGTCCCCAGTTCTCTTGACTGGGGGCTCTGCTTAATGAAGGTCCTGTCTCCATCTGGATCTGGTTTTCCTGGTTGTCAGCCTTCAGTCCAGTATTAATGTTACCCTAAAAGCTTGTGAAGGCTTCTGAGTAAATGTTGGGGTTAACAGTGGGTGTTCAGAATGTCACCGCAGTGACACCCTCTTGGAGGTTCACTTGTCAGGTCCTCACTGAGGTGTCCTCATCATCAGGTAGAAAGTCTGGGCAGACAGCCCCCCTCTCTGCTTTTCCCCATCAGCACACCCTAGATTTGGGCCCAGAATGACTGCAGGAACTCAGCGTGGTGACTCCTAGATTCAGGGGTGACTTGGGATCTGGTCAGACCTGGAGTGGTGCCAGGGCCCAGGGGACCTTCTGCAGGCCCAGGGCTCCCTAGTGTCCCAGCAGAAGGTTGTGCGTGCGGCCTGAGCAGGGAGTCCAGTCTGCCTTCAGAGCCATCTTCACCTGGAGTCTCTTGAGCTTATGGCTTGTCCTCTTTGTGTCCTCTATAGGGCAAAATTTTTGTCACCATGCGCAGGCTCTGGGGAAGCTCTCACACCAGCAGTCACTACAGCTTGGGTACAAAGGTGAGGCCACCAGTTGGTGGTCTGCGTGAGCTTGCCTGAGTTATTAACTTGTCTATCTGTAAAATGGGCATAAGTAATACCCACCTCAATAGAATAAAAAATCCAGAAAAAGTCTTGGAAACACAGGAATTTAGGGTACCTCAGAAGTCATTTCATATCAATGGGAAAAGATAGCTCATTCAAGAAATAAGACAGCCTGCCTGGGAAAAATATTAAGTGGATCCTGACCCTTAAAACTTACATCAAAATTAATTCCAGATAGATTAAAGATTTAATTGTAAAAAATGAAACTGTAAAGTTACAGGAAGAAAATGTGAATTGTTTTAAAAATCCTGGAGGGGGAGATCTTTCTAAGGCTGACAAAACTTAGAGAAGCTCCATGAGAAAAGTGGGTGTGTTCAGGTGCAGGCTGATAGGTTCTGCATGAGCAAAGCCAGCATAATAGTCCAATGACAAACAGGAAAGACACGTGCCTAACTCTTCATAAAGGGTTAATTTCCTTACTATATAAAGAATTCCTACAAATCAAATACAGAAGAGACCAACAGCTCCATAGATAAACATGCAAAGGATAAAGTGAGTAATTCCTGGAAAAGGAGCTGCAGCTGCTCTGCATGCCCGGCCCAGAGCCGCGGGGACATGAGCATCGGGCTGAACTCTGCCCCAGAAGTTACTGATGCTCTCTGGGCCTCAGCTTCCTGAGATGTAAAATGGGGTAACAGTGGTCCCTATTATTCAATGGTTTAGCAGGTGCAAAGCATGGAAAACATGGAGGAGGGCAGTAAGTGCTATGTAAGTGCTTGGTAGATAAAATGTGAAAAGATGCTTGAGTTCATCTATGAGCGGGATGATCTTGTGATAAGAAATGTGCAGTGGTAAGCCACTTCTGCACAGTGCTGCACTGATAGGAGCATAACTATGTCAGACTCCTAAATACACATACCCTTTGTCCAAGCGATTTCTGTTCTTTTTTTTAATCCTTTTTTGAAAAATTTAAATCAAAATATAATTGACATGCAATATTATATTAGTTTCAGGTGTACTCATAGTGATTTGACATTTGCATACATTATGAAATGATCACAATAAGTATAGTAACCATCTGTCCCCATACAATGTTATTATAATATTGACCATACTCCTTATGCTGTATATTACATCCCTATGGCTTATTTATTTTGTAACTGGAGGCTTCTACCTCTTAATCCCCTTCACCTATGTCTTCCCCCCACCACCTCACCCAGTTCCCGTCTGGCAACCACCTGTTTGTTCTCTGTATCTATGAGTCTGTTTTCATTTTTTAGAGCCCACATATAAGTGAGATTATATGGTATTTGTCTTTCTCTATTTCACTCAGCATAATGCCCTCTAGACCCCATCCACACTGTCACAAATGTTAAGATTTCATTCTCTTTTTTATGGCTGAGTACTATTCCTGTGTGTGTGTGTATACACCACACCATTCATTCATCTGTCAGTGCACCAGTTTACAGTCCCACCAACAGTGCACGAGAGTTCCCTTTTCTCTACATCCTTGCCAACACTTACTTGTCTTTTTGATAGTAGCCATTCCGACAGCTGTGAAGTGATATCTTACTGTGGTTTTGATTTGCATTTCCCTAACAATTAGTGATACTGAGCATCTCTTCATGTGTCTGTTGGCCATCTGTATGTCTTTGGAAAATTTTCTGTTCAGATCCTCTACCCATTTTTTAATCGAGTTGTTTAGTTTTTTTATGTTGATTATATGAGTTCTTTGTATATTTTGGATATTAACCCTTTATCTGATACATTGTTTGCAAATATCTTCTCCCATTCAGTAGGCTGCCTTTTCATTTTGTTGATAGTTTCCTTCACTGTCTGGAAGCTTTTTAGTTTGATATAGTCCTATTTGTTTATTTTTGCTTTTGTTTCCCTTGCCTGAGAAGACAGATCCAAAAAATATTGCTAACACTGATGTCAGAGTGTACTGCCTATGTTTTCTTCTAGGAGTTTTATAGTTTCAGGTCTTACATTCAAGTCTTTAATCCATTTTATGGTATGAGAAAGTAGTCCAGTTTGATTATTTTGCAGGTAGCTGTCCAGTTTTCTGAACACCATTTATTGAAGAGGCTGTCCTTTCCCCATTGTATATTCTTGCCTCCTTTGTCATAGATTGACCGTATAAGCGTGGGCTTATTTCTGGGCTCTCTGTTCTGTTCCACTGATCTATGTGTCTGCCAGTGCCATACTGTTTTGATTACTGTAGCTTTGTAGTATAGCCCGAAGACAGAGTGATGCCTGCAGCTCTCTTCTCTCTTGAGAATGGTTTGGCAGCAATCTCTCTTGATAACCGCCATAGAAAAGATGCACATACAGGGAGGTTCATGCAGCATCATTTGTAAAAGCAGAAATTGGAAACAATTGTCCTTCAACGGGGAACTGGTTTAGCAATTTATAATATGTCCATAATCTGGATGATTATGCAGCTTTAAAAGAAGAGACAGGTCTCCATATACTGAGTGACCTCCTGTATATACTAAGTAGTTAAGAATGAGGTGTTGAACAATGTGTACAACAATCACATTTGTGGGAAAATGAAGCATGCACATGTGTGTATGTGCCCAGCTGGGCTCTGGAGGGACGTCCAGGAAAGTGGTAACAGTTGCCCTTGGCAGGGGTGGACACTGTGGCTGAGGGACAGGGCAGAACCCATGATTTTTCATGTATCATAATCTGAAAAAACCTATCTTGTGACACCATTGTGAGTAATAAAAGACACCATGATAGGGGTTAGGAGTGGTGAGTACAGTCAGACTGCCTCAAATCCTAGCTCCACCGTGAGATGTGTGACCTCAGACGTGTTTCTGACCTCTGTGTGTCTGTTTCCTTATCTGTAAATTGAGGATTCCAGTAGAACCTAACACAGGATTGTGAGCCTGAAATGGGATGGTGCAGAGAAAAGCTTTCCGTCCCTGTCACTCAGCAAGAACACAGCAAACACCAGCCATTCTCCTCGTCGTCACTGCCATGCTGGGCTTCTTTGCTCTCAGCTGCTCCCTTGGGGAGAACTGCCCCACGTTGGCTGAGCCCCAGCCCCCCCTCCTCTCTCAGGCAGGTCCCCACTTTGAGACTCCTCTCCTCCTCGGGGTGAGGCAGGCTTCTTGGGTGCCTGCCCCTGCCGCCGGCCCAAGGTGGATGTTACTGCCGCTTTAAATCACAAAATCACATCTGTGAGGAATCTGGGGATTAATCCTCCTGTTCTTCACCTTGGGGGGTCATGAAACCTGCTCCCAGGAAAATGCACATCAGCCCAGGTGGGTGAGGGCCTGTGCCCGGCCCTGCCTGCTCCAGCCCGGGTCAGCGCCCTGGGAGCCGCTCGGGCTGGGCGGGCAGCCTGGGCAGGTTTGTCTTCCTGCTGCATGCGGCTGCTTGCTGCCTGGCCTGGCCTCGCGGGGCGCCCTGGGGCTCGTTCTCTCGTGGTGCCTGTGGCGAAGGAGAAGAACGTGGTAAGGGGCCATGACAGGCTGACATGACGCCCTGAGGGAGCCAGCGGCCTTGTCCAGGAGGCCCTCATGTTCTCCTTTCTGCTCTTAGGGGCCTAATGTGATGGAAGATCAAGACCTGCGGGAAATCGGCATCAGTGATGCACAGCACAGGCGGAAGCTGCTCCAGGCTGCGCGGTCCCTGCCCAAGGTGACCACCGACAGTTCCGTGGCCTCAGCCTTTGCCAGTGGCGGGGCGGGGCTCAGGGGATGTGCAGGTCACTGTGGGGGCCTGCCCCTCATCCCGGGAGCCCCAGCGGGGAGGACAGTATCCTGTTTACTTCTTTGCCACATCCCAAGGCCAGCAGAGCACTAGGGACAGTCAGGACGTAGTCCGGCCTCAGGAACGGCATTGCAGGCATCTGCCTGGCGCAGAGCCTGGTGCCCACAGGCTTGGCCTGTCGCCTGAGACCAGGCCCTCCCCAGGAGGCCCGGGGCCCTCGGGGCAGCAGAGGAAGCAGTCTCTGCCTCCTGGGGAGCTGTGGCTGGTAGGCCTGAGCCTCTCCTCAGCTCTGCTGGCACAGAGTCCCCTTGTCTCTTCCACTTGCCCAGAGCTCAGGAAGCACTAATGAGTCCTAGCAGTGAGGCCAGTGGCCGCTTCACAGACACACACCATTTTCTTGTCCTACCAGGTCTGTGATCTTGTCAGAGCACAGTAGGGGCCTCCACAAACCCTCCTCCCCATCTAGCCTTACCTGACAGGGCACCTTTCCCAGACCTGGGGTGCCCTGGCAGTCCCCAGATGGGGCCCGAGACCAGAGCTGAGGTAGAGAAGGCTGTGTGAGTGGAGCGACTCGGGGATGCTAGGACACAGGCCCCTCGTTGGTCCTCAGGAGCTGTCCCATACCTACTCCAGCCTCAGCCTCAGCCTCTGTTGTGGTCTGAGTGAACCGGCCTGCGTCCCCATGGTCCCCAGGGTCCTCGTCCCAAGTGCTGAGATGTTAGTCCCGCCTCCTGCCCTCGCCCCACAGGTGAAGGCTCTGGGCTATGATGGGAACAGCCCCCTGTCAGTGCGCTCCTGGCTGGTCTCCCTGGGCCTGCAGGACTATGTCCCTTCCTTCCTGTCGAGTGGCTACAGCTCCATTGACACTGTGAAGAACCTCTGGGAGCTGGAGCTTGTCAACGTGAGTACAGCCCTGCTGTGAGTGTCCCTGGGCTGCCAGCATGGCCCGTGGGGGTGAGGGCTGGGGGCTGGGGGCCCAGTTGCCGCCTGACCTTCCTCTCCCCGCCCCTGCCCAGGTCCTAAAGGTGCACCTGCTCGGCCATCGCAAGCGCATCATCGCCTCCCTGGCAGACAGACCCTACGAGGAGCCGCCCCAGAAGCCCCCCCGGTTTTCCCAGCTGAGAGTGAGTTGGGGCGGGTGGGAAGGGATGTTTGTATGTGCTGTGTGTTGTTAGGAACTGAGGAGAATTCTTTGGGAGTTCTTCAGAGACAGCATCACCTCTGCAGTCGAGGAGCAACTGATCCCTCCCTTCCCAGTGTTGGGGCCAAATGTTGGCAAAAGTAGGAAAACAAATACCCAAATCCCAGACGGCTGGGGCCATGTCTGAACGTCCGGTTGAGCTGTGCCCGGGGTGGTGGGCAGGGGTGGGTCAGAGGGGCCCCCTCTCGGGCAGCCTGACGTGAACCCGAGACAAAGCCTGGAACACACGGAGGGACCAGGGCCCTCCCCATCTTCTGAAGGAAAATCCCTGTGATTTTAAAAACCTCAGAGATGCTTTGTTGCTCAAGGCAGGTAATCTCTGACTGAAAAGTGGGTTAGACTGTGAGCCTGTGGTTCAGGATGAGTCTCCCCAAACCCATGGAGCTGCGTGGCTGCCAGTGGATGGGGTGGGCCCTGGGCTCCAAGCCTCAGCCCGTTTATGGCAGCCTCAAAGTGGGCGTTATTTTATCCTCCTCTTACGCATGAGAAGGCTGGGGCCCAGGCTGGTTCTGAGGACCAGACTCAGCTGACATTCAGATATGGAAAGTGAAGACTGATTCATACTCTTTGTGAGGCCTCTGGGTGCCAACCAGCAGTGCTATGTGTTTTCTTAGGAAAGACTTTTGGATTTGGTCACATGCCCCCAGGACCTGCGATCAGTTGTGACAGACGATTTTATAAACTAGAGATCGCCTCCCAGCCCTAAACCAGGCCGGAGGGTGCTCTCGTCACCCGGGTGCTCACCTGCAGGACCCGGCTGTTAGGGGTTCCTGGCTGGAAGAATCTGGTCACTTTGACTGTACCCACGGTGGGCCCAGCGGCCCGTTTCCACACTGGGTGCTGGCCTCCAGCTCGTGCCTGTTCTCACTGATTCTCCTGCCCAAGCTGGGCCCTGACAGCCCGAGGATTGGCTGACACCTACAGCCTAAGGACTGGCCTGATGAGTCTCAAATCTCACCTGGATTTCTTCCCGCTGCAGTGCCAAGACTTGCTCTCGCAGACGTCGTCCCCCCTGAGCCAGAATGACTCCTGCACCGGCCGGTCGGCTGATCTGCTGCTGCCTTCTGGGGACACGGGCAGGAGGCGGCACGACAGTCTCCAAGACCCTACGGTGCCCTCTCGGGCCGAGCGCTTCAGGATCCAGGTGGGCGGGAGGGAGCCACAGACGGGGTCCCCTCATTCCTCTTGGCAGGACAGGGCTCCCAGCCCACCGCCCAGGGCACTGCTTTCAGGGCTCTCGCATTTATTCGACTTGCCCGTCCTCCCTCCCGCCTTGCACGGACAGCAGGCTTTTTGTCTCGCCCCCGTCTTGGCCTGTTAGATTGCTGGGTGTCCCTTGTCCCCGCAGGGTGAGCCCTAGCTTCGCTCTGTTTTCTCTCGTGACTCATATTTCTCGGTTCTGGCCTCTGGGGATTCCCCTCACCTTTCCACAAGTACGACCATGAATTTTACAAGATTTAAAAAACACATCGTCCAGCAGTTTTAGTTGCTCTGTACTGAGAGACTTTGCATATTGCTGGGAATGGAAGTCATAAATTTCCTGAATTTTCCCCTCCTCCCCATTCCTTCCACCAGCAGCCTAGTTAAGGACCCCATCGCCTGGCACCTGGCCCGTGGTGGCCTCCCACCCCTCCCCCACACCCCAGCTCCTGCCATGAGGATCCCTGTCAAGTGCATCCCTGGCCACGGATACTTCCCCGACTCCCCACCCCAGGATCAGATCTACACCCATCTCAGACACCAGAGCCTTCCCTGCTGAGCTGCTCCCGGGTGGGCGGGCAGCTGAGGTCCCTGCTTCACCAGTTGTCTGGCATAGACAGGCCTCACCTCCGCCCCAGCGCATTGGAATGGCTTGTCTGCCTTCGGCCTGGAGCTCCCGGAGGTAGAACCCGGGAGGGAGCCTGGGAACCCCTTGAGCAGGCGAGCTGACCTGTGACCCCACGTGTTCTGCAGGAAGAGCACCGAGAGGCCAAGCTGACCCTTCGGCCCCCAAGCCTGGCTGCCCCCTATGCCCCTGTGCAGAGTTGGCAACACCAGCCGGAGAAACTCATCTTCGAGTCCTGCGGCTATGAAGCCAATGTGAGTAGCCTCTGCCCTCCCAGCCTGGCCAGTCTCCTGCTTTCCATGCTGGCCGGACCCAGGGCCCCCGTGGTGTTCTCCACTCCTCAGCTGCTCCCAGCACCTGGGGGAAGGGGGACTCACCGGCCAGGATGGGGGAAGAGAGTCACTGGGAGAGGGAGCCCCCTGACTGTGGTCCCAGATTGGCTGGTGGCCCTGTGTGGTAACGCAGGACTCCTAAGCCGGGCCACTGCTCGCTCCCACAGTATCTGGGCTCCATGTTGATCAAAGATCTACGAGGGACAGAATCCACGCAAGACGCCTGTGCCAAGATGCGGGTAGGTTACCGTGGGGGCGGCCAGGACGCAAGGCAGCGGGTGGCGGCACCGCCTGCAGCCATGGGGGCCCTGCCACGCTGCGTGCGGCTGAGGGAGGCCCCGAGAAGGTGAGTTGACAGGCCTCCCGTTTCCTGTAGAAATCCACGGAGCACATGAAGAAGATCCCCACCATCATCCTCTCCATCACCTACAAAGGTGTCAAGTTCATCGACGCCTCCAACAAGGTGTGCTTCCCACAGCTGCTGTTGAGGGAGGAGGGGGCACCCTTCCTCCCCACACACACCCCCCTCCTGGTCAGCTGGGTATCTTCCCTGGGGGGGGTGCTTGTCTCTCACGCACCCACGTATCCTGGTTCCCAGGGCCCCGCCCGAGGGACAGCTTATCTTCCCCAGCATGGGCTCCACTGGCCACTTATCTGCTCATGGGCCTTTAACGCTGTGATGCACTTAGTGAGCTTAGGGCACCCCCAGGCCCTGTGCTTGGGATCCCACCTGGAGAGCAGAGTGGGCTGGGTGTGAACATTTGCTCCCTCAGTTGCCATGGTCAAGGGTGGAGACCCCAACCCTAAATCAGACAAGGTGAGGTGCCACCCCCACCCCCACCGCGAAGAGATGGGGAAGTGGTGCTTGGCTGACGCTAGGATGGGACAGGAAGGTGGCAATGGTGAAGGGACTAGGGTGTGCCCTCAGGGAGCCCAAGAATTCCAGACCCTGTTTTCCCTGCAGAACGTCATCGCAGAGCACGAGATCCGGAACATTTCCTGTGCAGCCCAGGACCCAGAGGACCTCTGTACCTTCGCCTACATCACCAAGGACCTGCAGACCAGCCACCACTATTGCCACGTTTTCAGCACGGTGGACGTGGTGGGTGGAGTCCGCAGCTGGGCACGGTGGGGGGTCCTGCGACAGCCCCAGTGCAGTGGGTCCTGGCACCCGGCTGGCACTTAGCAAAGGTCTGTTCAAGAATGAACATCACTCCAGCCCCCTCTATCTGGCACTGAGACTAAAGCACACAGGATGACAGTGGCTTGTCCAGGGTTCTAGTTGACAGAGGCTTTCCTGCTTCCGGCTGCGTGTCTGTCAGGTCAGCCAAGGCTTCATCTCCCTAGGCTCTTGGTCGACCATCCATCCTAACTCCCGCCCTCCAGCTGGGCCATCTCCCTGAAAAGCCCTCCAGCTCCCTCTTGGGGACAGTAAGTTTTCTTCGCCCATATCCCAGCTTAGGTGGGGTTCTGGCGCTGCTGGGCTGAGGGGAGTGGTCACACGTGCTGCCCACAGGGAGTGGATGAGTGACCATGGTGGCTGCCCTGAGACAACACCTTTGTCCAGGTCCCTGCTGCCCCTGTGAGAGTAGCTGGTTCCAGGGTCTTCCCGGCCTCGCCCGGGAGCTCTGTGCTTGCAGCCTCCTGGCTCTGCCACTAGCTAGCTGTGTGACCCCGGCTCCTCGTCCGCGCAAAGGGGATAGAGTGTAACCGACTTCACGGGGTGGTTCTGAAGATGAAATGAGGAAATCCTCCCAGGACACATCCTTCCCGCTACTCTTACCTGTAGCTCATCTTCCCACATCAGTCAGTTCTGCTGTAACGTGGCGTCTGTGCTCCTAGAGAGCACCACACCCTGAAACCACACGGGAAGCACCAAGGCTCATGGGGAGATGAGGCAGGGGGCACAGCCCTCAGGAACCTAATACGAACACCCACACCATTTTATCCATGTTAAATGGTTAAGAAATACATAAATGCTACATAAACACGGCGCTCTGCCTCGAGAAGGACCCGAAGTCGGCTTGTGGAAGCATGTGCCTCACTCCTGCCAGCCTGTGTGCCAGACGGAGAGAGAAAGAGGAGGAACAGAGGACAGAGGGGTGCACGGATGGAGGGGACGGCGCGGGCCGGGTGGCCCTGGGAAGAGCTGCTGCTTGATCGTTACTGTCAGGGGTGGGTCCCGTGGGGAAGTTGAGCTGCCAGGTGGGGGTGGCATATATGCTGTGTATTCCCAGGCAACGGGGGTCAGCAGGGGAGTCTTTGCATTCGCCTCGTGTTTCTCTCCAATGAAATCACACATGAGGAAACACAAAGTGTGTGTTTTCTTCAGATTGTTCCCTAATGTATCAGTCACCTCGGGACAAACTTCTGCTTTCAAAGCAAGCGTTCCAGCGGATTCCCTGCACTCTTGTTACCTGTGCAGTGCTGCCTGGCCTGTGCTCAGGGGCATGAGGCCAGGGCAGGCGTGAGAGGCAGTGGTTCCTCCATCCCATCTCTCACGTTGTGCTGTTTTCTCCCAGAACCTGACCTATGAGATCATCCTGACACTGGGGCAGGCGTTCGAGGTGGCCTATCAGCTGGCCCTACAGGCCCAGAAGTCCAGGCCAATGGGGGCCTCTGCCGCCGAGATGATCGAAACAAAATCTTCCAAACCGGTGCCTAAGCCTCGGGTCGGCATGAGGAAGTCAGCAGTACGTGGGCCCCGGGATTTGAGGGCTCGGGGTGGAGCGGGCGCAAGGAGGGTCTTCTCACGCTTCAGGTGGCCAGCCCCTCAGGACACGGGCCCGTGCGAGGCGGCCTCCGTAACGCCACCCCGTGTCTGTGTCTGCTTTGCTCTGCACCCCAGGTGCCGCTGCCCCCTGATAGTCGCTGTTGTTACTGTCACACCTGCCCCACCCATCGTCCTTCTTACCTCCCGCTGCCGTCTGTTAGTCCTGGAGTCAAGGTCTCTGCACCTCCTGCTGTCTGTGTGTCAGTCTCCCCGAAGTGACCGTGAGCTCTCTGAGACTCTGGTGCCCCGCCCCCGGCCCCGCCTGCATGCCCGTCTTTCCTGAGCTGCCGTCCCACCATCCCTGTCTGTGCTGGAGCCTCTGTTTCTCTGCTGTGTGTCCTCCTCTCTCCAGAGCTCATGGGTGCCCGCTGTGGTCTTGCCCGGGGTGAGCTCTCTGGCCCTGCCAGAGGGACCCGAGGTTTGGGGTTTCCAAACCCCTTACCCGCTTCCTGCCACCGAGAACAGCTTTGGGGCTTAGTGCTCGATGCTTAGGTAGGGCAAGGCTCCTTTAACTGAGCCGCTCCAAGAAACCCCCAGGAGAAGTTGCCCCTGGAGAGCTCAGAGGCGGCCCTCCCGTGATGCTCCAGGGAAGGTCCCCTTTCTGCCACCCCACCCCAGGGAGCTTGCTCTTTGGCTGAGGAGAACAGGGCCTCCCCCGTGGGGTACTGACGTCAGCATGGCCCGGGAGGCGGGGGACAGCGGGCCCCGTTGACCCCTGGCCCAGGTGCAGCGCTCCCTCTGACTCTTCACCCTCTTCCTCAGCAGCTGGAACCGCCCGATATGGACCCAGATGCCCAGTCCCATGCCAGCGTCTCCTGGGTTGTGGACCCCAAACCAGACTCTAAGCGGAGCCTCAGCACCAAGTATGAGACCACTATCTTCTAAGCACCCACCCCGTCTCCACTAGTCTCATGTGCCTTGCCGTCCGTCCTTCTGCTCTTCTCAACTCTCCTTCCAGCTGCTGACGCCAAGGTCCCACCCCCCCTGGGACCTCTCCTCCTGGGGCGGCAGCTTTAGACACTGCACACTCTCAGCTTGCACCTAACACCACCGGACACTGTGAATTCCCCCCTTGGGCGAGGACAGCTTGGCGGGGGGGCAAGGTGCCTTTGAGGTGGGCACCAAGAGGGCCTCAGCGGGCGGGCACCATGGCTCCTGAGGCGGGGGCAGTCTCCGGGCGGAGTCCACTCGGCACTGGAGGCTGCTCCCTCCGATCGGCCGGGGCTCCCTGTCGGCTCTCCTCTCCCGTCTTCCGAGCCACGGCTGGGTGCCGTTGCCAAGAGCTAACTGCACCTTTCCTGACACAACCAACCACTGTGACCACCTGGGGCCAGAATCCCCTTGCGCTCTGCTAACAGCTGGCCTGCGGCCCATCCCTCTTAAGATTGCTGGCCTCCCCCTGTGAGACCCTCAGCTCAGCGATGTGGCTTGAACAGGGTCAGAACTCTTTCTGTGAGGGCCCAGGGTCTGTGCCAGGTCCTAGAGCACATGCCTGACTCCAAAGCCTGGGGCTCTGAGCGACTGAACACCCACAGGCTGGCTCCACACAGCAGGTGTCTTGGTCCTGATGGGTCTTGCACTGCAAGGAATGGGATGGCTCCTCACGTCTTCACCAGGGAGTCCCCGGCTGGCTCTGGAGTCTGGCTCGAGGAAGAGGAAGGCCTTCCTGTAGGAGCCAGCAGGAGGGAGGCCAGTGCCCTGCACACACTGTGCACCTTCTTCCCTCAGAACGGAGCTGCTCAAGGACAGGGACCTGGGCCGAGCAACATCCGTTGTCCTCCAGGAGCTTTCTGATGCTTCTCCACAGTGTGGGGACCAGAGATAGTCAGCTGGCACCCGGTCCCTTCCCTGATCGACCGCCCTCAGCCTCTTGACTCCTGAGAAGGAGTCCATCACCTCAAAGCAGTTCAGCAGCTGGGATGGTGGAGTTGAGGCTTTCAGAAGGCCCACGTTCTCGCGTGAGGGCATGTCAGCTTAGATGGCGGGAGAGGAGAGCCAGTTTCCGTGGGAAGAAGCACTGTACACGTAGCGTGGCCCAGTACGAGAGCCAGTAAGTTGCAGCGGTTGCTTTATGAGTTGAAACCCAAGTCGACAAACCGGGGTGGGTCCTCCTGCCTGCCTGTCCTCGTGCCTTCCAAGCAGATGCGCTGAGCCACGGAGGGTGCTCAGGGGAGGCTGTAAGGGACCTTCTGTTCTGCTTCCGTGTTTCCTTTCCGTTTCCTCCACCTTGTGCAGGCCCCTTTGGTTAACCCTTTCCTCCCCCCCGTTGTGTTTGCTTCTGCCAAGCTGAGCCACCGAGGAACCAACTGTGCTGCGGAAACAGCCATGGGGAGCGCAGGCTCCCACCGCCGCCGCCGCCACCGCCACCACCGTCTCAGCTGCAGCTTTGAAGACGCAGGCCCCACTACTGCCCGTAGGACCTCCTCGCGGCTGCATGGTCCGGGCCTGCCACTGCCAGGTCTCGCCGAGTGAGCCCTGCCCTGGTTGCGGAGCAGCCCTCCAGGCCTCTAGCAGATGAGGTTGGAACTCCAGAGAGCCAAGAAGTGACTTGTCCAGAAAACATTTTTTAATAGAAAAAACTTTTTTTATAAAATGAACTTTCAACACTTGGCTCAACCCTCTAGGTTAAACTGCCAGTCTTTAGACAATGGCCACAGGGTCAGAGGACAGCGGGCCTCTGTCCTCAGGCTGGGGTCTTGGCGCGCTTGAGCAGCTCTGAGAGAAGGTAGTGGGTGAATTGAATCGGCTCGACAGACCCGCCAGTCAGCTGCTCTTCCTTCTGAGCCGCACAGCTTCTCATCCCCGCCTGGAGCTGGGGGCAGCCCGTAGAGGCGTCTGGCAAAAGCAGAGGCTTCTGGGGTTCCAAATGTGAAGGTCTGGGGCCGCGTGGAGATGCACAGGCAGGTCGCGGTGCCCAAGCTCTGGGCTGCTCCTCTGTCTCGGACCCAGCGGTGGTCAGAGCGCTGCCCTGGGCTGCCTGGCCGCAGGCCCTCCGGTGACCTCAGACTGTCTGAGTCGAGGCAGAAAGGAGAAGCAGCAGCTTTGTTTGTTTGGGGCATTGACGGGTAGGTCGGCTGAGGTGGCTGCCTGCTGACTTGCGATTTGTCTAATCAGGTCTGTGTGATTAGGACTCACTTTGGTTCTCTGAATTATCGGTTTGATTGTCATCCTTTCAGCTGCTGGGCTCCCCACTGGCTCCAAGGGTAGAGAAGGCTGAATCAGGTGACAGTTTGATTCTCCCCAAGTGTGGCCTTCAGGGCAGGCTGGCATCTGGGCGCTGCTGCTGCCTGAGCCCTCCTGCTGGCTGGCTTTGCTTTTCACCTTTGGTTGCGTTGCTCCTCCTGGAGGCAGAGCCAGAGGGACTGTTCCTGTGAGGCTGGGCCAGGTCAACTGCCCGTCCAGCACCTTCCAGAGCAGAGCCTTTCCTCCCACGGGGCCGGAGCAGACCTTCCGCTTTGCTGGCACAGCGCAGTCTGGTCCCAGGATCAGTAGTCCAGGCTTCAGTAGCGCCTCTCTCTCTCCTGGCAGGGGCTGTGAATGAGCAGGGAGCGCTCTGGCGCACCTTCATAGCCCTGTGGTCGGCCAGCAGTGGAAAGCTGGGCCGCGTCTTCCTGCTGACCTGAGGCTGGGCCCTGTGGGTTTCCTTTCTGCTGAGCCGTCCACACCGCAGGCCTGGGGAGTCACACCCCCTCTCACTGATCCTGCCCTTCTCGGTACTAAACAAGGACCTCGATACCGGGAAGTCTGACTTCACGTCCTGCTGCTTCCAGGGCCCGTCGGCTTCCACTGAGCAGTATTCAGCCCCTACTTCCTTCCAGGTATGGACGAGGAACCCCGAGCTGGATGGGTAAACCGCGGCTCCTGCTGCAGTGCGAGTGCTGTGCCCTCTTCCTCCTGAGGAAGGCCGGTCTCCTCTAAGCAGCCCTCTCTTGGTGGGTGGTGGGTCCATAAAGAAAACTGTAGACACTACGATGAGTTCCTCAAGCTGTCTTTATTTTTAAGTCATAGGTAGGTGTCTCCTCCCCTTGAAGCTGCTATATCTTCTTTATTTATTCAGGGTGTTTCATGTTGGAAAGCCTTGGCTAATCTGCTCTGGCTCTGGATTTTGTTTTGAGCTTGGTTTATTTCTCAATAGCCAAGAAAGGAAGGGACTAGATATTTTTTTTATTCCTCCTCCGGGACAGGTACTCTCCCTCCCCTAGAAAGAAAAATTTTAACACCAGGACAGGCTTCACATGGAGAGAAGCCCTGCTTCTGCACGTGAGCACAGGCCCTGCAGTGTGGCAGCCCCGTTCTGAACTGTGCAGGCCGTTCAGGCAGGACCTGAGATAGGTCAGTACCTGCCCGGCCACAGGCTCTCTGCTCCGCCCTTCTGCTTGCAGCTACTTCGAGCAGGGCTTCCCTCCGACAGGCTCTGCATTTGCAACGCTCGCGTTCCCCCGGGGCCCCCAGCTTTGACTCTGGGGAGTCCCCGGAGAAGTCTCGGGCTGAGCAGACTGGTCTGCCCTCGGCCTGTGTTGTGATGCCCAGGCCTGCAGGACAACTCTCAGATGCAGTTCACAAAGTGGTGTTGCTAATGGTGTGGCAATGGGACTGAATTGTAATAAAACGTTATTTAATCTTTGTCTCTGTATTTTGATACTTGAATGACTTCCCCTTTTATTTTACTGTACATATAATTGTTAATCTGTCCAATTTTGTCTAAATTACAAACATCTTGTGGTACCAAACATAACCGACCTGTGCAACAACATAGACTGACCTCACTACACGAGAGAGAGTGTAAATATTCCTGGGCTTTCGGCTTTGGTTTTGTTATTTTCGTAACTGTACAACTTAGAACAGACTGAATTAATAAATGAGAAGCGACATGAAACCAACCTTACTTTGTGGAGTCTGAGTTGGAAGGTTTCTTGATTGTTTTCCGGCAGAAGTGCTGGCACAGGCCAGCCGCTGGCTCCGGGGTGGAAACGAGGATCCGCTGTGTTTGGCTGGGACAAGTTTGGGGATTCCGCGCCGTCCAGCCCTCTCTAGTCATCATTAACCCTGCTCCAGCGCAGGGGCCCTGCAATCCACCTGCCCCTCCTCGGTCTGAACACCAAGCAGGGGCCACATCCTGGCCTGGGCTGGTCACCCACAGATACTTATTGAATGTCGGTGTACAAGGCAGTGTGGGGATTGAGAGCTACGGAAGGAGAGGCTCCCTTCAGGAACTCAGTTAGATTGTGAAGGTTAAGTTTTAAACAGACACAACTAGCTACCAGCCCAAAGCCACACTGTGAGACCCATCAGACAGTCCCGGGCCGTGGGGACTGGGAGGGATGCAGTGCTCGAAGAACCAGAGCGGGTGGTGCCTGGTCTGCTATTCAAAGGAGGGTTGGAAAGGCACAAACAACACTGACATCCCCGTCGTTGGTGGAGCACCCGTGTTCCAAACCCTGCTGGCAGCTTTACAGGCAACCCGCCCCATCAGCCCTCACACCTAGCTGGGTATTGTCTCTATAGAAAAGGAAGCCAAGGCTCAGAGAGGTTAAGACGCCTGCCCAGGGCCGGCTGAAGAGGCCCCTAGAAACCATCTAGTCGGGTGGTGTCAAGCTATCCTGAGCCGCTGGTCCCACTCCTGCTTCAACCTGAGCTGCCAAATTCTGCACACTCTAACTCATGAGTTTCTGAGAAATATTCCATTTGTTAAAGGACTTTACAAGGAAAGCATTGATTCTCACCCAATACCCAACTGTATTTATGAAGAAACCAAGGCCCAGAACAGGGAAATGATTTTCTCTTAGCCAGCCAGCTAATAGCAGAGAGAGGACCAAAACCCAGCTTCTTCCGATTTGGGCTTCTCAGGCCAAACTGCATTGAATCTGGGAGAGGAGACTGAGGGCCGGTGGAGGGCCTCACGTTCTAGACGGGGCGGGGGCGTCATCCTCACCCCCCCTCTGCCCCCTGGCTTTGGCACCAGTTTCTTAGGCAGAAGAAACGTTACAGCAAGAGAGGAGGTTTGGTCATAATTGGAGTCACCATTCCTCAGGAACGGGTACGGCGCGGGACACACTGCCACCGTCACGATCCCTTCTGGCACCACTCACCAGCATCAGGTGTGACTCGCTCTGCCTAACCTCAGGACTGCAGTGCTGATCCTGCCTTGGGGGCCTGCTGGGTTGGGGAGACAGACCAGTTCCCACTGAGCGCCCGGGCCAGGCGCCCGGGCCTGCCGTCCGGGCCGCAGGCATGCTGCAGCTAACCGAGTGGAAGCTGGAGCAGGACAGAAGGGAGTGGTGGGAGGACTGTGTGGGGCGGCCTCACAGCAGGGGTGGACAGGACACGTCCCACAGGATGGCATCGGTCCAGCCCGCCTCCACCCCTTGCCTCCCCATCCCCTCTGACTCGCTGTGCTCAGTGCGTCTACACACCGGCCTCCTCGGGACCTGGAGGCGGAAGCAGCCGCCAGGAGTCGGGTGGTGTCGTAGAGCGGACGGTGCAGTGCACACGGACCAGGGCTCCTCCCCTCACCTCGCTTCACAGATGCTCCGTAGCCCAGGCACCCGGGCAGCGGGGGCGTCAGGACGGAAGGCTGAGCGACCAGGCCACTGAGGAGGCGGAGCTCTGCCCGGGAGCACTTTCTAGGGCAGTTCTGGACGCCCTCTTGTCAGCCTCGGCACCTCTGGCTTCCGACCCTGCGAGAGTCTAGGTCCCCCGAAGCCCAGTGGACGGGCTGGCTGACCTTTCAGTATCACCAACTCACAGCACCGGCCGTTACCAACCAACAGCCGCGGGGGCGTGGGTCTCAACTCCAGTGCGAGGCACACCCCCTGCAACTCTGTGACTGCTTTTTTCGGGACTCGGCTATTAGGAACACTGTTATAAACAAGCATGTACCAAATTAAAGAAATTCCCTAACACCATAAAATATTTATTATTCAGTAAATGGAGTTGGGAAAGCACGTAGCCATGGGAGTGGTGGAAACGGCGCAGGGACGTTTCTATTCCTACTTATACCAAAATAAATTCCAGATGGTTCACATATTTAAATGAAAAAATAAATTAACCCCCAACAAAGCTATTGATAGAAGAAAATGAGAGACTTTGTTTTCATAATCTTGGTATGAGAAAGGTCTTCCCAAACATGTTACATAACTCCGAGTCCATTTTCTTAAGGATTAATATATTCAACTATATAAAAATCAAATACTTCTGCAAAGCAAAATGCACCATTAAAAAAAACTGAAAATAATGTTTGCACCACATGTAACAAAGGACAACTTGACAATAGCTATCAAAAGTAAACAAACTTCTACTTCCAGGAAGATCAAGTAGACAGACCTTCCCCTATTCTTGCAAGTAAAACTAAAACCCCGGCAGAAACACCAGTGGGCACAAAGCCCAAACAAAAGCCTGCTCTCTCTAGCCAGAGGACCAGAAAAAGGTAGCCTAACAAGACAGAAAGCTTTTAGACACGAACTGCTCTAGTCCATCCACACATCACAGAAAAAAAACTGTGGCCCCACGATCCACAGGCCAGCAAAGGCCAATGGGGAGCCTAGATGTACCCCCTCACCACGTGACAAGGTGCCCCAAACCGACTGGGGTGGCGTCAGAGGAGGCCTAGTGGGGAACTTGCAATCACCCGGCAATAAGGAGGCTGCTCTTGACAAATACAATAACCAAAATGAAGATCTCAGCGGATGGGCTCAACAGCAGAATAAACAAGAAAGAGACGAAACCACAAACCAGAGGACAGAACAACAGAAATTACCCAACTGGAAGAGCAGAGAAAATAGATTAGAAAAAAAATGAATAGAATCTCAGGGACTTAACAAAAGATAAAACATGTATGTCATCAGAGTCCCAGAAGGACAGAAAGGGGGTGGGGCTGAAAGAGCCATCCGTGAAATAATGACTGAAAATTCCCCAAATTTGGCAAGAGACACAAGCCTACAGAATCAAGAAGCTGAGCACACCCCAAACCAGATAAACCAAAAGAAATCCATGCCAAGATACCATCGCAATTAAATTTCTGAAAATGAAAGACCAAGGAAAAATTCTTAAAAGTAGTGAGAGAAAAATGACATCTTACCTATAGGGGAAAAGTAATTTGAATGACAGTGAATTTCTCAGCAGAATTGTGGAGGCCAGAAGGAAGTAGTATGATATTTTTCCAGTGCTGAAAGAAAAGAACTGTGAATCCAGAATTCTATACCCTGCAAAAATATTCTCCAGGAACGAAGAGGAATCAAAACATTCTCAGATGAAGGAAAACTAAGGAACTTAGTCACCAGCAGACCTACCCTAATAGAATGGTGAAAGTTTTCTAAATAGAAAGGAAATGAAGAAAGAAAGAAATGAACCTTGGAACATCAGGGAAGGATGAACAAACATGAAGCAAAAATATGGGTAATACAATGGACTTTCCTTCTCCTATGGAGTTTTCTAAATTATGTTTGATGGTTGAAGCAAAATCCTAACGCAGTTTAATATCGTTCAAAACGCACGTAGAGGAAATGTTTAAAACAATTATCTTTTAAATGAGGAGGATGAGGGGATATAAAACAAGGTAAGGTTTCTATACATTACTTGAACTGGTAAATGATGATACCAATAGACTGTGGAGAGTTACGTATATATGTAAACCTAGAGCAAACACTAAATAAAAGAGTTATTCAAAGAGATAAACTCACAAACACTAAGATAAATAGAAATGGAATTTTAAAATGTTTTCAAGTAACAGGGAGACAGGAAAAATAGAAAAATGAAAATAGAATAACTAGAAAACAAAAAATTAAATGACAGACTTAAGCCCTAGCATATCATAATTACATGAAATTTGAACAGTCTAAAAACATCAATTGAAAGACTGGAGGAGGGCTTCCCTGGTGGCGCAGTGGTTGAGAATCTGCCTGCCAATGCAGGGGACACGGGTTTGAGCCCTGGTCTGGGAAGATCCCACATGCCTCGGAGCAATTAGGCCCGTGAGCCACAACTACTGAGCCTGCGCGTCTGGAGCCTGTGCTCCGCAACAAGAGAGGCCGTGATAGTGAGAGGCCCGCGCACTGCGATGAAGAGTGGCCCCCGCTTGCCACAACTAGAGAAAGCCCTTGCACAGAAATGAAGACCCAACACAGTCATAAATTAAAAAAAAAAAAAAAAAAAAAACACTGGAGGAGATTAAAAAACATGAGCCAACTATATGCTATCTATAAGAAACCCACCTCAAATAATAATATAGGCAGGTTGACAATAAAAGGATGGAAAAAAGATATATAATGCAAACATTAATCAAAAGAAAGGAGTGAGGGGGTTCCCTGGTGGCGCAGTGGTTGAGAGTCCGCCTGCCGATGCAGAGGACACAGGTTTGTGCCCCGGTCTGGGAAGATCCCACATGCCGTGGAGCGGCTGGGCCCATGAGCCATGGCCACTGAGCCTGCGCGTCTGGAACCTGTGCTCCACAATGGGAGAGGCCACAACAGTGAGAGGCCAGCGTACAGGAAAAAAAAAGAAAGGAATGGCTATGTTAATATCTTATAAAGTAGACTTCAGAACAAAGAAAATTATAAGAGAGAAGACGGTACTATATAATGATTAAAGGTCAATGCACCAAGAAAACATATCAATCCTAAATGTGTATGGACCAAACAACAGAGCTGTAAAATATGTGAAGCAAAAACTGAGTTAAAAAGGGAAATAGACAAATCCACAGATGCTATGGACTGAACTGTGCCCCTCCAAAATTCATATGTTGAAGCCCTAACTCCCAATTTGACTGTATTTGGAAATAGGGCGTTTAGGAGGTAATTAAGGTTAAATTGGGTCATAAGGGTGAGATCCTAATTCAGTAGGATTACTGGCTTTACAAGAAGAGAAAGAGAGAGAGAGAGAGAAAGAGAGATCAATCTCGTCAGACACAGACACCAAGGAAAGGCCATGTGAAAACACAGCAAGAAGGTGACTGTCTACAAGTCAGGAAGAAACTCCTCACCAGAAAATGACCCTCCTAGAACTTGATCTGGGGCTTTCCAGCCTACAGAACTGTGAGAAATAAATTTCTACAGTATATCATTACGGCAGCCTAAGCAGACTAATATCAATACAACAAATAGAGCTGGAGATTCAATTCAATTAGAAACTCTGTCAACAGCTGGTAGAACAACTAGAGAGAATATCAGCAAGGATACAGAAGAACTCAACACCATCAACCAACAGGATCTCACTGACAGTACAGAACACTTTGGCCAACAACAGCAGGATGAGTGGCCACGGAACATATACCAAGATAGAGCATATTCCGGGCCAAAAATAAACCTCAACAAATTTAGAAGAATTAAAATAATACACAGTGTGTTCTTGAAAAACAATAGAATCAAAGTAGAAATCAATAACAAAGATAACAGAAAATTCTCTAAAACACTTGGCAATGACACACTTCTAGGTAATCCATGAGTCAAAGAGAAATAAATCTCAAGGGGAATCAAAATAAATATTAAACTGAATGAAAATGAACATACAACATACCCAAATTTGTGGGACAAGGTAATGTAGTGCTGAGAAGGAAATTCATAGCAGTAAATGCATACGCTGTGAAAGAGGAAAAGTCTTAAATCAGTAATCTAGGCTTCTACCCTCAAGAACCTCAAAAAAAGAGCAAAATAAATGCAAAGCAAGGAGAAGGAAGGAAATAATAGAGATAAAAGCAGAAATAAATGAAAATGAAAACAGGAAGTAGGAAAAAACCAATGAAGCAAAGAGCTTCTTTTATGATATGATCAATAAAATTCACAAAACTGTAGCTAAACTGACAAAGAAAAAAAAAAAGAGAGAGAAGACAGATTACCAATATCAGGGATAAAACTATGGCTACTGCTACATACCCTGCAGACATCAGAAGGATAACAGAACACTATGCACTAACTCTAAACATGTAAATTTAACAACTTAGACTAAATAGAACAATTCCTCAAAAAACATACACTATCACAACTCACCCACTGTGAAGTAGATAATTTGAGTAGCACTGTAAAAATTGAATCCATAATTAAAAAAAAAACTCTAAGCCCAGATGATTTCACTGAAGAATTCTACCAAATGTTTAAAGAATAATTAATACCAGTTCTACACAATCTGTTTCAGAAAACAGAAGTGTATGAATGCTTTCTAATTCATTTATTCTATAAGCTAATATTACCCTGATGCCAATACCAACAAAGGAAATACAAAGAAAGAAAACTATAGATACTATAGAAAACAAAACTATAGATACTATAGAAAACAATACTTCTCTCATGAATGTAGACACAAAAAAATTTGTAACAAAATATTAGCTAATAGGATTCAGATATATATAAAAAGAATTATACATCATAACCAAGTAAAGTTCATTCCAGGGCTGCAAGGCTGACCAATATTTGAAGATCAGTCCATATAATCCAACATATTAATAAGCTAAAGAAGAAAAATCACATTATCTTACCAATTGATGCAGAAAAATTTGACAAACACCCATTCATGATTTTTAAAACACTCAGAAAAACGGAAATAGAGGGTGAGTAATAGCTCCCTAAAGATGTCCACATCCCAATTAATCAACAGAACCTGTGAATATGTTACCTTATGTGGCAGAAGATACTTTACAAATGTGGTTAAAATCAAGGGTCTTGAGACAGGGAGATTATCCTGGATTATCTAGAACAGCCCAGTATAATCACCAGGGCTATTAAAAAAGGGAGGGGGGGGGGAACCTTCAAGATGGTGGAGGAATAAGATGTGGAGATCACCTTCCTCCCCACAAATATATCAAAAATACATCTACATGTGGAACAACTCCTACAGAACACCTACTGAACACTGGCAGAAGACCTCAGACTTCCCAAAAGGCAAGAAACTCCCCATGTGCCTGGCTAGGGCAAAAGAAAAAAGAAAAAACAGAGACAAAAGAATAGGGACGGGACCTGCACCAGTGGAAGGGAGCTGTGAAGGAGGAAAGGTTTCCACACATGAGCAAGCCCCTTCACTGGTGGAAAGAGTGGTGGGCAGGGAGGGAAGCTTCGGAGCCACGGAGGAGAGTGCAGCAATACGGGTGCATAGGGCAAAGCGGAGAGATTCCCGCACAGATTGGTGCCGACCAGCACTCACCAGCCCAAGAGGCTTGTGTGCTCACCCGCTGGGGCAGGTGGGGGCTGGGAGCTGAGGCTCGGGCTTCAGAGGTCGGATCCCAGGGAGAGGACTGGGGTTGGCTGTGTGAACACAGCCTAAAGAGGGCTAGTGCGCCACAGCTAGCCGGGAGGGAGTCCGGGAAAAAGTCTGGACCTGACTAAGAGGCAAGAGACCATTGTTTCGGGGTGCACGAGGAGAGGGGATTCAGAGCACCGCCTAAACGAGCTCCAGACATGGGCACGAGCCGCGGCTATCAGCGCGGACACCAGAGACAGGCATGAAACACTAAGGCTGCTGCTGCAGCCACCAAGAAGCCTGTGTGCGAGCACAGGTCACTATCCACACCTCCCCTCCCAGGAGCCTGTGCAGCACACCACTGCCAGGGTCCCATGACCCAGGGACAACTTCCCCAGGAGAACACACGGCACGCCTCAGGCTAGCGCAATGTCACGCCAGCCTCTGCTGCCGCATTCTGTACCCCTCCCTCCCCACGGCCTGAGTGAGCCAGAGTTTCCTCATCAGCTGCTCCTTTAACCCCGTCCTGTCTGAGTGAAGAACAGACACCCTCAGGCGACCTACACACAGAGTCCGGGCCAAGACCAAAGCTGAACCCCAGGAGCTCTGCAAACAAAGAAGAGAAAGGGAAATTTCTCCGTGCAGTCTCAGGAGCAGCAGATTAAATCTCCACAATCAACTTGATGTACCCTGCATCTGTGGAATTCCTGAATAAACCACGATCATCCCAAAATTGAGGCAGTGGACTTTGGGAGCAACTGTGGACTTGTGGTTTGCCTTCTACATCTAATTTGTTTCTGGTTTTATGTTTATCTTAGTTTAGTATTTAGAGCCTATTATTACTGGTAGATTTATTGATTTGGTTGATGCTTCCTTTATATATATGTGTGTGTGTGTGTGTGTGTACACACACACATATATAATTCTTTTTTCCCTTTTCTTTTTGTGAGTGTGTATGTGTATGCTTCTTTGTGTGATTTTGTCTGTATAGGTTTGCTTTTACCATTTGTCCTAGGGTTCTGTGAGTCCATCTTGTTTTGTTTTGTTTTAGTATAGTTTTTAGTGCTTGTTATCATTGGTGGATTTCTTTATTGGTTTGGTTGCTCTCTTCTTTTTTTTTTTTTTTTTTTTACTAATTTTTAAATTTTATAATATACATATTTTTTACCTTAATAACTTTTTAAACATTTTTTTCTTTCTTTGCTTTTTTTCTCCCTTTTCTTCTGAGCCATGTGGCTGACAGGGTCTTGGTGCTCTGGCTGGGTGTCAGGCCTGAGCCTCTGAGGTGCGAGAGCCAACTTCAGGACACTGATCCACCAGAGACCTCCTGGCCCCACATAATATCAATTGGTGTGAGTTCTCCCAGAGATCTCCATCTCAACACTAAGACCCAGCTCCACCCAACGGCCAGCAAGCTCCAGTGCTGGACACCCTATGCCAAATAACTAGCAAGACAGGAACACAACCCCATCCATTAGCAGAGAGGCTGCCTAAAATTATAATAAGTTCACCCCAAAATACACCACCGGATGCAGTCCTGCCCACCAGAAAGACAAGATCCAGCCTCATCCACTAGAACACAGGCACAAGTCCCCCACTAGAACACAGGCACAAGACCCAAGAGGTTGTATAGGGTTGAAAGCCTATACAACCCACTGAACCAACCTTACCCACTGGGGGCAGACACCAAAAAAACGGGAACTACGAACCTGCAGCCTGCGAAAAGGAGACCCCAAATGCAGTAAGTCAAGCAAAATGAGAAGACAGACAAATACACAGCAGATGAAGGAGCAAGGTAAAAACCCACCAGATGAAACGAAGAGGAAATACGCAGTCTACCTGAAAAAGAATTCAGAGTAATGATAGTAAAGATGATCCAAAATCTTGGAAATAGAATGGAGAAAATACAAGAAAGGTTTAACAAGGAACTAGAAGAACTAAAGAGCAATCAAACAATGATGAACAACACAATAAATGAAATTTAAAATTCTCTAGAAGGACTCAATAGCAGAATAACTGAGACAGAAGAATGGATAAGTGACCTGGATGATAAAACAGTGGAAATAACGACCACAGAGCAGAATAAAGAAAAAAGAATGAAAAGAATTGAGGACAGTCTCAGAGACCTCTGGGACAACATTAAATGCACCATAGGGGTCCCAGAAGAAGAAGAGAAAAAGAAAGGGACTGAGAAAATATTTGAAGAGATTATAGTTGAAAACTTCCCTAATATGGGAAAGGAAATAGTCAATCAAGACCAGGAAGCGCAGAGAGTCCCATACAGGATAAATCCAAGGAGAAACATGCCAAGAAACATATTAATCACACTATCAAAAATAAAATACAAAGAAAAATATTAAAAACAGCAAGGGAAAAAGCAACAAATTACAAGGGAATCACCATAAGGTTAACAGCTGATCTTTCAGCAGAAACTCTGTAAGCCAGAGGGTGTGGCAGGACATATTTAAAGTGATAAAAGGCAAAATCCTACAACCAAGATTACTCTACCCAGCAAGGATCTCATTCAGATTGGACAGAGAAATTAAAACCTTTACAGACAAGCAAAAGCTAAGAGAATTCAGCACCACCAAACCAGCTTTACAACAAATGCTAAAGGAAATTCTCTAGGCAGGAAACACAAGAGAAGGAAAAGACCTACAAAAACAAACCCAAAACAATTAAGAAAATGGGAATAGGAACATACATATCGATAATTACCTTAAATATAAATGGATTAAATACTCCAACCAAAAGACACAGGCTTGCTGAATGGATACAAAAACAAGACCCATATATATGCTGTCTACAAGAGACCCACGTCAGACCTAGAGACACATACAGACTGAAAGTAAGGGGATGGAAAAAGATATTGCATGCAAATGGAAACCAAAAGAAAGCTGGAGTAGCAATTCTCATATCAGACAAAATAGACTTTAAAATAAAGACTATTAGAAGAGACAAAGAAGGACACTACATAATGATCAAGGGATCAATCCAAGAAGAAGATATAACAATTGTAAATATTTATGCACCCAACATAGGAGCACCTCAATACATAAGGCAAATACTAACAGCCATAAAAGGGGAAATCGACAGTAACACATTCATAGTAGGGGACTTTAACACCCCACTTTCACCAATGGACAGATCATCCACAATGAAAATAAATAAGGAAACACAAGCCTTAAATGATACATTAAACAAGATGGACTTAATTGATATTTATAGGACATTCCATCCAAAAACAACAGAATACACATTTTTCTCAAGTGCTCATGGAACATTCTCCAGGATAGATCATACCTTGGGTCACAAATCAAGCCTTGGTAAATTTAAGAAAATTGAAATCATATCAAATATCTTTTCCGACCACAACGCTATGAGACTAGAATCAATTACAGGAAAAGATCTGTAAAAAATACAAACACATGGAGGCTAAACAATACACTACTTAATAACGAAGTGATCACTGAAGAAATCAAAGAGGAAATCAAAAAATACCTAGAAACAAATGACAATGGAGATACGATGACCCAAAAGCTATGGGATGCAGCAAAAGCAGTTCTACGAGGGAAGTTTATAGCCCAAAGTTAGCTGAAGGAAAGAAATCATAAAAATCAGATCAGAAATAAATAAAAAAGAACTGAAGGAAACGATAGCAAAGATCAATAAAACTAAAAGCTGATTCTTTAAGAAGATAAACAAAATTGATAAACCATTAGCCAGACTCATCAAGGAAAAAAGGGAGAACACTCAAATCAACAGAATTAGAAATGCAAAAGGAGAAGTAACAACTGACACTGCAGAAATACAAAAGATCATGAGAGATTACTACAAGCAACTCTATGCCAATAAAATGGACAACTTGGAAGAAATGGACAAATTCTTAGAAATGCACAACCTGCCAAGACTGAATCAGGAGGAAATAGAAAATATGAACAGACCAATCACAAGCACTGAAATTGAAACTGTGATTAAAAATCTTCCAACAAACAAAAGCCCAGGACCAGATGGCTTCACAGGCGAATTCTATCAAACAGTTAGAGAAGAGCTAACACCTATCCTTCTCAAACTCTTCCAAAATACAGCAGAGGGAAGAACACTCCCAAACTCATTCTATGAGGCCACCATCACCTTGATACCAAGACCAGACAAAGATGTCACAAAGAAAGAAAACTACAGGCCAATATCACTGATGAATATAGATGCAAAAATCCTCAACAAAATACTAGCAAACAGAATCCAACAGCACATTAAAAGGATCATACACCATGATCAAGTGGGGTTTATTCCAGGAATGCAAGGATTCTTCAATATACAAATATCAATCAACGTGATAAACCATATTAACAAATTGAAGGAGAAAAACCATATGATCATCTCAATAGATGCAGAGAAAGCTTTCGACAAAATTCAACACCCATTTATGATAAAAACCCTGCAGAAAGTAGGCATAGAGGGAACTTTCCTCAACATAATAAAGGCCATATATGACAAACCCACAGCCAACATCGTCCTCGATGGTGAAAAACCGAAAGCATTTCCACTAAGATCAGGAACAAGACAAGGGTGCCCACTCTCACCACTCTTATTCAATATAGTTTTGGAAGTTTTAGCCACAGCAGTCAGAGAAGAAGAGGAAATAAAAGGAATCCAAATCGGAAAAGAAGAAGTAAAGCTGTCACTGTTTGCAGATGACATGATACTATACACAGAGAATCCTAAAGATGCTACCAGAAAACTACTAGAGCTAATCAATGAATTTGGTAAAGTAGCAGGATACAAAATTAATGCACAGAAATCTCTGGCATTCCTATACACTAATGATGAAAAATCTGAAAGTGAAATCAAGAAAACACTCCCATTTACCATTGCAACAAACAGAATAAAATATCTAGGAATAAACCTACCTAAGGAGACAAAAGACCTGTATGCAGAAAATTATAAGACACTGATGAAAGAAATTAAAGATGATACAAATAGATGAAGAGATATACCATGTTCTTGGACTTGAAGAATTAACATTGTGAAAATGACTCTACTACCCAAAGCAATCTACAGATTCAATGCAATCCCTATCAAACTACCACTGGCATTCTTCACAGAACTAGAACAAAAAAATTCACAATTTGTATGGAAACACAAAAGACCCCGAATAGCCAAAGCAATCTTGAGAACGAAAAACGGAGCTGGAGGAATCAGGCTCCCTGACTTCAGACTATACTACAAAGCTACAGTAATCAAGGCAGTATGGTATTGGCACAAAAACAGAAAGACAGATCAATGGAACAGGATAGAAAGCCCAGAGATAAACCCATGCACATATGGTCACCTTATCTTTGATAAAGGAGGCAGGAATGTACAGTGGAGAAAGGACAGCCTCTTCAATAAGTGGTGCTGGGAAAACTGGACAGGTACATGTAAAAGTATGAGATTAGATCACCCCCTAACACCATACATAAAAATAAGCTCAAAATGGATTAAAGACCTAAATGTAAGGCCAGAAACTATCAAACTCTTAGAGGAAAACATAGGCAGAACACTCTATGACATAAATCACAGCAAGATCCTTTTTGACCCACCTCCTAGAGAAATGGAAATAAAAACAAAAATAAACAAATGGGACCTAATGAAACTTCAAAGCTTTTGCACAGCAAAGGAAACCATAAACAAGACCAAAAGACACCCCTCAGAATGGGAGAAAATATTTGCAAATGAAGCAACTGACAAAGGATTAATCTCCAAAATTTATAAGCAGCTCATGCAGCTCAATAACAAAAAAACAAACAACCCAATCCAAAAATGGGCAAAAGACCTAAATAGACATTTCTCCAAAGAAGATATACAGACTGCCAACAAACACATGAAAGAATGCTCAACATTATTAATCATTAGAGAAATGCAAATCAAAACTACAATGAGATATCATCTCCCACCAGTCAGAATGGCCACCATCAAAAAATCTAGAAGCAATAAATGCTGGAGAGGGTGTGGAGAAAAGGGAACACTCTTGCACTACTGGTGGGAATGTGAATTGGTACAGCCACTATGGAGAACAGTATGGAGGTTCCTTAAAAAACTACAAATAGAACTACCATATGACCCAGCAATCCCACTACTGGGCATATACCCTGAGAAAACCATAATTCAAAAAGAGTCATGTACCAAAATGTTCATTGCTGCTCTATTTACAATAGCCAGGAGATGGAAACGACCTAAGTGTCCATCATCGGATGAATGGATAAAGAAGATGTGGCACATATATATAATGGAATATTACTCAGCCATAAAAAGAAACGAAATTGAGCTATTTGTAATGAGGTGGATAGACCTAGAGTGTGTCACACACAGTGAAGTAAGTCAGAAGGAGAAAGACAAATACCATATGCTAACACATATATATGGAATTTAAGAAAAAAAAATGTCATGAAGAACCTAGGGGTAAGACAGGAATAAAGACACAGACCTACTAGAGAATGGACTGGAGGATATGGGGAGGGGGAAGGGTAAGCTGTGACAAAGTGAGAGAGAGGCATGGACATATATACACTACCAAACGTAAGGTAGATAGCTAGTGTGAAGCAGCCGCATAGCACAGGGAGATCAGCTCGGTGCTTTGTGACCGCCTGGAGGGGTGGGATAGGGAGGGTGGGAGGAAGGGAGACGCAAGAGGGAAGAGATAGGGGAACATATGTATATGTATAACTGATTCACTTTGTTATAAAGCAGAAACTAACACACCATTGTAAAGCAATTATACTCCAATAAAGATGTAAAAAAAAATTGTGAAAATGACTATACTACCCAAAGCAATCTACAGATTCAATGCAATCTCTATCAAACTCCCAATGGCATTTTTCACAGAAGTAGAACAAAAAATTTCACAATTTGTATGGAAACACAAAAGACCCCGAACAGCCAAAGCAATCTTAAGAAAGAAATACAGAGCTGGAGGAATCAGACTCCCTGACTTCAGACTATACTACAAAACTAAAGTAAAGACAGTATGGTACTGGCACAAAAACAGAAATATAGATCAGTGGAACAGGATAGAAGGTCCAGACATAAACCCATGCTCCTATGGTCATTATCTTTGATAAAGGAGGCAAGACTATACAGTGGAGAAAAGATAGCCTCTTCAATAAATGGTGCTGGGAAAACTTGACAGCTACATGTAAAAGAATGAAATTAGAACACTCCCTAATACCATACACAAAAATACACTCAAAATGGATTAAAGACCTAAATGTAAGGCCAGACACTATAAAACTCTTAGAGGAAAACATAGGCAGAACACTCCATGACATAAATCACAGCAAGATCTTTTTTGACCCACCTCCTAGAATAAGGGAAATAAAAACAAAAATAAACAAATGGGACCTAATGAAACTTAAAAGCTTTTGCACAGCAAAGGAAACCATAAACAAGATGAAAAGACATCCTTCAGAATGGGAGAAAGTATTTGCAAATGAAGAAACTGACAAAGGATTAATCTCCAAAATATACAAGCAGCCCATGCAGCTCAATATCACAATAACAAACAACTCAATCCAAAAATGGGCAGAAGACCTAAATAGACACTTCTCCAAAGAAGACATACAGATGGCCAACAAATGCATGAAAACATGCTCAACATCACTAATCATCAGAGAAATGCAAATCAAAACCACAATGAGGTATCACCTAACACCGGTCAGAATGGCCATCATCAAAAAATCTACAAACAATAAATGCTGGAGAGAGTGTGGAGAAAAGGGAACCCTCCTGCCCTGTTGGTGGGAATGTAAATTCATAGAGACACTGTAGAGAACAGTATGGAGGTTCCTTAAAAAACTAAAAATAGAACTACCATATGACCCAGCAATCCCACTACTGAGCATATACCCTGAGATAACCATAATTCAGAAAGAGTCATGTACCACAATGTTCACTGCAGCACTATTTACAGTAGCCAGGACATGGAAGCAACCTAAGTGTCCATCGACAGAGGAATGGATAAAGATGTGGCACATATATACAATGGAATATTACTCAGCCATAAAAAGAAACGAAATTGTGTTATTTGTAGTGAGGTGGATGGACCTAGAGTCTGTCATACAGAGTGAATTAAGTCAGAATAGAAAAACAAATATGGTATGCTAACACACATATATGGAATCTATTTTAAAAAATGGTTCTGAGGAACCTAGGGGCAGGACAGGAATAAAGACACGGATGTAGAGAATGGACTTGAGGACATGGAGAGGGGGAAGGGTAAGCTGGGATGAAGTGAGAGAGTGGCATGGACATATATACACTACCAAATGTAAAATAGATAGCTAGTGGGAAGCAGCTGCATAGTACAGGGAGATCAGCTCAGTGCTTTGTGACCACCTAGAGGGGTGGGATAGGGAGGGTGGGAGGGATACCCAAGAGGGAGGAGATGTGGGGATATATGTATACGTATAGCTGATTCACTTTGTTATACAGCAGAAACTAACACAACATTGTAAAGCAATTATACTCCAATAAAGATGCTTAAAAAAAAAAAAAAGGGAGGGAGGAGGGTCAAAGT
This sequence comes from Grampus griseus, assembly GCF_964374135.1. Taxonomy (NCBI): domain Eukaryota; kingdom Metazoa; phylum Chordata; class Mammalia; order Artiodactyla; family Delphinidae; genus Grampus; species Grampus griseus. Next base: position 38,483,777 of record NC_139004.1, on the reverse strand, counting down.
AAGAGAGGAGACATGATGAAAGCAATGGTTTAGGGACGGTCTTAGAAGCTGGAGGAAGGGGCTACCAGCCAAGGAATGTGCACAGTCTCTAGAAGCTGGAAAAGTCAAGGAAACAGATTCTTTCTTTGTAGAAGACTGAATAATGGCCACCCAAAGATATTAGGTCCTAATTACTAGAACCTGTAAATGTTACTGTTTTCGTTTCCTAGGGCTACTGCAACAAAGCACCACAAACTGGGTGGCTTAAACAGATAATACATTTGTTTTATCTGAGGTACAAGTCTGAAATCAGGGTGTCAGCAGAGTTGGTTTCTTCTAAGGCTCTGAGGGAGAATCTGTCGCATTCCTCTTTTCTAGCTTCTGGTAGCCTGAAGTAGACGGCATTCTCCCTGATTCTTCACACTGTTGTACTTCTGTATGTGTCTGTCTCTTCATGTGACACATGTCTTTTCATAAGGACACCAGTCAGATTGGATCAGGGTCCCACACAATTCCAGTATAACCTCACATTAACTAAGTACATCTATAATGACCCTATTTACAAATGAGGTCACATTGTGAGGTACTGGGGGTTAGGACTTCAACATATGAATTTGGGGGCGGAGAGTGGGGGAGACACAACCCATAACAATTACCTAGGTGATTAAGTTGATCTTAAAATGGGGAGATTATCCTGGATTATGTGAGTGGGCCCTAAATCCAATCAGAAATATCCTTATAAGAGAGAGGCAGAGGGAAATTAGATACACACAGATGACGACCATGGGAACCTGAGGTGACCATGGAGGCCTAGACTAGACTAATGCAGCCACAGGTAATGAAATACCAGCAATTAAAAAAAAAAAAAAAAAAAAAAAAAACGCTGAAAGAGGCAAGGAACGGATTCTCCCCTAGAGCCTCCATAGGAAATATGGCCCTGCCAACACTCTGATTTCAGCCCAATGAACTGATTTTTGATTTCTGCAACTAGACACTAGTGATAGCTGCACAACATTGTGAGTGTACAAAATGTCACTAATGGTACATTTCTGTATTATGTGTATTTTACCGCAAATCAAAGTATATATCCCTCAAACTGTGGGCAGGATTGAATGGAGCTATCTTTCTTTGTTGAGGTCAGGATCCCTGTCTCCTCCACATGGAAGCACAAGAAAATCAACTCAAAATTTCTAAGAAATCAATCGTTGCGGATTTTAATTATGAAGTGCAAAGCAAAGTTCTATTGTCACTCCAGTATCTGCACCCACCAACCAGGCAGTCCTCTTCTCAGGAACCCCTTCAGAGCACTTCTGCCTCTAAGATAAGGAGGCTTCCAAAATATGGATTTTTAACAAATTCAAATAGTTGCAAATCAGAGACTCCATCTAGGCAAGCCTCACTGTCTATGAAACACATCCTTTTTCTGGGCTTCCCCATCTCGAGGATGTGCAGCGACAAGATTGGAAACTGAACGATCCAGGCCCTCCAGCTTTTCTGGTCATAGTAAAGGTCCACTGTTGGCCTGGCTCTGTCACCCATCTAGGCTCTACTCTCTAAAAAAGGAAGTGAATCAGGAGAAATCCTGGGCTAATGGAATTCAAATCCCCCTTCAGATGTTCTTCCTAGACTTCCTAGATGTTCTTCCTATATTCAGCTCCCTCCATCTCCTGAAATGGTGAGAACATTGATTGTCTTCACCCTATCTTGAGAGCAGAAAGTGAGTTTCCATTTTCTCTCTTATCCATTACCAAAAAAGGGCCAAATGTGAAGGGAACATTTCCTCATTTCAGCCGTCCTAGGTCAGGGCTGGTCTGCTGCGGTCTGCCCGAGAATGAGGGGCTGGATCTCAACAAGCCCAGGAGACAAGCCCAGGTCCTTCCTAAAACAGCTCTCATTTGTGATGCCAACAGCAGAGCTCACAGCCACAACTGCCAGGGACAGTCTCAGTCTGGAAGTGGGAAGAAGGGTGGAGGGTGTTCCACACTGGGACGCCCACATGGCCTCTGTCGGGAAGAACAGGGGCTTCTAAGCTTAGAGAGGAAGGAACAGGAGACTTACTCAGCCACTCAGCTAGAGAACAGGACTAAGGATAAACTTGACCAAACCAGTCAATGATCCAACTGGCCAAGACTGAACTCTGGACACCTGAGAGAGAGAGAGCGCACAGGAACTCGGACCTGTCCTCAGCAGGACGCCCGCTATGAGCCAACATCCATTGTCATCTGGCCCCAGCTAGCGCCCTGCTTCAGAACCCCTGCAACAGAAGAGAAAGCTGAGGCTCTCACTCTTCCTGACCTCTTGTGGCATCATTTGAAACCTTCAGGGGAATCTGGTCCTGGAAATGAGGTTTCTAATAACTTTTTTCAATCACACTCAATCCTGAGAACTGAATTAGACAAAACCAATTTCTGACTTCCAGAAATATATTCACATTTTGGATAATTCCACAGAATTCTCAGAGCCCTCAGAGAAATGCTTTACCCTCAGAGAAAATGTTATATAATGTTATAGTACCTGCGTGTCTTGGCTTCTCAGCTTTGCGTGCTGAAGGCAGCACCTGGAGGAAAAACCAGGGCCTGCCGGCTGCTCACTAGTGGGGGGCAGAGGACACAGGGCCTGGCCACAGCTGCCACACAGGAAGCATGGCGTTTGCTTGCAGTTCAGAAGTTTATTAGTGAATGAGTTTGGGCCAGCCAGTGTTTACATGCTTGGTCACTGCAGCGTAGTGTACTGGCTGCAGACGGGGAGAGGGCTTGCTGCTCTGCTGGTCACTGGTGATGTCACCCCAAGAGAATGATGGGCTTCTCTCCTGGGTCCAAGGTACCAGGGCTTGGAGCCAGTGTCATCAGAGAGACCCCACTTCTGTCTCCAGTGCCTGGGCTGGGGGGATGAGGGTTTTTAAGATCTCCATGTAGAAGGGGCCAAACACCTGCTGATTGTGGTGCGTTAAGTTGACGAACTTTTGGCCCAGTTCTGCCAGCTCTGCCTCAATGAGGGTAAGGCCTCCAGGGAGGTCTAGCAGAGACCGCTGCACACCAAGAACCAAACAGCATTTGAGGAACAAGTGGATCCGCTGACCTGTGAGCAGGAATAGACAGTGAGAAGGGAAAGAGCAAACAACTTTCAGGGAGAAACACTGCCCCCTGCACTCTACTCACCCAAGTTCAAAGTTAACTGAGATAGTCACTGACCTACCCACGCACCTAGACATAAGGAAATTTTTTTGGGATGTTTTGTTTGGGAAGGGGGCTGCTACCTAATTCCCAAGGACAAAGCAAAGATCCAAAACTAGTGGGCTAGCACATTTCTATTCAAAAGATTCCTTAAGTATTCATCAGTTAAATCCTGGTATTTGACATAACAGGAGGATCTTTGACTGACCCTTCAGATGGCTGAGGTTAAGAGCAAGGTCAAGTTCATGGCCACCATTCCAACATGGGACAGGGGAAACCCCTGCTTTGGGAACATGTCCTCCAGCCTAATTCAGCATCAACTTCTTGTTGGCAGGGAGTGGGTGTCACATGTCTTAGACTGCAGCCAAAAATGACCCAGAAGGCCAGGGATGACTTAACCACATTGGCTGGACAGTATGCCACACCTAGAAGCCATGAATTCCCGGTACAAATCTTCCTTCAACCATAGAGTCAGTCTTTAAACTAAAAGGGATGTATTTTCAACCCAGCATTATACAACAACTAAAGCCTACACAGTGACTTGCCCAATCATCATGCCCTTTATGGTTAAATGGTTCAGTAAGCACCTTCCAGGGTGGGGACTGGCTCTCGCCTCAGCATTCCCACCACCCCACAGGCATGCTCACCAATGACACTGTGGACACAGTTCTCCTTCTTGGTGATGTTCTGGAGCTCTCCTATCAGCGATGCTGTGTTGTCGCTGCTCAGAGCAGCAAGGCCCATGTTCTGGAGGCTCTGATGGATTTCCTGAGACACCTGTTCACTCACAGTCAGCATAGCCTCCTCCTCAGGCCTAGACCGTGAAGGAGAGTAAGCTGGTACCCAGGGGTGGCCCTGAGCCCCGAAGCTCCACACCAGAAGTTGGGCCCATGTGAGGGAGATGCCCAGCCACCCTTCTGCCCTCACCCCAGGCCCTGGAAGCACAGAGCCCAGTGGGCAGGGTCAGTGTCTTCACTGTTACCCTCCAGATACTGACTTCTTTCTCTGTATGATACCATGTTCTTCTTCTTAGAAAACAAGATAAACTATAAAATCAACTCTGGACAAGGATTTCGTATCCACTCAGCATTCTTCAGCCCCATGGGATTTATTCATGTATGCACACTTTTAACACTTTCTTGGACATTTTCCATGGTCATCTGTCATACTCTCACCAATTACAATGACAAACCTGGCCTTCCGATTCCGCTTTTTCCTTTGGTGTGACACCCTGCACTCAGTGATATTCAATCAACATTGCTGACTGGTCGACTCCTGGAGATACGTACGACCAGCCCACTCAACTAGATAAAGACTCTTCTGTAGCGAGCAAGCTAGTGAATCATTTTATAGGAAACTATCCTCCACGCTACACTTCTGGAAGGAAGTTTTATTTTTCTTTGTTACAAGCCCCAAGGCCACTTATGGAAAGATACCAACAATCTTTGTGAATGATTCCAAAGGGCCTTTCTGTGGTTTGTTGTGGAACGTAAGGCATCCTTCGTTACCTGCCTGTGCCTTCATATCACCTGTCGTTACTCTAAAAAAGACCTATGCAACTCACCTGGACTTCAACTCCTCCATCAGGGCTTTGGTTATGCGTTTCAGCTTATCCACAAACTGAGGCGAGCCAAACAGAACACTGCCAGAGAAGCTGCTGGCCACTAGCAAGACCGAGGCCAGGATGGTTAACTGGCGCAGCTGGGCCTCCAGCTCCTGCAGCTGGGCTCTGTCCATCAGCAGGGTCTGGGGAAGCAGGCAGAGTGGGTCAGGAGAGGAGGGTCCCCATGCAAGTCCTCAGTCCCAGACAACAAGGCAAGGCCCCCCACAGTCCTACCTCAGGGAACTCTTCATCTTTGGGGTCCCAGAGGAGGAGGTTCAGGAAGCCCTGGGACAGCACTATTTTGGGGTTGAGGGGCTCCAGGCTGTTGGCTGCCTCACTTGGAGAGGGGCAGACCACACTGGAGGAGTCGGGAGAGTCAGGGCAGCTAGGCGGCGGCGTGGAGAGGTCTGCCGCCGCTCGGGTCAGCCACTTGGTAGTGTGATCGAGGAGGCCTGTGACAGGAAGAGTGCGTAATTATCTTCAGCTCCTACATCCCGGAGGCCTTGGGACGAAGATTCAAGATCTCCTCCTCCTCAATAAGTAAATGCTTTGGTGGGGGGAAGTCTTTCTGGTTTAGATTAACTATTCCTTCTGCCACCCCCATCTGAGGAAGAAATTTTCTGCTCCTAAAAAGAGGCAGAGTACTCTCTCACATCATTAAAGTCAGACCCAAAGTCATATTCCCTGCTCCTGCCCTCAAGTTATATACATACTAGGCTGCTTGTTGAGGAGTTCCTGAAATTTAGCTCGTTCACACTGGATGGAATGTTCCTGCAGTTGGGGCTGAAGGCTCTGGATAGTGTAGTTCACCATGTCCATTTTCATCAGGCCCAGAACCTGGAAGATTCCTCTGACACAGGAGGAAATAAAATATTTATACTATGAAAGGAAATCCAGTGAGGGGGAACCTACACAAGATATCATTAAATCACCATATTCTAGAGGTAGGAGGGGCTTTAAAACTAACTTAGTCCTGCCTCCTAAATTTAAAAAAGATGGCACTGAGGCCTAGGACCCAAGGCCCAGAGTGAGTAAGTGAGTGAGTGGCAGAGCTAGGAACAGATAAGTCTCTGGATGCTAAAGCCTTCAGACCTTTCCATAACAGTCATTCTATGTCTCCTAAAAAAAGAGTAGTCAGTGGAAGGACACACACCACCGTGCCAACGAACCTCTCTGGGAAGTGGGATTTTAGCTGATGCTATTTCTGATGCTATTTTTGGACAATTCACTTTTTTTTTAACTTTCTGGGTCATGGTTTCTATAGCTCTGAAAAAGGGGTAACCTCCCATCCCTATCCCTCATATTGCGTGAAATGCAATAAGAAAACCTGGGATAGGGATGTTTGAATTCCTTAGAAGGAAGGATTACATACTCCAATGATTTATGGTAGGATGGTGTATAGGGGGCCAATCAATCTAAGGCCATCTTTGGAAAAGAAAAGCTAATAGACCAGAGAAAAGAGGAGTTAGTCAGGTCTTCAGTAGGGAAGAGCCAGCCAAGACAGAGGCTGTGACCCAGTGTCCGGCCCAGCTGTGCCCGGCCCAGGGGCTGAGGCAGGTTTCAAGAAACTGGTCAAGTTTCACACCTCAGTAACCGAACAGGGTCTGTGATGTTCTCTAGTTTCTGCACTGCTTCATCTCGAATTGGCGCACACAGCAGAGTCATCATGTTGAGAATGTACTTAGAAAGATGAGGGACATTCAGGGCTCCGTGTTCTGCTTCCTGCTTAAGGAGGTTCATGTCCAGGCCTTCTTCAATCTCACTTCTTAGGCGGTTCTGGCGTGGTAATAGCAGTGACAGCAAGATCTGCCCAGGAAAGAAAGTCAAAGGAGAAGTTGCTTTCTGTTCAGAGCCCCAAACTTTCTCTAATGGACAATCCCTTTAGCCAAAGACATCCCAGCCTATGTCTTTTAAGGATCAAGAAGTTATGGAAAATAGTATGGAGGTTCCTTTAAAAACTAAAAATAGAGCTACCATATGATCCAGCAATCCCACTCCTGGATGTATATCCAGAGAAAACCATAATTCAAAATGATATATGCACCCCAATGTTCAACTGCAGCACTATTTACACTAGCCAGGACATGGAATAAACCTAAATGTCTATTGACAGAGGAATGGATAAAGAAGATGTCATATATATATATATATATATATATATATACACACACATATACACAGCAGAATATTTTACTCAGCCATAAAAAAAGAACGAAATAGGGGCTTCCCTGGTGGCGCAGTGGTTGGGAGTCCGCCTGCCGATGCAGGGGACACGGGTTCGTGCCCCAGTCTGGGAAGATCCCACATGCCGTGGAGAGGCTGGGCCCATGAGCCATGGCCGCTGAGCCTGCGCGTCCGGAGCCTGTTGCTCTGCAGCGGGAGAGGCCACAGCAGTGAGAGGCCCGCGTACCGCAAAAAAAAAAAAAAAAAAAGAACGAAATAATATCATTTGCACTGATGGACCTAGAGAGTGTCATACTGAGTGAAGTCAGACAGAGAAAAACAAACATCATATGATACCGCTTATATGTGGAATCTAAAAAAATGGTACAAATGAACCTATTTACAAAACAGAAATAGAGTCACAGCTGTAGAAAACAAACTTATGGTTACCAGGAGGAAAGCAGTGGTGGTGCAGGGTGATAAATTGGGAGATGGGGATTGACATATACACAATAGTATATATAAAATAGATAGCTAACAAGGACCCACTGTATAGCACAGGGAACTCTTCTCAATACTCTGTAATGACCTATATGGGAAAATAATCTAAAAAAGAGTGGATATATGTATATGTATAACTGATTCACTTTGCTGTACAGAGGAAACTAACACAATATTGTCAATCAACTATACTCCAATAAAAATTAAACAAAAAAAAAGTTAGGTCCCTAACTTTCCTAGAGGATATTATTTATCTTTGTGTAGGGGCCAATGACAGTTCGAGGGTTTAGGGGATCACTGATAGCAACAGTATATCATTTTCTATGCAGACTGAGATAAAGAGATGAATAGAGTCAAGGGGTATGGTAAACAGAAATGCAAGGCACAACAAATATAAAATACCCACCATCACACAGTGCTGAGGCACTCTTAATTTACCAAAGGAAGCATTCTTTAGATTATTTTACTTCAAAGGGCAAGAATGAAATAGGCAAAGGAACTGTTAAAAGTCCCTTGAGAGACTGGTTCAAGATGGCGGAGTAGAAGGACGTGCTCTGACTCCCTCTTGCGAAAGCACTGGAATCACAACTAACTGCTGAACTATTATTGACAAGAAGACACTGGAACTCACCAAAAAAGATACCCCACATCCAAAGACAAAGGAGAAGCCACAGTGAGACGGTAGGAGGGGCGCAATCACAATAAAATCAAATCCCATAACTGCTGGGTGGGTGATTCACAAACTGGAGAACACTTATACCACAAAAGCCCACCCACTGGAGTGAAAGTTCTGAGCCCCACGTGAGGCTTCCCAACCTGGGGGTCCGGCAACAGGAGGAGGAATTCCTAGAGAATCAGACTTTGAAGGCTAGCGGGATTTGATTGCAGGACTTCGACAGGACTGGGGGAAACAGAGACTCCACTCTTGGAGCGCACACACCAAGTAGTGTGTGCATCGGGACCCAGGGGAAGGAGCAGTGACCCCATAGGAGACTGAACCAGACCTACCTGCTAGTGTTGGAGGTTCTCCTGCAGAGGCGGGGGGTGGCTGTGTCTCACCGTGAGGACAAGTACACTGGCAGCAGAAGCTCTGGGAAGTACTCCTTGGCATGAACCCTCCCAGAGTCTGCCATTAGCCCCACCAAAGAGCCCGGGTAGGCTACTGTGTTGGGTCGCCTCAGGCCAAACAACCAACAGGGAGGGAACCCAGCCCCACCCATCAGCAGGCAAGCAGATTAAAGTTTACTGAGGTCTGACCACCAGAGCAATATCCAGCTCTACCCACCACCAGTCCCTCCCATCGGGAAACTTGCACAAGCCTCTTAGATAGCCTCATCCACCAGAGGGCAGACAGCAGAAGCAAGAAGAACTACAATCCTGCAGCCCGTGGAACAAAAACCACATTCACAGAAAGATAGACAAGATGAAAAGGAAGAGGGCTATGTACCGGATGAAGGGACAAGATAAAACCCCAGGAAAACAACTAAATGAAGTGGAGATAGGCAACCTTCCAGAAAAAGAATTCAGAATAATGATAGTGAAGATGATCTAGGACCTCCGAAAAAGAATGGAGACAAAGATCGAGAAGATGCAAGAAATGTTTAGCAAAGACCTAGAATAATTAAAGAACAAACAAACTGAGATGAAAAATACAACAACTGAAATGAAAAATACACCTGAAGGAATCGATAGCAGAATAACTGAGGCAGAAGAATGGATAAGTGACCTGGAAGACAGAATGGTGGAATTCACTGCTGCAGAACAGAACAAAGAAGAAAGAATGAAAAGAAATGAAGACAGCCTAAGAAACCCCTGGGACAACATTAAATGCAACAACATTCACATTATAGGGGTCCCAGAAGGAGAAGAGAGAGAGAGAAAGGACCCGAGAAAATATTTGAAGAGATTATAGTCAAAACCTTCCCTAACATGGGAAAGGAAATAGCCACCCAAGTCCAGGAAGCACAGAGAGTCCCATTCAGGATAAATCCAAGGAGAAACACGCCGAGACACATAGTAATCAAACTGGCAAAAATTAAAGACAAAGAAAAATTATTGAAAGCAGCAAGGGAAAAACAGCAAATAACATATAAGGGAACTCCCATAAGGTTAACAGCTGATTTCTCAGCAGAAACTCTACAAGCCAGAAGGGAGTGGCATGACATATTTAAAGTGATGAAAGGGAAGAACCTATAACCAAGATTACCCTTCCCAGCAAGGATCTCACTCAGATTTGACAGAGAAATCAAAAGCTTTACAGACAAGCAAAAGCTCAGAGAATTCAGCACCACCAAAGCAGCTCTACAACAAATGCTAAAGGAACTTCTCTAAGTGGGAAACACAAGAGAAGAAAAGGACCTACAAAAACAAACCCAAAACAATTAAGGAAATAGTAATAGGAACATACATATCGATAATTACCTTAAACATGAATGGATTAAATGCTCCAACCAAAAGACACAGGCTGGCTGAATGGATACAAAAACAAGACCCATACATATGCTGTCTACAAGAGACCCACTTCAGACCTAGGGATACATACAGACTGAAAGTGAAGGGATGGAAAAAGATATTCCATGCAAATGGAAATCAAAAGAAAGCTGGAGTAGCAATACTCATAGCAGATAAAATAGACTTTAAAATAAAGAATGTTACAAGAGACAAGGAAGGACACTACATAATGATCAAGGCATCAATCCAAGAGGATATATAAATATATATGCACCCAACATAGGAGCACCTCAATACATAAGGCAACTGCTAACAGCTATAAAAGAGGAAATCGACAGTAACACAGTAATAGTGGGGGACTTCTAACACCTCACTTATACCAATGGACAGATCATCCAAACAGACAATTAATAAGGAAACACAGCTTTAAATGACACAATAGACCAGATTGATTTAATTGATATTTATAGGACATTCCATCCAAAAACAGCACATTACACTTTCTTCTCAAGTGCGTACAGAACATTCACTAGGATAGATCACATTTTGGGTCACATCAAGCCTCAGTAAATTTAAGAAAATTGAAATCATATCAAGCATCTTTTCTGACCACAACACTATGAGATTAGAAACCAATTACAGAGAAAAAAACGTAAAAAACACAAACAGTACGTTACTAAATAACCATGAGATCACTGAAGAAATCAAAAAATACCTAGAGACAAATTACAATGAAAACACGACAGTCCAAAACCTATGGGATGCAGCAAAAGCAGTTCTAAGAGGGAAGTTTATAGCAATATAAGCCTACCTCAAGAAACAAGAAAAATCTCAAACAATCTAACTTTACACCTAAAGGAACTAGAGAAAGAAGAACAAACAAAACCCAAAGTTAGCAGAAGGAAAGAAATCATAAAGATCAGAGCAGAAATAAATGAAATAGAAACAAAGAAAACAATAGCAAAGATCAATAAAACTAAAAGCTGGTTCTTTGAGAAGATAAACAAAATTGATAAACCATTAGCCAGACTCATCAAGAAAAAGAGGGAGAGGACTCAAATAAAATTAGAAATGAAAAGGGAGAAGTTACAACAGACACTGCAGAAATACAAAGCATCCTAAGAGACTACTAAAAGCAACTCTATGCCAATAAAATGGACAACCTGGAAGAAATGGACAAATTCTTAGAAAGATATAACCTTCCAAGACTGAACCAGGAAGAAATAGAAAATACGAACAGACCAATCACAAGCACTGAAATTGAAACACTGATTAAAAATCTTCCAACAAACAAAAGTCCAGGACCAGATGGCTTCACAGGTGAATTCTATCAAACATTTAGAGAAGAGCTAACACCTATCCTTCTCAAACTCTTCCAAAAAATTGCAGAGGAAGGAACACTCCCAAACTCATTCTATGAGGCCACCATCACCCAGATACCAAAACCAGACAAATATACTACAAAAAAAGAAATTACAGATCAATATCACTGATGAATATAGATGCAAAAATCCTCAACAAAATACTAGCAAACAGAATCCAAGAACCCATTAAAAGGATCATACACCATGATCAAGTGGGATTTATCCCAGGGATGCAAGGATTCTTCAATATATGCAAATCAATCAATGTGATACACCATAATAACAAATTGAAGAAGAAAAAACATATGATCATCTGAATAGATGCAGAAAAAGCTTCTGACAAAATTCAACACCCATTTATGATAAAAACTCTCCAGAAAGTGGGCACAGAGGGAACCTACCTCAACATAATAAAGGCCATATATGACAAACCCACAGTAAACATCATTCTCAATGGTGAAAAACTGAAAGCACTTCCTCCAAGATCAGGAACAAGAAAAAGGATATCCACTCTCACCACTATTATTCAACATAGTTTTGGAAGTCCTAACCACAGCAATCAGAGAAGAAAAAGAAATAAAAGGAATACAAATTGGAAAAGAAGAAGTAAAACTGTCACTGTTTGCAGATGACATGATACTATATATAGAGATTCCTAAAGATGCCACCAGAAAACTACTAGAGCTAATCAATGAATTTGGTAAAGTAGCAGGATACAAAATCAATGCACAGAAGTATCCTGCATTCCTATACACTAATGATGAAAAATCTGAAAAAGAAATTAAGGAAACACTCCCATTTACCATTGCAACAAAAAGAATAAAACACCTAGGAATAAACCTACCTAGGGAAACAAAAGACCTGTATGCAGAAAACTATAAGACACTGATGAAAGAAATTAAAGATGATACAAACAGATGGAGAGATATACCATGTTCTTGGATTGGAAGAATCAATATCGTGAAAATGACTATATTACACAAAGCAATCTACAGATTCAATGCAATCCCTATCAAATTACCAATGGCATTTTTTACGGAACTAGAACAAAAAATCTTAAAATTTGTATGGAGACACAAAGGACCCCGAATAGCCAAAGCATTCTTGAGGGAAAAAAACGGAGCTGGAGGAATCAGATTCCCTGACTTCAGACTATACTACAAAGCTACAGTAATCAAGACAATATGGTACTGGCACAAAAACAGAAATATAGATCAATGGAACAGGATAGAAAGCCCAGAGATAAACCCACACACCTATGGTCAACTAATCTATGACAAAGGAGGCAAGGATATACAATGGAGAAAAGACAGTCTCTTCAATAAGTGGTGCTGGGAAAACTGGACAGCTACATGTAAAAGAATGAAATTAGAACACTCCCTAACACCATACACAAAAAAATACTCAAAATGGATTAGAGACCTAAATGTAAGACTGGACACTATAAAGCTCTTAGAGGAAAACATAGGAAGGACACTCTTTGACATAAATCACAGAGAGATCTTTTTTGATCCACCTTCTAGAGTAATGGAAATAAAACCAAAATAAACAAATGGGACCTAATGAAACTTAAAAGCTTTTGCAAAGCAAAGGAAACTACAAACAAGACGAAAAGACACCCCTCAGAATGGAAGAAAATATTTGCAAATGAATCAACAAAGGATTAATCTCTGAAATATATAAACAGCTCATGCAGCTCAATATTATAAAAACAAACAACCCAATCCAAAAATGGGCAGAAGACCTAAATAGACATTCTTCCAAAGAAGACATACAGATGGCCAAGAAGCACATGAAAAGCCACTCAACATCACTAATTATTAGCGAAATGCAAATCAAAACTACAATGAGGTATTACCTCACACCAGTTAGAATGGGCATCATCAAAAAGTCTACAAAGAAGAAATGCTGGAGAGGGTGTGGAGAGAAGGGAACCCTCTTGCACTGTTGGTGGGAATGTAAATTGATACAGCCATGATGGAGAACAGTATGGAAGTTCCTTAAAAAACTAAAAATAGAGCTACCATATGACCCAGCAATCCCACTACTGCGCATATACCCTGAGAAAACTATAATTCAAAGAGATACATGCACCCCAATATTCACTGCAGCTCTATTTACAATAGCCAGGTCATGGATGCAACCTAAATGCCCATCGACAGACAAATAGATAAAGAAGATGTGGTAAAAAAAAAAAAAAAAAAAAAAAAAAAGAAGATGTGGTAGATATATACAATGGAATAGTACTCAGCCATAAAAAGGAAGGGAATTGGGTCATATGCAGAGACGTGATGAACCTATAGAATGTCATACAGAGTGAAGTCAGAAGGAGAAAAACAAATATCATGTGTTAGCTCATATATGTGGAACCTAGAAAAATGGTACAGATGAAACAGTTTGCAGGGCAGACGTTGAGACACAGATGTAGAGAACAAACGTATGGACACTAAGGGCTAAAGTGGCGGGTGGTGGTGGTGGTGGTGTGATGAATTGGGAGATTGGGATTGACATGTGTACACTGACGTGTGTAAAATGGATGACTAATAAGAACGTGCTGTATAAAAAATAAATTAAAAAAAACCTTGGAGTATAAAATTTTTAAAAAAAGTCCCTTGAAATAGACTATTAACCCAAAAACATAAGTCCCCTGTGGACAGAGACTCTCTTATTCATCTCTGTGGCTCTGTAACATCTAGACATTGGTGGTGGTGAGGGATAGGGTTGTTTAACTTAATGAAACACTGTGTTGTCACAGCAAGATCCCAACTGTTTAGCTTCATCTTAAACAAATAAAAGTTGCTCCATACTATCCACTTAAATGACAAACTATGCCAGTTATCCACTTGGAGTCTCTCAGTTCCAAATCTGCCCATCAGTGCCTACTCTGAGAAAATGGTGCTGGGCCCTTTAAATATTTTTCCTTTGCTGGCTGGCACAATGTTAAGTTCTGCCAGTAGAGGGTGCTAAAGAGACAATGCAAGAGGAAGCCTCTTCCTTCCTGGCTCTGGTGTGCTCCTGCCAGCAAGCTCCTGCAGCACAGCGGCTTCTCTTTGTTCGAATTACTATGTGGTTTCTTTTGCCTGACTGGACCCTGACTGATACAAAATCTGTACCATGAGTGAGGTTTGAACTCAAATGGCCACATGTCCATTGGATTTGATGAGCAGAAAGTAGGAAGTACCTTAGATGCCTTAGAAAAACATGCAAACTAGAGGATGGCAGATAATCCCTACAAGAATTGGGCAGCTGGTGACCTCAGTGCAGTTGCTAGAGTTTCAGTGGTCTGAGCTTGTCAAGCTTTCCACTCCAAGATGAAAAATAAGTTGCTGTACCTCAAACCACCCATCATGAAAAAAGGCACAACACTTGTAGGACTTTGTGGATGTGGTAGGCAACATACACCACATCTGAGATTGCTACTGTGACACTCATTTAGAGTCACTCACGAGGTTGCCAATTTCAAGTGGAACCAAGTAAGACTAGGCTCTGCAGCAAGTTCAGGCTGCTATACAAGTGACTCTACCATTTAGGCCTGATCCAGCAGACTCAATGATACTTGAAGTGCCCATGGCAAGTAAGGATGCTGTCCAGAGCCCTGGCAAACACCAACAGGAACATCACAGCACAGACTTCTAGGATTTGGGAGCAAATCTATGCCCTCTTCTGCAGATAACTATTTGCCTTTTGAGAAACAGTTTCTGGCTTGTGCCTGACCCTTGGCAGAAAGTAAACACCACACCACAGGACACTGGGTGACCATGTGGCCTGAGATTCCCACCAGGAACTCGGTGTTGTCTGACCTACCTAGCCACAAGACTGGACATGCACCACAGCAATCTATCATCAGATGAAAATGACCCATAAGAGACCAAGCATATCCAGGTACAAGGACAGACATACAGACCAGATTAGAATAGACGGCCCAGAAATAAAACCTGGACATATGGTCAAATGATTTTTGAGAACAACGCCAAGACCATTCAATGGGGAAAGGACAGTCTTTTCAACAAATGGTACTGGGGAAACTGGATATCCACATGCAAAAGAATGAAGTTGGGGCTTCCCTGGTGGCGCAGTGGTTGAGAGTCCACCTGCCGATGCAGGGGACACGGGTTCATGCCCTGGTCCAGGAGGATCCCACATGCCGCGGAGCGGCTGGGCCCGTGAGCCATGGCTGCTGAGCCTGCGCATCCGGAGCCTGTGCTCTGCAACAGGAGAGGCCACAACAGTGAGAGGCCTGCGTACCACAAAAAAAAAAAAAAAAAAAGAAGAAGAAGGATGAAGTTGAACCTTACCTACACCAGATAAAAAATTAACTCAAAATGGGTGGAAGACCTAAACATAAGAGCTAAAATTCTGAAATTCTCAGAAGAAAATAGGAGTAAATCTTCATAATCTTGGATTTCATAAGATATGACACCAAAAGCAGAAGCAACCATAGACTGGATAAATGGCGCTTCATTAAAATTAAAACTTTTGTGCATCAAGGTACATTATCAAGAAAGTGAAAAAACTACCCACAGAATGGAAGACAACATCTGCAAATCATTTATCAGACAAGGGTCAACTATCCAGAATGTTTAAGGAACTCTTACAACTCAACAACAAAAAGACAGCTCAATTTTAAAATGGGCAAAGGACTTGAGTAAATATTTCTCCAAAGATGACGCAGAAGAGGGCATCAAGCACATGAAGATGCTCAACATCATTAGCCACTAGGGAAATGCAAATCAAAACCACATTAAGATTCCACTTCATGCAGGCTGTGCCATGGGAAGATCTATATTTTTTTTAAAAAAGGAAAATAAATGTTGAAAAATAAGTGAAAATGTGGAGAAATTGGAATACTCATACATTTCTGGTGGGAATGTAAAATGGTAAGTCACTGTGGAAAACAGTTTAGTGATTTCTCAATAAATTAAATATAGAATTATCACATGACTCAGCAATTCCACTCCAGGGTATATATTCCAAAGACTGGAAAAGAGATGTTCAAACAAAGACTTGTACACAAATGTTCATAGCAGCACTACTCCCAATAGCAAAAATGTGAAAACACAAATGTCCATCAACAGATGAATGGGGACTTCCCTGGTGGTCCAGTGGCTAAGACTCCGTGCTCCCAATGCAGGGGGCCTGGGTTCAATCCCTGGTCAGGAAACTAGATCCCACATGCTGCAACTAAGAGTCCACATGTCACAACTAAAAAAAGATCCCGAAGAGAATAGAAAGCCCAGAGATAAACCCATGCACATATGATCACCTCATCTTTGACAAAGGAGGCAAGAATATACAATGGAGGAAAAACAGCCTCTTCAGTAAGTGGTGCTGGGAAAAATTGATAGATACATGTAAAAGAATGAAATTAGAACACACCCTAACACCAAACACAAAAATAAACTCAAAATGGATTAAAGACCTAAATGTAAGGCCAGACACTATAAAACTCTTAGAGGAAAATATAGGCAGAACCCTCTATGACATAAATCACAGCAAGATCCTTTTTGACCCACCTCCCAGAGAAAGGGAAATGAAAACAAAAATAAACAAATGGGACCTAATGAAACTTAAAAGCTTTTGCACAGCAAAGGAAACCATAAACAAGACAAGAGGACAGCCCTCAGAATGGGAGAAAATATTTGCAAACGAAGCAACTGATAAGGATTAATCTCCAAAATATACAAGCAGCCCATGCAGCTCAATACCACAAAAACAAACAACCCAATTCAAAAATGGGCAGAAGACCTAAATAGACATTTCTCCAAAGAAGACATACAGATGGCCAACAAATGCATGAAAAAATGCTCAACATCATTAATCATTAGAGAAATGCAAATCAAAACCACAATGAGGTATCACCTCACACCAGTCAGAATGGCCATCATCAAAATATCTACAAACAATAAATGCTGGAGAGAGTGTGGAGAAAAGGGAACCCTCCTACCCTGTTGGTGGGAATGTAAATTCATAGAGCCACTGTAGAGAACAGTATGGAGGTTCCTTGAAAAACTATAATAGAACTACCATATGACCCCTGAGAAAACCATAATTCAAAAAGACACATGCACCCCAATGTTCATTGCAGCACTATTTACAATAGCCAGGTCATGGAAGCAACCTAAATGCCCACTGACAGATGAATGGATAAAGAAGATGTGGTGGCAGATGAATAATCCCCAGTATATCTGCCACCAGCTTTTATGGCCCCAGCATGAGCCACAGCCAACCCCACCTCCCCAGGAGACCCTCCAAGACCATCAGTCTTTTCAAGCTAATTGCTGAATCCGAAGCTGTGTAGAGAGGACCTGTGTTTTGTACTTCTAACATCCTTTGATGGACCAGCTTCCAGCTTTAAGTCAAATAGCTTTAGAGTTTAGCCCTAAGAGTGATTAAGAATCCGCCTGCCAATGCAGGGGACATGGGTTTGAGCCCTGCTCTGGGAAGATCCCACATGCCGTGGAGCAGCTAAGCCCGTGTGCCACAACTATTGATCCTGCACTCTGGAGCCCGTGAGCCACAACTGCTGAAGCCCGCGCACCTAGAGCCCATGCTCCGCAACAAGAGAGGCCACCACAGTGAGAGGCCTGCGCACTGCAGCAAGGAGTGGCCCCCGCTTGCCACAACTAGAGAAAACCTGCATGCAGCAATGAAGACCCAATGCAGGCAAAAATAAGTAAATAAATAAATAAATTTATATAAAAAAAAAGAAGATGTGGAACATATATATAATGGAATATTACTCAGCCATAAAAAGGAAGAAATTGGGTCATTTGTAGAGACGTGGATGGATCTAGAGACTGTCATACAGAGTGAAGTAAGTCAGAAAGAGAAAAACAAATATCGTATATTAACGCATATATGTGGAAACTGGAAAAATGGTACAGATGAACCGGTTTGCAGGGCAGAAATAGAGACACAGATATAGAGAACAAACGTATGGACACCAAGGGGGGAAAGCGGTGGGGAGCGGTGGTGGTATGATGAATTGGGCGATTGGGATTGACATATATACACTAATATGTATAAAATGGATAACTAATAAGAACCTACTGTATAAAAAATAAATAAAATAAAATTCAAAAAATAAATAAAAGGAAAGTGGATCAAAAAAAAATCTAGAAACAATAAATGCTGCAGAGGGTGTGGAGAAAAGGGAACCCTCCTGCACTGTTGGTGGGAATGTAAATTGATACAGCCACTACGGAGAACAGTATGGAGGTTCCTTGTAAAACTAAAAATAGAGCTACCATATGACCCAGCAATCCCACTACTGGGCATATACACTGAGAAAACCATAATTCAAAAAGATATATGCACCACAATGTACACTGCAGCTCTATTTACAATAGCCAGGACATCGAAACAACCTAAATGTCCATCAACAGATGAATGGATAAAGAAGATGTGGCATATATATACAATGGAATATTACTCAACCATAAAAAGGAACGAAACTGAGTTATTTGTAGTGAGCTGGATGGACCCAGAATCTGTCATACAGAGTGAAATAAGTCAGAAAGAGAAAAACAAATACCGTATGCTAACACATACATATGGAATTTTAAAAAAAAGCAGCACTGATGAACCTAGTGGCGGGGCAGGAATAAAGACACAGACGTAGAGAATGGATTTGAGGGCATGGGGGGGAAGGGGAAGCTGGGATTAAGTGAGACAGTAGCACTGACATATATACACTACCAAATGTAAAATGGATGGCTAGTGGGAAGCTGCTGCATAGCACAGGGAGATCAACTTGATGCTCTGTGACAACCTAGAGGGATGGGATAGGGAGAGTGGGAGGGAGCCTCAAGAGGAAGGGGGTATGGGGATATATGTATACATATAGCTGATTCACTTTGTTATACAGCAGAAACTAACACAACCTTGTAAAGCATTTATACTCCAATAAAGATGTGAAAAAAAAAAAAAATCCCACATGCTGCAACTGAAGATGCTGCACACTGCAACTAAGACGTGATGTGGCCAAAACCAAAGCAAAACAACAAATGAATAGATAAACAAAACGTGGTATATCCATACAATGGAATATTTTCAGCCATAAAAAGGGATGAAGTTCTGCCACACTGCAATGTGGATGAACCTTGAAAACATGCTAAGTAAAATTTGCCATATGTAAAAGGACAAATGTTGTATGATGCCACTTATATGAGGAATCTAGAGTAGTCAAATTCCTAGAGACAGAAGGTAATATAGAGGTTACCAGGCACGGGTGGAAAAGGGGTCTGAAGAGTTACTGTTTAATGGGTAGAGTTTCTGTTTGGGAAGATGAAACGTACTGGAAATGGATAGTGGTGATGACTGCACAACATTGTGAATGTACCTAATGCCACTGAATTGTAACACTTAACATTATTAAAACGGTAAAAATTTTGTTTATCATAATAAAAAAATCCTAAAAAGCACAAACAACTAAGTTGGTAATGTGGCACCATTCCCCAGGGAGGATCAGCCAGGCACCTTGTAGCGGATGATTTCTTTGGATCTCTTCCTTCGTGGAGGGGGCAGAGATTCACCCTCAATGGAATAGACGCATTCTGAATATGGAGCTGTCTTCCCTGTCTGCACTACTTCTGTTAGCACCAACATCCATATACTCACAAAATTTCACAGAATGCCTTATCCTCTGTCCTGGGTCCTGGTATGCCCCACAGCATTGCATCTAATCAAGGAACTCATTTTACAGCCAAGAAAGTACAGCAACGGGTTCATACCCACATACCCCTCACGGAGAGTCGACTGGTCTTAACTGAAAAGTGGAATGGCTTATTGAAGACTCAGTTACAGCATTAGTTGAGAGATAATATCCTGAAAGGAAGAGGTTCTGTCTTATAAGATGCAATATATACTTTGAATCAAAACCATTATGCAGTGCTATTCCCTAAAGCCAGAATACATGGTCCCAGGAATCAAGGGGTGGAAGTAGGACTGGTTCCTCTCACCATTATATCTAATAACCTACTTGCAGAATTTTTATTTCCCCTCCTGCCAACTTTGGGCTCTGCTGATTTGGGAGGAATGCTTACATTGGTTCCAATGAATTAGAAGATGAGACTACCCCCCTGGTCATTTTGGGCTCCCTATACCACTGAACCAACAAGGTAAAAAAGGAGTTCCTCTATGGACTAGAGTAATTGATCCTGAGTACTAAGGAGAAACTGGGTTGCTGCTACACAATGGGAACAAGAAGGACTGTGTCTGGAACCCAGAAGATTCTAAGGTACATTTTGATACTTCCATACCCAATAATATAGGTCAAGGGAAAAACACAACATACAAACAACAAAAGCAAAACGCCCAAGGACTCAGACTCTTTGGCAATGAAGGTTTGAGTCACTCCATCAGATAAAGAACCCCAGCAGCTAAGGACAAGGGAAATATGGAATGACTAGTAAAATGAAGCCATAGATACCAACTACAGCCTCAGGACCAATTACAGAAACGAAGACCATACATTTTCTCTTTGCTTGTTATAAGCATGGCTTTATTTGTATATGCTAACAATTTTCTTCTCTCTCCTTCCCATTATTTTTTTTTTAATTTTTATTTTATATTGGAGTATAGTTGATTTACACGTTTTGTCAGTTTCAGGTGTACAGCAAAGTGATTCAGTTATACATATATCTTTTTCAGATTCCTTTCCCATTTAGGTTATTACAGAATAATTGAGTAGAGTTCTCTGTGCTATACAGTAGGTCCTTGATGATTATCTGTTTTATATATAGTAGTGTGTATACGTTGCTGCAAATGGCATTATTTCATTCTTTATTTATGGCTGAGTAATATTCTATTGTATATGTGTACCATATCTTCTTTATCCATTCATCTGTCTATGGACATTAAGGTTGCTTCCAGGTCCTGGCTATTGTAAATAGTGCTGCAGTGAACATTTGGGGTGCACGTATCTTTTGAATTATGGTTTTCTCTGGATATATGCCCAGGAGTGGGATTGCAGAATCATATGATAGCTCTATTTTTAGTTTTTTAAGGAACCTCCATTATTATTTTATAGACAGGTTGTTGGAAGTTAAATTTTACAGTTTAGCCTGTAGGTAATAGAATATTCAGTGAGACTATGACCAAATATGAGGTATATCATAGACAGCAACAGTTATAACTATTGGGAATGTGAGTTTCCTCATTTGGGGAAAAGGATAAGAACTTGTAAGACATATAGCTATGCCTTTTTTTTTTTTTTTTTTTTTTTTTTGCAGTACGCGGGTCTCTCACTGTTGTGGCCTCTCCCGTTGCAGAGCACAGGCTCCGGACGCGCAGGCTCAGCGGCCATGGCTCATGGGCCCAGCCGCTCCGCAGCATGTGGGATCTTCCCGGACCGGGGCACAAACCCGTGTCCCCTGCATCGGCAGGCGAACTCTTAACCACTGCGCCACCATAGCCCTAGCTATGTCTTTTGTCTTTTCTTTTTCTTTTTTCGGCCACGCTGCACGGCTTGTGGGATCTTAGTTCCCTGACCAGGAACTGAACCTGGGTCCACGGCAGTGAAAGCATGGAGTCCTAACTACTGGATGGCCAGGGAATTTCCTGGATAGCTATGTCTTATTAGGTAAAAATAGAATTGTTTTCAGAAATTTGAGTGTTTATAGAAGGGTACATATGGAAGCTGAGTAGCCAAAGGAATGGAATGCAACATTTATCAATTTACTGCCTCTCAAATCCTCTCCAAATCCATCCTTTTCTTCTCGGAGAAAATGGAGTAAGTCCTTTAAATATTTTTCCTTTACCAGATGGCACAATTTTAAGCTTCATCTGTAGATGGCACTGTTTTTTCGGGGGGAGGGTATAGTTGATTTACAATGTTGTGTTAGTTTCTGGTATACAGCAAAGTGATCCAGATTATATCTATATAGATACATATAATGAAATTGTTTTTCATATTCTTCTTCATTATGGTTTATTACAGGATATTGAATACAGTTCTCTCTGCTATACAGTAGGACCTGTTGTTTATCTATTTTACACACAGTAGTTTTTATATCTGCTAATCCCAAACTCCTAATTTATCCCTGCCCTCACCCTTTCCCCTTTGGTAATCATAAGTTCGTTTTCTCTGTGAGTCTGTTTGGCAAATAAGTTCATTTGTATCATACTTTAGATTACACATATAAATGAGATCACCTGATATTTGTCTTTCTCTGTCTGACTTACTTCACTTAGTATGACAGTATGATATAATCTCTAGGTCCATGCATGTTGCTGCAAATGGCATTATTTCATTCTTTTTTACGGCTGAGCAATATTCTACTATGTATATGGACCCCATCTTCTTTATCTATTCATCTGTCCATGGACATTTAGGTTGCTTTCATGTCTTGGCTACTGTAAATAGTGCTGCTATGAACACTGGGGTGCATGTGAGATGGTTATTAATTGGTTTTCTGTTATCATAAGTTAACCATAAACTTTGAGACTTAAAACAGTATATACGTTTGTCATCTCACAGTTTCTGTGGGTCAAGAGTCCAGAAAGTTTAACCAGATCCTCTGTTCAGGATCTCACAAGGTTGCAACCAAGGTGTTGGCTGGGCTGTGTTCTCATTTGGAAACCTGACTGGGGAAGAATGTTTCCAAGCTCATTCAAATTGTTGACAGAATTCACTTCCTTACAGCTGTATACTTGAAGGCCCCAGCTTCTTACTGGCTGTTTGTTGGATGCTGCCCTCAGGTCCTAGAGGCCACCTGCATTTCCTTGCCATGTGGCCCTCTCCATATGCAGTTCACAACATACCTGTTTGCTTTTTCTTTTTTTTTAAACAATTTTTTTAAACTTATTTATTTTTGGCTGTGTTGGGTCTTCATTGCTGCACGTGGGCTTTCTCTAGTTGTGGCGAGCGGGGGCTACTCTTCATTGTGGTGCGCAGGCTTCTCATTGCAGTGGCTTCTCTTGTTGCAGAGTACAGGCTCTAGGCATGCAGGCTTCAGTAGTTGTGGCTTGCAGGCTCTAGAGTGCAGGCTCAGCAGTTGTGGCACACGGGCTTAGTGGCTCCGCGGCATGTGGGATCTTCCCAGACCAGGGCTCGAACTTGTGTCCCCTGTATTGGCAGGCAGATTCTTAACCACTGCGCCTCCAGGGAAGTCCCTACCTGTTTGCTTTTTCAAGGCCAGCTGGAAAGTCTCTCTCTCCAGCCTGCTAAGATAAAGTCTTACATAATGAAATGTAATCCTGGGAGTAATATCCCATCACCTTTGCCATATTCTATTGATTAAAAGCAAGTTATAGATCTCATCCACACTCAGGGAGAGAGGATTATACAAGGGCATGGATCACTGGGGGTCACCTTAGGGTGTATCCACCACATACTAGAAAGACATTGCAAAAGGCAAGAGCTTTTCTTCCTGGTTCTGGAATGCTCACATGGCAGGTTCCTACAGTACACGTGGCTCTGCAGGCAGCTGGCTCCTACAGCTGAGAGGCTTCTCTAGTGCTGGACTCTGTAGGGGAAATGGCTGCTTCTCCAGGGCCAGCTCCTGCAGTACACAGCGGTCAGCAGCACACACAGGCCAGCAACCTCCCCTGGCACAGACATGCCCTCAAATGAGGAACTGGGTCCTTGGGTTTTCCCCATCCCCTGGGGATGAGAAAGGATTCTCCTTATGTCTGATATTCCAGTAGAGTTTTCTTTGCTTCTTACTAGCCCAAAGCCTTCATTTCTCCAATTCCCTGTTATAATAATTTTTATATTAAAACTTCTTTGTTGAAATTACTGTGTGATTTCTGTCTATTGATTAGACTCTGACTGATTCATGGACCATGTTCAGTTAGGATTTGCTAGCCACTGACATTCCAGTGAGCGGGGCCTGTCTATGAACTTTACATCTACAAATGAAAGGTTCGTCACTCACCTCTTTAATTTCTTTTAGGAGTTCAAGAGCACAGCTGAAGTCTGGAGGAGTAGCTAATAATTGCTCTTCCAGATGATCCCAAAAGGCATTGTGCATTGTCTCCTTGACCCTGCCTTCCAGACTGTAAGAAGGTTAAATGAACAAATTACTTTCTCTACTCAAAAACTGCCAAAAGGTCATTATCTCCTAAGCCCCAAACAGTGTTTGATATGATAAAAGACCATTATACAGACAGGGAAAGGCCAGGAACTATGTTTGGACGGTAGCAGAGCTAAATAAGCTGGGGTTAAACTTGGATGTCAGGGCACCAGCACAACCTCTCAGAAGGGTTCCTTGTGGTTCCAGCACAGCCCACCCTCTGCAGTAGGAAGAACCCTGAATAGAGATCGGGCTGAACTTTAGCACTGATTTTGCATTTAGCTTAGAAAAGATGTGACTTAGTTTCCCTTTATGTACACATATAGCAATGAACTAAATGATCTTTCATTTTCTTATAGACCTAAAATCTAGGAAAGGATTTTCATTCTTTGATAACACCTGAATAATTATAGATACTTCCAAATCAGCAGGTCTAAAATTGAATTCACTATCTTCCCCTTCCAAATCTGTTCCTCCTGTATTCCCAATTTCAATGGCACTACCATGTAGCCAGTCATGGAAGCCAGAAATATCCGTCTTTTTCCCTCAACTCAAAAAAAAAAGGGGACTTCCCTGGTGGCACAATAGGTAAGAATCTGCCTGCCAATGCAGCGGACATAGGTTCGATCCCTAGTCCAGGAAGATCCCACATGCCGCAGAGCAACTAAGCCCACGCGCCACAACTACTGAGCCTGTGCTCTAAAGCCTGTGAGCTACAACTACTGAGCCCACATACTGCAACTACTGAAGCCCACATGCCTAGAGCCCATGCTCCACAAGAGAAGCCACCGCACTGAGAAGCCCACGCACTGCAACAAAGAGCAGCCCCCAATAGCCAACTAGAGAAAGCCAACGCACAGCAACGAAGACCCAATGCAGCCAAAAATAAATAAATAAATAATTTTTAAAAACAAACAAACAAACAAACAAAAACCAGAAGCAAAGGTAATTCACTTAGAAAGGATAGTCTTTTCAACAAATGGTACTGGAACAACTGGACATCCACATGCAAAAAATGAATCTAGATACAGATCTTACACCTTCCACAAATAGATCATAGACCTAAATGTAAACATAAAACTCTAAAACTTCTAGAAGATAACAGGAGAAATCTAGGTGACCTTGGGTTTGGCAACGACCTTTTAGATACAACACCAAAAGAAAGATCCATGAAAGAAAAAATTGGTAAGTTGGGCTTCATTAAAATTAAGAACTGCTCTGTGAAAGACAAGAGAATGAAAAGGCAAGCTCCAATCTTCGCAAAGCACATATCTGATAAAGAACTAGTATCCAAAATATACAAAGAACTCTTAAAATTCAACAATAAAACAACCCAATTTTAAAACAGGGAAAGGTCTGAACTGACACCTCACCAAAGTATTGATATATATACAGATGGCATATAAGCATATGAAAAGATGCTCAACCTCACATCTCATTAGGGAATTGTAAATTAAAGTAACAATGAGATACCACTACACACCTATTAGAATAGCCAAAATCCAAAACACTGAGAATACCAAATGCTGACAAGGACGGGGAGCAACAGGAACTCTCATTCATTGCTGGTGGGAATGCAAAGTGTTAAGACCTGTCACTCTGGAAGATGGTTCCACAGTTTCTAACAAAATTAAACATACTCTTTCCATACAATCCAACAATAGTGCTCCCTGGTATTTACTCAAATGAGTTGAAAGCTTACGTCCACACAAAAACCTGCACATGGACATTTATAGCAGCTTTATTCATAAATGCCAAAACTTGGAAGCAACCAAGAGGTCAATACTAAAAAGAAATGCACTATCCAGCCCTCAAAAGACATGGAGGAACCTTAAATGCATATTGCTAATTGAAAGAATCCAATCTGAAAAGGCTACATACTATATGATTCCAACTATAAGAAATTCAGAAAAACCTATGGAGACTGTAAAAAGATCAGTGGTTGCCAAGGGTTTCAGAGTGAGGGAGGGAAGAACCAATAGGTCGAACACAGGGGATTTTTAGGGCAGTGAAATTACTCTGTGTGATACAGAAATGGTGAATACATGTCATTATACATTTTTCAAAACCCACAGAATATACAACACGAAAAGTGAACACCTGTGTAAACTTGAGTTAATAATAATGAATTAATACTGGATCATCAATTGTAACAAATATACCACATTAATATAAAATACAAATAATAGAGGAAACTGTGTGCAGGAGAAAAGGGGGAATGTAAGAACTCTATTTTCCATCATTTTTCTATAAAACTAAACTATGCTAAAAAATTGTCTATTAATATTTTAAAAGGAATTAATTTTCCTCTGACCTTTATTTAAATGATTTCTCTGACCTATAGAGTTAGACTAATAAGAAGAAAAAGAATCATTTGAAAATTCTGAGGCTGTACCTAGTCATTGCCAAATAGTGATTGGTTTTCTGGCATTAAACATCCCCCCTTAGTAATGCATGCTCCTTGTAAAACAAACAAAAGCAATACAAAGATGAATAAAACAAATATCAGAATTCCTCTCCCAACATACCAATCTCAATCAGCAGAGGTAACCAACTATAATCTAATAGTCTGTTGTGTACTGTAATTGTTCTTAAAGCTTTTCCCCTCACCCTATTTGTCCAATCCATCTTCCAAGTTCCATAAATTTTGCTTTTTAAATGTCTCTGGAATCCATCCCCTCCTACCATCATCTCTTACCTGGACTACTACATTAGGCCATTAACTGGTCCCTCTGTCTTCAGTCTTGTCCCTTTTTAATCTGTTCCCCACCAATTCATTCTAAAATCAATGATTTTTCTAAGATGCAACTCCAATCATGAGGTCATGCTCAAAGTCCTTTGGGGCTTCCCATCACCAGCAGTATAAACGGCTCACATGACCCTTCCTGATATTGCTACCTCCCTTTCAAATTTATCTCCTCCTACCTCATAATACCCTGTGCTCAATCACATCAAGATACTTGTTCAGTTCACACCATTGTGCCTCCAACATGATTCCTCTGCCAGGAGCATTCCTTCCCACCCAGACCACCTCTAAGACTCAAGTCATCATAGGCTAAATCTTCCTCCATAGGCAAATCTTCTCTGATCTTTAGGCAGCTGAGAACTTTCATTGAACTCTATTCATACAGCTCTGAGTGAACTTATCAGTCACTTTCTGTTATTCATCTGTCTCTCTTACAAAAGCTTCTTGACAGCAAAGACAGTGTCTTATTTATTTATAGCTGTAGCTACCTCTATCCCCAGAACTCAACATTTTTCCTGCCACATAATAAGAACTCAGCAAATGCCTGATGAATGAATGCCCAAACATGGGATTTCCCTTAGGAACCTACAATTGTAATTAACTTCATCCTATGAGCCCAAAGTAAAGCCAACTGCCAATAAGGAGTGACCTCAAACTCGATTTCAACCTTTTTCCTGATATAAATTTTGTATTACCTTACTTGAAAACCCAGCTCTGAATAGTACTGTTTCCCCTGCTTCATTTCTCCCTCTCTCATTTCCTCTACTCTTTTTTCCTCCTCTCCTGCCAGCAACAGAAACATCTAAGCAGTGAGAGAGATGCTAGAGGATCTGGGTTTTGGTGAAAACCTGTTCCCAGAGAAGCTGTGCTTGACATGGACATCTGCTGGCAAGAACAGATCAGACCAGGAAGACCAGGGCAGCAACTTGTGGCAGAGAACAGCACTTTAGTAACAGAGTCCCTGAAGCTGACAAATGACAAAAACATTCAAGGAAATTGACTTATCACAAGCTGCCATCACATATCTGTCTGTTGGTGGGAAATCAGAACTGTTTTAAAATGTAAAATCTGACAATGAATTTACCCACTTAACTGCCAATAAACCAGCAAGTCATACTTACGGAATGGTTCTTATTTATTGCAATGTCAATATAACTAAGAAGAATGAAAAATAAGGCTTGATGGGGGTGGGGGAGCATTCCTCATCAACAGGGTTCTGATCTTCATTCACAAATTAAGCTGATATATGAAGTGGGGAATGGGGGTGCGGGTGAGGAGTTGAGGGGGCAGTTGAAAACACCACAATGAGAAAATTGATCTTTTTATCTGTGCCTGTTTAAATCTGTGATCACATAGAGAGTAACTGATAAGACAGGAGCCATGTGGTAGGCAACCAATACCAATGAAATGACCCCAAAGATCTAGATCTCTGGTATTCACACCCTGGTGTAATCCTGTACCCTGGAGTGTGGTCTGGATTTATGGGTTCCTTTCTAGCAAACAGAATGTAGCAGAGGCCACGACGTCACTCCTGAGGTTAGGTAACAAAAAGACCGTGGCTTCTGTCTTGGGCACCATCTCTCACTCACTCTCTCGCTTCCTCACCCTGGGTGAGGAAGCCACATCCGTAATCCCTGACCCACAGAAACTGGGAGATAATGAACACTGTTTTAGCTGATGAGTTTTGGGGTAATTTGTCATGCAGCAATAGGTAGCTACTACACGCTAATTCCTCCCCATCTGTCAGAGAAGATCTGAAATCCACCCTAACTATTTTATTATTAAGTGGGGGTCCCAAAGTGAACATCCCAAAAATTGCTTGGGTTTATTCACTGGTTAAATAACATTTGCTTCTTGACCCTCTGATACTAATAATTATAATTTATTACTCTTCTGTTTCAGTTGCTGAGACCTCTAACGGCTTAGATTCAAGCACTGATTGTGTTATTAAATAAAAATGCTTTGAGTCTGGTCAGAATCCATTAGTGCTAAATGCCTATACCAGGATGAATAAAATGGGAAAATTAGAAGAGCCTGTACCTGCTTGGAGGCAAAACCTTCTCTTCCATGTGGAAATCATGATTCATCCCAATCTCCTTGCTCAGCTTGGAAACATCATTAACTGTATCTATCAGACCTGTGACAGAAAGAACATATGAGGTACACCTGAAACTAATGTTCTATGTCACTTATACCTCAACTGAAAAAAAAGAACTTATGGGGGACACCAGTGAACTCAAAGAAGTCTGAATTTCTATTTTATTCAGAGATTCACTCCACTGAGTAGGCTCCAAATTGAGATTCATCACAGTGACTTTATACACACTCATTCGACCATTCCAGTCAGTTATGTTTTCTGAACTCTAGGCCCCATGACAGAGCCTCTCAGTAGCCCAGCATGGGGGTAAGGGAGGACAAAGAAGCTACCTTATAAAAAAACAGAGTGAAACTGATTAAAAGCCTTTCTCTTAAGAAATAAAATAATGAAGTGGCAAAGAAATAATTTGTGATTTGCAAAACTAATGTTTATCTAAGGATATTACGATTCCACTCTCCTCTTCCTGCCTCTGATGGAAGTTAAATTCTCCACACAGAGGGTACTGTATGGCATCAATCTCACTTGGTCTTCTAAAGTGGTTTCCAGAATTTAGGATTTCACAGACTAGTAAATATCCAAAAAGATTTTGAGCAACTGACGACAGCTTGCCAACTTTTTGTTCTGTCAGGTATGGATAGTATGAAATAAGCAAATAAAAAATCCACTGTAGGTACTTCCCTGGTGGAGCAGTGGTTAAGACTCTGTGCTCCCAATGCAGGGGGCCCTGGTTCAATCCCTCGTCAGGGAACTAGATCCCACATGTATGTCACAACTAGAAGTGTGCATGCCACAACTGAGGAGCTGGTGAGCTGCAACTAAGGAGCCCGCAAGCCGCAACTAAGACCTGGTGCAACCAAGAAAAAAAAAAATCCACTCTTCCACCACCAAAACCATTTCATAAAAGAAAAAGGATAGTTTAAACTCCCAAAAAGCGGAAAGGGAATACAGTCAGAAAAAAGACTAGTCCTGAAAACTGAATCAATTTAGCTTTAGGAAAAACTCATTACAATATCTTTATTTCATTTCACACAGTATGCTAAGAATTTTGTCACAAACCAGCTCTGGCATTTGGGAACCACTATTCTAAGTTCTTAGTATAGACCTACCTGATAGCATTCTTACATAATTGGCGTACATGGTAGTTATTATTACTTGGTATAAAAGAGCTGCACACAATAAATCATATTTTCTCACTCTCTTTCAATGAAGCTTCAAAATCTGTTCACAAAAAAGTATTTGGCTCCAAGATGTGGAGGGGATATAAATGAACTAAGATTGGCCATGAGTTGATAATTGTTGAAGTTGGGTGATGAGTAAATGGGGGTTCATTATTCCAATCTCTCTACTTTTGTATATGTTTAAGTTTTCCATAAGCAAAAAGGTTTAAAAATGTAAAAAGGAAAAATTGCAGAAAAGAGGTTTCATAGGAGAATGCCTTTGTTCTTAGAAGAGACATGAAATATTTAGAGGTAAAGTCATGACTATAACTTCAAGAAAGAAAAAATACATACGTAAAATACAATAAGAGAAAAAAACAGTGTGGCAAATGTTAATGTGGGCATTCGTTGTTTTTTTTTTACTTTTCAACAGATTTTAAATATATCGAAATAAAAAGTTAAGGGTAAAAGGTGATTGTAAAATTTACCAAAAAGCCACCAGCAGAGTTTCCGTTTAGGTAAATGTAAAGGTGAACTGAACCTTAGGTGGACGGGAAGTTCCCTTTATTTTTACAGTCTCTCTGAAGTCTTCAGTTTTGGCCAAAATGGCAAAACACAGTCAAATATGCAAACAGACGTACTGCTAATTCAGTAATGCAAAATCAGAACAAAGAGAAAATCTTCAAAGGGAGATTGAGCTGCTTGTAGCAGCTTATTGAAGAACTGAGGAAAATACACAGAAACACTTCCCAATTACAACAAACCAAAGCTCATAGCCTGCTTTGACAAGATTGTTCTGTCGCTCAAAAGTACCATAGCACTATGCAACTCCTACAGCTGTAAAATTCAGGAACAGGGAGGGTTCAAAGAGAAATTAGAGGTAAAAAGTAACTAAAATAGATTTTTAAAACCCAGATCCCAAGGACAAAGACATTGTCAAGATAATTTGGTAACTTAACCAAGTCAACCTGATATATAAAATTTCGAAATTATTAAAAAAGAGGAGTTTGGTTATTCAGGTTAGGGAGTTGTATGGCCTAAATCAGGATTCCAAAGCACCCCATTTGCTGCTTTTCCTTAACCAGCAGCGACCCCGTGTGGCTACAAGAGAAAGAAATGCGATTGAATTTAAAGAATTTAACGCAGGTTGTTGCACGTGGACAGGCCTTCAGATTGATGACTGCTGAAATTGTCTGGTGATTATTACAAGGGAAATGCTGGATGAGTCCCAGTGAGATCAGACGTAAAGTGTGGAAGATACGTTGTGCCCCAATAAGAACTATAAAAGAACATCTCTTATAGTATGAGCTAAAGAGTATGAGGCCAGAGCTGCATTACTAATGCAGTCAACGAAGCACCGAGAGCACACAATGCCCATCTGGGACCATTTCCGTTCTTTAAAATCTACCCCAGGTGTCTGCCATTTTCCACCTACAAATTCAAAATAAAAGAATACAAAGCTGGCTCTGGACTGACTCAACCTCACATCTTGTCAGATTCAAGAAATCGCTCTTGGGTCACATCTTTCTCCAGGACTACAAACTCTGAAGATCTTCTGGTGAACAGAGGGCCTGGGGCCTGAAAGTAAAGATTGGGGGCGGGGGGGGGGGATGAGGAAAAAGGGGGATAGAGAAGTGCGGCGCCGCGGGCTCCTTCCCACCTGACCCACACTAAGCACCCCGAGGGCCGGGGCCGGCGGGGCTGGACCTACTGAAAGGGTGGTTCTTGGGGCTGCTCATGTCTTGCCGGGTCGGTCCTGAGGTTTCGGGCTTACAGGGCCCGCTCTCTGCATCGCCAGGGTCCTTCAGGGGCACGTTTTCCTCCACGTCCGTCATTTTGCTGATGGAATCTGGGTGGGGGAGAAATGGGGCGCTGTGGGCGGCGAGGAAGGGGGCTCTCCAACTACCGAAGGGGTCTGGGGCCCGGCCAATCGCGCCCGACCTGGACAAACTAAGAGGAGGGTGGACCGCTTCACCGTCTCTCGGGGACCGACATGGGCAGAGGAGACTGGAGGAACGGGGCTGGGGAATCACAGAGAAGTGAGTGCTGGCTCCGCAACCAGGAAACTGAGGCCAGAGGGGCGGCCTGCTCGCCCGAAACGCCCGCCCCAGGCCCACCCGGGCTCCAGCAGCAGGGGGAGCCCACGGCGCTCAAATTCCAAGCCCCCCACCTCCTCCACGGCGACCAACCACCACTGCGGAATCGGGCGGGCTCCGGCGCACCTCTAGACTGGGGCCGTACCACCGCGGCTGGGCAGCGAGGGGCGACGGCCGTGCGGGGCCGACCCGCGCGCACCCCCGCCGCCGTGCCATGGTGGGAGAGTCCGGGATTTGAACGTAAACCGCCGCCCGTCTCCGGGGCAACGGGGAGGGGCACGTGCCGGCCGCCGCCGGCTTCTTTGGTGGAAGCGGCCGTCTAGTGCCTCGGTCCTCGAGGGCTCGAAGCCTCCACAGGCCTTTGGTTAACTGGTCCCCGGGTCCCTTCCCTGCTTGACATCTCCCGCCCCCCACGAAAAAGATCACCTGAAACTACTTAGGAAGGGAAGGAGCACCATGTTTTGTTTCTCTTCAGCCTGTTCATAAAACTTGAGAACCACACCCAGGCGGGTTGTTTCCTTAGCACATCCTGGGCCCATTGTGAGAGGTGGGCCCTTCTCCCATTCTCCAGGTGTGGAAGCTGAGAAACCGTGCCAGGTGCTTGTCGGAGCAGGCGCGGGGACTGGGAGGCAGTGTAGGCTCCTCCCACTGAATTCCTGGCCACGGGCTCATCTGTGGCTTGGGGGCTGATCCCGCCGCTCCAGGCCGCAGGTCACCAGCCTTTCTTGGTTCCTGGTCAGCTCTGTTGCCCCTGGAGTGATGTGAGGACCTGGAGTGACCCCCTCCTCTCCAATCCCTGCACTTTGGGGGAAAAAATGAAAAGGAAGTTTCCGTTCCACATTCTCCCATCCTTCTTTATTACTTTGACTTGATTTCTTACCACAAAAGCTTACTTTAAAAATAAATAAATAAAAGATGAAAGTATTGCCTGTAAGAAACCAAGTTCTCATTATAACCCTTGCCTTGTTAGTGTGGAATGTGGATCTTTCTTGCACAACTCCTATAGTTTGAAGGGGAAAATTATGAAGAGATCCAAGAACATTTCTGCTTAAGAAAATCCACTTCACTCTGAGGCCCAGGCAGATAGGAGGGGAATGGCCTAGCAAATTTACTGTTTAGCCAGAGTATCTCAAATCAATACACACTAAACTTGCCCCTTCCTCCCCATCACCCTTTCCTAGTGTTTCCCTCAGGGATGTCAACTGTGAAGCAGGCTGGCCTACACCCCAAAGCCAGAAGTGGGAGGAAGTTGTCTGACTGCAGCAAAGAGTTAAATGAAAATATGATTCTTCATTATTACAGGGATATATTTAGATTGGGTTGTTGATTTCTCTATTAAAAAAAATTTTTTTTTCCAGAATTCTGTTTGGGCATTTTTATTTCTGGGAGAAAGTCTCCAGAATGACACCAGTTTGTTTTCCCACAAAAATGGCATTGCCATAAAACTTGCCCTGCTGATGCCTGAAATTATGAGAGTAGTTCATTCATATACATTACACAGCCCCTTTAAGTGTCCTCTTCTTACCCAAATTCTCTGGAAGGGGCAGTAGGAAGAAATAGCAGTGTGGGAGCATGTGGAAGAGGGGAGGAGACAGGCCAGAAGAGGAGGAAAGGATGGGGGTAGGAGAGACAGAACTGGACTTTTCTCAGGGTCACCGTGGGGACAGCATTTCATGATCTTATCTTTAATAGTTTTCAGAACCAACTAGGCAAAGGTTAGAGGTTGAGGAGAATAGAAAGATGATGTGAGAGATAAACTCTCCTTCCCTTTGGGGTCTTAGTTAATAATAACTGATTTTTGTTTAATGATCTACAAAATGCTTTTACATTGCAAATGTAATGTATACGCTCTGCATGCAATCCTACCCGTTCAGTAGGCAAGGCAGGTGTTATATTGGACCATTTAATAGATGAGCAAGCTGGGGATCAGAGAGATTTCAGGGAGTTTCCAAAAGTCACACGGCAAGCAGGGTCTTGACTCTTGATCATATACTTTTTATTAATTCACACCACCTCCCTAACTCTGGCTGAGAAGCTATATAAAAAAGAAAATATAACTAACATATAATGGTATGGTAAGTCCCAGAATGGAGTACAAATAAGAATTGCTACTGGAGGTCAGAGAAAGGGTGAGAGACCTTCCAGATGTTTGGATCAGTTCAAACCCAGCCGTGAGCCAGAATCCTAAGCAAGACTGT
Source organism: Grampus griseus (assembly GCF_964374135.1). Lineage (NCBI taxonomy): Eukaryota > Metazoa > Chordata > Mammalia > Artiodactyla > Delphinidae > Grampus > Grampus griseus. The sequence continues at coordinate 38,449,232 of NC_139004.1, read as the reverse complement.
GTAACCGATTTGGTCTTTAGAAATGGGTCTCTGGTTCAGCCTGGCTGCCCCCCCAACCTCAGTACCCCTCTTTAAACTCTCCTAATGGGTGAAAATGGATTTTCCACATATGTCCATTCTTTGGCAGGAGTGGCCCTCCTGAGTAACTCAACACCTTTACCCTATTTAAGTGCACATATTTCAAAAGACCCATAAGGCAAGTATTTCTCAAACAACCCAAGGGCAGAGGTAAAGGCCACGTTTCCGCTCACATCACAGTGTGCCCAAAGCTGTCCACCCCAGGGTTCCCCTTTTAAACTAAGATGTCATATGTTTGTTTTAACACTGAAGTCTATTTTCTCTCCTCAAATCTTTGAGTAGAATTCTTGTTCGAGGAGGAAGGGCTTCCTGTACTTGCTGGCACACCTCTGTACCCCTATGGGTGCATATACCCCAGGTTGAGAAGCAGTCTAAGGGAATTTTAGGCAGCAGCTAGAATTTTCCTACTTCTCCACCATTTCCCCACATATGTGCGCTTTAACCCAAGCACAATAGTACGATCTATCCTCATTTGTTAAATACTATCCTGTACACCACCCCACAAGAGCAAATTATACAGAAAGTTGATCTTACCGCAAAGACATTCTGAAAGAGGGGTGGATATAGAGAAGGATGTCAGAGAAGCACTCCTAGGTGGCTGTCTGTAAGAAGTAGAGAAGCACAGGGATTAAGAGGAATCCTGAATATGGATCCGCTAGCTATAACAAAAACAAAAAATGCCTCATTTTACACAGAAGCATCTTAGGCTCAGTGAGGTTAAATGACTCTGCTAAGGTCACCACCAGTTTACAGAAAACTCAGGACTAGAACCCATATCACAGTCTGTTTATTCCATAATATATAGAGCTAAGCAAGAGTAAAAGCTAATACTGTAAATAAATATTTACATTTCCTAAAGAAAAATGTAAATGATAGACCATGGAATGGAAATAGTAAGAGATGATGTTAAATAGAGGCCTGGACTGCAAGTAGAGTAGAGTATACTGGAAGATAAACAGTCAACTAAAGTGGTAGGGACACATAAATACAGGGTGGGACATTTAAATGGAACCATTTGGAGTCGTGTAAACTGGGATCGACTTCATTATAACCTCCCTTATGGTACAGAACCACACGTCAAAACTATTTGCTTTAGTCTTTTGACAAATGTGTTTTCTTCGCAGAACCCAGGAGGAGGGTGAGAAGGGTCAAGGTAATCTGGGGGCAGTCCGGACGAGGCCCTTCAAAGCTCACAGGGAAGTGTGATGGATGGGAAACCATCACAGATCTTTTCAGGGAAGGGGGCTTAAAGAGAAGACAAAGAAGATGCTGGCAGCAGTGCTGACAGCCTCCTTCTCCAGTCCTGCTCCTTTCTGCGTCGGGGTCTTTGCACATACCGTCCCTTCCTCTAACCTCCGGTTACCTCACTGACTCCCTCTCATTCTTCAGGTCTAACTTACGAGGCCTAACTCCCTCACAGAACCTTCCATGGCCCTTGGTTAGCGTCACTCAGCACCCATTCCTTTTTCTTCCTAGCAGTCACCGCAGTTTGTCCTTACACATTTGTGCATGATGAGTAACTCCATCGGGAGACTGGAAGCTCTCTGAGAGCAGGAACTGTGTGTGCTTTATTCACAGAGTAGGTGCCCTGCCAATAACTGTCAAATGAACACACAGGCACAAACAGGAGAGGCAGCGGTGCTGAGGGGTCTCTCTGGGCCCAGTGTTGGTTATCAGTGTCTGTCTTTCTCTTTTGTCTCACAGACATGTTTCCTCTCTTTCTGTGTCTCCTCTCTCCGTAGCTTCCTGTAAGTCTTTTAAACCAGCACAGGCAACGTCAGAGAGAAAAGGGAGGATGTTTAGGGTCCTGTGACAGGGGGTCCCCCTGAACTGGGAGGTGGCAGCAGGGGGCAGTGGCACCCCGGGAGTAACTTGCAGAGGCAGGCTTCTGCTGAGGGAGAGGGAGGCCCTCTCTCTCTCTCCCTCTGTAGAGCAAGCCAGGGTCAGCAGCAGCCCAAAGCCACAAAAACTGACTTTCAAAGTCCTCCTAAGAGCTGCATCTTTCGACTCCCCCAAACAATCGTGCCTTGTGCCCCAGGACACAGCGCGAGTTACACACTTAAAGCAGTTTCCACAGAACCGCATTCAGTTGGTTTTAAACTCTGGGGAAAGCTGGCAGCCTCTTTGTGGGTTTTTTTAAAAAACTAGTTAGAGGGACAATTAAACCTTTATGGGCCCCAGAATGTACCTATGCAGACATAAATAAGGATCATTCTTCATCACCGGAGAGAATCCACTTTCTGGCAACAGATATATTTTTCTGCCATCGCAGGACAGAGTTGCGCTCACGACTGAGGGCCTTTGTGATTAGGGCAGGTGACAGGGGTCAGCGTGAGCAGAGTTAGAACTTGGACCCTAAGTTCTCAAAATGGACACATCGCAGGCCTCGGGCTTAGCTGTCTGAAATAAATCACAAACTCCCAAAGCCTTCCCAGAAAGCCGCCAGGATTTTAGGCCAAGAACACTCATCTTGCTTCCTCCTTGTGTTACTTTGGGCCAAAATGGTCCATTTGTCAAAGAGCCCTTACTTCTTTATTCCCACTCTTACAACACAATACAATGCATTCACATATTTACAGTGCAATGTCCTTGAACGTTTGGGATGTTTTTTTTTTAATCTAATAATATCATTAAATGCACCAGGGGGCTCTCTTCTTAAAGGAACCTTTGAGTAAAACTCCTTTGTTAAGTGAATCAGTCTTTTGTAAGGCAAATCATCAGCTACCAATTTGTTCTCCAAATCTGAGATTTCACATAAGAGATTTTCTTAAACCAGGCCCACTTTAGATGGTGGCCTGTGCATTTTCTTTTATTTTTCTGACTTGGGTAAAGACAAGCTTTTCCTGAATAGACATTATTGGACCAGGATGAAGGAATCTCAAACACTTGAGAAATAAATCAGTTTCAATCATTCCCGTCATCCATAATTCTTTAGAACCACCAGCCTAAAGCAAAGTATAATGATCTCCTGACAAAGAATTCAGCTGCAGATTTGAGGGCCAGTCTATTTGAAGTCAGTTTCAAAAGAAATGCAGAGAACAGGGTTTTTTTTTTAAAGTTATTGTCTTTTTTTTTATTGTGGTAGAATACATAGCATAATATTTATCATTTTAACCATTTGTTAAGGGTACAATTCAGTGGCGTCAAATAAATTAAATCCACAATGTTGTGTAACCTTCACCATTATCTATACCCAAAACCTTTCATCATCCCCAACAAAAACTCTATACCCATTAAACAATAACTCCTCCTCCTCTCCTCCAACACCCCCTTCCTCAGCTCATGGTAACCTCTATTCTAGTTTCTGTCTCTATGAACAGAGAAAAGTTTTAAACTCCAGTTTTACTTTGGGGCTTTTTTTCTTCCCATGGCGTGGGGGGAGAATGGGGAAACCGTGGGCATTCTCTTTGCACCTTGGGGACTCTTCCCAGCGCTGCCTCCCCCCTCCCCGTTCCTCCAACAGTGTCTATGAAATGAAGCCGGAGCTCATTTGAATGGTTTAAACTTGCAGAGGGGCTGCAGCCCCCTGCGGGAACAAAAAGAGGTCACTGGGTCTGAGTCTGTGTTACAAGCTCAGGAATGGCAAGAATTTTCTGACTTCAATAGTCTGAGGAAGTAGGAACACGATGAGCTGGACGGCTGTTTTGGTGTCTGAAGCCTGCATGGAGCCCACATGCGGCCCATGTTCCGTGCCCATTAGCTACAGAGTGAGTACCTGAGACCTGTCAGGGCTCAGAAAGGTGGGAATGCAAGAAGAGCCATGGAGGGCTCCCTCGGGCACTCTCAAATTCTATGCTATGGAATTTCTCAGATTGAAAAACACTGGCTAAACCACTCATAACCCCTGCAGAACCTATATCTCTTGTACCCATTTGTGGCTAACAGATGCACACTCAGAATGACTCACATCCTTCAGTTTGGGTTTTACTTTGCTCACGATGCTTGGAGAGTCTCAAAGGAGCTAGTCTCCTCACCTCTGCCCACCCCCCTTCCCCAGAGCACAACTCAGGATAACAGGAGACTTGGCTTTTGAAATCTGATTAATTGTTTCAAGAACTACATAGAGCCTTGCCTCACCAAGCCCGGGGCTGTGAGCCTGCCAGGGGCCCTTAGGACAACTGGGGCAAAATGATTCCGCGGCACAGAGAACCGTGAGCCATGGGGCGGTGGAAGGGGAATCCCCTCAAAAACAGGAGGCCTGAATTCCTTCTGCTGCCCATGTGCTGGTGACCCTGGGCAAGTCACTTCACAGCTCTGGCCTCATGTCTCTTAAGCTGGGTGGGAGTGCTCCCCAACTATGAGAATTTGTGGGAAGTGGAAGAGAAGCAAGGCTTTCTGATAATCTGGAATGCTTCAAACAGGAAACAGCTGTTGCCCATAGGTGCTGATATTAATGGAAAGAATGGCTGCAGAGAGGCGGAAGAGGAAACTTGGGGGAAGGAGAGAGTGGATGGGTATATTTTAGATTTCTTTTAGGACAGGTTGAGAATGAAGTTTTGGTTGGATCTTTGTGAGAAAATATTCAGCAGGCAGGTGGAAAGAGGCAGCTGGAATTTTTAAGGAGAGGGATTGAGACTAACTGATAACAAGAATGGTGTTAGGAGTCATGGTTGATAGATGAAATAGTAATAATACCAGACAACACATATACATGCTTACGACGTGCCAGACCCTCAGGGAGCCCTTCACACAGATACGCGACTCTCATTCTCACAACCACTCCACGACAAAGATGGTACTTTTACATCCACTTTACAGATGAGGAGAACTTAAGTATCCTGCCCAGGGTCACACAGTGAATATGTAGTAAGACAGGGATTGAACCCAGGGAATCTGACCTCAGAGTTCTTGACCAGTCTTTCTTATCACCTCCTGAAAAGTGGAGGTGTTGAAGCAAACAAGGAAAGCAATGCAGATGGAGGACAGAACCTTGACAAACACCTGTAAGTGGTACTCCCATTCTTGATCAGCTGTGACCTAAAATCAGATTCTGAGAAGATGAAGGAGTGGGTCAGAAACAACCCAGGTGTCCCTCCTAATGTGGTCGATTAGACTGGCTCTGCACGTGTAAGTAATAACATTGAGCACTCACTATGTTCCAGGCACTGTACTAAAAGACATCACATACATTCTCATTTAGTCCTCTCACAAATCCTATAAAGAAGGTATTATAGCGCCCATTCTACAGGAAAGGAAACAGGTTCCAAGAGCTTAAGGGACTTACCCAGCTAGTAAGTCTCAGAGACAGGAACTTAGAACCAAGCTGCGTGCTTCTGGAGCCAGCTCTAGAATTGCCTCCCCCAAGCAGTCTTTCCCGCCTGCCCCTCAACAGTCATGCAATGAAACCTCTGAATATTTCTTATATGTTTTCTATAAGGTGACTCCCTTTAATTACTTTATAGTTGAAACCAGTATCTTAAGTCAGTGCTTCCAGAAGTTGCCAAAGGGTTATCAGCTGCCTTGAACCAATGTTGAAATTTACTACGTGAATATTCGTTAATAGAACCCAACTAGAATAATGCAGAGCCTCTTATTTCTGGTTCCTGAGACACGCCCAACTCATTCCTACTACACCCAGTTCCATGGAGAACCCTGATTGGGGGGGAAAAAAAAAAAAATCCCATCTCCATTACAGTGATTGGTTCAGAGAGAGCATGTGACACAAGTCAGGCAAATAACGCACAAGGAGAGGTCAGCTAGAGGCTTCCGGCAACGTTCTTCATCAGCCTGTTTCTTCACACACCCTTAGGGAAGGGAGAGTCTCTCTCCTGGATTTTGACTTTGTCTTCCCAGGGTGGGAGGCCGGGAACTGTCCCTGACCGCCATCTTAATACCAGCTTCACTGCACAGAGAGTCTCGGGGAACTCCTGAAACCCCTGCCTAAGATTCCCAAGCATCAAGCCAATACATTACTTATCATTTAAGCTGGTTCGACTTGGGATGCCTGCAGCTCCCAACTCCCACTGGAATACAAGAAGCATGAAGGCACAAGCCATGTCTGCCTCCTTCACTGCTGTGTCCTGAGCCCTTCCTATAGAATTAAGCACAGAGAGAGAACTCATTATAGTTGAATGAGTGAGTGACAGAAGCATAGACCTAATATAGGCTCAGAGGAGCCTATAGCTATAGCTAGCAAACACTTTTTAAATCACCTAATCCAAGTCTTCTCTCTTTTCTACTCTATGGTGAGAAAAGAAGAGTTGCAGTGTTAAAAAGGTTAATAGCTGCCCCTCTAATTAGGGCAGGCAGCCTCTAACGCCCATAGTGAGGATCTTCAATCTCTGTGAGGCAAGCCCTCAGGGGGGATTTGATGCCTTGCACAGTCCAAGTTGGAGAACTAGACACCAGGAACGACTAGGCCCCCAGGCTAAATAAAACTTCACCATCAGTTGATTACAGAAATAGGGACTCAGTTAAAAAAAAATACAAATTTTTATATTAAGATTTTTTTTTTTAAGTACAAAAATACCTTTGAGTGTAATAGTTGGTTGGTTGATGTTTAACGTCGGCTATTTTTCATGAGCAAATTAAAGGAAATACATGGTTATAACTCTACGGGCCTTTAACATGGAAAGCTCCATCTGCATCCCTCTTTGCATATAGGGCTGAAACTACCCACAGCTTCCTTTGCTGGGGACACACCTCTCTGAAAATCCAAACTTACAAAATGAAAGACATGTAGCATTGGTAGACTTCATGACTCCCTTACACTGCAATCCAGAATTCTTGTCTATACTTTTTACATAATATTTTGTTTCTTTTTAAAATCAACTTTATTGAGGTATCATTTCCATGAATAAAATTCACCAATTTTAAGCATACATTTTGATGAGTTTTGACAAATATCTATACCAGGGAACCACCACCACCACCACCATTAAATAGAATACCTCCCTCATACCCAGAAGTTTCCTTGTGCCCATCTCCTTATCCCAGTCCCCAGGCAACCATGGGTCTGCTTTCTGTCACTATAGATTAGTTTTACCAGTTCTGAAACTTCATATAAATGGAGTTATACAGTATACAGTTATATTAGTCAGCTAGTAAAATACTGCAGACTGGGAGGATAAAACAACAGAAATTTATTGTCTCACAGTTCTAGAGGCTGGAAGACCAAGATCAAAGTGCCAACAGGTTTGGTTTCTCCTAAACCCTCTCTCTCTTTGACAGATGACCTCCTCTCTGTGTCCCTATATGGCCTTTCTCTGTGTGGGCACATCCCTGGTGTCCCTTCCTCTTTTTATAAGGACACCAGTCCTATTGGATTAGGGCCCCATCACCCTTATGAGCTCATTTAACCTTAATTACCTCTTTAAAGGCCCTGTCTCCAAATAAAGTCATATTGGTTAGGGCTTCAACATATGAATCTGGGGACACAATTCAGTCCATAACAGTAGTCTTTTGTGTCTAACATCTATGACTCAGCATAATGTCTGTGTGATTCATCCATTTTTGTGGCATTTATCAGTTTTTTCCTTTTTATTGTAGAGTGTTAGTCCATTCTATGAATATACTACAGTTTTTTATCCATGTATCTGATGGTGGATATTTGGCTTATTTCTAGCTCTTGACTTTGTGAACAAAGCTCCTATAAATATTCTAGTGTCTTTTTAATTTTTAATTTTAATGTTTTAATTTTTCTTGGGTAAATACCTAGGAGTGGAATTGCTAGATAATATGGTAAGTTTGTTTAATTTTATAAGAAACTGCCAAACATTTCTCCCAAGTGGTTGTCTCATTTTACATTTCTACCAGCAGTATACAAAAGTTTCCGTTGTTCCACATTCTTACTAATACTTTGTATTGTCAATCTTTTCTTTTTTCTTTTTTTTTTCTGTTAAGCCATTCTGGTAAGGGTGTAGTGGTTTCTCACTGTGGTTTTAATTTGCATCTTCTTGATGACTAACAATGCTGAGCATCTTTTTTTGTGCTTATTTGTCATTCAGATTCCTCCTCTGGTGAAGTGTCTGTTCACATCTCTTGCTTACTGTAAAAATTGGGTTGTTTTCTTATTGTTGAGTTGTAAGAGTTCTTTACATATTCCGCATACAACTCCTTTATCAGTTATATGCTTTGCAAATATTTTTCTCCCACTCTGTGACTTTCATTCTCCTAACAGTGTCTTCCATATAGAAGAAATTTTCATTTTCATTAAGTCTGGTTGATCAATATTTCTTTATGGATCATGCTTTTGCTGTCATGTTGTCTTGAATAAAGAGTTTTACTTCTTCCTTTCCAATATGGATGCCTGTTTTTTTCTTGCCTTATTGTACTGGCTAAAACCTTTAGTACAATGTTGAGTAGAATTGGTGAGAGGAGGTATCACTGTCTTGCTCCTCATCTTGGAGGGAAAGTATTAAGTTTCACCATTAAGTATGATGTTAGCTGTAGGTTTTTCACAGATGCTTTTTATGAGGTTGAGGAATTTCCTAGTTTGCTTAGTTTTTAATGTGGAATGGATGCTGTATTTTTGTCAAAATTATTTTCTGCATCTATTAAGATAATCGTATGTTTTTTCTTTCTTTCTTTGTTAATAACATGAATTATATTGATTTTCAAATGTTAAGTCAACCTTGCCTTCCTAGAATAAATCTCACTTGGTCATGATGTATTTTGTCTCTTTATATATTGATCTTATTTGCTAAAATCTTGTTTGGAAATTTTGCATCTACTTTCACAAGGAATATCGGTCTGTAGTTTTATTTCCTTATAAATTTGTTTGTATGGTTTTAGTATCAGGGTAATACCAGCTTCAGAATGACTTGGGAAGTTTTTCTCCTCTTCAGTTTTCTGAGTTTGTATATAATTGGTATTTTTTCTCCTTTAAATATTTGCAGAATTTACCAGTGAAGCCATCTAGGCCTGGAGTTTTCTTTGGGGGAAGGTTTTAAGTTGCAAATTCAATTTCTTTAACAGATACTGGAGACTTTCCTGGTGGCGCAGTGGTTAAGAATCCGCCTGCCAATGCAGGGGACACAGGTTCGAGTCCTGGTCCGGGAAGATCCCACATGCCGCAGAGCAACTAAGCCCGTGTGCCACAACTACTGAGCCTGTGCTCTAGAGCCCGCAAGCTACAACTACTGAGCCTGTGAGCCACAACTACTGAAGCCCACGTGCCTAGAGCCCATGCTCCACAACAAGAGAAGCCACTACAATGAGAAGCCCATGCACCACAACAAAGAGTAGCCCCTGCCACCACAACTAGAGAAAGCCCACATGCAGCAACAAAGACCCAACACAGCCAAAAATAAAATTAATTAATTAATTAATTAATTAAAAAAAAAAGATACTGTGCTATTCAGGTTACCTATTCTCTTTGAGTTTTGATAGTTTGTCTTAGGAATTTGTCTGTTGCATATAAGTTGTCTAATTTATTGTTCATTGTTGACATAGGCAAAGTTGTTCATAATATTCCCTTATTATCTTTTTTTACCTGTAAAATATGTAGTGAGGTCACCTCTCTCATTACTAATATTGGTAATTTGTGTCTCCTCTCTTTTTTCCTGATCTAACATGGTTAATATTTATCAGTATTATTGATCTTCTCAAAGATCTACCTTTTGGCTTCATTTTTCTTCATTGTTTTGCTGTATTTTATTTCATTAATTTCTGCTCTGATCTTTACTATTTCCTTTCTTCTGCTTATTTTTGGTTTCATTTGCTCTTCTTTTTCTAGTTCCTTAAAGTGGAAGCTGAGATGATTGATTTGAGACCTTTTTAGTACCAAATTAGTAGCAGCCCACAAATTCTGACATGTTGGGTTTTCATTTTCAGTCCATTCAAAATACATTCTAAATACATCCCTTTTATATTTTTTATTTGACCCTTGGTTATTTATAAGTGTGTTATCAAGTTCCCAAATATTTGGAGATTTTTCCAAGAATCTTTCTGTTATTAACTTTCTAATTTAATTCCATTGTGATGAGAGGACAAATTTTTTATGACTTGAATTTTTAAAGTTTATTGAAACTTACTTTGTAATCCAGAATATGGCCTATTTTGGTAAATGTTCCATGTGCATTTGAAAATAATGTACATTCTGCTGTTGTTGGATAGAGTGTTCTATAAATGTCAGTTAGGTCAAGTTGACTGATGGTGTTTGTCTTCTATACCCTTGATTATTTTCTCCCTACTTGTATATCAATTAATAAGAGAGAGCATTGAAATCTCCTATTATAATTATTTGTCTATTTCTCCTTGCAGTTCTATCAGTTTTTGCTTCACATATTTTGAAGCTCTGTTATTAGGTGCACAAACTTTTAGAATTAAGTCATCTTGATGAATTGCCCACTTTATGATTATAAAATGATCTTCTTTATACCTGGAAACATTCTTTGCTCTGAAATTTGCTTTGTCTGACGTTAATATAGCCACTACATGTTTCTTTGTTTGTTTGTTTCACAACTATTTTTAATCTAATAATATATCATAGACATCTTTCCAAGACATAGCCATCTTTCTTGAGATATAATTGACATATAACATTATATTAGTTTCAAGGGTACAACATTTTGATTTGATATACATATATATTGCAAAATGATCACCACAATAAATCTAGTTAACATTCATCACAAATTTTCTTTCTTGTGATGAGAACTTTTAAGATCTACTCTCTCAGCAACTTTCAAATATACAATACAGTATTATTATTAAGTATGGTCACTGTGATGTACATCACATCCCCAGGTCTATCTTTTCTTTTGATTAGTGTTAGCATGATATATCTTTTTACACCATTTTACTTTCTGACATATCTGTGTTTTTATATTTAAAGTATATTTCTTATGATATGGAGAAAATGGAACCCTCCTACACTGCTGATGGGAATGTAAGTTGGTGCAGCCACTGTGGAAAACAGTATGGAGGTTCCTCAGAAAACTAAAAATAAAATTCGCATATGACCCAGCAATCCTACTCCTGGGCATATATCCAGTCAAAACTATAATTCAAAAAGATACATGCAACTCTATATTCATAGTAGCACTATTCACAATAGCCAAGACATGGAAACAACCTAAATGTCCATCGACAGATGAATGGATAAAGAAGATGTGGTACATATACACGATGGAATACTACTCAGCCATAAAAACGAACAAAATAATGCCATTTGCAGCAACATGGATGCAACTAGAGATTATCATACTAAGTGAAGTAAGTCAGAAAGAGAAAGACAAATACCATGATACCACATACAGGGAATATAAAATATGACACAAATGAACCTATCTATGAAACAGAAACAGAATAACGGACATAGAGAACAGACTGGTGGTTGCCAAGGGGGAGGGGGTTGGGGGAGGGATGCAGTGGGAGGTTGGGGTTAGCAGATGTAAGCTTTTATATATAAAATGGATAAACAAAAAGGTCCTGCTGTGTAGCACAGAGAACTATATTCAATATCCTATGATAAACTACAATGGAAAAGAATATAAAAAAATAAAGAGTGCATATATATATATATAAAACTGAAAAAATAAAATGTATTTCTTATAAGCACCATATAATTTGATCTTGCTTTTTTATCCAATCTAACAATCTCTGCCTTCTAATTAGAGCATTTAGACCATTTGTGTTTTTTGTAAGCTCAAAGAATTATGTGAATTTTTTTGTTTGGTTTGGTTTGGTTTTAATTACGATAAAATATACATAACATAAAAATTACCATCTTAACCATTTTAAGTATACAGTTTAGTAGTGTTAAGTATATTCACATTGTTGTGCAAACAATCTCTAGGACTTTTTCATCTTGCAAAACTGAAACTCTATACCCATAAACGATAACTCCTCATTTCTCCCTCCCCCAACCCCCAGCAACCACCATTCTACTTTCTGTTTGATGTGTTTGGCTACTCTATTTACCTCATATAAGTGAAATCATACAGTATAGACCATTTCCTTTTTCTTAACTTTATTTTTTATTGAAGTATAGTTGAATTACAATGTTGTGTTAATTTGCTGCTGTACAGCAAAGTGACTCAGTTATACCTATATATATTCTTTTTCATATTCTTTTCCATTATGGTTCCTCACAGGACATTGAATATAGTTCCCTGTGCTATATAGTAGGACCTTGTTGTTTATCCATCCTATATATAATAGTTTGCATCTGCTAATCCTGAACTCCCAATCCAACCCTCTCCCACTCCCCTCCCCCTTGGCAACCACCAGTCTATTCTCTATGTGCCCGATTCTGTTTTTGTTTCATAGATAGATTCATTTGTTAGACCATTTACTTTTTTTTTTTTTTTTTTTTTTGTGGTACGCGGGCCTCTCACTGTTGTGACCTCTCCCGTTGCGGAGCACAGGCTCCAGACGCGCAGGCTCAGTGGCCATGGCTCATGGGCCCAGCCGTTCCGCGGCATGTGGGACCTTCCCGGACCGGGGCACGAACCCGTGTCCCATGCATCGGCAGGCGGACTCTCAACCACTGTGCCACCAGGGAAGCCCAGACCATTTACTTTTAATGTGATTATTGATATGGTTAAGTTTGTCTACCATTTTGCTATTTGTTTTACATTTGTTCCATTTCTTTCTTTGTTTCCTTTTTTCTCTTTTTATGTGTTCTTTTGGATTAATTGAGTATTTTTTATGATTCCATTTTATTTCCTTTGTTGGCTTAGTAGCTATAATTCTTTGTTTTGTTATTTTAGTGGTTGCTTTGAGGTTTATGGTATTTATATCTTAACACAGCCTGCCTTTAATTGATATTATACCACTTCACATATAGTATAAGAACCTTACTATAGAATATGTCCATTTCCCCCCTCTTGGCCTTTAAGCTTTTATTGTCACACTTTTTACTTACACATGTGAAATAAACCACACAATACATCATAATTTTTGTTTAAGCAGTCAGTTATCTTTTAAAAAACATTTATTTATTTATTTTGCCTGTGCCAGGTCTTTGTTGCAGCATGCAGGATCTTCTTTTTTTTAGTGCGGCACACGAACTTCTTAGTTGCCGCGTGCAGACTCCTAGTTACAAGTATGCATGTGGGATCTAGTTCCCCAACCAGGGGTCGAAACTGGGCCCCCTGCATTGGGTGTGTGGAGTCTTAACCACTGGATCACCAGGGAAGTCCCAAAGTCAGTTATCTTTGAAAGAGACATACGAGGTTAAAAAAAAAACACGTATTTTACCCATGTGGTTAACTTTTCCAGTGCTCTTCATTCCTTTGGGTAGATCCATGTTTCCGTCTGGTATCATTTTCCTTCTGCCTGAAGGATTTCCTTTAACATTTCTTAGAGTACACTTCTGCTGGTGGTGAATTCTTTCGGTTTTTGTATGTCTGAAAAGATCTGTATAGTACCTTTTTTTTGTTTTTGGCTGCACCACGTGTCTTGTGGGATCTTATTTCCCGGACTAGGGATTGAACCCACATCTTTGGCAGTGACAGTGCAGAGTCCTAACCACTGGACCACCAGGGAATTTCCAATACCTTCATTTTTGAAGATTTTTTTTTTCTGGGTATAGGATTTAGATTGAGAGGTTTTTTTTGTTTGTTTTCTTTCAGGATTTAAAATATTTTGCTCCACTGTCTTCTCACTTGTACTGTTTCCAGTGAGAAATCTGCAGCTATCCTTATATTTGTTTTTCTCCATATAATGTGTCTTTTTTTTCTCTGGCTGCTTCAATGATGCTCTTTTTTATCCCAGGTTTTGAGAGTTTGGATCAAATGTGAGTTGGTGTAGTTCTCTTTCAGGTTTTTTTGTATTGCACGTGGTGCTCATTGAGCTTCTTGGATCTGTGAGTTTATAGTTTTCATCAAATTTAGAAAAATTTTGGTCATTACTTCAAGTGAATTTTCTGTCCTCCAGCCTCATTTTCAGGGACTCCAATTATATACATTAGGCTGCTTGAAGTTGTCTAATCGTGCATAGATGCTCTTTTCAGTTTTTAAACTTTTTTTTCCCCTGTATGCTTAATTTTGAATAGTTTTTATTGTTATGTCTTCCTGTTCACTAAAATTTTCTTCTGCGATGTCTAATCTGCTATTATTCTTAACCAGTGTGGTTTTCATCTCACTTGTGTAATTTTCATCTTGAAAAGTTTGGTTTAAATCTTTTTTATAACATACATCTTTTTGAACAAATGGAGTACAGTTATAATAGCTGCTAACTATAATATCTGTGTTGTTCTGGGTCAGTTTTGATTTATTTTCCTCCTCATTATGGGTCACATTTTGCATGTCTGATAATCTTTGTTTACATGCCAGACATTGTGAATTTTACATTGTTGGGTGCTGGATATTTTGGTATTTCTACAAATATTCTTGACATTTGTATGGGAGCTAGATTACTTGGACACAGTTTGATCCTTTTGGTCTTATTTTTGAGAATCGTCAGGTAGGACCAGAGCCATGTTTAATATAGGGCTAATTATTCCCCATTACTGAGGCAATACCCTTTTGAGTATTCTACCCAATGCCCCATGATTTATGAAGTTTTCCAGTCTGCCTGGTGGTGATTAGACACTGTTCCCAGCTCTGAGTGAACACCTCTCATCTTCTCTAATCTTTTCAGATCTTCTTTCCCCTGCCTTGGATAGTTTCCTCAAACTCATGGGTCGATCATGCTGAATACTTGAGGGAGACCTTCTGCAGATCTCCAGACCTCTGCAGCTCTCTTGCTCTTGGTACTCTGTCCTGCAAATTCTGGCCACCTTGGTCTCCCCAAACTTTTAGCTCTGTCCTCAGGCAGAGAATTCTCAACTCAGAGAATCGGCTGAGCTCTGCCTGGGTTTTCCCTCCCTGTGCTACAGCCTGGAAACCCTCATAAGGCAGAAAGCTTGGGCAATTGTAGGGCTTACTTACCTTGTTTGTTTTCCTCTCTCAGTAACTGTCCTTCATTGCCTGAAATGGTTTGAAAACCATTGTTTCATATATTTTGTCTGTTTGTCTGTCTTTTTGGTTGTTTCATGGAAGAGAGTATATCCAGTCCCTGTTGCTCCTTGGCTGGAAGTGAAAGTCCTTCTTTCCATTCAAATCCTTTCTTATCTTTTGTTGCAGGTAGAACAGTGCTGGGCACATGGTTGGTTCATTCACTGAATGCTTCTTGAATTAATTCATCTTTGTAAGTAATGATATCCAAGCAAAAGTTTTTCAGAAATTCAATTGTCAATGACTGGGTTAATTTTTTAAGTGTTTAATAATAAATTATTGTAATTCTTACTCAAATGAAGACCAAATTAATTTATGAAATTGCACAGAGGCAGATTAAAATTTTTTTTAGAAACACGCTATACAGAAACGTTTTTGAAATGCTTGCTTCACATGTACCTGCTTTTATTTATTTATTTTAAATTGTTTTCTTACTTATAGAAAATGAAAAATATGAGGTCAATATACCAATGGTAAAAACCATATTTATTTATTTATTTATTTTAATAACCAAAATAGTTTATATTATAACTTAAAATTCTTTCACATAAACAACAACAAACTGTAATTAATGCTTTCTACCCTCTTAGGAAAAGAACATTAAAAATTCTGGACATTCCGCCTGCCGATGCAGGGGACACGGGGTCATGCCCCAGTCCAGGAGGATCCCACATGCCGCGGAGCGGCTGGGCCCGTGAGCCATGGACGCTGAGCCCGCGCGTCCGGAGCCTGTGCTCCGCAACGGGAGAGGCCACAACAGTGAGAGGCCTGCGTACCGCAAAAAAATAAAAATAAAAAAATTCTGGACATTAATTGCATTCCTTTAATTGCCACATTTCACATTTGCTACCTATAATTTCACTAAGATTTATTTCAACTGTGTTTTATAAAGCATTTCACTTTGTAAATGATTCTTCTAGAATTGCACTTGCTGGCATGTAGTTACTGAGCACGTGGAATGTGCTGGTTCAAACGGAGATGTGCTATAAATGGAAAACTTGCCAGATTTGGGGGACTTAGTATGAAAAAAAGAATGTAAGAACCCAATTTTTATATTGTTATTTTAGATATATTCCATAAATTACCAAAATTAACTTCATTTCTTTTTATCTTTTTAAATGTGGCTACTGAAAAATGTAAAATTACCTGTGGCTCGCACCATCCTTCCACTGGACAGCACTGGGCCAGAACATTTGCAAACAAAGTAGCTACACCTTTAACTTACCAGTTATCTTGGATGCCCACTATCTGCTTTTGGAAATGAAATTGTAAAATAAAAGAATAATCTGGCTACCCTTATGCATGCTTTTAATTTTTTCCAGTGAACATATATTTACTTTTTAAATGAAGTAAAAATGTTATGTTCTGTTTATAACCTTAAAGTTACAAAAAAGGGATTGACATTTAAGACATGTAGCATGAAAGATTAAAACAGTGAATAAATCAAATTCCCCTATTACTTGTGAAATATATTTTGCACTTTTATATCAGGTGCAAAATGAGGCACCTAGAGGTAGGAGTGGAAATCTGGGAGAACACAAGAGTTCACTCCCTATCTACTTGTACGTTACAACTCTCATCAAAATGATCACGGAAACGCCTCTACTCTGATGACTGTCCGAGCCTCTGCTCATTCACATTCCTCCCTGTGTCTCTGTGGGAAAGAGGAGCTGTCCTTCTGGCCAGGAATTAAGAATACACACTTAGTCAATGATAAAAACCATATTTATTGTCACTCCCAGAGTCTCCCTGAACGCTTGGCACAGAGTAAGCACTCGATATTTAAAGAATGATTGAATGAATAGAACACTTTTGGGGTAGAATACTTTCTAATTCACCAAACAATATTACTTTGTTTCAGTGACATCTCTATCAACATACCTAACCCCCCATATTATAAATTGAGGCTCTATTTATCCATGCCTCTTCTGGTCTCTTCACAATTCACTCTGTTGCCCCACTTTGTAACATTATTTTGTCAGATGAAGTTAACACACATCAATATTTCTTTCTCTATAAGAGAGGCTGACATTTGGATTTGGAAATCTTAATTGAAGAGGTTTTGCTTATACTCTTAGAAGCATCAGACTTGCATAACACTCTAACTTCTAGCTTAAGTCTTGTGGATTCTTGGGGCTCTACCCCTAGCCCCCGCCTCAAGTTCTCCCTACATCCGTTATTCCCTCTGTGGCCCAGCCAAATCTTGCACATCCTTCAAGCACAGCCTAAGCCTTCCTTCTTCTGTGACGCCTTCTTCCAGCACAGCGATCTCGCCCTTCTGCCTGCTCCCTATAGAACTTAATTGTCTTTTCCATTCACTTGGTACCTAATCAACCATACTGCCTTGTCATACTCTTTGTGTTTATGTGGGAATTCTGTCTCAACCAGCTTGTAACCACTTTCAGAACAGAGGCTCACATGTGCTTAGCAGAGTCATAATAATAATCATCATAATAATAGCAATAACCAACATACTATGTGCCAGGCCTGTTCAAAGAGCTCTTTATGAATGATTTAATTAATCCTCACCTCACTCTTAGGGAGTGGTGCTATCATTATGTCACTTTCTAGGTAAACAAGCTGAGGCCAGGAGGGTTAGGTCACTTGCCCGCGGTGGCCGGCAGAGCCAGGATTCCAATCAAGCGTTGTGGATCCAGAGCCTGAGCCCTCCACCGCTGCACTGTGCGTGGCACTGGGGATGCAGTAGGTGCTGAATGCATTTCTGTTGGATGAATGAAAACACAGAGGTTTGGCCTGTGCAGGAGGGAAATCTCCAGCAGAAGCCCTGTTCTATAACTCTCATTGTTTTGATGTTTCCTATCACTACTCCTACATCGTTGCTGTTATTTCAGAAGTGAGATCCTGTGTGGTCCAGGAGGAAAAAGAGGATAGAAGTGAGATGCCTACACCCCTCTCCTGCCTTCCTCCCTTGCAGGTTGGGCAAAGAGCGAGTTGGGACAGTTTTTTCTGCCACCCCCTAGCTCTCAGAGCCAGCCAGCAAACTGGAGCAGGGGGAAGCAGAAAAGGGAGGTGTTGAGGGGGACGGGTAGCGCCATCCTCAGGATCCCTAGTTTCTGGGGCCCATGCCTCCCAAGGCTCAGTCAACCGGATGTGCCTTTAGCTTGCCGGAATCTGGCCGGATTTAGAGAGATAAGATCAATCTGACCCTTAATTCCCCAAATGTAATTTATGGGCTTGCCTTCTGTGTGCTGCAACACGTCTGGCTATCCGAAATCTGGTAATTATTTATGTAAACACAGCATCCTGCCTTTGTAGATAATTGGACTTGAACAGCAAGAAGCGGGGACTCATACGGTTGGGACCGTGCTGAAACCCTCCTTTTGAAAACACTTACCTGAGCCTTTGAAATCATCCCTGTGGTTCATGGATAGCTTTAACCAGACATGCCACTCCCCACAAAGAAAATTTTTTTTGGCTTCTTCCTTCAGCAGGCCTGAGCAAATTTATTCCCAAACACTACCAGGTTTTGTAGGTCTTCTCAGAGAATGGGGTAAAGACACCCCAACCATCTTGGTGGGACCCAAACTGAGAGGACAGGAGCCCTGGGGTGGAGGCCTCCACAGATCTCCTCATTGTCTGTTGGAACATGAATTTTATACCCCCACTAAGAATAAACAGGATTAGGAATTTAAGGCTGTTTGGAAAAGAGGAGAGGTGGCTGGTGAAAGAGAAAGGTCTTTGCTTTTTATTCATGCTGCAAGTTCCCCAGGAACTTTCGCTGTACATACACACACGAGAGCCAGGAGGATTAGGGGAAAGAAAATGAGCTGATTGAACCAGATGGTTCGGGAAGCACTCCCAGGAGGCCCCTGGGGTGGATGAATCTGCATCTTTAAATAACATTAATTTCTGAAAGGCCCAAATTGTTTCCTAAATTACTGCACTGAACTCTTAGCTTTCATCTATTTTTATGGCACCTCTCCTGGTGGAAGGCTGGAGCTGTTCCTTTCAGACTAGCCAGCTTTGGAGAAATTCCTCATCCTCAGTGCAGCCAGTGAGGAATCGGTTTTCGTGAAGGAAAAAGAAATCCAGTCAAGGTGCTTTGAAAAACGGATTTCAGCAGAAACCACCACCCCTGGGTGATCTGAACAAACCACCCAGTTCTCAAGCCAGCTGGGACACTCATTTCCTCAGTAGCTGGAGGCAAACCAATTAACCTCAGTTTCCCCATCTGTAAAATGGGGTTAATAATGCTTACCTGCTGCAGGAGTGCTGTGAGGTTTTAATAGAGTAGTGGTTGTAGAGCCCTTTGATGTAGTAAGTTTTATTAACTTCCAAGGGATTCCCTGAGGCCAGAAAAAGCAGTTAAAACCCCAGAGAGAAGAAAGGCATTGAAAGACAAAGCTCAGCTAAGCATTTCACCTCCAGCTCTAACTTCAGAAGTGTAGAGTCTCCTGCTCCAGCCTGAGTGGAAAGCGGTGTCCGTGGCTGGGGGCTGTTTGAATGGCATTTGGAGAGGGAGAGCCTTAATACTGGAACTCGGCTTTCAGCAGAGGCTAAAGGTAAACAAATAGCTTCGCTTGATCAAACCAAGCTCATTCTTTGGCCCCACTAAGGTTCTTTTCCAATAGCAAGTCTAAGGTACGGGAATTATTTTGGTGTTCATCCAAGATCCTCGGAATTGAATTTAGAAACCCCCAGTTTCTGGCTTCCTGCTTCCTAACAATTAAATAGAGAGAGAACTCAAGATCTGGCCTCCAGCCAGGGTTCCTGACCAGAGAGGGAGTGGTGAAGAGCTTCAGCCAAGGGTCAGAGAAGGGGGTGGTGCTTTCTGAGCTCCATCACTCACAGCTAGGTGCGCCTGCCTAGGTCGCTGGGCCAGCTCAGTCTCCTACTTCATAAAAATGATTTTAATCAGACATCCTTGCCTGAAGGGCCCAAATAATTAAGATCTGGAGTGTGAAAGT
Organism: Grampus griseus; assembly: GCF_964374135.1. Taxonomy (NCBI): domain Eukaryota; kingdom Metazoa; phylum Chordata; class Mammalia; order Artiodactyla; family Delphinidae; genus Grampus; species Grampus griseus. The sequence continues at coordinate 38,429,341 of NC_139004.1, read as the reverse complement.
TCATTAAAGTTATAAAGCGTGCTCGAAGTGTTAGCTATTATAATTCAGGACAAACCCCTACGTTTCCTTCAGTAACTGTTTAAAAATCTCAATAATTTGGATAATTGTACTCCAACTCAACTCATTGGGCATAAGAAACCACATCCTCCTCTCTAACTTTTGATTCGCCCCCACAGGTTGAGTGCCCACCAACTAGTCAAGGTGACTGGGCGCCAGTGACATGGACACAGCCCACAGGGTGATCAGCTGGCCCTGTGTGCCTGGGACTGTCCCAGGGTTAGCACTGGAATCCCCACCCCCAACCCCGGGCAAACCGGGGTGGTCAGTCATCCTACTGAGTACTCGGGCTGGTTAGAAAGTGCTGGTTACCAGTTCCTGACAAGTAGCTATTGACCCAACAAGGTGTATCACGGAAAAAGCAGCACAGGCATGGGGCAGAGAAGCACCGGACAGGGAGTCTTCCAACCCAGCTCTCGGTCCTGGCTCTGCTACTACTGACCTCAGATCAGACCTGTGGCCTCAGTTTCCTCCCCCGTAAAGGGAGGGGCGTGATGTAATGCCTTCTCATCCTTTCCTCCAGGATAAAAGGGCACAGAGACCTGCCCATTAACTCGCTCAGTCCTAGGCGATGCTGTGTGGTTTTCGACAAGAGAGGCGGGCAGTGGGAACACGCTGGGGACCCAAGTCCATCGCTGCTGTGGGCTTCAGCTCCTAGTGCTCACTGAGTCCTTTAATACCCTTTCTCTGAGCAGCAAGCACGTGGCTGGGAATGTGGCGGCCCTAAAGTAACAGCTGAGTGCTCTACATCATTCTTTAGGTCACTGTCCTTCCTAAAATGAGTGCAATAATACCCCTGAGGTTCAAAGCTTTTCCAAGGTTGTGTTAGATTCAAGTTTGGCAAAATGGAGTGCTGAGTCCAAAAATGAAAACAATTTAAAAGCCCTGCGCTGTTTCCCTTATCCCAGTTTACTAAGCTACACCTTTTTTTGGTGCGGTTTTCTATAACTGTATTTTATTTTACAATATAAAAGTAAAGAAAAATACCCTCTGCTAAGGGAAGTAAAACCACACTAATTATACACACGTTTTGTCTTCATTACATAGATTCTCCAGCTGCACCACTGCTTGGATTCCCCCTTTGTTTGACCCAGGTAGACATGGGAGATGATCAGGGTTGGGATGGTTCTGGTGGGGGGCACTTGGCGGGCAGGGGGAGGGGGGAGGAGGGAGGGGTTGATTCTTTTAAAGGGCCCTTAACAGGAACTTATGTTAATGAAAGCAGTTTTCTCATGACAGATCGGAACCTGGCCTTTATAGCAGTAAAAAAATTTTTTTTACATTGATTGAGTAGAAATGGGGAACAATGATTGAATCAAAGCCGCCTTCAGCAGCCTCCCCCCACCTCAGTCCCATCTGAAAACAGCCCTGTTTCAATTTCGCCGCTGAGCTCGGCCTGCCTGCTCCAGACATCCAGATCTCGCACTCTATAAATCATCTCTGCCCTTGCCCTGGAGTTGCTGATTATATGTATTTTTGGGTCCGGCATTAATTCCCTCATCCCTGGCTGGTGACATTAAGATTTGTAACGGATAGAATGTGTTTTTAATGTATTTCCTGGAGGTTACTATTAAAGAAATCTAAATCTTCTGAACTTGCAAAAGGTTCTACTTCCATTTTAAAAAAAAAAAAAAAAGATATTATGGGAAGAATTTCCCTGCAGCCCCCAGATGGACTGGGCAGTCAGCAGGGTCTGGGGCTCCGGAATTCTCTGCTTAGCTCTGTCACTCAGTCTTCCTCTTCCCACCCCGTCTGTTCTCCTCTCTATGCCTTAGTTTTCCTGGGTATGAAGTGAGGATAAATATTTGTCCACGAGATGAGGGTGTTGTAAGCATTAATTGGTTGGTGCTTCGGGAATCCTTTGAAGATGAAAGACACTCTCTGCAGATGCTAAGTAACGTGTCTGGTTTTAAGGAGCCAGGTGAAACCAGGGGGGATGGCTGGAGATTAACTGTGCCTAGTCCAGAGCTGGCCCGCACGGGTTGGGCTGAACACTGGGTGGAGCTACCTGCTGGCTCCCTGGCTCCTGGCACAGGGCCTGACACATTGGTCTCTCTAAATATATGCAAAAGCAACTGAATTGGGATTTAACCCGGACTCTCATGTCACCGAGAGCAGGGCCCCAGACTTCCAAAGCATGCTTATTGCCCGTCTTTCTAGCACACGGCTTGGGCAACTTACTTAACCTTTCCAAATCTCAGTTCCTCATCTGCCCATGGGGATAAACAGAGTCCCCCTCTCATAGGGTGGTGGTGAAGATTTATCATAACAATGGCCAATGGCAATGGAGCACGTTATACTCATGAGCTCACTGAGCTCTCACACCAATCCAGTGAGAGAGGAGCGACTGTTATCATCCCCATTCTACAAGTGACAAAATTGAGGCACAGAGGGGTTACTCAGCTACTTACATGAGGCCCAAGTTCTGAACACAAGCTAGAGCATTGCTCGTGAAGTGAAATACTGCGTGTTACACTTAGTAGAGCTCTGGAATACACAACCAACAGGTTGAGGAGTTCTCGGACTTCGCCTGATTTGCCAAACCAGCAAAGAGAGCTGCATGGGGTTGTGACACAGGACAGGCCCTGGGAATGTAGGAGCCAGGACGGAAGGGATCAAAGTAGACACTGACGGGGGCCCAGGGCCATGGGAAGATGCCAGGTGTGTGTGTACCCAGCCAACCTTCAGGATTCGGTAAGGTGAAAGCCTGAGCCTGCTCAGGGTGACCACGTTTGGGACCCATGAGTCTCTGCTGAAAGTATTTCGTGCCAAATCCTGGTACCTCAACGGCAGTACCTCAGCGGCAGTCTGAGCTGTGAGCTTCGCATACTGAAATGTGGGAACTCCTGGGATTGTGCCGGGGCTTAAGGGGGAGGTGTCTCGGAAGGTGGGAGCTGGATCGCTGCTATTCCAGGCGATCAACAGACCAAAGAGTCAGAACGAAGGAAAAGAAGACACTGGCCAAAGCAGTCCGAGTCCACGTGAAGAGCCAGAAGGGGAAACTGAGGCCCTAGTAAGGGTGATTTCACATCCCCAGCATGTGACATCATAGCCCAGGCTCTGACATAGTAAGGGAACCAGCTAAGACATGGGTTGGGGAAGCCTCTGTTTGGAATAGAAATATCTTCAGCAACTGCTCCTGGTGATGGAAAAGTGGAAATGGAATTTTGTTTAAACATTATGTTGTTTTGAAAAGTCTGACTAATGTGCAAGTCCCTATTTAAAAAGGAGTTGACTCTACATTGAAATTGGTTGGTGTTTCCACACCCACATGTTGACTAAGGCCTTGGAAAACAAACTTCCTGGTAGATCCTGATTCATATCACTTGGGACTGAACGCTTCAAGGTACAATCCCTGAGCTGTGAGCAGAGGGGCCTAGCCAAGAAAAACCCTGTGTCTGTGTTGATGAAAAGGCAAACAGATCCCAAAGGGAGGCCCAAGTCCTAGCTGGCTTTGGGCACTGGCCCTCCAGGAAAGCACACACAGATTTGAAGGAGGCCCTAGCACAGCTTCTCTGGGACCCCAGTTAGCTCCGTCTCAGAGCCTTTTTTTAGACACACGGAATGCGAGAAGAGGGAAAGGTCAGCATGGAGCCTTCTCTTCCTGAGCACCAACTAAATGCGGTGTCCGTTCCCTGAAGCTTCAGCCCAGCCACGTGAAGCACATGCATGTGAGAATCACAGTGGCCGTTTTCTCAATGTGGAAATGGCCTTGGCGAAGGCAGGCAGGGTGTCCCATTTTTGCTCCAAATAGTCTCAACTTATGCTGTTGTCCCAGCATAATTAATAATAGCTTTCCCCTCCATTCTCAAAAATGCCTCCATTTGGATAACAAGTCATAAATGGACATCCTAAGTTAAGTGAATTGCCCCAAATCACCCAGCTAGTGAGTGGCAAGAGTTGGGATTCGAACTCAGGTTTTCCTCAGTTCAAAAAGCAGACACTGGGGGAGTTCTACCTCATTCACAATAACAAAGACTGTCGGGGCATTAACTGCAAAGCACAGACAGCGCTTTGGGAGCTGCATTGCCTGTGCCCCCTCCTCTCTCTTCCCAGGGCCTCCCCGATTCTGTCTGATGGGTCTCTGTGCAGGAAAGAGCTCAGCAAACAAAACACACACCTTCACCAACAACTCACCTTTCTGTGTTTGTTTTGTCTGCTGAGTGCGTTTCTCCCACTTCCTCTATGATAAAAATGCAAGGGCTGACTTCAAGTTTGGGCCACCAGCCCAGATCCTGAGTCCTGACCTCCAAGCCAGGACCGCTTAGCTCATCCCATTAAGAGGACCTCCTTTCCTGAGAAGGCTGCCATGGGCTTATCCTCAGCCTGCCTTCTCCTGCTCTGTTTCTCCAACACTACGACACAGAGGGTTTGTGTCGTCCCAAGTTCACCTGTAACATCTGTTTATGTCTCAGGACCACAGAACTGATCCGATCCAAGCTCATTTTCACCGGTGAAGAAACCAAGGGCCAGGGAGGTCAAGTGACTGGCCCAAGGGCACAGAGCTAAAAGTTGAAGTCAAAAGACCAGGTCTCCGGACCTTGAGGTGAGTGTTCTTTCAAGCCAGGTTCGTTCTCAGCTTAGCCTGAGGCCACCCACTACGGGGTACCTCCAGTAACACCTGGAGAAATCCTTTATATGATGTGACTTTTTGGACACCAGAGACCAAGGTGTGTCTGCCTGACCCAGCCCCTCAGCCCTTGAATCTGCCAAAATCTCAGGGTTAGTAGCAGGGCCTTCATTCAACCACCTACTGAATCCACCGGCCTGCCTCCCTGCCAAGTGGTTATGCATAAACACCCCCAACATCAAAGAAAATCACTACTCCTGATGGTGCCTGCTGTCTCCAGACAACTGGCTGCTGAAAATGTCTTTTTTGCATTGAGTGGAAGAAGGCTTCTGCTCACCCTTCAGTCTTAGTTCCTCCCAATGCCCCAAGGCAGGGCACGTCCGATCCCCCTTCTCCCTCACATTCTTGAAAATAGTTGAAGACTCAACAACCACTGCTCTTTGGATTGTTCCTCACATGACGTTGTTTTGGCGGCAAGATAGGTGGAGGGACCCAAGGTTGAAGCCCACCTCTGCCTTTTATCTGCTGTGTGGCCATGGGCAAGTCACTTAACCTCTGTGAACTTCAGTGTGCTCACTGGAAATAGAGAGAGATCATGATAGTATCTACTTCATTGGGTATTGTGAGGATGAGATGAGATACTCCACACAACTGGCTAGGTCCAGTGTCTAGCGCTCTTAGCACTTATAAACGGTAACAGTATTCTTGCTTTTCTTCAACTTCTAAATGCAGCACCATGGCTTTAGTTTCTCTGGAAGCTGCATCACATGACTAACTTTTATCATCAACTAATACCCATGTCCCCTGTTCACACACAAAGCTGCTAACGGGCGTCACCCATAAGCTGTCCCTCTCACAAATTTGCTTTGTTCCCTCCCTCTAAGCATGAGGCTTGCAGCTCCTCAGATTATATTTCATTCTCTCAGAGGCTGCCTATCTTCCTGGCCCATCAGGACTCTTCTCTTTGGATCTGAGATTCGGAGAACAGGGGAAGACGATAACCATGAGAAAACCATAAAGCCTCAACCACGGGAGGCTTCAACCTGCCTCCTTTTTCTTTCTCCCATCTAGGGTCCGTAAAAGCCTGCCCAGCTGCCCAGTGAGGTGACCCCTTCAAGCCTGACTGGCCGTGTTGACGTTCCGCCGGCAATTGTCTGCAGAGGAGCCCTTGTGCCCCTTTTGAAGTTCAGCGGAGTGAAGTGTAATCTAAGTGAGCTGGAACACATTTTGATAAAGCAGCTTCCATGGCCAGGGGCCTCCTTTCGGCAAAGCCATTAACATGGGAAGCTGAGCTGGAGCTGAGCTTTCCCGTCTGGGTCCTCCAGCCCTTCCCCTGGCCTTTGATCACAGGACATTAGGATGTTAGTGCTCAAAGGGGTAGTTCAGTCCTGACCCCCTTGTTTTCCAGATGAGGCAGACAGGAGAAGCAACTTGCCTGAGGTCATGTGGCTGGTGAGGGGCAGAATCAGTGCTGGAACCCTTGTCCACACTGGCCAGGCCCTCCTCAGGCTGTACAAAATGGTGGGTGGTGGGGCTTCCCTGGTGGCGCAGTGGTTGAGAGTCCGCCTACTGATGCAGGGGACATGGGTTCGTGCCCCGGTCCGGGAAGATCCCACATGCCGCGGAGCGGCTGGGCCCGTGAGCTGTGGCCGCTGAGCCTGCGCATCCGGAGCCTGTGCTCCGCAACAGGAGAGGCCACAACAGTGAGAGGCCCGCGTACCTCAAAAAAAAAAAAAAAAAAAAAAATTGTGGGTGGTCAGTGAGGAGAAACAGAAACAGAAAGGACAACGCACAAATGGCAGAATCAGGCTCCCTCCCTGGAGAAGGCTGGCGGGCCCTGGCGTCTGCACGCAGGCCAGGCCAGCTAAGGATGCAAGGAATAACAGCTAAGCCTGGTTAATACCCACAGCCTCTTCAAAGCGCGGCTGCATCATTGGTCTTACAATGCTGGTCTCATCAGGGCTGATGTCTGGCTGACAGGCGAAGGGACCTGCCCAAGGACACACAGGGCAGGAGCTTCCGTGGGAGCGTATTGCCCTGGAAAATGCCTTTAAGATCACTTGGATAATGACTGGGGTAAAACCTATGAGACTCAATCTCATGAGGTGGTTGTGAGGATTAAATAAGTGCTTCGAACAGCTGCTGACAGGTATGTCATCACTGTCCTCACCGCCACCATCATCAGGACATCTGTCATTCCCGTCCACCCTCAGGGCTGATCCTGCCAGCGAGGCCAGGTTGCCACCCTCCCTCGCCTGGGCAGAAAGGAAGGCTCTTCTGGCAAAGGGTGGACTCATAGCTGGGCTTCTTGCCCAGACTTCCAAACCCACTGATTGGAGGCCACTGGAGCGCCCCATGGGAACTCAGGACTGATGAGCGGTCCCCCACAATGGGGGAGGCCTGGCTGCATGCTCCGAGGTGCCCAGCCTGTCCTCTGGCTCTCCAGGTGCTCCGCCAGCTTTCAGAGCATCTGAGGAAGGGGTCCCCTCCTACACATCCCCCTACACATTCCCGGTTTCTGGGGAAGCTTCTCGGGAGTTGAGGGCTAGAGAAGGGCTCCCCAGCCCTAAACGCCAGCCAGTCCGCCACAGCAGGACAACAGGACATAATTCCCACAAACTGGGTGAGTCAGGTCAGGGAGGCAGGGAGATCTGGTCTTCCTTTTCAGCCTTGGAATCTCAGGGTGCAGCTCTCAGGCAGCAGATCGTTCTTCCTAATTATGTCTTGCTCAGACTGCTGTTAGAATGAGCCGGCATTCCTAGGGATTGATGGGGTGAAGAGAGCCCACAGCCTGCTGGGGGCCTCGGGGGACCCACTCCATAGACAATCTACAGGTACAATGTCCATTGTTTATCTTTTTGTATGTTTCCTGTTCGACTTCTTCTCAGCTTCCTCTCAGAGTCTTAGCTCTTTGAGGACCAAACCCAGCACATTTCCTGTCTGTGAAACTCTTCACAGTAACTAGCAACTGTGGACACATACAGGGCTGAATAAATTGTGAGCCGGTTCTCTCATTTGACAGCATTCTAGCATTCCTCCCTCCCTCCCCGTCCTTGAATAAATAACTGTGTTTCAGACATCACGTTGATCTGTGAAGAGACAGAGGAGACAGAGTTCTGCCCTCAAGGAGCCTACACCTCACACAATGGTAGGTGCCATCACAGGTGGTACAGGTGTGGGGGGAGCACACAGGAGAGGGACCTGGTCTGACTGAGAAGGGTATAGTCAAGGAAGGCTTCTTGGAGGAGGCGATGTCTGAGCCGAGTCCTACCGAAGGGCTCTGAGTCAGCAGATTTAGGGGCTAGGGATTCGGAAGGATGTTAAAGGCATCCCAGCCCAAGGGGGCTGAGCAAGATTTGCCTGAGTAAAGATATAGAGGCAGGAAAGAGCCGGCAAGCCTGGAGACCACTTGGAGACGAGCAAAGCTGAACATGGGGTGTGAGGGGAGGAGACAAAGTGTTGTGTGGAGACAGGAACAGGGCTTTGTGTGACAGGTTATCCTGAAGGCAGTGGCGTCCTTACTGGAGCTTCGTGTCTGCAAAGTTTCTCAATCAAAGGAGCAGCATGCAATGGGGGTGGGGTCTTTCAAGCCTAGAACTGAATCATGGTTCTGTCCCTGGCTGACTGTGTGATATGGGCAAGTCACTCAACCTCTCTGAGCCTTGGCTTTCTCTTATGGAAACACAGGGATAATACTGCCTCTCCTGTAGAGTCACCCAGAGAACTAACTAAATAAAAGCGGTGTTCATGAAAACCCCTGCCACAGTGCCTAGAACTTAGAGGAGGCTCCATAGAGGCAGGTTTAGTCATTCATTCCTTTATTCCTCTTTTCATGTTCTCACTTCCTCCCTCACACTCTGCAGTCAGGAAAGGAGGTGACAAATGACTTATGTCAATTAGGATATAGTTTGAATGCTGTTACAAAGGCCAAAATGACAGTGGCTCCGACAAGGCAGAAGGTTATTTCTCTCACACACAGCAGTTTAAGCATAAGCAACAGGGCGGATATGGCGGCTCCCAGGCTGGGCACCCAGGCTCCTTCTCTGTAGCTTCTCTGCCACCTTGACCTTCCGCTTCCACCTCCCAGCTTCTGACACTGTACTCTCACTCTAGCCAGTAGGAAGGGGAGAAAGAAAGCAAGCACCCACGCTCCCCTTTAAGGAAAACTGGCAGTTGCTCACGTGGACACCTCTGGTGTTCCAAGTCACGTGTCATTGGCCAGAACAGCATCACACGGCCACACCTAGCTGCAAGGGAGGCTAGGAGATGTAGTCTCTACTGCAAGGGAGTTCTCAACAGGGGAGATTTTGCCCCTACCCCCAGGGGACACTTGGCAATGTCTACGGGGGGCGGGGTGGGTAGAGGCCAGGGATGCTGCTAAATGGCTTACAATGCACAGAACAGCCTCTCCAACAGGAAAGAATCACCCAGCCCAAAATGTTTAAAAGCGCCATGGTTGAGAAACACTGGTGTGACTGGGCAGCCAGATGCTGGGGGTTCTATTACAAAACGAAGATGGAGGGCAACAAAACGGGGGGACAACCAGCAACTTCTGCTCTAGGCACATACACTGAGGATCACATGATTGAAGAGGTTTAAATTATATCTTTTCCCGGGTGGCTCTCTCTCCAGCAGGGATCAAACCTTTAAGTCAATGGACTTAGAGGACTATCAAGAATTAGCCCACAAGACAGAGAGGATTTGTGGCTGGGCAGCCCTGAAATCTCACCCCCTGGGTGGCCCACCCAGAGCCATGCCATCAGGGAGGCTGGAACCCACAAGCCTCCCAGGGAGCTGGGGCCCCACAGGTGGGGTTCACAGCCTCGCCCTGCAGCATCTCAACTTTCTTCTGGTTTTCCCTGAGATAACTTGGGACCTTTCGCAACCCATTTCTGATCGGTTCTGTTTTCCAAGGAGGTAAAAACTGGGCTGAGGGCTTCCCTGGTGGCACAGTGGTTAAGAACCTGCCTGCCAATGCAGGGGACACGGGTTCGAGCCCTGCTCTGGGAAGATCCCACATGCCGCGGAGCAACTAAGCCCGTGAGCCTCAACTACTGAGCCTGCGCATCTAGAGCCTGTGCTCCACAACAAGAGAAGCCACGACAATGAGAAGCCCGCGCACTGCGATGAAGAGTAGCCCCCGCTCGCCGCAACTAGAGAAAGCCTGTGCACAGAAACGAAGACCCAACACAGCCAAAAATAAATAAATAAATAAATTTATAAAAAAAAAAAATTTGATTGTTAATTGCTTGATAAGAGATCTCAGGTCACTTTGAAAAAAAAAAAAAAAACTGGGCTGAGCAAAAAGAAGGATGAGAGTTAAAGGGCCTTAATTACACAGTAAAAATTTCAGGGTATTCACCCAACAACACTAACTTACCTGTCTTAAAACTCAGCATGAGAAACTGGCCAACAGAGAGGAGTAAGGACTTGGATATATCCTAAGGAACTATCCCACTGCTACCCTATTTGACTGTACTTTCTCAATATCAATGGTTTATTGGGGTTCTGCAACATACTAGAAACTGCCCTTAGCACTTTCCAGACGTCACCCCCTTTAATCTCTCCATCAACTCCGGGAAAAGCTACTATTATCCCCATGAAACAGAGGGTCAGAGAGATTAACTCGCCCGAGGCCACACCGCAAGCAGGATACAGAGAGATAAGTTTTGGCCTTGGGAATAGCTGGCCCTGAAGCTCATGCTCTTTCCATAACCACTTCTGCCAGGATGGCCAAATGCGGATCTGACCTATTGCTAAATGTCCGCATCTCCAAGGAAGGAGATTCACCCCATCTCGGTCACTTGCTCCATTGTCTCACCCATAAACAAACCTGTCTGTGGAGAAATGCTGCAAAGAATGGCCTCATCCATTCTCTAATTTCCAAGTGGAAAAACAGGAGAACAGAGTGGTCAAGTGGCTTGTTCAAAGCCATACAGCGAATCAGAAAGTGATCCAAAAGCCCTGCCTCGTCCTGCGCTAACAAAAACCAAAGAGCTATGGAGCAGCAGTCCCAGCCACCCTGTGGATTTTGCCAGGAAAGCTGAGCTGTTAATCTAGGGAAGAGGTCCAGGAGGGAAAAGACTCCAGATTTTCATAGCTGTGGGACTCCTGGGGCTGTTCAGAGGAAACCAGCGGGGGAAGAAAGGTCACTTTTGCCGGTATGAAGGAAACAGCAATGACTCAAAGACACATGTGCTCCGAATTCATTGAGCAGAAAGGGCCCATTTTTAGATAGATGCTCTTTTGAGCCTTAACCACACCCGTTGCCACAAGCTGGCGCATGTCAACAGGAAGCCCATCCCAGTGATGTGTATTCTGCTCCCTCATGCTAGTTGCCAGGGGTTGACTGCTGGGGGTTGGTGGAAACCAGAAGCAAGGGGCTGGGCCACCAGACCAAAGAAGCCAAGCCCAGGGAATGACCTTCACGCCTCTAAGGAAGGCAGTTGTGTCTAGCCGCCAGGACCTCAGATTTTCCCAGGCCAGGTCTACCACCAAAGGGGCCTGAAATAGCTCTGAGGTTCTGTGCCCACAGGGCAGGGGGGGCAGTGGCAGGGACCGAGGGCAGTGGGAATGAGCACAGCACTGCTTTGTTGGGGAGGCGAGGAGCTCTGCCTTCAACAGGCTGTTCCACCTGCCAGCGACACAGCTGGGCAGAGACGTTGGCCATGGCTGAGCTCAGCAGAGAGAGAAAGCCATTTGTTAGGCTACGAAAATAGATGCAGTGAACCTGAAACTAATCAGACAATCCAAATGGAGGGACATTCTGCAAAACAAGAGCTTGGACCCCCAAAATGTTCATAATAGCCAACAAGTGGAAACAACCCAAATGTCCATCAACAGATGAATGGATAAACAAAATGTGGTATATCCGTACAATGGAATATCATTCAACCTTAAAAAGGAATGAAGTTCTGATCCAGGCTATCGCACGGATGAGCCTTGAAAACACTGTGCTAAGTGAAAGAAGCAAGACACAAAAGGCCACAGATCGTATGATTCCATTTATATGAAATGTCCAGAATAGATAAATCTACAGAGACGGAAAACAGATCAGTGGTTGCTACGGGGGAATGGGAAGTGACTGCTAATGGGTACAGGGTTTCTTTGGGGGATGATGAAAATTTTCTGGAATTACGAAGTAGTAATAGTCGCACAACTTTGTGAATATACTAAAAACCCTCTGAATTATACACTTTAAAAGGGTGAATTTTTTAGTATGTGAATTATATCTCAATTTAAAAAGTTTTTAAAACATTATAACTAAATACAATGTGTGGTCCTTGACTGGACTCTATATTGAAAAAAGAAAAGCTACAAAGGGCATTACTGAGACAGGGACATTTTGCAAATAAACATTATATTAGATGACTGTTTTGTATCAGTGTCAAATTTCCTGAGTTGACGAGGTGCTGAGGTTATATAGAGAAATGCCAGGTAGAGGCACGCTGAAATATTTAGGGTGAAGTGACATGATGTCTGCAACGTACTCTCAAATGGTTCCACATTTACAAAAATGACAAGGTTAGATAACTTGCCCAAAGTCACAAGAGACAAAGAAATTAATTACATATTGTCCAACATAGTGGTTAAGAGCATGGGCTTTAGAGCCAGAGTGCCTGGGCAAACATGCAGCTATGCCCCTTACCATCTGTGTGACCTTGGGCAAGGTACTTAACCTCTCTGTGCCCCATTCCCCTCATTTTAAAAGTGGGAATGATGATGATGATAAGAGGAGCTACCTCCTAGTGTTATGTATGTTAAAACATATGAAGCCCTTAGGACAAGTCCTTGCACGCTGAAAGTGCTCTGAATCTTTCTGGGAGGAAAAATTCTGAAACCAGCTCTCATCTCTAGCAGAGACCAGACCTCCATGCCGCCTCCTCCCTAGAGAGACAGTGGAATCTCATAGGATACTGGGATAGAGAGCACCTTCAAATGGGCAGAGTTATCAGAGGCGGGGGAACTGATGGGTGAACAGGCCAGGGAAAGGGAAGGCAAGCCACAAGGGGCAGGACCTCAGAAATCAAGTCCAGGGGGCTTGGGGAGGAGAGTGGGAGTGGTGAGAGACCAGGCAGAGAGATGTCACAGGAGTCGGGACTGACAAAGGGGATATCCTAAACCGAAGGAGAAAGGACAGGCTTGGCACCTTCTAGCCCAAACTTCCCAGATTCCAGCTGAGAAAACTGAGGCCAAGAGAGCAAAACCATGGGATCAGGGGCTTACAGCAGGTAGTGGCAACGCTAGGAAAATACTGGCAGGACCCTGGTCCTGTGCTCTAGCCCTGGTAGGAATCCTCAGAATGGGGTGTTTGTTGTTATAGAAATGAAAAACACCTGGACACGTAAATGATGGACATTATTAAGATGTTGAGGACTTACCATCGCTTTCAATACTTTCACTATTTTAACTCTCCCCACCACCATCCCTTGCCCATAAATGGGAAGCTGTTATTAAAGGGAGACATCTAATATTTACTGTTCTCTTAAAAGGTACCCAGCACTGTTACAAAACGCAGGTGGGTTCTACTCCCACCCCCATTTTGCAAATGAGGAAAGTGAGGTTTGACAAGATTAAGGAGTTTGCCAAGGTTGCAGCTAATAAATAGCAGAGACAGGATTTAAACTCAGATCCTTCTGGCTCCAGAGACTGTGCCTTTTATGCTACACCAGTGGTTTCCAAAGTGGGTGCTTGTGCCCCAGGAACTGTGTGGGAAGTAACATTAGAATGTCTACTTCTTATCTCATGCTTTTAAAATCCCTGTTTTTAATGTAGGTCTTATCATATACCTAATACATTAGCCCAGTAGTACATATGCATTGCAGACCTTATGGGGTGGTCACCCAACAGCCATTCCATTCCCACCTCCATTTTCCCTTGTTACCTGATGACTTCCCAGACTCCTTGTGACCCATGAAGCCATGCGACCCAGTGCTGGACAATGAGGCATAAGAACACGATCACCAGAGGTTTCTGGAAAAGACATTTTGCTTCTCAAAAAGGGGAAAGGTGCCAGAGCTTGGCAGGCTAGCCCTGCCCCTGTCCCCCTTTCTGAGAAGGAAGACACAATTTTAACACACGACCTTGAAGGGACAGACTTGAGAACAAAAGCCTATGCAATAAGGATGGAGGAGCTTCAGAAAACCAGACAGAACCCGGCCCTTAATGACATCCGCGACCTGATGCACCACGCAGAGCCCACCCGGCCTGACCAGTCAAGGTGCTCAAGTCAGCCACTGTTGCCTGGGCTTTCAGTTACGTGCAGCCCCACATGTGTGGACTAACAGGAGGGAATCTATAATTCTTTTTTTTTTTTTTTTCCTGTACGTGGGCCTCTCACTGTTGTGGCCTCTCCCGTTGCGGAGCACAGGCTCCGGACGCTCAGGCTCAGAGGCCATGGCTCATGGGCCTAGCCACTCCGCAGCATGTGGGATCTTCCCGGACCGGGGCACGAACCCGTGTCCCCTGCATCGGCAGGTGGACTCCCAACCACTGTGCCACCAGGGAAGCCCTATAATTCTTAAGTCTACAAACATGCATCTATTAGGGGTATATGCACAAAATGTTTTACTGGTAGGGATTCACATGACAGGGATCATGAACGCATGGACTCTACTGTTCTCTGCTGTGCTCTGGGGACAGGGGTGCAGATGAGAAGTAGGCCCCAAATGATGAACTCTCTGTCCCACCCTCTGGAAGCCTGGGAGGATGAAGGGTAGCTGGAAGTATGTTTGTAAACTTGCCCTCAGAAGGATCCAATCTAGGCAAATTGCTGTGAGCTTGGAATTTTCATGTGTTCTCCCCCTTCAGTAGTTTCACTTGGCTATAGGAACTAACAGAAGAAACTCTATAATGTGATTATTCTCTAGAACTCTCAGCAGGCTCAAGAGACCCAGAGAGGTACCTGCCTGGGATAGCTCTCATGACCCAGGCTCAGCATATACAAACTGTGAGAGCTGAGAACCATGAGGAGAGAGCCCTCTGCATTCAAAATGAGTAAGCAGGAAGGGGTGCAGGAGAGACTGTGTATCACCAGAAATGGGGTACCTGAATCAGGAGTGATTCAACAGAAAACCATACAGCAGTGACTTAAACAAAATAGAAACTTATTTCTCTCTCATGTAAAAGAAGTCTAGAGGTAGGAAGCCCGGGCTGGCATAGTAGTTCTCTGGTCATCTGAGACTCGGGACCCCTCTATATTTCTACTTTACTGTCGTAGTACATCACTTTTATCCTCCAGGTTACCTCATTATCCAGAATGGCTGCTGAGCTCCAGCCATTATCTCTGAATTCCAGGCAGTGAGATAAGGTAAAAAGGGTCCACGCCCCCTTTTTAAGGAGTTTTCCTGAAGTTCCTGCTTACAAATCACAGCTGCAAGTGAGGCTAGGAATGTTTCTTTTGCCTGGGCACTATGTTACCTTGAATAAAATGGAGGTTCTGTTGCTAAGGAAGAAAGGGGAATGGATTTAGGGTGGCAGCTAACAGCCTCTGCCCCAGTCTCCAAAAGCAAGGGGGCTTCTTGGGTTAGAGGCAAGAAAATGGGATCAGAAATCAAAAGATATGCTCTGACCTTTATGAGTCCATGGCCTTGGGTAAATCCCAAAACCTTCCTGAGCCTCAGCCCCAAACAGAGGGCTAGGGGAGGGTCAAATGACATGATGCTATGAAAGGGCCTCATAAACCATAAAGCGCTATTCCCACATAAGGGGTTATGTTGCTGCTACTGCTGTCATTAATACTAAGAGTGGCTGGCTATTTTCTGTGGAGAGAGAGGCAGAGAGGGCTGGAAGGAGAGGGAGGACAGCATTTACTGGGACAAATAGAAAGAGGAAGGCGATACGGCAGCTGCTTCACTAGCTGTGCAGGAGAAATACCCCTGCAAGCAGGAGTCTGTTTCCCTAGGGCCACGTGCCCCAGGCCATGTGAAAACCTGGAGTCTGGCAAAGGCCCATGCTGCCTCCTTCAACCCTCAGCGCCCCAGACAGGCAGGCAAACAAACATGACACCTGGGGGAAGCCCAAACACCCAGGAGAGAGGGGAAGGCCTCCCGGAGCAGAAACCAAGTTCTGGGTCCCCACAGGGCCAAAATAACTTGCTGATTGAATCAACACGCCAACACACTGGTGAAGCTGCTGGGGGAGAAACCGAAACCCTAGCCAGATCTATTATTTAGCAATTTGTCACCAAGCAAAAATATAAATTATCCTCTCCCCCAGACCCCAACTGCCGGTTGTTTGGTGTCAGGAGTCGACTTGGGTCAGCCAGGGACAAGTCAAATGTTTTGCATCAGCTCTCCCCACAGCGTCCAGTAGGGCAGCTGGGAGGTGGACTCCCGATGTTGGAGGAAGGGACAACCTCTTCTCTAGACCCCAAGGCCCTAAGTCCTTGCAGGCAGCTCCCTGCCAACAGCCCTTCCCTGATGTCGGGGGCAGTGGGATCCCAGGGGTGCACTTGAAGAATTTTTATGACACAGTCCATCCACAGGTATTTGCTGGATGCCTACTGTCTACCTGCAAGCCCAGGGGGATGGTGGATTCTGCTCCAGGGCCTGTGAGCTTGAGGATAAGGGCCTCTTCTTGGTGCTGGGTTGCACCCCCTTCCCCTCCAGGTCCCTGGCAGTGTGAGATGTGGAAAGTCGGCTATTTAGATTTCAAAACTAATTGGTTACAGCTCACGGGGGTGGAAGCAGTACAAATTGCAAGCAGCGTAGAGAATTTTAAATCTGGTTTCATAGTCTCTCTGGCTTGGTACAGATTAAGCGTATAAATCAGGCTTCTGTAGCTTGACTTTCTAGTTCACCATTCCTATTCACCATTCAAGACATGAACAAGAATTTTTAAAAAACCAATGTTTTGTTGAAGCAAACATATATACAGAAAACACATGATAAGTGTAAAACAGCCTGGAGAATTTTCCCAAAGTGAGCACATCCAGGTAACAGCATCTAGATCAGTTAACAAGAACACTGCCAGCCCCCAGAAGCCCCCTGTGCTCCCTCCAATAATTACTCCCCACCGGGAACCCTATCCTGACCTCTAGCACCATAGATTCGTTTTGCCTGTTTTTGAACTTTGCATAAATGGAATCATACAGGACATTCTCTTTCGTGTCCGGCTTCTTTCACTCAACATCACATCTGTCAGATCCACGCAGATCGTTGTGTGTGGTTGTCGTTTATTCTCAAGACTGCCTAGCATTCTAGTATATGAATAGACAACACTTCATCCATTCTTCTGCAGATGGATATTTGGGCTGTGTCCAGTTGGGAGCTATCACAAAAATGCTGCTAAAAGCAGAACTTTCTTTTCACAATCGGGATCCCACCCCCCTTTTTAAGATTTTTATTGTGGGGACTTCCCTGGTGGTCCAGTGGTTGAGAATCCGCCTTCCAGTGCAGGGGATGTGGGTTCGATCCCTGGTCAGGGAACTAAGATCCCACATACTGTGGGGCAACTGGGCCTGCGTGCTGCAACTACTGAGCCCGCACACCACAAATAGAGAAGCCCGCGTGCCACAAAGAGCCCGCACACCACAATGAGGACCCAGCGCAGCCAAAAAAACAAAAACAAAACGAAAAAAGATTTTTATTGTGGTTAAAGTGCATAACTCATCGGCATTAATTACCATCACACTGCTGTGCAACCATCACCACTATCTGTTTCCAAAATGTTTTCATCATCCCAAACAGAAAATCCGTACCCATTAAGCAGTGACTACCCATTTCCCCTCTCCTCAGCCCCTGGTAACTTCTGTTCTACTTTCTGTCTCTAGGAATTTGTCTACTCTAGGTACCATATATAAGTGGAATCATACTACAGTATTTATCCTTTTGTGCCTGACTTCTTTCACTTGGCATAATGTTTTCAAGGTTCATCCGTGTTGTAGCATGGATCAGAATTTCATCCTTTTGATGGCTGAGTAATATTCAACTGTGTGGATATACCAAGTTTTGTTTATCCATTCATCTATTGATGGACATTTGGGTTGTTTCCATCCTTGGCTGTTGTAAATAATGCTGCAGTGAACATTGCCATGCAAGTATCTTTTTGACCTGCACCCTTTAGCTGAGGACCTGCTGCATATAGGGAACTGAGATAGGTAGTCATCCATCTATTAGTAGAGTGTCATGTGAATGAAATGGGATTATTACTATTAGACTAGAGATGAGGAAACCGAGGTTCGGAGAAGTCAAGCCCCAAGGCTAAGGGGCTGATCTAAGTGGCTGAGATCACAGCTCCAATCCAGACCTTGACCCCAAGTCCAGGGTTCTTTCCATCCCCCCCGTCCCCTACCTCCCTGCTGCTTCTCTCTTGCAATTCTCTGGCAACAGAGGAAGTTAGAAGATTTTGGTTTGCAGCCTAGCTCTTGCTTTAGTTCCAGGTAGAAAAAATTTCCCTTGGAGCCACTAAACCCCAATTTGGACTTTCTGGAAGCATTTTCCTTTCTCCTGGCAAACAATCCAGGGCAAGGGAACAGGGGAGGCTTCTTGGCCCCCCTGACTCAACCTTTAAACTTTGTGCTCCAGTTTTCTTTTTTTCTTTCTTCCTTCCTCCCTCCCATTCTTCTTTCCTTCTTTCCTTCCTTCCTTTCTTTCACTACAAGTTTTGTCACATCTCAACCCTCCTGCCACCAGGCTCAGAGCTCAGGCTACATTTCTAAGTTTCTCTCTTGGTAAAGACAACGGAATATCTAAGACCTAATTAGATTCTCATTCAAAGAAAATGGAGAGAACCCCTTGACTCATATGTCCTCTTTCTCTGCCCTGCCACAGTAAATTTTGGTGAAAGACACCTACCCTGTGTTGGGCAGCAAGTGGTCAAACTTGTCTGTTACGTCCCTGTCCTCCAGGCAGCCCCGGGGTGGGGTGGAGGTGCAGGCGCAGGACACAGGCTGAGAGAAGCATAATGCTCAAGCCCATCAGGTGGGATGCTGAGGGTACAGGAACGCTCCCAGGGTTCTGGAGGGAGTATAAGGCTATGGAGCCCGGGAGTCAGGTGGGGTCTTCCCTAACATTGCCTGCTGAAGGCCCTGTAAAGTGCCAGACACGGTGTTAGGCCCCAGGGAGGAGGAGCCACAAACACGAACAACTCCCAGGGCAGGCCCAAGCCACTACTGGCCTCTAAAATGAGGCACAAATTCTGTGCGCAAATTCTGTGGCGAGCTGGGCGTGAGGTCCCAGCCCCCCTTGCTGGTAATACTCGCCTCTGCGCTGAATAGGGGCTTCCAGCCTTTCGCTGAGCTTCAGGGCTGACATGCGGCCAGGGGATCCGAGGCGCAGCCCTCGCGGTGACCAGCTGGGGTCTCCCCACCCCCAGGCCTCGCTGTCCCCGCTGTCCCTGAGCCTCGCCGGCCGACAAGGAGCCTTTCAGGAGCCTCCGCCCCCACTGGAAAATCCCCGCGCGGTCTCCCGGGCGGCCGGCGTCTGCTTCCCTCCAGGTGAGGGATTCCGCGCCGCGACGAGGTGCAGGCGCAACGCGCCCACAGGCGCCGGGACCAGTCGGGCACGCCCCCGCTCACCGCCAGGGAACGCGCAGCCTCCGCCACCAGACCCCGGGGAGCGCGAGCCGAGAGCTCGGCGGCGGGAGACCCTTGCCTCCTCCCCGGCTCGGCCCGTTGCAGAATTAACGTTTTTTTAATTTTAAATTAAATGTATACGTACCTCCACATTCATAAATGTTGCATAAGTGCATACATTTGGTCATATCACACATTATGTTGAAGTCTGTTCTTTTTTCTTTTGTTTTCCTTTTTTCTTGAGTCTTCATTGGTCCCCACCCCAGCAGCATCTCCATCCCCAGGAAACCCATGCTAAGAACCTAGAATGAACCTTTCTATACTTTTCTCCATGTTCATATAAGCCTATGCAAATATCTCTCTATATATTTACATATACACAAACGCATATAAACGGAATCTTGTTAAACATATTTTTCTATTATCATAGGAACTGTAGTGGTTGTATAGCAATCTTTTAAAAATTATTATCACTATTATTTACATACAATAAAACTCACCTTTATTAATTTATCAAGCCACCCCCTTCTGACAGTCATCGCCTGTTTCCAGCTTTTTGCTGCTCTGAGCCACAGTGTGATAAAACTCCTGTGACCTACCTACATGTGCCCAGAAGTGGGATTGCTGGGTTGAACTGTCCCTGGGTTTAATTTTAGAAGATATTGCAGACTGCTTTTGCAAAAGATCTAACAGCTCATGTCCCCACCAACAATGAATGAGGATGCCCTTTTCCCCACACCCAGAAGTAATAGGTGGCACAGTGCTTGGTGATTTCTACCAGTTGCCTGGGACCACCCTGAGGTATCTCCCCATTAATTTAATTTGTACTTGCCTAACTCCTTAATGAACTTGAGTGTATCTTCAACTGCGTGGTGGCCACTTAGCTTTGCTTTTCCAAAAACTGCATCCTCCTGTTACATCTTGATATATATATATATATATATATATATATATATTT
Organism: Grampus griseus; assembly: GCF_964374135.1. Classification (NCBI taxonomy): domain Eukaryota; kingdom Metazoa; phylum Chordata; class Mammalia; order Artiodactyla; family Delphinidae; genus Grampus; species Grampus griseus. The sequence continues at coordinate 38,409,241 of NC_139004.1, read as the reverse complement.
TTTTTTTTTTTTTTTTTTTTTTTTTTTTTGCTGTACGCGGGCCTCTCACTGTTGTGGCTTCTCCCGTTGCGGAGCACAGGCTCCGGACGCGCAGGTTCAGCGGCCATGGCTCACGGGCCCAGCCGCTCCGCGGCATGTGGGATCTTCCCGGACCAGGGCACGAACCCGTGTCCCCTGCATCGGCAGGCGGACTCTCAGCCACTGCGCCACCAGGGAAGCCCCAGCTTGATATCTTTTAAGCACAGAGATTCCCGTTTGCCCAGAATGGCTGGAGAAGGATGTGCTATGGTTAACGGAATGATCTAGTTAGTAAAGAGTTCCCTCATTTGTCACATCCAATTATGAGCTTTCAACAGATGAGACCATAAGCAGATACATGTAGTAATAGGACTGTAACAAATATAAGTCACGTGGGGAATGGAAAGTGAGTGGGCTTTGGGGTCATTTACTAGCTGTGAGCTATTGAGTCACCTAACCTCACCTGAGTCTCAGTTCATCTGTGAAACAGGGATAATGATGATTATGCCACAAACTTTTTCATAATTGCTGAAATGCTTGGCAATAATTTATGTAAAGAACCTGGGGTGTAGTAGATGGTCAATAAATGGTAGTCAATTATGATAAGCATAGCTTTAGTCTTTCCTCTGGTGGTTAAGTAGGCCTTTCAGAGGCCTAGGGTTAGCTTGAATGTCAATCAACATTGCATGGGTCTGGGTGAACCTGAGATTATTTGTTCCCTGTGGGCCCAGTAATCAGACTCACATAAACCAAGGTTTTGCAACCTCGTCACTCTTCATATTTTAGATAGGATAATTCTTTGCTGGGGGGGCTCTGTCCTGTGCTTTGTTGGCTGTTTAGCAGTATCTGTGGCCTCTACCCACTAAATGTCGATAGCACACCCTACTCCCCCAGTCATAACAATCAAAAATGTTCTCAGACCTGGCCAAATGACCCCTGCAGGGCAAAACTGCCCGTGGTTGAGAACCACTGATCTAAATCCTCTAGGAGAAACTTCTGGAGGGTTTACATAGCAAGAGGAGAGTCCCCTCCCATGCCCCTGCTCCCTCTTTACAGGGCAGGCCCCCACTCTTCGGTTCCAGAATTCCCCAACGAGGTCTAAATGTCAGCCAGGTCTGAGCAGGGTGCACCTGCGTGAGGAGGAGCAGGTAGAGGTGTCTTCCCTGTGGGTGTCCTTGAAAGGCTCAACCTGGGCACAGGAGAGAACCAGGCAGCTGGATTTAACAGGTGCTGAATTGTCACCGATTCATGTATCGCCAGCCAATCAGCCACCATGACCTGTCAATTTTCTACATCGAGTACGTGCTGTATTGTGTGGCTCTACAGACTGACTGGGAGGCTGGGTGAGCCAGGATGAAATCACACAATGAGAATTGACAAATGATGTTCTGTAATTTTTTTCTTCTGTAAGCTGCTCTTTCTCCTCTTTCCCCCATGTTGTATTCTTGACCCAGGCTCAGCCATGGGCTTTCACTTGAGCCATGGTTTTCTTGTCGCTCTGTGGCTGACCAGAGAACCTACGTATTCAGTCCTCCCTTCACATATGTTCCACTCCTCTATTTCGAATAGGATGTTTCATCCTCACTGCAAACTCTTCATGCCCCCAAACACAGTTCCTTATCTTTCCTCCTGACTCAATTCAAGTCAGCACCTATCTGTTCAAGCCATCCAAAAACTGTTGGTTGCTTCCCAGTGTCAGTCCTTCCCTCCTTCACCAGTAACAGAGCCCTGGGCAACACACCCTCCTAAAAAATTACATTTCCATGTCCCTCTTGAAGCTTGGTGTAGCCATGTGGCTAAGTTTTGGTTAATGAGAGGCAAGTGGAGGGTGACAGAGGATTTCTAGGTAGGTTCCTTAAAAGGGTGGAGAGCACATACCTGTTTTGTCTTTCTATCCTTCTTCTTTCTTTCTTTCTGGAATTCAGATGTAATGAGTGGAACTCCAGTAGCTATTTCGGGCCATGAGGAGAACGTGAGGATGACAGAGCAGAAAGATGGAAGGATCCCAGTGACTATGCAGCTGCTGCACTAGCCCTAGAGCTGGGGACTGTTTTCTAAATATAAATTTATTTATTTGTTTGTTTGTTTGTTTTTGGCTGTGTTCCATCTTCGTTGCTGTCGTTGCGGTGTGCGGGCTTCTCACTGCGGGGGCTTCTCTTGTTGCGGAGCACGGGCTCTAGGCGCACGGGCTTCAGTAGTTGTGGCTCGCAGGCTCTAGAGCGCAGGCTCAGTAGTTGTGGCGCACCAGCTTAGCTGCTCAGCGGCATGTGGGATCGAGCCAGAGCAGGGCTCGAACCCATGTCCCCTGCATTGGAAGGCAGATTCTTAACCACTGCGCCACCAGGGAAGTCCCAGAGCTGTGGACTTTTATGTGAGAGAAGAAACCCCATGTGCTTAGGCCACTGTGAATGGATTTTTATCAGCAATCAGATACAATTCCTAACTGAGGCAAATGGCCCCTCCCAAGTCCAAGCATCTGTCTTTGCTATTCTCCAATTCTCCCTGTCCTTAGGCTGAATACTTTGGAATTGTCACTGATTCATATATCTCCAACCAATCAGCCACCATGACCTGTCAATTTTCTACATCGAGTACCTGCTGTATCCACCTGTCTTCTCCTCTTCATCATTCTCATCATGGCACAAGCTGGGGTTTGGTGATGATGAGCAGGATTCAGAGACACATGGATCTAGTGACTGGGATGCCCAACTAGGCAGGAGACACCCCTAGCGGCAGGCATGGAGGTGGTAACAGTTGTTTAATCAGTTAGGACTCTCATTTACCCTGTGTACCCAGAACTAGCACAGTGCCTGAAACATAGGCACTCAAACAAATATCTGGGGGATTAATATATTGGTTGAATGATTAAACGACTGATTAATTAACTTGGTATACACATACATACCTGCGTAGATATGGCCTCTACTTTCTCCTCTCACGTGTATACACATTACCTTTCATTGTAGGAGACAACAGCTTACAAAGAAAACCCTCAATAGTTTGCTGACTTGAGCCGTGTCACTTGTAAGAAGGACAAAATATGTATGTGATCAGCTCAAAACCCAGGCCCGTTACTAGAAATAAACTAACCCCTTGTTGAAATTGCGCAGGGAAACTGAAGGGAGGTGGGGAGATAGGTGGCAGGAAAAATGCTTGAGATCTTACACAGCTTGTGCAAACAGAATGACGGGGCCGTGCAGCCCTTGGAGTCCAGGAATTAATAGCCCCGCTGAGGCTCTGGGGCTCCAGGGAGATGGAGCTATTTAAAGCCAAGAAATGTCATTTCCACCCACAGAGGCTGCCCCAGTTGCGTTATCTGGACCTTCTTCAGCCCTGGTGTTCTGGCAGCCTCCCTGGCCTGACCTCCCAGTGACAGGACCACAGGGCTCGCGGCCAACCTCTCGTCACTGTTCTGTGGGCAGGAGGCTGACCTTAGCCTCTCCTGGAGCCTCCTCCCCCTCAGTGCTCAGGCCACAGGACAGGCTGAGTGGGGACACAGGGCCCAGCTCACCCCCCTGCAAGGGAAGCTTTGAGAGCACAGAAGCTGCTGCCCACACAGAGAGATCAGCCAGCCCAGCAGGATGGGCCTAGGACCAGGGTGGGGCATATGGCGCTGAAGACGACACCCTCACCCACCAGAATCATATCCTTGTCCTGCTCTGTGACCGTAGGCCATTTGCTTACCCTCTCTGGGCTCCCGTTTCCTCACCTGGACTGGGAAATGAGAGGATCTTCCTCTCCTTGCCCTGTTTCTGGGGGAGGCCACAGGAGATCAGAGAAGGGAAAATCTTTTGAAGCTTTAGGAAGAAAAGCACCATAGAAATCCAAGTATTCCCTGCAGCTCCTTCTCCCCTCCCCTCTAGTCAAGGTAATCCAGGAACACTTCCTCCGGAGGCGGAGGCCAGAAGGCAGGAGGCTCATGTTGAAAGTGGGCTCCAGACTGTGTGTGACAGAGCTATCTGGCCCCAAACTCCTGGGAGCCTGGGCTCCCTTTCTTGCCAGGCACCTAAGGCGAGAACCTCCTCACACCCTGTCTGCTCTGATCTCATGTATCTGCTCTGGCTGATGTTCCTGCAGCTTAGGGGAGTGGGGAGGGTGGGGGGATGGACTCGGAAGCCTGGAGAATGTGCCAAGCCAAGTCTGCCTTGCAGGTGTCTAATACCCAACAATGGCTGGGCTTGTTTCCTGAAGCTGAGGCCTGGCCAAGGGAAAGCACAGTGGCGCTAAATGGGTTTCTAAGGAAGGTGTAATGAAATGCCAGGGGCACTACAGCCTCAAGCCTCCCTGATTCATTGCTGAGCTTATCCATTGCCACCACTTGAGGGGCAAAAGGATATTAGGAGGGGCTTCCCTGGTGGCACAGTGGTTAAGAATCCTCCACCAATGCAGGGGACACGGGTTCGAGCCCTGGTCCAGGAAGATCCCACATGCCGCGGAGCAACTAAGCCCATGTGCCACAACTACTGAGCCTGTGCTCTAGAGCCTGCAAGCCACAACTACTGAGCCCACGTGCCTAGAGCCTGTGCTCCGCAGCCAGAAGCCACCGCAATGAGAAGCCCGCGCACCAAAACGATGAGTAGCCCCTGCGCGCTGCAACGAAGACACAACACAGCCGAAAATAAATAAATTAATATTTTAAGTCTTTTAAAAAAAAGGATATTAGGAAATGGCTTTTTTTTTATTATTATTTTAAAGGAAACAACAATGGAAATGAAACGTTGCAGACCTTCTCTCCTATGCTTCCTTCTCTTGTCAAATTTTGGCACTTGCCCAAAAGGCATGGACGTTTCCACTTATTTCATTTTGTTTGTTTGTTTTGTTTAGGCCGCACCACACGGCATGTGGGATCTTAGTTCCCTGACGAGGGACCTAACCCATGTCTCTGGCAATGAAAGTGTGGAGTCTTGCACTGGACTGCCAGGGAAGTCCTATCATTTCATTTTTAAATTGAAATATTTAGGCACACTAAAAGGTATGTATCAGTCAGAATAGTCTAGATGTTGCTGCAGTAACAAACAACCCCACTAACTCACTGGCTTAACACACTTCTGCTTCTGCTTCTGCTATTTGCTGCTTCCTCCTTCTGCTACATGTCCTTCAAGGATGAGCAGAGGCCTCTGCTCACTGAAATTACTCAGGAACCCAGGCTGATGGAACAGCCAACATCTCAAACATTGTCAGAAGCAAAAGAGAAATCTGGAGGGTCTCAAAAAGGTAATTTAATGGTCCAGCTCACAGCTCATTGGCCAGAGCTGGTCACAGGGTCCCTCCCAGCCACAGAGAACCAGAAATTGCAACCCTACTATGTGCTTAGAAGAGAAGGAGCCGCAAATGTCTGGTGAACAACAGTAATGATGACCACAAAATAAAGAATTACATCACAAACACCATGTACTCGCCACCACCCAACCTAGAAAATATCACTTTGCCAAAACTGGTGAAACCCTCTGTGTACCTGATTCAAATACCTCTCTCTGCTCTCCCCCCGCACCTACCCAGCAAGGTGACCATTCTCCTGAATTTGATGTTTATCAAATATCTCTGTATCTTACTATATACATATTATATATATCCTTTGCAGAGGGGTGAACTGTGCCCTGAGCCCCACTCAGCCTGTCCTGAGACCTAGTGTACATAACTAACAATATATAGTATTGTTTTACATTTATTTTAAGGCCGTATAAGTGGTATCATACTGTACATATTCATCTGCAATTTTCTTTTTTGATCTACTTTATGTTTCAGAGAGTCATCCACATCGATGAGTGAAGCTGTGATCGATTCTGTGCTGTATATAGTCCCTTGTGACCACCGCAATATCCATTGTGGAAGGACATATAGGTCACCTCTACCTTTTTGTGATTCCATACAGCACTGCCATGAACATTCTTATGCACATGCAAGAGACAGTGTCTCCAGAGTAAAGACTTTGGTGGGCATTTTCCACTTGACAAGGTATCGCCAAATAGCTCTCCAAGACGGTTGGATCAAGTCACACTCCACAGAAGCCTTCCGGTCTCTCCGCAGGCTCTCCAACACCTGATACTGTTGGATGAGTGCAGGACATCTCCCCCATAGTTTTCATGAAATCTAACTCATTAATCAGTCCATAAATGTTTATCGAACACCAAATATATGCCAGGCACACAGCTAGGAGTAAAGGGTAATGAAGAGGGGTAGGACTCAGACCCTGCCCTCAGGGAACTTGCAGTCTGGTAGGCAAGATAGACACACTCACTCGGGAATCATTAGAATAGACTGGAAAACATGAAGAGGCAAACAGAAATCACCCCATCCTGCTACCAACAGACAGCTATTATCTTCCTTTCTAAGGACTCACGAGCGCTCATGAGCGCAAGACAAGAAAAAGAAGCCAGGCACTTGGGTAGAGCAGGGCCCAGCATCCAAGTGCCCCAGACACCTTAAGCCCTAACTCAGGCTAGGTGATTAGAACCTTGGACCAGGGGCAGTAGCCCATTAGGCGGGACAACTGGCACATGGCTTCTGGAACAGGGTGGCTGGGAGGCTCCGAGCAACAGCCACAGTCTGGAGGATCAACGTTGGGTAACAGTGCTGCCCTCACATTCAAGGGTTCAGGGAGAAGCCTTCAACTCTCAAAGTGAGCAATTGGCAAGACTGGTGAGGCAGCTGGTATATGAGGGACCTGTAATGTAGTAATACTGGTGATGATAATGGTCATATTGAAGCAATTCTGCAAGATAGGCTGGGTCGAGTGTGTCTCCTTGATTTGGGTCTGACTCACTGGGCAGAAGGACCAGGCTGGAGGCAAGGCCAGAGAATGCAGAGTGTTACTTCAGCCACGCTGTTTGAGGAGCCATGTCAAGCTGGTGGTTGGGTATACAAGCTAAGATGGCTCTTGGCTATAGCTCTAGGTACAGCTTAACTCAGCAAATCAATCCACAGATGCACACGAATCCGGGTGTGAGCAGGATGCGGCTCTAGACTCTGTAAGGGACATGAACACATTTTTTAAAAACCATTTTCATCCAAGTATAATTCACAAACAACAAAGTGCAACCATTTTAAGCATACAGTTTGATGAGTTTCAATAAATGCCTACATTTGTGTAAGCATCACCATGATTCAGAAACGGAACATCGATAAGAATATGTTAAGATCCCTGTCATTTTCCTCAAGGAGTTCTTCATTTGCTACAAGACACAGATACTTAAGAAAGATAGTGAACTATACAAGGCAGCAAAGCATAAGTTCCAATAATCGATGCAGTTTATGGGGGCTGGGAGCTGGAAGGGGCAACCCCTTGAGAAGTGCCTGGTCCTAATGCAAATGTACTTGGACTTGGAGGTTCTCCATCACCCACAAGAGGATCAGGGGAGAGGCAGGCCAGGCAACACAGGACTCACTTGTCACACAATATCTCACCAGCCTGAAATGCCACCATGAGTTACCCCTTTGGTTTAAAACATTTGGTATTCCCTCTGAAATACCTATACTAAAACGCACATAAATTACCTAAGAGACAGCAGTTGAGACGTATGGAAAGCCAGTCCTTCACTAACATGTAGAAGCAGTTACCAGATTTGCTGGCTACCTCCTCAGGAGCAGGTAGGGCTGCTCCAAGACGAACAGGAAATAGACAAAGCAGCTGGTTGGCATCTCCTAATCCCCTTTTTGTTTTAACCTGGTGAGAAAGTGGGCTCCTTCCTTTAAGACATCTCAAATTACCACATAAAGGCAAGCCCCATCTCAAAGGTTATGACATCCATTCTGATCCAAAAGAGGGGAAATTTTGTCAGGAGAATGAGTTCAGCAAGGGTCTGGGGAGAGGCTCAGCATGAGGCTGAAGTCCATGGTCATCGAAGCATTGGAGCACCAGGGGTTAGGACAAAAGGTGTTTCCCCATGGAAAAGAAAAGACTGCAGAGGTAGGAGATGGCTGCCTTGAAATATCTGAAGGGTAGTTTTGAGGCAAGGGGACTGCAATAGTTTTGTGGTCTAGCTGGGAGTAGGGTGGGGAAAGCCAGAGGTGGCAGGTATTAGTTCAAAATGAGAAAGAACTTCTTTGTGGTCAGAGCTATCAGGAGACGAAATGAGTTGCCCCAAGAAGTAGTGAGGTCTCTGTCACTAGAGGCATGTAAGCTGAAGCCAGACACCTTTGGGCAGGAATTCAAGCTCTGAATGGGTCCTTAGATTCAGCCTCTTCCATCAACTGAGATTCTCTAATTTGGTCCATGGCCAGCGCTTGAGAAGCCACAAACAAACACATATTATTTGAGCAATCGCTTTATCCAAGGCATAATGGGGGAGAAACCAAAGAATGAAAGCCGTGACCTCTGCCATGTCGCTGGGCAGATGGTACAGAGGCAGGGGGTGTTTGGAATCACAAAAGGGATAGAAAACACACATTTTTGGAGTTCAGAAGCAGGAGATCCTACCAAGGGGTAAAGTAGTCCAGGTGGGCACCAAGGAGGAGGTGAGATGGCAACAGGCCCTGAGAGATACTTCAGAATTCAGACAGGTAGAAAAAAAGGGGAGGTGCTCCAAAGGGGAGGAAAAGTATGGGCAACGGCCAGGAGGTACGAAATTACAAGGGGTCAGGCGGAAGGGGATGTGAAGGGATAAAAAGGGATGCTGCCGCAGGAACTGAGGAAGCTGAGAGGAGAAGACAGAGAGGAAAGTGCCGGGGAAAGACCAGGAGAGGCACACGTGCCACAGGGAAGAGGCGTGCGGCCTGGGTCCAGGATGCCCATTGGGGCACAGAGGGTGTTGTGAGGGCCACGACGTTTCTCCCCCATCTCCAAGTGTGCTGTAGACCACCAGGCAGGGGCCCCCAGATCGCCCTCCCTCAGCCCCACCATCCCCCGCGAGGCAGTAAGCGCTGGAGAAAGACGAGAAAACCCACAAAAATCTTCCAAATAAGACAAATATGTGGTGCAGACAAAAGCCGTGCTGGGTGGGACGAGGCTTCAGTTGCTCCCCAATGGGGCGCACCCGTCAAAAGCGACTTGTGGCTGCAGAAAAATGCGTCATCTCCCGCTCTCGGTCTCGGCGGGCCTCATTGCCTCAGCAGCCCCCAAAAGAGCCCACGCTGGGGGTGCCCGCAGTGAGGGGACCGGGGGGCAGTCCCTGGCCTCCAGGTCACCCATGCAGCCCTGCCCGCTCCCCAGCAGGGGGCTGCAGGGTTTCTCAGGGAGCCAGGGACACCCAGTTCAGGGAGTCGAGGCCCGTTTTAAGCCATCCCCTGGTTGTGGTTTCCGGTTTCCTGATGTGTGGCGAGTGTCCAGGGCACTGCCAGGGTGGGTAGGAGGGTGGCCTGGGCAGTCCCTCAGATTCCCCACTGGAGCATGAGGGGTGCGGGTCAAGCGGTGTTCCAAATGGAAAAGTCAAATGCCACAAGAAGTGCCTCAAAGGGACTGGGCTGCAGGTGAGTGATGGGAGGAGGTGGTGGACAGAAGCTGTCCCCAGACTTCCGTCCCCCCATCCCCACAGCCCTCCAGGCTCCGAAGCCCCTGGGGTTCACGTTCCATTTCTGCTCCAGTTCCATGGCTATTAATGGCCATTGTTCCGTGGAGAAAGACAAAAATGTTTTCAGCTTAGTGGTGTTGTTTCTGACTTTCTCTGTGTTGGTTGAGGCCTGGCATGGGAGGCCTCCCCTTGGCGGAGTGGCCCCAGGCCAGGAGGGACAGCCAGGGTGAGGGGCTGAGCGGACTCACTGCCTCTGCTGTGTGTGCACAGGGGCCAGCACTGCTGAGAGTGCTGCGCAGTGTCCTTAACACACCTGTGGTTCCCTCTGTCTTCCGACCCCTCCTGGCCCCCTGCCTCCCCGAGCTACTTTAGCCCTTGCTTACTTTTCTACTTAGGCTCCCCCAGTTTAGATGAGCGACCAGCTTTCTCTCTCTGGGCCTGGGCTTCCTCATCTGCAATATAAGAGGCTTCCAAGACTCTTCCTGGTTCTAAGCTTCAGCATCAACAGCACAGTCACACCAACAGACCTCCTTTACTCCAAGACTCCAGGGGTCAGAGCTGGCCACTTGGTGAGTTGATGGTCACTCCAGCAGTGGGCTTTAGGAGGGAAAGTACTTTCCCCTGGCATCTTAAATATTTTAAAACTTATTTTGTAGTTTGTAATTCCACCATTAGAGATTCACTCCTTTGGGGCTTATTTCAAAACCCATTTCAGTAAAATGGAACACATAACCGTTAACGCCTTTTAACACTAAGGATAATCCTTTGCTTATATATTTCTCTTCACAAAGTTGAAATCGTTTTCAGATACAGAATCCCATTTGGGACTGTAACAGCTCAGGAATTAGTTGACCGTTCGTAGGTTAATACCCCAGAGGCTGTGACTCAAGATAAGAACCTGGACACAGATGATCTCCTCCGAGGAATTACCTGCATTTTAACAGAGGAACGTCCCAAGGGTAAGTATAATCACAAAGGAATGCCTCTCTGGTGGCAGGAATTTCAGGCCCCAGGACACCAGGCACAGGGTGCAGTCTAGTGTGGCTGGGAATGAAGATGCCCCCCTTGGGTGAGTGTGTGCCCACTCAGCCTGGAGCTGTTGTCAAATCAAGTGACCGGCCCTCAAGGTTTCGCTGGACCTGCTGTGGGGACAGATCTGTTTGGGCAGGTGTCTGGGTTCACAGGAAACACCCAGAGAACAATAATGACTTGAAAAACAGAGTAAGAGTGTAAGTGCAGAGGATGAGGACGGGTGGTGGGGGGGTGGGGAGGGGTGGGGGGCTAGAGACAGAAGTCAGGGAGGGTTGGCACCGGATGAGAGCCAGTGTGGAACCTGGAAGGCTGCAGAAGGTAACTGCAGGAAGAAGGGGGTGGTCTTCTCCATGAAGGGCTACCTGAGCACAAAAGCTCTTTCGAAACTGGCCGGTAATAGTTGGAGACCAATCCTGAATCAGATTTGGTATCCACAATGAATAAGAATGACCATTTACCAGGGCTTCTAGATCCTAGTTTCTGTGCTTAATCTTGCTTGAGCCTTGAACTACCCTAGAGACAGATCTTATTGTCCAGTTTACAGAGAAGCCAACTGAAGTTCAAAGAGAGCATGGAACCTGCCTGAAATCACACAGCTAGTAAGTGGCAGAGCTGGGAATCAAACCCAAGTCAACCCAGGCTCCAAAGCCTGCCTTCCAATCACTTCTGCAAGGGTGACAGCCATCTGCTAGCACTGCCTGCTCTTCTCCCATAAGGGCATTCTTTTGGCACAAAGAGCATCCTTGCAATTTCCTCCACAAGCCATTCTTGACCATTTTTCATGCAACAAATAGTGACAGGGGTTCCTCTCCAGCAGTGGCTTGGTGATAACAACTTCCCAGAAGAAAGTGTCTTTACACTCTAGGGTTCAGCAAGCTTGTTCTGTGAAGTGCCATATAGTGAATACTTCAGGCTTTGCTGGCCATATGACCTCTGGGGAAAGCGGTCTAGTGTGGCTGGGAATGAAGATGCCCCCCTTGGGTGAGTGTGTGCCCACTCAGCCTGGAGCTGTTGTCAAATCACTCTAATTCACTCTAGTGATTTGGAAGTTGTATAAATATAAACATTGTATAAATGAGTGGGCGTGGCTGTGTTCCAATAAAACTTTATTTACAAACATATCTAATTCATACATTTATCCATCTATTCATCTGATCACTTAATTAATTTTTTTTTTTTTTTTTTTTGCTGAGCACCTTCCTTTATCAGGCACTGTTTTGGTGATGGGAATGCAGTAAACAAGATAACCCCTCTGCCCTTTTGGAGCTCACATTCTCTATTTGTACCCTCCTTGGTGACTGATTCAATGTTAAATAGAGTAGAACCTCTACGGATCACAGGGTGGGGAGATTAGGCATTATATGATGTGTTGGGTTTTTTAAATTTATTTATTTTTGGCTACGTTGGGTTTTCATTTTTGCGCACGGGCTTTCTCTAGTTGTGGCGAGAGGGGGCTACTCTTCGTTGTGGTGCACGGGCTTCTCATTGTGGTGGCTTCTCTTGTTGTGGAGCACGGGCTCTAGGCGCACGGGCTTCAGTAGTTGTGCTCGCAGGCTCTAGAGCGCAGGTTCAGTAGTTGTGGTGCACAAGCTTAGCTGCTCCGCGGCGTGTGGGGTCTTCCCAGACCAGGGATCAAACCTGTGTCCCCTGCAATGGCAGGCAGAGTCTTAACCACTGTACCACCAGGGAAGTCCCTGATGTGTTTTTGACCTAGAGGAGAAAGACAAATCGCATCTGAAGATGAAAGACAGCATAAGATAGTGGTTAAGAAGATTCCAGAGCCAAATCGCTTCTACCAAATACTAAGAAATGTGTCCTCACACAAGTTATTTCGCCTCTCTGTGCCTCAGTTTCCTCACCTATACCACGTGGATGATAATAGCAGTACCTAACTCCTAAGACTGTGCCGAGACTCAAATGAGTGAAAATTTATAAAAGAATGCCTGATTCATGGGAAGCACATTATAAACTTCTGTTAAATAAAGGAGATGTCCAAGAGAAAGAAAAAACAGCAACAGTTAGGAATTAGATCACGAGATTGAAATAGGAGGGAAGGGGGCAGGGCACAACCTTTGAAAGAATGACATAGCCCAAGGACATGACATAAACTGATTAGAACCAGATGGGTCCAAGATGGCAGACAAGTCGACTTCCACTAGACCTTGAGCCTCAGTATCCGCTCACTGTAACACACCAGCAAGCTAAATGATACACCCACAGGTGCCATGACAGTTCCAAGGCCGATCATAATGGTGGAAAAGTGGGTGGTGGCCCAATTCCTGGAAACCCCCATGCCTTCCTGAAATAGCTGGAATACTCCTCCCACTCATTAGCCTATGAAATTACCCAGCCCTATAAAAGCTGGCAACCCCATACCCTGGTGCCTTTCACACCTTCTGAGATGGCCCACACTCTGTGGAGTGTGTTTCTCTCTAAATAAATCTACATCTTACCTATCACTCTGTCTCTCACTAAATTCTTTCTGCAATAAGACTTCAAGAACCTGAGCTTGGTTAAGTCCTGAAACCAGGTGTGTGATCTCAGTTGGAAGACTGTGGGTTTTGGCCGGGCTCAAGGCCTGGATGCATGGGATTGAGTCCCATTCGGGGTTTTGGCTGGGTTTGAGTCCCGTTACGTGGGTTCAAGTCCCAATCTGAGATGCACAGTTTCAAGGTGGTGCCTACTAATTCCAATTTTGTCAGTGTACTACACTGGACAAACACTTTAATCTTCCTTTGCTCCTATTTCCTCATTTTAAAGACAAATACAATAACATAAATTTCCACTGCCTCTTTCACTTGGGTTGAGTGAGTCCAATTTACCTGTTGATCCCAGAAAAACGAAAAAAACAAGCAAAAAGTAAACTTTATTTACTAAACTATGGCCTGAGCTGTAGTTTGCTGGAGTGCTGGAGTGTGCAAGCACGTTGAGGAGGTGAGATTTACACAGGTAGAACAATTAAGCAACAGGACATGAGTTAAGCAACAGGATGAGTGTCATGAACCAAGGAGCATTTATTAGGTGGTGAGTATTCTGAGTCTGTGGCATTTGCATGTTGGAGAAGAGTTGGAGCTGAGAGAGGAAAGGCAGGCTAGGGTCAGATTCTGGAGGCCTTTGAATACCAGGCTGAGTTTATTTAAACTTTACTCTCAGAACCAGAGGTTCACAATAATATCCCCCTCCCCCCTTGGAGGTCCCATGACATTCATATGTGAGACTTACGTCTATAAGTATTCACCAGAATGGGCTGTAGCAGAGATAAGCTAGGCTTTGAGTTCCAAAGAATTCCCTGTGAATGAGGTTACATTTCCAAATAGATGTAAAGTCCCACCTCATCCCATCCCACCCCACCATTTTAATGTTAATTGCTTATTTTCATGTATTGTGCACAGAGAAAATGGCTGGTATAATAGGGAGTGGTTTGGAATTTGGGGGCTTTTTTTGTATGTGAATTCTAAAAATGTATTTGAAAAAAAAAGTGTTCTCAGTTTGTAGGGTATAACATATATTAGTTAAAGCTTGTTAACTCAAATCCTAGGCCACTCAAATCCTCTATTATTTTCTTTATGACTTTTTTCTACTTGACTTGTAGATTTCTGAAACTTCATCCATGGCCATAATAGATTTGTTCATTGCTCTTTGATTTTTACTAGCGTTTGCTTTATATATTTTGAAATTGACTGTTAAGAGTCATAGAAGTTATGTATTTTTGTAAGACTATAACTTTTTTCAGTATATCTTCTTTGTTTCTTTTAGTGATTTTTGCCTTGACTTCCAAATTATCTGATGCTAATACACCTGTTTTATGTTTGTTATCATTTGCTTGGTATATTTCTCCCATCTGTTCATATTCCAAATGTTCTTGCCACGTGGTTTCAAATACATCTGTGTAAACAGCATATAGCCGGATTTGCCCTTTAATAGAAGAATCGTCTCTTTTTTCATGTAATATTAATGGTATTTTTAGACTTACCTTGTCATTTTATTTTATGCTTCCTCTTTTCCTTGCTTTCTTCTTATCTTTTAAAATCGTTTTTCCTGCTTTTTGTTAGATTAAGTTTTTTGCCCTTTTAATTCACTCTAGTGATTTGGAAGTTGATTTTCCAATGCCCCATTATCTGTTTGTGAATTTGAATCCTATGGGTTTTTTAAAAATTTATTTGTTTGTTTTTATTTTTTGGCTGTGTTGGGTTGTTGTTGCTGTGTGCGGGCTTTCTCTAGTTGTGGTGAGCCGGGGCTGCTCTTCGTTGCGATGCGTGGGCTTCTCATTGTCGTGGCCTATCCTGTTGTGGAGCACAGGCTCTAGGCACGCAGGCTTCAGCAGTTATGGCACGTGGGCTCAGTAGTTGTGGCTTGCCGGCTCTAGAGTGTAAGCTCAGTAGTTGTGGTGCACGGGCTTAGTTGCTCTGCGGCTTGTGGGATCTTCCCGGGCCAGGGCTCAAACCCGTGTCCCCTGCATTGGCAGGTGGATTCTTAACCACTGCACCACCAGGGAAGCCTGAATCCTATATTCTTTAACTCATGATTTTCTGTCAATGTCTGGAGCTAATCAGGAACATTTTTCTCCATTAACGCACTTTAACATTCTTCTTCCTCCCCTATTTGTCATCTCCCAAATTTAGATCATCTGGGTAGATTATGGTTCCAAATTGTTGTTTTTGAAATGTTTACATTATGCCTCAATAATTCAGACCTGACTTAAAAGTTTTACTAATTTCTTTGTTCACCACAGTTTCGGCATCCCGTGTCTTCCTCTTTCTTGAGTTCACTTTTTTTTTTTTTAATTTTGGCTGCATTGGGTCTTCATTGCTGCATGCAGGCTTTCTCTAGTTGTGGCGAGCAGGGACTACTCTTCATTTTGGTGCACGGGCTTCTCACTGCGGTGGAGTCTCTTGTTATGGAGCACTGGCTCTAGGCACTCGGGCTCAGTAGTTGTGGCTCGCAGGCTCTAGAGCGCAGGCTCAGTAGTTGCGGTGAATGGGCTTAGTTGCTCTGCAGCATGTAGCATCTTCCCGGACCAGGGATAAAACTCATGTCCCCTGCAATGGCAGGTGGCTTCTTAACCACTGCACCACCAGGTATGTCCCTCACTATTTTTTTTTTTAATTGAAGGATTTCCCCTAGGAATTCTTTAAAGAATTGAGGGTGGCAAACTTTCTCCTTGTAAAACAAAAGAAGTTTCCCTCCCCCTTGAATACTTCATTTCCCTTTGGAACTTGGAGATAGTGTTCCATTGTCTTTTAACCTCCAGTCTCACGCCAACTTAATATTATTTTGTTGGTGACCTGCTTTTTCTCTCTGGAAGCTTCGAGATCTTTTTTCTTTATCTTTGGTGATCTGAAATTTCATCAAAATGTGTCTAGGTGTGGGTCTTTTTTTCCTGGGAACATTCAATCTAGTGATTAATTTTTTCTTCAACAGCTGGAAATGTTTCCTTTATTAGTTCTTTAATTATTTTTTCTATTCTCTGAAGTTCTATCCTTTTGTAATGCCTATTAGACAGATGTCTCTTAACTTTTTCCCTCAGACTTTCCATCTTTTTATCATTTCTAATAATCAAATCATTAAGTTCATCTCAGACCATCTGCTGAATTTCAAATTCTGATGATCAATTTTTAAATTTATAAAAATCTGGTTGGTTTTTTAAATGGGTTTATTATTATTTTTCATCTCTTGAAAATAATAATTCTTCAACTCAAGAAGTTTTTGGGTTTTGTTGGGGTTTTTTTGTTATTTTATCTCTGTTTCTTTGGGTGTTAACTCTTCTGTATGTTGTTGTTTTTGTTGTTGTTTTTTTTTTGCGGTACGCGGGCCTCTCACTGTTGTGGCCTCTCCCGCTGCGGAGCACAGGCTCCGGACACGCAGGCTCAGTGGCCATGGCTCACGGGCCCAGCCGCTCCGCGGCATGTGGGATCTTCCCGGACCGGGGCACGAACCCGTGTCCCCTGCATCGGCAGGCGGACTGTCAACCACTGTGCCACCAGGGAAGCCCTAACTCTTCTATATGTTAAGTTCAGGGCTATGCTATTCAATACAGTAGCTGCTTGCTATTTAAATTCATATTAAGATAAAATTAAATAAAAACTTCAGTCCTTCAGTTGAAGCAGCCACATTTCAAGTGGTCACTAGCCACACGTGGAGTGTGGCCACACATTGGACAGCTCAAGTACGGAACAATTCTATCATCACAGAAAGTTCTATTGGACCGTACTGGCTTAGAGTTTCCTCTGTACCATAGTTTTATTTTCCCTTAACCTCTAGTGATTCTTGGTGTTCTGCTCATTTTTGCGTTTGAGAATACCTATTTGCCAGCTTGTGTGCACTATAGTCTTGCCACTGGTTATTGAGGGTGGGAGAGAGAGGAATGGCCTGTTAGCAGCTTTTCTTCTGAATGAGGGCTCCCTATATCCCTCTCAGAGTGTCAGTAGCTACTTGGAACATTGCTCTGCCTCTCTAGTCCCAGCACCTTGGGGCAAATCCTCTACTGCCAGCTACTAACACAGGTCGGGAAGCAGCAAGGAACACTTCTGGGACCTCCTCTGCTTACTCTGAGTCTGTTGTCTGAGGCTTAGGGCACCCTATCCCCCAAACTTCTCTTCCCTCCACCATGGTCTTATTCATATGTATTAGCTTGGTTTCTTCAAGTTTTATTTCTTTATAGCTCTGTTGCTATTTGTTCTTTATCTTTCTGGTATCCAAGATTTCTGATATGCTGAGGGTTCACTTTTGTTTTCTCACACAGTAATATAGTTTTGTTTTCCTGGAGGTTTCTATCATTTTATGGATTGGGTAGGAGAAAGGGTCTTCTGCCAACTTGACCCAAACTTTAACAATGCCTTTGTATAAGCATCATTTTTCTCTTTGTAGACCTGTTTCGTAACTAATACTTCCCTAAACCTGTGGTTCCCAAATTTAGACAGGTGCTGGCTGGCTGTATCAGAATCACCTGAGGATCCACGGGCCCCGCTCCTCAAGGGCTTTGAATGCACAGCTCAGTTTGGGAACCATCAGCCCACCTAGTGGGATGGGTAGAAGCGAGGCTCAAGTACTCGAGGTAGGTCATCTACTTTGCAGGCTAGTTTGTGGCCAAGGCCCAAATGCCCAGGATCTCTAATAGCTAGATGACTGTTTCTGTGAGTGAATGGGACACTGCGTGGGTGTGGAAATGGGGAATATAAGGAACTTCTTTCTCCTCGCACCGAAGGAGGGCAAGAGGTTGCAAAACCCATTGGGGTTAATTCAAGGACAAGAGAGATACAAGTACAATTGAATGGAATTGAAATGAATGATTGCTGCAGGCCTCGCTCCCTCCCACAACTCTGCAAACCCCAAAGCTCAAAATGGGGCCAGAAAATTCCCCCGTCTAGAGATTTTTTTAAAAACTTTAATTGCTATCCTACTGAGGGGCCCAACTCCGGCTTTGAGGAGATATATTTACTGGTTAGATTTACAGTAATGATTATTATTGTTACTGTGAAGAATGCACTCATTGTCTCCAGTGAGCTCCCAATGCTGCACAAATATGACCTCATTCCTCCTCTGAACGGGGCAGGTATTGTTAACTCTGTTTTCCAAAAGGAGGACGCGGAGGTCCATTGCAGTCCAATGCCTAGAGCAAGGCCACACATGAAGAGAGGGAGGGAAGAAGGAACCAGGCGCCAGGCCTCTACCATTTAGGTCCCAGGGTTCTCTGCACTGGTCTAGGCTCACTTGTCTGGTCAGCTCCTTGACTTCCCTTGTGGCCACAGATCTGGTTCCAGTGGTCAGAGGGGATCAGAGCACTTGGAGTCATCGACATCAGATACCATGAGAGGAAAAATCATCACTTTTCACAGGTTCAGCCCAGTCTAGACTCCGGCTCAGCAATGGAAATCCTCCCTGGTTTGTCCCCAGTTTCACCAGGCTCCAACTCAGCTGACTTCTCTCCCCACTTCCTCATCAAGGGACACAAGCACTTCACCCCTGGATCCACTCAGACCAAAAATCATTTTCACACCGGATTTGTCCTTCTGCCCCTTGAGGAGTTTCTGCTGCCTACACGTCCTTTGGGTCCCTTGTGGTACACGTTGGCCACTGGGCTTTCTTTGGGCATTTGCTTCTGCCATCCCCTAAGCTCTGTCCCAGGATACCCTTTCCCCTTCTTACCCTCCACTTTTCCTATCCAACAAGCTTCAAGCCTCAATGTGCCCAAGAAATTTTCCCTTCTCTGAACTCTGCCACCCTTATTTGTTCATTCCACAGATAATTATTCAGGATCTACTGTGTGGCAGGCACCAAGGGAGATAATGAAGATATAATAGTGAACAAGCCAGATAAAGTCCCTGCTGTCATGTGGGAGAGAGGAAAAACAAAAGTAGGGAGTTCTATAAGTCGAATATTTGTGAGTTGTCATAAGTATGTATGAAAAGCCTTCCAAGACATATCCAAAATTTGCCAATGTCTCTCCATCTTCTCCTCTGTCCAAAAAAGCCTGGCTTATCTAGGTACATCAAAAAGTTTTGTGTGTCAAAGACAACATAAAGCCTCATTTTTATGTAATGATAGTATTTTAGTGGAAACAAAAAAAGTGCAAAATGAAAGTATATGGTAAATATGGTCTGATTCTTAAGATTGGTTTATGCAATTTTTATTGGGGCTTCCTTTTGCAGCTTAATTTATAAGTTAAGGATAAAAGGAGAAACCTTGGTTTTTCTTTCATTCCTATGTATACATATATATATGTATATATTTAAATAAAAGTCCTAAGTAAATTTTTTTTTTTTTTTTTTTTTTTTGCGGTACGCGGGCCTCTCACTGTTGTGGCCTCTCCCGTTGTGGAGCACAGGCTCCGGACATGCAGGTTCAGCGGCCATGGCCCACGGGCCCAGCCACTCCACAGCACGTGGGATCTTCCCGGACCGGGGCATGAACCCGTGTCCCCTGCATCGGCAGGCGGACTCTCAACCACTGTGCCACCAGGGAAGCCCCCTAAGTAAATTTTTTAAAAAGTTTCACGTGGCTAAAGGGTGATGGCGGACAGGAGCAGAGGGGCACACCTGGGGCTGGAGCAGGAGACGAGGCGAGGCCACAGAGGGCCTGGAAGGCCCCGCCAAGCAGCTGGATTTCATCCTCGGAGCAAGGGGAAGACATTGCAGGATGTTAGCCAGGGAGTGACATGATTTGATTTACACTTTATGACAGAAATCCTCAATGGAGTGGCGGGTGGCGGATGGCGGAGGTGCAATTTTGTCCCCCCCCATTGTCAAATGAGGGACATTTGACAACGTCTGGAGACATTTTTGGTTGTCACAGATTGGAGGTGGGGGTGGCCCTGGCATCCAGTGGGTAGAGGCCAGGATGCTGCAGAATGTCCAGCAAAGCGCAGGACAGCCCCCCAACAAATGTCAAGAGCGCTGAAGTTGTGAAACTCTGCTTTAAGATGACTCTGGCTGCCATGTGAAGAACAGACCCTCAGAATGCAAGAACGGAATTAGAAAGACTACTTGAAAAGCCACTTAAATTAACGTCACACAGCTATTGCCCTGATCTGCTGGAAACTTCCCTCCACATATCCCAAACGTGATCCTCCCTGGTCCGGGGTCTCTGCTTCCTATTGGGTGACAGCCAGCCAACCAGCCCTACTTATCTTCCCAAGAAACCCCTTTGCATTTTAACAAGGGCCTTCTGATGACAATGCCATAGTCTACGAGAAGAGTCAGACTGGCTGAGCAAGAGAGGAGCCATTCTGAAGCATCACTGTACAGGGCCAAGGACGAGGGGTTACAGAGACCAGCCTACATGCCCTCTTCCCTGGTAGTCGCTGTGATCTTGCCATGACAGCTGCTGCCAGCTCAGCGTTCTCCTCCTCCCTGACCTCCTGGATGCCAGCCCTATACGTGGTTGCAGAGGATCTGGACACCCAAGGCATGTGATGCCTCGCACTTACAGTGAGTTTATGAGTATTTACACCAGAATGAGAACCTATCATTTACAGCCTTGCCATGCAAATCAACACAGAGTTAAAGGGCTCTCCTCTTGATCTTGCCCCCAACTTGAGGTTGGTTTTAGGAGAGGCATGATTGAGCTGTGGTGACAAGGGAGGTCTGTGGAAGAAAGATCTCCAAAGGAGGAGGGGTCTAGTTCCTCCTCAGGGATGGGGCTGGCCAAGCAGATGGTGCAGGTAGAAGAGTTTATCTTCTGTGACCCAGTCACAAACCATTCTCCTTCCACTTCTATAGAGGTTGTCTTCCTTGTGCGAGGCATTGGGGGTGTCATGAAAACTTTAAAGAAAGCTATAGAAAATCTCTCTCTGGAAAAAAAGGAACACTGGGGACAAAAGCTTGTGTACAATACAGGAGATTCCCAGATTCCCTTGAAGCCAATCCATGACCTTATGAACTAATTCACACCAACCTAGGAATGACTAACAAGGTTCAATGTATTTCCATTTTAATGGGGAGTAGAGCCTTTAAACCAAACTGGAGTTCTTCCAAGGGGAACTGCTCCATCCGTGGGTTGAGACACATTCTAAAGGGGATGGGAAGGCATCTCCTAACTTCTGAAATCTCCCCGCATCCTTGCTGTACCTACATAGAAAACTGGGTTTGGAGGTGGGGAAGAAACAGAGGGAAGAAGGGAAACAGGAGCTGCTTTTAGGCTAATTTGGAATCAAAAGGCCACCTGAGACTAGACCCAATGGGGCTTGTGGGGACCCCATACCAGATATTCCTGGTCAGCCCAGGGCATCTGATCTTGTTAATGGGCCAATAAAAATTAGGGGGACAAAGACCAAGCCCTGGCGGCTCAAATGAATCTCCTCTGCAAGAGGGAGCAATCTCATAAAAAGTTGTAACTGAGCAAACGGAGGAACCATTGCATTTCATGAGCTTTAATAGTGCTCGTTAGGTTGGCTTCCAAGGGCTGTGGGACAGGAGAGAGAAGGTCAGACTCATCGCCAGGGCTTGGGAGCAGGCTGGCTTGCGTAGACTCCCCTTGAGGCCCCCAGTGCTGAGCTGAAAGTGGCTGCTCTTGCTACCCTCACAGGCTCCCCAGCCCAGCACGACATCCTGGCTACACAGGCAAGAAGCCCAGGCCTCAAGCACTAATTCTTTCCTGTCGGGGTAGGGAAGGACAGGGACCAAAAGCTTGGGGCAAACCATCTCTGGGCTTGGGCAGGCCACCGGGCTCTGGGTGCCCACATGGAGGCCCCTCCCAGGAACATCAAAAGTCCAGCTCCAGGGCTTCCCTGGTGGCGCAGTGGTTGAGAGTCCGCCTGCAGATGCAGGGGACACGGGTTCGTGCCCTGGTCCGGGAAGATCCCACACGCCGCGGAGCGGCTGGGCCCGTGAGCCATGGCCGCTGAGCCTGCGCGTCCGGAGCCTGTGCTCCGCAACGGGAGAGGCCACAACAGTGAGAGGCCGGCGTACCGCAAAAAAAAAAAAAAAAAGTCCAGCTCCGAAGCTCACAAGCCCCCACTAAAGGATCCCACCATCCCAGAGCCTGACCTGGGACTACCGTCAATGCTGGCCACGCCCCTGACCTCCTCCTTCTTCTCCACCCCAGATGTGTCCACTGCCAGAAAAAGGGAAAACAAAGAGGGCCAGCAGAAAACACATCACCAAACAAGCCTGCCTCACATTGTCCTCTGTGGTCGGCTGGAGCCTGGAGCCTGGAAAAGCCCAGACAGCTCCCTGAGCGCAGCCCCAGGGCTGAGCCTCTTCCCAGGGCAGGGTCTGCCTTCCTTCTCCTCTGCTGCCTCCTCTTTTGCTCCCTCTCCTCCTTCTCCATCTTTCTTTTCCTCTAACTATTATTTCCCTCCCTTGCACTTCTTTTCTTGTCCCCTTTCCCCCTTTCTGCTCTGTTCTCTTCCTGCATCCATGATGAAATAAGAAATCCTGCAGAGTACATAAAGCCCAGAGCATAGAAAGTCAGTTCATGACATGAGCCAGCCATGCTGCTGCCTTGCTTCAAAGTCCTCAGGGTTCCTGGAGCCTATGCAACGAGGTCGACCCCTTAGCACCAGGTGGGAACAGGCTCTTCATCGTCTGGCCCATCCCACCCTTCAGATCTTCCTCCCCACCCCCTCAAATCCTTGTCTCTGGTTGAACCACATTGTTAATTCCCAGTAGACATTCCCCCTCCAAGTCCTTGCTCACCTCGTTTCCACCACTTGGAAAGCCCTTGCCCTCTTCACCCAGCTCCATGTATGGGATTCTATGTATTCTCTGGGGTCGTCTTGAAACCCTCCCCTCTGAGTCGTCCGCAGGCTTCCAGCTGGAATTAATCTGTCTCTTTTGTGCCTTCATTACTGTAGAATTTTATGCTGGCACCTCCGTATTGGGGTATTTACCATGCTCTGCCTTACATTCTAATTATTTAGATGCAAATTCCTCTCTTCTACCTAATTATGAGCTCTAAAAGAGAAACTATGTCATCTTTGAATTCCCACATCCTTTAAGTTCCTGGCACACAGCGCAAAATGAATGTCAAACTCATTAAAAATTGAATCTATGGTTATACAGAAACACACAATTAATTCCACATCTTAACTTCACCGACGTGGGAGTATCTCATTTATAATAATTTCAACTGCAAATTGTTTGAAGCGCTGGGTGCCTTGAGTAGGCTCCCCAAGGTCTGATTTCAGGACTTCACCAAGGACTGGAGGATGGTATGTTAGACGGCGGCACCTACTGGTAAAGGGTAGCATTACAGCTTGGGTCCGCCAGAGAGAAGCAACCGAATTTCTCAGTCAGCCCCAGCAGGACCAGACCAGGATGTGGAGGGGCGGGTGAGGGCAGAAGAGGACTAGAATGAGTTCCGCTCTCTCCTCAGTAGCCCTTAGGCCTGAGTCAAGGTCAGGGCTTGTTCTCCTTCAGAGCACTGAAGCCTCCTGCAGACCAATTTTTGCAAGACCGGGGCGAGACACCAAGGAATCCCAACCTGGCTGATGCCCCTTAGCTTTGCCGAGCCAGCTCGGCGGATGCCTAGGACAGAGGAGAAGTGGTGGCATGAAGAAGGGAGAGCCTCTTAACAAATAAGGGAGGCAAACTTTTGTCAGGGTATCAACACTCAGCATAAGCACACAGCTGGCGAGGATTCCAAGCCCTTCCTTGTTACGGGTTTTCAGCTTCCTCTAAAAGGATTCTCAGTCCTGTAAGGGCCCTCCTTGGAAAATATAATAGAGGCTATTGGGGGAATTGAGTTTTATTTTACAGCAATTCACTTTATGAGTTGGTTCATGAGTACCTTGAACTTTGCCCCAATACCTCCACTCAACCTTTCTTTAATCCAGGATACCCATAGGAATTATAGTGTTAGTTGGAGAGGTCCCCCTCCATCTCTCCATCTTTTCCTCTGGGGAGGGAACCCAGTGGGGATCTGGGGAGGAGAGCTATAAAGTTAGGCAGTTCAGTGAGTGTTCCCATAGCCCCTCTTTTGCCACACCTTTGTTAAGGCTTCAGCTGATAAGTAACGTTTCAACTCACAAAGGACTAATCCTACCACCCCCTCTTACAGGGATATTTATATTTGGAACCCAAGAAACACAAGTTTAGCTCAAAGGAGTTTATCTTCTAATGATGGGATTTGAAGCATCAGTATGAAAGATCTTTGATGAAGGGGTAGAGATGATGAGGGTTCTGCCTCCTGAGTCTGCTTCTCCAAGGTTCAGATGGGGAACTCGCCTGTGTACCTCGCCCCATCCACTTTGGTCCCAGGCCTCTGGGATCATTGATTCTCTCCCCAGTTTCTTGCCTCTGGCCGCTGTATCCAGACTGCCATCATCCAGTTCTCCAAAACTTGAGGAGGTCTTGAGCTCTGACTTGGAAGATTCCAGCCCTGATTCTTTGTCTTCCAGAATCTCAGAGTCTCTGGCCAGAAGAGTCCCCTCCTAGGTCCCCTGCATCTTTGTGATCTCTCTTCAGCCTGGCATCTCCACACTGCCCCTGGTTTCCACGTTGCCCCTCCATTTAACACCCTTTTCTGCCACCAGTCCTTTAGGCAACCCAACTCAGGCTGGTGGGAGGCAGGAAGACAGGTCAGGGATGCTCGACCTCTCCTTGGGATGGATTCCCATGAGCTCACCATTCCTTCACTCATTCATTCAGCGAACATTCACTGAGCAACTATGTGCCAGGCATATGCTTGGGCTGGGGATACAGTGGTGACCACCATGGGTCCTTCCCTCAAATGTTTGCCAGACTAGTGAAAGGAAACAGAGCATTATAGCACAGCACAGCACAGCCAGAGCCGTCACAGGGGTAGGTTTCAAGGACCACTGAGTGCCAAGCCTGTGGGGGCAGTAATAAGACTTCATAAACAAGGTACATTTAAGCTGGATCTTGAAGGGTAGTAGTGGTTTTCCAGCTGGCAAGAACATGTGCCAGGCATGGCATGGCTTGGGTGTACTGGTGGTGAGATCAGAAGAGAGACATGAAATGTCATTGGAGAGGAGCATTCAGGACTGGTACAGAGGGCCATGTATGTCACCTTAAGGAGCTGGAACTTAACCCTGTCAGACAGTGGTCCACGGGAGACACATCGAGTGCTTGGACTGAGGCAGCAGCAAGGGGAGTGGTGAGGGGATGGAGAGTGGAGGGGAGGCGTGAGATTGAGGGAGGTTTCAGAAGTTTCACCCTCAGGACCTGTTGACCTGTTAGATGGGGAAGGAGGAGAGAGTCTTTTCAGATTCTGAGCAATCCAGCTGGGGCTGCTGAGTGGGTTATGGGGCTGTTAACCTCAAGGTGGAGATCAGGAAGAGGACAGGTCAGGGGAAAGTGTTGAGAGGGACAATGTTTGGTTGGGGGTCGGTTCAACTTGAGGTCTTGAGAAATACCAATGGAAATATCTAGAAGTGGGCAAAAATATAGGATGAGTTAGAGATACAGATCTGAAAATTGGAAGTATAGAATTAGAGCTAGAAGGAAAGTTGGGACTAGGGATATACATTTGGGAGTCATCAGCACATTGGTGATAGTTGGAGCCATAATGCCCCACAATGTGGGGCAAACCGTGCACCTACTTTGTGCTGGACCTTCCACACGACCTATCAGTAACCCTCCAACAACCTGCAAGGTCAGAATTTTATCCTCCCATTTTCTAGATGAGGAACTTGAAGCTCAGAGAGGTAAAGAAACTTGCTCAAACTCACTCATTGCTGGGGATGGGATTTAAACTTAGAACCATCTGACCACAAAACCAATATTCTTTCCTCCACCCTTGCTATCCCTGGGTTAGAGTCCCTGGGAAGGTCACGTAGTGTAAGAAGGGAAAAGAGCCAAGCTAGAAGCACGTAAGAGGCCAGTGGAGGGAGAGTGGCTGGCAGGATATTGGGGGAAAGAAAGGATTCCAAGAAGGGAAATGTTCAGAGGCATCTAATGATGCAGAGAGGTCAGGCTAGATAAGGACCAGCGGGCAGCCCCAGATATGGAGATGGGGAAGTCGGCAGAGACCTAGCAGAGGGGTGTTAGAGTGGGCCTGGGCCAGATTGCACAAGGGCGAGGGGTGAAGGAAGCAGGGGAGATGGAGAGCAGGAGTCCTCCTCCTAGAAGTTCAGGAGACTGGAAGGACAAGAGGCAGCAGAGTCTAGGGAAGTTTGTTGTTGCTGCTGTGGGATGCTGCAGGTTACACTGTGTTTACAGGAGAAGGAGATGAGGTGAGGGATTCAGGAGAGGGAGGGGGTAACTGACAGTATCAGCTCCCTGTTGGGGCAAGAGGGGTTGGGGTCCTTGCCCATGTATGTGGGACTGGCCTTAGCCAAAAAAAGGGACCCCTCTCCCAGCAGTGGAGGGAGAGGGGGACAGGAGTTAGGAAGTTCATGCCACATCGCTTCTGGCTTCTCAATGAAACAGGAGTTGAGAGCACTGACTGGAGAAGTAAGGGGGCCGAGGTTGGTGGAGGGGAATCCAAAGTTTGGAAGAGCAGCTGTGTAGAAGGTGACAGAGGAAAGGCTCAGGGCAGTTTGGAGACCTGCCCTGTGATGTGGAGAAGTCTGGAACCACACATCAGTGTTCATGCCAATTGGCAGGTTGGAGATTTTTGTTTCTTTCATGGAAGCAGCCAGGGAGCAGGTGGGGAGGAAGCAGGCGGCAAAGTGACTCAGGTGTGGGGGTGGGCAGGGAGGAAGGGCTGGGCGGACACCGGGATGAGGGGCCAAGGAGGCTGCCCAAGTAGGGAGGCTGGAACAGGTGTGGGCTGTTCGGACCAGGCTACCCCCCTTCCCCACCAGGTCCTGGCAGGACTGCCGGCAGACCTCTCCACAAAGACAAGACCAAGGGCCTTGGAAAAAGTTACTCCTGGAATCCCAGGGCCGGAATAGACTTTGGGAGAGAGTTACTTCCAATCTTCAGCTTATCTGGCCAAATGGCTGCTCAGCCATCCTGGACAGGTGGGAAACAAGGACCAACCAGAGTCAAGCTGTCCACTGACCTAGCATATGCTCCGCCCTTCTTTCGTCTATTTCTTTTATTGTTGTTGTTGTTGTTGTTCTATTCTCTTTTTCTCTCCATCTGTCAATCACTGATTTTTGTTTATATTTCTATCTTGTCCATCTCTTTCTAAGTGTCATCAAGATTCATCTCAAGGGCTTCCCTGGTGGCGCAGTGGTTGAGAGTCCGCCTGCCGATGCAGGGGACACGGGTTCGTGCCCCGGTCCGGGAGGATCCCACATGCCGCGGAGCGGCTGGGCCTGTGAGCCATGGCCGCTGAGCCTGCGCGTCCGGAGCCTGTGCTCCGCAACGGAAGAGGCCACAACAGTGAGAGGCCCGCGTACCGCAAAAAAAAAAAAAAAAAAAATTCACCTCAAATCCCTCCTAATGTCCACAGAGCCTTCTTGGATGATCGACTCCTGTTTCCTCTGACTTTCTCTGGCACTCTGTCTGGATTCCTTGATGTTGCATTCAGATGTTGTTTTGCATATACAAATCTTGCCTTCCTGGTAAGACTCAGGGCATTTGGGGGATTTGCCTTGTGATGTGAAGGTCTGGAATCATACACTGGTGCTGATACACCTCTTTGATCAGGGATCACATTTTCTATTTCTTTTGTACACTCTAGAGGGCCTAGGACAGTGTGTGTTGGGGGGGAGGATATGAGACAAGTACCATATGCCTCTTGACAGAAGGATTCGTGACTGATCAAATCATCAGGAAAAGGGAGAACTGGAAGGGAGACTGGCAGCTCTGAGGTACTGACTAAGGAGCACTGACCCAGGAGTCAGAAGTCAGGGGAGACATGGATTCTGCTTCTAGCTTTGCCTCTGTAATATGTTGTGTGACCGAGGGCAGTCATGTGACCTCTCATCATTAGACAAGTTGATGGCTAAAGTCTTCTGAAATTTTACTCCTGTATGAGCCTCCAGAGTAAGGGTACTGTCCTCTTACCTCTTGTGTGTGAAGGGGCTGGTCTGCCCCAAATGATTAAACTGTAACGGTAGCAAGAATATACTGGTTCTCTGTGTTTTCAGAGGAGGCAGAATAGAGAATGGAGAGGGTATTCACATTTCAGAGCCAAGCCTGGGCCCCAAGTCCTGGCTTTGTCCCTTCTTAGTCGGTCATCTGGGCAGGTTGACCTTACTTTAGCCTCAGTTTTCCCAACAACAAAATGAGGATAACAATTCTTGCCTGATCAGCTAGTGGTGGAGTGCCTGGCACAGAGAAAAGCACTGAGTAAATGGTAGCATGAGCTCTAATTTGTGTCTCAGTGTGTCTGTGCCTTCTTAAGGCAGGGTAGGAGGTGCAAGGTGGTTCGGAAAGAGGGGTTCCGGAGCTACTCTACCTGGTAGGTAAGTTTCCTTCCAACTTTCCAATTTGGAAGTGCTGCTGACAAGGGCAGTGTGCTGGAATGCATGGCATTTTTGGAAACTTTTCAGTAGGAATGTGTGACAGACAGGAACCTATGGAGGGTGGTGAGACTCGAGCCCAGTTAGCCGCACTCATACCCAGCTGCATCAAACTCTGGCCTGGGACAAGACTGCTCCTTCCCAGGCACTACTATACCTTTACTATCAAACACTTGTGGTCTTTGTTCCTTCTGAGAAGTAGTGGAAATAACAATAGCCACCACCTATTGAATGTCTACTATGTGCCAGGGCTTTTCCATTCATTATCTCATTTAATTAACACCATAACCCTATGAGGTTTTTATTCCTTTTGTCATAAGAGAAAACTGAAGCTCACTGAGACTGAGTAATTTATCTGAGTCACACAACTGAGATTTGAACTGCAGTTTTATTTTACTCTAAGGCCCATGTAGTTAAACAGTGATTTATGCCTCACTTATGAGGTTGTATGAGCCTATCCATTTTCTAGATGAGAAAGCTGAGGCTCAGAGAAATGAAATAAATCACCCAAAATAGAACCTGGGGTAGTGTTGAACTTGGGGTAGTGTTGTTTCAATATGTACATGTTCTCCGTTAAGACTATAATTTCCTGTCAAGATAGAAGCACTGGCTTCATTTTACAGATGGGGAAGCTCAGGAGCAGAGAGAAAAAGCAAAGCCTCATGGAAGGAGAGTTGGCAGGGGAGGTGAAGTCCCTGAATGTGACAGAGCCCTGGCAGAGGTGTCCTTACAAGCAGGATCAGAACCAAGATGTATTGGCTATGGGCCCCCCAACCCCATCCTCTCCCTAGACATTTGCAAGAGAAATTAGAACCAAGTGAATGTCAGAGGTCTCCCTGAAGGAAAGTAAAGCCCCAGAGCAAACTGCCGCCTGAGGTGAGTGTGGGAGGCCTAGAGAACGCAGGGATGTTTTGCCCCCGCCAGTATGGCGTGTGCTGCTGCTTTTGTAGTAGCGCTTGCACGAGCCATCTCATTATTCCTTCCTTGTCATCTTCCTGAGTCCCTATCCGGTTGTGAGTCCCTGCAGAAGTGAACAGGGCATAGGGCAATGTGACCCGCACCCCAATTCACAGTACCCTGGTGATATAAGACTGTTTCTGCTCCTATAGAATCCTCTGAAGGGCTGAGGGTACCAGATTGGATGGTGGGGAGCTGGGCAGGGAACTGCCTCTTCTGCCCAGATGTGGAGTAAACTCACCTTCCTAGAGGAGCAGAGGAGACGAACACAGGAAAATGAGGGGAAAAAAGGAAACTAGAGTCAAAGACACTGAGCCTCCCAGAGATACAGTGGCTAAGGTGAGGCCCACCACTCTCCCGCCACCGCTCCCCACCAAGCCAGGTCAATGTTCACATTCAGAGGACCAGGAAATCATGCTGAACTGGAGAGAAGGTCTGAGTTAACCTGTTAATCAGCCCATACGGAATCCTCAATGCCCACCTCACCTGTGGTTTAGAGGGTGGGCAGGAGCCCTCCTCCCTAGGGACCCAGAGGACCTCACACCAGTGTCCAAAGCAAGGCAGAGACAAAGCAAGCACAGTGCAATCTCCCTTCCCTGCCTTGGGGGAGCTAATCAGGCTCTGTGCCCCCATGTTGATCTGGCACCGTCTGGCAACCTCCAATTCTTTTTCTTTCTTTCTTTTTAACCACTTTCCTGTTTGGGGCAGAGAGGATGGCAGGTTTGCACTTGTCCTCTAGCCCTATACATAATTGGTGGCAGCAGGCAAAGCTGCTTCAAGGGGAGGGGTTTGCCAATGTAATGAAGGAGGGAGGGAGTCCTAGAGTGACAGGGCTGAAAGGGACTTCAGAGATCATCTGACCCAACCTTTTGTGGCCTCCACACCATTCCCATGGTCTATGTGCTCCCATCCCAACCGTCATCTCTCATGCCATGCAGTGGTTCCCAAGGCCTCCTTCCCCAGGCTTCTTAAGGGCACTGTCTCCTTCCTGAGCTAACCTGCCATCTTGTTTTCTAGATGAGGATACGGAGGCCCACTGAGGTGTGACTTGCCCAAAGGTAATCTTTGTCCCAGGATAGAACCAGGATGAGAAACCCAGATGCCCAAGTCTGTTTGCATCCTCCTACTTTTCCACTGGATCGCTAGGGGAGGAAGGGCTCAGTTCTTCTCCCTGGGGGTTAAGGAAGCTTCTGACAAAGCAGAGCTGTCACCCCAGCTGATGTGGGCTGTCAATGTCAAGGGTCTAAGAACTGAGTTATTTTCAGGGGGAGCCCGGTCATTGTCCCTTCCTCCTGGGTACCCTGAGGGCTCTCTGAGGTTAGTCTGTGTCCCAAAGGTCTCTTCCCTGCAGAAGACTGGCTCTGAAGCATAAGTAGCTGGCTGGGGCCTGGCAGTCTCATTCTGACCAAAGCTCCATACTCCAAGAAAGCTCTCACCACCTTTCAAGAGGTCCTTCATCTTTCCGCTAGAATGGAAGGAGAGAAGATGCAGAGCTGGTAAATGCGTCAGGAGGTGTTGTCCACGGTTCAGGGACACTGCTCCTTTGGCACACTTTGCCCCTATTTTTAAAAATATCGTTTATCTTTCCTTTTCTGCTCCTGCAAGTTGGAAGGATGAAGGCTTAAGAATGTTCTGGTGGGGACCACATCTTGAAGGTGGGAGGGCAGGTATGGAGGAGAATGTTGTGCCTATCTTTGGGTCTCTGTGTTTACACACATAGGCAGATTTCTGCGTGTTAGCCTTTGCCCCTGTGCTAAGCGCATGTGACTGTTTTTTATACATAAACCCAGGTCTGTGCGGGTAGGGTGCCGGGTGGGCTCTCTCCGAGGCCTTAACTGAAAGGGAGTCTGCCCTGGAGCTGGCAGTTTCAGCTGGGGAAAGGCTACTTTCTTCTTGGTCCTCAATTAAAGTGGACTCGGCACTACGAATTGGGGACTGAGTCCTGAGGGTGTGGGGTCTGTGGTGGAGGTGCGAGTTGGGAGGGCGTAACTCGACCCGCTGTCGGAGCCGCTCTCAGTTTTTCGAGGTCCCGTGTGGCTGTGTCCCGCGTGTCGGGCTGTGTCGGCGAGCGAGCCTGAGTGCCCGTCCGGTCTAGCCCAGCCTCCCCGACACCCTTCACTCTCTTTGTCTCCTGTTGTAGGTGTGAGTGCAAACCTGCGTCGCACAGCCCTCATCGCGTGCGAGCGCGGGGGCGCACCCTAGCTCCCCCACTCTTTCCGCCGGTAGACAGGACGAGCCGGAGCCGGGTGCTGTTTGGTCTGGAGCCGAGCGGTGCTTGCATTGATCCATTGATTGTGCGCGGTCTGCGCCTGACCTCCCTGCTCCCGGGGAAGCCGTCTCCATGGAGACCGGGCCCGCTCCCCCAGCGCCGGATTGTAAATTCCTGCAGGCAGCGGCCCGGCAGCCTGGGGAGGGGGCCGCCGCGCCCGGGCGCGCAGGGGGAGCGGCCGCCGCGCCGAGGCCCCATTTGAAAGAAAAAAGGGCACGGAAAAGGAGGTGGTGGAGGAGGAGGGGGAGGAGGAAGAAAACGAAAAGGAGCGAGGAGAGGAGGAGAAAGAGGAGGAGGAGGAGAAAGGCGAAGAAAAAGAGACGGAGCCTGAGAGAAGGAGAAAGAGCGAGGGAGGAAGAAAGAGAGGCAGAAAGGGCGTGTTTCTGGCGCTGCGTTTCCCCTCCCCTTTCTCAGGTCCCTCGCTCGGGCTCTGCGCGCTCTCCGCTGCAGCTCTCTCCAGACGAAGCTGGGAATTGGGTGGGATTATACGGAGCAGCCCCGCCGCCGCCGCTAGCGGAGCCGGGCTTGGAGAGGGCGGGGGCTCCCCTCCGTCAGCGGCGCCGGGCGCCCCCAGCCTCGTCCCTCTCTCCGCCTCGCTCTCCCCGGCGTCGGGCCGGGAGAAGCCGGCAGCATCGGGAGCCTCTCGCCAAGGGCGCCACGGTCCGCGCCCCGCGCCCGCACCCCCCGGCCCGGCCCCGGCGGGGCACCCCCTCCCCTTCCCCCTCCGGCGCGAGGGGGCCCGGCCCGCTTCCGCCCTCCCCGGGCCGCGAGACCGGCCCCGGCCGCCCGGCCGCCCGTAGCTTCAGCCATGGGCTCGGGACGCGTGCCCGGGCTCTGCCTGCTAGTCCTGCTGGTCCACGCCCGCGCCGCCCAGCACAGCAAAGCCGTGCAAGGTAAGGAAGGAGGGGCGCGCGGGCGCCGGGCTGCCTGGGCTGCAGGGCCCGAGGGCGGGGGCGCGATTTCCGAGGGGCAGGGCAGGTGCTGGGAGGCGTGCTGCTGTCAGGAGCGGGCACTGTGCACCCGCACTCCTCGGCTGGGGGCCTGACCTCTGGGCGCTGCGCCCCAGGCGAAAGGCTGGAGGAGCCAGGGGCGGTGCGGGTGAGTGAGAAGTTTGGGGAGCCCTGGGCAGAAGTGACCACGCATCTCAGAATTCTGCCTGACTTCATTGTCACCCCAGCATCTTCCAAAGACTTCTTGTCCTCCAGAAGTATGAGAGAGAATCTTCTCTCCTCTCAAACATTGTCAGAAAACTTAAGTTCTGGCCTGGACAGACTGAAAGAATGAAAACTTTTTCAGCCATGCTATATTTCTTCCCCTCGCCCCCAGTCTTCAAAGTTAGACAGAAATTTCGAAGTTGTCTTATCAGAAAAATGTTAAACAAAGATAGGATCTTTTAAGGAAAACCAAAAAACCAACTGTCTCCCTCTGGATGGTAGGGGGCTGAAGAAGAGAAGAAAATTTCTGTGACTCTGGCTCCCGGCAAGAATGTCGCATTTCTGCCTGTTTGGGGGGAAATCTCTTTCGTCTTGCATGGCTTTCATTTCTTATCATAATATTTATTTATTAAGGCCTTGGGTTTCCAATTCCATTTAAATCCAGGTCAGAATTGCATTAAAATAACAAAGTAAAATTCCAGGCTGGGGAGCTCTGACAGATCCCTCTAGGAATTAGAGAGAGACAGGGAGGCCCTCCCGCCCCCATCCCTGACCCCAGGCTCATTGCCTGGCCAGTCCCAAGGCTGTGCTGGCAGAAACCAGGCTGGTGGGCTACAGTTCTCTTGGGGACAGACTCCCCTCCCCCTTGACCTCCTGCTGCACCCTTCCCCCATCGAGTCCTCACCCAGGAAGAGATTTATATGGACAAAAAGAAAATTCCTCATGCCACAGCTTTGCCCAGGAGAATATGATTCTGCCTATTGTCCTAGGGGCTTCTTGAAGCCAAGTTGGGGTGTGGAGGTGGCTGGGCCACCAGGGAAAGTTGAACTTGGGAGTTGGGGAAGTCTGAGTCTCTGGCAGTCGGGTCGCTGTGTCCTGGAGTCTGAGCACTTGGCTCGTAAGCTGCTCTGTGTCCTCGATGGGCTCCCGCTCTCTTAAAAGGAAGGTGCTATATCAGTGCCATCCTTTTCTCCCCAAGCACTGCCTCTTCAACTACCCCCTTCCTCCTCCAACCTGTCCTTTAACAGAACCCAAACACTAGAGACCCTTGGCTGTCAAATACCAGACCCCACCCCCACCCCTTCCAACCCCAAACTGCCTCTTCTCTAGTCCTGGTTCCAGACAGCCCACTACCACTGCCACCCCCAGGCTGGGAGTAGCCCCTCTCCCACCGTGGATTTGCTTGTGTTTTCATAAACAAAGGTGGTTTTTGTAGTGCATGCTGACTTACTCATAACATGGAATTAGCTAGGGAGTTTAGTCTGAAGGAAGGAACAGATTTCATGCAGTAATCTAGAGACGAGATAAGGGCCTCTTTCAAGTTGAAGCCAGTGTCTGTAGTGGCCTAGTGAGGCCGGGGCCAAACGGAGGAGCAAGCAGTATATTCAGGGGCGGTTTGTGGGGCAGATGGAGACTCCGAGAAGGGACAGGTGCCGTCAAGCCAAGGCTTTCAAGCCTGAGAGATCAACCTATCCTTCAGGGACAGAGGGACTCAGAATCTCTCGGAGGTACTTCAGGGCTCCCTCTTGCATTTCATCCTGCTGCTGCTGTGGGAAATGTAGCCAGAGCGGAGGCCCTGCCCTCAAGGAGCTTACAGACTATAGTTTTGCCCACTGCTTATCTCACATTCGAGCCACACTTGCTCTGCCTGGGCTGCAGTTAGCTTCACATCTTCCTTCTGATCCCTGAGTCTAGCTGGGCGTAGATTCCAAGCCTGTCGTTTCAGCTACCTTTAACCCTACTATTCAGGAAGTTTATCAACCTGGTCTTCTAGAGTTGCCTCACAACAGGTTTGCTGGTATAGGGGGACATCTCTGGTCCCAAATCTACAGGCCAGTGTTGCAGGAAGGACAAGTATTGACCGGGCAGGGCAGCCTTATCCATAGACGGTGCTGTGGACATTCCTTGCTCTCAGACATATCTCCAGGGTATCACCAGTGCCAGAAGGTGTGCTTTGAATGCCACATGCTTTTAAATGAAGCTCTAGCAAGTCTTTAAAATACAAATAACCTTGGCAAGTATCTTGCCAAGAGTTACTATAGCACTGGGTATATCTGGGCCTCTGTCCCTTTCCTCCAGAGATTCACCAGGGGAGAACCAAAGTGGTGTGGAATGGAGAGGAGGGGAGGGACACAGAAGGGAACCCTGAGTATGCAGGTGTGTGTGTGTGTGTGTGTGTGTGTGTGTGTGAGTGTGTGAGGTTTACCATGATCACCCACAGGTGACATAGCTGGTGTATGTCTCTGTTGTGAGTTAGTTGTTAAGCATGTATACAGATGTTTTTAGTGTCTTTGAGAACTGTGTGTGTGACTGGGAATGAGTGAGCATGAGGGTACATGATTTTGAGTGTTTTTCAAGTGCCTGTCTGTGTATTTTAAAGTAGACAGACTGGATAACCAGGATAATTGTTAACTTAAAAGCATTAATTTGCTTTGTTTTTTTTGAGGGGGGTGGTGGTGTGCAGCAGTGGTTAAAAAGACCTAATCCTTGCATGGGGCTCAGGTTACAGCTGAATGAAAAGGTCTCCTGGCCTCCTGGGGAAAACTTGTCCCCAGGGCCGGCTGGGAGAGCCAGCCTGGCCATTTAGTTTACCTGGTTGTTTCCTCTCCTCATCAGGGATAGAATTTTGATAAAGTCGTATATTTAGAGCTTCCAAGTAACACCATCCCTGCGACTGAGAGCGTTCATCTGGCAGCAGACAGTGTCTCTCTGTCTCGATGCGTCTCTCCGGGTCTCTGTCTGGGTGTATGTGTGTGTGTCTCTCTCTTTCCCCCACGCCTCTCTTCCTCTTTAATGTGGCTGTTTCCTCTCCTCCCCGCTTCCCTGGGCTCCTGTGGCCGGCTCTTACAGTGAGGGGACTGTTCCTCCTAGCCCCTCCCTCCAAAATATGAAATGAAAACCATAACGGTGTCAGCGGGTGAGGGTGGCCCCGTGGGCAGCCGGCTATTGCCCGTGCCCCATCCAGGCCACACTGGGGAGAGAGAGGGAGAGGCAGCCTTCACTCTTGCAGCCTGATCTTCCCTTTAAGCCTGACCCCCACCCCTCATTTTTCCAGAAGGGTGGAGAGGTGGGGGTGGACTGCTTAGAAATTCCTCAGGAATCCCTTTGACCTCTCTTCTCTCAGTGACATGTCCTCTAAGGGGGTGGGGAGAGCCTGGAGCCAGGGGAGAACTTTTCCCCTTCTCACCCTTCATCTCCCGAGTCTCTGCAGGGTGGAATGAGAGAGAGGGGACTAGAAGACACCGAGGCCAGAATTACTACAGGCAGAGAACGAAGAAAGTTATCAGCACCCCTAAATGAGACTGTTTCCTGAAACCTTCAGGAATCAGAGCACATGAGAACCGGTTTGAGATGTAAGCGGCTGGGACCTGTTGTAAAAGGAGCCGGCCCTGGGTGTGAGTTTGGGAATGCGCGGTGTGCACTCACTGGGGCGTGTGAGCGTGCGTGTGCATGACTCAGGGTGTGTGAGTGTGTGTCTGTGCTCTGGTGAGAGGGAAAAGGAAGCAGGCAACGTGCATTTTGTTTTCATTGGAGAAGTAAAGAAGTGGAATGGCTAGGTCCCGAGCCTTGAACTGAGCATGGGGGAAGGGAATGGATGGCTTCAGACCGTCTTGAGAAGATGGAGGTAAAGAGCTTGCTGCCTGAACTAACCCCAGTCCCTACCCCCGGCTCTGGTCCCTGCGTGTCAGGGTGTGGGCCTCCTTTGACGTCCCATACCCCTAGCACATGACCACTCATAAGAAAGAGTCCCTGTCAGGGCTGGAAACTGCAGAGTTACTCTGAGGCTGGCGGTACCCACAAGAGGCCCAGACCTGGGGACAGCTTCTTCAGGCTCAGTTATTAGACAGGAGTCTGGAAACAGAGGGACTGCCGGTCCTTGGGGGGAAAAGTGATACAACTGCCAACCCAGGGATGTTTGAGGGGTAGAGGAGCTAGCTGCCTGCACTAAGTGGGAACGTGGACCCTCCCCTCCTCGTCCCCTTTGGCCCCTCTGTCACCAGACTGGCCACTCTCTTCTTTTCATGCCCACATACTGCTAGCCCCAGATGGCACAGGGTGGGAAGTTTGGTAGGTACCAGTGGCTTTAGGTAAATGCAGAGCCCGAGGGTTGGGGCCTCTGAGGAAATGACTGAAACTCTCTTCCTCACTTATGAAATGGACGAGAGTATCAGTAGGGTCCCTTTCAGCTCTGAGATTATGCATCTCTTCAAAATCCTTCCTGCTGAAGGTGGAAGACACTATAGCAAGCCCCAGTCCTGCAGCTGGGGCTCCCCAGGCTTCTCACCTGAATCTCATGCCTTTTTCTCCCTGGGCCCTGCTTCACTCTCTCCTGCCTGAGTCTATGTCATGTGGCTACTCTTCTGTTCTTCACCCCCACCCCCACTTTCCTGGGGCCTCACATACCTGATAGCTCTTACCGTGTCCTTAAGTGGGGTATTTCCCCCTGGAAACAGCCCCTGCAGGACACGTGTGTGTTTCTGTGTGTGCGAAGGTACGTGTATCCAACTGCATTGGGAAGTAGAGCTGAAATGTTTGTGTCCTGGGAACTGAGTACTCTCTGGGCAAGGCCCCAGGGCCCCAGTTCTTGCCCCACACCATATAGTCTCAGTTTCCAAGACTAGCTCTCTCTATTGTGCTCCAACCTAGACATCTCCCCTTTTCAGACCAAGGCACCGTCTTGTAGTTGCCATTGGATTTTGCAATTTGGCCCTACAGGCAGAATGATGCCCCTTAAATAGGGTGTGGTGGCCCTCACTCTTACCTATGGTTTCCCTGTGGCTAGAACCATAGCCCTAGAGATCTGTGGGGTTTGGATGTCAGGTCCTCAGGCCAGGGGCTATCTGCCTCTGGTCACTGATGGTAACAGCTGAGGACAGACCTGGGCAGGAGCTGCTGGGCTGGAGAGAAGATCCAGAATAAGGAAACAGATCTAAGGAATCCCTCGGAGAGGGTGGAGTGTCAGGATATGTGGGCTTGGGGAGAACTGAGAGAAGGGGGGCGCTTAAAGGGTAGACCCTGGGGAGCAGGTTTACAGAGAGGACGTTTTTACAAGTTTCTAATTATATTTATTTGGAGTTTTCCTCTGGCGGTTTGAAGCTGTTAACAGCAGGAACCTGTATCCCTGGTGTTTGTTTTTGTTTCTAACCAGCTGCTTCGCCCAGCCTAGTGAATCCAAGGGCAGGAGACACCTGCCCGCTGCTGCACTGCCCACCCCTTCCTCACTGGAACTCTGTCTGCTCCCACCATGGTGCAACCACCCTCCTTCGCGGCCCACACACAGCCCTGCCCTCCTCCCTGCTGCCCCCATGCCCAAAGCCTGGGAGCATCTGTATGCCTACTGCTGACTTACTCCCAGGAACATCCGAATGTCAGTTCCAGGCCATTCCGTGGTTCCATAGTGGACGCTTGCTTCATGCTGAACTAAGTGCTGAGTCGGGGTGGGGATGGGCGGGGGGGCGCGATGACAGCTAAGGCATGATTCCTCCCTCATACGTTTATAAAATACATTGTATACTGAGAGAGCACCAGACTGGGAGTCAGAAAACCTGTGTCCTGGCTGTGCACTAGCTGTTTTCTCTTTCCCAAGATACTGTCTCTGGGCGTGTTCCTCATCGATTCAGTGAGAGACAGGACTGTTTGAGAACCACATGAAATGGCCTACATGAAAGAACTTTGCGTGCTTAATGGAATTATACATCATCTGACATCATCACTGTTTATCTTGTTATTTTTTCCCATCAATTTGGAGAGAGAAGACTGATCATCATGAAAAGGGAATGTGTCTCAGCCCACGGCCTGACTCCCTCCCCGGTATTCTGTTCTTGCCTCCCCACTGCCACTACCCTCTACCCTACCCATCCTCTAAACACCTCTGACTCAGGGTTGTTGGTTTAGTCCACACTGAAAGGGAGAAAATTCTTGTCCATTTAGGGGTACATTCAATTAAGCAAGGAGCTGGATTAGGAATAAGATAGGACACTGTCAAGTTCAGCCCTGCACCTCTCCAGTCACCAAGCGCCAACTGCTTTTCCTGGCTCTTCAGTTGAGCAGGCTGAGCTTGTAGGAGAGGGAAGCGTACTTTTTTTAAAAAGAACAAAATACTCTGTCTCCTCTCCTTAGGGTCGTCTGTGTGGTTTCCTGGACTCTCTCCAAGCCTGTTCATCCCTGACTAGGCTTTGTCCAGGCTGAGGATGGGCCCAGGCTCCAGCTGAGGTCACAGCCCAGTTCCAAATTGGGAAGACAGCCTGAGAAGCCGGAGCTGGGATGCCAGGCTCCAGCATGTGCACATACGGGTACCTGCATATGAGCAGATATGCACATATGCAGGTACACATACGTGCACATGCTGCAGGTTAGGGTGTCATGGCCAAAACCTGAGCT
This sequence comes from Grampus griseus, assembly GCF_964374135.1. NCBI lineage: Eukaryota > Metazoa > Chordata > Mammalia > Artiodactyla > Delphinidae > Grampus > Grampus griseus. The sequence continues at coordinate 38,370,166 of NC_139004.1, read as the reverse complement.
GGTTCTACTCTGGATGTTACTTGGATGTGGGAGGCAACATGGAAGAAAGGAGAGGGGAACTGACCAGGAGCAGCAATGGAACGTTGGCCCCTGGTGCCCTGTCGTGAAGGTGTTAGCACTGAGGCTGGGGGACGTCTATCTGACAAGGATACTCTGAAGAGATGCCTGAGTAGTCCCAAATAGCATCTGAAGACCCTGAGGACCTGTGTATTCTATAGGATTCCCTCTTATACTAGATTTGTTGGTCCCATCTCTTCTGGCTTCAGCATGACCAAATAGATGTCTTTAAGTGGGTATCTTACCATTTCTGAGTTACCAGTCTCCCTACCCTTAACTTAAAACTAAATTTCTTGGGACTGTCTTCTACCCAGAACAGTTGTGGGGTTACAGGAGAGAAAAGAAGTTTTTTCTCTGCAGTAACACAGAACAGAAAGGATGCCACAGTATGGACCTCATCCACTCACCCACCAACCCGTCCATCTATCCATGCATCCATCCATGCATCTGTTTAGCAAATATTTACTAAATGCTTTTAATATATTAGTGTGTCTTGATGAACTGGTTTGCAAGGCAGAAATAGAGACACAGATAGAGAACAAACGTATGGACACCAAGGGGGGAAGCGCGGGGACGGGGCAGGGGGCATGTGTGGGATGAACTGGGAGATTGGGATTGACATATATACACTAATATGTATAAAATAGATAACTAATAAGAACCTGCTGTACAGCACAAGGAATTCCACTTCTCTGTACAGTAGAAACTAACACAACATTGTAAAACAACTATACCCCAATTAAAAAAAAATGTATACATATATATACATATATATTAGTCTGTCTTGTTCGCTGATGAATGCCCAGCGCCTAGCACAGTGCTTGGCATGTTGCAAATGCTCAATAACTGTTTGTTGAATGAATATGCTCAACTCTATTCTAGCTGCTATACAGGTTTCAAAGATTCAGAAGCCATGGCCTCAGGGAGCTCAGAGCTTCCATAGGAAGATAATACACAGGAACCAAAAGTTAAATAATGGTGTAAGGTAGCATGTAAGAGGCATCACAAGATAGCGATTGGTCAGAGGATGAGAGAACCTGACAGTAAATGCCTTCAGAGTTAAAGAGAAAGAGTAAATTAGAGAAAGCTGCACCAGCCAAAGGTAGCTTCCCAGCAGTGGCACCTACACTCGGTCCTCAATGATGGGTGAGGCATTTCAAGAGAGAAAAATAGAGGAATGAGGTAGACACAGCAAACATCCTGGGCTATCCTGGCTGGGCAAGAAGGATGCCACAGCCATGTGGGCGCATGACACCAAGCAGGCTCCTTTGGACCTTTGCAATGGGCCCAGCAAATTTGTCCACAACTACCCCCAGCCCCTCTGAGTAGTAAGGTGACAACTGTAGTACGTAAAGATGGGGTAGACTCTACCTACGGGCATCTGCTTCTCTGCAGCCTGCATTCCTGCTCATTTGCCCTGGTTATTCCAGAGCTGGACCTGGGCAAAATTTTGAAGCAGATAAAGTGTTTATTTGGGGGTCCTCCTGCTTCCCTTTTAGGGTACACTTCCCCATCCTCAGAAGGGAATCTTAATGCTTAAGCCTGTGTTGTAATAATCCACATTTTCTAGTCTGTCCTCTAACCCTCATATCCCCCACCTCATCCCACCCCTCCTCCCTGTTTAGCAGAATTTATGCAGTGCTCTGTTAGGTGCTGAAGCAAATCCAGAAGAAACGTCAGATGGTGCGGGGGAAAGCTGCTGCCGTTACAGACCTGTGCATTCATGCCAGGAGAAGGTGAGGCAGGGAGGTCTTGGCTCGTCTGTGGTGTCTTTGCAGCCACCACTCTCCCCTGATTCAGCTTGTGATCCAGGCCAGTGCCTGGGTTGGGGGAAAGGGCACAAAAGGACAGCCTTTACAGAGGATTGTGGAGGGCAGCTTTTTGGTTCCCAACTGGCCTCTCACCCACTGCACCTGCTGCTTGGGCAGTTCCCAGCATGGGCAGAGTAGGCAGTGACACAGATACCTTTAAGGATATGTCTCCCCCAAATTCCCTGTACCATCACGTGCTCCCCTAGTGCCGCATCTCCCCACACCAGGCTTCAAATGGGGCTTTGGTAAGGGGAAGGGGGAAGGGGAGAGGGGTTCAGAAAGGATACTGGGGAGAAGGTTGGAGAGAAGGAATAAAATAACGACCTTTATTGAGCATTTACTGTATGCCTGTACTGCAGTGCTAAGTACTTGATAAGTATTAACTCATTTGACACTCATGGTGGCCCCATGAGGAGGTGCTGTTATCATTATTCCCATCTACAGAGGAAGGAGCCGGCAAGTTCAGAGGCTGGCCCAGGACCACAAGGACATGCATGCAGCTGGCATTTGAACAGACACAGTATCACTCCAGAACCCCTTTTCTCAAACATTCTGTCATGTTGTTGCCCCTGGTCTCTTCCCAGCTTGGGCAAATAGTCTATCACATTATCTGAGTTGGGAAAGGAAGACAGAGAGCAGTCCAGACTCACCCTGGAGATCCTGATGCAGCTGGTCTAAGAGAGTGCCCAGTCAGTCACATTTTTTAAAATTAATTAATTAATTTATTTATGGCTGTGTTGGGTCTGCGCGTGGGCTTTCTCTAGTTGTGGTGAGCGGGGGCCACTCTTCATTGCGGTGTGCGGGCTTCTCATTGTGGTGGCTTCTCTTGCTACGGAGCAGGGGCTCTAGACGCGTGGTCTTCAGTAGTTGTGTCTCGCGGGCTCTAGAGCGCAGGCTCAGTAGTTGTGGCACACAGGGTTAGTTGCTCCGCGGCATGTGGGATCTTCCCGGACCAGGGCTCGAACCCATGTCCCCTGCATTGGCAGGCGGATTCTTAACCACTGTGCCACCAGGGAAGTCCCCAGACAATCACATTTTTTAAAAGGTCCCCTGGGAATCCCAGGGTGCAGCCACTGGTCTAAACCAATTCCTGCCCAACAGTATCACCTGGTTTGTCAGGCCAGCTAGTAAACACCTGCACCCTGAGAGAATGAAGTAAGATGAGACTGTGCGCATGGGTGTTGAAGGGATCCCTGCATGGACAAATTGGGGGTGGGCACATGTGGGGGGAGCTCTGAAAGAACTGGCAAAAGGAGACACTGGGTATAATTTGGGCCCCTACTTCAGAGCTCTGTTTTAGGCTTGTTCTGCTTCAAAAGATTCCATCCAAGTAATAATTCCATCCTCAGTGAGTGACCAGCCAAGTGAGGAAAGCTGAACACGCCACACAAGATGGCTTTAAGTATTAGCAGAGCAACTCAGTAATAGCTGCAAGTGAGCTGAGGCAAACCGAGTCCCCTAGGACCTGGAACTTACCAGGAATAGGGCTTACCAGGAAGACAATTTTTGAGCCAGTTTTGGGAAGCTGGGAACAGTGTGGCTACAAGAAAAAAGAAAGGACTGCATTTCAAATGTGAAGAATGAGATGTGTGAATGCGTGAAAAGGGGTAGAATGGTTTAGGTGTTGGAGAGGGATAAGTATTATGAGCAGGGAATGAGGGGGAGGGGTAAGATGGCAGGAAAAGCCCAACTGCCTGAAGGGTCAAAAGGTCCTGCCAGGAAGCCTGGGTTTGCTGCAGTCAGCACAAGGATCCACTCTGTAGTACCGGTGAGCATTGAATCAGAGGCAAACGGAAGAACTCGGAGCCCAGCCTGATGTAGACTGTTGTAAAGCCCCAGCTGATTCAGAGACAAGCATGTACCTCTGAGATGGCCCTAGAGGAGGAGCTTCCAGATGAGTTTCCAAGTTGTCCTGGCCGCTGGGGAAGGGATGGAGAGACACAGAAGGGGAAGGGATGGAGAGACACAGAAGGGGAAGAGGGCTCAAAGCAGGATGAACAGGATGATTATTAGTCACTGGCATTGCCCAGTGCTCTGTACCTGCTAAGACTCACAAGGGTTACCACAGGGAAGGGGGTGATCAACCAGTCCCTTTGCCTCCGGGGGACCCAATAAGAACATCTAAAACTTTGGATTCCATTCAAATATTAGAATTAGTTGTTAAAAGATATTTTCCCCAACATGGAGGGCATGTGCAAATGTGGGGACAGAGAATAAGGACTTGGACCTCCGAGTGCCTGGTCTTTCTTCATGCATTTAACCGCACTTGAAATGTCCTTTCCCCTTCTAACTGTCTAATGGTTACCCAACTTCCAAAACTCAAACTTGAGTCCCACTCCTCAGGGAGTTTTTTTGGTCCACTCGGGCCCAGGGTATCCCTTATTCAGAACTCGTAAAGCAGTGCTGTCCAGCAGAACCTCCTGCGATGTTGGAAATGTTCCACACCTGTGCTATCCACTGTGGTAGCCGTTAGCCACGTATGACTGTTGAGCACTTGGCCTGTGGCCAGGACAACTACAGAACTGAATTTTAAAGTAATTTAAATTTAAATAGCCACATGTGCGTAGTGGCTACCATCTTAGCACAGTCATAGAGCACCTGTTATCTGAATCAGTGATTTAATAATTATCATCTCAAGCTTCTGATACTTTATTAGGTACTTTACACAAATTATCTCATCAGCTGTTCACAGCCTCTAATGAGAAGGGATTATCGTCCCCATTTTAAAGAGGAACAAATAAGAGAATCAGAAAACACGCCCTAGAGAGTGGTAGGGCTGGATTTGAACCTGGGACTGGCTGATTATTGTCTTTCTACAATAGGACGTTTCTTAGTACCATTTTCTCTTCATCAGTTGGACAAACTGATTCTCCATGCAGCGTCTTTTTTTTTTTTTTTGCGGTACGCGGGCCTCTCACTGTTGTGGCCTCTCCCGTTGCAGAGCACAGGCTCCGGACGCGCAGGTTCAGCGGCCATGGCTCACGGGCCCAGCCGCTCCGCGGCATGTGGGATCTTCCCGGACCGGGGCACGAACCCGTGTCCCCTGCATCGGCAGGCGGACTGTCAACCACTGCGCCACCAGGGAAGCCCCATGCAGCCTCTTACTATCTACACAGGTCCCTCTTGCCCTGTCTCATTAACTAGAATTGTATGCCCCCTCTTCTCCATCCATTCACTTTGGGATGACTTCCTAGGGTGAGCTAGCAGGCAGATACCAAGACTGCAGAGCCTGAGGGAGGGGGAGACTAAGTGTGAATTACAGCAATTAGATCACTGGGCGTGGTGGACTGCTGCAGAGGGGTCAAAGAGTTGGAGAGTAGAGTGCAGAGCCGAATAGAAGCCCAGAAGATTTGAGGCAGGTGTTTGGGGGCACTCTTCCAAATTTCAGTTCCCTTCTTAGCCCCAGGAAGCCTTAGTCCTACCCCGGAAGTTCTTGACATCAAAAAGAAAAGAACAGTTAACTGTTTCAAGCTAGGACTCATGGGTGTTTATAAATGTGAGCAATTACTGATCCACTCATTCATTCATTCAATAAAAAATATATCAAGCACCTTAAGGATTTGGATTCAATAGGTCAGCAGTCAGGCCTAAGAATCTGCATTTTAACAAAAGCCAAGCAATTCTGTGACCCATAGATCACACTTGGAAGCTATGATCTTGATTTCAAATCCCGTTTCTTTACTTGCAGTTTGCTACACTACCCTGGGTTTCCTGGTTCACAGCTAGAAGTTGTCTCTTCCTCCTCCGATCTTCCCTTTAATGGAGATTCTCCAGCCTGGCCGCATATTAGACTCACCTGGGTAACTTTAGAAAAGTACTGATGACCAGGTCTCAGCCCAGACCAGCTGACCAGAATTTCTGGAGGTAGCACTTGGGTATCTCCTAGGGGAGTTGACTCTGATGTGCAGCCAGGGTTGAGGACCCTCTTTCCTTATCTCTAATGCCCTCGTGGCACTCGACACATCCTGCTTCATGTTACTTTTTTGTCTCTACTTTTGGCTGGTCAGAGTCATCTCCGAACCTCCACAGCCTTAAATTATAACGCATTTTTGACTGAAGCATTTTCACCTACTTCGGTTCAGCTTTATGGGCACCGTAACATTGCCCCAGAAGTTGGAGTCTTTTGCCCAAAGATGATAAATTATTCTCTTTCCTATGTCCTTTCTGAACGTTGGCTTTTCTGCTAGATCTTGGGTGGCCTCTTCTTCAGCATAGCTCTGTGAGTAGCACCTTGTGTCAGAGCTAGGTACACCTGGGGTTAGATGAAAGAGCTCAGGGTGGTGGGATGGGTGGGCCTGGACGAATCAGCTGGAGAGCCGCAAAGGCTGCACTTATCAGGCTTCAGGTTGCTGGTGCCACAGCCCCTGCCAGCTCCTAGTCCCTCTGCTGTTGAGGGATGGGCCTAGGCAAATCTTCCAGGATGGAACTTCTTTCCTTTAAAGATTCTTGGCGCCATGGTGGGCAAGTGGGAGCAGGCCTGGTCTCAAGCAGAATTGTGAGGCAGATGAAGATTCCGCAGATGCCCCGTCTCCCTTTCTTCCTCCTTGAATTACCAATAGTCGCTGGACCCTGCCACTTTCCCAGAGGCCACTGTCCCCGTGCCTTTCTCTTCCCCCTCCCTCTAAGTCTGCTCCTAAGAAAGGTAAACTAATTCACCCTAGGTTGAATGTTTCTAATCAAGTGTGCTACCTACCCAGTCCAAAGGTTTTTTGTTTGTTTGTTTTTAAATCAAAGAGGAGTGTCTCAAATGATGGAATTTTAGCTGTCATTGTGGATTAAGTATTTTTGAGGGGAGTGGGCGTTCTTTCTGAATTCCTGAAATTACAGGAATTTCAGGAATTCAGAAAGATTCTGAAATCGGAGGGGAGGCCACCTGCTTCTGGAGGGGTTGCCCTCTATTTTAGAGGAGAGGGGATTTTGCCCTGAGGGACCACCTTCAAGACACCCCTTGGGAGGTACCAAGAGAGGGTCTCATGTGTTCCTTCTGCCCCTGCCAGATGTGGACGAGTGTGTGGAGGGGACTGACAACTGCCACATCGATGCGATCTGCCAGAACACCCCACGGTCGTACAAGTGCATCTGCAAGTCTGGCTACACAGGGGATGGTAAACACTGCAAAGGTGAGGCTGGGAGGGCACCTGGAGAAGGGGGATCTGCCGGAGAGGGGAGACCCCCACTGAGCTGCTCTCAGTTGGCCACGCTGTACATTACACTAAGGCCTGCAGTCCCTGCTGGCGTGGGGAGAGGGCTGGAGGAAAGCTGTTTCTTCCCAGAGAGGGTGTTATTTTCTAATTTGCACAAAGGCACCACCATATATGCTGGCTAAGGCCCTGGTGGGAACAGTTCACGGCCATACAGCCTGACTGGGTGGGGGAATCAGAATCATGGGACTAAGGCCTGAGGTTCCCTAACACTGGAACCTCCATCTTTAGACCCTTATGCCATGCCCCAAAAGAATGAGAACAGGCAATCTGCCCTAGGGGAAATTCATACTATAAACAAACACATCTCCTCATAATTAAAGCAATGCAAATTAAAGCAGTCGAGATGTTATTTTAAATTTATGACCTTCGGTGCTGGTTAAGACTTCCACAAGGTGCACTCGTTCCTTCCTGGTGACATTATGAATTGAAAAGTGATTTTGTCATACTAGCAGGAATCTTGAAGTTATTTATACTCTTCGACTCAGGAATTTCATGTTTAGGAACTTGTTCCAAGGAAATTCAAAGAAACAATATATGGGAGAATATGTTTTTTGATGCATCATTTATGATAGAAAAATAAATGGAAGGAAACTAACAATAGAGGAAAGGGATTAATAAGTTATGATGTAGCAACATAATGGAGTATTTTGCAGCCACGTACAGTGATAACTGGAAAGACTGGATGGAAACGTAAAAATGTTTATGACAAGTTTAGATGAAAGTAGCAAAATGCAAAATAGTTTGTAGGCTATGAAAGTAACTATGGGGAACAGAGACACATACAGAAACATACACAGAGGTTATATATTTTTTAAAAAACCACCATAAGGCTGAACCCAGGGGGGGACAGTTGGGGGCACGCGGGTGGGTCCAGCTGCCTCAACTCCTGTTTGCCCACAGATGTGGATGAGTGTGAACGGGAGGATAATGCAGGTTGTGTGCACGATTGTGTCAACATCCCTGGCAATTACCGATGCACCTGCTATGATGGATTCCACCTGGCACACGATGGACACAACTGTCTGGGTGAGCGAGGGTGGGGCAGGGCATGTCTTGTGGAGGAGGAGGTGTTTTTAGCCTTTTCTATTCCCAGGCAAGAAGAGGAAAGTGAACAAAATGCTGCATTCGCACAAAATAGAAAACCAAGTCAGCCTCCCCCTGGAAACTAGATGCTGAGGATGAAATAATCCTTCTGCTGGATGAAAAACATGAAGGAGATGCTGCTAGAAAGTGTTCTCAGGGGAAGGGCCAGGATATGACAGTAGTGGGCTTAGTCACGGGAGGTGGAGCATGGTAGGAAGATGATTTGGCTCCAGGCAGATCCTGGCTCTGCTGCTTACTAGCTATGGAGCCTTGGGCAATAGGGATGGTGGTATCCCACTCAAAGGGCTGCTGTGTGACTCACCGTGAGAGAACATGTGTAAAGAGCCCCGTACAATCCTTAGTACATGGTAAGTGCTCAATAAACGGGAGGAATGTCGATGACCATGAGGAGGAGGGGGATGCTGATGCTTCCCTAACCTTAGGGTTCAGGGTTCAGACTCTTAACCTTTGGCTTTTAGGGGAACCCTAAGTCATCCATGCCCTTGGCTTCAGTTTCCCCACTGAGAACTAGAGGAAAGAACTTGGCTAGAGTAGCAAAATCACAAGGCTGGAACAGAAGGGAGCAAATAGAAGGATAGAATGTAGGACGGGGTAAGAGCAGGAAGACAGGGATAGGGAGAAGTCAGGGGTGTAGGAGATGGGACAGGAGCAAGGCAAACAAACGTTTACCTCCTTGGCTTTCCCTACAGATGCATCTCTCGGGCAGGAGCCTGCTGGATCTGGGCCTCTCTGCCCTTGGCCAGAAGGGTGAAGGACAGGGTTTCAGGGCGCAGCAGAGAGGATGGGAAGAGAAGGACAGATGAGGCCCTTAGGAGTCAGGCCCCTTAGGAGCTAGATTGGTCCATTTGGGTCCATCTCCCTGATGCCTCCCTGTGCCAAGGAAAACTGAGAAGGACTGTGAACTTGGGAGGGTAGTAAGTAGCATAGAGATGGAGTCAAGGCATTGAAGTGGGAGCCCCGGAATGAGCTTGGCTTTGGGGCCTGGGGGTGGTGATTTGGGGTTGGTAATCAGGGTGTGGCCTGGCAGCTCTTCCCCCACCCCTCCCCGCCAAGCTACCAGACTTTGTTTTGTTAAACCAAAATAGGAGAAAGGCTAGGGAATGTGGCAGCAAGCCCAGGCATGGGGGAAGGGGAGGAAGGACGGGGTCATGGCCTGTCCACAGAAATGGTCCCTGCCCCACAATGAGTTGAAGTTCACTACCTTTCCCCACCCTGCCCCTCCAACCTCCGCACCGTGGCCAAAGCTCTCCCCGCACATGGAGCCCTGATTCCCTGGCTGCTCATCACAACCAGCTGCCCACAGTTCCTCCCCGTTGTCAATCTCCATCCTCATCTTCATCTCTGTTTCTCTTGCTCTGACTCCTTTCCTAATCTCCTCCGCCTTCAGACCCAATTTCAACAGGTGAAGGAAAGGGAGGCCATGTTGGAATGTCCCCTCCCCACCTGCGTAACTCCCCAGCTCTTCCCTCTTAGGGTGGCCTCTTCACAAGCAGTGGAACGTTAGCTGATGAGTGGGTGAGAACTGCCTAGCGTAAGGCTGGGAGTTGGATTTCCGTGGAGGGAATGTGCATGTGTGCTGGATTCTTAAGACTGCTTTCAGCCCTGGGTGCTGAAGTCCCAGCGCATGACCAGACCCTGGCCCGCACCCACGGCCTCACCAACCACCTATCCTGCACAGATGTGGACGAGTGTGCCGAGGGCAACGGTGGCTGTCAGCAGAGCTGTGTCAACATGATGGGCAGTTATGAGTGCCACTGCCGGGAGGGCTTCTTCCTCAGCGACAACCAGCACACCTGCATCCAGCGGCCGGAAGGTCAGCCTGTGACCTGGGAGGGCCCAGCCCTGCACTCCCAGGCTTCTCTCTCCACCTGCTCTGGAGCTTCCCCTCAGTGACCCCTAGGTCCCACCCTCTGCTACTCTTTCTTCTCTTGTCCCTCAACCCAATTACATCCTAAGGGTTCCATGGACAGATACTTGGGGTTACAGGAAAATCTGGGAGAATTCACTTGGGGCTGGGGGTCAGTATGGGATTGAGGCTACCATGGGACATCCTCTGTGTCCAGACCCAAGATGAGTGTCGCTCCTAATTGTAGATGGCTGAGCCGTAAGCCGATGCTATCTGAGAGGACCTCACCCATGCCTTATTCCTTGGATTGGCTTGGGAGGGTCAGGCAGGCGTAGTGGGGTATGTGTTGTCTGTTTCTGTGACTCCGCCATTACCCTCCCACCCCCGCCGACTGTGACATCCCTGAGGGCAGAGACTATGCCTAATTCATCTTCGTATCCCCAGAACCTAACATACTGCCCTGCTTGTAGTAGGAGCTTAATAAATACTTGTTGAATAAGACGTATAGTGATTATCTGTACTAATTACTCCTCACTCACATGATAAGTGTTACTTATCTTCTTCCCACTTTGACTGTAAGCTCTTTGAGGAAAGAGATCATGTCTTACATTTTTCTGGATCCTTCCTAGATCCACCCAGTGCCAGCACAGTGCTGGGCAGCTGTTAGACACTAGTTTTTGGTTGTTTGAAGGAGAGGGTGATCATGCAGGGTTGGGAGGCTGGCTGTCAATACTTATATCTCATTCAGAATAGTTCTGAGCTCTGCTCATTAGCACCCAGCTCTATGGGCAGGACAGGGGCCCTGTGAGGGGGAGCCAGTCTCTGTGTTGTAGCCTCAGTGAAATCCTCCCACTTCCCTAGGCCCCAGCTATCCCTTCCAGTTTCTCTTCCTCTAGGCGTGCAGGAGTACAGAACATTCACCGCCCTCCTCTTCCCTTTTAGAAGGAATGAATTGCATGAACAAGAACCACGGCTGTGCTCACATTTGCCGGGAGACACCCAAAGGGGGTATTGCCTGCGAATGCCGCCCTGGCTTCGAGCTCACCAAGAACCAGCGGGACTGTAAATGTGAGATAACTGGGATGGCAGTGGGGGAGAAGGGGAGACAAAGAGGAAGGGCGTGGGGCCTTGGCAGCAAGAGGTGGGAAGAAAAGAGAGCGTGGGAGAGGCAGCTAGATTAGAGGACCAGTCTCCATGTTATGGAGAACTGGGGTACCCAGGGAGAAGCAAGCTGACAGGCCTCCTGCCCTCTCTGCACAGTGACGTGCAACTATGGTAATGGTGGCTGCCAGCACACGTGCGATGACACAGAGCAGGGTCCCCGGTGCGGCTGCCACGTCAAGTTTGTGCTCCATACCGACGGGAAGACGTGCATCGGTGGGTGAGGCCAGTGGAGAACTCAGTCCACCTGTGATGGGGGTGGGGGTAGGGGCCCTTGGGAACCAGGGGAGGGGGGAACACATGGGGCCCGGGTGCTGAGAGCAGAATGACTGGTGAGTGGGTTGAAGACCCAGACAATGCCAGGTCTAGTGAGAGACGACTCTGAGAGACTGAAGGCTCACCTGACCCTCCTCCCCTCCCCCACCCATTGGTCCTGCTGTCCGGCCCCTGGGAGCCTCACCATCCTCTTAATCCGGGATAAAGTGTTGCCAGGTTGGGAATAATTAGCAGAGGTGCTTGTTGACGCAGGCCGTGGTTGAGAAGGGGGAGGAAAGCTGGGGCAATGCAATGGATTAAGCCTGAGCAGAGGCCCTGGTTGACAAGTATGGTAAGATGGGAGCTGTCACAACCCAGTGTCCCCACTCTGGAACTGAGGGTGGGACAGAGTGCTCTTTCCTGGAACAACAAGCCTTGAACTGACAAATGGGGTTTCCTGGCTCCAGGTATCTTTTCCTCTCTCTCCTTGCTCTCCTCTAAATCTCCCTTCCAGTCCTCTTACCCTAGGCCCCCATTTCCTCCTCTCTCCTCCACATTCCAGTGGAGCTCTGCCTGTAGCCTTCCCACTTCCTCGCCAATTCCAGCATCCCTTCCCTCTCAGCCTGGTTTGGGGCCTTCTTAACCCCTGGACCCCTTGTCCTGAATTCCTAGGCCTTACCTCACATATCTTTAGGTCCCGTAGATGAGTTCAGTTCCTTAATTCCTAATTCTCTAAAAGTCTTTAGTTTTTATTGTTGTTGTTGTTTGTGAAGGCCAATTGCTATGTGCTCACAGAGTGCTGAGAAAGACAGTGGGACAGGGTGTCCCCTTGGAAAAGTGGGAAATGAACGCGGAGAGTTTGGGGGAAAGGCTGTGTTGAGCCAGGCAGGGGCAAGCTTGTCCTGTGGGCACGGATATTTATGAATGGACATTCATCTCATGGGATACAACATGCTGGGGATGGGAAGGTGTGAACACAGTCACTTGGTGTGTTTATGAGAGACAAGATATTCCGGTTCAGAACCAGACTCTCTCCCATCTCACTCCAGAGACCCACCCCGTCTCTGCAGAGAGCACTGCCTTTCCCCCAGTCACAAGAACTGGGGAGCAGACGGTGCTCTTAACGGTCTCCCTCAGGTACCTGCTCCAGAGACTTGCACACACAGTTCTAAAGCTCCTTAATTAAAATCTCTCTTGCTGCGTGTTTCCCTCTGAACTAACTCGCCCAAATCTTGGAACATTTTTGGGTCTTCATGTTGCCTTCTCCAGGCTGGTTTGTTCCAGCTCCTTTCGTTTCTTCCCTCATAAGTCTAATTCTTCTGCTTTCCAAACCTCCTACAATGCCCTGGACACACTCACACATCCTAGAGACTCCCAGAAGAAATTGCATGCAGTCCCCAAAGAAAAGCTGCATGATTAGGACAGAACTTGGGGCCCATGGGTGTGAGGCCAGGTCCCTCTCTGATGTCTTTCTGTTTAGATAGTCCTGGGCACGGCTGCTTTTGAAAATACTCCTGTTAAGCTTGAGCTCTTCTCTAGTCAAGATCCATTCCACCCTCTGGGCCATGGCCAAGTGAGGCAGAAGAGAGTAAATGAGGCTGTTCTAAGGTTCATAGCTATGTCCTTTCCAAGTTCCTCTCCCTCTTCTCCAGTAGAACTGATTTTACCTTGACCTGTATCTCATTTTTCTCCCCAGCCCTGGTAGAAGGAAACTTCGTTGTTCGGGGCCATCAGGACATCCAGATTTAGTGGGGGGGCTGAGAGGGCGGTACGGTTTAGCAGAAAGGGTGGGCACCCTCTGGGGTTTGGGATCTGGCAGCCTATAAGACTTGAGGTTGCATCCCAGCTCTGCCTTTGGCATGCTGCGTAGTACTGGGCCCATGACTGCCCCTCTCTGAGACTCAGCTTCCCATCAGTCACTCGGTGGGAGCCTGGCTTCTTGGAGGATACCAGGCAGGACAACCCTGGGGAATGAAGTGTAGGAGTCTCAGAGCTCATCATTTGGGGCCAGCGGTTTGGGCCTGCAGGGAGGAGGAGGGTGGGGAGGGGTTGGGGCACAGAGGGCCACAGTAGCTCCCGCGCAGCATCTAAACAGCTTTTTTACAATGTCAAACAGGGGAAAGGCGGCTAGAGCAGCACATCCCCCCTCAGGCCGTTTCTAATGGTAAATATGTCTGCTCTCTCCACTTGCTCTCGCTGGCTTGCTAGGGGAAGGGCTAACCCGCTGGGGCTCCCACTAACCGCATGCCCACGGGCTCCCCTGGCAGCCTGGGTACTGGGCCCATTGAGTGACAGGAAACCTGAGTCCCCACGAGCTGGCCTGGGAGCCTTCATGTTGGTTTTCTTTCTATGATCCTGTCACTCTCCTTCCTCTCCTGCTCCTTTGTCCCACCTTCTAACACCTCACCCCTTCCCAGCCATCTGCCCCCTCCCTTTCTCTGCCTTCTACACAGCTAAAGACCCAGCCAGCTGCACTTACCCATCGTGCCCACTGAGATCGGGGTGGGATAGGGTTAGATGCCATCCCCTCCTTGGGTTCTTACCCGTATTAGCTCACAGTCCCAGCATCACTCACCATTCTCTCCCACCATAATGGTTAAGTGCACGACATTTGAGTTCAGACAGACCCGAGTTTGAATCCTGGCTCTGCCACCTTCTCAGTGTGCCACCTTCAGCAAGCTGCTTTCCTCTCTGATCCTCAGTTTACTCTTCTGTAAAAGAGGGAGAATAAGAGTCCTCTCTTAGTATTGCTGTGATGATGGAGATAGAGCATTATAGCATCTACTAAGTGCCTGACACAGAATAAGCACAGATTAAACTGTGATTTAAATACACAGCCTGAAGAGCAGAGGTTTGAGGCAGCCAGAGAGGCCCTCTGGAGAGCTCTGCCCTGCAGGGGCAGGCAGCTGTGCCCAGCTTCCTGGTCCAGCCTGGGATGGTCAGCGTGCCAGCTCTGCTTGCTCCCCATCCTGGATCCCTCAGAATTGACTAGACTTGTTGCAGGATCTCTGTTCCCCTCTCCCTGCTCCAGGGCTTAGAGGGTTTCTTCTTATGCTAAGACCACTCTTGTGGGGGATGGCTGGGCTTGGAGCCTGAAGTCAAGGTTCCCTCCTAGGTTCTTCCCATGGTCTCGGGGAACCTTAGGAGAGACTTAATGTGGGAGTGGCACATAGGAGATCCCACGGTGGCTGCTCCCAGACCTGGGCATTTGAGGGTCCAGGGCATGACCAGGGACCCACAGGCAGAGTTGGGCTTCTTCTGGAGTCTTCGCTTTGCTGGTCTCCTCAGTGACAAGCGTTGGGCCTGAATTTTAGGAGTCAAGGATTCAAGAAGATGATAGTACTTTCCAGCGCTTTTCTCATTCAGCTCCCCTGCTTCTGAGAACCTCTCTCCTCTCTTCCCTAGTGGAGGCCTCAGGATTCTGTCTCTCTAATGGGAGAATTCTAGGCCCCCCAGAGGATGGACCACACCTCCCTCACAGTCCCTGCGTCAGGGCCTTGCACTGTTTGAGCTGATGTTTTTTCTCCTGGGCTCATCTCACTCTCCTGAGCTGCAGTTTAAACCTCTATTTTTCTCCTGCTCTGAATTCAGAAAATAGGGAGAGTGGCCCATCCATACTCCCCCAACTCCGACCTCTCAGCAGAGGGAAAGCTTATCAGTCAGGAGGGGTCAACAGAAGAGACTTAGCTCTGAGGTTCTCTAACTCTCTCACCTATCTTCTTACGCCCTTCCTTCTCCTCTGGATTCTTCTCCTTTTGCCCCCTCCCCTAGCCTAGACAGTATTTCCCCCATTAGGAAAGTAAAACAACAACAGAACAGCCAGCTTATCTCCCTCTGGAACTAAGAGGAGGGCCTGGGAGGAGTTGGAGGTAGCCAGGAAGGGGCTGGGAAATGATGGAGCACTAGCTGTCTCCTCTGAGGATGAGCAGTCAGTCCTGGAACTGGGATCTTTCTTAAGACAGCTGAGCAGGGAGGAAGGGGAAATGGATTGACGGTCATCTCTCAGCTGTCTTAGGAATCACCAGGCTCACTCTTCCCAGGATTGTCCCACCATGACCCCCCACCCGCCAATGAGATAGTCGAGATAGTCGGTGGAAAGAGGAGGAAACTCCTATTGTCCCTTCTTGATCCCTGGCGGCGGGGACCACCCTTACTTAGCTTCCATCCCTCCCTGCGCCCTCCCCTCTCTACCTCCTCCACCCCCTCAGCACATTCCTGCCTGACAGCTCTGGCTTGTACCTGCCTCACTGCTGTCCACCTTGTTTCAATCAAGTAGGGGGCAGGGAAGTGGACTGCTTGGCTGTACTTGTGAGGGGATGGGGGCGGGAGTGATGGGAGGAAGGGGGCTGGGAGCCTCCACTTAATGCTCCTTCTAAAGCACAGGGAGGCTAAGGCCTTCCCTTGGGCCTCTGTGCTCCCTCCTATACCCTCACGTTTGGGACTCCTCCAAGCTGATAACCAGCTTACCATCTCCCACCTCCCTCCTAAACAGAGACCTGTGCTGTTAACAACGGGGGCTGCGACAGTAAGTGCCACGATGCAGCGACGGGCGTCCACTGCAGCTGCCCTGTGGGCTTCATGCTGCAGCCGGACAGGAAGACCTGCAAAGGTAAGGGTTTTTGGAGGACAGGAGTGTAAGGGTAAGGGGCTGAGGTTGGGACCAGAGATACGGTACCTATTGTGGGACCTACTCAAGCCCCTGGAGACGATCCTGATTGTAAATAACTGAGGCTGTGACTAAGGCTTGTCTCCTGCCCGCCTTTCCCCATCTCAGTTCAAGGGGCACAAAAAAAGTCTAGCCTGGGGCTTCCCTGGTAGCACAGTGGTTGAGAGCCCGCCTGCCGATGCAGGGGACACGGGTTCGCGCCCCGGTCCGGGAAGATCCCACGTGCCGTGGAGAGGCTGGGCCCGTGAGCCATGGCCGCTGAGCCTGCGCATCTGGAGCCTGTGCTCCACAGCGGGAGAGGCCACAACAGTGAGAGGCCCACGTACCGCAAAAAAAAAAAAAAGAAAAAAAGTCCAGCCAGTTCCTTAGTGTCCCTGCCCCTGCCCCACTTTGTTTTCCTTACTCTTATTCCCATTTCCCCTATGGGTCCCTAACCCTCTTGGTTAATGAACGTGCCATTCACGTTTGTTCCTGGGTCTAGAAGGATATTTGAGCCCTGACTATGTATGCACAAGGTCACAGGTGTGTTCCATAACCTTCTTAACCCACATTCCCCAGACCTTCCCCGAGGAAAGGCTCTCCTGGTCAGAGGGAGATTAGGGTAGCAGTTGGGAGCACTGATGCTGGAGCTTGGCTGCCTGGGTTCAGATTCCAGCTCTGCCTCTTATTAACTCTGCAATCCTGGGCTAGTTACTTAGTGTCTCTGCACCTCAGTTTCACCAAGTAAAGTGCTTGCCTCATAGGAATGTTGTAAGGATTAAATGAGTTACATATAAACTATATGTAAAGTCTTACAACAGTGCCTGGCAAATGGGGAACACTCTGTGTTAGCTATTATTATGGTATAATGTCCCACATTGTCCATTCTATTTTCCCCACCTTTTAATTAGCCAGGTTTAGGGGAAGGGTGGAGCGGGGGAGGAAAAAGGGAGGGTAGCCATACTGAAAATTGTGATTCATCAGGTCTGTGTCCCTTGGTCACAAGGAGTGGGGACTGGAGGAAGGCCTGGGCTTGCTCTTTGTGTCTTTTGGCCCAACAGCTGGTAGAGAGGCCTCGGAGGAGGTTGGGGTGCGGGGGAGGGCTGGGGCCGCAGGTCAGACAGCCAGAGCTGAGAGGTTTGCTGCTAGGAAGGACTGTTGACAGGTATGCTAAGAGTGAAGTGGAAGACTGCCCCCTCTGCCCCCTCCCCCAAGTAGGGGTGAGCAGCCTGGGTCCTGTCTGCCACCCGCTTGGGGAACTTGACCTCAGGAAGGAAGCCGCTCACACCCCCCTCCTTCCCTTCCCTTCTTAGTGCTGAAAGCTGCCTCAGGCCTGAGTCTCTCCAGACCTCTCACAGCCCAGCCCCCTGCCTGGCCCCCACCCCTCCCCCCATCAACTCCCCAGCCTCACTGGCTCTCCTGTCCTCCCTGCCTGGCCTCTCTTCTAGCTCCTCCTCTCTGAAGCGCTGCCCCTTTGAATCTCCACCTCTCTGCCCCCCGCCCCCCCCCCCACCGTGCTCTTATGGCAGGCAGGGGTGGGGGACAGTAAGGGGATAAACCCTGTCCACCAGCTTTCTTGGGAGGGGCTGTCAGTGGCAGAGTGAGGGGCATGGACTAGCCCCCTGTAGGTCAGGTGCCCACCTACTTCTAGGCAATTACCTGAGGGCCTGACACTGGTTCCCATCTTTCCCCTTCTAAGAAGACTCAGTCTCAGGAAACAAGGTTGTTACTAATGGCCACAGATACCCTGAAAGGGGGAGAAACAGAGACGGGAGAGAGAAAGAGGCAGGCCCAGGGCTCTCCTTGATTCTCCCTGTCTCTGTGAGGGAGGGAGGGATCTTGTCTCCCTATTTGTCCCCAGCCTTCAGTATTACTCTGATTCTCTCTCCTTTGCCCTGCCTCCCCAGACATAGATGAGTGCCGCTTGAACAATGGGGGCTGTGACCACATTTGCCGCAACACAGTGGGCAGCTTCGAATGCAGCTGCAAGAAGGGCTATAAGCTTCTCATCAATGAGAGGAACTGCCAGGGTGAGCAGACTTGGGCCAAGGACAAACCCTTTGGAGAGTTTCTCGGGGTAGGAGAGCTTCAAAGAGGCCAGAGGGCCAGAGCCTGAGAAGCTCAAAGGACACTGTGGAGAGTCTCCATAGGTAGCGTTGTGCTGTGAATTAGCAAATGTGCCCCTTCCTCTGGGCACACCAGCTCTACGCTGGGGCACATGGCTTGGCAAGAAGCGAGGGATGGATTTCACCCCAGTTCATATCCTTGGCAGGATCTGACCAGTCTAACCACACGTGGTGGCCCTGATCCATAGGCACCGGACCTCAAGAGTTCCTGACTCCAAAGACTCCAAATGGAGCGGGCTTAGGGGGTGGGTAGGCATTGCTGAATTGCTGATCTTAGGGCTGGGCCAGAGGTAGGAAAGCTTTTCAGTTTAAGGGAGAGAGCCAAGGCCCCTCCCTGGGGCCCTTCACCTGAGCACAGAGTCACAGGGTCATGTGCCTCAAGACAGATTCAGCGGCTTGAAACCTTGCTCTTCCAGATATAGACGAGTGTTCCTTTGATCGAACCTGTGACCACATATGTGTCAACACGCCAGGGAGCTTCCAGTGCCTCTGCCATCACGGCTACCTACTGTATGGTGTCACCCACTGTGGGGGTAAGTCAGCAAATCTGGACCCTCAGCCACCCAGCCCCTCTCAACTCCTCACCCTTCAACTGAACGAGTCCCTGAGTTGGCTGGTGGCTGTGGGCAATCCCCAGGTGCATGTGCCATGTCTGCATTCATCATGATGAAGTGGGAGAGATTAAGACAATTGAGAGATTAGAGTATCAGGGAACAGCATCCTGTTTCCGAAACTTCTGTCTCCCATCCCCATCACTGCCTCTTGACTCCCATCCTTAGCTTCCGAATTACAGCCCCACTGGTAGGTAGGAGTGGAAGGCTTTAAAAAGCTTGTTAGCTTGGCCGCTTCTCAATCCTTCTTTTGACTGGGAACAGAGATAAGGGAAGGAGGTCCTAGGTTTGAGCTCTTCTCGGGCCGGGAATCATCTCAGAGTGCCTGGAACTCTAACCAAAGGTCCTCACTCACTGCCCACTCTCTGGCTCCTACTTCCCCCCCACATTGTTTGTCTGTGTCTCCCTCCTCCCTCGCCCAGATGTGGATGAGTGCAGTATCAACCGGGGAGGTTGCCGCTTTGGCTGCATCAACACTCCTGGCAGCTACCAGTGTACCTGCCCACCAGGCCAGGGCCGGCTGCACTGGAACGGGAAGGATTGCACAGGTGGGCAGCGCCCTCTGCTGGCTGAGTCTTGAACTGCAGTTTCAGGGTGGGGGGTAGTTGGGGGTCCTGGGAAATGTGGAGTTCCATACTGAGGAAGGTATGAGGTAGTAGGAGATGAAGAATGTAGCCATTTGAGATGTGAAGTTCCTGGTAAATAATCCCTTCATTCATCTCCGTGTACAGTTGCAGTTCTACATGTAGCTAATTCTCTTCCTCCTAATTACTTGACTGAAGGACTGACAGAGAGGGCGGGAGAGGAAGACCCTCTCCTCCTCAGGCTTCTCTCCACTTCCTAGAGCCAGTAAAGTGTCACAGTAGTCCTGGTGCCTCGAAAGCCATGATCAGCTGCAGTCGGTCTGGGAAGAAGGACACCTGTGCCCTGAGCTGCCCCTCCCGGGCCCGGTTTTTGCCAGGTACAGAGAGGAGGTTGCTGGAGGGCTGGCAGGGAGGAAGCCTGGCTGTTTAGGCAGCTCCTCTGGTCCCCTTGGATTCCTCCAGCCAGTGGGGGTCAGGGGGCAGGTCAGAGCTGTGACAGCCCCCTTCTCTCAGAGTCTGAGAATGGCTTCACCGTGAGCTGTGGCATCCCCAGCCCCAGGGCTGCTCCAGGCCGAGCTGGCCACACTGGGAACAGCACAAACTCCAACCACTGCCATGGTGAGCACCAGCCCAGAGGCCTTGTTCCATGCTACTCTCTGGCTTATTAACCCCTATTTCTCTTCCTTATGAATTCTCCTGGCCTTACTTTTTCCTGGATCCCCTTTTTTCCTCTGTAATTCTCCAGCCCTGCTGCCTTGCTCCCTCTACCCTTAACAGCCGATGCCCTTGGCTTTCATAATCCCTCTCCTCCAGCCAAGCCCCTGGCCCCAGCTTCCCAACATCCTCTGTAGCAGCCCCCACCCTCAAGGGACCCCCAGGCTGTGCTGAGCTCTGCCATCCCTCTAGAGGCTGCAGTGCTGACGGTTAAACAGCGGGCTTCCTTCAAGATCAAAGATGCCAAATGCCGTTTGCACCTGAGAAACAAAGGCAAAACGGAGGAGGCCAGCAGAATCCTGGGGCCAGGTCTGGACTGGGGACTCCACTCCAATGGGCTATCTGGCCACCAAACCCTTCCCACCCCTCAGCTCTTCTGCTTAGTGGGATCTCCAAAAACCCACTGGCACCCTGAATTCTGGACAGAACAGGGGAAGAAGCGGTTGTAGGCATAGGGTCCAAGGAAGTCCTAGGATATCCCCCCACCAACTGATTAGTATCTTAGACTAAAAGAGAATTGAGATAGTTATAGTCAGAGATCTGGTGAGATCTGTCTGAGTTGGGGTGGAAAAGTGAGAGCTGGGAGTAAGAACATTCCCTGTCTCCAGGGGGTGCCCCTGAGGTTGACAAGGCCTCTCCCCCAGGTGGTGCCCCCTGCTCTGACTGCCAGGTCACCTTCATCCACCTCAAGTGTGACTCCTCTCGGAAGGGCAAGGGCCGGCGGGCCCGGACCCCTCCAGGCAAGGAAGTCACTCGGCTCACCCTGGAACTGGAGGCAGAAGTCAGAGCCGAAGAAACCACAGGTGGGACTTGGGACACCGTTGGGAGGAGGGTGGAAAGGGGAGGGCAGAGATGGGCAAACAGCAGTGAAGGAAGGGGCAGAGCCTGTATTAAGGGCAGACCCTGCCTAAGGCCAAGCCCAGGAGCCAGTCCCTCTCACCACGACCCTCCTAGCTCCTAGCTTTGCTTCCTTGCCCTCCTGCTCACAGGGAGGAGGGACTCTTTCTTTCTCTTCCTTCTCTTTCTTTCTCTTCCTTCTCTGACTCATAACACCATCCCCCACCAGCTGGCTGTGGGCTGCCCTGCCTGCGACAGCAGATGGAACGGCGGCTGAAAGGGTCTCTGAAGATGCTTAGAAAGTCCATCAACCAGGACCGCTTCCTACTGCGCCTGGCAGGCCTTGATTATGAGCTGGCCCACAAACCAGGCCCAGTAGCTGGGGAGCGAGCGGAACCAGTGGAGGCCTGTAGGCCCGGGCAGCACCGCTCTGGGGCCAAGTGTGGTAAGGGAGCTTGCTGGGGAGCAGGGGAGTAGGGAAGGCTCAGCTTGGGTCTGGTTCAGAGCAGGACACTTTACGGCCTCGGTTGCATCTCTCAAATTGTGAGGCAGCCAAGACACTCCTGCCCATCATCCCCCACTCCTTGGTCCCAAGCTGAAATCTAGAGGGACATCATGTCAGGCCACCAACCCTCCTGCACATGGCTTTGGCCCCTGATCCTCCCAAGCAGGATTCTGTCTGTTCCCAGACAAAGAGATTCTCCTTGAATCTGGGGGGAGAGGGAAGGGGAGTCCCAGACCTGGGTGGTGGGAAATAGGTGGGGGGTGGGTGGCTAGCGCGGCCGACTCTCCCTCAGTCAGCTGCCCGCAGGGAACGTATTACCACGGCCAGACGGAGCAGTGTGTACCATGCCCGGCGGGCACCTTCCAGGAGAGAGAAGGGCAGCTCTCCTGCGACCTTTGCCCTGGGAGTGATGCCCACGGGCCTCTCGGAGCCACCAACGTCACCACATGTGCAGGTGCCAGGGGAACAAACAATACAGAGTGGGGTAGGGTGGGCACTGGGACGCCCATGGGCATGGGATTTCCCAAGGCAGGCCCAGGCCCCAGGCCACTCTCCTAGTCAACATCCTGTTTGTGTGTGCCTCTGTCCCCTGAGACTGGGTGACCCCGTGGGGATGACCAGGAACATCCCCATCAGAGTTGGGCCCTCGGTTTACTGCAGGTCAGTGCTCACCTGGCCAACACTCTGTAGATGGCTTCAAGCCCTGCCAGCCATGTCCACATGGCACCTACCAACCTGAAGCGGGACGGACTCTGTGCTTCCCGTGCGGTGGGAGCCTCACCACCAAGCACGAGGGAGCCGCCTCCTTCCAAGACTGTGACACTAAAGGTGAGTGGGCTACTCCCCTCGGTACAGGACCCCAACCCCAGCTACTTCCAAAAAACTCTCCAAGTCCCCAGAGTAGACCCAAGTATGTTGCCCTACCATCTTCTCCAAACCGGGAAAGGCCCAGCTGCGTGACCAACCCCCGCATCCTACCCATAGGACCCGTCCTGACCCTCCATCAGTCCCAAACGTGGGAATTGGGCAATAAGTAACAGTTCTACTTACCCCTCTGCTTTGGAAAGCTGGTGTCACCTTCCCCTCTATACTACAAATGAGTTTCTGTACAGGTTTGCGACTGTGCTCAGTGCCTGAAAGAACAGGATTGGCGCTGTAGCCAACCACTCTGTCAAGTTCGTTTTCCCCTGAGCTTAAATTCTGGCCTGACTAGGGAAGGTTGAGACTCTAGAAGGAACTCTGGCGTCTTCATTCATTCTCTACGATGAATGTGTCCTGCCCCAGAACTCCCGCTTGCCTGCCATCTTAACTCCTACCCTTCCCCCTTGCCTGCAGTCCAGTGCTCCCCTGGGCACTACTACAACACCAGCATCCATCGCTGTATCCGCTGTGCCATGGGCTCCTATCAGCCCGACTTCCGTCAGAACTTCTGCACCCGCTGTCCAGGAAACACAAGCACTGACTTTGATGGCTCCACCAGTGTGGCCCAGTGCAAGAGTATGTGTCAGGCCAGGCTGTGGAAAATGGGGTGGAGAGGCCTGGGAGCAGTGGGCATGGGAGGAAGCCAGAGGTGGGCAGGGAGTAAACCAACAGGGAGCAGGGCTGGGCAGTGGATGGGCAGGAAAGTCCCACCCTCCATCTCTCCCCAACCCACTCAACCTCAAGACGGGTTGCTGGGCTGGGCCCTATAGCACCCTCTCCCTGGAGAGGAGGGAGGCAGGTAGTGGGGAGGCAGGGACAGGTAGAGTGAGATTAGAAGGTACTAAAAGGGCAGGAAGGAAGGGAGACCCAGAACTTGGAGAAGAGATGATGACTAAGAAGGAGGCTGCCTACATGTATCTGATTTCCACTTCAGAACTCTTCAATTTCCCCAACCTATTTCCCCACTGACTTCCCTTCTCTTTCTTGCTTTGTCCACCGGGGCTTGGCCTACAGATCGCCAGTGTGGTGGGGAGCTGGGTGAGTTCACTGGCTATATCGAGTCTCCCAACTACCCAGGCAACTACCCAGCCGGCGTGGAGTGCATCTGGAACATCAACCCCCCACCCAAGCGCAAGATTCTTATCGTGGTACCCGAGATCTTCCTGCCATCTGAGGACGAGTGTGGGGACGTCCTCGTCATGAGAAAGAACTGTGGGTGGCTGCAGAGTTGGGCCAGGGAAGGGCAGTCCAAATCTGGTTGGGAGGGAGAGAGAAAAAAATTGGTGCTGGAAGAATTGGGGCAATGATGAGGGAGGCCTCGGAGCAAAGGAAAACAGCAATGAATGCTACGTGTTCGGTGGAGAGCAGAGTTAAGAAAGCCAGCTTTGGGAGTAGAATTCCAATAGTCTTACATGTGTCACTTTCCTATTCTAGTTTTTTTTTTTTTTTTTTTTTTTTTTGCGGTACACGGGCCTCTCACTGTTGTGGCCTCTCCCATTGTGGAGCACAGGCTCCGGACGCGCAGGCCCAGCAGCCATGGCTCATGGGCCCAGCCGCTCCGTGGCATGTGGGATCCTCCCGGACACGAACCCGTGTCCCCCGCATTGGCAGGCGGACTCTCAACCACTGCGCCACCAGGGAAGCCCATATTCTAGTATTTTTACTGTTCCATTCACTTAAATGTCAAATTTCTTACACTGTGTGACTACCTGGATGTCAGAGGAATTGTGGAACAAGCCCAGGGCATTGAGAGAGAATATGTGTATGCTGGAGGGTAGGGGAGCTACATACATGAGGGAGGGCCTCTGTCAGCATGATTCCTTACTCTAGGAGGACTTGGAGAGCTTGCCCTGCTCTCTCCTGACCTGCTGCTTGCCTTCCCAGCCTCCCCATCCTCCATTACCACCTATGAGACCTGCCAGACGTACGAGCGCCCCATCGCCTTCACAGCCCGCTCCAGGAAGCTCTGGATCAACTTCAAGACAAGTGAGGCCAACAGCGCCCGTGGCTTCCAGATTCCCTATGTTACCTATGATGGTGAGCAAGGGCAGAAGAGCCAGGGAAGTGGGTGAGAAAGGGGAGGCTCATGGGTCTTGGGGGGAGCAAGGAAGCAGGAGGAGTTCCCACCCCTGAGCCCCTCTCCTTCGCTGACCTTGCAGAGGACTATGAACAGCTGGTAGAAGACATTGTGCGAGACGGCCGGCTCTATGCATCTGAAAACCACCAGGAGATTTTAAAGGTGAGTGAATATGAACAATGATGGCCAATGTTTAATGAGCACGTAGCAATGTGCAGGCAATATGCTAAGTGCTTACTTGAATATTTTCATTTGGTTTACACAATAGCTCTATGAACTAGGTACTTTCATCATTCCCACTTTACCGATGAGAAAACTGAGGCACAGAGAGTTAGAGCACTTGCCCAGTGGTAAAGCTGGGATTTGAGCCCAAGCCCATCTGACTGCAGTGTCACTCACACTGTCTTACACTCTGGGTGAAGAGGAAGGGAGGATGAGGAGATGAAATGTCCTTGACCTCTTCCACCAAGACATATACGGAAAATGTGGTTTAGAAAGATGCTTTTGCATAAGTCCCTGCCTTCCCTTACTCCCTCCTCAGTTCCCACAGAAAAACAGCAGATCTAGTACAGTGTTTCTCAGAGTTAATTCGGTATAGACCTCTTTTAAAGGAAAAGGAATGTTTCCAACATTGAAGGATGGTCTGGATAACTAGGTCTGTGGATCCCAGTTTGAGAAAATCTTACTAAAGAAACTATATAGTCCTAGTCACAGTATTATCCTTCATAAATTATCCATGCAAAAAAGTTATCTTTCTGATAAATAAAATAATTTTTGTATTATTATCAAAATGAGACACAATGACAAAAATCTAGAACTTGCAGACTGCAAAGAGTATAATTTCAGCAATGCTTTTCAAAAATTTTTAGAGCATCTGAATCCTTATATCAAATGTGCTGTGGAACTCCAATGCATAAAGTAGAGGCACCATTTTGATTAAAGTGGAGATGAGAGGCTGGAAGCTCCACCCCTTGTTTTAAAAATCTGCTGATGCAATGGAAAGAACACTAGCCTAGAAGCCAGAAGAGCTGAGTCCTAATGCACAGTGCTTGGCACCCAGTAGGCTCTCCACACATCACGTTGCTGTTTCAGACGGGGTGGTCAGGGAAGGCCTCTGAGGAGAAGAGACCTGAAGGAGGTGAGAGGCTACCCATTAGAGGATCAGGAGAGGAGCATTCCAAGCTCAGGAGCATGGGAGCCGTGTGGCATGTTCAAGAACCTTGAGGCCAGTGCAGCTCAGCAGAGTAAGGAAGAGTCAAGACGGGGATAGAGGAGAGACAGCAGGGCACAGATCACATTCAGCCTATGGGCCATGAAAGGGATTCAGCTTTACTGAGTGATAAAAGAAACCAGACTCAAGAGGGAGGGGATATGGGGATATATGTATACATTTAGCTGATTCATTTTGTTGTACAGCAGAAACTAACACACCATTGTAAAGCAATTATACTCCAATAGATATAAAAGATAAATTAAAAAAAAAAAACCAGAGAAGTGTTTAGAAAAGAAGAAGGACGTGATCTAATTAAAAACCAAAAAAGTCATTCTGGCTGCTGTAGGGGAGAACAGTCTGTAGAAGGACAAGGGTAGGTAGAAGCATGGAGACCAGTTAGGAGGCCATTGCCACGTGAGAGATGACGGTGGCTTGGACAGGGTGGTAGCTCTGGAGACAGTGAGAAGTGGTCTGACCCTGGATATATTTTAAAGGTAGAATCAACAGGATTTGCTGTGGTTGTGAGCAAGAGAGAGGGGTCAAGGATGGCTCCAAGGACTGGGACTGAGAGATGGAAGGATGGAGCTGCCACTGACTGAGTTGTAGAATTCCAAAGGAGCAACAGATGGGGGGATGGGAATCCAGATTTCACTTCTGGATATGCCTATTAGACATCAAGAGGGGCTGCTACTGAGTGGAGGCTGGTGGTCCTCTCTCCCACCACTGACACTGATGCTGACATTGCTACCTGCCCTCCTCTGCAGGACAAGAAGCTCATTAAGGCCTTCTTCGAGGTGCTGGCCCACCCCCAGAACTACTTCAAGTACACAGAGAAGCACAAGGAGATGCTGCCCAAATCCTTCATCAAGCTGCTCCGCTCCAAAGTCTCCAGCTTCCTGAGGCCCTATAAATAGTGCCGCTAGGCCCGAGACCCAGGTTTTGAAGCCCCCAGACTCTTTAGCCCTCAGAGCCGGCAGCCCCCACCCTCAGATGAGGGATTCTCTCCGATCTCTCTTTTTGGAGAAAAAAAAACCTCCATATAGACCAAGCACTCTCCCTTTCCATTCCTCTAGCTTCCTTTCCTTGTCTCTTTCTGCCTCGCTCTTTCTCTTTACTCATTTCCTATATGCTCCCTGGAAAAGCCATTCAGTGCTGGCTCTGTCTCCCGAGGGGTGAAGGAACAGTAAGTACCCTGCTCCCCTCCCCAGCCACACTGCCCATTTTACCAGCTCACGTCCCTGACCCTGTCAGCTTGGAAGGGTGCTAGAGGCCCACGAAGGAAGTGGGTCTAGTGGGGAATGGGGAGGGGGAAGAGGGGCTTCTGCCGTTATAGGTTGTGCCTTGCTAGACAGGAGCCAAAATGTCCCCTGGCTGTGCCCCCCAGGAATATTCTAACAGCCCAGGGTTCTGCCAAAGAAGCCTTTGACTTACAGGCTTAATGCCAGCACTCGTCCTCTGGGACACGTGGTTTGAGCCCTGGACTGCCCACACAGCCAGCTTTCCTGTCTACACAGCTCCTCTCCTTCTTCGCTCACAACTGCCTGGGGTCCAATTCATGAGGGCTTACAAAAGGCCCACACCACTGGCTAGTGGACACCAGCTGAATGAGGAAGAGCAGCAGGAATTACCATGTTGAATAGGCAGGCGGCTGCTGCTCCCCAAGAGAGACTTTATCTCTGCAGGACAGAAACCGGGTTTTAAAGCATCGGCAAAAAAAGAAAATGTGTCCTCTAAAGGACTAGACTACAGAACAATTGGAAGCCAGCCTCAAACACTAATCCCTTTTCTTACTTGTCTTCCCTGGCCCAGCCATTCCCTCGCTCCCACCTGAGTGCTCCCTGGGGGAGCCCTACTCCCCTTGCTAAGTATTGTCCTTAAAGAAACATGGCTGCTGACCAAAAGCCAGCTTGGGCCTTGCCCCCAGAGTTGTCTTTCCCTTGTAGTCCCAGATGGCTTGTGGGCCCCACCAAAGAGGACCCCGCTCTGCAGCCAGCCCAGAGCCACCTACCTCTGGCCCCAGGCCGTGGGCAGCAAGAGGAATGTGTGCACTTGGCGAGCCTTCTGCCACCCTGTCCACATCTAATAAGTGCAATCGTTTTGAGTCTTTCTGTGTTGACTAGAGGGAGGGGTTTTTGTTTTCTGGTTTTGTTTTTTGTTTTTGTTTCTTTTTCCTCTATTAGAACAACCCTATTTATAGCTGCCTAAGAGAGAAGAGTGTATGTTTGGAGTGGAAGAAAAAGGTTTTGAATCTCATGAGCCTTGAGCGCTGGAGCATCTGATCTGTCTCTACTCCCCCAGCAGAGGCACCTGATATGTAGGATATGTAATTCTGGGGACTTGATGGAGCGGGAAGAAGAGGGACCTGTGTTTGCTAAACCAATCCCACCATCCCTGTGCCTCCATGAATTCAGCATGGACCTCAAGAATGTAGAGGCCAATGGAATTGGCTAGTGATTCTCCACCCCAAGTAGGGAAAACCTCCATCGTTTCCCTGCTTTCATCCAGCTTTCCCCTGATGTGCACATGGAAGAAGACCAGGACAAACCCCCTGGGGATAGGCCGACTCAGGGCCCTGAGGCCAGAGACAAGGCTGTGGGAGCCAAGAATAGGACAGTTATCCAGGCATGTAGTTGTTTGCCTGACGTTGGCCATTCTGCCTACCCCTGTTTGCCATTTCCTCTTGGAGCTGACTTCAAGCCTAGCTTCCTCAACTACTGCTTTTCAAAAGGAAGAAGAATCAAGTCCATGCCCAAGTCCAGATCCTGCACATACTCCACCTTCAATCCACTGCTGCCTATAAAATTATTTTCCATTTGCTCTTTCTAGTTCCCCCAAAGCTGTAGCCCTATTCAATCAGAGGCTAACGGTTGAGTCCTAGGGCTCACTTCTAATGACTGTCTCAGGCTATTGCTCCCCAAGGAGGCTCAACACTAAATAAAGGAGCCGGACACCCCCCCAATCAGTAGCATTCACCAACTGAAACAGCCTTAGGCAGTAGGTAACCAATGTCACAACTAGATCCCCTGACATCCATTAGCCAACACCATGGCCCTTGGGGATAGAGTGTCTGGCTGCCTTTGTCTCTCTGGGTCAAAGAAGGCTCTGCTGTAGAGATACAAAACGGCTGCTTCCAAGCAGGGGAATGGTCATTTAATAGAAGAAGTATCCACACTTCCCAGGAGATGCCATGAAAACTGCTTTAATCAACTTTGACCATCCTCATTCTCCACCAGAAGCTAGGATAACTTTCTGATTCCTCTCTCCCTACCATTTTGCATCTCTCTCAGAAAGCCAAACAGTCAGAGTGCTTCCCAGTTCATGCCTTCAGGGTCTGACTTCTTGCTCTCCATTCCTTTCCTGTCACCCTCATACACACACATAAACACACTTCCTCTAACCATTTAATTCCATGGTTTCCGGGGCTTGCAAATTATTTCCACAGTATGGAAAGTAGAGACCACCAAGCTTCTTAACTAATGTCAAGACAGATCTTGGAGAGCAGGTGAAGACCTGCTAATGTCCACCAAGTTTAATTTAGGTCGTCCAAGTTGGGAGTTAAGAATCCAGGCAAAGCTGCTCCTAAACCTACAGAGGAAGCTGGCCCAGGGGCATCAAACTAAGGGTTAGTGGATTGAGGAGCCAACATTCAGGGACTCTCTAGGCCTTTACAGGTCAGACAGAAAAAGAGGTTTTTACCACTGTAGGGAAGTGGGAAGATGGTATAAATGGGAACCCTTCATGAACTAGCCAAGAGGCCTCTCTGCAGGATGAGGTGTTTGTAGGGCCGCAGTACTGAGAGGCCTCATTTTTCTTAGTACAAAACCTGCCCTGATCTGAGTCTGGGAATGGGAAGCCATTCCTGCAAGGGCTGCAAGCGCCAAGTGATGCATATCAGAAAGGCACTTATGTCTTCAGCAACGTGGCAATCGCTTTTTACTTCTCTGCCTCTGTCTTTCTGTATTATTGGGCCAGGCCCATTCCCTAAACCTTAGAGAACAAAGTCAGAACAAAACTGACCAGAGCCTGGACTTGAACTGCCCTGCCCCAGGCCTACAAATTCCCAGAGGTTGACATTGAGCAGTGACTGCTCAGACTCTGCCAGGATTGGATTAATTTGAGGTGGTGGAGGCTCAGATTTATTGCTGAAAGTTCAGTAGTACAGTCCTGGTCTTCAGCCCTAATGAAAGTTTTCATATCCAAGAAGTTTTCTCCATATGCATGTTTGAGGTGACTCTGGAGATTAGGGGGCCATATCTCAAATGTCAGAAAATATTATAGCGCATTCAGACTTCTGTATTTGCTGCTTAACCTCAATATAACAGGCTCAAACTAGAGGAAGGGAGACAAAGTATAACTGACCACAAGCAGAAAATAATGTTAACCTGCTTGGCTTCTCTCCTAAGCACTGTAAGAGAAAAGTGGAAGCCAACAACACAAGGATACCTTTAAATTTGACTTGTCTAAAAGGTAGCACACTCTGTCCTTGGGCCATTACTTGGACTAGGAACCCTCTACAAAAATATATGATAAGAGGGAAAAATATGTGATAAGAGGGAATATAACCCCCAGTTCTTTTATCAGCTTATCTAGACAACACAGATTGTAACAGTTTGGACAAACCAAAAACTTTATTCTGTGTGGGTCGAACTTAAGTTTCAGAGAATAACCATTACCATGTGGGAGGCTTTTTTTTTAATGCAAAAGAAATCTCAAAATATTGTATTTATATCTACCTTCCACTGCTGCCGATATAGTAAGCATCTCCTACACAACAATAAATGATGCAGTTCATAGAGTATTTTGCACTTGGGGGAAAAATGTATCTGAACTTGTAAAAAGAAATGTTTGGATTTTGTATTGTCTTTTTTTATTATTATTATTAAAATACTAAATGAAACTTCTCAGCCTGGCATCTTTTCCTCTCTCAATGGCTTACCCTAGAGCTGGAAAAAAGCTCTGAGGAGACAAAGTGTCTTCTTGCTTCCAGATAGGACTTACCCCAATTTTTCATTTATCCATCTTATTCCTAATGATTTTAGAATTTGAAAAGGCTCGTCTGTTTTAAAAAGCAGTATCAAGAATTATCCCGAGTGGGGGAAATTTGGGGTATTGTTGCTTATCATAGTACAGTCCCCAAAATCTAGCCAGGCCATAGGTGGTTAAGATACTTCCCTAGTAAAGATGTCCCATCTCTAGCAAAGTACCAGCACTGAGATTCACCAACGTTGTTCTTTTTATGCAGTACATTCTTGGCCGCCAAACAGAATTCTGAAATGGAGATCATTCAGCCACTACCACCATTACTATACAGGTCTTGGGAATGCAACCTCTAACCCCTTATAAATGAACAGTAGCCATTTCTAGGCTCAGAGATGATAGATAAAACTTAATTGTTGTAATTACATAATTCCCTGACGTGACATTTTATTGGATTTAGTAGCTACATGATATAGCCCTTTAAGTGGAACAAGGAAAAATCTACCTGATCAAAACATATGTTGGGTTGGCCTACCAGAATCCTGAACTTCCCCATCAGCATCTATAAAGGAGACAGGTGCATTCTATTCCACAATTGCTGAGCTCCTGTTACGTGCCAGGCATCGCGCATCAGGCCATCACAGCTTGATAGCAATAGCCATGCTCAAGATCCGCACTCCTTATGTAAGACTGATTACAACTGACCTTTCTACATAGATCTCCCAGCAGGAGAGGGAATCCAGTCAACTTGGTGATTATGAGTATAAATTAATTCAGTGGCATTCTATTTCATACATTAACTTCCTGTGAGTTTGATTCAGTGTGACAAAATATGAACACCTTTGTGTGGACTGACAAAAATCACATTTCTAGAACTGCAAAGCTGAGGACCATATCCAGGACCACGGTGAGTGACTATACCAACTTGGGGCCATCTTCTCTGACTTCTCTCCTAACCCTCTTCTATTCCAAAAACACCAAGTCTTCCTCCTTCTTTCTAGGACACTTGCAATTATGTCCCAGAATAATGTAGAGTCAGGGCCAGTGGAGTATGGGTCTGTCTATATCAAGCAGTCTTTAAAGTGAGGTACATGAAGACTTTCCAAGGAATTCTTCCTAAAGGTATGTGAAGACTTTCCAAGGGGGGTACCTGTGCAAGGAAATCAATCTGAGGAGAGTTTTTTTTTTTAAGTTAAAAAAAAATTTATTTTATTTATTTATTTTTGGCTGCATTGGGTCTTCCTTGCTGCACACAGGCTTTCTCTAGTTGCGGCAAGCGGGGGCTACTCTTCATTGCAGTGCGCAGGCTTCTCATTGCGGTGGCTTCTCTTGTTGTGGAGCACGGGCTCTAGGCGCGCAGGCTTCAGTAGTTGTGGCACATGGGCTCAGTAGCTGTGGCTCACGGGCTCTAGAACGCAGGCTCAATAGTTGTGGCACAGGGGCTTAGCTGTTCTGCAGCACGTGGGGTCTTCCCAGACCAGGGCTTGAACCCGTGTCCCCTGCATTGGCAGGCGGATTCTTAACCACTGCGCCACCAGGGAAGTCCTGAGGAGAGTTTTAAGGGAATACATTTCCAGATCCTCAACTTCCATAAGAATTCTTCCCTAAAACTCATCTGTTTGAGAGCCAGCCAGCATATTCATGCACTCTCCATCCTACCTCCTCTATCACCATAATCCTTGTCCTACTTTACAAAAGAAAGGCATATCCCTCACCTACATTGAATCTTGATGCATGGCCTAGGGTGTAAAAACCTGGGGAGTAGAAGGAAGGGGTCGTTTTTTCCCTTCATAACAAAATATTCCCATTACAATCAATCTTCTTGTTTCATCTTATAAAATGTTTCCTATTTTCTACCTCCTGCTAGCAAAAAATGAAATTGTTAGCTGCTCAAACCATTATTTCCTAACAAAAAAACTTTCTTTTTTATTAAATACATAAGAAAAAGTTTGATCATGAAGTCTAAGAAAATTATTGGAGTTCTTTCTCTTTTTTTGTTACACGATTGTTATTTAGTTGTTCCCAAAAGCCAAACATAAGAGTTCAACACAAGCAGAAACCGGTGTTTGCCAAGGGACTAACATGCCTTCTACCCTACTTTTCACTTAATAAATTAATGTATTCAGCTATACATTATATGGCGTTATTCCAAATTATACAATGAGAAATAGTACCATCTTGTTTTTACAATTTTTATAATATTAATATTAGATCTATATAATTTTAATCATGACTGACTTTAGTAATCTATTTTATAAGCTACAGTTAATTTATTTCCCAGTGATTTTACAATATTCTTTAGAAGTGAATATTAATATATATATTTTTTAATAAATTCATTTTATTTTTGGCTGCATTGGGTCT
Organism: Grampus griseus; assembly: GCF_964374135.1. Lineage (NCBI taxonomy): Eukaryota > Metazoa > Chordata > Mammalia > Artiodactyla > Delphinidae > Grampus > Grampus griseus. The sequence goes on along the minus strand of NC_139004.1, from coordinate 38,337,154 downwards.
TCGTTGCTGCACGTGGGCTTTCTCTAGCTGCGGCTAGTGGGGGCTACTCTTCATTTCGTTGCTGCACGTGGGCTTTTTCTAGCTGCGGCGAGTGGGGGCTACTCTTCATTGCGGTGCACGGACTTCTCATTGCGGTGGTTTCTCTTGTTGCCGAGCACAGGCTCTAGGCGCGCAGGCTCAGTAGCATGCAGGCTTAGTTGCTCTGTGGCATGTGGGATCTTCCCGGACCAGGACTTGAACCTACGTCCCCTGCACTGGCAGGCAGATTCTTAACCACTGCACCATCAGGGAAGTCCCTTAATGTACTTATTTAAATTGAAGAATAAAGTCAGACTTTTTCCTGACAGAAAGTAAGTCTGATGTGAAATGAAGACTGGCTTTGCTAATTCCACAAATGGCAGGTGTTTTCTATATGGAAGTGAATCTGCATGTCAATATTTTAACAGAAAGATACTGAAAACATGTAATGATGAAAGAATTTTATCAAAAAAATTGTGCTGGCAAAGAAGTACGAAAATCAGTTATCTGATTAACTAGGTGCCTCTGAGTGAAAAGGTGACAGATAATTTAATAATTATTTTCATAAGACTAAAACATACTCAAATGACTAACAAATCCTTTTGCAAGATCAGTGGTTTCCAATTCTTTGCTTTTAATAAAGTAAAGGAGGACTCTATTTGATAGTACTTGATAACAGTATTTGGTAATAGGACACTTTGTGACTGTTGGCATGTAATTTAGAAGTAGTTCAAAGACTTGAGGGATATCATTTTAACAAATTTCTTCCTTTCCCAATTACTATGTAAACAACGTTTCTCAATGCTTATGTCTATAAAAATCAAAAACAGGTAGAGAATTGGTGTGGCACCTTATCTCCTTCCACCATTAGGTAATATTAGTCTGTGAATACCTGAACTAATTGAGGAGAAACACCATATTTCTCATTGAGATGCATTTTCAATAAAATTGTACTTTTTAGGTTTCACAAGTTATAAAAATGTGTAATATAGTGATGTTGCTTAATAAATCGTTGTACTAGTGATAACCGTAATGACAATTTGATTCATAAGAAAATTTTCAACAAAGCCTATGGTCACAAGCAAGAAGCTTAAATATATACTCAATTTTGTTGCAAGAAGGTGATAGTGATCAGTAAAAGACTTTAAAGCATACAAATATACTAATTAGGATAAAGTTCTATAGGGGCAGTGAATGGAATTAGGAATTCAATAAGAAAGGGAACCATATAAAATTTCTTGTTCATATATTTTTAAATGGATGTTGGCAGACATCAAATATTTAGGGTATTTGGAGTAATGGTTTTAGTTTAAAACCATTAAACTAAAACCATGTAATGGTTTTAGTTTAAAACGTTTTAGTTTAAAACCATTAAACTAAAACCATGTAATGGTTTTAGTTTAAAACGTCAACATTTGCAGTAAGTCAGAAATTATATCCTCTACAAGTATTTAAATTTATGATGGAAAATTTAGGTATCAACTTAGAAATGAACAAGGGGGTACATAGTTCTTTAAAATTCTTATATGGAGTCCATTTTTTAAAATGTCTTAAGACCACCAGCCTATACGTTATATTGTGGGGATGGGGTTCAAAGGAAGAACAGAAGTTACTAGAAATGATCTTCAATCCTCCACTCCAAAGTATCTTCCTCCCCAGTTCTCCCGAGTACCTGAAATTACCCATCATCAGAATCTTAATACTTCAAATTCAGACACTAGTTTCCCAGAGTTTTTGTTGTGTAATGGGAGAGGTGATTAGCCAATCAAATTAGGATCTGCAAGGAATGTGAGGAAGGACAGATGTATTTTTTATTATGGAAAAAGGTGGGGGGGGGACGGACAAACTAGTACAACCTGAGTTCTAGTCCCTGCTCTATGTCTAACCAGAAGTTTATGCTACAGGACAAGCTACTATGTTCTCTTTGTATCTAGGTAAAATAACTTGTCAAACTTCCACCAAAAAGGAACAGAAAGAGGGCACCTTAAAGGTCAGGCTGTTTATTTCTATACCTGGAGATGTAAAAAGGATTAATTATATATAACCATAAGAATGGGCCATCGGAACTTCCCCGGCGGTCAAGTGCCTAAAACTCTGCACTTCCACTGCAGGGGGCGCAGGTTCGATCCCTGGTCAGGGAACTTGGATCCCCCATACCCTGCAGCGCGGCCAAAAAAAAGAGAAAAAGAATGGGCCAACAATTGTCACTGCCCCCCTAAACTGAGAACCTGATGAGAATTGGAGCCCCAGTCCCACCTCTGGAATTGTGCCAAAAGCAGTAAGATGCGGAACAGAGAATGTCTAAAATTGAAATGGAGGCTTTGTGGTTAAGCTCTTTAGACAAGGGAGGAAAGGAACCACCAATGGCATCTCTAGCTACCATGGGCCCCAAACACAGTACTTTGTAAATGTTTCCAGTTTATTGGCATACTTCCTTTAAAAATTTTTTTTAGTTAATTTTGGGGGGTGGGGAGAGAGGAGACAAAAGAAAGGACTTAAAGTCTAAAAGGGCAGAGAGGGAGAAAAGTTTCTCACCTCATTCCTCCAGTCACCCCAATTCCTCTCCTAAGAGGCAACGTTTACCAGTTCCTCATCTAACGTCTCTATTTTTAATTTTTTACCAAAAGCTCACTCTTTTACTTTTCCCCTAGGTGCCTGAAAATTCCCCAAGCACAGCCCCTCCCTAGTGAGAGGGGGAAACAGTAAAAGGGCTTGGCTTTGTTCACCCCGAAAGGAGCCTACAAGGGGGAGCAGCTGGTTTTGAGGCTGCAGGTGGGGCTGGCGGGGGAATGAGAGAACCGAAGAACACCCTCAGGGCGCCCTCCCTAAAGAGGCCAGTCCCTCACGGCTCCTCACGTCGTCTTTTTCAATAAGGAGCTAATAATACCCGCGTGGCTCATAGATCGTAGGCAGTGCCAGCGGACTGCGCACAGTAAAGCGCCTCGGGACCGTAAGGCGCAGGAGGCGCCTGGGGGCTCTGAGCCGCGAGGAGAGGGTCCGTGGCCCCGGTGCGGAGAGTGGCAGCCGCGAGAACGGCCTCCCTCACAATCTGCCCCTCCGGTCCTCCCCCCATCCAAAAGCGCACCTTCTCACCCGCAGGCGGCCGACGAGCCTCGGGGCCTCGGGCTCCTCCCGCCTCCCGCCTCAGGTGGACCGAATCCCTCGGAAGGACAGGTGGCGGCTCCTCATTGCTATAGAGACGACCGGGCTCGCGAGCCGCGCCCAGTCCCTGACCGGGGCGTCGTGACGTCATCACGCCCTCCCCGGGCGCTTGGCCTTGCGGGCTGCGCGTCACCCCGGCCGGGGGGCGGGGCGGGGCTCTCACCGGCACCGTTCAGAGCCAGGCTGCCCGGGCTCCAGCGGCCCGGGAACCGGGATAAGTAGGACGGCGGCCGCGGCGACTGGGGGTGCGGGGTGGAGCGTGCCCTATATTTTCTATACGGGTTCCGGGGCCCGGTAGAGGCGCGCCGAGAGGAGAGGAAAGTGCGGCGGCCCTGGAACCTGGATATGGCGCGAGGCAAGCTGCGCGCGGGCGGGCGGGCTATGGCGCAGGCGGGTTGCGGGGCCGGCGCTGGTGGCGGGGCCCGTTGCATGGCGGTCTGTCGGCGGAGTCGCCCTCGGGGGCTGTCAGGTTGGTGGCTGCGGGGAGTGGGTCCACCGTGCCCAGGTGGGAGGCCGGGCGGGCGCAGGGCCCTGGGAAGGTCCCGAGCCCGGCGTGCCCACCCTTCTCCGGCCCTAGCCCGGTGGCCGGGAGGCTGGACGGCGGCCTGATCCTCCCCCACCCCGTGTTCTGGCCCCCATCCCTGCCCCTCCATTCCGTCCTGTGACTCCTCCCCCATGACTTCCAAACCCCACCCCGTGACTGCGCCCGCCTCAACCTCTGTGACCCCCACACCCCACCCACTGACCCTAAGACCTCACCAGGTAATCCTCACTTCTTATTCATTGACTCTGCCAACCCAGGAATTTCCCCAGCACTGCCCAGGGACCCACCACCCTCAGCTCTAAACCAGTGACTCACGACCCGAGATCCCTACATCCCCCAAAACGTCAGTGACCCCACTGGTCTGGTAACCCCCTCCACTTCTACCCCGTGTTCCCCCACAAACTTGGTGACTCCCCCCAAACCTTTCCTGGTAACTCCTAAGCCATACCTACTAAAATAGTTTCCCACCCAGTTATCTTCTACATAACCCTCAGTATCTGATAATCCCTTCTTTGCCCTGTAACTTCATGATCCTCATTCCATGTGCCCCCTTCATCCTAAAATCACCTCCACGGACATCCCTCTCTGCACTCCAGCCCCCCAGTGTTAATCAGCACATGACTTACAAGTGCCCTAGCACCGAGCTGGTGCTCAGGAAGATATAGAGATGAATATGAAGTAGATATAGTTGGAGTCATCAGAGAATCTGGATTGAGTGTGTGGTCCCAGATTCAAGTCCTAGCTCTGCCACCATTGTGCTTTGGGAACCTGGAAAAAGTCCTTTCCTCGCTCTGGACCTCAGTTTCTCATCTGTATTATGATAAGGTTGGGTTAAATGATCTCAGAGTTTCCTTCCAGCTGTGACGTTCTGCAATTTTCAGTCAAGATAATATTTGTTTGCAATCATTTTTATACTCTGTACTCCTAACTAGAAGTTTACTGTTGTAATCTCAGCCCAGGGTCCACTTGCTTCTTGAACCTTATTCCCTCACTCCTGCAACCCCCCTACACTCTTAATAGTCCATACCCATTTCCCTTGATCAGGCCTCATCAGTTAACATGTTTGCAAAGCAGGATAAGAGTGCTTCAGCTTGGGGTATTGATGTGATAAGAGATCTGGGTTCTAGTTTGACTCTGGCCTGTAAAGTATGGCACCTTAGGCACACCATTTAGCCTCAGTCTTCACTTCTCCTAGGGTAGGATAATAGTAGTGCTTGAGATAATGCATTCAAAGCATTTGGTACCAGGCCTAGCCCATGGGAGCCCTTAAGTATAAGCCGAGAAGCTCTTGCGGGTCTTACTGTGTCCTGGGTGCTAGGGAGTCAACAGATAATGAACACAGGGGCCACACTTTGCATTATTTTGGTACCCCCCCCCCCGAGCTCTTGGAATCACTGTCCTCTTATCTCTGCTGTGGCCTCCTCACTTCTCTGGGTTTTTAACCCTGCTATCTCCTTAATGATGATTGGCACTTACGGCTGAGCGCCTACTGTGCACCAAGCTTTGTATGTGTAAACTGTTTCCCCTCACAACCCCAATATATCTACCACTATTTCCCATATTTTGTTTGTTTTGGTTTGGTTTTAAACAAATGAAGAACCTGAAACTCACCCGGATGAGTAGCAGAGCTGCGATTTGAACCCACAGTCTTCAAAACTCATTTGATCCATTGCTTTTCTTGCCCCTAAACCTACCTAGTTTTCCAGGTCACTCTCAGCCCCTTGTTCCTTATTTTCTAATAATTTCTAAGCCCAACACCAACGCTTTCCCCATCACTTCTAAGGTTTCTCTTAACCTTTGCCCCATGGTTTGGTGACTTCCTCAACCCATTGTTCATGACTTTTGACCCCACGTGTCCTGAGACCCCTGCACCTTAATACCTCTCTTTACCCTTTGTCCAAATATCCTCTCACCCTGTGAGTCCTTGGAGCTCCTACTTACCCTAAACTTACCCTAAGGTGTCTCCCACCTCAGTGGCACTCTATCCCAAATCCTCTCATCCTGTTAAATCCTTTACCCCCAGGAATTCATATACATAAGAGATTGGAAATCTTTTGGAGTGTTACAGCTGCTTCCCTTCTACCATCCTCAGCCACATCCTGTTACTCAAAACCTTCATCTAAGTTAGCCCTTCATCTAGTGAGTGCTTCACCCAGCTTCAGTGAAATGAGCCCCTTCCATCCCAATGTGAACCCATCCTTCAAAATCTATACACCCTCCCATGCTAAGATCCCTCCTCTTCATACCCTTTTCAATAGCTTGTGAGATCCTGCCTCTTAGATTCTGGGATCTCATAGCATCTTTCTCATTTTCATCAGTGATCTTTTCAAACCAGAATCATCTTTTACCTTATCCCCCTTCCTGTGCCCTATCCCTTCTCACAGTGCCTTTTTCCTTCCCTACTCTTATTTTTCTCCCTCACCTCACCTCATCCTCACCTGCATCCTCACCTCACCAATCTTGGTAGCATTGATTATGGTGTAAACCTTTCTCCCATCCCAGCTCTGCCCCTTCTTCCACTCTCCCTGCCACTCTCTCCTTCACACACAGCATGGCCAACCACACTTCCCTGCTTTGTCCAGAGAACTACACTTTTCTCTGGGAACCTCTGATAATAGATCACCAAGATCACAGTCCTTTAGGTAGCAAGAAGAGAGATCTTGGAAATCCTTCTGAATAAATGTAGCCAAGTCTTCTTGACACACTTCCACTCTTCTATCCGGTTTATGAAGCTGCTTGCTGTATATGCCCTCAGGGTAGAATGCTTTGAGTGTCAACACCAGTTAGCCCCATTGTTTTCCAAGCCCTGGGAGGACTTTCCAGTCCCCTCCCACCAGAGGACTGGATGGTGAGTAGCAAAATGTGACATTAAAGATCCACTTCCAAAAGTCTATTCTGTGGGTCACCAAATTCCCAAATTTGGGAATTATTGGGAATTCCCAAATTCCCAATAATATACTTATTGGCTGTATAGCAGTAAATTCAGCAGAGGGCAGATTTAGAGTTAAGGAAGGCATAAATCTTGGGGTCTGCAAATTTTGTGGGTTGATTTCTTTAAAAGGAGCTCTCGCCTTAGATTTGTTTAATGTCTCTTAGACTATAGAACATATTCTGCCTTGGATCTTAGTTATTTGGGTACTCTTCTCACCCAACACCCACCCTCCACCCCCACTGTGGTTTCCTTGAGAACAGAAGCTGGGTTTTCTTTATCTTTTGTTATCTTAATCCTGTCCCACATATTTAGCAGGTAGTCAGTGAATACTTACTGGATTGAATGAACTCATTCAGAAATTCTGCATCAGGTACAAACAAGTGAAAACAGCTAGTGTCTGTATCTACTTTGTAGCTACAACAACCCTTCTCCCCAAATCCCTCCAAACGTGATAATGGGCAAGTCCCTTCATTTAAACATTCTGGAATTTAGACACTTCCTTTTTTAGTCATAGCTTGGGTGGGGGAATGGGTGTAAGTGCTTCTTTTTACTGTGTTTCTGGTTAGACTAGAGAGACTGGTTGACATAGTGGCTAGTATACAGTGGTAACAGGGCCAGGGTCTGTCATATGTAGACCAGTTCTCAAGAAAACAGCTAGATGAAATATTTAGCAGAGGTTGCAGAGACAATCAGAGAAGAGAAGAAATCAAAGTGGCAAAATGTTGGTAATTGTTGAAGTTGGGTAATGGGTTCGTGGAGTTCATTATACTATTCCTTCTACCTTTATGTATGTTTGAAATCCATAATAAAAAATTGGAGAAAAAAGAGGACAGCTAGGTGAACAAGTGCAAATTTAGCACTGTTCCTTGCAAAATACATCAAAACAAACGAGCTGTTGTTACTGAGTCAGTACTATTATCTTGGTTAAGTAGTATATTTAGTCCCAACCTATTTTTGACCTCTTCTGTTTGTGAGATATCATGATGCTAAATTCAAAAATTAGCACACTGCAGAAATGTATCATCCTGGCAACAAGCACCTGTGGCCTTGGTCCTGCCTTGCTTCCCAGCCCAGGTGTGGTTTCTTATGTTAATGGGCTGGACTGGGCCTGAGAAAAGGGAGAGACAGTGGGGGAAGTGAAGGAGAGATCAGAGCTCAACTAGGGTCTTCCCCTTCTGGCCTAAACCCTTCAGATTACTGGGAGATTCTAAAAGTATGGAGGTTCATTCATTCATTCACTCATTCGGTCATTCCACTAATGTTTGGTGAATATCTGCTGGAGGCCAGGTACTTTTCTCATACCTGGGGATAGAGCAGTGAATAAAACAGAGTTCCAGGACTTGAGGAGCTCACCTGTTGGGATGAGGCAGAAACATACCATAAACAAGTAAAATATATATTGGGAAAATTAAACAGAGAAGGAAGATAAAAAGTACCAGGAACCAGGATATTAAGTTTTAAGTAGGGTGGTCAAGGAAGGTCTTATTGAAAAGGCAACATTTGAGCAAAGACCCGAAGAAGTTGAGGTGAGCCAAACATTTATCTGAGGGAATTATATTCCAGTCAGAGGGAAGAGCAAGTGCAAAAACCCTGAGTCAGGAGTATGCCTCGTATATTCAAGAAACATGAGGACACCAGTCAGTATGGCTGCAGTAGGGTGGAGAGGAGAAACATAGCAAGAGATGTGGAGGTGGGAGTGGATTGGTGGTAGATCATATTAGGCCTTATAGGCCCCTGGATTTTTTGTGAATTGTGGGTGAGATGGGAGCGATTGGAGGGTCCTAGGCACCCAAGTGACATGATCTGACATAAAGGATCATTGTGGCTGCTATGTTGAGAATGAGTTGTAGGTGGCAAGAGTGAAAGCAAGGAAACTGATTAGGAAACTATTGCAATAGTCCAGGCAAGACAAGTTGGTAGTTTGTACCCAAGGTAAAGCAGTGCTAGAGTGAGAAGTGGTTGGATTCTGGATATGTTTTGAAAGAGGACCCAACGGGATTTGCTGATGGATTGGAAGTGGCATATAAAAGAAATAGAGAAGTTGAGGGTGGCTCCCTCATTTTTGGTCTGAGCAATTTAAGGATGGAGTTCGCATTTACTGAAATGGGGGAGCCTGGAAGAAGGATACATTGTAGGAAGGGGAGATAAGGAATTCACTTTTGAATATGTCAAGTTTGAGATGTTTTTGGACATGAAGATGTTAAATAAGCAGCTGGATATACAAGTCTGTTAGACTTGCTAGTCAATTTCTGCCCTCCTGGGAACTGAAAGAACACTATTACTGGGCAAGAGACAAAGGAGTATGGTGGGAAGAACACTAGCGGCTCAGGTGTGAGACCCGGCTCTGCCACCAGGTAGCTCTGTGACCCTTTCAGACTCCTCTGGCAGCTCTGGCCTGTTTCTTCATCTGCAAAATGGTAGCTTTAGACTAGAAATGAGTTGTCTTCTCAGCTCCTACTGTGTGAGAGTCGATGAAGTAGTGCATAGAGCAAGAGAGATAATATAACTGTACGTATATCTGAGAGGATGTTGGAAACTGCTGAGCTCTACACAGTGTAGTGGCGTTGGTGGTAAGAGGCCTCCCTTCCTTTGCTAAAGCAATACCCAGTTAGTGCCTGCCATGTTCTGGGCACTGAACTCAGGATCCGATGACAGAGAGAAGCATCCGTGCCCTCGTGGAACACTACAGACGAACCTCCTGGTGTAGCTTCACTGCTGAGTATAGAGGGAGTAGGCTGGAGTCTGATGGTCTGGTGCGGTGTTGGCCAGGGAAAGCTTGTTCTTGACCTGGGTCTGGGAGAAAACTACGTGGATGTTGGAGATGAGGCAAGATGGTAATCCAAGTGAGGAAAAAGTGGGCATCCTAGCTAGGGCTGGAGGAAGAGCTGGGGTGGTGGGACTCAGTTCCTTCCCTCCTTCGTTCTTTTTAATATTTATTTGGTTGTGCTGAGTCTTAGTTGCGGCACACGGGCTCCTTAGTTGCGGCTTGTGGGCTCCTTAATTGTGGCAGGTGAACTCTTAGTTGCAGCATGCATGAGGGACCTACTTCCCTGACCAGGGGTCGAACCCAGGCCACCTGCATTGGGAGTGTGGAGTCTTAACCACTGCTCCACCAGGGAAGTCCCCCACGCTCCTTCATTCTTGCACTCAGCATTTACTCCTCTGCCAGGAACTTCTCTTAGGGAGCTTATAGTTCTGTAGCAGATGAAGGGTTTCTTTCTTTTTTTTGGCCGCACTACGAAGCAGGTGGGATCTTAGTTCCCCAACCAGGGATCAAACCTGCGCCCCCTGCATTAGAAGCACAGAGTCTTAGCCACTGGACCGCCAGGGAAGTCCCTAGATGAAGGGTTTCAAATCTGGTCTCAGTTAGATCTAATTCACAATAAGTAGGGTTGATTTAGGATTCAAATTTGAGCTAAAGAGTTTAGTTAATTATGTGGCCTAGTAGTATTATTCATTTAGTATCTGTGGGCACATTCTTTGTTTGGTGCTGATTAAGCTGAAATGCATGCTCTCCAGGAACTTAAATTATAATCAGTTTAGCAGAAAGTAGGATGTGTGATTTTCACCCCAAGAAAGTTGAGTTTAAGGAAAAAAAAAACCTGGCAGAGTAATCCCTTCACTGCATCTGGAAGCACAGACGTCTAATCCTTGTGTCATTTAGATGTTGATGCTTATATTTTAAGGAGAGTCTCTGACCAGCTAAACAAGAATACAAGATATAGGGAATTCCCTGGTGGTCCAGTGGTTAGGACTGCGCACTTCCACTGTAGGGGGCACAGGTTCAATCCCTGGTCGGGGAACTAAGATCCCACATCCTGTATGCCATGCAGTGCGGTCAAAAATAAATTAATTAATTAATTTATAAAATACGAGATATAACCCATCTTAATGATCCAGTCACTCACAAAATTAGAGTGGATATGTAACTAGCATCTTTCACTTAACAGAATGGGAAAATTTTGTTCTGGTGAGTAATAAAAAAAAAAAAAGAACAACTGAGCTACAAATCCAAGTGCAGCTGAAGCCATTATCTTTTTTTAAAAATAAATTTATTTTATTTATTTATTATTTTTGGCTGTATTGGGTCTTCGTTGCTACGCACGGGCTTTCTCTAGTTGTGGCGAGCTGGGGCTACTCTTCCTTGCGGTGCGCGGGCTTCTCATTGCAGTGGCTTCTCGTTGCAGAGCGTGGGCTCTAGGCGTGCAGGCTTCAGTAGTTGTGGCTCGCGGGCTTCAGTAGTTGAGGCTCACGGGCTCTGGAGCACAGGCTCAGTAGTTGTGGCGCATGGGCTTAGTTGCTCCGTGGCATGCGGGATCTTCCTGGACCAGGGCTCGAACCCCATGTCCCCTGCATTGGCAGGCGAATTCTTAACCACTGCACCACCAGGGAAGCCCTGAAGCTATTATCTTTAACTGGTGGCCTTAAGCTACTGACAGAACCTCAGATGCCTCTTGCCCTGGCAGCTGTCAGTCAAGGTATGGAAATGTGAGTGTCCGTGTGAGGGTCTCACAAATCCTATGTCTCTGTTTTGCTGCTCGAAGTGCAGAGCCTACTTGGGCTCCTCACTTATAGTTCAGAAAGATCTGGGATGTTTCAAAGCTTCAGTGTATTAGACTGACACCAGCTGGAAGTCAGAGCGCTTCTTCTACTGCTTCCTGGTTAACGCTTGCCTTCCGTAATGCTTCATCTCAGAGAAGCCCAGATGTAACTTGTTAGCCTGGTACTGTTTCTCACTGCATAACTTTTCGTTTGTTGGAAGTCCCTGCTGCTTTGGGATAGCTGATAAAGCATGAGACCCATGCAGTTAAGATAAGCTCAAGGAACTGGGAGCTCCTTGAGATTGTAGAACTGACCCAAGCCTTAGATGTAGAAGGTGTGGCAGGGGTACCTAAGACCAAAGTTCTCTCTGTCTGAGAAGATCATCCTTTCAATCTAGGAGGTACTGTCCCAAAGCCACAGAAGCAGTGAGGGAGAAAAGCAGCCCCTGCTCATCTGCCACTTCAGCCAGACCCACCCTCTTGACCAGCCTGGGGTCATACCAGGCTGGGGAGCCAGTATGTCCTCAGCTCCTATGTAGATTTGCCGTTGCTTCATGCTCAGCTTGATCAGGTTTCCATCTGGTAGTGAGAATGGCATCCATGAATTGGAAAGCTGAGTTTTCAGATGTGGTTTTGCTACAAACTGGTACATCATGGAATCTATCCTGTCAGCCCTGGAGTAGCCATGCCTTGTTAGGGGAGAATCATAGATATTCCTCTAGCCAACACAAGGAGTGCAAAGCTTGCTTTTAGACTTTCTTCTTTTATTCTTATATTTTTATTTATTTATTTTACATAGGTAACACATTCACAGAGCTTAAAATTTTTTTTGTAAGTGTGAAAGATATGTAGTGAAAAGTCACCCTTCCATCGCTGTGCCCGTCACTCAGTTATCCTTCCACCTTGGTTAGTAATTGTTTCACTGTCTTTCCATAGATTTTTTATGGCAGTGGCAGCATACAAAAGGCACTGTTTTGTACCTTGAAATTTTTATTCAATATATTTTGGAGATCTTCCATGTCAGTATGTAAGGAACATCCTCATTTATTTATGTCTACATAATAAGGAAGTTCTGTATTGATAGACATTTATGCTGTTTGGAATTTTTTTGCTATTATTACATGCAGGGATGCCATGAATAACCTTGGACGTGTGCCATTTTCCACACATATACGTCTACCTGTAGACTAGACATGAAGTTGCTGGGTCAGATGGTGTGTACATTTGTAATTTTGATTGATAACTGCCAAATTGCCCGACATAGAGCTTATACCAATGAATACTCCCACCAACAATGTAGGACTGTGCTTGTTTCCCCACAGCCTCAGGGACATTGCTTTTTCCTTTTTTTTGGCCGCAGCGTGGCATGAGGGATCCTAGTTCCCCGACCAGCGATCAAACTCGCACCCCCTGCAGTGGCAGTGTGGCGCCTTAACCACTGGACAGCCAGGGAAGTCACACAGGGACATTGCTTTGAGTTAAGAATATACAGACTACCTTCAACATAGGATACTGAATCATGGGGCCCCACTGTGACACTCTATTCCACAAGACACACAAAGTACCACACAGCCCAGTTTGAAGAATACCACAATGATATATTTTAAAGAGTAACTGGACCTCTGGTGGTTATAAGAGAAGAAAGGAAGAAAAAATCCTAGAGGAAGAAGTTCCCTACCTCAGAACTTAAATTGGCATAAATTAGAGGAAGAATAGGTATCTGTCTTTGCAGAACCAAGGAGGGATGAGATGCCAGTAGTATCAATCATAGGAAGGCTGTGGGGAGAGTAAAGGAGAACTCCCAGAGGGCGGAGCTGGGCAACCAAGCAGACGGGTTTAGTGTCCACTGTAGAGCTGCCTCTCAGCTCAATGCTGGTATCTTTTCATTTCAGCGACTTTTTTTTTTTTTTTTAAAGATTATACCCCCTCCTTTTAGTACTACTGTTCATTTCATTTTGGCCTCTTCTGCCCTCTTCTCACTTGGAGTTTAGGTTTCTGCGAGTTGGAACTGGATGAGTGTTCAGCCTCGTCTTTTTTCACTTAGCGTTGATTTGTTAACCCTCCTGCACTAATCCAGATGGTCTTCGTGGTTCTTGTCTGAAACGTTTAAACAAGCATCCTGTGCAAGTAGCTCTTGTTTTCTGTCCATTCTTTTCGTGGGATGAATTATGAAGATGAGGTGATTAGATCTCAGATCCTGAACCTTTCCTGGTGGGGTTAAGCATTGACAGATTGTTCTCTGGAGAACCTGGAGCCCCTATAGTGCCATTAGCAATGCACGCTTGCGCCCGCCTCTCCTGGCCTTGCCAACACTGTTGGTTCAAATTATTTTTTTTGTAATTAATAGACTGTTTCTTAGAGCAGTTTTAGGTTTGCAGAAAAACTGAACAGAAAGTACAGAGAGTTCCCATATACTCCCTTCTTCCCCAACCCCCCACCCCCAGTTCCCAGTTTCCCCTGCTAACATCTTACATTGGTGTAGTATATGTGCTACAATTGATAAACCAATGTTGAGGCATTATTATTAATTAAAGTCCATAGTTTACAATTATGGTTCACTCTTTGTGTTGTACATTCTATGGGTTTTGACAAACGTATGATGTCAGTTATCCACCATTACAGAGTTATGCAGAATAGTTTCACTGCTCTAAAAATGACCTGTGCTCCACCTGTTCATCCCTCCTCCCCTCGCCCTACACCCTTGGCAACCACTGATCTTTCCACTGTCTCTATAGTTTTTCCTTTTCCAGAACATCATATAGTTGGAATGATACTATATGTAACCTTTTCAGATTGGCTTCTTTGATTTAGCAAAATGCATTTTAAGTTTCCTCCATGTCTTTTCGTGACTTAACAGCTCTTTTTATTGCTGAATAATATTCCATAGTATGAAGGTACCACAATTTGTTTATTGAAAGGCATCTTGATTGCTTCCAGTTTGGGGCAATTATGAATAAAGCTGCTATAAACATCCATGTGCAAGTTTTTCTGTGGACATAAGTTTTCAACTCATTTGGGTAAATACCTAAGAATAGGATTTCTGGATCTTATGGTAAGAATATGTTTAGCTTTGTAAGAAACTGCCTGTCTTGCAGAATACCGTTTTACTCTGCCATTTTGCATTCCCACCAGCATTTGGTGTTGTCAGTGTTTTGAATTTTGGCTCCTGTAATAGGTGTGTAGTGATATCTCATTGTCTGTTGGATGTGAATACTGTTACTTTGATTTTTGGTAATTTGATAAGTATAATATCATCATGATTATTCTTTCTTGTTCTTTAATTACTAATTAAACTTTTTTTTAATATTAGTGTTTTTTGCTTATGTGAATTCATATTGTAGCCTTATTTGTCCAGTGGGAATTTGATAATGGTTTTGGAGGTTTGTAAGTGTCTGCATGTGGTTTTCTTTTCTACCTAGTTTTTTCTTCTATTGTGGTAAAATACACAGAACATAAGATTTGCCATCTTAACCATTTTTAAGTGTACAGTTCAGTTACATGTGTTTTTTTTAAAATTTACATTGGAGTATAGTTGATTTACAATATTGTATTAGTTTCTGCTGTACAGCAAAGTGAATCAGTTGTACATATACATATATCCACTCCTTTTTAGATTCTTTTCCCATATAGGTCATTACAGAGTATTGAGTAGAGTTCCCTGTATTATACAGTAGGTCCTTATTAGTTATCTATCAGTTATATGTGTTTTTAATATCACGTGTTATGCTTTATTTCTTTAGTATTTTCCCCTAATGTCGAGGTTTGTTTTTTTGGGGGTTTTTTTTTGCGGTACATGGGCCTCTCACTGCCGTGGCCTCTCCCGCTGCGGAGCACAGGCTCCGGACGCGCAGGATCAGCGACCATGGCTCACGGGCCCAGCCGCTCCGCGGCATGTGGGATCCTCCCGGGCCGGGGCACGAACCCGAGCGTCCCCTGCACATCGGCAGGCGGACTCTCAACCACTGCGCCACCAGGGAGGACCCCGTCGAGGGTTTTTTTAAGCCAACTCTTCTTTTTGACTTGATTTTCTTATGCTTCAAAAGTCCAGAACTCCCTGCTTATCCTGGTTGAGATCTGGATGTTGTTCCATTTTGATGAACTGGTAACATAAATGGAACCTTTTTGTCCCAGGGTGATGTTTTAAATAACATGATGTGTCTAAATAACCGTGATGATCCAGTTCCTCCTGATGCTGATGGAATGTTTCATTTTCAAATAGCCCTTCTCAAGCCAGCAGTGATCCCAGGCTGAATTCCAGAAACAATTGAGATGTAACCTCACCATATCTGTATTAATTTGCTTGTTGATGTAAAGTGATATCCTTAGGGTAACCCTGCCAAATTGCCTTTATTCTGCACTTTTCTTTTCATGGACTAAAGGTGGGTTTGAAACTCCCCCATGTTTGCTCTGTTGAATGTTTACAAACTAAGGTGTTAAAATTCACTTAAACATTTGGCCGAAAATTAGATTTTTAAGTTATCCGTTTTAGTTTAAATGAATGCCATTCTGCAGTAAAGGAGTATGCATTTTCATTGCCCTTTTGGAATTGAAAATAATCCACTTTGCCTAAATACTCCCTTTTCTGTGACTAATTCAAGCCTATAAAATTGTAGTAGCCAAATAAGAACCATACTAAAAAGTACTTTGGGCTTTTAACATCTTTGTGCCTTTTGGAAAGAGGTGTTTAGCTGATGTTTTAAATATGTTTCTGTTATTAATTTCCTGTGTTCTCTTTAGTGTTTGGAAACCCACAGAACCAAGCCTGTTTCACTAGGCTTTTTGTGTGTGCATTGAAGTCTTCTTCTATAATCACAAATACTGAGTCATTTTACTACAGCTCTTCCAAATCCCGTTCTAATTTGTTTGCCACTTGACTCCCTCAGCCTTCATCCCTCCCAACCTAATGTCGCTTTGTCCTCTCTGAGAAGTTTTCTATATTTCCAAATGAAGAATTATCTGAGTGAAAATTGTCATTTTTTTTTTTTCAAAGTTGAGCATTCTTCTCTCTCCAAGCAAATGTTCTGTTTTTCTCTTTTTTGGCTTCTCAATACAGTTGCCCTCTGGGCTGGCTGAGGCAGAGTACATAAAGCCTTGCTCCAACGACCAGGGAGTTCAGGTTAGCAGAAAATGATAGACTAGTGAACAGGTGCCTGTAGTCAAGGCGAAGCCCAGCCTGGGTGTGGATCAGATTAGATCTAAACCATGACAAAGTGGAGAAGCACAAATACGTGGCTACTCTTTCATTTCCCATCTGTCATTTCTCTTACTTTTCTGCTTTGGGGAGGCAATTTAAGCACATCTTTTTTCATAGAGAGACCTAAAGATTCTATGTGTCTAGAAAGTTTTTCTAAATGTTATCTCACTGGTAATTTAAATTTATGTTTACAATAGGAAACACATTTATATATTATGAAGCCATAAGGTTGTTTCCTGCATCAGAGCAAACAGTAGGTTAAGTTCATTTAAAAATGCAACAAACAGGAATTGGACTTGCTGCTAATTCTGGGAGTGTCCGACTCCCTTTTCATCCCTACCTTTTGTCATGCTCTTATTCCCCACTCCCCCCTTTCCGCCAGACTGGCTCTCCCCTATACCCAGCTCAGGTCATTAGGGATCTGGTATAACTTACACCCTCCAAGGAGAAAACATAGCAGTTGCCCCTGCTCCCCCGCTCCCCCTCCTCTTTCTCAGAGGGCCACGGGAGTTATGAATCTGAAATGTCAAGTACAGGCGGGAACTGCTCAGACCCAGCCATCCTGAGGCAGTCACAAGCCTCTCTTTGGCTCTGCCAGTGTCACTGTTGTTGGTTTAGTACTGGCACAGGAGGATTCATCATTTAACAAAAGAAAGGGAGAAAAATGGCAATTAGACACTTGTACATGCCTGGCAGCCGGGAAGCACCTTCTCCTCACCTGCCGTCAGGCTCTGTTGGAAAGCAGCTTCAGAGGTCAGGGAAAGGTAGGAGAGCAAGAGTAGACTGTTTTAAAGGTGTATATTATGAGGCTTAAGGAGGAAAACTGTATTTAGCCTGGACATGAGAACATGTAAAAGAGTGGAGATTTGTTTTCTTTGAGTCTAAAAACTGTTATTTTGGGAAATGTGGCTACCAGCTCTTCCCTCTTTCCATGTGGCCAGGTCTAGAAGAACTGGTTTTAAGTTGCAGTGGGTGAGATGAAAGCTAAACAACCAGTATTCAAGCGTTTTGAGAGGTGATGTTGTGTCACGGTGGATTAGCAAAAGGAAGAAATGCACCAGATATTGAGAGGTATGGACTCTGCGGCCAGCCAGTCTGGCTTTGATCCTGGCTTCAGCACTAACTAGTTCTGGGACCTTGGACAAATTACTCCACCTCTAAGCCTCAGTCACCTCATCTGTAAAATGGGGATAGTGTACCTACTTCCTCATAGCATTATTTTTAAGATTAAAAGAGTTAATATAGGTAAAGTGCTTTGAACAGCAGCTGACACATATTAAGGACTATATATTTGATAAGTGTTATTAGCACGAACAATGGAAAGAATTTTAGGGTCATTTGGACCAACACTTTATTTTACAGATTAAGAGGCAGTCACAGAAGATAGAATCGAGGTTAGAAGACTTTCTGCAGACTTCTGGTCCCGAGCTGTTGCCAGTACTCTTGGCTGTTTTAGAAATACCCATTACTTCAAAAGCATATCCCTTTTGGTTCCTCTTCCATCCTCTTCCTCAGAGCCAGAATTTCTCGAGTACTTCCTGTGTGCCATCACTGTGCTAAATGCTGACATATGTGACCTCATTTCATCCTTACAGCAACGTTTGAAGAAGGCGCCACGATTATCCTCATTTTTTAGAAGTAGCATCTAAGTTTCAGAGAGGTTCAGTTAGTTTCCAAGGGTACACAGCATCAAAGAGGTAAAGTCTGGATTAGAACCAAGGCTGACACCAGAGCCTGTGTTTTTAACCATGGCACAGATTTTCCTCAGAAAGTCTCAATAGAATACAGATGAGCTAAATCAAACCAACCATTGCTTCAGCAGTCACAGGGCCCAGCCATAAAGATCTGAGGCCATTTTGTAATCCCTTTTCAACCTACAGTCTGCTTTGTTTTCCGACCTAGGTCTCTCAGGTGTATTCTTATTTCTGACACAATGCTGTTTATATGAAAACAGGTTACCAAAAGAACTTCTCTCCCTGATCAAGAGAATGAAAGTTGAAGGTCCTGGAGCAGATGAAAAGAGGCCAGGACCAGAGCTTTCATGAAATAGGGACCATGTGGGGGTTATCAGGACTCTGGGCAACATTGGGGTCACTGCCAGGATCCTAGTAGACCAAAGAAGAGGAGTCAGATGTGGGAATTCCTAGGCCAGTGGTTCTTTACCTCCTTTAATCCCTGTAAGATTCAGATGACAGTCATGGACTCTCTTCAGAAAAATGTACAAGCTCACACACCATAAAAGTTTTACCAGGTGGCTTCAGGGTTCATAAACTCCAGCTAAAAACCTCTGTATTAGGCAGCAGAGTAGATTACTTAAGAGCCCACTCTGGTGCCAGATGGCCTGGATTCAAATCCTCTTCTTCCATTTATTAGCTGTGCAACCTTGAACAAGTTAATGGCTTGGGCTTCAACTCCCTCAACTGTAAAATAAGGATAATAATAGTATTTAATTAAAGGACCATTTGGGGGATTAAACGAGTTACTATATGTAAATGCCTAG
Organism: Grampus griseus; assembly: GCF_964374135.1. Classification (NCBI taxonomy): domain Eukaryota; kingdom Metazoa; phylum Chordata; class Mammalia; order Artiodactyla; family Delphinidae; genus Grampus; species Grampus griseus. The sequence continues at coordinate 38,318,263 of NC_139004.1, read as the reverse complement.
TACATGGTTAGCTCTCCAGCAGTATTCACTATTAGTGGTAGTAGTATTGCTATCCCCAGAGCTTAGCCCATTCAGTAAATGTTTATGGACAGAATGAATGAATAAAGATGCCAAGTCTAGGGTAGAGTATCCCAACCATTGTGTCACAACTGGGCCATAGTTTTGTCAAAATACTGATCCAATCAGCCCTTTGGGCTGCCAAAGCCCTAGCTGCTTGCTCCTGGCTTCAAGCAGCAACATCCAAAGTGTGACATACAAATATCCTTCTCTCTGGGTGCCCTGATGTGAAGACAGTTTGGGCAGCACTGATTGAGATCAGCTGGCAGGTAGTGAGAACCAAGCAGGAAGTCCAGACTCCAGGTCCAGGAGAATTCTATGGATGGGTGGCAAAGAGAATCTTAACCCCTGAGCCTAGAGCAGGGGCTCTAGTACGCTCTGTACTACGGCAGACGCAGAGCAAGTGCTGCCAGTAGGACACTCCAGCACTTCCCTCCTGGCACGAGGACCTGGTAAGTCACTGAACAAGGAATTGTGGAGAGCCCACAGTGAACCAGGAGCCAGGCTGGAGCCCAAAGTCTTGTATAGGCAACATGTGTTAAAGAGGTAGTGATAAGTACTGAAGTAGGTGACTCCAGGATTGTGAGTGCCAGGAAGAGGTAGTAGCCAGGGCTGCAGGGACTTATAAGGTGACCAGCCTTGCCTGCAAGGAGAATGAATTCTTAGGGTGATAGGAAGCCACTGAAGAGTTTTAATCAAGGAAGTGGTAGATTTAGATCTGTACATAGACATTCTGACACAGTATTACAAAATGAATAGGAAACAGGTAACGATTTATTGAGGACATATGTTAGGAGGCTCTTACATTAGTCAAGAGGTGCAAGGTGATACTCATCTGAAATTAGGTACCTAGACTTGTCTATCTTTTAATTTTTTAAATTAAGGTATAATTGACATACAACATTACATTTGTTTCAGGTGTATAACATGATTCGCTATCTGTATATATTGTGAAATGATCACCACAGTAAGTCTAATTAACATCCGTTCTCTTAGCAACTCCAAATGTGCATTACAGTATTATTAACTGTAGTCATCATGCCGTACATTACATCCCCCAGGACTTATTTTATAACTGGAAGTTTGTACCTTTTCACTCCCTTTACTCATTTTACCTACCCCCAACCCCTGCCTCTGGCAATTACCAATCTGTTCTCTGTATCTATGAATCCATTAGTTTTCTTTTTTAAGACTCCACATGTAAGTGAGATCATAGTGTTTGTTTTTTCTCTGCCTGACTTATTTCACTTAGCATAATGTCCTTCCTCAGGGTACATCCATGTTATCGAAATGGCAAGATTCCATTCTTTTTTGTGGCTGAATAATATTCCATTGTGTGTGTGTGTGTGTGTGTGTGTGTGTGTGTGTGTGAGTGAGTGTGACAACTTCCTTAGCCATTCACCTGTCAGTGGACACTTAGGTTGTTTTCCATGTCTTGGCTATTGTAAATAATGCTGCAATGAACATGGAGGTGCATATATCTTTTCAAGTTAAGGTTTTTGTTTTCTTTGGACAAATACCCAGAAATGGAATTCATGGATCAAATTTTTAATTTTTTGAGGATCCTCCATACTGTTTTCCATAGTGGCTACATCAATTTACATTCCCACCAATAGCACACAAGGGTTCCCTTTTCTCCACATCCTTGCCAACACTTGTTTTTTTCTTGTCTTTTTGGTAATAGACATTCTGACAGGTGTGAGGTGATATCTCATTGTAGTTTTGATTTGCATTTCACTGGTGATGAGGGATGTTGAACATCTTTTCATGTACCTTTTGGCCATTTATATGTCTTCTTCGGAAAGATGTCTTTTCAGATCATCTGCCTATTTTTCAGTTGGATGGTTTGGCTTTTTGCTATTGAGTTATATGAGTTCTTTGTATATTTTGCATATTAACCCCTTATCAGATACATGATTTGCAAATATTTTCTCCCATTTAATAGGTTGCCTTTTCATTTTGTTGATTGTTTCCTTTGCTGTGCAGAAGCTTTTTAGTTTTTTAGTCCCATTTGTTTATTTTTGCCTTTGTTTCCTTTGCTTTGGTGACAAATCCGAAAAAAATCATTCCAGGACTGATGTCACGGAGCTTACCACCCATGTTTTCTTCTAGGAGTTTTATGGTGTCAGGTCTTACATTCAATTCTTTAATCCATTTTGAGTTAATTTTTGTGTATGTTGTAAGATGGTGGTGTACCTAGACTTCTGAGGAAAAAGGAGGAATCAAGAATGGCCCTACTGGGAATTCCCTGGTGGTCCAGTGGTTAGGACTCAGTGCTTTCAGTCTGAGGGCCCAGGTTCAATCCCTGGTCCAGGAACTAAGATCCCTCAAGCCATGTGGCCAAAAAAAAAAGAATGACCCCCACTGATTCTGGGTGGCTGGACAGTTCTGGACAGTGGAACAGTTCTTGGGGTAGGGAACATTGTGTGTTCTGTTGGGGACTTGTGCTGTTTTTGATGCCTGTGTGATATTTACAAGGCTGGTGAATGGATAGATCTGAGCACAGGAGAGATGTCAGAATGGTCACAGAGAACCAGCAGCAGTGGGGTTGGCCGCCTGCCTTCAGTGGGGCTCCCTTCTAAGGGGAGCGAGTTTAAAAGTGGGTTTTGATTAATGAAATCTTACTTTACAATCAATTTGGCTGGCATGCTTCTCTTGCATGCTCAACCTTTAGAATTCTTAAGTGTGTATATTTTGAACTCTCTTAATAAAAACCAACATAGTTCTCTACTTTGAAAAATTCACCTCTTTTTCTTCTTGGCTGGCCTCCTTCACAGTCACTGTGTCCTTGCGGCAGGAGGAAGCCGTGCAGCTCATAATATGACACTGTCCGTTTTCTCAGATTTGTGACGCCAAAGGAAATCTCTGACCTCAGCTGTGGCTCTCAGTGCTGGGAAGAAGACAACTTCATGTCTGAGTGTACGAGCAGGAGTTTGCCATGGAGAGCTTGGGGCTGCAGACGGTGACCCTCAGTGACGGGACGACGGCCTACGTCCAGCAAGCTATCAAAGGTATTTCCGGGGACCTCAGAATCCCACCCTGTCCCTGTCCCAGAGTCTCACGACCATCCTGCCTTCCGGCCTGCTTGCCACAACCTGCTCTGCATGAGAATCTCTCAAGGTGATTGATGGAAAGGGAACTCCTTAAAATGAAATGCCACGTAGGCAGGCTAGAAAATCAGACTAGCCTAGCTATAGGAGCCAAGACCTCTGAAAGGCAGTTTCCTGACATGTGGTGAGTGGTTCATAAATATTTCTGGAATGGATGAACACAGTGCTGGTTGTGACTTCCTGCTTTTCCAGTTTCTCAGTGCTTTCTAGAAGCAGTTCATTTTAATTTAAGCAAGTTTAAGCAGTCAAACTATCTTCTGAGCATCTACCATGTACAAGATACTCTTCTAGGTTCAGAGGGGCACCCAGGCATAGATCTCATGCCTTAGACCCCACTAGGGTGACCAGAAATAAAAATACAGGGCACACAGTTAAATTTTTTTATTTTATTTTATTTTATTTATTTATTTTTATTTTTGGCTGTGTTGGGTCTTCGTTGCTGTGCGTGGGCTTTCTCTGGTTGTGGTGAGCGGGGGCTACTCTCCACTGCGGTGCACGGGCTTCTCATTGCAGTGGCTTCTCTTGTTGTGGAGCACGGGCTCTAGAGCGCAGGCTAAGTAGTTGTGGCGCACGGGCTTAGTTGCTCCGTGGCATGTGGGATCTTCCCGGACTAGGGCTCAAACCCATGTTCCCTGCATTGGCAGGCAGATTCTTAACCACTGTGCCACCAGGGAAGTCCTAGTTAAATTTTAATTACAGATAAACAACGAATAATTTTGTAGTATAAGTATGTTCCACATACTGCATGAGGAAGACATGTATAAACATGGGATTAAATATTAAAAACAGTAACATAATAACACCAAGTACTAAAAAAAACTTCATTGTTTATCTGAAATTCAGATTTACCTGAAATTCAGATTCTCAAGGAGGGCGTGGAGTCAGAACAGAGCATTGTTGAAGGGCAGGGCCTTCTGGCCAGGGACGCTCACCATCCTGACAGCCTCTTTCTTTCTCGCCAGCATTCTCAGGCTTGCCAGATGGCATGCGTGTCTTTCTTGGACAGCACTGACCAAACACCGCCTCATTCCTACTCTTTATTTTGTCATTTCTGGACTCTGTAAGCACCGCCATCCACATGACTGCACTGTCATTGTAACATTGCCCTCCTTCATTTCAACACATTGTCGAAATGTATTTCAGGTCCCAAGCTTACAGATAAATTGTTTGTTGATTTCATTTTAAATCATCTGCTTCCTGACGACGACAAAGAGGCCCCTTAAACTCATCAATAAGCTCGTTCCATATGATGATGTATGGGTCTGGCTGGCTTCATTTTTGTGGTAATGGAACTTCTCTAGAATACTTGTGAAGCCTGCAACCCTCTGTTTGCAGACTTCCCATCACAGGTCTTGCCCCTTTGCAGCAGTCTCAGTGGGATGGAAGAACTTAGGAACTATAGTTGGGGCTGTGTTTACTCTGTGGACCCAGGTAATTCCCATGCCTCAGTCTTCTGTTATGAATTAATGGTTGACTGAATGAATACAAAACAAGTGGCAACACTTGGCCTGAGAAAGCCACACTCTTTTCTTACATCTTGTCTTCTTATGTCTGGATCTCTTTGCCTCCCCCACCTCTCCGTTTATATCTTCCTCTTGTCACTCTTCCTGGCTCTGTTCTCTGCCTCCTCCATGGTGCTGTAGTGTGTGCTTACACGAGTGCACACACACACACACACACACACACACAACAGATTTCACACTGCTGAGAGCAGAGTTGGCCCTCAGGAACCAGAACCTCACTGTCCTGAAAGGCAGCTCTCTTGCTGGTGAGCTCCTCTGATGCTCTTGACCAGGACACTTTCATCTCTGTCAGCAGGCAGCTCTGCCTGGGCCCAGCTTAGCCAGCCGGAAGCCCTAAAATTTTATGACAGTTACCTATAATTAGGGTAAGCGTGAAACCTGTTGTTCAAAGCCGACACTTTGGAGAGTGGAAGAGCGTGCTGTGAATAAAGGTGCTGGCACCGTTCCAGGCAAACCGGAACGTACAGTCACCTCTGTAGTGGGGAATGAGGGCCCTGACGGTCAGCTCTTCTCCCCCCTGCCTCTCCCCATTGTCATCTCTGCTTGTTAAAGGAAATTCTAGATTGAAATTTTTTCCCAAATAACTCTTCTCAACATCTTGTTTCCCGCCTTGAAGCAGAACCCACTCCGCTAGCAGAAGCTCTGATGACACTTTCAGAACCCCATGTACTGGTGCCCTTGCCAGGACAGCTAAAGTGTTAAAAGGCAGGGTAGCTTACTGCTTGCTGGGCGGGAGGGAAGAGGGGGAGTCACTCTCCCCTCATCTCAACTGCCTTTCACTCCTGCTTCTTATCTTTGTCTCCACCTTACCTGCCTCTGGCTGGGTTGTAGAGCTGTTAGTTATTGACCCAAGAAAACTCAGTTTGGGGACAAGTTTGGGAATTCTTCTGAGTGGGAGACATCAGCAGAGGTGAGCCAGAAGTAGCTGTCTGGTCCTTCTCCCACATCATAGGAGCTCAAATTCCTAAACCTGAAACTTGTAAAGAAAGGAACAAAGAAAGCATTTGTCATTAAGTCTTCAGTCTCCCTTTCCTTCTTCCCTTTCTCACTTCCTTTACCCCTTCTCCCTCTCAAACTCACTGGACATAAGGAGAGGCCTATCTAATTCTAATTCTAAACCTAAGAGCCTTTGCTCTTAGAAGAGGAAACTGAGGCACAGGGAGGTTAAATAAGGTGTCCAAGATCACACAGCTAGTAAGAGATAGAGCTGAAATTCAAACCCAGGAGGCCTGACTGGTTCCAGAGTCCACTGCTTTTAACCTCTAAGCTATATTGCCTTATCAGAGGGTCTAGGTCTTGGCATACTGCCACAGTGGGAGACAAGGGAATGTATTTTGATTTAGTTAGTTTGAGTCAGATCTGAACTTTGATGCACTGGGGCCTTCCCACATTTCAGGGCATCCTTTGTTTGCCATTTAGCTCAATCTCAGCAGCTTACTGCCAGGTTGGAAGTCCCTACTTTGCCAGGTGTGGGTAGAATAATAAAGGAAGTTGCTCCTCCTGTGAGTGACAGGAAGGGAATCTGCCGGGAGCTATAGGGTTCCTCATGGCAGGATGTCTCTACCCCCGGTACCTCTGAGGCACAGGCCTGGGAGGGAGGGAATGAGGTAACATGGAGAATGTCACCTGTGCTTAGACACACGGTCTGTGCCTCCAACAGGCCTCTGCTAAAACAGGCATGTGTCCCTCAGCCCTCTTCTGGGCTTGGCCCGCTTCTCTCCATTTCCACCTCCACAGGAGAGAAGCTTCTTGAAGGGCAAGTGATCCAGCTCGAGGACGGGACCACTGCATACATTCACCAAGTGACAGTGCAGAAAGGTGAGGGCATCCTGAGACACCCCTGCCTCATGAGGCAGGCCAGGCAGCCCCCACTGAAGGACCCACCTCTGTGACACGGAGCTCCAGAGAAAGGCAGGCATTGCTCTCGTTACAGAACCTCTTTCCTTTGAGGATGGACAGCCCGTGCAGCTGGAAGATGGCAGCATGGCCTACATACACCGCACACCCAAAGGTGGGGTCACAGTTATCACGACTGGCAAGAAGGAAGGGAAGCAGAACTGGCAGAGGTTGGGGGTTGGAGCTGTGCACCCTGGGAGCTGGGGCAGAGACATGGAGCTGTGGTCTCCAAGCTCACCTGCATCAGCAGGCTCGCCCGCCTTCCCTGGCGTGGACCACAGGAACAGCTGTTTCTGCCCCCGGGAGGCTGAGCACGGGGGTCTGCAGCCTGGGCCTTGATGGCGGCTTTGGCTCCAGCACAGCCACAAATTCTTAGGGCTTTAAATAGGACCCAATGACGTCATCGAAGACCAGGACTAAAAACTTAACTATCATTTTTTTAAGAATTAAGCTTTTAAGGTATTGAAGAATAATTGATTATTCCTTCTACAAGTAGTTTCTTGAGCAATTATTGCGTGCCAGGCATGGTACTAGGTGTGGAGTATATAAGAGAGAACAGAGTTGGACATAGCCCTTACTCTCCTAGAATCTAGTGGGGGAAATAGGCCTGAAATGAACCATCATGATGAACTGATCATTGCAAACGGGGTTCAGGCTCAGGGAGGGCTTCTCTGGGGAAGTGACACTTGAGCTGAGAGCTGGAGGGTGAAGTGGGCTTAGCTGGGGAAGAGCAGTGGTAGGGAGGGTTCAGTACCCCAGACAAAAGGAACAGCATGTATGGTCCAGAAACGGGGGTGGGCGGGGAGAAAGAACGGCACGTCCAAGGAACTACTAGGAGCTCAAGTCCTGGGGGTGAGGGCAGAGTGGGTGAGCTGAAGCTGAATAGAGAGGCCGGGAGCCAGAGCACTGGAGCTTCAGGATAAGGGTTTTGGTCTTTATCCTGAGACAGATGCAACATGGTTGAACTGTTTAGAGCCTCAGGTAACGTGATCGCATTTGTGTCCTGCAGAGATCCCCCTGGATGCTCTGCTGCCTGGAGGGAATGAGGGGGTGAGGGGCCACCAGTTAGGAGGTTCTTGTGGTCATCTAGGCCAAGATGATGGTCCCCTTGGGTCCTCACGGAGCTTGTGGGTTCCCAGTCGGTACTCCATAGGAGACCTCATCCTTAGGAGAGGCTGCCCCAGAAGGAAGGCCAGCCAGAGTGAATCGCCAAAGTGAGGGACCAGGAGAAACCCGAGGTTAAAACCCTCCTTGGTGTATGTACCTCTCGTTACCTTAAAGCCCAGGTCCCAGCCGCGTCTTTTGCCCTTGTGCAGCATCTGGGCTAACCGCATGTTCCCTGCAGAGGGCTATGACCCCAGTGCCCTGGAAGCCGTCCAGCTGGAAGATGGCTCCACTGCCTACATTCACCACCCCGTGGCTGTGCCATCCGACAGCACCATCCTGGCCGTGCAGACAGAGGTGGGCTTGGAGGACCTGGCCACAGAGGATGATGAGGGCTTCAGTGCGGACACAGTTGTGGCCCTGGAGCAGTACGCCAGCAAGGTGAGCTCTTTTGGCCCTGCCAAACCTGCCACCTTTCTAGAGGACAAGGGCAGTCCTGTGCCTGGACATGGCCGGGACTACTTCCTTTGCCCCTCCACACTGGCTCCCCCGACTTATCTCTCACACGTCATCGTCTCGGATAAGCATCACAGCCTGGCCAGGGCCGCCGACAGCTGTGTATACTCAACGCTTGTTTATGCTGTCTGTGCAGAGGGAAGGCAGCTGTAGGAAACAGCGATATCCGTACGGTGGGAATTTAGGCCCAGCTTCACTTTGGCTGTACTGTCTGAGAAAGCTCTTGCCTTGCCAGTGAATTTTATTAGTTTTCCAGTCCACGGAGGTCAGATGTTCTTGTATTTATTTCTTCTCTGCGACTTATTAAGTCATTTGGGAAAATAACCTCAGTAGGCAGTGACAAGAGCAGATGTAACAGAGCAGCTGGGATTCTTGGAACACAAGGCTTGCACAGTAGCTCAGCTGCAAAGAAAAAGGATCTTGGCTTTCCAAACATCAGTCAGTCTAAGCTCTCTCTGCTGGGGCCGTGGTCCTGCCCGTAGGGGGAACCGGTACAGAGATCTGTGAGCTTTCCAAACCAGGGTGTTCCCTCTCCCCATGAACAGCAGCGCCTCAGGGCAGATGTGGCAGGGCTTCCTGGAACACCCGTTTTACCCAAAGATTGGGGGGAGTTATTTTTATAATAAAACTAATGTGGCTGTATCATAAAAGAGAAAAGGAAATCCTCGTGTCTTTTCAAATTGAAGCACAAAACTTTGCAGTAGGCCCCTCTGGGCTATGCCCACTCCCACTCCAGTTCCTTCAGGTGTATTTTAGAAGCCTAATTTGAGGCTTACGGACGTTGGAAAGACAACTGAGCTTTAAATTGTGAGCCCTGAGATCTGTGCTGGCTCTGCCTCTACCTAGTCTGACCTTGGGTAAGTCACTCCCCTCCTAGGCCTCAGCTTGTTCCTGTCTCATACGATGAGAGGGGGCCAGATGATCTCAGAGGTCGCCTCCAGCCCTGAAGTTCCTTGATTCCCTTCATTACCTCAAGAGCCAGTGGGACGTGGGAATGAAATCCGAACGCCTGAGCGGGTTAGCCTGCCGAGCAGGCCTGGCCACCTGTGACCCTCTCCTGCCACCCACCAGCTGCTTAAGTATCCATGGAACTTTGTCAGCTGCTTGACCCCTTGACCTGGAGCTGACTAGACAGACCTTGCCATGGATTTGGTCTCCCTCTTTTGTGTCCTGCTCACCACGACTTCCAGAGTTCTGTTTCAGGAGCTCCTTGGAAGGCCATAGTGTCCCAGAAACAAAGACTGAGGGACAGTCCCAGCAGGACTCTGCCCAGGAAAGCAGAAGAACAGTAAGGGCTCCACGAAGCCAGAGGCTGGTGTGAAAAGGGTGTTCGCAGGAGAAAGGGAAGGGAACGACTTGTTAGATAGCCGGGTGCCGTGGTTGGAGCTGAGGCTTCTGGTGGGACTTTCGGGCCCTGCCCTGGGCGCTTGTGCAGTTTGTTGATTGTGACCACCTCACTTCCGGTGAACGCAGGTGAGCTCATCCCCACAGCAGGCCACTTGTTAATGCCCCTTCCAAACACAGGTTTCCCCCAGGGAGGGAGGGATCTCCTCCCATCAGAGGATAAACATGTCCAGAGTTGCGCCTCCTAGGTTGGTGGTCAAAAGAAGGGGCAGCTGGCATGTGGAGTCAACACCCAGCTCAAGTGTGGCTGTTCAGACCGCTCCTCCCCTACCTTACCTAGCCGTCTAAGAGATGCCCTTTCTCCCAAAGCTGTCACAGCCCCTATGACATTTAGTCATTCCTCTGTCCATCAGAGCTGGGTGGTGACTCCACGTGCCAGCCCCATTTCTTCTGCAGCATGCCCCGGTGTCTGTTCCATCTATCTGGATCTGTCACCCAGGTTGCACTTCTCCCCTTTGGTAGGTTTAACCCTATTTATTGGGTCTTAAGGGGCCAGCTGGGTCCTGTGTCCTACCTCTTCCCTTCTTTCATTGAGGAGAATACATATAGGGACCCCAAGATTTTTTTCCTCAGGTTCTGCATGACAGCCAGGCTCCCCATAATGGCAAAGGACAGCAGGTTGGGGACAGAGCATTCCGCTGCGGCTACAAGGGCTGTGGGCGTCTCTATACCACCGCGCATCACTTAAAGGTAAGGTTGCTGAAGAGAGCTTTTAGCCTTGCCATCTTCCCAGCAGGCTGTAATTCTGCCTTCCCGCTTTGACTGGAACTGGTCCCTGACCTCGAGTTGCTCATTGCCTCCTGGAAGGAAGAGATGAGTGTACAGAAAAGTCAGCACAGAGGGCTTTGACACACATGAAGAATGCAGGAGGGAAGAGAATCAGGGAAGGGTCTCTGGAGGGGGCATCTCAGCTGAAGAGGAAGGAAAATAAAGGAGGTGGCCAATGCTGATACTCCGGGCCCTAACGAGAACTAAACTGCCCATTCATACCCTTGTCCCTTTGAATTACATGATTGCTTGTCCTCACAGGTACATGAGAGAGCTCATACAGGTGACCGTCCATACAGGTGTGATTTCCCCAGCTGTGGAAAGGCCTTTGCCACAGGTAACCTACCTGGATGGGGACCAAGGTGGACTGCTTCCAGTTGAGGGGAGAGGGTTCTAGATTAGCTCTGGCAACTCCCTCAAGGAAGCCAAGCACCAGGCTGCCTTTCTGGAGAAACTGCTGTCGGAGTGCTCTGATGCAGGGCGCCGTCTCTGGAGGAAACCCTGTTACAGAGGCAAGAGGCAGCAGGAGCTGGGGGTTGGCAGAGAGACCTGCCTCGGCGTCAGCCCTGATACCCACCAGCTGGGGGTGCCGGGTGGTCGGTTGAATCCCTCTAGGCTTCATTTTCCCTCTGAATTGAGGCCCTTTAGCCATAGGTTCTCTAGGTTCCCTCTTACACTGGTTCTGGAACGGCACCAGCTTCCCCTGGAGAGGGAAGGAGAGCAGAGTGGGCTTCTCCGGCCCCTCTTACCTGCCCAGCCAGGAGTGGGATAGAGGCAGACACAGGCTTCTTGTGCCAGAGGAGGTCCGGAGCCTCGCCGAGCAGACCTAAAGATGGAGAGCCTCTGAATTAGGAAGAAGAGTTGGTGGAGGATGAGGCCCCACCCAATGCTCTTCTCACCCCTCCTTCCCTCCCTCCCACACGCGAACAGGATATGGGCTGAAGAGCCACGTGCGCACCCACACTGGTGAGAAGCCATACAAGTGCCCAGAGGAGCTGTGCAGCAAGGCCTTCAAGACCTCCGGAGACCTGCAGAAGCACGTCCGGACCCACACCGGTAGGCTGGGCCCTGCCCGCCCTGCCCCGTTCAGACCCGGCTCTGAGCCCAGGGCTCGCCCTGCTCCGTGAGACCCCTTCAGAGCCACCCTCACACAGCCCATCTCCACAGGTGAACGCCCCTTCCGGTGCCCCTTTGAGGGCTGTGGCCGCTCCTTCACCACATCTAACATCCGCAAGGTACATGTGCGCACCCACACGGGCGAGCGGCCCTACACCTGCCCCGAGCCCCACTGTGGCCGTGGCTTCACCAGTGCCACCAACTACAAGAATCACGTGCGCATCCACACAGGTGGGCCAGCTGGCATGCAAGGACCACCCCTGAGGCCCCAGCCCCCTCTACCATAGGCTTCTGACCTAAACATGTTCTCGACGCGCAGCCCAGAACGCCATTCCAGGCTGGTCCATGGGCAGGGCACGGGGTTTCGGTGGTTTCGGCCATATCCCCAGAACCACTCTTTCACTTGCAGTGAGCGGTTCCTCCTTCAGCAGTTAGGTCCAATCTGATGGGCATTGCTGGCCCTCTCAGCTCCCTGCTGCCTCTCTATACCCACCCGAAATTCTCCCCCTCCAGCTGAGCTCCCAGAAAAAGCCCAGGGTCAGGCGTGATGGGGAAAAAGCAGAGGGAAATGTCATCTTCAGCTCCTCACCTCATCCACTGTCCATGTGACTCCTGTGTATCCTCACCCTCCCCAGTGTTACGTCCCTGTCCAGCCTTCTGTGTCATCTCCCAGACGCATGTGTCCCCTCACTCTCCCATCGTACCTGACATATCAGTCACCCCTCTCTATCTCCTGCCTCTTCTGTTCACAAGCCCCCAGCGCCCCCCACCAGCCCCTTCACTAGCCTCGGCCTTGCCCCTGCCATTTTCTCTCCACCTCGTCTCTGGGCTCCGTGGTCCCACACTCACGTCCCCTCTGCCTTCCACTGGCCACCTTCCCCAACTCTGTCCATTCAGAGTCCCAGATCTCAGTCCCTCTTCCTCCCTCTGGCTCTCCCTTCACCAACCCTGTCCCCCGCTCCTATCCCCTTAGTTTCCCCTTTGCCAGCCCCAGGTCCCACCCCCCTCACAGCCCAGTGTCCCCAGGGGAGAAGCCATACGTTTGCACGGTGCCAGGCTGCGGGAAGCGCTTCACCGAGTACTCAAGCCTGTATAAGCACCATGTGGTGCACACACACTGCAAGCCCTACACCTGCAGCACCTGCGGCAAGACCTACCGGCAGACCTCTACCCTGGCCATGCACAAGCGCAGCGCCCACGGCGAGCTGGAGGCCACGGAGGAGAGCGAGCAGGCCCTTTATGAGCAACAGCAGCTCGAGGGTGAGGGGCGTGGGCAGGAGGTGAGAGTGGGGACAAGCCGGGCCTCCCCGTGACCACCTGGTGGCAGGTGTCAGCCTGGGCTCTCCTCTCCCAGCCGCCTCTGCAGCCGAGGAGAACCCGCTACCCAAACGACCCCGCATTGCTTACCTGTCGGAGGTGAAAGAAGAGGGTGATGACATCCCTGCCCAAGTGGCTATGGTGACCGAGGAAGATGGGGCCCCCCAGGTGGCTCTGATCACTCAGGATGGTGCCCAGCAGGTACAGACCCTGGGGGTAGAGGTAGGGTGGGCCACTCTGGCTGGTACCCTCTCCCACTGTCTCTGGGGAGCTCCAAGTTCTAACAGCCCTACGTCCACCCAGTTTCTGTTTTTTAGCCTTATGCATCTCAGAGCTGAGGCCGAGGGTACCAAGTCTTGTAACACAGCACCCCCCTCTTCCTCATGCTTCCAGCTCAGTCTCTGTGACTTCTGGAGCACAGTTAGTAGTTTCCCTCTTTACTTGGAGGATGACAGGTCCCGTTCATCTGAGTGAGACACTTGGATGTCCTTCTCAAGAGAGACATGTCGGTACACGGGCCAGAGCATGGTGTGGGATCTGGAAACTTGGCATTTCTAGCCAGCAGTATAACCTGACGTTTGTCAGCACCCTCACTGTCAAGTGCACTTATGACTTTCAGGGTTGATAGGAGGATGAAATTAGGTGGAGACCCTGAATTGCATGGAACAGAGCCCTGAGGCAAAGTGGTGATAAATAGGTGTGGTCAGCAGAATTCTTCCAGTGTAGCCTCTCTTTGCATCCTAGGGCCTGTTTTACTTGCTTGTCCTGACTCCCTCCACCCTGTGACAAGAAGCTAATCTTCTAGCTTACCAATAAGTGAACCTGCTCTGGGAGAGCAGATTCATCTGCCTAGGGGCTTTCAGACAGCCCTCCCCTCCACTCCCAGCTCATCTTCTTCCTTGCTGTTGGCAGGTCAGCCTGTCACCAGAAGACCTGCAGGCACTGGGGAGTGCCATCAGTATGGTGACCCAGCACGGCAGTACCACCTTCACCATCCCTAGTCATGATGATGACCTTGCCACATCTGGCACACACACAGTCACCATGGTCAGCGCCGATGGCACCCAGACGCAGCCCGTATGGCCAGGCGGTTTGCTTGGGGTTTCTTGTTCTCTTGTCCTTCCTTTCTGTGGGATGAGCCCTAAAGTGCAGGCTTAATTAGTCAAGCCTTCATACGAGGACCAAGATTCCCACACATAAAGGGTCTTCCCTACATCTTCTCTGGGTCATCAGCAACTCTTGTTGAAAAGCATTGCACTGGGAGTCAAGAGACAGTTTCTAAATCTGTCTACCCCTAATTTGCTCTGCTGCCATAGGCAAGGTACTTTTCCGTGAACCTTAGTCCATCTTCAAATGAGGGGATTAGATTATCTCTGGGAGCTTTTACAGTCTGTCCTTCTGTGATTCAAAATTCCTAAATTAAGTTGGCTGTAAATTAAAGTAAAATACAACCCCACTTAGCTCTGAGCCCCAAGCTAATTAATTAATCTGACCCGTAATGGTTTTATTCATTTCCTTCTGGGTTGTTCCCAGCCACCTTGCTTGGAGGGATTTTTTGGATTGGGGATTGGGAGAGTAATGTAGGTGTGTTGGAAAACCTCATTCTTCTATATTTCAGGTCACAATCATTACCTCTGGGACTGTGGTGGCTGAGGACTCCAGTGTAGCATCTCTTCATCATCAACAGGTGGCGCTGTTAGCCACAGCCAATGGAACTCACATTGCGGTGCAGGTGAGTTGAGGTCTGGTAGGATACTGTGGCCACAGAAAGGAACTAGAAGGGAAGGGGAACTAGAGGGAGGTCTTGAAGAGGACAGCATTTGGCTCAAAAAGAGCCCATTTCAGAGGACAAATCCCTTTCTGCCTGCATCCACACACCTGTCTCAGGCTCTTTCTTGACTGAGTCAGGGTAGGGAGCCCCTTCTGACCTTCAGGATAACTTCGATGGCAGTCTCCCTGGTGGTCTAAACCCTTCATGTCTTCGTGTCCCTGTTTCTTCATCTGGAAAATAAGGAGGCTGAAGTAGATGATGACTCCAATCAGTCATTCCCCTTCTGTGAGCAGACTGCCCTGTCTGACCCTGGACCATTCCACGGCTCCTCACCACGCCTAGCCTAATAGGACTCTATGAGTGAACTTCCTGTTCCTTGGGGCCCTACTAAGTTCTCAGGTGTTTGGCACTGGGTGGGTGGAGATTCAAAAAAGTAGGCCTCATATACTACCACTGGAATCTAGGAAGGAGGGTCTCACTCTCTCCTTCCTTCTCCTCCCCCTTCTCCACAGCTGGAGGAGCAGCAGACCTTAGAGGAGGCCATCAGCGTAGCCACTGCTGCCATGCAGCAAGGGACTGTGACCCTGGAGACCACAGATTCGGAGAGCGGCTGCTGAGCCCGAGAGGGCTGGGTCCCACACCATGTTGGAAGAGGTGCCATGCCGTACAGGCATCCTTGCCTCCAAGGGCCCAGGCTGTGGCTGACACGTGGAAGGTGGCCACACAGGTCTCTAGGGCAAGAAGGCAGCAGGAAAATGGCCTGAAGGGCACAGGGATCCTGCCCAAGAGAAGGGCCAAGCAGCTGGAATCGGGGGAGTGTGTCATCCTCAGGAGCTAAGGAGGACAAGCTTGATCAGCAGGCTGCCCTGGGGTGTCCTCCCCCCAAAATCAGCTGAGCACCCTCTCCTCTCTCTAGAAAACACCCTTCCCGCCCTTGGTCCACTCCCCTTCTCAGGTGGCAACTGGGGCTGCTCTTGGGACTGGTCCTCTGCTCCAACTGGTCACTGCCCACTAGGGGAGAAGGCAGACAGCCCTTCAGCCCAGTAGGGGCAGCTTGGGTCCAGCACTGCCCCTCCCAGCAATAACCACCTCCCCGGAGGCCAGCCGAGATGTCTGGCCACTTGGCAGCAGGGACTTTCTGCCACCGCAGTCAGAATTGCTCAGGGGCTTGTGGCTGGAGAAAAGGTGCCCAGCCCCACCCCTACCCCCAGCTGCTCCCCAACCTCTCTGTGGCAGAGAGGCAGGGAGCAGCCTTGTACATACTGGGGATTGGGTGTAATTGGTTTTATTTTTTTTAATTCCATTTTGATAATTTTTTTTCCTGCTCTGGATGGTGGTGGCAAACGGGTGAATGAGTATTTAATAAAAGTTTCAAGTTTCCACCTGGGTCCCTCCCTCCTCCTCCCTTCTTTCAGCTTCGGTCCCTGGTGGCAGGGCTGGTCAAATCAGGCTCTTGGCCCTGTATCCCGGGCACAAACCTCACTCAGCCTCTGTGCCCGGCTGGTAGGCCTGCCCTCCCAGAGGCACAGGGGGAAGGAAGCCCTGGTATGAGAGAAGCCCTGAGGAGCTGCCGGTGGCTTCCTGCCCACAGCTGAGCAAGTAGGCTCCCGGTAGCCAAGCAAGACCAGTGTGAGCACTGCTTCCAGGCTCCGGTTGGGTCTCAGGCCTCAAGATGGGTGGGCTGGAGGAACTCTGTTTTCTCTACCTTACCTTGTGTTATGTCATCAGAACCCCACCACACACAGCACACAGTCCACTGCTCCAAGCGGGCAAAGCCCCATGGGGGGGGTGCCTTTGCCAAGGTACCCAGGGTCTCTGATGCCTCTGCTGCCTGGTGCTCAAGTCCTAGCTTTGGTACCCAGCTCCGGGGGTACCCACCTAGGTGTCTGGGGCCATGGAATTCCAAAGCCACAGTCAGACCCCACTGAAAAGTACATGGTAGGACCAGCCCAGCCCTGGTGGGAAGAAAGGGATGCAGGGAAAGGGACTTGATGGAAAGAGCTCTTGGGCTTGGCCCTCCTGCATGGGAGCATTGCAGGGATTGCAGGTGCGCTTTTCCTCTCTCCATTGTCACGGATGTGCCCCACCCTCTCCCCCAACGCAGACATCCTCTCCGAGGAGCCTAGCAAGGTCTTTTACTCTTGGGCCACCAGCTCCTTGGAAGCAGGGGGAGCTGGGACATGCCCCCAGGGAGGGGTGTCTCGATTGCCCGAGCAGGCTCCGTCAACGTCCAGGGCCACTGTTCGTGGCAGGAATATGCCCCAGCCCTCACAGGTATTGGATCTAAAGAAACGGAAGCACTGATGTGGAAGGCCCTAAATCGCCAGCCTCCTGCTCCCAGGCACCCCTGAAGATGGACCCCACCATGAGCCTCACCCCCATGAACTTCAGAATCTCTAGGTCAGGGCCAGTGGGGCCCCAGAGTGGGCAATGCTCGGGGTGCCTTTTAGAACCAAAGCCTAGGGGATGGGGAGGCAGCCGATCATGTGCCAAGTCCTCCTGACCTGGAGAGGTGCCCTGGCCCAGCTCCTCCTCCAAGTTTGTATTGTTGCCTTTTGTTTTCTTCCACCTGGGAGGAGCCCTACCACCACGGTAATGTTAGATGGTCCTAAAAGAAATGCTTTATCCACTGCCTACTCTGTGCTTTACATCCATTCTCAGACCTCTTTACAATCTATGAGGTGAGTATTTCTCCTGCTTTACCAATGAGAAACTGCTCAAGGAGGTTAAGTTATTTATCCAAAGCCTCCTACCTGGTAAGTGTGGAATTGGTACAGGACCTGCCCCCTTTTATCTGACTCCAAAGTCGGGATGGGCTTGCTTTTCCCTCATCAAGCTGCCTCTGGGAGCCCAGAAGGCTCCAGGAGGCTCTGGGGCTGAGGAGGCCTCTAGAGGGCCTCACACCCAGGGAACCAGGCTGATCAGAGTTGGAGCTCTAGCTCCCCAGGGCTTGGACCCCAGTTCCCATGCGGGGAGTGGTGCCGCTGAGCACTGCAAGAGCAACAGGCTGGGTCCTGCCAGTGTGGGGAGCCCGCGAGAGCAGGCAGGTGGAGCTGTTGCTCTGCACCACGGCCCTTCTGCGGTCTCTGCAGCCGTTTGCATTTCCTGAAACCGGATCTTGGTGTCAGAGCCGCCCGTGGGCCGGGCGGGCGCCTCAGCCATGGCCCTGCGCAAGGAGCTGCTTAAGTCCGTCTGGTACGCTTTCACCGCGCTGGATGTGGAGAAGAGCGGCAAGGTCTCCAAGTCCCAGCTCAAGGTGAGGGGCACCGGGGGCGCGGGGGAGGCCGGCAGACACGTCTCATCAGCCCCTGCTGCCTGAAGCTAGACTTGAACCCTGTGCTCCTCCTGGGGCACCCAGCTAGCCAGGGACCCAGGAGGGGTGGGAGGGCCCGTGCTGGGGAACTGGGGCAACATGGCCTAGTGGATGCTGCTGCCCCCTGTCCAGAGGCCCCAGTGAGGTGTGTGCAGGGGCATCGCCCAGAGCCCTGGCCCCCAACTCTCGGGAGAGTAGAGGTGCCATCATGGGGTTCTGAGGGCCACAGGCCAAGCTGCATCCCAGACTCCGTGTGACGGGCACACGTCTCCCCAGAGTCAAGCTCGGGCACACACCCTACTCCTTCCTGCCGCTTCCTCCTGGCTTTGAAGAGAGACAGTTAGCTAGTGCTTGTCAGTCACTTCCTCTCGGAGCTGAGAGAGAGGGTTCAAGAGCCTCTCGCAGTCCCAAACCAGGCCAGCTCAGTCATCCTTCGCAGGAGAGCAGCTCCCCTGGACGTTGCCTCCCAGGTGGGACAGAGGTGGGAAGGGGCAAGGACTGAAGACCCCATTATACTGCTGCCTGGCTCACCACCCCCTTCACACCGTACACGCCAGGTTGAGAAACTTACCTTAGACCCTGAGAACTCGAGTAGGGAAGGGGTGGAATCTGAGCCCAGGAAGAGCCCCATCAGTGATTGCTCTGAAATTCATGCTTGGTCCTAGATAATTCCTGGGGGGCCGAAAAGTTTATCGCCTTCTTTCCTGTAGCCCCGCGTTAGTGCTGCCTTCACCCTAGTTAGCGGGGAAGAAACAAGGCCCTAGGCCATTGGAGCCAGGGAACGCGGGGAGTCAGGAGCAGGGTGGGCGTCAGCCCTCTGGGATCCGCCTTAGGGATTCATTCATTCACTCTACAAATATTTACTGAGCACCAGCTACGTGCCTGGCATGAGGCTAGGCCATAGTATCCTGGCATCTCCCCTGCCACCCACCCCCCACAGAGGAGGAGTGCAGTCTCAAGGAAACCTCCATTCTAATTGATCGAGCTAGGAGGTGCCTGGAAACCTGGGAGAGACGGATAGGACAGGTTAGGCATTGTACCCCACCCCTATTCCATCCCCCTACTTTTGAACTTGGACACGATGAACTTGGATGTCCCAAACTGGTCCTATCCCATAATCGACCCCTTAGCCAGACTTGTGAGCATCCAGTAAGTGACTCTTGGCTCCCCCAGGAAGGAGAGTCCACTACCACTCTTGATCATCTGAGAGAATCTCCCAACAGACAGGTTCTTCCTTACGTTCTACTTAAATTGTCTTATTGCAGGTTATGTAATCTAGTGAGGTCTTCAGTATAGACAGAGGAAAAGCAGATCATCCAAAATCTGTCCTTGTGGAAACTCCATGTCCTACATCCACCTCCCACTCTGCCCCTTTAACATCTTTCAGGAACAATCCCAACCTCCATGGTTTGTTGTCTCCAAGGTTCCATTTTCTACCACTCCATTACCTGTGGCCCTATGACACCTCCAGACTCTCTAAGCCTCTCATACATGGAAGATACAGCACTCCATGGCTCTCCGGTTCCTGGGCCAATCAGGCAGTAAGCCTTCTTAGTTTGAGCCTCTGTCTTGGCCTCTAACTGGGTGGATGCCTGTTCCCCACCCCCACAGGTTGAGTATTTGCAAGGAAGATCGCCTGGGGAGCTTGCATACTTGAACCATCTGCTGTCTTTGTACCGTCGCAGCTCACATTGAGCCCACTGCCAGCAGCCTCTGTGGTCCCACAGGATCAATGGTAGATTTCAGCCCACTTGACAGAAAACTTGTCCACTCTGGGAATCTGAGCTAGCAGTGGGAGCCTCAGGCCCAGCGGCCGGTGGGGCATAAATGGTAGGGCCCATGTCAGGAGAGGAAGATAAGGAAGGCAATTCTCCCTCAAGCCCATAGTGCTAGATACTGGAATGGGAGGAAGTAGTGATAGTGTTGGGGGTGGGGATGCCGGAAAGGCAAAAGAGCAATAGAGAAGTGGCCAGAAGGCAGAGGAAGAAGCAAATGAGATACAGACCTGCAGGGCAGGGCACACTCCTTCCACTGGAAGACTTGGTGAGAAGGGAAGAGATCTTGGGGTTAGCCCGTCCTTGCTAAAACTGCCTCTGGCCTTGGCGTCCTCAGTTGGGAAGAGGCAGGAGACCCGCACCAGCCCAGAGCAGGCTGTGTCTGTCTGCAACAGTCACCACTTCTCCCCTGATGTGTTGGTAGAAAGGCTGCCACCTGCTGTCCTGGGCAAAGCCGTGATGAGGCCAGAAGGAGGAGGAACAGCAAGTGCTCTGAGAAGTACCCCAAGGAGTCAGGATTGTTTTCTCTGAAGAAGAGAAGGCTTGCGGGAGAGATGAAATGAGTTTTCTTCTCTGAATTCTTTCTTTCTTTTTTTTTTTTTTTTTTTACGCGGGCCTCTCACTGCTGTGGCCTCTCCCGTTGCGGAGCACAGGCTCCGGACACGCAGCCTCAGCGGCCATGGCTCACGGGCCCAGCCGCTCCGCGGCAGGTGGGATCTTCCCGGACCGGGGCACGAACCCGTGTCCCCTGCATCGGCAGGCGGACTCTCAACCACTGCGCCACCAGGGAAGCCCCTTCTCTGAATTCTTATAGAAAGTACAATAGCCTTTGTCCAGGTGGGTTGAGAAAAATAAAAATAGATCAGTAAGAATGGCACTTCTGCCCAGAACGGAGTTAGGTTGAACACAAAGTTTCTCAGGACTGTGAGCTTTGGCAGGGTCCTCAGAATCTCCCTCTTTAAAGAGCTTTAGGAGTGAGTTCCCATCCTGACAGTGGGCTGCAGGGAGGCGAGCCTTGGGAATGATGGGTTTCCTAACGGCCATACCATCTTCCCTCTGGGAGCAGCTTTGGCTTTAGACTTCATGGATGATCAGCTAAGAATTTGGCTTCCTCACTCCCTGACTGCCAGGGCTGGAGAGAGGGGCCTGAGATTGGGCGCATGGTTGGAGCAGTGTGTCTCAGTGGGGATCCTAGGAGGCTCACCACTTCCCCTTGACAGACAGGAGCAGGGGGAAGGCAGGGAGGGTGAACTAGGGCCTTCCCTACTTGGCTCTGTCAGGTCTCCCAGAGCCTCTCATTGGCACTCGGGGCAGTCCTGGGGCCCAGGGAGGGTCTCTTGCCCACCAAGAGCCTCTGAGCTTCGGGCTGTGTCTCCTCTGGAGAGGGACAACCACCTTCTCCTCGGTAGAGAAGAAGTTAATAACAACTCCAGTCTCAGAATCTGATGAATGGGGTCTTCAGCTTTGCCCCGACCCCTGCCTGCTGTTGGTCTCCTCAGTCTACAGTGTGGAGGAAGGGGAGGATGATTCAATGATGTGCAGAGCACTTGACTCAGAGCCATATAAGCTGAGGCCTATATTGCTCCCCAGTAGGGTGACCTTAGGCAAGTCACTGCCCATCTCTGAACCTCTGGTTTCTCATCTGTAAAGCCTGAGGACTGAACTGGGGATCACCACGCTCTCTGGCTAGCCTCCGAAAATAAATTTTAACAAAGTACATCAAATAGGTGAAATTGATCCTTGATGCAGCTTCTCCTCTCCCTTTTCTGAGCCTCTGTCTTTCCTTTGATGCTGACAGCCAACCCCTCCAAGCCCCTTCTTGGAGGCACACAGCAGGCACACAGCTAATCCAGAGATTCCCATCTTTTAAAATTCCTGGTGCTACTCCCTCATGATAGTTTTGCTTTAGTACCCCACTGGTTGAGAAAAATACATTCAGTGACTCTTAAAAAGGATCTATATATTTTAAAAGAATTACTTAGCACCTAGCTACGTTTAAAGACTATAGACCATCTAAACGAGAGAGAGAGAGGAGAGAGAGAGAGGAGAGAGAGAAAGAAAGAAAGAGAAAAGAAAGAAAGAAAGAAAGGAAGGAAGGAAGAAAGAAAGAAAAAGGAAGGAAGGAAGGAAGGAAGGGAAGGAAGGGAGAGGGGAGGGAGGGAGAAAGACTAAGGCCAGCTAGGAGAAAGAAATTAGTCATTCTTTTTGTAGTTAGTGCTTGGTACTTTTATGGATTCCCATACCCTCTGTATCTGCGTCAACTCCTGAAGTCTGCGAACTACAGGACCATGGGCCTGGCGCCCATTGCATTGCTGCACTGGAGCTTTTAGGAAACTCCCAAGCCCCCAGGGGAGAACCACACCCCCAACATGCCTCCAGAGGAAACAGTGAATAAATGAAGCCTCTTAAAGGTCAATGGCTGCCAACCCAGAGGTCAGGGGCTGCTTGGGTGGGTGGGGAAGACAGAGAATCCTCTCCGGGGGAGCCCAAATGGCAGCTTGTGAAAACTACAGACACCTGGACCCCACCCCGGAAACTCTGAGTCAGTAGGTCTGGGCGGGCCCCAGCAGATTTCAGTTTCAACCAGCTCCCCAGGTGATTCTGATGCTTAACCTGAGCCAATGTAGCAGAGATCTAGCTAGGGCTTTAGAATCAGTCTTTGAGCAAGAGGACACTCCACCTCTCTGAGCCTTGGTTTCCTCCTCTGTAAAAGGAGGAGAATGAGAGCCCTGCCTCCAGGGCTAAGGATTGATTGAAATCGGCAGGTGAGTTCCGCAAGCCAGCCTCCACTCCTGCCATTTCCTTTCCAGCATGACCTTCCTCTGGTCACACTCTCTCCCCACCCCCGGCCCTTACCCGCACCCAGGCACAGGAAGCCTGGCAGTCTGAGGTCGGCTGAGCTCTCTGGGGAGAGGCCCTGAGCCCTGAGTGTCTAGAGCCTTTAATTCCTCTTTGTCCTGACACCTGATGGCTAACAGGGTCGGAGCCTCTCTGCCCTGGTCTCCTCAGATTCCCCTGGCAAAATGTCCAGGTGAGGAAGGTCTTAGAGGAGAGCGTGGGCCAGTGAACCAAAGAGAGGAACAGCTCAGATAACTCTGTGCTGCTGGGTGGCAGGTTCTATCCTGGGGTGGGAGGGAATTTGTATATCATCTCCTTGAACTCCATTTTTAGAAATGTGAAAACTGAGCCCCAGCGAGGTTCATGTGCTCAGAGAGATTCAGTCCACGTCCGTCTGACTTTTGTATTTTTCCTGCTTCTCCCCTTGAAGCACTTAGGTTCATTCAGTAGATATTTACTGAGTATCCATTATATGCCAGGTCCAGTGATACAGCAGTGGATAAAACAGACAAAAAAACGCACGCTTGTGTTGCTAACGTTCTAGTCAGAGAACACAGATGATAAAATAAGTGATACATGACATGGAGGAAAATAAAGCAGAAGATATCCCTATCCTTACTGTGGGGGGTAGAGGGGATAGGATTACAGATTTAAGTAAGGTGGTCAGAGAAGCCCTCCCTGAGAAGGTGACACCTAAGTAAAGATCAGAAGGAGGAGAGGGTGTGAGCCATGACCTGGGCGAAGAATGTTTCTGGTTGAAGGAATATCAAGGGCCAAGGCCCCGAAGCAAGAGTGTGCCTGGTGTGCTTGAGGAATGCAAAGGGGCCAGAGGGGCTGGAGAGAAGTGAGCAAGAGGGATGAGGTCAGAGAAGGTACAGAGTAAAATCTCTGGAAAGACTCTGAGATTTTACTCTGAGAACCTTGGGAAACCACTGCAGCATTTAAGTTAGACTTGAGGAGTTAGTCAAAAACATTGATTAACACAATGTGGGGGACACTGTGTTGAGCTCTGGAGTCAGGGTTGAGATTAGAGTCTTTGCTGCCCTCAAGGAATGTAGAACACCCAGAAATGCTCACACCAACAGGGAACAGCAAAAGAACATTATCACAGAGCAACTTAATAGCAGGGCACATTAATAACAGTGGTTAATGGCATCCTTTGTCCTTTAATCTCTATAGGTTAAAAATGTTGCCATGAAAACAATATATGCTCCTGGTTCCGAAGAATATAATTTTAAAGAAGTTGAAATTTACTAGAAAAGTAAAACATGTTTTACTGGTTAAAAAAATTGAAAGACAAAAATAGTGTTAAAGAATGTGAAATTGCCTCCCCTCCCTGGGGAAGAGTGGTAGGGTGATAGCTGTTAACAGTTTGCTGAGTCTTCTAAATTTTTTCTATGTACAAATAAACTTACTAGGTTGAACTATATGAAATTGCTGATGTTTGATTGTTTTGACCTACTAAAATAGCAGTTTAATATGGTTCAGCATAATCTTTGCACACATATTATTTTACAAATATTTCATTCTACAGCTTGCTTTTTTCCACCTGCCAGTATAGTATGCATATCTTTCCATGTCTGTTCATACAAATATAATAATAAAAATAGCTCACAACTTTTATTAAGCAATTTCTATTATTGCACTATGTACCCGGTGCTGTGCTAAGCTCTTCATTCTAAAACACCCTGTGGAGCAGGCGCCTTTTTTTCCTCAAAGAGGAGGAGACTAAGGTCTTGGAGAAGTTAAATCACCTGCCCATAAGTACACATGTGGCAGAAGTTAAATTTTCAACCACACACAGGTCTATGACTTGGTGTACCTGTCCCCTCTTTTTTTTTTTTTTTTTTTTTTGCGGTACGCGGGCCTCTCTCACTGTTGTGGCCTCTCCCGTTGCGGAGCACAGGCTCTGGACGCACAGGCTCAGCGGCCATGGCTCACAGGCCTAGCCACTCCGCGGCATGTGGGATCTTCCCGGACCGGGTCACAAACCCGTGTCCCCTGCATCGGCAGGCAGACTCTCAACCACTGTGCCACCAGGGAAGCCCACCTGTCCTCTCTTGAAGGAGCCTTGGGCTGTCTCCAGTGCCTCATTTATTCTCCGTTTCTTTCTTTCTTCTTTCTTTCTTTCTTTTTCTTTCTTTCTTTCTTTTTCTTTCTTTCTTTTTTCTTTCTTTCTTCCCTCCTTCCTTTCTTTCTTCCTTCCTACCTTCCTTCCTTTCTTTCCTTCCTTTCTTTCTCTCTTCCTTTCTTCCTCCCTTCCCTCCTTCCTACCTTCCTTCCTTTCTTCTTTCCTTCTTTGCTTCATTTCTTTCTCTCTTCCTTTCTTCCTTTCTTCCCTCCCTCCCTTCCTCCCTCCCTCCCTCCCTTCCTTCCTTCCTTCCTTCCTTTCACCATGCCACGGCTTTCGAGATCTTAGTTCCAGGACCAGGAATCAGCCCGTGCCCCCCGCAGTGTAAGCGCAGAGCCCCAACCACTGGACTGCCAGGGAAGTTCCCAATGCCTTTTATTCTAAACTATGCTTCAGTAAGCATTCTTGTACAGGTAACTGTTCTCTTGAGCATCTATAGGTTAGATGATTAAAATTGCTGGGGTCATGCCCAATTTTATTTTTGATACAGTCTTGCCCTCCAGAAAGACTACAAATTCACATCTCAACAGTGGGGCATTTGAGTTCCCATTTCTCCACAACCTCCTCAATACTTGATAGTATCAGTCTTTTGCATCTTTGCTAATTTGTTAGGTAAAAAATTGCACTTTCTATATGAGAAGGGAACTTATATTTGTTCTGTGCAGAGCTAACTCTCTCACTCTCTCTATATATATATCTCACTCCATCCTCACGGCCCCTATACGTGGTGGGTATTATCCCCTGTTTCACTGACAATGATACTGAGGCTCAGGGGGTGAAGGAGTTTATCCAAGGCCTCATAACTAGAAAGTGAAGGTTCCTGGCCTTCCATATCCCCCCGCACGCTTCACTGGAGTGTAGCCATTTGGCTGGGCTATGCAGGAAGCTTCCTCAAAGAGGTGCTTTAGGAGGCTTGAAGAAAGATAAAGACATGGGTAATTTGAAAAGAGGCCAGGAGGCAACAGGTAGAAATATGTGAAACTCTTAGAATAACACCTATCTCTTCAGAAGTGGGTATTTGTCTTGTGTTGGTCACCCTGGATTCTAAGTGCTAAGCATGGAGTGGTGGCACCTCTTAGAGTGTGGACTGGTATCCTATGACCACGGATGTATTAATCATGTATTCTCTGCATATAGGTGGTAGAAACCAAGCTCAAAATAACTTAAAGGAGATGTTATAGATTGACTCACATAACCAACAAAACTCCAAGCATAGTATTGGCTTCAGGCATGGCTGGATCTAGGTCCTCAAATGATGACTCTTTATACCTTGACTCTGCTTTTCTTCACTGATAGCTTTATTCTTAAGCAGGTACTTCCCACACAGGGACAAAAATGTCAGCTACCTCTATCTTCTAACAGCTTAACTCTTTCCATGTATACCCATGGGAAAGAGTACACCTCTTCTCCACTAGAGGAAGCAAAAATCCCAGGGATGATTCTCATTGGCCTAGATTTGGTCATGTGCATCCTTGAACCAAACACCACGACTCCAATGTGCCCACCTCTGCAGCCAGGTAGGGTAGGGGTGCAAATGGCCAATACCACAGATATTGAAAATGGGGGAGAGTTACTTCTCAAAGGAAAATCAAGGCTCCATTACCAAAATAAGGGAGGGGGGCAGAGTTCATCAGGAAGAAACTTCAGATGTCCTTTAGAGCAAGAGTAGGCAAAACCAAAGATGGCACATGAGCTAATTTGAAGATCATGGGAATGAGCGTTGGGGTGGGGATCAGAGATGGCTGTCCAGAGGGAAAGGAGGGAAAAGAGATACACCAATCCCCTTGCTGGGCCCCCCCTACTTCCCACTTTGCTGAGTTGAACCTGAGGCCCAGGAGAACATTAGGAAGAAGTCTCAAACCCTTCTACCCCTCCTCTCACAAAAGAGAATAAAGAAATGAAGACTTGGTATACACGCCATCTCTAGGATGTTGCCAGCTTCTGCCTCAGAGGAGCTGATTCCAAGGTGGACTGCTGGTGGTGGAAGCAGCCCTTAAATACAGCATTTATTGACTGCCTTTGGTGTGCAGAAGAGGACATAGGTGCTGTGAGACATAAAGATGAACATAGACCTGGCCTCCAGAGTTCACTATATAGTTGGGGAATGAGGCTCAGGGTCAATATATATATATATATTTTTGTTATACATTTATTTATTTATTTTTGGTTGCATTGGGTCTTCATTGCTGCACGCGGGCTTTCTGTAGTTGTGGCGAGCGGGGGCTGCTCTTTGTTGCAGTGTGCAGGCGTTGCATTGCGGTGGCTTCTCTTGTTGTGGAGCACGGGCTCTAGGTGTGCAAGCTTCAGTAGTTATGGCTCGTGGGCTCTAGAGCACAGGCTCAGTAGTTGTGGCTCATGGGCTTAGTTGCTCCACAGCATGTGGGATCTTCCTGGACCAGGGTGCGAACCCATGTCCCCTGCATTGGCAGGTGGATTCTTAACCACTGCTCCATCAGGGAAGCCCCAGGGTCAATATTTTAATGGGGAAGCAGCCTTCAGAGCCGAGAACAACCAGTTGCAACCTCAACTCTGCCAGTTACTCTTAACCTGTCCAAGCCTCAGCATCTTCATCTGAAAAACAGAGATAATAATGTCTGTATATCATGGTTGCTGAGATTAGACGTGGGGTATAGAAAGCACCTCATACAGTGGCTGGCACATACTAGGTGACAATTTTTAATCATTCACGCTGTCTGTGATAAGTGCTATAACAGAATTACCCCAAGACAATTTTATTTTTTTCCTGATCTCCTTGTTCAAGCTTCAACATCTTTGTTCTAATATCCTGGGTTTGTTAACCAACCCATTTCCCCTCTGTACTGTCATGGCCGCCATCCCTTTTAGCCTTGTCCTCCACATCCCACAGACCATTTTTCGTGGCCCTTCTTTGCTCCCTCTCCAGCTCCCTTCCATCTTTAGCAGGGCAGTGACTGGAACTGCACATGCCCTTCCTGGAGCAGACACACTGGACTCCAGGCACACAGCAGCCTGAGTCTTTGATGGTAGATGTCAGGCTTCTGCCCTTGAGCCTTGGGATCTGCAGAGCTGGATTTGGATCCTAGGCTCTTGCTCAGTGTGGGTCCTTGGGCAAGTTACTGAGTCGGTTGAGCCTCGGCGTCCTTGTCTGCAGAAAGGGCACATACCTGCCTGACGAAGTGGCAAAGGGCATGGCCGCCTTGGTTTGAATCCCAGCTCTGCCAGTCCTGTGCCCTTGGGTGAGTTACTTAATGTCTCAGAGCCTAGGGTTTTTTTTCATCTGTGAAATGAGGATATAAACACTGGTTATGTGGGTTAAGTGAAGTATATGTAAAGTGCTGAGCACAGTGCTTGGTGCATAGCAGTGTACAAGTTTTAGTTTTTTGGATTTTATTGAGGTATAATGTACATTTTAATTTCAGGTTTACAATGTAATGATCATATATATATATATATATATATATATATATATATATATATATATATATATATATAGTGAAATGATCACCACAGTGAGTCTAGTTAACATCTGTCACCATACATGGTTACACAAAATTTTTTTTCTTGTGATGAGAATTTTTAAGACCTACTCTCTTAGCTACTTTCAAAGATGCAATACAATATTGTTAATTATAGTTACCATGCTATATATTATATCTCCCCAGGACTTTTTTTTCAATATTTATTTATTGTATTCATTTATTTAGCTGCGCCGGGTCTTAGTTGCTGCACGCGGGATTTTCGTTGTGGCACGCAGGATCTTTAGTTGCGGCATGCGGGCTCTTTTAGTTGCAGCATGTGGGATCTAGTTCCCTGACCAGGGATCGAACCCGTGCCCCCTTCATTGGGAGCTCAGAGTCTTAACCACTGGACCACCAGGGAAGTCCCCTCATGACTTACCCGAAGTTTGTACCTTTTGAGCACCTTCACACATTTCACCTCCCTGCTCCACACCTCTTGCAACAGTCTGTTCTCTGTATCTGTGAACACCTTTTTTTCCCTTTTTAAAAAATTCTACATATAAGTGAGATCATATGGTATTTGTCTTTCTCGATCAGACTTATTTCACTTAACATAATGCCCTCAAGGTCCATCCATGTTGTCGCAAATGGCAAGATTTCATTCCTTTTTTAATGACTGAATAACATTCCATTGTGTCTATATATACAGAAGCTTTAGTTATGATTGAATTGAATAATGTATGCAGAAGACTCAGCCAGAATGGGGGTGGGGACAAGTGAGGAGGTGGGAGCCGCCCTTTGGCCCAGTTTTGGTTGGGGTTCAGGAAGGCAAACTGCCCTCTGTCTCAGGTGCTGTCCCACAACCTGTACACCGTCCTGCACATCCCTCACGACCCTGTGGCCCTGGAGGAGCACTTCCGAGATGATGACGATGGCCCTGTGTCCAGCCAGGGGTACATGCCCTACCTCAACAAGTACATCCTGGACAAGGTGGGGCCCCTCTAACCTCTCCCCACTTCCCAACCTGACCAGCACCCTAATACATTGCCACCCCAACTCCTCTCCCTATGAACCCCATTTCTATCCCCTCTGTCCACCCCTGCTCTCCCATCTCCATCCTTCACCTCCCAGCCACTTGCGCCCTCCTGGCTCCCCTTAACTCGCTCTCAAGCTTCCTCCTCTCTATCCTAGCCTCCACCTTTCCGACGACCTTCCACCCCATCCCTGCCTAGCTTCCAGCTGTAACTTTTACAGAAGACTCTCCAGTTTCTCCCAAGTGCTGTCCCCCCTGCTTCTCCCAGCTGTCACTGTCTTCTCAGTTTCTCCTTGACTGTCCACTCCCTCCTGGGCTTCCCCTTCTTTCTCCCTGGGCTGAGGGACCTGAGTTTCTCTGTGTGCAGGGGACTTGGGGGCAGTGGTTGTGAGGGAGTGGTGGCAGTAGCAGGGCTGGGGGCTGGGGTCAGGCTGGTTGGTCAGCTAGTTACCTGATCATCAGCTCAGGGACTCCTCAAGTTAGAGCCCCAACATGGCAGTGTGGGGAGCAGGGGAATAGATGACCCTAAGAAGCCAGCTGGAGCCTAGTTGGGTGGTAGAGCAGGGACGGGGCAGCCTTCTCAGCTGACTTGCCGGCCTGGTGGCAGGTGGAGGAGGGGGCTTTCGTTAAGGAGCACTTTGATGAGCTGTGCTGGACCCTCACGGCCAAGAAGAACTATCAGGTGGATAGCAACGGGAACAGCATGCTCTCCAATCAGGATGCCTTCCGCCTCTGGTGCCTCTTCAACTTCCTGTCTGAGGACAAGTACCCTCTGATCATGGTTCCTGATGAGGTAAGCCCCAGGGACTTTATCACTTGGGGACAGACCTTAGCAGAACCATGAAGGAGGCCAAATTGCCTCCGTACTTTCCCACATCCCCTTTCTTCTTTATCTCCCCACCCTGGGACCTGTTCACACCCATCTGTCTCCAGATGCTTAGAAGTGTCCATATCAGAACAATTATGCCTTCTCCCAGGAGGTCAAAAACTACACTTCCTTCAAGGCTCTGCTAGCCCTCACAGTAGGAAAATGATCTGCAAATTCTATTTACACAGAGGTGTGAATGCCTGATACATGACTGGGCATTTAAAAATGAGAACATTTAAAATCAAATGGCAGGATTTTAGGCGCTGTGGCAACCTGAGAAGGATGCTATTATTAGGGGAATAGAGACCTTCCTGGGACATCTCTCCAGTTACTCCAAGTGTGCAACCAAGTCTGCCCCTGGTTTCAGATTTTCTCTTCCTACCTTCTACAATATAGGAGAGAGCCAGGGCAGACTCCCCTCAGGGCCCCAGAGAAGGCATCCTGGGAGCAGAGACCTAGAATCTAGCCTCTACCTCCTTAACTCATGGGTGAAGCCAGGGCAGATGCCCCCCCTTTTCCAGTCACCCTGCACCCTCCCTCTACTCCCCCTCCTCTCTCCCCTGTCCATTCAGCCTTCTCCTGACCCTTTAGCCCTTTTGGTGGTTGCGAAGATACCAGGGCGAATTTAGGTCTTTAGAGTAGGGTACGTGGGGGAGAGATCCACCGTATTTACAAGAAGTCCTGGCACATCTAACTGCGCTCAGATTCGTGCCCTTGCCTCTGTTGAAGAGTGAGGGGTGTCCCGCCCCACTCTCAACAGAGACCCAGTAGCCCCCAGAGTGAAAGTCCTGGAGAGAGTTTCCCAAGGAGCTGCTGGGGCAGTCGAGGGACATGTGTCTATCTATATAGACACCTGGCTGGCTGGGCATCTTTGTCAGACTCCTGCCAGTCAGGATGAGTGGCCTCTCAGAGGTCAGAAAGCTGCTTGCTACTGTGATCAACATGCCGTGTGAACAAACTGCAGCAGGAGGTACCCCAACCACCACTTCCTGTTCCTCTGTAACAGGTTTCCTGTCCCTGCTCTGCTTACTCCACCTCCAATCCCCTTGCCCTCCCATAGGGGAAGGATCCCTAAGGTTGGGGCTTGGGGCTTGGAATAAGGACTCATGGGATGCGGATCTGAATTGAGTTCTGGCTGCTACCAACTTGCTGTATGATTCAGAGCAAGTCACTTCCCCCCACCCCCCGCACTTTTTTTTTTTGAAAGGAATTCCTTTATTTTTTATTATCATTTTTTATTTATTTATTTTATTTTTTATTTTTGGCTGTGTTGTTGGGTCTTCGTTTCTGCGCAAGGGCTTTCTCCAGTTGCGGCAAGCAGGGGCCACTCTTCATCGCAGTGCGCAGGCCTCTCACTATCGCGGCCTCTCTTGTTGCAGAGCACAGGCTCCAGACGCGCAGGCTCAGTAGTTGTGGCTCACAGGCCTAGTTGCTCTGCGGCATGTGGGATCCTCCCAGACCAGGGCTCGAACCTGTGTCCCCTGCATTGGCAAGCAGACTCTCAACCACTGCGCCACCAGGGAAGGCCCCCTTCCCCTTTGAGCCTCAGTTTTGTCATCTGCAAAGTGAGGATATTGGATGAGAGGGCCCTTGTTCCCCTGTTGACATTTTCTATGACTTGCTGTCTCGGCCTGGCCCCTGGCCCCCTCAGCTCCCACCTCACCCTGCCCTTAATTCAAGGCAGGAAGGAGTGAGACTGGAGCTTGGGGAGGGGATGCCTGAATTGAAGTTGGAGCTCCAGGATTCCCTCCTAAATCTCTACTCAGGTGTCCTCCAGCGTTTAGTTGTTTTGTCCTCTGACCCTACCCCACCGTCCTGTCCCTGGTCACTTCTGCCCAGGCCCCGGGCGCCTGATGGGAGCGCCCCCTGGTGTTGGCACCAGCGCCACAGCCTGCTGCAGCCACCAAGCCTTCCCTCCCCCGCTCCAGGTGGAATACCTGCTGAAGAAGGTGCTCAGCAGCATGAGCTTGGAGGTGGGCTTGGGTGAGCTGGAGGAGCTGCTGGCCCAGGAGGCCCAGGCAGCCCAGAGCACCAGTGGGCTCAGCGTCTGGCAGTTCCTGGAGCTCTTCAACTCAGGCCGCTGTCTGCGAGGCGTGGGGCGAGACACCCTCAGCATGGCCATCCACGAGGTCTACCAGGAACTCATCCAAGACGTCCTGAAGCAGGTCAGGCCAGGCTGGGAACTAGGGGAGGACCCCGAGGAGGGTGAAGGTGGGGGGGGGCAGTGATGCCTCTGACTTTGATCTGGCTGGCAGGGCTACCTGTGGAAGCGAGGGCACCTGAGGAGGAACTGGGCAGAACGCTGGTTCCAGCTGCAGCCCAGCTGCCTCTGCTATTTCGGGAGTGAAGAGTGCAAGGAGAAAAGGGGTACAATCCTGCTGGATGCGCAGTGCTGCGTGGAGGTGAGGGGGACAGTTGAGGGGGTGAAGCACATCTCAAGGCTCAGAGGGGCTCCAGTGCAGTGTGAAGGCAAGAGGGTCAGGAGGAGGGTAAATGGGAAAAGCCACAGTGACAAATTCCCGCTTAGATGAGTGCAACCCAAATACAGCTGACCCTTGAACAACACAAGTTGGAACTTATATGTGAATTTTTTTCAATAAATACATTCAGGAGTACAGCCAGCACCATCAGCAGTTGGTTGAATTTGCAGATGTGGAACCAGGATACTGAGGGCTGACTTTAAAGTTATATGTGGATTTTTGACTGGGCAGAGGTTTGGCACCCCTAACCCCTGCATTGTTCAAGGCTCAGTTGCATACCTGGGTACCTCAAGGCTATTCTCAGCCATGGCAGCAATTTTTTTTTTCTTTTAGAAAAGTAACACACTTTATTTTTTCTTCCAGTTTTATTGAGCTATAATTGACATACAGCACTGTATAAGCTTGAGGTGTACAGCATAATGATTTGACTTACATACATCATAAAGCGATAAGCACATAAGTTTAGTGAACATCCCTCATCTCATATAGATACAAAATTAAATAGAAAAAAATTATCTTGTGATGAGAACTCTTAGGATTTATTCTCTCAGCAACTTTCCTATATAACATACAGCAGTGTTAATTTATCATGTTGTACGTTACATCCCTAGTACTTATATCTGGAAGTTTATACCTTTTTTTCTTTTTTAAAATTTATTTTATTTATTTTTTGGCTGCGTTGGGTCTTCATTGCTGCGCGCAGGCTTTCTCTAGTTGCGGCAAGCGGGGCTACTCTTCGTTGTGGTGCACGGGCTTCTCATTGCAGTGGCTTCTCTTGTTGTGGAGCACGGGCTCTAGGGCGTGTGGACTTCAGTACTTGTGGCACACAGGCTCAGTAGTTGTGGCTCGCAGGCTCTAGAGCGCAGGCTCAGTAGTTGTGGCGCATGGGCTTAGTTGCTCCACGGCATGTGGGATCTTCCCGGACCAGGGCTCAAACCCGTGTCCCCTGCATTGGCAGGCGGATTCTTAACCACTGTGCCACCAGGGAAGCCCTGGAAGTTTGTGCCTTTTGATGACCTTCCCTCCTTCCCTCTATCCCCGCAACAACCTCCCTCCCCACCTCTGGTAACAACAAATCTGATCTCTTTTTCTATGGATTTGTTTGTTTGTTTTTGAAGTATAATTGACCTACAATACTGTGTTAGTTCCTGTTACACAATGTAATGGTTCGGTATTTCTATATATTTCAAACTGACCTCCACAATAGGTCTAGTTATGATAGGTCACCATACAAAGATAACTATGTAATCATAGTTATTGACTATATTCCCCACACTATTCATTTTACACCCATGACTCACTTATTTTGCAACTGGAAATTTGTACCTCTTAATCTTCCTCAACTTCTTCCTTCCTCTCACTACGCCCCCTACCCTCTGGCAAACACATCTGTTTGTTCTCTGTATCTATAACTCTGTTTATGTTTTGTTATGTTTGTTTATTTGTTTTGTCTGTTTTAGATTCCATATGTCAGCACTTTTTAAAAAAAAAACCAAACTGCAAATCAAATACTAAAGTCATTGGTGAATAATGTGGACTTTGCTAAAGATTTCAGAGGAGCGGCTTATGTCTCACTCTACCCAGCAAAACTTTCTAAAATTCCTCTGAAGTTCTTTCTCCTTCACCCAAATTCCATTCCCTTTGGCAACTCTATACCTCCCTATTCTTTCTCCCTTCCCATCCCTTTTCCTCCCTTGACTCTGTCCATTATTTTAGAGGCTTAAAACAACAATTTTAAAAACTGTAGTGAAAAAATATACATAACATGAAATTTGCCATTTTAACCATTTTGTGTTACAATTCAGTAGCATTAAGTACATTCACATGTAACCATCCCAATTATCTATTTCCAAAACTTTTTTATCATCCCAAACAGAAACTCTGTACCCATTAAGCAATAACTCATCCGTCCTTCCCTCCAGCCCCTGGTAACCTCTATTCTGCTTTCTATCTCCATGAATTTGCCTGTTCTAGGTGCCTCATATAAGTGGAATCATATAATATTTGTCCTTTTATGTCTGGCTTCTTTCACTTAGCATCATGTTCTCAAGCATGTTGTGGCATGAATCAGGACTTCATTCCTTTTTATGGCTGAATAATATTCCATTGTAAGGATGTACCACATTTTGTTTATCCATTCTTTGAGGATATTGGGTTGTTTCCATCTTTTTGCTATTGTGAATAATGCTATTATGAACATCCAGGTACAAGTTTCTGGGTGGATATATTTTTTTTCTCAGGGTACATACCTAGGAGTAGAGTTGTTGAACCATACATTAATTCTATGTTTAATTTTTGAGGAACAGCCAGACTTTTCTACAGTGGCTGCACCATCTTCCATTCTTACCAGCAGTGTATGAAAGTTCCAATGTATCACCAACACTTTTTATTTTACCTTAAAAAATGTTATTATTATAGTCATCCTAGGCTCTATCCATTTTTGTCACATAGGGAAACAGCTGTCATTGTGGAAACAGCCCAGATCTAGGCAGAAATCCAGCTCCACCACTAATAGGCAGTGTGAATTGGGCAAGTTCCTGGACCTCTTAGAGCCTCAGTTTCTTTCTCTGTAAAGTGGAGCTAATGATCCATGCCTGGTACAGACTCTAGAACACATGAAGCTCAGTAGGTGATAGCTATTATTTTCCACTAGAATGTAAGCTTAGGGAAGGCAGGGATTTGGTCTGTTAGGCACATCTCAGTATCCCAAATGCCCAGAGCAATGAGTGGCACTCAGTAGACACTACAAAATATCTGTGGAATGAATGAATGGAGAACTTTCTCAAAAGGCAGGGCTTTGTGGAAATGAACGGTCTCGATAGTGAGGACCCTGTCATGGGAGATGTTCCAGCGTGATCTGCATAAACACTGAGTGATCCCTCTGTGCTAGGCCCCATGGAGAGATACCAAGAGAACAGTCCCACCTTCAAAGAGCAAAGGATACGGAGCTGTGGGCACACAAGTATCCCCATAACTAACCTTCAAACCGGGCCACGCAGGCTCCTGTCAGAGTGGGAGGGGTGCCCGGGGAGGATGGTCAGCCAGCGGGGGTAGGGGCTGGAGCTGCAGCACCCCTGGGGCAGGTGTGGCCCTGACTCCAGTGAAGCCAGCCTGTCTGGGACCGTCCACCCTCTCCCAGGTGCTGCCCGACCGAGAAGGGAAGCGCTGCATGTTCTGTGTGAAGACTGCCTCCCGCACGTACGAGATGAGCGCCTCAGACACGCGCCAGCGCCAGGAATGGACGGCTGGTGAGTGCTCGCTGGGTGGCCTGGACCTGGCTGGCCCTCAGTCGCCTCACCTGTGAAAGGGGGTGACAGCACTTTGCCCAGCGGGAGGCTGGGCACGGGACACGGGCAACTCCTAAGGCCCCTTTCTGGAGGTGGGTCACCTCGAGGCTGCCCTGCCCCCGGCCAGCCCCTCCCGCTCCCTCCGCAGCCATCCAGACGGCGATCCGACTGCAGGCCGAGGGGAAGATGTCGCTGCACAAGGACCTGAAGCAGAAGCGGCGCGAGCAGCGGGAGCAGCGGGAGAGGCGCCGGGCGGCCAAGGAGGAGGAGGTGCTGCGGCTGCAGCAGCTACAGGAGGAGAAGGAGCGGAAGCTGCAGGAGCTGGAGCTGCTGCAGGAGGCGCAGCGGCAGGCCGAGCGCCTGCTGCAGGAAGAGGAGGAGCGGCGCCGCAGCCAGCACCGCGAGCTGCAACAGGCGCTCGAGGGCCAGCTGCGCGAGGCTGAGCAGGTGGGGCAGCACAGCGCAGGAGGCGGTGGGCTGAGGGGTGTGGTGCGGTATGGCCTGGGAGCTGAGCACTGGGGGCGGGGCCTGGGGCGGACCCTTGGTCGAGGGCGGAGCCACGCATTGAGGAATGCAAGTGGAGGCGGGGCTTGTCTTGAGGGGTTTTGGGAACAGAGCCTGTGGGCTTGAAGGATGGGTATGGGACGGGGACTGTGCCAGGAACAGGGCCTGTGGGATAAGGAACCTGGCCGAGGGATGGCTTGAGAGGAGAGATGGTAAGGGGGCGGGGCCTGAGCCTACGAAATGGGAGGGTCGGACCTGAGTGCTAGGTGTAGAGTGGGACCTGGCTCAGAAACCTTGGCTGGGGGCGGGACTTGGACAGAGGAGCTGCTAAAGACGGTGTGAGTGGGGATGAGTTTGGACCAAGGCTGGACTAGGTTGGACTAGACTTGATCTGAGTTTATAATGAAACCATTTTGGGGAATGCAGGATGGGAGGAAGGCAGGATGAATGTGGAGGTGGACTAAGCGTGTAGAGGCAATTAGATTTAGGATTTAAGAGATCTAGATCTGGAGTCAGACACTGTGGATTCAATCCCAGCTCTGCCTCTTAGGAACCGTGTGATCCCAGGGAAGTTACTCAGCCTTTCTGTGCCTCAGTTACCTGTGACATGTTGATGCCAATAGAACTTGGCTTATAGAGGTATGGAAAGGAGGATCAACTAAGGAAACACTTTGAGTTATAATTGTTATAACAATTATAATTATTGTCATTCCCTTCCAAGCACTACCCTAATTATAATTATAAAACGTTATATTATAATGTATAATAATAACTATTAAGGCTGGTGCTAAAAAGGGGATGACTTGAGCCCCTTTCCCCCATGTAGTTCACTGACCATTATCTGAATTAGTCAGGCTTGCAGAGGGGATCAGATCAGGAAACGCTGACATGAAGGAACTCCCCAGACCCTCACCCAGAGATACGTAGTTGGGCTGGCCTAGCAAAGCCCTGGGGAAAGGAGCAGCATACCTGCTGCCTCTCTCCCCCATGCCCCCATTGACCTGGCTCCATTTCCCGAGCAGGCAAGGGCCTCCATGCAGGCTGAGATGGAGCTGAAGAAGGAGGAGGCTGCCCGGCAGCGGCAGCGCATCGAGGAGCTAGAGGAGATGCAGCAGAGGCTTCAGGAGGCCCTGCAACTGGAGGTGAAAGCTCGGCAAGACGAGGAGGCCGTGCGCCTAGCCCAGACCAGGTAGAACTGAGGGGCCCCTTCTGCTTCCCCTCCCTGACTTCCCGACCCCAACCCCGCCCCACTTGCCGAGCACCTGCGAGGTGCCTTGGCTCTGGAGGTGACACAGTGGATGCCTGGCAGACTGCTGGAGGAGGAGGAGGAGAAATTGAAGCAGCTGCTGCAGCTGAAGGAGGAGCAGGAGCGCTATATTGAGCGAGCACAGCAGGAGAAGCAGGAGCTGCAGCAGGAGATGGCCCTGCAGAGCCGCTCCCTGCAGCAGGCCCAGCAGCAATTGGAGGAGGTGCGACAGAACCGGCAGAGAGCCGACGAAGATGTGGAGGTGAGGCCTGGGGTGGAGCAGTTTGGAGGCTGCCAGGTGAACGAGGGTGAGCGTGTTAACGCACAGGCTCTGGAACCTTCCCTCAAGCTCTATCCCTCAGGCTCCATCATTGCCTGGCCGTGTGACCTCTGACAAGTTGCCTAACCTCTCTGAGTTCCAAGTCCCTTATCTGAGAAAGGAGACTGATAATAGCATTGCTATGAAGATTAAATGAGATAACACGTGAAATTAAGTATGTAGTAAGCACTGAAGAAACCTTAGCTATGACTTTTATCATTGTTATTAATCTGGGCAAAAATTTTTCCTCCTACTCTTCCAGCCCCTACTTTGCTGTCCCTGTACTTTGGCTCCATTCTTTGGAGCCTGAATCTCCATAGAAGACTTTTTTTTTTAACTTTTGATGTTTTGTTTTTATTAATATTGATTATTTTATTTTGCTTTGTTGGCCTACGTGGTCATTGTAAAAAATTCAAACATAGAAATAAGTATCAAAGAAAGGGAAAGTTCCTCTATGATTCCCCACCCCACAACCGCTGCTAATGGCTGAGTGAACACTGGAGCAGAGGCTTTTGCATTAGGTCTTGGGAAGGTGGTGTAATGCAGTGGTTCAGAGCTCCGTGTATGTCCCTGGGCAAGGCACTTAACCTCTTTTGAGTTTGTTTGCTATTAACTTCTGCTCTGGAAGTTAAATAAGATATTAGTACATCTTAGCTGCTTAATAAGTGGAAACTATGGTTATTTCTGACCCTTTGAGGGCCTGTGAGTCCCCTGAAATTCGACGCCAACTCATTATGAGTTGAGTTCTTAATGATTTCATAACTCTTTATGAACATACATGAGTTTTTCTGGGGAGATGATCAATAGCCTTTGTCAGATCCTAAGGGGCATGTGAACCTGAAATGGTCAAGACTCTCTGTCTTGGAGGGTTGCTCTGACCCACTCCTCCCTGGTCCTGCCTGCACAGGCTGCACAGCGGAAGTTGCGCCAGGCCAGCACGAACGTGAAACACTGGAATGTCCAGATGAACCGGCTCATGCATCCAATAGAACCTGGAGGTGAGGAGGGTTAGACCCTGGAGCTTTCCCTGGAGCGGGGATGGAGAAGGGAGGGTGGAAGGGATACCCCCAGATCTACCGAGCCAGCACAGGACTGCAGGTCAGCGGGTTCTCCTCTCCCCCTTTGCATGCACCTTGCTCCTTCCTCATACCTGCCTTTTTTCTGCTAGACAAGCGTCCCACCACCAGCAGCTCCTTCACAGGCTTCCAGGCCCCTCAACTTGCCCGCCGCGACTCCTCCCTAAAACGCCTGACTCACCGGGGATCCCACGGCAGCAAGACCCCCTCACCCAGCAGCAGTGAGCAGCAGAAGTCCCTCAATTGTGGGGAAGAGGCGCCCATCTCAGCTTCTGCCCCTCAGGAAGATAAAGTGGACCCAGCACCAGAAAACTAACCTCTACTAGCCTCTTTACCCCAACCTCATGCCTACTAGGACCTGGCCACAGCTGGCCTGTGGGTGACACCAGCCTCTGCAGAAGAAGGAGCTACAGTCCTGGTGCCAAGGGCCCAGGCCCTCCAACCACGAAACAGTCCAGAATGGAACCTGGTTCATCTTTTTGCACCAGCCCCAGGCCCCAGACCACTGAGGCTGTCAGGGATGTTAATCCTTGAGAACTCGACCCTGTGCCTTAACCCAAAGGACTCTATGCCCTAGGCTGGGAAAGAGAGTCAACAAGCAAGCCAGGGGCCATCTGTCCCCAGACTGCCACCAAGTTGTGGAGGCACATTTCCAAATAAAATCAGCTCTTGGGATAAATTATGCATCAGGTCTATAGTCTGTCTCTTCTACCATTTTCTCTCTTCTTCCCTCAAGTCCAGTTATATGTCCCAGAAAGAGTAAGGTATAATGCAGTGGCTAGGAAAGTACACTCTGCCACTTTCCAACTGGGTGACTTTGGTCAAGCTTCTTCACCTCTCTGTGCTTCAGTTCCCATGTTGGCAAAATAGGGATAGTATAGTACCTACCTTACAGGGTTGTTCTGAGGATTAAGTGTTCAGCACGTGAGCAAGCACTATTATTGGTATCACCCCAAAGTGTTTATTGAATGTATATTCTATGCCTTGCAATTTCCCAGTTTATTTAATTCTCATGGCAATGCTGAGAGGTGGATATTATTATTCTCATTTTACATGTGTGGAAATTGAGGCTCAGAGAAGTCAGGTAACTTGCCCAAATCGTTTCAAACTTGCTTCTCTTCCCATATTGTCTGACTTACCTACCTTGTTACCTAAGACAGAGATCTGGGAATCTAGGATGACTTGCTCCCTCCCTGCCATCCCCCTCATGAAAAACCCATCATTAAATCCAGTAGATTCTCTCTCCTTCATGCTCTCATATCTACTGCTCAATCTCTATCCCCATGGCTCCTGCCAAAATTTTATCCTCCACCTGCATGCTCACCTTTGACTCCTTCTCCATCTTGCCCCATATCTAATCAGTCTCCAACTCCAACGGATTGGATTTTCTTGGTCACTCTCAAATCCACCCCCTTGGGACCATGTCTCATGGCTACTGCCTTACTCTGGCCCTTGTCACCTCCCAATTGGACTAGAGCAGTAACCAAGTCTCCTTGCTAACCCTTCTCCCCACAGCTGCCTGGATAGGCTTTTTTTTTTTTTTTTTTTTTTTTTTTTTTGCGGTATGCGGGCCTCTCACTATTGTGGCCTCTCCCGTTGCAGAGCACAGGCTCCAGACGCGCAGGCTCAGCGGCCGTGGCTCACGGCCCCAGCTGCTCCGCAGCATGTGGGATCTTCCCGGACCGGGACACGAACCCATGTCCCCTGCATCGGCAGGTGGACTCTCAACCACTGCACCACCAGGGAAGCCCTAGATAGGCTTTTTTTTTTTTTTTAATATTTATTTATTTGGCTCTGGGTCTTAGTTGTGGCACTCAGGATCTTCGCTGGGCCATGAGAGATCTTCAGTTGCAGCATGCAGGATCTTTTAGTTTGGCATGAAGGATCAAACCCGGGCCCTCCTGCATTGAGAGAGCAGAGTCTTAACCACTGGACCACCAGGAGAGTCCCTGGATAGGCTTTCTAAAATGCATATCTATCCTTGACTCTTTCCACTTTCCAGTCTCTCAGTGGTACCCTGGATAGTCAAGTTCACATTCCCATATGGGGCATACAAGGCCCTTGACGATCAGCCCAGGAGAGCCTCCTATGCCTCTGCTTTATAGATCTACTAGCAGCTCCCTCCTTTTTCTTCTTCTGAGCCTGCACACTGGCTGTTCTTTCCATCTTACTTCATGTAACAGCCTCCATAACTAGATGCTTGAGATCCTTGAGGGCAGGGACATATTTTCTTCAACTTATGTCCCCGGTGCCTAGAACAATGCTCTGCTCTTAGTAGGCATGCAGCAAATGTTTGTTGAATGAATTCATGAATGAATAAATTCTAATATGAATGACTGGGTGTCACTCAGCTTAAAAGTGATGAAGCAGTTGGGATTCCCACTCAATACCATTCCTTTATTCAACAAATTTTTTTTTTTTTTTTTTTGGCTGCACAGTATGTGGATCCTATTTCCCTGACCAGAGATTAAACCCGTGCCCAAAGTGGAAGCAGGG
The DNA here is from genome assembly GCF_964374135.1 of Grampus griseus. Lineage (NCBI taxonomy): Eukaryota > Metazoa > Chordata > Mammalia > Artiodactyla > Delphinidae > Grampus > Grampus griseus. Next base: position 38,276,878 of record NC_139004.1, on the reverse strand, counting down.
AGTCTTAACAACTGGACCACCAGGGAAGTCCTATTTAACAAATTATTTATTAAGCTTTTATTATAAGCCAGGTATGGGGCTAGGTGCTGGCTATATGGCACAGAACAAAATGAACAGAATCCCTGCCCTCCTGAAGCTTATATGTTATCTGGTATCAAAATTCATGTCTTTTGCAAGTACACCAAACTCTATAGCAATGAACTTCACTACAGTCTATTTAAAGTGTCATGAAGCTGCCAGGATAACATGATGCATATTTCAGGGATGGAAAGTAAGGTTCAAATTCTAAGTGTGGCAGGAATTCAGAAAAAACCAAGTGTTAGGTGTGAGGTGGGATTTGATAGGCCCTTAAAGACTTTTTTTTTTTTGGCCATACGGCTTGCAGGATCCTAGTTCCCCAACCAGGGATTGAACTCGGGGCCCTGGCAGGGATAGCACTGAGTCCAAACCACTGGACCGACAGGGAATTCCCTTATTAAAAAGGAAGGAGAGTAGAGAACATGGGAACAATGCAAGTATTGATAGAAAGAAGCATAGCACATTTATGGGCACAAGAAGTCTGGATTCTGGATATTGAATGGGAAGATCAAGGGTTCTCTAATTGGAGTGGGGTATCTCTAAGGTATGAGGAGTTTTAAGAAAATCAATTCACAGATCCTCAACTTCCAAGTGTTCTCTTTACCAAAGCTGCTTTCTTCCTTCACAGTTCCACCTCCTCTACTTGCAGTGGCAAGCAAGGTTCACCACTCACCCATCCAGTATCTTTTAGGAGTGGACAATCCAGAGGGGTCAAATTCCTGAAACACTAAACATAGCAACGATTCGAAATGCTAGTGTAGGACTGTGGGTGCTGAGAAAGTGAATGGCTCAAAAGTCAGACAAAAAATTCCTTTCGTTTTCAAGTCAGCAGGTTTCCAAATCTTTGCTTTCAAAACTTGGAAGGAGGGGCTTCGCTGGTGGCTCAGTGGTTAAAAATCTGTCTGCCAATGCAGGGTCACAGGTGCGAGCCCTGGTCCGGGAAGATCCCACATGCCGCGGAGCAACTAAGCCCGTGCACCACAACTACTCAGCCTGTGCTCTAGAGCCCGTGAGCGCCCACGTGCCTAGAGCCCATGCTCTGTGACAAGAGAAGGCACCGCAATGAGAAGCCCACACACCGCAAGGAAGAGTAGCCCCCGCTCACCACAACTAGAGAAAGTCTGCGCGCAGCAACGAAGACCCAACGCAGCCAAAAATAAATAAAATTTTTTTAAAAAATGAAGTATAATTAATTTACAATGTTGTATTACTTTCAGGTGTACAGCAAAGTGATTCAGTTATATATATTCTTTTTCAGATTATTTTCCATTATAGGTTATTACAAGATATTGAATATAGTTCCCTGTGCTATACAGTAGGTTTATCTATTTGTTCATGTATTTTTTAAATACATTTATTTATTTATTTTTATTTATTTATCTTTGGCTGCACTGGGTCTTCGTTGCTGTCCGTGGGGTTTCTCTAGCTGCGGCGAGCAGGGGCTAGTGTTTGTTGCGGTGCGTGGGCTTCTCATTGCGGTGTCTTCTCTTGTTGCGGAGCACAGGCTCTAGGCATGTGGGCTTCAGTAGTTGCAGCACGCAGGCTCAGTAGTTGTGGTGCTCGGGCTTAGCTGCTCCGCGGCACGTGGGATCTTCCCAGACCAGGGCTCACACCCATGTCCCCTGCATTGGCTGGTGGATTCTTAACCACTGCGCCACCAGGGAAGCCCTGTTCATGTATTTTTAAGATGGATGATGGTGAACATCAAATCTCTATGGGTTCTGAGTCTTAGTCAATACATTTAAAAGGGTAATATAGTAGTTTTATATTAAAATATTAATGTTTATAAAATAGTAGAAATTACATCCATACTCTGCAACTACTAAGTTTTAAACTAATATGAAATATATTAGATGTCACCTTAAAAATGTACAAGGAGCTGCATTAGTTCTTATATATTCTTTTAGGGGTAGCAGGGCAAAAATTTTGAGGACTACTAACTATGAGGTAGAATGAGGCCTGATTAGAGACATTCTTGGAAGCCAGGTAGTGTTTAAACTTGAGGTGGCAAGCCAATTCCTAAGTCTTGGTTTCCTCATCTGTAAATGGGGTCCATTCCAGGCTTTTTAACATTCTATGATGGAACACAGGAGGTATTGCTGGTTGCAGTGTGACAGTGAAAGGAAGCTCACCCTGAATCCACATCAGGACTGGCATGAGAAGCTGTCAGTCTGGTGGGACATTATCGGGTGCAGAAGAAGATATTTTGCCATCTTTTTTTTTTTTTTTTTTTGCGGTACGCGGGCCTCTCACTGCTGTGGCCTCTCCTGTTGCGGAGCACAGGCTCCGGACGCGCAGGCTCAGTGGCCATGGCTCATGGGCCCAGCCGCTCCACGGCATGTGGGATCTTCCCGGATCGGGACACAAACCCGCGTCCCCTGCATCGGCAGGTGGACTCTCAACAACTACACCACCAGGGAAGCCCTGCAGTCTTTTAATTCCAGGGTTATAAAAGAACTCCTTTGTCCTTACAAACATCCTGGACAAAGGAGAGTGTATCCAGTCTCTGATACCTTCATAGATCCCTATAAGCTCTGGGGGCCATGTGGAAAATACAGCCACTGTGGCCCCAGGTCACCCGTGAGGGTTGGGGAGGTTGGGCAACTGGCTGGAATGCAAGTGGTTTGTTGCAAACTGTTGCCAGGATATGCAAGGCGCCTCCTCCTCAAGACCAGTGTCTATCCAGGCCAAAGAGGTGCCAGCTGAAAGTTGCCTCTCTGGCCCCTGCTGTAGGTGAGAGGGTGAGGAAGAGGAACGCTGAGGAGGCCGTTCTCAGGAGGCTAAGGAGGCCTCCACCTGCTGGCTGGAGCTTGAAATGGCTGTGGAGGAGACCGGATCTAATTCAAAGCTGGTCTAGCCTTATTCTACACTGTAAGTTATTGTTCAGTTACACTGTAATTGGGCATCCGAGCAGGTTTTGGTAGCTGAGCTCTCTGGCTGGTCTGAAAAGGGTTGCAGAGGCTTGGCAGGGACCAACTTTTCCCACTGTGAGCTGTGCCTGTGGGCAAATCTAGTCAAAATGAAGATTTGGGGAAGCTGTGTTAGTCTGTTTTAGATTCAAGTAATAGAAACTAACTGATTTAAGTTTAAAATATATGTATAGGGCTTCCCTGGTGGCGCAGTGGTTGGGAGTCCGGCTGCCGATGCAGGGGACACGGGTTCGTGCCCGGCCCGGGAAGATCCCACATGCCGCGGAGCGGCTAGGCCCGTGAGCCATGGCCGCTGAGCCTGCGCGTCCAGAGCCTGTGCTCCGCAATGGGAGAGGCCACAGAAGTGAGAGGCCCGCGTACCTCAAAAATAAAAATAAAATAAAATATATGTACATATTTTTATATATCCGTTTAATATGAAAATGAAATGAGCTGAAAAATGTAGTATTTTAACAGTGCTCCCAGAATTTCTTTTAGGGAAGGAACTGTCTTTATTAGGGGAAATGAGACTTTTAGGGAGAAGAAAGTGAAATCTCTAGGGCATGAGTGTTGGCAGGAACTCTAGCAATGAAGAGATGTGCCTGGAAAGCGGGAAGGATTTGTTTTCTCTCTGGAGAGAATGGGATAGAGGAGAGAATGGTGGGGCAGGGAGGAGAGGTAGTAATTTGGGAAAAGACCAGGCTCTAAGGAGTGAACAGCCAGTCAGAAAACCTCAACGCCGCCAGTGCAGAAAGGACTTTAAAAAAATGTCAGCTGTGTGAGTTTAAACTGTTTGCAATGCATCACGTGACCCTTCCCCAGGGCCCAGAGCATCATAACATCTATACCTATGAATGTTTTGTGTGGGAAGAAGTGTGGGCAGTCCTCAGGAAGGGCTGAGTTTCATCTCTACATTTCTGAACTGTGTGACTGCGACAGCCTGGCAGAAGCTGGAGCCTGGAGGCAGAGAGATTTAGGAGAATATAAATCCCTGAGAAATTTGCAGAAATCTTAGGGATGGCTTTGACTTCCACAATCCATTTTTTCTTCCATCTCAAAGGCAAGGAGGTTGACATCTGAATTACAAAAGTACTGCGCCGGGAATTCCCTGTCAGTCCAGTGGTTAGGACTCTGCCACTGCAGGGGTTATGGTCCCTGGTAGGGGAATTAAGATCCCCACATGCTGCAGCAAAAAAAAAAAAGTACTGCACATTCATTTCAAAAAGTAGAAAAAAAAGAAGCAGAAAGAAAAAAAAAAGCACTCGTAGTTCTACTATCCAGATATCTAGGAGTGTAGGAGAGGAGGAGAGGTAATCTTTATTTTAAAGATGATGGAAAGGAGGAAGTTACCCATTGATCATACACCAATACCCATTGATCAAGTTTTGTTCATTGCCAGATGGCAAACCCATCTTCTTCTCCCATACTGCCCTCCAGCTGCTGGGTACCTTTTTATGGTATATCTGAAGGTTGGAATAACACGTCTCCTCCAGGTCCTAAAGACCTGGGTTAAGAAGCGAGAACAGAATTTTCTACAACAGTAAGGAGGGTGCTCCCCATTTAGGTGGGCAAGTGTATTAGATAAATAGGAAGATAGGTAAGAAATCCAGAACCATAAATTTCTAGTTGCAGAAGCCTCTTGAGGGAGCAAGGCCCTTTTGTGAAAATTACAGGGAGCACAGTCTTTTCCAGTGGAATTTGGATATCCAGGTTCTAACCTCAGCATTGCTTCTCACTGCAAGTCACGCACCTTTTCTGGGACAGTGTCTTCACTGGAAGTTTGAGGAGACTGTACGAGATGATCTCTAAGTTCCCTTCCAGCTTTAAATTCTCTTTTGTGATACTTGCCAGACTTGCTTTACTGGCCCTGGAGCTTCCTCCCCAGCTCCTCCTTGAGCTGCTGCGCCCTCGTCCCGCACCAGAGGACGCTGCAGGCGGGCCCGGGTCAGCGTGCTGGTGGGCGGAGTGGCAGAATCAGGGGCAACTCTAGGAGGCGCGGTGATTGGCCGCGACCGGGGCGGAAGGGGGCGTGGAGAGGGGAGGGGAGGAGCTGCGCGGTGACGTCACTCTTGTGGGGCGGGGCCAGGCGGCGCAGCGTGTGACGCCGCGGCCGCCGCGGCCGCCGCGGATCTGGGGATTAATGGGAAAAGTTTTGGCAGGAGCCGAAGGATCCTACGGAGCCTGCGGGACGGCGGCGGTGGCGCGGAGGGCAGCCAGAACAGGTCAGTCCGGGTCCGGGGAAGCGGGTAGGCAAGCAGCGGAGGGAAGCAGCGGGCCCGGGCTGAGGCGGGCAACGCGGCTGGGGCGGAAGGCCCGGCGGGGAGTGGAGTGGGGAGAGTCGCAGGGGTCGGCTGACGGAGCGGCTGCCGCTTCCTGTCGCTCTGGCCCGGGCGGGTCGCGGTCGTCCGTTGCTCTCCTGGCACCCCGCCCCGCTTCTCCTGCTCCCCCAGCCTTTGGACGCCTATCAATATTTGAGCCCGAACCACAGGCCTCCCCCCAACCCCCAGACTCTGTGCCCCCTTTTGGGCCTCGTGTCTCCGTCTCCTCCCACTTCTGTGTTCTGAGAGCCCCATCCCAGGCTCTAGGTCCTCTCCCACTACCCACCCTTGTCTCTGATCTCTTCTTTCATATCTTCTCTGGTGTCCTCAAATTCATTGCCCTCTCTACCCAGGGTCTCTTTGGAGATCTTCTCTGTCCCCCTCGTTATCCTTGTCTCCTGTCTTCGTCCTCCCAACCTTGACCTGTGTCTTCTCTCTCTTTTCCCATCCCTGTTCTCTCCTTCCCGCGTTGCCTGGCCCCTCTCAGTATCACACCCCCCCCCCACCATCTTCCTCGCGGTGTTACCGGGCTTTTTCAGCCCGTGCCTGCAATCCCTGTCTACCTAAGCCCCCCCTACCCAGGTTCCCCCCAGAAGCCCTGTTTTTGCCCCACTCTCTGATTTCTTTCCAATCAGCCATGCCCTCTGCATTCCTGTCATCCACCTCCCCTTCCTTCCCAGTTCCTTGCCTCTGCTTCTGGGAGAAGCATTAGCTGCAGACACTACTTTGCTTTCCCATGACCCGCAGTTGAGATACCTGTGGAGTGGGCGTGTGGGTGTTCAGCCCCTGATTGAAGTAAGGCGCTGAATGTCTGAGGTAAATAGCAGGTAATGTTTGTGTGGGAGAATTTACTGGGGTGTTGCATCAGGGATAATGTCCAATTTGTAGACCATTCTTCCAATCTCAGCTTTCGTACTTCTCCTTTATGGGTCTGTTGACTTCCAGGAACCTTTGAGGAGAGACCAGCCGCTGAATTGGGTGTATGCCAGGGATAGCTGGAGGCCTCATCCAACTCTTTTCCCCTTCCAGGAAACAGGGCTTTGTGGCTTTACACTCTGGATATACTGTACATCTTTAAACCATGATACCTCAGCCTATCTCTGCCCTGATTCCCACCCTCTACCCTATGCCCTATCTCAGAGAGCTAAGAGAAGTCTCCAGAATCTATGCCCCAGAGAATGCCTGTGGTCCTCAACCTTTTCCTCTGTACTGGCTCCAGAACATTTTTTTTCCTGTTTGAGTTTTTAAATAGATTGCCAGCCTGATAGCCCTGGGGCTGGCAGGTAGCTGTCCCTTTTAGTTATTGGTGACTCGAACCACCTGCTGATTTTTCCCTCACGCATCTCTGAATGTGTCTGGGGCTTCTGATGTCGATAACTGAGCAGGTTCTCTTGAAGGTTCTTCTCCCTCTGTTTTCCTTGGGAGCTTCATTTCCTGTGGCTCTAAGAGAGAGAGGCTGACACTGAAGTCCTGTTCCCTTTGCCCAGGCGTAGCCACTCAGTATCTGCCTGGACAGGTTGTGGGGCTGCATTAGGAAGATGGTGTCAGGAACTTGAGTTGCTTCCAGTCACAGAGATCATCCTCTTTGTGGCTAGAGAACCCACCACCTTCACGGTGCTTCTGGATCTTTAACCTTCTTGCCAGACTGAAAGTTCTTTACAGATGCGTTCAATTTGAGCTCCTTTATTTGGCGTTGGTCCCCTAGAGAGATCTTCAGGAAATAACATATCCTATATTTCTGCCCAATCTGATTTTGGAGGATTCTGAAAGCGTGACCCACTCTCAGTTCAGAAATGAAGGCCTGTTGTTTCACCGGGCTCCAGGTTTCTAGGTCTCCTCTTTTGAGGATCGTGCTCTCTGTCTTTGAGCCAGAATTGGACAGAATTGGCAGCCTTCAGGACCTGTGGTGGAGAGCCAACTGAAACAACCAGACCAGACTTTACAGTTTTGGAACCCTCTTGTGCACAGACCCTTTTCTGTGAAAGGAGTAGGGTCGTGGATGGCTGAGCCAGTGCCCTCTCCACTAACCCTCTGAGTCCTCTCCCAAGCAGCACTTGGGCGGTGGGGGGAATAGGGCAGACTGGACCAAAAGGGGTTCCTTGTTCCAATGGAAAACATCCCTTTGGGGCTTTAATGGGTCATTCTGATGAAGTTGGGGTTGTGTATTTGGTGGTGATTTAGTCCAGCCTGTGGCTCCCCAGGACTTTACCTGACTCTTTGGAGCCGTTTGCTACTCCTCTGTCTGCTTACCCATTGATAGCGCTCTCTACTGAGGCAGCAGGTGAGAAGGGCTTGAGAGGATGTCAGGCCCAGGCCTTGGAGAGCAGCTTGTTCACCAGAAGCTCTGGCCAGATAGCTTCTTGCAGTTTGTCCACCGCGTCATCTTCCATGTGGGTAGTCATGATCATCAATTACCAAGTGCCCATTCGGTGACGTTGGCAGAGCTTGGGTCAGTCTGCCTCTCTTTTTCAAAGGGGTGGGCAGACAGGCCCCTGACATTATCCTACAGATGGTGTAGCCCATTAAGTCCTTAGTTTAACGAACCGCTCGTTTGTTTGGCTGCCTTTCTCCTTGCTTTCCTCCTCCTTTGGTGTGTGCCTCCACCCACTCAGGAAGAATTGCCCTCACTCAGCCTTCCAGCCTCACCTGTGGTCCCTCAGACCCCATCCCCCAGGGCCTGGTGAGAGGACAGCCATTGTCGGGCACTGGCCTGGGAAGCTGGTAGGCCTCTTCCTTGGATAGAATGCAGATGTCCTGGCTGTTGTGCAAGCTGTCCTCAGGGCCCATGGCTCCTGGCATGTCCTGGGATGGCGCAGCTTCTCTCCGGAGGGGCTGGCCCTGTCGCTTCTAAAGGCTTCAGCTGTAGTCTGTCACCAAATACAGAGGCCCACCTCTTAGGGTGTTACCTGCGGACTGGGAAGCTAAACTACATGCCCTCCTCTGTGCCTTTGGATCCAGAGCGAGGAGCCACTTGCAGCTGAGTTCTGTGGTGTCAGGAGAGCTAGGCACTTGCTTGAGCCTGGCAGGGAGGAAATGGCCCCTTGTATCAGGTTTCAGATATGTGGGTCTTCTTCCTTGGCATATGGTTCTTGGCCTTCACAGCTCAGAGGCTGGTGATTAGGGTGTGACTCCAGTGCCGTCTCTACTGGGCTTTGGTCAAAGAATCGAGCATGACTCAGGGCGTCTGCATTTAGGAGCTGCCACCTGTGGGGGGGTGTTGGGCTCCGGCTTCTTCTTCACCTTGCCAGCTCTTCCTGCCCCATGCTGATAGAATCAGCAAAGCCGGTGTCTGCTTACTTGGAAGTAAGCAGACTACTTCCAGGGTTGGGAAATATTTGCTGACTCAGGCTCAGAATCACAACATCTGGGGCGGTGGGGGGAGCGGGGGTGAGGGACAGAGGAGGAGCCAGCTTGCCTTAGGAGCACTCTCTGAGCCCTGATGTTTAATTATAATGTATCAGAGCTGCTTTTCTGACCCCTGGTGCCTCTCAGCTAAAGATGTTGGCTTTCTTTCTATCCCGCAGCGTTGCATGGTGTTTTGGGGTATGCACGTGGTACTCACGCAGTGGCTTCTGTTCACCGACAGATGAGGACAGATGCACCAAAGAGGTAATCCCATTTTCCTTACCCAGGGGCCTCTGACAACTGACGGACACATCTCAGATGAAATGGTTTCACTAGCGCTGAGTCCCAGATCCCAGGAGCCTGTCACTGCATCTGGTACTTGCACATAGTGGGAACTTATTAAATAATTATTGATTCTATGGCTTATGTGGTTTTTTTTGAGGAGCATTAAGATTTTCACCTTTACACCCACTGAAACATAGACTCCACAAGGGCGGGGACTTATTTTGTGTCCTGTTGTGTCTAGGACAGTGTCTGGCATAGAGGAGATGCTAAGTATTTGTTGAATGAATAAATGTACAGGGGCTTCCCTGGTGGCGCAGTGGTTGAGAGTCCGCCTGCCGATGCAGGGGACACAGGTTCGTGCCCCGGTCCGGGAAGATCCCACATGCCGCGGAGTGGCTGGCCCTGTGAGCCATGGCCGCTGAGCCTGCGCGTCCGGAGCCTGTGCTCCGCAGCAGGAGAGGCCACAGCAGTGAGAGGCCCGCGTACCGCAAAATAAAAAAAAATAAAAAATAAAGAAAGAAATGTACAGACTTTCTTCTCTGCCCATATTATTTGGGTGCCAGGCCACAAAGATAGTGTCCATCTTTTTCTTTCATTTAAATAACAAATGTTTTGGGGTGCCTGCTATGTGCCAGGTACATTACTAGGCACTTGGAAAATGATGACAGTGAAAAACCAGATTCTGTCCCTGTCTCATGGGTCTGTAGTTTGCTGGCATGTATGAGAGAGTGCTGGGCATGATACACGGAATTGTTTCTTCCATCTCTGCTGGGATATCGGGTCCTCACGAGAGTCAGAACAATGCTCTGTGCTTTGCATTGCTGTTTCCCTGTTTGCTCTCAGGATGCCTGGCAGGTTTTGTAAACTCTCGGAAGGGGAGCTCCAGGGAATTTGATGTTCGTTGTCCCAACTATCTGGGAAGCCAGGCCATGGTGGGGTCCCTGCTGGGGGCCAGGGGAAACGTGGGGCTCCTCTCTGATTTGTTTTAGTCTCTGAAGCTCAGTGGTTCTACTAGCTGTTTATGGGCTTCACTTCCCTTTCTCTGCCTTTAACACCCCGTGAGTTTTCCTGTTGCCAAACAGGGTGCTGAGCCCATGTGTCTGTCAGTCTGCAGGGGTCGGGTTGTTTGTGGATCTTGCAGGAAGGCCTGAGGCGGGGGCCCCTCCTGTTCTGAAACCCATACCAAGTTCTTTCCTCTGAAGGAAATGTGAAGGCGGAAGAAGGAGGGTTTGGGAGGCTTCTGAGGTTCTCTGAGAGGAGACGAGAGAGAAGTTCTCCCTGAGTAGGGAGAGCTGCTGCATGGACTCGATTCGCTTTGTCGTTTGTTTGAGCAGCAGCTAGCCACAGTGGCACCTATTGTCCATGTCCAGGGTCGGTTGTCCTGTCCATCCCTTACCTTTGAGCTCCCAGCCCCAGCTAGAAGTTTTCTTAGTTTCCACTGGCAAAGATGAGGCTGTAGCTTTATCAGATTTTTTCAGTGTTAATCTCAAAAAACTGGTGTTGTCATCTTAGTCTTTCCCATCTGAGGCACTTTTGTGGGCCAGGTGCTGTGACAGATGGTTTCAGACGTAGTCCTTGGCTGTCCCCATGGCCCAAGTGAGTGAAACCTAGTTGGTGAGAGAAGATATATGCACAGAAATATTTTTTAGACATTAGAGACTCAGTGGGTACTAAAAGCATGGTGCTGTACAAGGATACTCATTTATAGGAGCAAGTCATCCCTGAGGATTGGCTTTGTTCCTGAAGAAACTGGGTGTCAGATTGGCCACCTTGAAAGAAAGCCCGTTTATTTTGAAGTCAACTTTATGCTCTTAAAAACTGTTAAGGGGGCTTCCCTGGAGGCACAGTGGTTAAGCATCCGCCTGCCAATGCAGGGGACACGGGTTCAAGCCCTGGTCCGGGAAGATGCCACATGCCACGGAGCAGCAAAGCGGGTGTGCCACAACTACTGAGCCTGTGCTCTAGAGCCCGAGAGCCACAACTACTGAGCTCGCACGCCTAAAGCCCATGTTCTGCAACAAGAGAAGCCACTGCAATGAGAAGCCCGCTCACCGCAACAAAGAGTAACCCCCACTCACCGCAAGTAGAGAAAGCCCGCACGCAGCAACGAAGACCCAACGCAGCCAAAAATAAAAAAATTTGTTTAAAAAAACTATTAAACAAAAAAATTGTTAAGGACCTCAAGAACTTTTGTTTACTGTATTAGAAATTAAAACTGAGGCAGTTTTAAAAATTACAAATTTATGAATTCATTTGATATAATAATAAATCCATTACATTTATCATAAATGACATTTTTAATGAAAAATAGCTATTTTCCAAAACAAAAATGTTGAGAGGAGTGACATTGTTTTACATTTTTGCTAATGTCTGGTTTAATAGAAGAGAACTGGATTCTCATAACTGTTTCTGTGTTCAGTCTCTCTTTTTTTTTTTTTTTTTTTTTTTTTTTTTGCGGTACATGGGCCTCTCACTGTCGTGGCCTCTCCCGTTGCGGAGCACAGGCTCCGGACGCGCAGGCTCAGCGGCCATGGCTCACGGGCCCAGCCGCTCCGCGGCATGTGGGATCTTCCCAGACTGGGGCACGAACCCGTGTCCCCTGCATCGGCAGGCGGACTCTCAACCACTGCGCCACCAGGGAAACCCTGTGTTCAGTCTCTTTAAGTACATTGTTTTAGCTGAAGGATATGAAGAAAATCTGGCTGCACACAGATATGTAATTGAGAAGGAGAGGGATATTTTAGTAGCTTTTGCAGATAATTGTGGATATTTTTCTTTGTTACTATACCAAAACTGGATGAGTGGTAGTTTCTTAAAGGTTAGTTGGAATGTGGAGTCTGAAATCTTATCAACAAACTTTTCATACTTTGTGACATTATAATCCATTGGCCCATCTGGCACTTTGAATGGATCTTTTACTTTGAATTGGTCATTGGGAAATAATTGGTTTACTGAGTTATATAGATCTAAATGTTGACATGCTTCATTTTACAATGTCAGTAAATCATACTAAGACCACTGCTCTCATCAGAAAAGCCTTCAAGTACTGGGAAGCTGTGAAGCTCACAACGGTGGATACAAGTTTTCCATAATTTGAATTTTCTCTTGAAAGCTTGCTTTTTATTGTTTGTAACATACTGTTAGTTTCTTTTCTTGAAGTGACAGTCTCACTTCATTCATTTCCAAGAGAAAGTTTGTCAAATACCCAATCTAAATAATCATAATTAATTTGTCTATTATTCTTTTCTTTCAAGTAAAAAAGGTGTTTCATGAAAAAAATGGCTAGTTTAGCTTGCAACTCAAACAATTGCACAATTGCTTTTTCTTGAAACAATCATGGAACTCCTGTTTGTTTTGTTACATAGGATATTTAAAAGACATGTACTCCGGGGACTTCCTTGGTGGTCCAGTGGTTAAGGCTCTGGGCTTCCACTGCAGGGGGCACAGGTTTAATCCCTGGTTGGAAAACTAAGATCCCACATGCTGTGTGGCGTGGCCTGCAAAAAATAAATAAATAAAATAAAAATAAAAGACATGTATTCAAGGGTCATGATTTAATAAAGTTAGTTTTTATTGGCTCATCTAGGACATCCTTTGTTTTTTTTTTTTTCTTCTGTACGCGGGCCTCTCACTGCTGTGGCCTCTCCTGTTGCGGAGCACAGGCTCCAGACACACAGGCTCAGCGGCCATGGCTCACGGGCCCAGCTGCTCCGGGGCATGTGGGATCTTCCCGGACCAGGGCACGAACCCATGTCCCCTGCATCAGCAGGTGGACTCTCAACCACTGCGCCACCAGGGAAGCCCCTAGGACATTCTTAAGTGGAATTGGCACTTTATTATTTTTAATGATTCTGTGGGTTGACTGGGCTCAGCTGGGCAGTTCTCACTTGGGGTCTTTCATGTTGCTGTAGTCAAGTAGAGGCCAGGGCAGGAGTCATCTGAAGGCTCAGCTGGGCTGGTTGTCCACACTGGCTCCCTCACATGGCTGGCACTGATGCTGGCTGTTGACTAGGGTACCCTACATGTGGCCTCTCCATGTGCCTTGTGCCTCTCACAGCATGGCAGCTGTTCTGAGCAGAAATATCCCAAGAGTGAGTGTATTGAGAGATCCAGGCATAAATAGCAAGGTTTCTTATGGCCTAATCTTGGAAGTCACACAATGTCACTTTGTGTTTTCTTGGTCATAGGACCGGCTCAGATTCAGGAGAGGGCTACATAAGGGTATGAACAACAAGAGGCATGGTTCACTGGGAGGGAGAGAGGCCTCCTTGGAGACCAGCTACTACTTCTTTTTAGCATCCCTTACGTGAGGTAACCTGGCCTGTATATGAATATTTCCAGGAGAAAAGTGTTTTCTCACAATTTCCATTCCTGGAAACCACTGTTAGGAAATTCCTAGTAGGTTGATAGAAGCCATTTAATGCCAGGTGAGGGAATTTATACTCTGTGTTCCTTGGGCAGTGGGTAGCCGTTGATGGTTTTAGAGCAAGGAGTGATTATGTTAATAGTGCAAAAAGGTGGATTAAATGGAGAAAGAATGAAGGTAGAGAGGTTAGGTAGGAGATTACTGCAGTAGTCTAAGTACGAGGAAATTCTTCCTCGTATATAATCTGAGTTCCTCTGGTTGCTGTTAAAATTAATTGATTTTGAACTGTCAGCCATACTGATTAAGTACCCAGAGTATGGGTGGAGTAACACACGCACGCACACACGCGTTATTTAGGGATGCTGATACACCAGAGGGCTCACAAAAATAAAAGGGCTCACAAAAATTAAAAGGCAACTAAATTTAGGTTTTATTGTCAAGACACATTAAAAAGTCAATCATAATTTATCAAATAAAAAGTAGGAAAAATAAAGCTTCTTGTAACACCACTGGCAGTGTTTCAAAAACACTTCAGTTTCAGTATCATAGACCATGAGGAAGTGAGGAGAAGAGTGAGAAGAAAGAGGGGGACAAATGAAAGGATGGTGGGGAGAGGGATAAAGAGGAGGAAAGAAGGGGATCGAGAGGGAAAACAGCAAAAAGAGTGATGGAGGATGAGGCTGGAGGAGCCGCTTGAGACCCAACAAAGCCTCTGCTCTCCGCGGGTCTCCAGCCTTAGCGTGGGGCTGGCTGCTTCTGCGGTTCCCGGGGCCCTGGCTGCCAGGTTTTAGCACCTCGTCCTCCTGCCTTGTCTCTGTGACTCTTCTCTGTCTGAAAAGATGCCTGGGGAAGCGCAGGAGCTGCGTTGGTGTTGGGCAGACCTGGGTGTGACTCTTAGCGCTCAGTGAGTGGGGTCATGACTTAGAGATCTAGGCACCTCGGTAAGTGCTGGTTTCATGGAGCCGAGGCTCTGGGGGTGCTGAGCTCAGGAGGAAGTGCCTTCCTGCACTGGTTCCCTCCCTGGTTGACACCGGGCCATGGCACTGGAAGTCCAGCCTAAGCACGGGAGTCTTCATCTGCTGCTTGACAGTTACTGGGGTTCCAGGCAGTGCGTTGCCCTTCTTTTTCTTTCAAGCCCCATCTGCAAAGCCTGACTTCTCCCGGGCCTTGGCGTCATCTCTGCAGCTCTCCCGAGACCATTACTGAATTATCCACAGCTCATAGCCACTCAGCTTCGAAAGAGTTCTCCCATGGGGAGGGTCCTGAAGGGAGAGGCTCCCAGGTGTTATGGGGAAACGACCTCATGTTTAAGTTCATTTCTATATTATTATATTGATAGGTACCTAAAAACAGATTTTCATTTCTTTCATTTGTGATCTGCTGTAACTCTTTGATCCTCGTCACTGCTTTTGGCACTTCCCTCATCCAAGAATTGTGACCTCAGCGGCGTGGAGTTTCTTGGTCACCGCTCTAATGGAAGTACAAGCCAGCTTTGCTCTCCCGGTGGCAGCAGGAGCCAGGCAGGCTGCCCTGCAGACACAGTCGTCTGCAGGCCCACTCGCCTGATAAACAGGCTGTCCTTGAACTTGCCAGAACCCAGAGATCACTGATCATTCCTTTTTCCAAACAAGCACGCAACCCAGATGGGTTCTCAGAACCCTCCACCCCAGGCAGGTCTCATGGGAAAAAGCTTACCTGCCATCCCTGAACCCGAGCTTGTTCGTCTGACCCACACCATTTCTTTGCAGCTTCCCCTCCTTAAAAGCCTTCAGGACAGTCCAGAGATCCTGCTGGGTTCCCCTTGACCCTCAGCATGTGCATCCTGGGATGAATTTCTGAGTGGTCCATTGGGGACATCAGGTTGGAGAAGAGAAAACTACCCTTCTCTTCTAAGGAGGCCCTCCAAGGACCAAAATGCTCAGTTGCACGAAAATAACTCCCCACTCCCTAGTTACAGCTAAAGAAAGACTCTGGCCCAGGACCTTGCCGAGACTCCCGATCTGACTCTTCTTTCCAATGGACCAGAGGTCTGAACTGTGTTTCTCCCAAACTCTTGGTGCCTGTCTTTCGTGGTGGTGGACTGGGTAGTGGCCCCCAAAGATATCCAGGCCATAATCCCTGGACCCTGTGGATGCTGCCTTGTATGGCAAAATGGACTTTGCAGATGCAACTAAATTAAGGAACTTGAGGTGGGGAGATTATCCTGGATTATCCTAGTGGGCCCTAAGTGCAATCACAATTGTCCTTTGAAGAGGGAGGCAAAGGGAGATCTGATACAGAAGAAGGCAGAGTGGCTACTGCAGCAAGGTCTGCTGGCTCTGAAGATGGGGGAAGAGGCCAAGGAATGCAAGGAATGCAGCTCTGTACGCTGGAAAAGGCAAGGATACAAGTGCTCCCCTAGAACCTCTGGAGGAAGTGCGGCCCTGCCAATACCTTGATTTTGGTCCAGTGAAACTAATTTTGGATTTTTGACCTTCAGAATTCTAAGAGGATAAGTGTTTTGTTTTAAGCCACTAAGTTTGTGGTAATTTGTTACAGTGGCAACAGGAAACTACTACAGGGGTCATCCGTCTCCAAGCACAGGGGGTGACTTGGCTGATCCTTGTTCTTATTTTAAGGCAGTCTTAGAGCATCCTTTTCATGGCAGTTGGAGATTCTAGGTCCAGACTTTCTGCAAACTAATATTTAAGACAATATGCTCTCTGGGGGAACCTTTTCGGGAGTTCTTGGGAGCAAAAGAGAAGGCCTCAGATAGCATCTGCTCCTTGCTTTTGGAGCTCCCCCACACCTTCACTCAGATGGTAATAGTTTGTTTCAGATTGTTGAGGATCCAGGATTAGCTTAAATCTGACTCCATCTTTCTTTCCACTCTCCTTCCTTCCATTCATTCAGTGGGTATTTATTGGGTACCTCCTACATGCTAGGCTCTGTTCTAGGCACTAGGGATGTAGGAATGAACAAAGCAGATAAACAGATCTCCTGCTCTCATGGTAGTTGTGCTGGGGAAGGGGGAGGGAGCCAGAATTAAGTAAATAGCATGTCAGATGGTGAGAAATGCTGTATGGAAAAATAAAGTAGGAAAGAGGTCGTGGCAGTTTTATTTATTTATAAAAATTTTTATTTAGTTATTTACTTTTGGCCGTGTTGGGTCTTCATTGCTGCGCGCAGGCTTTCTCTAGTTGTGGTGAATGGGGGCTGCGCTTCGTTGCGGTGCGCGGACTTCTCATTGCGGTGGCTTCTCTTGTTGTGGCTCACAGGCTCTAGGCATGCGAGCTTCAGTAGTTGTGGCGCACAGGCTTAGTTGCTCCACGGCTCGTGGCATCTTCCTGGACCCGGGCTTGAACCCGTGTCCCCTACATTGGCAGGCGGGTTCTTAACCACTGTGCCACCAGGGAAGTCCAGTGGCAGTTTTAAATAGAGGGCTTGAGGAAGGCCTAGCTGAGAAGGTTATATTTGAGCTGAAAGAGGAGAGTGAGCCACGTGTGGGAAGAATCTTAAGAGGCAGAGGGAAAGCAAGTGCAAAGGCCCTGAGGCAGGAACATGGCTGGTGGGTTGGAGGAAGAGTCAGGAAGTCAGGTGGCTGGAGCAGTGAGGGAGGAAGAGAATGGGAGATGAGGTCAGAAACATGATTGGGGGCCAGATCGCCATTGACCCTGAAATACTGTAAAATCTCTCTACATGGCCCATCCTTCCTTCTTCCCTCCCTCCCTTGCTTCCTTTCTTCCTTCCTTCCTTCCCCTCTCCCTCCTTCCCTCCCTCCTCTCACCACCTTTCTGCCGTTATGTTTGTGTTCATCAGTTCCTTTCTGTAGAATGTTTATCACATGGTACCTATGGGGTATCAGCAGATAAACATAGGCAGCTTAAAACATTAGAAGAGGGGAAAAAAAGCACCCTCCTTTTTCTGATAATAAAAGCAGTTCCACTGTCAGTGCAGGTATGGAGCTGTGTGCCTAGAAAGACAGCTCTGGGGTGGTTTCTGGGGGTCCTCACTTCCCTCCCCCTCCTCCTCAGCCCCATGAGGATCTCAAGGCCTCAAGGCTGCCCCCGCCCCCCGCCCACCGTCTACCCAGTGTGGAGCCCACCGTTGGCCACCTAGAATGCTTTCTTAACAGCCCCCTCGTCTCCTTGCCCTTCCCTGCCCGGAGCAGCACGACAGCCTGGCTTCATCCCTACACTCAGCCAGGTGCCTGGGGGCTGCCCGAGAAAGGAGGAGCACGTGAACCGGTGCCCCTGCACGTTTATGGCCGTCACCTAGGCTCCCAGCATTCACAGGCCCCCCCACGTCCCTGAGCCACTGATTCTCTCGTTCCTGGGAGTGGCCATTCCAAACCTCAGGACTCTTCCTCTTCTAGGTCCTCACAGTGTGGCTGGGATTTCTAAGAAACAGATTCCAAAAGGTCAAGTAAGTCCAGCTTGAAAAGTCACTCTCCCTGGATAGTGACCCCATGACAGTTCAGGTGCTCTGGCAAGCTTCCAAAATGACACTTTGTCAGCTTCACTGTCATCTAGGGGCCAGGTACAGATTGTCTCCATGGATTAAATCCTCCATGCCTGTGTCTCCGATTTTATAGTTCGTCCTAGGTGACTCTGTCCAGAGCTTGTTTTAAATAATGGCACCAAATAGATTGTCATTGAAAACATGAAAAATCTTTGGTAATAAACAAAAGGACCAATAATAATTTAGATCTCCCAAGTGAAAATCACTAGGTAAATAAATCCTCAAACTGCAGACTGCATCCAATCAACACTGTATTAATCTAGCCCTGCTTATATTCTATTATAGTGTGATTCCTGTGACTTCTTTTTGGCCTCTTAACACCCCAGTGTATTTACAGCACCTACTTACAGTTTGCCTTTCATAATCCTTGCAGTGTGTCACCTTTTAGAAAAATATTTTGTCTGTTTTCTAGCCCATTCCCTGATCCAGGTAGCATGCCTGCACTCAGGCCCAGGCCTGCCTCTGTCCCCGGCAAGCCTAGGGTGGCCTCGTCCTCTGCACTACCAGGACCCTGTGTTTTGGACTCACTTTTCTATCTCCAGCCTGGCACCATGTAGATAACCACGGAGTACCTCTCACGAGCTGGTTCCAGCTCTCCCAGGGCTTCTGCCCATGTGCTGCTTCCTCTCTGCGGACTGAAGCCTGAACCTTGCCTTCCTTTCTGCTTCCTGCTTCCGTCTTGAGAAAGAACCAGTCCATCCATCCTATGTTCTCTATGAGTCAGAGACCTTGCTGAGTCACAGGGTAGCAGCCTGCCTTTCACGGTCACGTCCTCAGTCCTGAGGGGTGTTCATTAGCCACCATCAAAGTTCTCCCTAGAAACTGGCTCCTTGAGGGGCAAGTACCTTACACAGAGAGGCTCACCAAGCGCTTGTTGGATGGAAGGGTGGCTAGATGGCCAGCCTAAGTGACCCTCTTCCCACAGAGTGGCCCTGGCACTAGCCTACCCCAGAGCCGTCTGGGAAGTTGTTTCATGGGGAGCAGTCAGAAAGCTGATGTGTTCCCTCTAGGACCCCTTCCCCAGTTGTTGCCCCTCCCTTTGGTTGAGGCTCAGTGGAGACAACTGAGATTTTTGGCTTTGACAGTTTTTCTCAATTGCCTCCTTCTCCGTGCTTCCTCCACTGGGGGTCTAGTAAGGCTCCCTTCTCACACTTCTCTCTGGCTTGGCACCTGCCATGGTATATTATGGTGGAGTTACTGCCTGCATGCTAGCTTCCAACATTGGACTGTGGCTTCTTCAGGAGCTGGGCTCACCTGTATCTAATCCCCTTTCCATTCCCCAGCAGAAGTCAGTAGACACCAGTAGCTGAGTAGAATATGGCTCTCATGTGTTGAATGCACTGTGCTAATCACTTTACATGCATCACTGTTTAATCCACACACCCTGTGAGGTAGGAATCATAGTACCCCTTCCACAGATGAGAATGCTAAGGCTCAGACTGGTTAGGAAAGTTGCCTGAAGCTGCACAGCTAATACGTGACAGAGCTAAGATTTGAACCCAGGTGAGTGAAGCCCGCTTCTTTGATCGCCATATAGCAGGGCCTCCCCACAAAGGGGTGGCTAGCCGAATCCAGTTCTTCCAGCTTCCAAAGTACCTGCCTGACTGGCCAGACTAACGTTGGCTTCAGAGAACACTCCCTGCTTTCAAGCACAGCGGAGTCTCTTGTTGGCCACTGGGCAGAAGCAAAGTGTTGGCAGGCTTTGGGACCCCCTGCAGAGCCTCATTCCAGGTCAGCGGGCAGAGGAGGCCCTGAGCATGACTGTGCTTAGTGGCTCCCTGGATCTGCTCCAAGGCAGTGAGCAAACCCCCTAGAACCGTAAGAAATAACCAGCCAACTGGTGGGCCAGGCATGTAGGGTGAGAGGGACTTGCAGAAGCAGAAAACAATCACTGCTCCAAGTGATTAATCAGCCCGCTTCCAGCCTGGTGAAGGGAGAGGAGAAAGAGAAGATGGCCCAGGTGTGCACATATGGAGAGAAGGGGGGAAGGGAAATTGCCTTTATTCAGATTCTCCCTTGGGCCAGGCGTTACCCCATGGAGGAGCTCACTTGCCCTCACACCAGCCTGCAAGATGTGGGTATTGAATGAGGAGGTATAGGATCAGAGTTGAACAGTTTGCTCAAGTCACACAACTGACAAATGATGGAGCTGGGGTTGAGCCCTTTGGAGCCCTTGTTCTTCTCAACTCAGTGACTGTGCTCTCCCTGCTCATGTCCCCTTAGCCTGGGCTTTCCAGGCATGTACGAATGGGTGCAAGTAGGCATCCTCAGGCTGTGAGTAGAGGCAGTAGGAGAGTCGGGGCTCTTGGCACCTGTCCTGTTCAGACAGGCCCTACCTAGACCAGCAGGACTTACTGGGCTGAAACCAGCAGTGGCATTACTTTTTTCTCCTTTCTTGTACCTTGTCATCCCTGCGTTATTTTTGGAGAGCTGTATTTATTTCTGCTCCCACTTCCTCACTGGAGGCAGGGGTTGGGGTGCAGAGAAGGTATTGGGAATCAGAAGAGGTAAGCATAAGGGACATCTCAGTGGGGGCCTTGCCTGGGCTCTGGGGGTGGTTAGGGCCTCTCCTCCGCCCAGCTGTAGGCGCAGGGGCCCTGTGTCAGGATTGTGGAGACCTGGGAAACTCTCTTTTCTGGGATGTGGATCTGGCGCTTGAGCACAAGAATTTCCCTGTGTGTGGTTTTTAATTTATTTTAAAATGTTTTAATTATATAAATAATAGTTATTCATTATAGACAGTTGGAAAATACAGATAAGCCCTGAGAAGAAAATAAGTCATACGCCCAAGCACCTGAGGTCAATTAATCCGCGACAAAGGAGGCAAGAATGTACAGTGGAGCAGAGACAATCTCTTCAACAAGCAGTGTTGGGAAAACCGGACAGCCACATGTAAAACAATGAGATTAGAACATTCACTCACACCATATACAAAAATAAACTCAAAATGGTTTAAGGACCTAAATGTAAGACCTGAAATCATAAAACTTATAGAAGAGAACATAGGCAGAATATACTTTGACATCAATCATACCAGTATGTTTTTGGAATAGTCTCCTAAGACAAAAAAAAATAATAATAAAAGCAAGAATAAACAAACAGGGCCTAATTAAACAGCAGAGGAAACCATCAACAAAATGAAAATATAACCTATGGAATGGGAGAAAATATTTGCAAATGATATGACTGACAAGGGTTAATACCCAGAATATATAAACAGCACATACACCTCAATATCAAAAAACAAACAACCCAATCAAAAAATGGGCAGAAGACCTGAATAGACATTTTTCTAAAGAAGACATACAGATGGCTAACAGGCACATGAGAAGATGCTCAACATCGCTGATTATTAGAGAAATGCAAATCAAACTACAATGAGATGTCACCTCACGCCTGTCAGAATGGCTGTCATTAAAAAGTCTACAAATAACAAATGTTGGAGAGGAGGTGGAGAAAAGGGAATCTTCTTGCACTGTTGGTGGGAGTGTAAATTGGTGCAGCCACTGTGGAAAACAGTATGGAGGTTCTTCAAAAAACTAAAAATAGAACTACCACATGATCCAGCAATTCCACTCCTGAGAATATATCCAGAAAAGACAAAAGCACTAATTCAAAAAGATACATGCACCTCAATATTCATAGCAGCATTGTTTACAATAGCCAAAACATGGAAGTGCCCATCAACAGAGACATAAGTGCCCATCAGCAGACAAATGGATTAAGAAGAATGGTATACATTTACAATGGAATATTACCCAGCCATAAAAAAGAATGAAATTCTTCCATTTGGAGCAATGCGGATGGACCTAGAGAATCTTATACTTCGTGAAATAAGTCAGACAGAGAAAGACAGATACTGTGGGACATAACTTATGTTTGGAATCTGAAAAATAATACAAATGAATGTATATGCAGAACAGAAACAGACTCACAGGCACAGAAGACAAATTTGTAGTTACCAAATGGAAGAAGGAAGGGAGGAAGGACAAATTAGGGGTATGGGACTAAAAGATACAAACTACTGTGTATAAAATAGATAAGCAACAAGGGTATATTGTATAGCATGGGGAATTATAGCCATTATCTTGTAATAAATTATAATGGAATATAATCTGTAAAAATACTGAGTCACTGTGCTGTACACACGAAACTAGTATAATATTGTAAATCAGCTATACTTCAATTAAAAAAATAAATTTTAAAAGTCATACATAGGGAATTCCCTGGCAGTCCAGTGGTTAGGACTCGGCGCTTTCACTGCCCATGGCATGGGCTCAATCCCTGGTCGGGAAACTAAGATCCTGCAAGCCACGTGGCATGGCCAAAAAAAAAAATCATACGTAATCAATGCCATCTATAAGCGACTGCTATAAATTTTAATCTGTGTTCATTCATTCATTTATCTATCAATTAATTGATTATTATTTTTGGGTGAAGAATGTGGATAACGATCTCACAAGCCAAGGACTGTGTTCTTTTAGATTTTAGTATGACTGTGTATACCTATTCTTTTTTCTTTCAAAAATGGTTATTTTTTAGTTTTGTGATCTGCCTTTCCCATTTTTCAGGTGGTTTCATTATGTCTCTGTTTACTCTCTGACCTTCCTTGCCTTTTGTGAGTGAGCAAAGAAAGGCATTTTGCCCAAAGGGAGGCATTTGGGAAGAGCCATCTGGTTATTTCTTGGTGTAGTTGCTTAAAGCGTGGACGGCAGAGAGGTGCATGAAGTGTGTGTCTGCCTCTCCCCATCCATGTTTCTCGCTACCTATCTTCCATCTGCTCTCCCTACCCACCCCTCTGCCTTTTTTTTCCTTCCATACAAACCCAGGAAAGGATACTGCCTCCAGTCTGAAGGTTTCTTTTCATGGCTTTTAGAGAAAAACCTCTCAGGAGCTCAGAAAAAAAGGTACACAGAGTGGAGACGGGAAAGGTCATGCCTAAGCTGGGGTGGGGTCTTGGGAAGAGTGACCAAGAGGAGGGCCCAGGTCCCTGGCTCTGTCCTGAAGCAGTGAGAAGACACTGGGTGTTAGGTTTGTGGGGGATAGCAGGTGGCTGTGGGGACTTCTTGCAGAGACAGCAACCAAGATGACCAGGAGGAGGCCTGGAGATTATATAAGGGGCCCAGATAAAGGTTGGAAATAGGGGACGAGGAATTGTGTCTTGACAGGACACTCCTCCACCCAGGCCCTGCTCTTTCCATGAACCTCTGCTGGTCTGCTTTCCCTACCTGGCCGTGGCAGGTAGGGAAAGCAGGTCTTTCCCTACCTGCCAGGTAGGTCTGGCAGACCCGGCCACCATGCCCTACTGACACCTCTGTGCCAGCAGCTGCTCCACGGCCCCTCCCTGCCCAGTAGGTAGGGATCTGCGCATGTAGTCAGGCATGGGGAAGATGTTCCCATCACCCTTAGAATTGGCAGCTCAGATTCCATTCTAGAGAAACAGCTCAGAGCCAGGGAGAAAATGGAAGCTGGGGTGGTCTGGGAGGAACAAGCGATGCCTCCCCTTTACTTCTTACTGAATAAATGGGGTCTCTGGCCGTAGGTGAGGAGAAGGCCTCTGAGCCCTGAGGATGAGTGAAACTTGGCATCTCAGCTTTTTTCTGGGCTACTCTGGTCTGCACACAGGCTGGTGTTTCATGGCGGGGCCAGGAATCCATGCTTATGAACAGGATGATTTCCATAAGCTGTGTGTTCCTCAGTGGATCATACTTGTTTTCCTGTGGATCCCAGTCCTGGTGAGACCCGGCAGCCACCCGCTGGGCTGCAGAGCAGGGTAGCTTCCTGTGGGGCCCCTCGAAGCCTGCACTGCTCCTCTCCCTTCCTCCACTCCTGAGCTATAATTAAGTTCCTATATGAAACCGTATCCCTCAGCTGACACACACTTGTAACCGCAGTCCTGGTCACTGGGCAGCTCCTCTGGGGTGACTCCAGGGTCTGGTGTCTCAGCCTCCAGACAGTCTTGGGTAGGTCTGACTAGGTGGTGGGAACCCACCAGGAGAGGCGTGGGTCCAGTGAGGCAGGATCAGGCCTTGCCCAAGAGGCAGAAAGTGGGGAGTCAAGGGGGAGATGAAGGGCTGGTGAGCAGCCAGAGTGCAGGGCACACAGAGGTGGAGGCCAGGACAGGCAGCCTTGCAGGGCAGGAGGGCATGGACAGGGCCAAGGTTCTGAGTCACCGAGCCACGAGGCAGAATGTAATCAATCTGTTTTATTTTATACTCTGCATATTTCTGTAGTATTGTGAAATTGAGATATACTTCCCATAATGTAAAATTCACCACTTTAAAGTACACACTTTAGTGGTTTTTGGTAGATGTACCGTGTCGTACAATCATTGCCACTATCTAATTCCATAACATTTCCATCACCCCCAAGCAAACCCTGTACCTATTAGTACTTAGTCCTAATACCATCTTCCCCTCATTGATTCCCTGGCAACCACTAATCTACTATCCTTCTCTGTGGATTTCCCTATTTTGGACATTTCCTATAAATGGAATCATACAATATGTGGTCTTTTGTATCTGGCTTCTTTCACTTAACATAATATTTTCAAGGTTCATCCATGCTGTAACATGTAGTGGTACTTCATTCCTTTTTATGGCTGAATAATATTCCTTTGTATCATTTGGGTTGTTTCCATTTTTTTGGCTTCTATGGACACTCATTTACAGACTCTTGTGTAGACATATGCTTTAAGTTCTTTTGGGATTATACATAGGAGTAGAATTGCAGGGTCATGGTAACTTTCTGTTTAATATTTTGAGGAACTACCAAACTGTTTTCCAAAGTGCCTGCATCATGCCCTCACTCACTTATTGTTTGTTTGTTTGTTTGTGTATTATGTTTATTGGCTGTTTATTTATTTTTAATTATAAAATATATATAACATAAAATTTGCCATTTTAACCTTTTTTTTTTTGCGGTACGTGGGCCTCTCACTGTTGTGGCCTCGCCCATTGCAGAGCACAGGCTCCAGATGTGCAGGCTCAGCGGCCATGGCTCACGGGCCCAGCCGCTCCACGGCATGTAGGATCTTCCCGGACCGGCGCACGAACCCGTGTCCCCTGCATCGGCAGGTGGACTCTCACCACTGCGCCACCGGGGAAGCCCTAACCATTTTTTAAATGTACATTTCAGTGGCATTAAGTACCCTCACATTGTTGTACAGCCATCACCACATCCATCTCCAGAACGTTTTTTCATCTTGCAAAACTGGGAATTCCCTGGTGGTCCAGTGGTTAGGACTCTGTGCTTTCAATGCCAGGGGCCCGGGTTCAGTCCCTGGTTGGGGAACTAAGATCCTGCAAGCTGTGTGGTGCAGCCAAAAAAAAGAAGAGAAAAGAAAAAAAAAGACCATCTTGCAAAAATGAAACCGTACCCATGCTTGCTTCGGCAGCACATACACTAAAATTGGAATGATACAGAGAAGATTAGCATGGCTCCTGCACAAGGATGACACGCAAATCCATGAAGCGTTCCATATTTTTAAGATGATACAAATGGAGAGATATTACCATGTTCTTGGATTGGAAGAATCAACATTGTGAAAATGACTCTACTACCCAAAGCAATCTACAGATTCAATGCAATCCTTATCAAACTCCCAATGGCATTTTTCACAGAACTAGAACAAAAAATTTCAGAATTTGTATGGAAACACAAAAGACCCAAATAGCCAAAGCAATCTTGAGAAAGAAAAACGGAGCTGGAGGAATCAGGCTCCCTGACTTCAGACTATACTACAAAGCTACAGTAGTCAAGACAGTGTGGTGCTGGCACAAGGGCAGACATATAGATCAATGGAACGGGATAGAAAGCCCAGAGATGGACCCACACACATGTGGTCACTTTACCTTTGGTAAAGGAGATAAGAATATACAATGGAGGAAGGACAGCCTCTTGAATAAGTGGTGCTGGGAAAATTGGACAGCTGTATGCAAAAGAATGAAATTAGCACACTCCCTAACACCATACCCAAACATAAACTGGAAATTGATTAAAGACCTAAATGTAAGGCCAGACACTATAAAACTCTTAGAGGAAAGCATAGGCAGAACACTCTATGACATAAATCACAGCAAGATCCTTTTTGACCCACTTCCTAGAGAAATGGAAATAAAAACAAAAATAAACAAATGGGACCTAATGAAACTTAAAAGCTTTTGCACAGCAAAGGAAACCATAAACAAGACAAGAAGACAGCCCTCAGAATGGGAGAAAATATTTGAAAATGAAGCAACTGGCAGGGGATTGGTCTCCAAAATATACAAGCAGCTCATGCAGCTCAATATCAAAAAAACAAACAACCCAATCCAAAGATGGGCAGGGGACCTGGATAGACATTTCTCCAAAGAAGATATACAGATTGCCAGCAAACACATGAGGGGATGCTCGACATTACTGATCATTGGAGAGATGCAAATCAAAACTACAATGAGGTGTCACACCTCACACTGGTCAGAATGGCCATCATCAAAAAATCTGCAAACAATAAAAGCTAGAGAGGGTGTGGAGAAAAGGGAACCCTCTTGTACTGTTGGTGGGAATGTAAATTGATGTGGCCACTATGGAGAACAGTGTAGAGGTTCCTTAAAAATCTAAAAAAAAACTACCACATGACCCAGCAATCCCACTACTGGGCATATACCCTGAGAAAACTATAATTCAGAAAGAGTCATGTACCACAGTGTTCATTGCAGCACTATTTACGGTGGCAGGGACATAGAAGCAACCTAAGTGTCCATCGACAGATGAATGGATGAAGAAGACGTGGCACATATATACAATGGAATATTACTCAGCCTTAAAAAGAAACGAAATTGAGTTATTTGTAGTGAGGTGGAGGGACCTAGAGTCTGTCATACAGAGTGAAGTAAGTCAGAAAGAGAAAAACAAATACCATATGCTAACGCATATATATGGAATGTAAAAAAAAAAAATGGTTCTGAAGAACCTAGGGGCAGGACAGGAATAAAGACACAGAGAATGGACTTGAGGACACAGGGAGGGGGAAGGGTAAGCTGGGACGAAGTGAGAGAGTGGCATTGACATATATACTCTACCAAATGTAAAGTAGATAGCTAATGGGAAGTAGCCACGTAGCACAGGGAGATCAGCTTGGTGCTTTGTGACCACCTAGAGGGGTGGGATAGGGAGGGTGGGAGGGAGATGCAAGAGGGAGGGGATATGGGGATATGTGTATACGTATAGCTGATTCACTTTATTACACAGCAGAAACTAACACAACATTGTAAAGCAATTATACTCCAATAAAGATGTTAAAAAAATAACAAAAAAATAATAAAGTTACTTAGGTCAGTTCCTTATACCTTTAACCACTTCAGTGAAGTGGTTCAATATATTTGTTGTACACAACTGATTCTTCTATCATATTCTGTCTTTAATCCTGGGATTCCCATATGGCCATTTAAAAGAAATTATACATTAAGGTTTACTCTTTGTGTTGTACATTTAAATGGGGTTTAAAAAAGGCATAATGCCATGGATCCAGAGTTATAGTTTCATACATTTAGTTCCATTACCTTAAAAATTCCCTTGTGCTTCAATTATTCAACACCCCCCACCCCCCGTTCCTAGTTTTGCCTTTTTCAGAATGTCATATAATTGGAATCATACAATGTGTAGCCTTTGCGGAGGAAATTCCTTAACTTAGCAATATGCATTTAAGATTCTTCCATGTCTCTTCCTGGCTGACAGCTCATTTTTAAAAAATTACTGAACAATATTCTTTTGTGGGTATGTGCCACATTTTGTGTATCCATTTACTTCTTAAGGATATCTTGGTTGCTTCCTGTTTTGGGCCGTTGTGAATGGAGCTGCAATGAACATTCACAAGAAGGTTTTTTTCTGGACATAAGTTTTCAAGTCTAGGTAAACTTAGATAGACACATGACTGTGGATCATATGATAAGACGATTTTTAATTTTGTGAGAAACTGACAGGCTGTCTTCCTAAGTGGCTGTATCATCTGCGTTTTTACCAGAAAGGAGTAAGAGTTCCTGTTGTTCCACATCTCACCAGCATTTGGCTGTTAATGTTTTGTGTTTTAGACATTCTAAATATATGTTTAGTAGTATCTTGCTGTTGTCTTGGTTTGCAGTTCCCTGATGACAAGTGATGTTGAGCATTTTCTCGTATGATTATTTGGCATACGTAAATCTTTGGTCTGTTCAGATCTTACGCTCGTTTTTCAAGTGGCTTATATATTTTATTATTGTTCAGTTTTAAATATTTTTTGTGTATTTTTGATATGAATCCTTAGATACGTATTTTGCAGATGTTTCTACCAGTCTGTGGCCTACCTTTTCATTCTCTTAACTGAGCCTTTTACAGAGCAGAAGTTTTTTTAATTTAGTAAAGTCTAGTTCATCAGATTATTTTCATGGATTGTGCTCTTGATATTATATTTAAAATCTCGTCACCTCACCCCAGGAGATGGTGATTTTCTCCTGTTTTATATTTAAGTTTATGTTACATTTTAAGTTAACTTTTGCATAAGGTCTAGGCTTTTATATGTTTATATGTATACATATATGTATGTATATGTGTGTGTGTGTGTGTGTGTGTGTGTGTGTGTGTGTGTGTGTGTGTATATATGTATATAGTTCCAGGCACCATTTGTTGAAAAGACTTTTGTCCATTGAATTGACTTTGCTTCTTTCGCAAAAGAACTGTTGACTATGTTAGTATTGGTCTATTTCAGGACTTCTTACATTGTTACATTGATATATGTATCTGTTCTTTGCCAGCACCACACTGTCTTGATTTCTATATTGTAATAAATATTGAAATCACAAAAAAAAGGGAAAAAAAGAAATTCTGTACCCTAATTAATAATTCTCCATTCCCCACCCCCCGCCAGGCTTCTGACAGCCACCATTCTACCTTCTGCCTCTATGAATTTGACTACTCTAAATCCATCATAGGAGTGGAATCATACAGTATTTGTCCTTTTGTGACTCGCTTATGTCACATATAATGTCTTCAGTGTTCACCCATGTTGTAGCGTGTGTCAGAATTTCGTTCCTTTTTAAGGCTGAATAATATTCCATTGTGTGTATATACCACATCTTGTTAATCCATTCATCTGTTGATGATTCATTCATCTGTTGCTTTCCCCTTTTGGCTTTTGTGAATGTACTACTATAAACATGGATGTACAAATATCTGTTCACGTCCCCTTGTTCAGTTCTTTTGGGTACATACCCAGAAGTAGAATTGCTAGGTTGTATGATAATTCTGTTTTTAATTTTTTAAGGAGCCACCGTACTGTTTTCCATAGTGGCTGCGCCATTTTACATTC
Organism: Grampus griseus; assembly: GCF_964374135.1. Lineage (NCBI taxonomy): Eukaryota > Metazoa > Chordata > Mammalia > Artiodactyla > Delphinidae > Grampus > Grampus griseus. Next base: position 38,247,754 of record NC_139004.1, on the reverse strand, counting down.
CCACAAGCAGTGTACAAAGGTACCCACGCCCTCCCTCTTGGTTGATAGCTCGGTTGAATACAGAATCAGAATTTTGAGGTTACTGTTCCATGTTTCAGTATGAATAATGAAGTTAGTTGGAATCTAAGTCCTTTGTAAGTAATCTGTTTTTTCTTCTCTAAAAGATGTAAGAATATTCTTTATTCTTGGAGTTCAGATATATCACCAGGATATATCTAGATATTTGTCTTCTTTCCTTAATTTCTGCGGAGCCCTTAATTGCTAAAGACAAGTCTTGGAATCTCCAGGAAATCTTCTATTTGTTTTCCTTCATTGTCTCTATTCTCTGCTTCTAGGACTCTTATTAGACAGACTTTGGACTTTTGGACTTATTGCTTCATCACTAGTGTGTAGAAATATGATTAAATTTTATATATTCATCGTGTATACTTCAACCTTGCTGAACTTATTTATTAGTTCCAACAGGTTTTTTTTTTTAGTGGATTTCTTAGGATTTTCTGTGTATAAGACCATGACTTCTGCTAATAGAGATAGTTTTACTTTTTCCTTTCCAATCAGATAACTTGTATTTCTTTTTCTCACCTAATTGCCCTGGCTAGAATCTCCAGTACAGCATTGAATAGAAGTGGTGAAAGTGGACATCCTTGTCTTATTCCTGATCTTAGGAGGGAAGCTTTTCCTTAGGAGCTGCTTATTTTTGAATTGAGAATTCTTGACGTGCTACAAAATTCAGAGGTATTCCCTCTTTCCCTCCCCCACCTCTCAGCCGCCCAGCCCCCGGTGGGGGCAGCCCCATTAGCCACTCTCATTTATGAGCATGTACCTCTTTTCTGTTATGACATTATTACTTTCCAGGCAGATGACTATCTGCTGTGCTCACTGGTCTGCCTCTCGCTTCTTGTAGTGTGTCTTGTCCATCTGGCATCCAGTGCGCCTGGAGCTTCCTCATTCTTTTTCACTGCTCCCTCCTCTCTTTTATGTGTGTACCACCCCCCTATTTATTGATGGGCGTACAGGTGATTTCCAGTCTTTTGCTGAGTGAATAACCTTCACATGTATCATTTTGCACACAGATATAACAAACAGATTGATATGGATGCAATGCGACAGATGCCGTGGCTGGCGGAGATGTGTGTGGGAACTGCCGGGAGGGAAGGAGATAAAGGCTTTCAGAGGAGGCTGGTTAATGGAGCCTTAAGAAAGGCTGAGGGTGAGCATTTGGCATCTGGGGTGGGCCTCGCAGGCTGGGCAGAATTGCAGCAGGCTGAGATGGTGTAGGAAGCACAAGTGTGAGTAAGAGAGCAGCAGCTCAGATGTGATTGGGGAAATCAAGAGTATTGTTTATCTATTGCTTCATAACAAATGACCCCAAAACTTAGTGGCGTAAAACAACATTTATGATCTGGCAGTGTCTGTGGGTCAGGAGGCAGTTACACAAGGGCCTGAATATTAGGAGGCAGGTGTTTTGCGAGCCGTTTTAGAAGGCTGCCTCCAATAGCAAGTTGCAGTGAGGATGGGATTGACTTGGAGCCGGCTGGAGGTGGGGTGGAGCCATTAATGTAGGTAATCTTACATGCTCGGCTGGGAGGTTGGGATTGATGTGAGAACATGGGAGCCACAGAAGGCCTTTGAGCAGGAGAATAATGTGATAGGCGTTATCTAGGACAGTTAATCTGCTAGGATTATACCAGACGGGTTAAAATGGAGAGTGATACACAGGCAGAGACTTAGATTAGGAGAGGTCTGTATTAACCGAACTGAAAAGTTTCTGGCCTTTAGTAACAGTTGCTACGCATGGAGCACCTTCTCTGTACCATGTACTTTGGCTGTGTATTCTCAACTCTTCTGTCTTAGAAACGACCACAAAAAGAAGGTATTACTGATGTATATTGTTTGCAGCTGAGAAAACTAAGCCTCTGAGAGGTTAAGAAAGTCGTGTATGGTGCACAACTAGTAAGTTGCAAAGTGGCACTGAGGTCTGCCTGGCCTTTAGGACCGTGCCTTTGGGTGGCAGCGGGAGTGGAAAGGTGGGGATGACTGTGGAGACAAAGCCTTGGCCCTTCCCTGGGTGCTGAAGGGAGACGGAGGAGTCTGAGAGGTTGATTTTTTGAACCTAGGTGGCCAGGACAAAGATGACACTGTAACAGGAAAGAAGAGAGGCCAGTGGGTCGCTGCTGTGGTGGGGGAAGGTGAGTCATCCTGGAACACTGGGTGCTTGTTGGCAGGGTCCTTCCCGGTTATAGGGGATCATAAATAGTTCCCAGACTTCGTGTATGAAGATGTGCTTTTGGCCAAAAAGCGCTCTAAAAGTGGGAGCTTCTTGGTCAGAGGGTTCTGTGAGGAGGTTCTTTGTTTGAACACTGTGTTTTCGTGTTCCCTCAGCAGTCTGAGTGGGGCCTCTGCCACATTCTGCTGGTCAAAGCAGTCCCTGGACCAGCCCTGATTCAAGGAGGGAGGAGTAGCAAGGGCAGCCATCTTTAACCCACTAAGGGCCAGTGATGCAGAGCAGGGATTCGAACTCACAGCTGTGTGACTCAGACCCAGGGCTCTTTCTGCCACACCACCCTGCATTCCTTTCTGCTTCCGACTCCTTGGGGCCTGTAGAGCTTGCTGGCTCACGTGTGTTGTTGTAAGGGAACTAATTTTTATTTTGGCCTCCCAGAGCAGCAGTTGCACTAGTCACCTCTTTTTCACACGTTAGCCTCCAGGATCACCATGCCTGAGAGAACCTTCCAAAATTGGCTTTGTCTGGGGGAATCAGCTGGCTGTCCCCCAGGCTCTTTGGCACTGATTGCTGAACACGCCTGGAATTTCCCCTTCTGCACTTAGTGCTGGCCTGTGGGATCCCTGCAGTGCTGCAGCCAGATGTGCAGACGGGCCCCATTACCAGTTGTCCCAAGTGGTGTCTAGTCCAGTGATTCCCAGGCAAGACTCAGCTGGCAGATTCACCAGGGAATTTTGGAAGAAAGGTAGTTTCCTGGGCCTTGTCTCAGGCCTCTCGAATTAGAATTTCCAAGAATGAACTCCAGGAATCTGCGTTTTAAAGCTCCCCATTGACCTGAGGGGGCAGCCTGGTTGGAGAACCACTGACTTCTCAGAAAGGTGCCCTTGAAGTCACTGATCAGAGTTCAAGTGGGGCCTGAGAATGACGGTCCTGAGGGCCTCACACCTCACAACCAGGAAGTGACTCCTGAAAGCCTCCAGGTTTCTGACTGCATCTGCCCAAAGGATGCTCTTTTGCATTTTTAAAAAAAATTATTTTATTTATTTATTTTTAGCTGCGTTGGGTCTTCATTGCTTTGTGCGGACTTTCTCTAGTTGTGGCGAGCGGGGGCTACTCTCCGTTGCGGTGGGCGGGCTTCTCATTGCAGTGGCTTCTCTTGTTGCAGAGCACGGGCTCTAGGCGTGCGGGCTTCAGTAGTTGTGGCTCATGGGCTTAGTTGCTGCATGGCATGTGGTATCTTCCTGGACCAGGGAACAAACCCATGTCCCCTGCATTGGCAGGCAGATTCTTAACCACTGCACCACCAGGGAAGTCCCCATGTTTGGTTTTAAAAGAGAGAGCAAGAGCGAGAGTGAGAGAGAGAGAGAGAGTGTGTGTGTGTATGTGTATGTGTGTAATTTTGAATGACTCAAAATGTAAGCATACTGATAAATTTTGCCAAATTCCAGAAAGTTACACTAATTTACCCTGTCTCAGCAGTATGTGAGAGTTTCTGACTCCCGGTTCCCTTGAATCTGAGTTAACGTATAAAGGAAGTCCCGTGGTCTTCTGAAATGTAACACTCTCTGACCTTGGAACCAGTTAGTTTGGAGTCAATGCTCACATTTCCCTTTCCTTGGGCCACCAGGGTCTTGCGTGTTGGGTGAGACGGTGGTGTCTGGGAGCTCTGACCTCCTCAGTCCTCACTGTGGCCCCGTGGTATTGCATCATTTCCTGTCTCCCTTAGGCCACGTGGCATTCTATGGCCACTTGCCCTGTCACGTGTGGAGGTGTTGGGGAGTGAGTAAAGTTGGGTTGGTCAAGTGTGTGTAAGAAGACATTGGTTCGGGCTTCCCTGGTGGCACAGTGGTTAAGAATCCGCCTGCCAATGCAGGGGACACGGGTTCAAGCCCTGGTCCGGGAAGATCCCACATGCGGCGGAGCAACTAAGCCCGTGTGCCACAACTACTGAGCCTGCGCTCTAAAGCCCGCGAGCCACAACTACTGAGCCCGCATGCACAATTACTGAAGCCCGCACACCTAAGAGCCCGTGCTCCGCAACAAAAGAAGCCACGACAATGAGAAGCCCGCGCACCGCAATGAGAAGCCCGCGCACCACAACGAACAGTAGTCCCTGCTCGCCACAACTAGAGAAAGCCTGCACAGAGCAACAAAGACACAGTGCAGCCAAAAATAAAATAAATAAATTAAAAAAAAAAAAAGACGTTGGTTCCAGCTGCTGATTTACATGCCTTCTGACGTCATCAAGAGAGATGTCACTCTCGAAGTTGCATGTCTTCAAAAGTAGAAATGAAGAAATGCTTCCAGGAAGCCCAACGCAATCAGCCCAACCCTCTGAAGGTGGTGGGCACCCACGCAGCTGGTAAACGCTGCCTGAGTCACCACTGGCCACAGTCCCTGCTCCTGTCCACACAGTTCCTGTCTGGGAGGACCTGCCCAAGACAGTGGCCAGGGACGTGGTGTAGGTCTCCCCAGGTCATGGTGGCAGACTCTTGGCTCTGGTTTCACAGCAGTTCTTTTCTCCAAAGATGAATTGTGGCGTCTGCCTGTTTTTTGGATAAGTCTGTGGATTGTACACTTGGGATTTGAAGGAAGAGCTGGATGGCCAAGGCAGAGCTTTTACGTAGCAGAGCTGTATCCCTGTGTGGAGTCAGTTAAGACTCTCCAACAACAGCTGGCTGGTTATCCTTTTATTCATCTCTCATGGTTTTCGTGTCACATTCTCCTTGGAGTTTGGTCCAAGCCTTCTTCCACTCACCCCTATCCCTCTCAAGAAGATGCTGCCTCTTGTCACTGTGGAGATCACAAGCGTTACAGATGCCGTAACTTCTTTCCTTGCATCTCAGAGATCTCTCGTGTTTGGGCCCTCACATACTTGTTTGTTTTATTATTACTATTACTGTTATTACCAAGTGCCTGCTTTGTGCCTAGTACCTTATTAGACTCTGGAAAGATGCAGCAGGAGATTGGCCCTGCCCTCTGGGAGATGAAACATCTCTTTTCTCCCTTCCTCTCTGACTGTGCCTTTGCTGCCCTGGTTCCTCTTCCTCTTTCCCCTGCCTGAGTGTGAGCGTCTGGGGGCTCCTGCCCCTTCTCTGCCAGACCTGCTCTTCCCACAGTCCCCACCTTAATGGGAGCATCCCCACCCCCCTGGTCACCTGATGGGCACCCTTCATGTCTCTTTTAATCAGTCACCAGATCTTGTCAATTCTTCTTCCTTAATATCTTTACTGCTTTTTGCCTTAAAGTCTGATGACACTAGTGCTACCCCAGCTTGTGGTTGTTATTTGCCTCATATTTTCAACCTTTCTGTGTCATCACATTTTAGGAGTTTCTTTCATAAACAGAACGTGGCTGGATTTAAAATTTTAAGTCAGATCTGAAAATCTGTCTTAAATGAGTTTAATTTATTTACATTTTGGGGTTTGACTTAAATATATTATGTTTTTGAGTCCTTTCCATATGCTTTCCTTTTTTGCCTGTTTTTCTCCTTTCCTGCCTTCTGTTAGATTGACTGAGTTTTCTTTATTCTCGTTACTGGTCTGAAAATTATACACCTTATTTCTGTTCTTACTCCTACATTTTCTCTTCTTACCCCCCATCTTTTTACTTTGGAGAAAACATGAAAATAATATAGTGAACATCTGTATTCTTTTTACTTGCATTTAATGCATTTCTCTCTTTATCGCTATATACTTTTGTTTAGAACCATTCGAAAGTAAGCGTGGACTTGTTTTTCTTTTTCTTCCTCAGAATTTGGTGTGCTACTTCTATCGAGAGACTCACTTAAATTTTTTTTTTTTTTGTATTTTGGAATAATTTTAGATAAATTTAGATTTAGAGAGTTTCTGTACACCTTTACCCAGCGCTCCCTAATATTAACATCTTATATTTAATTCTCTTTTAAATTTTGGGAAATTCTCAGTCATTCTCTTTGGTTCCCTCCCATTTTTTGTACTCTAGCCTCCCGGAATTCCTCTTAGACATCTGTTGACCATTCTACCATCCAGGTCTCTTATATGTTTTTTCTGTGCTGCTTTATCTCTTTAACCATCTGAATCTTCTCATTTTGTTAGCCCTTTCACATTATTTTATTATTCCTGATTCTTGGGATGCTTCCTCCCTTTTTGTGTCTGATGCTGTCCCTCTTGGTGGTTTATTTCTGTGTGGTTTGTAACTTTGGGTTGTGAGCTCATCTTCAGGAAGGACTGTCATGGGCAACTTTTGTGTCCTGGGGTGTGAAAGTATCCCTAAGAACAGTTTGCATCTGGTGGGGCCGTAGGGTTAAAGGTCCTGGCTCAGTTTTTATGTTCACTTCTCAGTTTGGCACCCCTTCACCACTCTCAGTGTGAAATCAGATTCGTATCCATGGGTGGGGCTAGCTTAGTAGTTGAGTTTCTTATGGGTGACTTTCACCCTTCCACAGAGCCTTGGAGAAATGGCCAGCTCCTTATTGCTTTACTGGGCAGCCCTTTGAGGTTCATGTTGATATCTGGGCTCAAAGCCACAGCCAGACATTATAACTACTTCATGTGTGGGTTCAAAAGTCCACAGGTCATTCTGGTGTCAGTCCCACTTATTGTTCATGTTTCCCTTTTTCTTGTCATTTCTGGCACATGGGGTATTTTTCTTTCAAATTTGGCTGTATGTTTAAGGATATCATTTATCTTATCTAGTATTTCTATGACTGTGACCATAGTGGGAAGGGGAAGCTCTTTCACATTAATTCAGTCCATTATATTGCTGAAAGTTCAAGTCCAAATCCTTAGTATAGTGTATGCAGCCCTTTGCGATCCAGCCCCCATCTACCTCTCCTGCGTAAACTTAGCTTTCAAATTTTACACTTCAGCAAACTGAACTATTTGTACACCGCAAACTGTAATGTTTAAAAGCTCAAGTTTTAGAGTCCAGCTGTTCGGTTTGGAACCTGTCTTCATCCTTTCATAACTTGTGATCTTGGACAAGGTACTTATCCTCTCTGTGCCTCAGTTTTCTCCTCTGTAAAGTGGCAGCATCTGGCATATAGTAAACCTAATCCCTGTTAGTTCCGTCCATGGCTGCTGTCTCCAGGAGGCCACACCCTCAGGCTTCTGCACCTTTGCACATGCTTGTTCCTCCCAGGAAGTGCCCTTGACTGCCTTCCTTAATTCCTCTGGACAGAATGGCTTTTGCTCTTTCTGTGCTTGGTGTCTCTTTCTATAGTAATTATCACTCGGTAGGTCATCGTTTGTTTACGTTTCCTTTCCTTCCCAGATGCCGGGACCCCTGAGAACAGGGCCTTGTTTTTCTTGGTGCTTGAAGCTCCTGGCATTCTCCCTGTCACTTGGTGGCTGCTCAGTGTGGCCTGTTGAGTTGAATTGCATTGAATTTCTCTGGTTGAGTAGAGGCAAGGGCTTGGGAGTGGTATGAGACCCAGATGCAGGGAAAGAGAGCAGGAAAGATTTTTTTTTTGGCACGTTTTGTGCCAAGTTGATGGAAATGTGGCAGGGACACAAGGTAGCAATTCTCAGTCTAGGTGAGGGTGCCAGAGACTTAAAGCAAGCCAGTGGCCAGAAAAAGCCACTAAAGCCTGCAAATTAAAGTAGTTTCCGGCCTTAAGAATGCATGTCCCACTTTCCATCCCCAAACTCAGCTTCTCTGAGTGCCAGGCAGAGGAATACAAACTAATTATAATCCCTAGTGGACCCTGAGAGCCTATAATTTTAGAATAAGGCTGCATTTCTGAAAGGGACAGTTGCTCTCAGAGTAGATGATTCTACATGCCGGGGGCCTCGAAGGAGACCAGGGTGTGAAAGTTCAGTAGCCAGCTGTTCAGAGCTAAGTGTCACCCCGCGCCCACGCTTGCGCAGTTAAGGTTTCTGCCCCACTGAGATTTCAGCAGCCAAAAGAGGCAGATTGGATAGGCCTGGGCAGAGCTAAACAGCCTGTGCCATCCCTCCTCAGCTCTATCTGAATTCTCTGGACTCTTGGGATTCTATCACAGGAATAGTCTCAGAAGAGAAGGGAAGTTGATCTTTGAAGATCCCCAGAGGGTGTCCGTCAGACAGTAGTCTGGTGGGAGTGGTGAACAATGACAGCACTGACTTTCAGTCCCCTTGGCTGGGATTTCAGGACTCATTTCAACTCAGAGGTGGGCACAGGGCCTGGGGTGGTGGACAACTTGGGCCAGTACACACGGTTCCCAATAGTTCTTTCCTGACGACTCTGGGTGTTCACTACTGTGCCGGGTGCTACTGCTGAAGATACCAAAATAGTAATGCCACAGTCCCTCTCCTCAGAGAGGAGAGCTTGCCGTCTAGTTGGAGAGAATTCCTAGCGCACAGGAAGCTGCAGCCTGTTGCCCAAGACAGTAATTCCGTGTGATGCCGCTGTGTGCAGATGTGCCCCTTTGACAGCCTGGTGCTTTTGCTCAAAAGGAGCTCTTCTTTTTCTGAGGTTTGACCATCGGTTTATTTTTGTCTTGGATGGTTTGTGAGCACCGTTAAAGACTGGTTCCAGATTGTTAGGACCACCTTTTTTTGTTACTGAGGATGGCCCCAAGCGTGTCTTTAAGAACCCCTCCTGGACTTCTCTGATGGCGCAGTGGTTAAGAATCCCCCTGCCAAGGCAGGGGACATGGGTTCGAGCCCGGGTCCGGGAAGATCCCACATGCTGCAGAACAACTAAGCCCATGCACCACAACTGAGTGTGCACTCTAGAGCCGCAAGCCACAACTACTGAAGCCCATGCACCTAGAGCCCGTGTTTCCCAACAAGGGAAGCCACCGCAGTGAGAAGCCCACGCACCACAACAAAGGGTAGCCCCACTCGCCACAACTAGAGAAAGCCCATGCGCAGCAACGAAGACCCAATACAGCCATCAATAAATAAATAAATTTATTTTAAAAAATACTAAAAAAATAAATAAGTGGGGGAAAAAAAACCTCCTTCTCTCTTCCATGTCTTTAAATAATGACAGGTTTACAGTGTCACTTGCTGATCTCCAAGGTCTCGTCTTCTAGGGGCAGATCACCAGCTTGCTGCTTTTGAGGCATCAGGATTTTTCCTGTGGGCTCTTGGATCATTTCTTTGCCTTTTCTAGCCTGATGCCATTTTTCTAGAAGAGTGATTGCTAAATCAGGCTCTCTGGGAGTGGGTTTTGGAATCTGCTATTGAAGATCAGAGGAAAATTGAGCAAAGTGAGATCTGAAACAGTTATGGATGGATTTATGGATGGGGACTCCAAGTGACTTAGGTGATCTTTAGTCTCAGGCAGTTGTGGAAGCTCCACTAGGTTGTAAAGGACCCAAGTTCCTTCCACTTCCCTGCTTTGTCATTCTTAGGGTATGGCTGTTGTTCTTATTGTCCAAAATGGCTGCCATGGATCCAGCTATCACACCCACATTCCAGGCAGCAGGATAAAGAGAGAAGGGAGGATGATGTCCCCCCCGCCCCAAGGCTACTTCAAATAAGTCTTCTGCCTCTTCCATTTTTTGTGACTCAGGGGAGGTTATTTAATATGTCAGAGCCACAGTTACCTCAATTTTTAATTTATTTATTTATTTATTTATTTTTGGCTGCATTGGGTCTTCGTTGCTGTGCGCGGACTTCCTCTAGTTGTGGTGAGCTAGGGCTTCTCTTCGTTGCGGTGCACGGGCTTCTCATTGCGGTTGTTTTTCTTGTTGCGGAGCATGGACCCTAGGCACACGGGCTCAGTAGTTGGGGCTTGTAGGCTCTAGAGCACAGGCTCAGTAGTTGTGGTGCACAGGCTTAGTTGCTCCACGGCATGTGGCATCTTCCCAGACCAGGGCTCAAGTCCGTGTCCCCTGCATTGGCAGGCGGATTCTTAACCACCGCGCCACCAGGGAAGTCCCACCTCATTATTTATTTATTTATTTATTTATGGCTGCGTCGGGTCTTACTTGCAGCACAGGGGCTCTTTCCTTGCAGCGCACGGGCTTCTCTCTAGTTGTGGTGTGGGCTCCAGAGTGTGTGGGCTCTGTAGTTGCAGCACATGGGCTCTTTAGTTGTGGTGCATGGGCTTAATTGCTGTGCGGCAAGTGGGATCTTAGTTCCCCGACCAGGGATCGAACCCACATCCCCTGCATTGGAAGGCAGATTCTTAACCACGGGACCACCAGGGAAGTCCCATCCTCATTTGTAAAATGGGCATGATAATACTTACATCAGGAGGATGAGGATTAGAGAGAATGGTACAGAATATGGCACTGTGCCCAGCCCACAGTGAGTGCTCTCTAAATAGTGACTGTTGCCAGAGGACACTTGAACTCCATTCCCTTTCCCTTCTTTCCCCATCATCTCTCCATGGTTTACACCTGCCCCTCATCTTCCCCTTTCCTTTCCTCCAGCACCCTTTGCCCTCTCTTCCTACCCTGCCTTCCCCCCACGTCCCCTCTCTTGTCTGCCCCTCATTTTCCCGCTTCCTCTCCTGCTGCCATCGCTCATCATCTTCATCCTCTACTTCCCCACCTTGTACTACCTCTTCCTTGTATTGCTTTTGTCCTTCCATCTTCCTGATGTCCATAATTAATGGAAAATTATCATTATATTACAAGGACCAGAGGTTAGAGGTGGTGACTGGCCTTTGAACTGCAAGTCAGCAGTGAGTAATTTAAGAAAACCAAGTTTAATGGTTTATTCATTAATTCATTAGGAGTTACATTTGGCAGCCAGTAAGCAGAGACCAGAAATAGCAGTGGCTTAAACCACTAGAAGTTTATTCTCTGTTAGGTTTTTAAAAGAAACCTGAGGAAGACAATCTAGGTATGGTGTCTCTGCTTTGCCATTCTTAGTGCATGGCTTCCAACCCCGGGGTTGCATATGGTCTAAGATGGCTGCTGGAGCTCCAGCCATCATGTCAAGTTTCCAGGAAGATGTGGGGAGAAGATTAAAAGGACATATGCTAACTGTCTCCCCCTTAAGGAGCTTTGCTGGAGGTCCCACCTAATAGCTCCCACTTCCCTTCATTTGCCTCCCATAGCTGCAAGGGAGGCTGAGAAGTCTTTTAGATGGACACATTGCCAACTGAAATAAAATTGGGATTTTGTAACTAAGGGAGAAGAAGAGAGTAGATAATTGTATAAACAATTTGCAAGGTCCGCCACCATTTCAGCATTAATTTAGCACCTCCCGTCTGCTAGTTATTAGGACCAGTCAAGGAGTCCCCATTCCAGAGGGGAGACATAGATAAGCAAACAAATACAGTACTGAGTAAGGGTAAGTGGGGCAGAATGGAGGAAGGCATGAGGAAGCACACCTCACCCACCAGCCAGTGGGCACCCGAGCAGCCTCCGGAATTTATCACACCAGTGTTCTTCTCTGATGTTCAGTTCTCCTGTGCCCTCTCCTCTGCTCTTTCCCTTTTATCGTTATCATCATTATTGTTTTTGTGGTTTTGCCCCTTCATACTAACGCCAGCAATAGTCCCCCAGAACCTGAGGAAGTGGGAACAGTTGGCAGCTTAGTGGGAGTCTCTGGGATGGGAGCCACGTGTTTGCAGAGCCAAGTTCCAGGCCCATAGACAGTTAGAGACTGATGGCAGGAGTGCAGCCTGTTCCTGGACACGCCGTGGCACTGCCAGGAGATACTGCTTCAGGAATGGGGTTGTCATTGGGAGGGATGTTTCTGACCAGGCACCTGGCATCAGCTACACTGTGCTGTCCCTGGCAGCTTGTAACAACGTGAACCTTTGAGAGTAGTAAAATCCTTCTCCTGTAAAATAGGTATGAATATCTTATGTACATTGATTAATCAGGAATCTCAGGATGCTGTAGTTAATTGTATGTAAAGAAAATACAGCTTCTGTTTACTATAAAATTTCTGTACCATTAAACATTGATATTCCTTCTTGGAACTAAAAGGGAATTTTAGGAATAATTTATAGAACCCGCAGTGTCTTTGATTTCAATCTCAGAAACACCTGTTGCCCTCTCTCCTCTTCCCCTCCTCGCCCTTTGGGAAGTGAGGGAGGCATCGTGGAGCTTGCTGCAGAGATTTTTTTTTAAGGCATATCCCAGCCTTTAAGATTTAATCTTTCAGGGAAGGCTGAAGGATTAAAAGGTTGTTAGTTCTGACCCAGGACACTCCTTATGAGTTTGGACTGTGACCCTGGGCAAGTTACTTAACCCTCCTGTCCTTGGTTTCCTCCTCTGTCAAATTGTAGTCCTGATTATTATAAGGATTAAGAGGCACGTGGGAAGCACTTGGTATATGTCAGTTATTTTCGCTGCTTTTTCCCACTGTGGTTGGACTGACAGGTTGGGGCCAGAATGTGGGAGGCCTTGGATGCTGCATGTAAGGAGTTGGAATTTTATTCTTTGGGCACAAGAGAGCTGCAGAGATTTGTAGGCAGGGGTGTGACAGATCATGTCTGGGCTTAGGAATGTCACCAGCAGGAGTAGGGAGGTTGGACTGGAGCAAGAGAGTGTCTAGAGGCAGGTCCAGGTGAGAGGTGGGCAGAGCCTGAGCCAGGACAGCAGCAGAGTCAGGGGAAGGGGACAGTGGATGGTTGAAAAGTCAGTGGTGAGGAGGGACCCGATGGTGCTGGTGTTTCAGCCTGTGTGACTAGGAGATGGTGTCCCATTGATGGCACAAGGAGCACTGGAGGAGTCGCAGGTGGAAGGTGGCAGGAGAGGAAAGAAGCACGTGGTGATCAGCTCCGCAAACACAAACTGAGCACATGCCACCTGCCAGGCACTCTGCTAGGCACAAGGGTCAGGGATGTCTGAGGCCCGGCACAAAGATCAGCGATTGCATTTTGGATTCATTAGGAGGCCCTACGAGTCCTCCGTGGGGTGTTGAGACCCTCAGTAGGAGAGCAGCCCAGGACAGAGATGGAAGATGCAGTCACAGTGTGCGAAAACCCCAGTGGGTGGTTTGTGCCGTGAGAAGGGAAGCCAGCCAAGGATAAACCCAGGGAAGGGTGTGTGTAAGGGAGGTTTCAGGGGTGGGTAAAGTAAAAGCGAGCAGCAGAGGGCAGAGCGCCCGGAGGAGAGGGCTTCAAGAAAGTGGTGGCAGTGCTCTTGCACTGTGTGATGGAGGCAAAGGGCCTCTTAGATTGGTGGGCAAGAGGAGGTCGTGGGGAGCCTTGGAGAGCCAGAGGCAGCTTCTCACTGGTGGTTGTTATACTCTGCATACTGCGCAACAGTTTGCCCTGAGCATTCATTGTCATGCCCTCTCCCTAGCCTATCAGGCAGGGATGTGGCCCCATTTTATGGCTGAGAAGCTGAAGTGAAGCCCAGCTAACTCACCTGACCCCACTGGGCGGGGTGGGGGTTGGTTGCTTCCTAAAGGAGGGGCTTCCTCAAGGACACCACGGACCTGGCCAGGTGAGGCAGGGGGCTGACAGTACTTGGTCAATACCACCCACCCTACCAAGTGGCCCAAATGGGTCTAGGCCTGGGAGTGGCCTGACTTCCCCACCTCTGGACAACTATGCAAACCCAAGGTTGGGAGAAACAACTAGAGGGAGAAAGCAGAAGGACAAGGACCTCCAAGGAGCTGCTCTCTTCCCGGCTCCATGCAGCACAAGGCAGGGCTTCCTGGGGCCAGAAACAACCATGTGCTGGACATAGGGAGAAAGACTGCAGCAACCTGTCTGCAGGGGCCTGTCTGTCTGCCCATCTCATCTCCAGGGCTGCCCATTCTGAAGCCTCACCCTTGACTTTGAGGAGTCACAGGACCTTCCGGGTCAACCAACAAACTCCCGCAGCCAGGTGACAGTGTGGTGGATTCTGCTGTTGCCTTCCTGCCTTATGTTTGGGTGGATCCTGGGTTGGGGTCTCATTCTTGAAGTTAGACTCCTTGAAGCTATCCCCTCATCCCCCCAGTGTCCCCCCAAGATCCAAATAATCCAAGTACCAGATGAACCAAGTACTGTCATCCAAGTGCCAAACACCTCCCTGACCTACGCTCTTCCTTTCTCATCTGAATTACTCCAAAGTCTCTCAGAGGCCCCCGGCTTCCATTCTTTGCCCCCTCCCCAGTCTGCAGGCAGACCACAAATCTGGTCACATCTACTTCCAGGGTTAGGACTCTTCAAAACGTCCCTGCTACCATAAAAACAAACCCAGACTGTTGGTTGTGCTGTCCAAGGCCCTTCCTGATTTTACTACTCGCAAAGGTTCACGTTGTTACAAGCTGCCAGAGACAGCACAGTGTAGCTGATGCCAGGTGCCTGGTCAGAAACATCCCTCCCAATGACAACCCCATTCCTGGAGCAGTATCTCCTGGCAGTGCCATGGCGTGTCCAGGAACAGGCTGCACTCCTGCCATCAGTCTCTAACTGTCTATGGGCCTGGAACTTGGCTCTTCAAACACATGGCTCCCATCCCAGAGACTCCCACTAAGCTGCCAACTGTTCCCACATCCTCAGGTTCTGGGGGACTCTTGCTGGGGTTAGAATGAAGGGGCAAAAGGCCATATACTTACGATTCCATTTGTATGACATCCTGGAAAAGGCAAAACTACAGGAAGAGAGAACAGACCAGGAGTTAATGGTAAATGATGTGGGCAGGTTTACTACAAAGGAGTAGCACAAGGGAATGTCAGTTTCTTTAGGGGGTGATGGCACAGTTCTTTATCTGGATTATGGCAGTGGTTAATCACTATGAGTTTGCCAAAACCCACAGAACTGCACACCAGAAAGGGTAAATTTTAGTGTCTGGAAATTTAAAAATAAAAAATTTTAATTTCACTTTAAGAATAACTTTTAAATATTCAATATTTGTGGTACTATCCTTAGATCATGAAATGATTTTTATTTTTTTCATTTTATGTTAATGTTTTCTTCATTAACATTTTCTATTATCAAATATCTATATCAGGTAGAGATAATTTTTACATGTTAATAAAATATGTAATCCTGTCACATTATATTGTTCCTAGTAATAAATTATGCATGCATTTACTATTATATATTTTTATTTTCTTTTATAGTAAAACCTCTGAAACTTTTTCACAGAAAAATAGTTCAGTTTATCATGATCTCTCATTCTTCTTTAAAAACTCATAAATAAAGTGTTACGAAAGTTATAGAGTAATTTACAATTTGGGGAATTCCCAGGAAATTCTATTCCTCATTCCCGAATCCTGAAAGTTAATAACTGTCGGGAATTTGGAAGCACCAAAGTCTTGACACTTTCCCAGGCAGCCTTTGCTATGATCCCCCGTGGCACCCTTCCCCCTCCCTCTAGCCAGAGCCTCATTCAATTAAAAAAATTGTTTATAGGATTGATTTGGGAACTGACTATGTACAACTGTCCCACAGGGGAGATGCCAAAAGGAGGAAGACAGAGACTGCCCTTGAAGAGGGCGAGGGTACAGCTAGCTGGGTGATGGAAGCCACACAAGAGGTGGCCACTTCGGAGGAAGAACTATTTACAACTTGGGAGAAGCAGGGATGATTCTGGAGTAGGGGTTATGGCACTTCTTTCAGCCTGACCAGCAGGTTGGGAAAGGCACTCCCAGGGAAGGCCAAGGAGAGCCAGGCAAGTCGGCCGAGAACGCAGAGCCCATCTGGGAGTGGTGAGCTGTCCCTTTCGCTGGGGCGTTCAGTTCTCTGAAGGACAGATAAAGGGCCCGGACATGGGCAGCCTTGACTTCCTAGTTTCTAAGGGTGGACTTAACTCTGAGGCAAGGAGGTGGGTAGAATCAGAGCAGAGAAAGGCAGAGACTCACTGGGTGGGCTTCTAAAACAACACAGTGAAAGAAGGTGGGTGTCTGAAATCGCGTCTCTCATCCCTTCAGAACTCTACACTCTATTCACCCAAAACTTTCTGGCACACTAGGCACTCTCTGCCTCTGGGCCTCAGCACAGGCTGTTCTTCCCACCTGGGACATCTCACCCCCTTAACACCCCTCATCCTTCAAATCTCAGCTTATATCACTTCCTTAGATAAGCCTCCTGCAGTGTGCTCCTAAAGTTTCTGTATTCTCCATAGCCCTTTCCACACTTTCTTGCTGTTGCATTTTACTTATTTATTTAATCTGGGGATGTGCCATTTATTTATCTTCTTGCTTGCTTTGTAACAGGGTATAACATACCCACAGTTAGAGTGTGTAGTCTGCATTAGTCTTAAGTAACTAAGGCTAGTTACTTAAGACTAGTCTTAGTCTTACGTTTATATACTCCACAGAATCATCACCCAACTGCAAACACTTCCAGCACCCCAGAAGGTGGCTTAACTTTTCATTCTCTTAATGGTGTCTTTTGAAGAGCATAAGTCTTTAATTTTGATGAAGTCCAGTTTATCAAAAAATGTTCTAATATGAATTGTGCTTTTGATGTTACATCTAAGAACTTAACCCAGGGTCACAAAGTTTTTCTCCTGTGTCCTCTTCTAAAAGTTTATGGTCTTTTAATTTATATTTAGATTTATGATCCATTTTTAGCTTAATTTTTATAAAAGGTATAAAACATAGGTCAAGGTTTTTCTATTTTTAATTTTTGCATTTGAGTTGTTTCAGTTGTTTCATCACCATTCGTTGAGTTCTCGCTATTGAATTGATGTTCACTTTTGTCAAAAATCAGTTGGTCATATTTGTGTGGGTCTAAAATGAAATTTTAAAATACACAAAGGGGCTTCCCTGGTGGCGCAGTGGTTGAGAGTCCGCCTACCGATGCAGGGGACACAGGTTCGTGCCCCGGTCCGGGAAGATCCCACATGCCGCCCACCTGCCGCAGAGCGTCTGGGCCCGTGAGCCACGGCCGCTGAGCCTGCGCGTCCGGAGCCTGTGCTCTGCAACAGGAGAGGCCACAACAGTGAGAGGCCCGCGTACCGCAAAAAAAAAAAAAAAAATACACGAAGCATGGGAATTCCCTGGCAGTCCAATGGTTAAGACTCGGCGCTTTCACTGCTGTGGGCCTGGGTTCGATCCCTGGTCGGGGAACTAAGATCCCACAAGCCACACGGCAAGGCCAAAATAAAATAAAATACACAAAGCATTAATTACCCTTTCTGATATTCTTGATCTTTGTTTCATGAAATGTCATAATGTAGAAAAAGTTTTCATGATATAGACAAGTGTTCCGAATGCAGAAGAATTTCTTTCATTTTGCATTGATGCTGGTTGACTGGTTAAGGGTGTGTCCAAAAGTATCTTCAGGTTGGGCATGGAGGTACATGCTACATTTTGTATAAACTCATTTCCTTTTTTAGTGATGAAAACACTTTGCTTGCCCCAGTTTTGGTTTAACTATTGCTTTTTCTAATCAAGACTGCTTTTACTAATTCACATTTTAGATGTCTCTGATTTTGTGTCCTAGAATTCCACATACTCATCATTTCTTTGTATTTCTTCTGTAGCAAATAGTCAAATGCTAGAAAATGTCAGTAAACATTATTGGGTAGTATTTTAATAACCTAACTCGTGGATCTCCTAACAACGTTAACAGTAGTACACAGAATCACGTGTCAAAATTGCCAATTTAAGGACTTACTTTGCCCCCAAACTTATTTCTTAGAATACCACTGGGAGAATTTGTATATACTATGTATATAAATATGTTAATACATATTTGCAAGAATGACTGTCAGCAACAGAGCGGGCCAAGAGTACACACTTACAACATGGCAGTGGCTTCAAGGAGGACTTGATTAAATTCTTGTCACTTCTTTCCTATGCACTCCTGTCTTGGTTCCCAAAGATGTTAGCCTTAACCTTCAGCTCTGCATGTTAGTTTCTTGCTCTTGATTTGACTTGAAGCAGTGGATTCCTGTGAACCAGTAACATCCCTAGGTTGATTGCTAGGCTTTAATTCTCACAAGAGGATTATAATACCTTTTCCCAAATACTCAATTGATGTTTCTCAGGCTTTGGGATTCAGTAATACATAAATTTCCCAAGAAATGTTGGGAAGGAAGTCTTGCATAGAAATACTAATCGAGAGATGTCACAAGGCAGGACTTGACGAAAGCCGAGCGTCATAGGGTTTCCTGGCTGGTGAGCTCCCCAGGGCAGCTGCTGTGTCTCGTACAGCACAGCGTCTCTGGGACCCCCTTAGCACTTGACCCAAGGTGGGTGCCTGGTCCGTGGAGGGTGCTCCTTGAAAGTTGCTGGCTGAACAGATGGGTTTCCAACCAGTGGCTGGAAGCAGCGTATAAACAGCTTTGGCTGACGAAGATGATTCAGGTTGTAGAGGTTTGTGGAAGATGAGCTTGGAAAACTCTGAGGTCTCTGTTGTGCTAAGCCTTGAACGACATGCAGAGAAGCTTGGATTTTTCTATTCCGGACTCTTACTGGGGAGAGAATTGAACATGACACAACTGAGTCTTCGTTGGCTCAGAGCCATGCGATGAGCTGAAAGCAGAATAGCCTTTTTCCTCTCTATTTTTTATTTTAAAAAAGGTTACAGCTACAGAAAAGTTGACAGAATAGCGCAATGAACTTTTGTATTTCCTTTACTGAGGTTCACCAATCGCTAACAGTGTTACGTTTGCTTAACATTATGTCATAGATCATCCACATTCCATATTTGTTCTCTGGTTTCCTTGTCATCGGGTTTCGGTTAATGTTTCTTATGGGAGCCCGCGGAGGTGATGAGTGCTTCCTGTTACTTCACATAAGGAGGCATGATGATGCCAGTTGCCCCTGTAAAGGTGATGCTGACTTTAGTCACCTGGTAGGTTGGTGTCTCTGAAGGCTGCTTTTGTTTTAAGGCAGAGAACTTTGGAAGGAACTTTTCAATGACTTTTAGGAATAACTGACAGCCATGTTGGAAAAGAGACAGTTTCTCTGTCAGTTGCACCTGCTATTGAGAAACATCTTGGTGTAGTCAGAAAACCCCTGAGAGCCCGGAAACTGGCACTGGGAACCCAGCTCTACAGCCATCTCTCCCCATGACTGTAGACAAGTTATGTCATCTCTCTGGGCTGGGCGATTGTACTTATAAGCAAATCGTCACTCAGAGAAATGAAGCAGTTTGCCCAAGGCCACTCAGCTAGTGAGCGGCAGAGCTGGGGTTCAGACTCAGCTCTAGCTGGGACAAAGCCCTGCCCTTGCCCTCACCCCAGTCCGCCTTGTCTGGGGTGGCTGGTCACTGTTAGGGTGGCACCAGGCACTAGTGCTCAGAAGCAAAAGAACACCAGCACCTGGAGGATGTGGGGAAAGAGGGAAGAGGAGGTGCCTGTCCCACCTGGGCTCTCCGCACGTGGCAGGCGGCTCCATAGGAAGGTCAGCGGGCTGTCGGGCACTCCTCCGCCACCCTTGGAATAAACGCTTTCGCACAGGTGTGACAGAGGTGAGCTGCTGGTGCCGGTCCAGCCCCGCCTGTCCAGGGAGGGAGGTGTGGGCCTCAGGTCACTGGCCTTGGCCCATGTTCGGGTTGCTGCCCAGGATCCCCACATTGGCCCGTGAATCCCCAGGATGGTCCAGAGGGATGGGGGAAGGCAGTGCCTCAGCCTGCCTGGGTGCCTGGGTGCCGGGGTGGGGACAGGAAGTACTGATGGGGGAAAGGTGCGCGGAGCCTTGCCAAGCAGGTCACTGTGGGTGGGGAGACACCACGTACTTACTCTGGTCGCCTCAGGATAGGGGCGGAGGTTCTGGAGCAGGCAGCCAGGGAAAAGGGCCGGGCAGCAGCTCCAGAGTTCCCTAGGACGGCCCCTGCCGGCCCCCCGGCTTGTCACCTTCCCGGTGAGCACCTCTCCCCAGGCAAGTAGCACCTGCGTGCTTGGTGAGTAGCGTCTGTCCTCACACTTTCATGGTGTCCTTCCCCAGAGCAGTTGTTTTGAGGAACACAGTGGCTCCAGCTGAATCCGGACACGGTTTGTCAAGGCCATGTTTTCCTGTTGCTGTTAGAGCTGAGAGTCCAGGAGAGTCAGCCTCCCCGAGTTCCAGCTGCTTCTCCCTACATTGTGCATCCCCACAGGCCTCCAGAGGGAAGAGACTGAATTCAGGACCTGGGCCAAAGCAGCCCAACAAAGAGCAGGCTGTGCTGTGTGGGCCCTGCGGGGAGTTCTGGGAAGTCCTTCTGCCCCTGGTTCATGGCCTCCTTGGGCCCTGCCTTTTGGAGGGACCTCCAGGGCTCCGGCAGCCGGGCAGGCCGGGGCCGAGGGGCCCCTGGAGAGTGAAGCCCGGAGGGAAAGCGGTGTGAACAGATCCCCCACCTCCGCTGGTTGTAACGCTCAAAGCAGCGGTGCTTTACATGATTCTTTTGAGGGAGCCCCTTCTATCCTCCTGCCGGGTGAGGCTGGAACCCTTACTGGGAACCTGACATGACCGAACGTGTGAGGCCTTCCGCTCCCTGAATGAATTCCCCAAGTGTCATTACTAAATCACTCAATCTTGGCGTTTCTCCATCTCGTCCCACACACCCCTCCTCCTGGCTCCTGAGTCCTAAGGAGTGAGATTGCAGGTTTTTGACCAGTTTTCTTCCTCAGAGCTCTTGCAAGCTGTCATGCAGGTGTAAAATCCGGAAGCTGCTGTCAGACTATTATGAGGATTGGAAGGTGATGGCATGGGCCAACATTCTGACTCTCCAAGGTGCTTCAATGTTTAAAATGTCTGTTCTGGGCTCCCTGAGATTTGATAACTCTTGTTTTTTGTCCTTTCACCCCCTCACCTCTGGTTCTCCCTTTCCTCTTCGGGAGACGTCATGCTTTCCAAATATTTGTTAACTAGGCCCTTATCTGGGACCTTAGAAAGCAAGCAGACAGGTGTGCACTCGAAACGGAAAGGGAGAACAGAAAGCAAGTACTGAAAATGCCTTTGAATCCACCACGGCTGAGCTTCGCTTCGCTTCGCTTCGCTTCCTGCTGTCAGTACTCACCCTTAGTTCCTGAGCTGATTTCTCTCAAGCGAGGCCCAGAGCTTGTGTTAGGGAGAAAGCAAGGCGTTTTTGAAGGAGACTCCTGGCTTTTCTACTCAGCTTCATTACAGAAGACATTGATACTTGTTTTAAAAACAACTACAATCGTGTAAAGACTATTGATCTCCCCACCATCACACTCCTCCTTCCCATTCTAAACCCTCCACGATTGTTTATGTTGTTGGGCAGGCGTCTGTCAGCTCTGTGTTGCAGTCCCATAAAATGGGCGTGAGGCAGACATGCAGTTTGACTACTCGCTGTTTCCTCCCAGCTGTGTGTTCCGGCCGTCCTGCTGTGGCACCACATCTGTGCCACCTGCAGGGTCGGCAGAGGATCCCATGACATGCATGTGCCAGAATGTTGTGTCTTGAGGTAGACTCCCTCAGCTTTCCTGCTTCATCTTGGTACTCTCTAAAATAACGGTATCTCATATTTGTATCATGCTTTTAAAACTTTTTTTTTGTTTTATTTTGCTTCCTAAACGCAGCATATATTCATTATAGAAAAACCAGATAAGCAATAAGAGAAGAAATCAAAATTACCCATAAGGGATAACTATCATTAACATTTTGGCATATAACTTGTATAATACAAATGTTTTTCATATTTAATGTCTCCTCTGAGTTTGGCTGCTTCCATTCGGAAGGCATGTGGATATTAGTTCCATCTCACAGATGGGGTAACTGAGCCACAGAGAGGTTAGAAGGTTGCCCAGAGGTACACAGCATAGTAAAGACAGAGCTGGGAGTATACTTGTCATATAGTCCAGCACCAGTGCCCTCTCCACTGTGTCCCACTACCTTCTCACCTCCAGATAGAGAGGAGTCATGCTGGGGTCTGGATTTCAGCAGGACCTGGGCAGTTGCTATCATTTGTTGAATTGCCTTATCCAAAGGTTAATAAACTCCTAGAGGAAAGTGTCTCATGACACTTTGGCCCCTCACTGATTTAGGAGAAAAGAGAGAAGGAAAATGTACTCCTGAGATTTAAAGTGTTGCCCTTCCAGCACTTGACTTCATCACCTTGATTATTGGGGGTTTCAGGAGCTGCACATGGAGAGAGCATGATAAACCAAGGAGGGGGAGGGGTTGAGAAACCTTCCAATGACCCAGCTGCAGTAAGGAGAGGCTTTGCTTCATCTGGAGAAGATGGCTTTGGGGAGGAGGAAGGTGCAGGCTGAGACTTGGTGACCAGAGATCAGACAGGACAGGACCAGGAATGGAAATTAGTTTGACGGAGGGCCCACTCACCAGGATACGGGAGACTGTAGCATTAGAGGGCTTCAGGAATGGAAGTGAGAAGCAAGACCCTGGAGTGGTTGAGAGCTCCCACCCTGAAGGCAGGCCAACTCCTGGCCTGCATCCTGGCTTTCCCAGCCTTTTCTGGTCCCCACCACCCCGCTCTGCTGTGTCTCTCTCCACCCCCATCTCCTGGGCGTAGGAGCCTGCATTCCCCCTACCTAGAACACCCTACCCCTCAGCCTGTGTAAACAAAAGTCATCTGCCCATTCCTTGACTTTATTTTCTTCTCTGAACCCTTAAGTGTTTTCTCTAATGAGCATATTTTACTATTAAGATCATTTCTAGATAACCCAGCTCTCCTTGGCCTTGACCCTTCCCTGAGGCCTCCAGCAAGAGACCATTTCCTCCCCAAGGACTCAGCCGCCCTCCTCCCCTTCCCCTGTTTGTGTGCAGCCTTCCCCAAGGTGGTTGCAGGTACTGGTTTTATCTTCCTCCTGGACTGGAGTGTAAACACTTTAAAGGCTCCTGAGGATTTGTTAACTACCTCCCTACCCCTGCCCTGAGAGGAGCTGAGGCCTCTGAATGGCCTGGGCCTCCTTCCATTGGGTTGTGCTCTCTAGGTCTACCCTGTGCGAGGATTTTAGAGTCACAGTGTGTTGACACGCCCAACACTCCTTCCTAATGGGGACAATGGAGCCAAGAAGAATGAACCATCTCCCCCAAGGTCACCTGGCAGATTAGCAAAAGAGCTGCCCGAGGCCGCCTCAGCCAGCTGCTTCTGGACTCTCTGTTTTCCCCTCCACCCATTTGTACCAATTGATCGTAATCCTGATAAGCTCCTCTTTTGACTGGAATGGTCTGGAGACCAGGCTCAAATACGCCGTGAAAACTGAAGCCTGAGGACAAATGATATCCACGGGGCTACTTCAGGCTGGGCTGGGAACGAAAAGATTTTTTCCAGCTGTAAGAAGTTATCCATTTATTCAGCAAGATTTGTGGGACAATTACTGCCTGCCAGTCACCTCTCTCTAACATTTGAGGATCAGTGTGATTGTAACAGACGAAAAATCTCTGGCTCGTAGAGTTATATTCTTTTGGGGAGAGACAAGCAGTTAACAAATGAGTAAAAAAGTACACACACATATGTATAGGTACATGCATACATGTATGTGTGTGTGTATATAAATATTTGTGTATATGCGCATGCGCATTCTCTCTCTCTCTCTCTCTCTCTCTCTTTCTTTCTCTCTCTCTCTCTCTCTCTCTCTTTCTTTCTCTCTCTCTCTCTCTCTCCCTCTCCCTCTCCCTCTCCAGATAGTAGTAAGACCTACAGAGAAAATTGAAGGAGGAAAGAGAAATAGAAGTACCCAAGGGTGGGCTGGGCTGATTTCAAATCAGGTGGTCAGGTTGACTGTCACATTTGAGCAAAGCCCTGAGAGGTGAGGCAGCAAGCCATGGTGAAACAACATTTTCAGCTGGAGGGGACAGCTGCAAAAGCCCTGAGGCAGGCTATGCCTGTTGCTTTCAGGACCAGAAAGGAGGCCGTGTGCCTGGTGCCTAGTATCCTGGGAGGGAGGTAGCAGGCAGGGGCACCAGTTCTGGAAGACCTCCAAGCCAGTGTAAAGATGGGCAGGAAGCGCCTGGAGGGATGTGATCAGAGGAGGAACAGAATCTCACTTAAAGGGATCGGTCTTACTGTTGCATGGAGAGTAGTGGGGTGAAGCCAGAAGCAGAGAAGCCAGTTAGGAGGCTATTGCGATAATCCAGGCAAGAGATGATGTTGACTTGGACCAGGATCCTAGCAGTGGAGGTGATTAGATCCTGGGTGTTTATTAAAAGC
This sequence comes from Grampus griseus, assembly GCF_964374135.1. Taxonomy (NCBI): domain Eukaryota; kingdom Metazoa; phylum Chordata; class Mammalia; order Artiodactyla; family Delphinidae; genus Grampus; species Grampus griseus. Next base: position 38,223,645 of record NC_139004.1, on the reverse strand, counting down.
AGAGGCAACCAGGTTTGCTGACTCTTGCATTTTGGCCTGATCATCTAGAAGGTTGGAGTTGCCACTTACTGAGATGAGAAAGACTTTAGGGGAAATGTCAAGGGCTTGGTTTTGGATGTGTTAGGCTTGTGACATCAGTGGGCATCCATGTGGAGATCTCAGAGAAGCTGGGAATGGAGAAATAAATAGGGGAGTCATGAGCATATTGAAGGTGTTGAGAGCCATGAGCCAGCATAGGATCATGCAGGGAGGGAACGTAGATGGAGAATGAAAGAGACCTTTAGAGATTGGGAAGAAAATTGCTGACTGGCACCAGCAAAAGAGATTGATAAGGAGCAGCCATTGAGGTCAGAGGAAAACCTGGGAGCCAAGTGAAGAAAAGACGTAAAGGAGAAAGGATCCAGCAATGTATCCCATGCTTTGGTGAGTCAAGTAACATGACTATAATACATGTTCAGTACAGAAAGTTTTAAAAGTAGAGCAACATAAAAATAATAAATCACCTACCACCCTATTCGTACAAGGAAACTTCACTCTTTCTCTAGCCTTTTTTTTTTTTTTTGGCTGTGTTGGGTCTTTGTTGCTATGTGTGGGCTTTTCTCTAGTTGCGGCAAGCAGGGGCTGCTCTTCGTTGCAGTGCAAGGGCTTCTTATTGTGGTGGCTTCTCTTGTTGCAGAGTACGGGCTCTAGGCACGCGGGCTTCAGTAGTTGTGGCACGTGGGCTCAGTAGTTGTGGCTCGCGGGCTCTAGAGCACAGGCTCAGTAGTTGTGGTGCACGGGCTTAGTTGCTCCATGGCGTGTGGGATCTTCCCAGACCAGGAAGGGCTTGAACCCATGTCCCCTGCATTGGCAGGCGGCTCTTGACCACTGCACTACCAGGGAAGTCCCTCTCTAGTCATTTTTATGGGAACTATGCTGTCTCTGTAGTTTTGTATTCTGCTATTTTTCACTTAACAAGTTATTAAATATTCTAGGGAAACATGATTTTAATGGCTGGATAATACTCCATTTTCTGGGGGTGCCCTAATTCATTATCCATTCGTTTATTATTGGGCATTGAGTCATTTCTGGGTTTTTTTCATTATTAAGAATATTTTTTTGTTGTTATAAAAATTGGTTTCATTATTGTAAATGACATTGCATCGAACAGCCTGGTACAGTTTCCTGTGAGAGGAATTACAAGGTCAAAGGACATGATCACTTTTAGGTGAAGCTTAAATTTGGAAGTCACAGTTTCTCCTGGACAGAACTTAGCTGTAGGGCTCTTCTGTGTCTCCTCTCCCTTCAGGGATGTTCAGAAGTCACTCTGCCCTGCTGACGCCCATTTCTGCCTTCCTCCCCTCCAATTAGAGTTGGGCCGATCCGAGTTCTGTTCCCCCTCACTAGGCCTGGCCGCCCCTCGGTGCGCCACCCCTCACCTTGCCACCAGCCTCTGTCCCCTCACCCAGTTTGTTCAAATGGCTGCAGGAGTTAGAGCTTCCCTCAGGCTCACTGGAGTGTCAGGATGAAATAGTCCAGTGTAGGTGCTCAACACACTAAGTGAGGTCACATACGTGAAGGTGCCTTGTGAACTTTAAAGGGCTGGCCCATGTCCAAGTCTCAGTTCTGCTTAAAAAGAAAGGGGTATGAGTAGCGGTGTCCAGTGCACGCCCCGTAACCACACACCCCCACACAGCAGGGCCACTGAGGCACAGGCTGGTGTGCTGGCGGCGAGAGCTGGGTGTCAGAAGTTTGGGGGGCTTGGATGGAGTTGTTGGGCCCAGGAATGTGGGGGCTGTTTGTGTTAGTTGGACTCCTGCCAAGCAGTGCCAGGTGCCACATTTGCTCCCCAGACGTGTGTGTGTCGCACCAGGAATCCCTAAGACCAGAACAGTGCTGGGAGGCTGGAGCCCAGGCCAGTCAGAGCAGGAAGGGATCTTGGAGTATCTAATCCTGCCCTGACGCTCTCCTCAGTGAGGACGCCAGTGAGGTGACAGGAGACGCACTCAAATCTGTGTAAGGGCCCCATGCCTCGGCTGCTCAGCCCGGATCCTCCCGGGAATGGAACGGGCGGCTGCTTCCTGCACCCAGCCCAGCCTTCCAGGGCTCTGGGAGGTGGCCTTCTCGCTCCCACCAACACCCCAGCTGGGTTTTGCTGTCACCCTGGCCTCTCGGAATCCAGCTGAAATCATCTCCAGTTCATTTCCAAATGCTGCTCTCACCCTGCCCATCCTCTTCATAGCCCTCCTAGGCTCTCCGCTGCCCTTCGGATAAACAGCCACATCCCTCACTTGCCCTTCGAGGCCCCAGGTGATCTCCAGCCTCAGCCAGCCCAGCCACCCCTGCTCTCGGCACGCCAGCCGCGCGGCCCTTCTTTCTACCCCTCAGAGGTTCTGTGCCATCCTCCTCCCTTCTTGGGGTCTCTGTCCCCCCACCTGCCTGCCTCTTAGTCAGGGACCACATCCTCGGGACCCCCTCCCCGACCAGCCACACTAGGCTCACGTGGCGGTGTTGGTCTTTCGGCGCCCTGGGCATCGTTCACAGTTAGGTGTTTGTGTTGGGCATATGATGGTGAGTGCTTAACAAATATTTGTTAACTGAGTGAATGAAAACTGCTGGCAGCAGCCGGCACCAGAGGAAGAGCGGAGGGCACTGGCGGCATCAGCAGCTGTAGCTCCTGAGGTCCTCGGGTGAGAAGGTTCTGGAAAGGTCCCCAGCTGTGGCCCTCTGCCCGTTGGCACCCCTGCCCTTACCTCCAAAGCCTTCTCTGAGCAGGGAGGGTCCTCAGCTCTCAGGCTGCCAAGAAGAGGCCTGGCTCGCCTCTGGGCAGGCCCTTCTTTCACCTCCTCAGTATCTTTCAGTGTATTATTCAGTTTTCTTTCTTCGAAACACTTAAACGTATCTCCCTCTCTTCCCCCCATCATGAAAGCGTCCCATGCTCATTGTAAAGAATTTGAAGAACACGGAAAAATATAGTTAAGAAAATAAGAATCACCCCTCAGAGGGAAGCCCCATTAGCAATTTGGGTCATGTCTTTCCGGTTTTGTTCCTGTGCATCATGTGCATGTTTTGACATCGCTGTGGTTCTGTTGTCTGTGAAGACGACTTTTAGTATCTCCTCAGTCCTCCACTGCTGACAGTCCGTGGCAGCTCGGCGCATTGACCTGCATGGGGGTGAGTGGCCGGAAGCCGGCCACCCGTCAGGCCCCTCGCTGGTCCCAGCTGAGGAGCCCTCCTGCCCACTATGATCTCTTCTCTGGGCACGTTCTCAGGTACAATAAAAGGAGGCCGGCTTCTCCTTTTATTGTAGCTTAGCTCCACTCCACAGGACTGACAGGCTGGCTCTTGGTGGAACTGGAAGAATTCTAGAATGGGGGGTGAGGGAAGGGCCTGGCAGACTTTCCTCTGGTTCCCATACTCTCTGCACAAAACCAGCTCCCAGGGCTTCCCTGGTGGCGCAGTGGTTGAGAGTCCGCCTGCCGATGCAGGGGATGCGGGTTCGTGCCCCGGTCCGGGAGGATCCCGCATGCCCCAGAGCGGCTGGGCCCGTGAGCCATGGCCACTGAGCCTGCGCATCCGGAGCCTGTGCTCCGCAACGAGAGAGGCCACAACAGTGAGAGCCCCGCGTACCGCAAAAAAAAAAAAAACAAAAAAAAACCCAGCTCCCAGACTACTCCTGGAGTGTTGGCCTCAGGGGACCTGCTGGGGTGAATCCATTCCAAGGCCACACAGGCCTCTCACGTGCCCTGAGGGGAGTAGGGTGACCGAGATTGACAAATGGGAGCAGAGAGCACCGTGGAGCTGCTGGTCTGGAAACCCAGGGCACTGGGTCAGTACTGGGTTAATGACTGATAGGGAAGCTTGGGAGTGCGTTGGCCAGGCCCCACTCCCATGGCCTCTCTGATCCTGAGCACTCTTCCGCCCTGTAACCAGAGGCTGCTGCTCCTCACCCCCCTGCAGTGAGGGAAGGAGGAAATGCAGCTACTAGGTCGTCCCAAGGGGCGGGGGAAGGGGCAGAGGTGGAGAAGGGTCCGGGCCCATCTCTCTGAAAGAAGCGCAAACCCAGAGCAGGGCGCCCTGTCAGCTCTCCCTTCTCACCGTTGATTGTAAGGCAGGGAATTGGGAAATTCTGGGTTTAGGTCCCTGGAATAGACCTGGAATGTCACTTGCTCCATGTCATCCCCTAAGGCAAGCCAGGAGTGATGACAGTAGCAGTAGCCACAGCCCCATTTGTTAGGTGTTTACACCCAGCACTGTTAAGCATTTGCAGTGTGGTTATCTCATCCGCATGACGGCCGCTCAGGTTAGGTGGTAGTAGGCCAGCTTTAGGGCTAAGAAACTGAAGGGTTAGTGTCTCCCCCAAGTCACAGAGAGGGGGGGCAGAGCCGGGGTTTGAACCCAGGCCTGACACAGAAGCCTGTGGAATGAACTTCTGTGGGGTACTCGCTGCATCTCAAGGGCAGTAATAGGTGAAAACTCATATAGTGGCAACTGTTACAACTGGACACAGTGTGGCTCAGGTTAATGTTTTTAGTCTGTTTATTCATTCAAAGAGTGTACGTTGAGCACCCATTAAATGCCTGGCACCGTGCAAGGTGCCGGGGACCTACCTCTGCAAGATAGATAGAGAGCATTGTGTGGGGAACTGGTAACATGGTGAGAACAGACCAGCTAACAGACGTTGCAGTTTGATGTGGTAACAGCAGATCTGGAGAGCCTGAGTCAGGGTTGCAGTAGGAAGGAACAGAATAGGACTAGTCAAGGGGAGCTTCCTAAAGGAGGAGGTGCAGGCAGGTCTGGAAGGAAGGTAGGCCTTAGCTAGTGGCGGGGATGGCATTCCAGGCTGAGGCTGGTGCGAGCCTCTGTTCAGAGAGTGATGCTGCACGTGAGGCGAGTGGGAAGAGCTGGGGAGGGAGCCGGGGACCAGAGCTTATGGCTGTCTTTAGCACACAGCAGTCATTTTCTGGCAGGGAGTATTCAGAAGGGCTTTAACCAGGGTGTTCTTGACAGAAGAAGTTCTTGGCATCTAGACAAAGGATTCAGGGATGATGGCTCCAGACTGAGACTAAGAGCAGCTTCCAGATCCAACAGGGCAAGGACTTACCAGCTTCTGGTCCAGTCTTGCCCAGCACCACATGCAAGGCACAGCATAGTGATTAAGACTTGAGCCAACCTGCCTGGACTCAAATCCTGCTCCTCCAGTTACTGTGTGACCTTGACTCAATTACTTTCCCTCTCTGTGCCACAGTTTCCTCATCAGTTAAATGGAGATAATAATAGCACCCGACTCTTAGGGCTATTGTGAGGATTAGATGTGTCAGTATACACACAGTTTGGTGTATTATAAACCCTTGGAGAATTGGAAGCTGGTACCATTGTGATGGAGGTGGTGGACACGAGGCTTGGAGCTGTGACCCACCTTAGGCTGTGGTGCAGGGAGAGGCCTGACAGGATGCATCACAGCTGAATGGGGCCTGACACAGAGTAAGCCCGCTCAGAGCATACAGCCTGCTGCTGGGTGTCAGGGAAGCTCTGTTTCCCAAGGATGACTGGACTTGGTGGAAGGATTAGGGCCCCAGGTGGCTTGGTCGCTCGAGCCCCAGACCAGGCCTCTCTGGAGCTCTGGGTCATCTGGGTTAAGCTCCTAACTACCTCTGCCTGTGAAATCTACCTGCCCAGTGGGAAATGGATAGAGTCGTGCCCCTTGCCCAACTTTAGCTCCTAGAAGGGGAAAGAGGGTGGGATGCTTGCTTGGCAGGCTTTTGTGAGCATGTATACACACAACACGTGTGTGAATGCCAGAATCAGAGTAGCCCAGGTATTTGGTTTTGTAAGAATTTCTCTTGGTAGCGACTCCATTTTCTGTGCAAGGGCCGCAGAGCAGCACCCCTATCGTTCTGGCTACAGGACCCTTGTCCTGAGGACAGCACCAGCCTCTTAAGTGGGGCAAAGCTGTGACACAGTCAGAGGGTTTCTGGCACTGGCACAGTGCTGGGGGGTGGCAATAGCAAAAACCAAGGTTTCTCAGCCACATAAAGGTTAAACCTAGTGCCAGGTGCTATTTTTAGTGCCAGGACTGAAGGAAGGAAGAAGGGAACAGGGTGCACTGCAGGGAGAGTGGAGGCTGTGGTGGCAGCTACCTGTGAAAACCCAGCCTGTAGGCCGCCCAGGTGAGGTGGGGGAGGGCCTAGGGAATAAAGCGGCTCCTGGCTGGGCAAGCTGAGACCAGCGGTGGGGGCAGGCACTGGGGAGATGGGCAGACCTCAGCTGTAGACGGAGCACCCAGGGCTGTGTGAAAATGGATGGCTTCCGGCAAATTGCAGGGATGGGCCCCAGCATGGGGTTGCATCCAAATAAGCAACAGCCCAAGGGATGTGTGTGGGTTTTAGAGCAACCAGACTGCAGCTTCCCTCCCCCTGCAGCTGCTGTCCTTAAGAGGTCACAAACAGAAGGGACAGCTCTGGGCTGGGAAGGAACATCCACCTGGAATCCAGAGACCCTGGCCCCAAATCCAAAGCTCTAACCAGAGCCCAGAATCCCATCTGATTTCAAGAGGCCACCGCTTGCACCCCAGAAACTGAGAAGAGTTCCTCTGGTCATGGTGAAAGAACGTTCTACCAGCTGATATGTGGAAGGGAAGCTGAGGCTCAGGAGCGTCAGGTGTGTAAGGTGGCCCCGTGCACACAGCTCCTCAGAGGCCGGGCTGGGCTTGGGCCCCGCGGTGTTTGCACCCCGTGGTCCTCTGCTGCATCCTCTAGCGTGTTCTCTGAGAGACGCCTGTCAGGCCAGGCGGGCCTGGGCTTTTTGTCACTTTCCTCATCTGCCCAGGGGAGACCACGGGGCTGGTCTTGTGGGGACTTGTGAGGTTTGGGCCGAGCCTGCCATGCAGTAGGAACTCAGTCAGCTCCTGCCCCTCCCTCCAGGATTCAGTCCCAACAGTGACCTCTGTCCCATCTCCCAGGGTCACTCAGAGCATCAGAAGATATGAGGGAATATGTGAGAAAATATTTTGTCGAGTATCTGTACAGGGAAGTGTTGTTTTTCCTCCTCTGTTTCCACCTGCCTGGTGTGCCTGCAGTCCTCACACCCCTCTCTCCCTGGCTCTCATCACCACAGCCTGTGTGATTTCCCCGTGTCCACTGACACCCAGGCTACACGGATCCCCAAGCAGTTTGTTCTAATCAGCCTCATCCGCTTACTCCTGAGGTCAGTGCCACCACTGTGCTTCTGGCTCCTGGGTGTCCCATGATCTGGCCCCTCTGTCACCTCATCCTCGTGACGCTGCTCCTCAGAAGCCTCCTGTAGCCCCTTCAGCCACAGGCCTGGTTGAGGGTCTCTCACCACTCACCTGCCCCTGCCTCCTCTACTTCCAGGCTTTTCAATTCTGTGGAGCATGAAGAATCAGCATCTGTGATCCTTGTTATTTAGATAATCGCCAATTTTTGTAGAGCATTTTATTCAAGCCACGACGGTCACACACTGTTCTTGGTGATCACCGAGGTCCTTTACAGTGCTGTCACCAACCCCCTCCCCCCAGTCCCACTCTCCTTTTTTATCCTGCTACTATTTCAGTTAGGATTGTGTTCAACTGCACGAAACCGAAATCTGTCAAACAGCGCCTTGTGAAATAGGCATTTAATGTTTCCACCTAGGGACTTCCCTGATGGTCCAGTGGTTAAGACTCTGCGCTCCCAATGCAGGGATCCCAGTTTCGATCCCCGGTCAGGGAACTAGATCCCACATCCATGCTGCAACTAAATATCCTGCATGCCACAACTAAGACCCGGCACAGCCAAATAAATAAATTTAAAAAAAAAATTTTTTTTCCACCTAATAAGTAGTCTGGAGACAGGCATTCTAGGGTTAGTTCAGCAGCTCCGTGATGCTGTGGTGACCCGGCTCCTTACTCCTTTCTGCCCCACCCTCTTGACCTCTGTTTCCAGAAGACCTTCTAGTAGATTTCTTTTTTCTTTTTTTTTAAGTCTTTATTGAATTTGTTGCAATACTGCTTCTGTTTTATGTTTTAGGGGGGTTTTTTTTGGCCGCAAGGCATCTTAGCTCCCCGACCAGGGATCCGACCTGCACCTCCTGCATTGGAAGGCGAAGTCTTAACCACTGGACCACCAGGGAAATCCCTAGATTTCTGTTTACATATTGTTGGTCAGAATCATCACATGAACACTGTAGCTGCCAGAGAGTTTGGGAAATTGAGTGTGTAGCTAGGCACGTGGCTGATCCAGAGAAAATGGGGACTCAGTGAGAAAGAAGGGGAATTGGAATCGGGTAGCAGCTGGAAGTGACTGCCCCAGGTGGCGGCTCCTCGTTCCTGGTCAGAACCATGTGGCGGAACTGCACCTCTGAGCATTTCCCTTGCTCTGGGTCTGGTGATTCCCAGGTTTAATGCTCAGGGATGATCAGGGATTGATACTTGAGGAACCGCTTTATGCTAACCATACTCACATCCCTGCAAATGGGGGCAGTTCATGCATCATGAATGAGTAAAGCAGCCTAGGAGTGACAGCTGGAAGCAGTGAAGACACTGCCAGTGGAGAGCGCGATTCCAGGTAAAGGGGCCGCCACTGCCTAGCCCCTGGGTGGGCGGTGGGCAGGGGCATGCAGGCCAGGTTTGCCCGATTTTCAAGAGAAGCCAGGGAAATCCCTTGGCGGTCCAGTGGTTAGGACTCCACACTTTCACTGCGGAGGATGTGGGTTCAGTCCCTGGTCAGGGAACTAAGATCCCACAAGCTGTGCAGTGCGGTCCCCCCACCCCACCCCCCAAAAAAGAAGCCAGAAAGCCAGATTTTTTAAAGCTTTTTTAAAAAACTCTATTTTGAAAAAGTCTAGGGTTACAGAAATATTGTAAAGATTACCAAACTTACCAAAACTCAGAAATGAATGCTGGTACAACGCTATTAACTAAACTAAGCAGATTTTACTTGGAACTTCCCAGTTTTTCCACCACCGTCCTCTTTCTGTTCCAGGATCCAGTCCACCACCCTACGTTGCATTTGGTTGTAATGTCTCCGTCTGTGAGACTTTCTCAGTCTGAAAACTAGAATTTTACATGACTTCTCCCAAGTTTTCCCATTCTGCTGCAATAGTTTGGAAATTATACACTCTATTTACAGTGTCTTAGTGGTTACCTTTGAAATTTTTCTGTGTACATTTGACTGAACTGTAAAGTTCATCAACATCTCCAGTTGCCTCCTGAAAAGTAAAAGGACTTGAGCAGTTTAACGTTGATCATGCCCTCTCATCTTTCACATTATTGTTTGTAAGTTTTGCTTTTTTATTTTATTCCAATTTAAATTATTTTTAGAACAGGTAACATGCCTATAGTTCAGAATTTAAAAGGTACAGTACTAATACAACATTGTAAATCAACTATACCCCAATAAAAATTTTTTTTAAATAAAATAAAAATAACAGGTACAGTGAAAAATCTCTGTCCCATCAGTGACCCAGACACTCAATTCCCTCCCCAGAGGCAACCAGCGTTCCCAGTTCTTAAGTAGCCTTCCAGCGCTATCTTACACACACACAGTCAAATCCAGCTTCATTGTATCTTCTTTGTGCAAAGTATAGCTCTTCACTTCATTCTGCAGATTGCTTTCTTCCCTTATTAATATATCTTAGAGATACTCCCAAATCAGTCCATAAACATCATCATTCTTGTTTATGGCTGTCCCCTGTTAATGGACATCTAGCTTGTTCCCCACATATACTGGTCAAGTAATACTGTAATGAGTAATCTTGTGCTAATACTTTATGTCACTGTACTTCAGTGGAAGGATAGCTGTAAGATACAACCTAGAAGTGGTATCTCTGGATCAAAGGGAATGTGTCCTGTAATTTAGATAGATGTAGCCAAATTACCCTCTTTAGAGGTTGTGCTAATTTACCTTTCCACAGGGACATGTGAGATGATGTTTCCCCACGTGCTTAGCCACAGAGTGTTAGCATCTGTTTGGGGTTTTTTTTTTAAATAAATTATTTATTTATTTTTGGCTGTGTTGGGTCTTTGTTGCTGCGTCTGGGCTTTCTCTAGTTGCGGTGAGCGGGGGCTACTATTCCTTGCGGTGCGCAGGCTTCTCATTGTCATGGCTTCTCTTGTTGCAGAGCATGGGCTCTAGGTGCACAGACTTCAGTAGTTGTGGAACGCAGGCTTCAGTAGTTGTGGCTTACGGGCTCTAGAGCTCAGGCTCAGTAGTTGTGGCACACGGGCTTAGTTGCTCCGCGGCATGTGGGATCTTCCCGGGCCAGGGCTCGAACCCGTGTCCCTTGCATTGGCAGGCAGATTCTTAACCACTGCGCCACCAGGGAAGCCCCATGAGGGTTAGCATCTGTTTTAATCTGATTGTAAAAAGTATATTTCAGTGTTGTTTTAATTTGCATTTCTCTTTTATGAATGATGTTGAGCGTTTTTTCATATGTTTAAGAACTAAGTGTATATACCTTTTCTGTGTATATTTTTTGTATCCTGGCCCCGTTTTTCTATTGGATTGCTGGTCTTTTACTTAATAGTTTGTAGGAACTATTTTAGGGCAATTAGCCCTTTGTCTGACGAGTTGCAAATACTTTTCCCAGTCTATTATCTGGGTTTTTTTTTCCTCTTATGATGGTTTTTTCACCTTGTAGTAAGTTTGTATTTTTATGAAATCAAATTTATTAATTTTTTTACCCATTAATTAAGCTTTATGGGCTTAGTATCCACCTTAGCTCTTCTCCCACTTAGCTTTTCAACCCTTTTTATAATTCATGTATTTTTGTTTTAACTTTAAAACCTTTGATTTATTTGGACCTTGTCTTGGTATAAGATGTAAGGTAGGGATCCAGATGGTTATTCATTTGTCCCAATACTATTTATTGAAGAATCCATCTTTTCTTTTTGGTTTGGAGTGCCATTTTTATAACATTAAAGTCCCATATGCATTTGTATCTGTTTAGGGACTTTGTGTATGCTCTTTCAATGATTATCTATTCATGTGCCAGTACCACACTATTTTAATTACCATAGCCCTACTATACAATTCTTTTTATTTCTCTTCAGCTAATTCCCTATCATGTTTGCCAGAGTACCTCCACTCAGCCTCTTTGCTTTCTTCAAGTCCCATCTTTTACTCTCAGTAGACCACCATTCCTCCTACTTAAGTTAACTAACAAGAGTGAAGTCATTCCCTATGAGCTTTAGCACACCGCCACCACCACCCCCATACACACTGTTGCGATACTTTGTATTTTCCTCATCCTGTGCCCTTGAATTATTCCTCTTCCATCAGTCGTCCTGCCCCAGCTTCCCCCTTGAATCTTCAGACTGTCTTTCTCTGAAGACCTCTCCTCTAGCTAGCCACTGCTTACTTGAGCCTCCTCTATTCCAAAAAAACTTTTCCTGGCTTTGCTACTTTTTCAAGCTACATCCTCTTGTACATTCCTTTCCGTGACATATTCATTAAAAAATTAGTCTCTATTCATTGTCCCAGCTTACTAGCTGCCACTTATTCTTCAGAGCTCAGGTTTCCATCCCAACCACTTGGTTGAAATTTGTATAACAAGGTCAAAGATGACCTCACAGTCATTGGATTCATTGGCCATGTGTCAGTTTATCACCCTTGAACTCTGCAGCATTTGAGATGGTTGACCACCCACTCCCCCCAAAAAACAGCCCTTCCCTTGTCTCTGAGACAACCGGCTGTCCCAAGTCTCTCCTGTCTCTGGCCACTGCCTCACTGTCTGCTCTGGTGCCTCTTCCTCTGTCCTCCCTTGACGTGTCACTTTCCTTTGGTGAAATGAATTCCTTCTTGCTCCTGTCACGTCAGTGAAGATTCCCCCCTGCCCCCGACAAATCTCCAGATCCCCAACTCCCCAGGTCTTAGACCCTAGCACTGAATTTCCAAACTGCCTTTAGGAGACCAATTAAGAGGTCATTGTGTCAATCCAAACAAGGGAAAATGAAGGCCTTGTGGAAAGGAATGATTAAGAGGGAACGATTTACCATCAGCTGGAGGTTGCTTTGCTGTGGCACAGTGGTTCTCAAGCTTAGCTGTGCGTTACAGTCACCAGGGGAATTAAAAATAAAAATCCTGATGCCCAGGACTTCCCTGGTGGTCCAGTGGTTAGGAATCCTCCTTCCAATTCAGGGGACACGGGTTCGATCCCTGGTCGGGGAACTAAGATCCCACATGCTGCGGAGCAACTAAGCCTGCACACTCTAGAGCCCACGTGCCGCAACTACTGAGGCTGCGTGCCACAACTAGAGAGAAGCCCACACGCCACAACAAAAGATCCCATGTGCCACAACTAAGTCCCGATGCAGTGAAATACATAAATAAATAAATAAATAATATTAATTAAAAAAAATCCTGATGCCCAAGCTGCTTCCCAAACCAATCAAATGAGAATCCCTGAGGATGAGCCCAGGCATCCATATACTTAAAAACTCCCCAGTGGAGATCGTTGCCTGCAGCGAGGAAGGCACTGCCCTGGAAGGGAAGGCTGCCGCCACCCCTGAGAGCCAGGAGCCCCAGGCCAAAGGGGCAGAGGCTAGCGCTGCCTCCAAGGGAGGAGACACAGAAGAGGCAGGGCCCCAGGCCGCAGAGCCATCCACTCCCTCGGGGCCGGAGAGTGGCCCTACACCAGCGAGCGAACAGAATGAGTAGCTGGGTGGGGGCAGGTGGGTGATATCTAAGCTGCAAAAACTGTGCTGTCCTTGTGAGGTCACTGCCTGGACCTGGTGCCCTGGCTGCCTTCCTGTGCCCAGAAGGGAAGGGGCTGTTGCCCCCTAGCCACGTTCCCTCTCCTCCTCTCCCTCCTGTGGATTCTCCCATCATCCATCTTGTCTTCCTCTTAAGGCCAGTCGAAGATGGTCCCTTGCAGTTTCCCAAGTTAGGTTAGTGATGTGAAATGCTCCTGCCCCTGTCCCTGCCTCCTTCCCTGTCCCCACCCGTACAGAAGAAGGCAATTGCTGGTTTTCTTCCCCAATTCTTCTCCAAGTAGGTTTTGTTTACTCCCCAAATCCCTGAGCCAGAAGTGGGGGTGCCTGCACTCCCACACCCTGAGTGTCCACCTTCCCCTGCTGCGTTTGTAGTCTCTTGTGCTGTGCCTAGTGGCACCTGGGCTGGGGAGGACACTGCCCCTGTCTAGGTTTTTATAAATGTCCTACTCAAGTTCAAACCTCCAAAAAAGAAACAAAAACTCCCCAGTGATTCCAGTATAGCCAAGTGTGCAGGCCTAGAGGAGGAAGAGAGAGGGTGTGGAGTGTCAAATGATTCCCACCTTCTGGCTTTGATAGGTGGGTAGTTGGGCATTTGGGTCACTAAAGTAGAGATTACCAGAGGAAGAGAAGGGCGGGCTTAGGGCCAGATGGTGGCTTCTGTTTGGATAGGTTGAGTTTGAGCTGCCTGTGGAACATCCAAGGTAAGGTCCCACAGGTGCTTGAATTTTCCTAAAGCAGGTCTTTTCTGCTGTTAATCTTCCAGGCCTGCAGCACCACAGGACCGGGTCTAGTTACACACACTCCCTACGCCAGGGCATTTGAAGTGCTCACGCCTGGATAAAACCCACCTTCCCAGCCCGCCCTTCAAATCCTCTCTCCTTCAGCGCCCCACGCCTCAGCCAACAGGGGCCCTCACCACTCCTCACTGTGCTGCCTCAGTGTCTTTTCTCAGGCCGTATTCTTGAGAGGTGTTCCCTGCCGGGCGGACTCTCTCCCACAGCACCCGTAGCCTTACCCTCTCCGACTGCAGCATCTGTGGACAGTATTTTACTTGCTGAGGGTTGGAACTGCCCCCTCCTGGGTGATGTAGACATGGGGGTCACCACCCAGTAACCCAGATTCCAGGACAGAGTGCATCGCCCCTTGCCTGACGGCTCTGCATTGAGCGTCTGGTTGCAGGTCTGCTGTCAGCTGTGAGCCTAGCGTGCCTTTTTCCCACACCCAAACACAGGAAGGGTAGGTTCAACTCCCTTGGAGAAAGGTGGCTTAGGAGAGCGATGATTCTTGGGCCTGGGTGCTGGTGGGACAGGATGGGGGTTGGGAGGTCTGATGCATATCAGGATCTCCAAGAGGACTGGAAAGTTTGAAAAAGCCCCTCAAGTCATTCTCATGTGGCTCCTGTAGGTTCAGGAGGCTCAAAGAGCAGGATGCGGGGAAAGGTGGCACAGGGGTGTATCACCCCGTCTGGCTACCGGAAGCTGCTCTGAACCCCACAAACCTGCCACAAGAGCCAGGTGGGCAAAGGGTGGAGGGGCAGTGACCTGTGATGGCAGGATTAGAGGTTTGCACTGCAGGGATGGGTCGCTCCTGCTCTGCGAGGGCAGGAGAGGCAGAAGTGCCCCTCCAGTCGCCCCAGATGGCGGCCCTCGATCCTGTCCCACTCCATCACCCTCTCGTCCTCTACCCTGCCTCCCCAACCTCTCCCTGTCTTCTCCTTTGCCCAGGCTGACAGGAACTGCCCTGTAGAGGTCCATCTGTGTTCAGACCCAGAAGATGCCAGAGCTATGACCGGGCCTGCAGGTGTGGTGCCGAGGGGAAATCAGCCATGGAGCAGCCACCGGAGGAAGCCCCTGAGGTCCGGGAAGAGGAGGAGAAAAAGGAAGTGGCAAGGGCAGAAGGAGCCCCAGAACTCAATGGGGGACCAGGGCACTCACTTCCTTCCAGCAGCTATACAGGTAAGGGGGAGCAGGCAGGGGACATGGGGCAAAGGGGGCACAGATGGGGTTTGGGGGACAGGGAGCCTGGCCCTCTGCTAACAGCATCATCATGGGGTGCAGGGCAGCAGGGTGGTTAAGGACTGGAGCCAGACAGCCCAGGGTCACACCCCTGCTCTGTTGCTCATCAACTGCAGGATCTTGGGCAAGTTGCACCCCTTCTTCCTGTAAAACAGACAGGGATTATAGGGGACGTGCACACAGGCTTTTGTGAGAATGGAATGAGTTAGCCTATGTAATGCACGTTGTCATCATTATTACTCCACCTCTCCTACCACAAGGGATCTGGGACAAATGTGCATCAGCAACATGCCAGAAAGATCATCTGTACCTGTGATTGTTAGGATCAGTCAGAACACACAACTCAATCTGGTACTAATTACACATTATCAAGGTGCATTGTAATTAGGCAGATGCTAAGCACTTAGTGACAATGACGGGAATTAGTAATACTTTCGTGTAGCCAGACAGATTTTAGCTTCTCCTGTCTAACTTGTTGGTTCCCCTTTATCTACTGCCAGCAGCAGTGTAGACGTTTTCCTCTGGTACTTTGTACTGTGGTGTCCTCATCTTCATCGTCATCATCATCATGCTATGTCCACCTTCAAGGGCACCCAGACGCTGCACCCCCGCCCTCAGCCCCTGGCTCTCCCTGCTGCTGCTGCCGCCCCTTCCCTGCTCCCTCCACCCGAGTACCAGCACATTCAGCTGGTCCTTTCTCCCTTCCCTCAGAGGGTACTCAGCGTCATTAGAGGATGTGCTGTTGGGAGGGGCATCCTGATTTTGCTGCTGGCTTCAGCTGAAGGGGATCCTGACCACAAGTGGTGATTCAGAGCAGACGAGCAGGCCTGCCCCACAAAGATGCGCTCTGGCTCCCTGTGTCTGCGTGGGGAGAAGGAGGCAGGTGGTGTCAGGAGTTAAGTCAGGGTGGGGGCTCTTGGGGTGGGACAGGCTCCTGCTTGAGCCTGCACCTAAGAGAGGCCTGAATCCTTGGGCCTTGCTTGCTGCTGTGAACCTACAAAGCAAAGTCCCAGGATTTTGCAGAGGTTCTTCCTCTTCGGGGCACACGGTGGGGTAGGGTGAGGGGAGAGCCATCATCCAGTGCCTCTGATCCCACCAGACACCCTGGAACAACCAAAGTAGGCCCAGTGTGATTTCAGGGCTTGCGAGAAGGTATCCCCTATCCCCCAGGGTAACCTACTCCCTGTTGGTTGGCTGATGGCTTTGCAGACCCAACCTTTCTCAGGAGAGAGGAATGAATGGCTGACCTGCACACAGGACCTGCACACACTGTCCTGAACTTGAGACAAGCGGGGAGGCTTAGGAGGCAGAGAGGAGACACTGGGAGCTAAGAATGAGCAAGAGTTGTCACTGAGGACACCAAGGGAGAGTGGAAGAGGAAGAGAGGGCCCTGGGGTTGGTGGCCTCACTGCCTACCCTAGCCCACACTGCCCCCATGGCTGGCCCAGGCACGTAGAAGTACCTGCAGTGTGGTGTCCTGTCCTGGGGTTTCCTACACACGCTGTGGGGACCATATCCCCAAATGATAGGCTGTTTGCATGCAGACCAGAGCGTGCTAGCTTGTGCGAAGCGGGCGAGGCGGGCATGGTGATGGCATCTCGGGGAGCTGTACTGGTGGGGTTTAGAGCACGTGGGGAGACGTCTGGGGCAGAATTTACCCAGCCAGTCTCACAGTGCTGTGTATGATGTTGTGTTTAATAGATTCCGTTTATCAATAAATGGATGAATTGGTGGTAGAAAGACTTACTTGTTCAGTAATTGAAATGGAGGGGGCTGTTTAACCTAATCATTAGGTGAAAGCCATAGTATATAAAATTCTACAAGACAAGCCCCCCACCAGAAAAACAGAAGCAGGTAATTCACGGTAGGACAAATACAAATGGCCAGAAAACATGAAACATTTTTCAGTCTACTCAATAGTCAGAGAAGGAATCTTCAGATGAGATGTTGTTTAGCCTGTCAGATTGGCAGCGAGGCCTGGGTTGGCCAGAGGGTGAGGACGTGGCCCTCCAGTAGTCCCTGAGGGTGGAAGGGGCAGCTGGGCAGTGCAGGCCATTACTACTTAGCGTGCATTCCTTTGACCCTACAGTTCCTCTTTTAGGAATGTATCCAGTGTAAATACTCGCTCAGCGTGCACAGAGATTTCCACACTTATCTATAGGAGCACTCCTCATAATAGCAGAAAATTAGAAAGTGTCCATGTGTGGGGAATTGGTTATATAAACTGTGGTAGAGCCATACGGTGGGATGCTCTGCAGTCATTAGGTCTGTGTATGCTGACAGGGAAGTAAGTTCCTGACAACTTGGGGATCCCATTGTTTAAAAATCCTTATAGGGCTTCCCTGGTGGCACAGTGGTTGAGAGTCTGCCTGCTAATGCAGGGGACACGGGTTTGAGCCCTGGTCTGGGAGGGTCCCACATGCCACAGAGCAGCCGGGCCTGTGAGCCACAACTATTGAGCCTGCGCATCTGGAGCCTGTGCTCCGCAACAAGAGAGGCCGCGATAGTGAGAGGCCCGTGCACTGCGATGAAGAGTGGCCCCCGCTCACCGCAACTAGAGAAAGCCCTTGCGCAGAAACGAAAACCCAACACAGCCAAAATTAATTAATTAATAAACTCCTACCCCCAACATCTTCTTAAAAAAAAAAAATCCTTATATATCTTAGAAGGCACTGGACGAGGACACTCAAATAGCTAGTGAGGCTACTCTGAGGAGTAGGATTGTGGGTGGAGGGGATCTGTCAGATGCTACCTGTGTGCCCTTATGTGTTTTTCTCACCAAGCCTGCAGTATTCTCATAACTTAAAAAGCAAATGCGTTACTTTCTTTAAAAGGGTAAAATTAGTTGTTGTTGTTTTCTTAAAAAAAAAAAAAAAAAGCCAGCAGGTGAGGGGCCCTGGAGATAGAGCTTCTTGTGTTGGGGATCACACAACCCAGAGCTAGAATCCCATGTCTGCCCCTGTGGGCTGTGGTCCTTGCCAGTGCCCTTACCTCTCCAATCTCAGGCTCTTTGCCTTTTAAGGCTGCATCCTGGGACTTCCCTGGTGGTCTAGTCTTTAGGATTCCAGGCTTTCACTGGGGTGGCCCAGGTTCAATCCCTGGTCGGGGAAGATCCCGCAAGCTGCGTGGTGTGGCCCAAAAAAAAAGCTGCATCCTGCCCATCTCAAGGGCCGGCTGGGTGAGGAGTCAGTGGTGGCATATGACATGCCACAGGCGCTAGTCAGCACGTGCTGGCTCCCTGCCCCACCCTGTGAGTCTATGACTTTGGCCTCTGGAGCCCCCTCAGGGACCCATGAGGATAAGGCACAGTCTCAAGCCCTGGAACAGCAGGAAGGCTGCAGAGTTTGCTTTCCTTCTGACCCTCCAGAGGTTCTGCGCTGACCCTGTGCATCTCTGTACCAAGCTCAGCACCTGCCAAGCCCCTCCCCCCACCCAGGAGGCGGGCAGGACAGGCCTCATTATTAGCGCTCAGCAAAGAGGAAGCTCGCGTGCCCGGGTCCCCCAGCTGGGCAGGGGCAGCTGAGCCAGCGTTCACCTCCCACTCCCACCCTCTTCCTCTCTTGCTTCAGTGATGAAGGTCCCAGTCACACCCAAGAAAGAAGTCAGGGGTCTCAGCGCAGGGCTGAGGAAGATAAAGTGTCCTTCCTCTTGGCCTTGGTGCCTCCTCTCAGTCAGCAAGTGCTTGGTGGGTGTCCAGCAGGGGTCGGCCATCCAGTGAAGGGCAAGACTGAGTGCCTGCCCTGAGGAGCCCACAGTCCAGGCCAACAGAAGTAAGGAGGCTGCTTGGTAACCCAGCCCCAGAGTCCTACAGAATTGGCCCTGACTTCAGAAGCTGTTTGCCTTTGGGGCTCTGCCAGCAAAGTAAATAGACAGGGCTGTTCCCTCTGGGCCACCCTCACAGCTATGACAACAACCTATCTCCAGTGATGGAGACTAGATATACAGGAGAGCTCTCGACTACACTAATGACGTGAATAAGGTCAATAGCGTGTGTTTGCTGAACCTGTAATCAGAGATGGTGCAACTGATACTTCACTCTCTGCGTGACAGGGGTAGTGCTTATGCTGAGTCCAAACATTTGAATAATGGCATAGTGTTATCCTTGGCAGTGACGCGTCTCATCGTTTATCATAATCACAAACTGTTGATTAGTAGTAATGAACACACGTACACACATATACGGAAAGTCACAGAGTGCAGTGGGTAAGAGCTCAGCCCCAGGGGTTGGATGGTTCTGGGTGATAGTTCTCATGCTGCCACTGTGTTAGTCAGGGTTCTCTAGAGAAACAGAAACAAGAGGAGGTGCGTGTGTGTGTGTTTGTGTGTGTGTGTGTGTGTGTGTGTGTGTGTGCGCGCGCAGAGAGAGAGGTTTATTTTAAGGAATTGGCTCATGTAATTTTGAGGGTTGGCAACTCGAAATTCTGCAGGCAGGCCAGCAGGCTGGAGACCTGGGGTTGTTGATAATGTAGCTCAAGTCTGAGGCAGCCTGGAGGCAGAATTCCTTCTTCCTTGGGGAGGCCTTGGTCCTATTTTCTTCAGGCCTTCAACTGACTGGCTGGGGCCTGCTCACATTGTGGAGACTCATGATTTAAATGTCAATCACACCTAAAAAATCCCTTCACAGTAACAGGTAGACTAGTGTTTGACCAAAAGCTGGATTCCATGGGTACTTGGCCTGGCCAAGCTGACATAAAATTAGCCATCAGAGCCACTGTCAGTGTATCACTTAGCCTTCTGAGCCTGTTTCCTCACCTATGAAACAGGCGTTAAGACCTGCCTGAAGGGTTGTTTTGTGGGTCACGTGAGGCTAATGGTGTAAAGTGTCCAGTAGAGGGCCTGGAACACAGTAGGTGTGCACTAAAAAAGAGGTGTTATTGCTTCAAACACACAGCCCTTGCAGGGACTCAGATTTAGGGTCAAATCCCAGTCCCACCATGTATTGGACAGGTACTCTCGGACAGATTCCGCAACTTCCCGAGCCTCAGTTTCCTCACCTTTAAATGGTGGCAGTTACTGTCTTCCAAGATGATTTGAAATGATACTAATGAGCATAAAGACACTAACACGTTCGGCACTTAGTAGGGGCCTGATAAACGCTGGTTCTTTCCCCTTCCCTCCCAGGACTGGTAGAGGCAGGCCCTCAGGACGGGTTTGAGAGGCCAGGCAGGGTGTGGCTGGGGCAGAAGTTCAGAGGTGGGACTCAGGGCCCAGATGATGGCCATCAGGTGAGCAAGGGCATCTCCTGAGAGCAGAGGAGGAGGCCAGGTGAGAGGACTGCCCTGGGCTGGCCCAGGAGAGTGGCTTTGCAGGCAGACAGCCCTCAGAGGGCGAGCCCAGGGTGTCTTCCATCCAGCATGCCTGGGGGTCCCTGAGGCAGAGGATCCCTGAGGCAGGGGCTCCCAGTGGGAGGGAGGGCCTCTTGGAAGCCCAGTCTCCTGCTAAGAGGTCATGGGGTGGGGGGACCTTCATAAGCTGGTCCCTTGAATGGGGAGCATTCTGCCATCATTACTTTTGGGTAGGATATGATGGTGATTGGAGGATAAAGTCTTAAGCCAGGTGGTCAACAAGGAAGAAAGAGAACCTTTATCTTTGGAAAACTCACCACGAAGTGATGGGATACCCCAATACACATGTACCCCACAACAAAACCTACCCCTGTAGGATACATACACTCCACGTGCCCCAGTCCCTCATCTCCCCTGCCTCTTTCTACCTCATGTGTCAGTTATTCGAGTTCTCTTATTCCCCTCAAATAGGCGGGGGTGGGGTGGGGGGCCCTTGTCCCATCACCCTTCCACCCCAGGCTTCCCGGACTACCTGTGCCCATCCACCACCTGGGGGGCAGGACACGCCCAGGGCCCCCACGCTGCCCTGGGTCTCTTTCCCCCCCCAGTCCAGTTTGCCACTCTTCCTGAGTGGGGCCCCCCTGGGACACTCACCCTGGGCCTCTCCCTACAGTCCAGAGCTCTGGCTGCCTCTGTGGTCCATGGGGCTTGGGCACTTTGGCTTCTTCCAGGGTGAGCAGGGGCGGCGGCAGGCCAGAAGTGAGAGGAGGCTAGGTCTTGTTCGGGGCTCTCCGGGCCTCATAAGCAGAGGACCCTCCTCCCCCACCTTGGGTTTCTGTGAAGCCATGGGGAAGAAGAACAAGCAGCCAGAGGAAGGAAGAGGAACGGCCCCTGCCTGTGTGGGCACATGCTTGGGAGCTGCAGAACTGCAGCTTTCTGATACTAATATGCCTGATCCTAACTTAAGCTGATATTTCCACAGCACTTCCAAGGTCCAGGAACTTTCTCTGTTAACTCCTCTGCTCCTCACAGTGACTCTGAGACACATGCTCCTGTCACCTCCATTTGCAGAGAAGGAGACAGGCCCAGAGCTGCGTTGTGAGCGTCGGACCCCCAACCTGATCTCAGGCTGTGTGGCTCCTGAGGCCATTCTCACCCCCTAGGCGGGCTGCTTCTGAGCACCTGGAAGCCAACTTGGGGGTCATCGAAGCCCTGACCTTTGAACACAGAGAGGGGAGCAGTCACCTTCCCTGACCACCTCACGTCCAGTCCTGCACCACTCTGCCTGCCCCGCCACTGGCCTTGCCACTCGCTACCTTGTGTCCTAGTGTTCTTACCTCAGCTGGTTGAGGGCAGGGTCTGACTCCCGCTCTGCACACAGCAGGTGCTCATCAAATGTCTGTGAAATGAAAAGGTAGGGTGGCATTGCCATGTGCCATACCAACAGCAACCAAGTGACCAGACACCTGCCAGGCCTCCAGGGCCACAAGGGGGACGAGGAAGGCACCACCAAGAGGTGGGAACAGACTGGGATGATAGGTCACTGTGGACCAGACTCAGTGGAGGAGGTGGCTTTTGAGATCCAAAGGGAATGTGAGTAGAGACGTGCCGAGTCTAGCAGAGGAGGCAGACGTGCAAACCACATAAACAACACCGCTTACAAGAAGTGCCAGAAAGCAAACATGCACACAGACCACACAGATCGGGGGAGGAAGTACCGGAAACCCTCCCTGCCCGGCGTCTGCGTAGGTCTCTACAGAGCGATTTTGCATGTTATCTCGTTTTCTCCCAGCAGACAGTAATGTGAATTCCATTGCCCCCGCGATAACGCGGGCAGGAGCTGCGGGTCCAGCGCGGCCCCTCCAGCCCCCCGGCGCTGAGGCCAGGACGCCCAGGCAGCTTGAGGACCACTTAGTCCAGAGTCGCTGAGCGCCTGCCCCGCGTCCAGCAGCAGCGCCCTGGTGGACAGAGTCCCTGCCCCGAGGCCCTTATGTCCTGGTGCGGGGCGTCCAGTGCTGAGTGAACACAAAGGCTCCGGAGAAGACCAGAAGGGCTCGGCCCCACACCCACCCCACCCCACAGGCTGCCGGCTCCCCGCAGCGCATGCGCAGGAGCAGAGGGCACCCGCTCTCCCAGTCCGTGGGCTGAGGCGGGCGCGGTTACACCCCTTAGAGTGACTGAATTTGAGATCTAAGGCTCTGTGACAGGCCAGGCTGTTTCAGGAAGCAGGGACTGTGTCACCCCTACCCTCCCCAGCCTGGGGGTCTGGTGCTCTCGCTCCTTCCTGCTGGCGGGGTGGGGTGTGGCTGGAGGCTTTCCTGCTGTCACTCCTAGAACCCCAGGGGACACCGGGAGAGCTGGGAGGAAGGTGTCGGGAAGTGGAGTACGCTTTGGTCTCGGGGTAGCTCCATCGTGGGGAGTCAGGCTCTTGTGCAGTGACCATACTGTAGAGAGGGTGGAAGGCAGGCCTGGAAAACCTTAAGTGTGGGCTGACCGCCGTGGCTTGGGTCTCCCTGCGGAGCTGTCTGCTCTAGGCCACTGCTCCTCTGGTCTGGGGATTTGGCCCCTGCCCCTGAGGAGGTTGCTCAGTCGTCAGGAAGAAAGAAGAGAACAGCAGGTTGGCAGGCCAGCCTGGCAGAGGCAGGGCAGGCGGCCCGTGGGATCACACAGGGGCACTGGGCTGGGGGCAGAGACGGGCCCAGTCAGGCCCCCTTTCCCAGGGAAGGGCTCATTTCTGAGCGTCCAGGGGAGAGATTCAGGAGAGACCCCGCAGCCATTCTCACTAAGTCACCTGACGGCACAAATACCCTGAAGTCGCCTGTGGCCAACGGCTTTCCTCGCCGACACTCAACACGGGGTTCAGATGTCTGAACATTTAACAGGAAAACACTCGAGGAAGTTCAGTCCACCGCCCGGTCATAGTGACTGAGATTTCTGCTTTTTCTGCTCTAGCAAGAAGTTTCGTGGGAATGCCTTTGAGCTTCTTGAAAGATCCTTTGCAGCATCTCAGGAGTCCATGCAAGAATCAGATTTCTGGGGCGGGGGCTGAGCTCTGCAGAGGCCTGCGCTCTGTAGCCTCCACAAAACACATTTCACACAATCCCCTGTGGGCCCACACAGTGGAGTCTCTTAAGCCAGGGAGCCACTTCCTAAGGACAGTCTAAAGAGAATCTCTCTGCTTCTTCCCTGTTGCTCCCCTCCTCCCAAAACACAACCATCCCCCGCATGCCCTCTCCCCGCCAGCAGTGAGCTCAGCCCAGGCAGGTCTGACTCAGTCCAGATAGTAAGCTGCCTTTCTGGAACACTTGCTGGGTGTCGGGTCTGGGGGAAATGCTTTGGACACTTTTGTCCTCCACCCAGAGAAGCTGTCATTGACCCCACATTCTAGATGTAGACGCTGATCCTCAGAAAGTTGACTCCCAGAGGTCACATAGCCCTTAAGTGGCTGAGCCAAGACTGTGATTCCCGCCCTGCCACCTGGGCTGCCCTGCGGGCTCTGGTCACCTCCCCAGGCCCCCAGTCCTGGCAGAACACAAAGCTGCCCCTGTGTTGTATGTCTGCTGACCTCTCCCTGTGTTGTGTGTCTGCAGACCTCTCCCGGAGCTGCTCTCCACCCTCGCTGCTGGACCAGCTGCAGATGGGCTGCGATGGGACCTCGTGTGGCAGCCTCAACATGGAGTGCCGGGTGTGCGGGGACAAGGCATCAGGCTTCCACTACGGTGTTCACGCGTGCGAGGGGTGCAAGGTACAGGCAGTGGAGGGGTGGCTGCCCATCAGGGCTGTGATCACATGGTGAGTTGACCTGCCAGGAAGGCTTTCCCTGCTGCCGGGCAAGGTCCTGACCATACCCACTGTGGAATTCCTGCCTGGGAGGCAGCCAGGCCCTTGGGCCTGTTCCAGGCTTAGCTCTGGGTCCTGTTGTAGAAGAGGGGTTCCCTCGCTGGGCCTGCCCCGCTGGGTACCGTTGGTGCCGACCCAGTCACTCACCTGGGCTCTCTGGGCTGCTGGCGCCCCCTGGGGACCTGACACGAGAAGACAGGTAGGACAGGATGAGGGTCTTGGGCTTGAGCCATCTTCCCAAGGTCAGGGTTTCCTGCGCCTCAAAGCCCGAGGGGGCTCTTTGATAAAAAAGGAAACGTTATATTTCTTTTTCTGGTTTTGCTTTTGGATTCTTTCTACTAACTGCACACCCATCAAAATTTCACATATTATTTTATTAAACGACTACCTAGAAAAGATGCAGAGCCAGGTTGCATTTACGAATAAATCAAGTTAGCCACACTACAGTTTTGTGTCACCAACTAACAAAGACGCACTTAAAATAAATATGCTATATTATTTCAGTTATTTTCAAAAGTTTTAGAGTTGTTTACTTTCTTTCTCCCTCTCTCCTCCAATAATATTTCCCCCCCATTACTTCCAAAATTCAGGAATTGTTACATCTCGATGCATAATCAAGCCCCTGGCACAGCCCAGCAGGCAGGGTTTTACCCTTTCTCCCTTCCTCGTGGCTCTTCTCTTCCTCACCTGTCCCCTGTCCCTCAGGGCTTCTTCCGTCGAACAATCCGCATGAAGCTGGAATACGAGAAGTGTGAGCGGATCTGCAAGATCCAGAAGAAGAACCGCAACAAGTGCCAGTACTGCCGCTTCCAGAAATGCCTGGCACTGGGCATGTCGCACAACGGTGAGCCAGCCTGAAACCAGGTTTCCGAGAGCCCAGGAACAGAAAGGGGTGCCCTCAGCACCCAGCACACAGTCAGCACCTCAGCACCCAGCACCCAGCACACAGTCAGTGCGCGGGTCAGCTTTGCCCTTGCTGAGGCCTGCCTTCCCAGACTGCCCAGGACCCGCCATGCTTCCCAGGCCGGGGGCAGTTGCCACCTGTCTGCACCTGAGCCTTACCCTCTCTGGCCCAGAAGGGACCTGGGAATTGACCCTAACTCCAGTAGTGTTGGAAACACCACTCCCAGAACCTTGAGCCTGTCTTGGATGACCTGACAGGGTGTGAAAAGCCACTGCCAAGGCCCAGGATCCCCTCAGGTTTTCTTGGTTGTTGAGGGCAGGCAGGAGCCAGTGAGTGACCACGTGTGTCAGCTGCCAGGAGCGAGGCTGGAGTTTGCTGGAGGCCAGCACTCCCGGGAGACAGAGCCTGCTGGGCTCTGTGAACAAGACAGACAGAAGCCCTGCCCCTCCGGAGCTTATACTCTGGAGGGGTTCCCCAACATTCCAACTTGCTGACTCTAGAGCTTCTTAGGGCCTTGTGCTCAAAAAGTGTGTCTCCGTCTTTGGCTTGTGTACCTTAGAGGTGCTGGCCCCTGCCCAGGCTCCTCCATGACTGTCCCCCTTCCCCATGCAGCCATCCGCTTTGGCCGGATGCCAGAGGCTGAGAAGAGGAAACTGGTGGCAGGGCTGACGGCAAACGAGGGGAGTCAACACAACCCCCAGGTGGCTGACCTGAGGGCCTTCTCCAAGCACATCTACAGTGCCTACCTGAAAAACTTCAACATGACCAAAAAGAAGGCCCGTGGCATCCTCACCGGCAAGGCCAGCCACACGGCGGTGAGTGTCACTGCTCAGCCTGGCAGCACCCCGGGCTCTGGGCCCTGCTGCCACCTGCCTGACTCCTGGGAGAACCAGGCCTCCTCCCTCCCCTCACTTCGTGGTACAGGCAAGGGGTACGGGGCACACATGGGCGGGGGTCCCCCGAGGCCTGGCCTCTAACGGGGCCTGGTTTTCAGCCCTTTGTGATCCACGACATCGAGACATTGTGGCAGGCAGAGAAGGGCCTGGTGTGGAAGCAGCTAGTGAACGGTCTGCCCCCCTACAAGGAGATCAGCGTGCACGTCTTCTACCGCTGCCAGTGCACCACGGTGGAGACCGTGCGTGAGCTCACCGAGTTCGCCAAGAGC
This sequence comes from Grampus griseus, assembly GCF_964374135.1. Classification (NCBI taxonomy): domain Eukaryota; kingdom Metazoa; phylum Chordata; class Mammalia; order Artiodactyla; family Delphinidae; genus Grampus; species Grampus griseus. The sequence continues at coordinate 38,197,745 of NC_139004.1, read as the reverse complement.
ATCCCCAGCTTCAGCGACCTCTTCCTCAACGACCAGGTGACCCTTCTCAAGTATGGTGTGCACGAGGCCATCTTTGCCATGCTGGCCTCCATCGTCAATAAGGACGGGCTTCTGGTGGCCAACGGCACTGGTTTTGTCACCCGTGAGTTCCTGCGCAGCCTCCGAAAGCCCTTCAGTGACATCATCGAGCCCAAGTTCGAGTTTGCTGTCAAGTTCAATGCCCTGGAACTTGATGACAGTGACCTGGCTCTCTTCATCGCGGCTATCATTCTGTGCGGAGGTAAGTGAGGGAGGGGCAGTGGGTCAGCCCCGCACAGCCAGCCCTCCTGGGGGCTGGGCCCTCACTGCAGGGGCCGAGCCTAAGCTCTGACAGCAGGAGGAAGGGTCCATGTGATGATGGCAGTGGAACATGTAAGGCACTAACTGTGTGTGCAGGACCAGCTCCATCTAGTATAGATGGAGATGAGATAGAAAAAAGACTGAAAGGAAATGTACCAACATGTTGATGGGGGTTATTTCTGATAGTGGAGAAATTTTCTGTGTTTTACCTGCATTTTTCAAATTCCAGCACAATAAATATAGTAAGACTCACGCTGACAGTGGCATAGAGCTTGCTTCATGCCAGGCACTGTTCCAGTTCCTTTTCCTAGATTATAACTCTTTAATCCTCATAATGACTCTATGCCAGAGGCACTTCTGTTATCCCCATTTTGCAGATGAGGAAACTGAGGTCCAGAGAGGCTGAGTGACCTGCCCGTAGCCTCATTGCTAGTCTGTGGTAGAGAAGAGGTTTGAGTCCAGGCAGGGAGGCCCACTTTTCCCAGGGCCAAGTTGCCCACACCGGTGGGGTTAGGGGAGCTGCCCTGCCCTCCTGAGACCCCCTGTGTGCCTGCTGCCTCCCACACCCCTGCCCTCTGTCCCCACAGATCGGCCAGGCCTCATGAACGTGTCACAGGTGGAGGCCATCCAGGACACCATCCTGCGCGCCCTCGAGTTCCACCTGCAGGCCAACCACCCTGACGCCCAGTACCTCTTCCCCAAACTGCTGCAGAAGATGGCTGACCTGCGGCAGCTGGTCACCGAGCACGCCCAGATGATGCAGCGGATCAAGAAGACGGAGACCGAGACCTCGCTGCACCCCCTGCTCCAGGAGATCTACAAGGACATGTACTGAGGGCTTCTCTGTCGACCAGCCGCTGAGCACTGGGCCTGGTGGCCGAGGGGGAATCACACACAGTCGGCCCACCTCCCTCTCCTTTCCCCGGCTCCCTCCCTTCTCAGCTCCTCTGTCTTCTCTCATTTCTTTGTTCTTTTCCTTCCTTCCTCTCTCACCCTCCCTTTCTCTTTCCCCATCTCCGTGTCTGTCCCTCTTCCTCTTCCTGTGAGGCAGTTTGTGTTATTTCACCAGCAGCACAGAACAGCACCTCTGCTTCCCCACCACCCCGCCCCCCGCACCCCGCAGCAGGAGGGGCCGGGCCTGCCCTCTGCACCAACAGTCCCCTTCTCCCATCTTCAGTCTTCACAGCAAAGGGCTCGAGCCATCCAAAGAAACACTAAGCTCTCTGGGCCTGGCTTCCCAGGGAAGGTAAGCAGGGCCAGGGCTGAGTGCAGAGCGGCCCCTGGTCACCGGGTCCCTGGCGGAGGATGCCTCCCCCAGCAGGCGGCCCTGCCGGGGCTTTAGCTCGGCTCCCAGCAGGCAGCGCACACCTCAGCCCTGCTGAGCCGCCGCCCTTCCCTTCTTTTCACCGGTCTCGCAGGCCAGTGTCACTGATGGCCCCCGCGCTGGCTGCTGGGGGACACGCGCCCAGCCTGGATAGAGGTGGGGGTCCCTACACCCCCACTGACGAGGAGCGAGCTTAAAGAGAGGCGGAGGGAGGTAGGGGAGATGGCGAGCCGGAGACTTGCTTCTGAGCCCAGGCCTGGGGCGGGTCCCCCATCAGCACCCCACTCTGTCTGCCTCTCTGCAGCAGCCACCGACTCCTGCCTACAGGTGTCGGCACCGCGCTCCCCCAGGCAGCGCCAGGGCCTGGCCTCACAAGCGCCCCTCCTTTCTCTGGCCTCCCGGAGACACTGGCAGTGGCTCCAGCCCAGCTGAAGCTCACTCCCCACACACACTCCCTCCAGCCCACACACCACAAGCACTGAAATCACTTTACCTGCAGGTTCCACACCTCTCGCCCTCCCCTCCCTGAGGCAGGCGAGTGCCCAGAGGGGCCTGCAGGTGGACGGGCAGAGCTGTGCCCCTGTTCCCGAGGCTAGGCCAGATCCCTTGGTGGGCACGGGGTCCTGTGGACCCAGCCCAGCACCTGCTTACAGGGGAGGTACTGGGGATAAACTGATCCTTCTCGTTTGTGACACCCTCTGTCCCAACAACTCTGCTGCCCTCCCCTTTTCCTTGTATTTGGCCCAGCTGGTCACCTGGAACTCTCCCTGTACTGCCTCTGGTGACCAAGGACCTTGCTAGGTCCAGTCCCACTCATGGCCCCGCCCCTCCCCCTCATCCCCATTGATAAGCACTCACCCCAGAGGAGGGGCAGAAGCACAGCTTGGAGAGCTTGGAGCGCTGCCGTCAGAGCAGAGGACAGAGAGCCTACCCAGGCTGCTTCTCCAGGGAGGAAACAGGTCTGGAGGGGTGAGGGGCTGGCTGGTGTCTCTGAGAAAGGTGGCAGGACATGTGGGGTTAGAGCCCAGGCTTCCTGGGTCCTGTCTGGTCTTCCTTTTGGAGGGGCCTTTCCATGCCTGAGGATCACTCTCTACTGGCAAGATTCTCCCCTCCCCTCCCCTCCCCCGCCATGCACCCCATCCTCATCCCCCTCCCCAGTTCTGGTACTGAGGATACAGCTCTTCTCAGTGTCTGAACAATCTCTAAAATTGAAATGTATATTTTTGCTAGGAGCCCCAGCTTCCTGTGTTTTTAATATAAATAGTGTATACAGACTGATGGAACTTTAAATAAATGGGAATTAAATATTTAAGAGTTGATTTAAGCTAACTCAGCTTACAGTGTTTTTCCTGGGGGCTGATGAGACCCCTCCCTCTCTTCCACATCCAGTGCACAGAGGGGGAGACTTGGTCAGGCAAATGAGACTGTGGAGTGCTGGCCCGGGTGGCGGGGTCATTTCTGGCTTGTGGGGCTGCCCATTGTTCCCCCTCACCTCTTGCACTGCTCACCACTCCTTAGTCAGCAAGGTTTGTGGAGAACTGAGAAGATGCCATCCCACCCGGAGGGAGCATTTGGGGTGGGAGGGGGAGAAAGGATACACACCCTCTGAGAAGGGTGTGTGGAACCATGGCACAAACCAGGTTTGGGGGTGAGGGCGTCTGGGAGGGGCTAAGAAGGGCCTGGGAGGAGGCAAGTCCCCTCGGGCCTTGGGTGGTATGTGGGACTTGCACACGTTTTTGGGGGATTTTGCCACGCCATGCGGGATCTTAGTTCCCCAACCGGGGATCGAACCCATTCCCCCTGGAGTGGAAGCACGGCATCTTAACCACTGGACCACCAGGGAAGTCCCTGGGACTTGCACAGTTTTACCCCACAAGACATCAGGGCTTTCCTCTCCTTAGCTGACACCCCCGTTTTCTCCTTTACTTACAGTGGTACCATCTCCACAGACAAATGAATCAAAAATTTAGACTAAAAAAGAAAGCAACCTTAAGAGAATTAGAAGATACTGTCTTTGTGATAATTCTGTAAAACTTCTGAAACTTAAAAAGGTTTATTATTAAAAGAAGAAATGGAGTCCCAGGCTGGTAATATGCCTGAGGAGCCTGGAAGAAGCAGATGCAAAACCCTTCTGGAGGACAGACTCAGGCAGTACAGAACTCCCACAAAATTACAAACATGAAGAGACAGCCTGCATGAAAATAAATAGAATAATGAGTGAAATTAGAGCCCCAGGACATCAAAAAGTATAGCTATTGATTATCATATAAGAGACAAATAAGTTTTATATTAAAAATATAAAGATATGAAAATCATACTAAAGAAACAGTTTGCTTTTTAAGGGAAAAAAAAAAGACAAACATTTTAAAAGAAATACCTGGAATTTCCAGAAAAAAATGAGTTAAAAAACAGACACAGCCAAAGAGATCATTTTTGCCCCTCAGAAAAGATCTGTAGAAATTATCCCCAAAATAACATAGGAAAACCAAGATAGAAAATGTGGAAAGGAAGAATAACTACAAATTCTCATATACTGCAGAAGAGAGTAGAAGTTGATAAAATCAACTTGAAAATTCGGCAAAATCTTGTTAAGTTAAAATGCACCTGTGGAAGCTGTGAGGCATCACCCAGGTTCCACCCCTCAGAACCCAGGCACTGAGGTCCGTGGCTGCTGGGCTCACAGCTGAGTTCCTCTCAGGAAATTGCCTGCAGTGAAGGAGGCCGCCTTGCCCAGGATAAGCACACACCCTCCTCAGGAGCAGCCTATAGCCAACATGTGGGGACAAGCCAAGCCTCTTTGCTCCAATTTGAAACAACGTGAAGAATTGTCCAGCTCCAGAATTGGGGCTTCTGTCCTAGGTACATTGCAGTTTAATTTCTCTCTCTACCCAATCCTGCTTCCTACAATTTCTTACAGGTGTTGTTCTCAGGAGCACTCCCCAGTGAGTGTCCTGCAAGTAAACCTCTAAATCTATTTCCTGAAGAAAGCAGCCTGACATAGTACCGTAGAGTGAAAGCCACCAAATTGCACTAAGACTCATACACATGTTCTTTACAGCAAGAGCAAAAACTTAGAAACAATAAAAATGTCCATCAACAGGAAAATGGATAAATTTGATATATTTATACAATGTTTAAGAAAAAAAAACGAAGAGTGGGGGAGGGAAAAAACAACCTAGAAGAAACACATGGGGAAAATTATATATAATCTTGAAGTGGATAGACCTTTCAAAAATCTCTTGTACACACAGAAGTTTCTAAGTTTCATGCAGTATACAAAAAACTTAAGAGTCTATAAAATAGATAAAAGATCTTACTACATCACACTAAAAAAATTTCTTCCAGTGGGGGGAACACAAAAAAATTTAAATCAACCATGTTAAAAAAATGTGTGACATAATAAGACAAAGGCTAATTTCCTTAATATGTAAAGAGCACCTACCAATCAATGAGTAAAATGTCAACAACCCAAATGGGCAAAGGATATGAACAGGAAAAGAAATGCCTCTAAAACATGGAGAGATGCTTAATCTCATAGTAAGAGAAATGTAAATTAAAACTACAATGAGGGGGGAATTCCCTGGTGGCTCAGTGGTTAATAATCTGCCTGCCAATGCAGGGGACACAGGTTCGAGCTCTGGTCCGGGAAGATCCCACATGCTGCGGAGCAACGAAACCCGTGCGCCACAACTACTGAGCCTGTGCTCTAGAGCCCACAAGCTACAACTGCCACAACTACTGAGCCCCAGTGCTGCAACTACTGAAGCCCGTGCAGCTAAAGCCCGTGCTCTGCAACAAGAGAAGCCACTGCAATAAGAAGCCCGTGCACCACAATGAAGAGTGGCCCCCCTGCTCGCCGCAATTAGAGAAAGCCCACGCACAGCAATGAAGACCCAACGCAGCCAAAAAAAAAACAAACCTACAAGGGACTTCCTAACGGTCCAGTGATTAAGACTCCGTGCTTCCACTGCAGGGGGTGCGGGTTTGATCCCTGGTCGGGGAATTAAGATCTCACGTGTCACAGCCAAAAAAATTAAATAAAACTACAATGAGATACTGTTGTTTTACATAACAAATTAACAAATACTAACAAGTTTGATTATATTGTGTTGGCAAGGGTGTGCAGACACAGGCACTCTCATACTGTTGGTGGGAGTATAATCTGGCACAGCCACCACAGAGGGCTGATTGGCAGCACCTATAAAAAAATTTTTTTTAATAATTTTGATCCAGGGCTTCCCTGGTGGCGCAGTGGTTAAGAATCCACCTGCCAATGCAGGGGACACAGGTTCGAGCCCTGGTCTGGGAAGATCCCACGTGCTACGCAGCAACTAATCCCGTGTGCCACAACTACTGAGCCTGCGCTCCAGAGCCCGCGAGCCACAAGTGCTGAGCCCCTGTGCCACAACTACTGAAGCCCGCACACCTAGAGCCCAAGCTCTGCAACAAGAGAAGCCACCGCAATGGGAAGCCCGTGCACCGCAACAAAGAGTAGCCGCTGCTCACTGCAACTAGAGACAGCCCGCGTGCAGCAACAAAGACCCAACACAGCCAAAAATAAATAAATTTTAAAAATAAATAAAAAATAAATTTTGATCCAGCAAAAGTTAAGGAAATAACAAAGATGTCCAAGACAATTCGTTTCCCAAACTAGTGTCTCAATTTACTGATAAATATAGGAAGTTGATTAAATTCAATTTAAAAATCTCTCCTTTAACTTTTAAGTGAATTCCTCTTATTTCGTCTTTTTAACTTTCCCAGCTTACCTCCCACATGGGGCACTGCAGTCTAGTGGAGAGTACATGGGCTTTGGAGGATTAAGATAGGAATTGAGGGGGTGTTAGGAAGGGCTCTTAGAGCTCACAGTCCCCCCTTCTCCTCACTCCCCATCGTCAATGGGCCCAGTCCAATTGTTCTCCACGATGCAAGCTACAAATCCAAAGCCATTTATGCTGCCCAGGAGAGGCTCTGACTGGCTGATATGCTCTCATCTAATCTGGAGTTTCCTCATTAGACAGAGCCTCAGACAAGCCCCCTCCTGGCCACCTCTTATGGTGACCCTTGCTGAGGCCCTTAAAGTCCTTAAACCATCCCCCCAGTTTCCTCCAGTAATCATCTAGGGATCCCTTAAGGCCTTCATGCCCCACCCCACCCACATTCTGTAGCCTGGACAGGGCATTTGGAGCCCCCAGCCTCCTAGCCTTCCAGCCATCCTGCTTCACCGTCCATCCCTCCTCCTGCAGGCGGGGGGCCATGAGGAGAGGTGGGCCTGCCTGCGCAGCCCCTCCTCCCTTTGGCCCTGCCCGGAGAGAGAGGGATAAAGGAGCACCAGAGCAGCCCTGCCTGATCTCATTAGGGGCCACAGCTGGGATGGACCCTGCGGAGCCGGATGGCAGCAGCCAAGGTGGAGCGAGCAGGACCTGCTCCCAGCGACCACACAGGTAGGGGCCTGGGTTTTGGGAGAACACAGGGGAAGTGGGAGAAAATTCTTTGGGGTTCTGTCTGTCCACTGAAAGCTCAGTCTTTAAGAATTTGGGGTGCATCAGGTGGGAAAAGGGGCTTCCTAGCCCCCAACCCAACGCTGGAAGTGTCTGGAGACTATCTCTCACCCCTCACAGTTCAGAGGAGGAAACTGAGGCCAGACAGGGGATAAGTCAGGGCTAGCTCAGGGTCTGACCATTTAGGGCAGAGATTCCCCATTTGCCTTTTTTCTCTTCCACTCAACAAATGTTTCTCTGCCCAGAAATACTATACAGCTCCCTGCAGTGGGATCTGGTCCTCTGGTTATCTTTGTAGCCCCAGTATGTAGCCTGGTGCCAGGTGTTCATAAGTGTGTGAATGGAAACACTTCAGGTTGAACATTACACCATTAGAGAGTCATTCTTTGGGGTACGCTAGCTCACTAGGCCTTCCGTCAGGCATTCATACATTAGCACAGATTCATTTTGCCAACAGATGGAAGAGATGAGTTCCCCAGAGAGAACTGAATCTTGGGTAAAGGAGGGATCATTGTAGACCTTAGGGTCTCAGTGTGAAATGGTTTTCCCAAGCTGGGAAGAAAGGCAATCTGGCAGCAAGAGGAAGGCAAAAAAAGAAGATGGACATTTACTAAAGGAGATTTTCAGTTGTTCCTGGTCCTGCCCAAAGCTCAAGAAGGAAGGTGGGGCTTCCCTGGTGGCGCAGTGGTTAAAAGTCCGCCTGCCGATGCAGGGGACACAGGTTCGTGCCCCAGTCCGGGAAGATTCCACATGCCGCGGAGCGGCTGGGCCCGTGAGCCATGGCCGCTGAGCCTGCGCGTCCGGAGCCTGTGCTCCGCAACGGGAGAGGCCACAACAGTGAGAGGCCCGCGTACCGCAAAAAAAAAAAAAAAAAAAAGAAGGAAGGTGGCATGCTAGACTAAGTTTGGCCCTCAAGTTTTAAGAATCTTGGTCAGGGGGCTCACTTGGCAGGTTCCACCTCCCCCTCACTGTACCCAGCCCCACCTTCCTCATCCCTGCTCTTCTCTGCACACCCTGTGTTCACCCAACAGGCCAGTCCTGATCACTGCGCAGGGGTCCACTGCTCTGGCCTCCCAGCCACCCAGCTGCTTTTGCTGCCTCCCCAGGCCTGGATTACCGGTGACTTCTGGCTGTTCTGTCCCCAACCCTTGGCCTCAGAATTTGGCTTAAGAAATTCCCCAAGTCCAGCAGCCCTCACCCCTGACAAGTCAATCTTGGTTAACTAGAGAAATATTGTGCTGAGTGAGGACACCTGGGTTATAGTCCTAACTCTTGTTCCAAGTCCCAGGCCAGTTACTTGACCTCTCTGAGCCTCAGATTTTGAAAACAAAAGATGACTCCTGACTTTTAAGGCTTGTTTTGAGGATTAAATGAACTAATTTGCCAGTACCCCAAACAAAATGTGTTTTATTGGTATGTTAAGGCTGTGTGGGTGGAGGGCAGGACTTATCAGAGCATTTAATATGTTCATGTATGGTAAGCAATATACAACATGACTCTAAAAAAATATAGAAGGAGGAGTTTCTCAAATCAATTTGATCACAAAGCCCCTAGCTCCTGTTGCTGTGGCTTGTCTGATGGTCTAAGAGCACCTCTGGACATGCTGGGAGAGCTCTGTTGCTGGATCTCTCAGCTTGTGAAGGAGCTAGTATGGTGGCCTCTTAGGCAGTCCTGGAGGTCAGCTTCATTGGTGGTCTTTAGGGAAAGCAAAGCTTTGGGGACTGGGGACAGGAGGCTTTCAAGCCCTCCTTTGAGGGCCACTGGCTCCTCCCCTAGAGGGTGAGAGACTCCTCCTCTCAGGTCACCCACCCTTTCTCCAGTGACTGTCATTTCCACCTCGCCCCTCACCCCAACCTCCATCCACCTTCTATCCTCCCTAACTTTGGCTGTCACCACTGATCTGGTCCCTCCCCCACTGCAGCCTCTTCCTATCTACTCCTCATGTTATAATTGGGAGCAGAAACATACCAGGCCAGGCATCTTCTATAAACCTAAAAGAAATTTGAAAAAACATGTGTCCCCTCCACACTCCAAGTTATCTAATGGTATTCATCGTAACGTAAATTGTTGCAAAGGTTAAATTTCTAATGTATTCTAAATAGTCCCACTTTAATACAATTATTCTTTTTTAATTCCAAAAGAGAGTTTTAAAAGATGTTTTTAGAGTAGTTACATCACTAAATCAAATGCTTTTTACCGTTTCTGAATCTTTCTTCAAGACTGGCACTTCAGGCAAGATTTTGAGGAATGTGTTCAAAGCTCTCAGCTTTGAACACAAAGCTCACAAGAACTTGCCCTCAATCTTCCTGCAGGAGTCTCTCAATTTTTCCAAGCCAGGCAGTGAGAATGATTGAAAGTCACCATGGGGTACTGGGCTGGGGCTGGCTGTAGCTCTGTGCAGAATTTCAGTCGAAGGTATTTCGGGCTATTTGCTTTGGGACCTGCCAATGAACTTGCTGTGTGGGCAGCTGAGCAGCAATGGCAGGTGAGCAGGGTGGATTTGATTAAGTACATTATTCTTTTCATGCATCCAGTGGCATCTAAATACCAGAGAGATTTAACATATACTGTCATCCATTTAAAAGTATATAAAAGCAGGCTCTTTACAGTTTTACATAACTCCTTTTCTCCTTGAATACCTATTCTACTTCTCCCACAGAATTTTACCAATACAAATATTTTTCTTCTCAGAAGTCTTTCACTGATCACGATATTATCTGTTTCTGCAGCAAAAATATTTGTGAAACAGAAATATGACTTTTTTCTAGATTTAGTTATTAGTAGTACTCAACTGATCAAAAGAAATAAATTACACACTTTTTTTTTTTTTTTGGCCATGCCATAGGCTTGCAGGATCTTATTTCCCTCACCAGGGATCGAACCCAGGACCTGGCAGTGAAAGTGCTGAGTCCCAAACACTAGATTGCCAGGGAACTCCCTACACACTTTAACAGTTAATTACTAAATAACAAAATTTTCATTACAAAATTTAGATGAGATTGTTGCTTCCCCCCCACCAAAAAAGCTCATGTATCCATGGATAAACATTACTTATTGCTAGAATAAGACCGGATTCAACATCAGTTTCTTTTTTTGGGGGAGGAGGGTTGTCTGTTATTCAATTTTATTTTTAAAAATTTTTATTGGGGTATAACTGATTTACAATGTTGTGTTATCAACATCAATTTCTATTTCTTTTTTTTTTTTTTTTTTTTTGCGGTACACGGGCCTCTCACTGTTGTGGCCTCTCCCGTTGCGGAGCACAGGCTCTGGACGCACAGGCCCAGCGGCCACGGCTCACGGGCCCAGCCGCTCCGCGGCATGTGGCATCTTCCCGGACCGGGGCAAGAACCCGTGTCCCCTGCATTAGCAGGCGGACTCTCAACCACTGCACCACCAGGGAATTAATATTTATGAATGGAAGCACTGAGAAATCTTGTTCACATAAATAAGCAAATGGAAATGAAAGGTTGTTATATCAGGGGCACTCAATTCTTTGAATTTCTTCTGAATTAAACCAAAAATGACATAGTGGTCTGAATTAAAATCAAAAGTTACCGTTTAATGATCTTATATTACCTTCCTGGCCCTCACAACAGCTTCCATAAAAATAACATAATAACAACTACAGTTATTATAAGTATTATATTATGTAATAATATAATAATAGTCATTGTAATAAGGACCATGTGCCTGACGATCCGGTACCTTCACCAACAAGACTGGGTGCCTGTCACCCATCCTGCCCTTCCTCCACCTGCTTCTCTGCCAGGGCCTCTCTTGGAAATTCTCTGGAGAATGGTGGGGGCCACTCTATGGCAGACCTCCAGCATCAGCTGGCAGTCTGTGTTCTCTTGGGACAAGAGTCTGACCTCTGTCCCCGTCCCTGCTGCCCTGGCCACTTCACATGTGGGCTTATTCCCACTCCTGGCAAGGAAGCACACGACAAGAGCAGAGGTCCCCAGAGTCCTGGCTCAGGCCTGGACACATAGTAGATTCTCAATAAATGTTGGCCCAACTTGGCCTCCTCCCACCCTTCCCACCTCACAGGCTGACCCTCAAATGTCCTTGTAGTAGTGGTGACGATGATGATGATAATGATGACAGCAGAGTGATAAGAACAGCTAATATTTATTGAGGGCTTGCTATGTGTCAGGTATAGTTGGCCATGTGTATCTGTGGGTTCCGTTTCCGTGGATTAAACCAACCGTAGATCGAAAATATTTGGGAAGAAAATCCCAGAAAGTTCCAAAAAGCAAAACTTGAATTTGCTGTGTACCAACAAATATTTACATAGTATTTACATTGTATTAGGTGTTATAAGTGATCTAGAGATAATTTAAAGTATACAGGAGCATATGCATAGGTTATATGCAAATACTATGCCATTTTATTTTTTTTTAATTTGCGGTACGCGGGCCTCTCACTGTTGTGGCCTCTCTCGTTGCGAAGCACAGGCTCCGGACGCACAGGCTCAGCGGCCATGGCTCATGGGCCTAGCCGCTCCGTGGCATGTGGGATCCTCCCGGACCGGGGCACGAACCCGGTTGAGGTTGAGGCGGACTCTCAACCACTGTGCCACCAGGGAAGCCCCTTTTTTAAAATTTTTATTTATTTATTTTTATTTTTTCTATTTCTTGGCTGGGCCACGTGGCATTCGGGATCTTAGTTCTCTGACCAGAGATTGAACCTGTGCCCCCTGCAGTGGAAGCACGGTGTCTTAAACAGTGGACCACCAGGGAAGTCCCTATGCCATTTTATATAAGGGACTCGAGCATCCACGGATTTTGGTGTCCATGGAGGTTCTGGAACCAACCTCACACGGATACCAAGGGATAACTATACTTTACATACAATATCTCATTGACGTTTTACATCATCCCCTGAATTAAGTACTGATAACTTACAAATGAAGAAACTGAGGCATGGAAAGTTTGTCCAAGCTCATACAACCAAGAAGTAGTGGTACCAGGCAGAACTGCCTATATAATTTGTGGGACCCAGCACAAAAAGAAAATCAGCGTCCCTTGTTCAAAAATTTAATAATTTCAAGACAGCAATGGCAGAACATTGAAGCAAGCGTGGGGCCCCTGCATGACTACACAGGTCTGTGCCCATAGAGCAGGCTCTGGTTCCGGAATCTGAACCCAGAATTCTGAATCCAGAGCCCACCAGACTCTGTGCTTGGAGAAAGTAATAGGAATCACTGTGATTTACTGAGCTCCTGCTATGTGCATTGTGCGAAATCTAAAAAAACCTTCACAACAACCCTGAGGAAACAGGAGGCATTGTTACCCTCATGTTTAAGGGGGAGGAAACCAAGCTTTAGGGAAATTGAATTACCACCCAGGGTTGTCAAGCGGAGTCAGGATTTGAACACAGGACCAAACCTGAAGGCTGAGTCTTCATGTCACACAGCGTCTTTCTAGAAGGATCACAAAGGCAGGAACTAAAATGGGGCTGGGCATGACTCAGATGATCTCTTAGGAACTTTGACCGAGGGGCCTGTCACTGGGGGTCCAGCCGCTGCTTCGCTCAGGACAGGAAGGCATCCCAGGTCTGCAGATATTTCCAGCAAGGCTTCTGCTTCCACGGAGATGGATGCAGGTAAGTGCCTCTTCTCCTCAAGTGGGGAGCGGGCTGGGAGACTCGGGAGGGAGGAATCATTCTTCATGGACCATGCATCTTCCCAGAGCCCCTCTGCCCTCAGCTCCAAGTACTAGGCTGAGCTAGCTCTGAGCCGTGAAGGAGCTATCCCTTTCTCCTTACCCTTCTCTTCCTCACGACAGCTACCAGCACCTGCAGCCTCCCCACCACCTTGAGTGGGGCCGCCGCCATTCGGAGCCACACATCACCCTGTCAGGCCCCCCACAAGGACTGACCCGCAGGGGCTCCGAGCCCTCCTACCTGCCCTCTGTGACTGCCGGATGGGGTTGGGCCGGGGCCTACCAGGGCATGGAGCCTGGCCTGGAGGAGTTGTTCAGCAAGGCTGAGGACATTGGTGGCAGCTCCTGGAAGTCCCTGTCCCTAGCATGTGAGTCATCAGGGGTACTGCAGGTGGGCACAAGTGAGATCTGAGACCAGGGTCCCTGCTCTGTCTCTGAGCAAGGTTTATATTTCCTTCCGCCCCCTCCCTCCTCAATATTCCCAGCCAGAGGGAAATTTTCCTCTGGCTCTGTTGTTCTCTGTGTTCTAGAAGCAGAATACCATGGTGCCTGTGGAGTCAAACCACCTAGTTTCAAATGCTGGCTCCACCACTTAGGAACTGTGTGACCTTGAACAAGTCACTTAACCTCTCTGAGTCTCAACTGCCTCATCTGCTAAAGGGCACTGATAATAGCACCTACTCACAGGGTCTTGATGAGTTCGTATATGTGATGTGCATAGCACAGTACCTGGCACAGAGTAAACACTAAATACTAGTAGTTATTTTTAAAATTATTGCTCTAATTCAGTGCTGTCCAACAGAAATATGTTACATATGGAATTTTTTTCCTTAACATCTTTATTGGAGTATAATCGCTTTACAATGGTGTGTTAGTTTCTGCTGTATAACAAAGTGAATCAGCTATACATAGACATATATCCCCATACCTCCTCCCTCTTGCGTCTCCCTCCCACCCTCCCTATCCCACCCCTCTAGGTGGACACAAAGCACAGAGCTGATCTCCCTGTGCTATGTGGCTGCTTCCCACTAGCTATCTGTTTTACATTTGGTAGTGTATATATGTCCATGCCACTCTCTCACTTTGTCCCAGCTTACCCTTCCCCCTCCCCGTGTCCTCAAGTCCATTCTCTATGTCTGCGTCTTCATTCCTGTCCTGCCCCTAGGTTCTTCAGAACCATTTTTTTTTTAGATTTCATATAACATATGGAATTTTTTGTATCAGCTTTATTGAGATATGATTCACAAACCAAAATATTCACCAACTTAAAGTGTATGATTCAATGTAATACAGTATATTCAGAGTTGTACAAACATTAGCACCGTTTTTTTAAATTAATTTTTTTTGGAGTATAGTTGATTTGCAGTGTTGTATTAGTTTCTGTTGTACAGCAAAGTGAATCAGTTATACATATACATATATCCACGCTCTTTTAGATTCTTTTCCCACATGGGTAGTTACAGAGTACTGTGTAGAGTTCCCTGTGCTATACAGTAGGTTCTTATTAGTAGCACTATTTAATTCTAGAAGATTTTCATTACCCCAAAAAGAAGCCCATTAGCAATCTCTCCATCCACAACCCCTCCCAGCCATTGGTAAACACGAATCTATTTTCTGGCTCTGTGGATTTGCCTCTTCTGGTCATTTCATATAAATGGAATCATACAATATATGGCCTTTTTGTGTCTGGCTTCTTTTATTTAGTATAATATTTTCTAGATTTATTCATGTTGCAGCATATAGAAGTACTTCATTTCCTTTTATGGCCAAATAATATCCCAGGATATGGACATATACCACATTTTGTTTTATTCATTCACCAGTTGATGGATACTTGGGTTGTTTTTGCTTTTTGGCTATTATGAATAATGTTGCTATGAGCACTTATGTACAAATTTTTGTGCGGATGTATATTTTCATTTCTCTTGGGTATATACCTAGGAGTGGAGTTACTGGATCATATGTTAACCCTATGTTTAATATTTTGAGGAACCACCAAACCGTTTCCCAAAGTGATTGCACCATTTTACAATTCACGCATGTAAATAAAATTTTTCTAGCAGCCTCATTTTAAAATAAGGAAAAAGAAACAGGTGAAATTAATTTTAATATTTAACCCAGTATATCAAAAATTACATATCCAATATCGTTTCAATATGTAATTAATATAAAAAGTTAATAATGAAACATTTTAGAGACTTTTTGGTATTCAGCTTCAAAATCTCATGTGTATTTTACACTATGACACATCTGAATTCAGACTAGCTCCATTCCAGGTGCTTGATAGCCACATGTGGCAGGTGGCTATCGTATTGAATAGCACAGGTCTAAACAGTTGTGTTAGAGACATAATTCTGACTAGACTCTGAACTACTGGTGGACAGAACTTTACACACCCTCAGGGCCTTGTGTGCAGCAGACGCTTAGGAGATACCACATGAATGAGTAAATGAATGAATGGATCCAGTTTTCCCCAACAGCTGCTGATGGTGATCACAGCTACTTCCCGAAGTCTCAGCCTATGTCAGACCCTGTCCAGGAGCTCCTGGCCCCACTTCAAAGCCTGGACCTTGAGGTGCAGCAGGTAGTGGAGGGGGAGGGGAAGAGGATGCCATGCTGGACCTCTGGGATGCCCATACCTGCTGGAGGAGAGCTCTGTGTTCCCTGGGGCCGTATTTGGGGTGACAGTGTGTGTGTGGGGGGGGCAGGGTGGGGGCTGAAGGGAGGATGTGCTCTGACCCTGCCTGTGGCTGCAGAGGGTGCAGGACAGTCGGGACATCGTGTGTGGCATCTGCATGGACAAGGTGTGGGACAAGCCAGAGGCCAAGCGGATTTTTGGCATCCTGCCCAACTGCAGCCACCCCCACTGCCTGGGCTGCCTGCGTACCTGGCGGAAGAGCCGAGGGGACTTCCCGCTGGGTGTCATCAAGTCAGTGTCATGGAGGGGCCAGCAGGGAGGGAGGGAAAGGTCCCACAGAGGGGTGGGCTCAGAGACAGGCCGATGGGCTTGTGACTACTCCTCTCCCACCTCCCACCCCATCCCACCTCGCAGGGCCTGTCCCCAGTGCCGTGTCCCTTCCAGCTACATCATTCCCTGCAAATTCTGGGTGAGCAAGGGGCCTAAGAAGGAACAACTCATCAGGAACTTCAAGGCTCGGACCAGGTGAGTCTGGCAGGGGGAGCATGACTCAGGTTAGGAAAGAGGGGAAGCAGTCCCTGATCTATACCCTCTCAGCCGTGGTTCCCAGCATGGCATCCCCCAAATCCTGGAAGTGCAGAGTGACCAAGACAGCAGGTGAGGGTGTGAGCTATTTCCACTATTTCAGAAAGCCCAGTGAATAATAGTGAGTGACTGAGACAGTCAAGGCCAAGTTTCTCTTCTAGCCTGGCTCAGGATCCACACAGGGAAACTCTGGTTCTCTCAGCATGATGGGAAGCCCTGCTTGGCTTTTATTTCTGATTTTTTTTTTAAAGCAAGAAAGTATAGGAACTCCTCGGCAGTCCAGTGGTTAGGACCTGGCACGCTCACTGATGGGGCCCCAGGTTCTATCCCTGGTCGGGGAACTAAGATCCCACAAGCCACCATGGAAGTAGAGACTCTTACTGTTACCACGCTGTAGAAGGAGAAAGTGAGGTAAGGTCTATGGGGCTTAAGTAAGGAAGTGGGTTTGAACCCAGACATTCTGACTCCTAGCATGGACTAGAAGGAACCATGGGGAGGATATTGACTTGAGAGGACGAAGGGCCATACCTGGGTAGCCAATTGACCATGAGGTTGAAAGGAAATTGTAAGATGATTAACGTTTCCAGATGGACGGCCACAGGACTGGTACTATCACGTGAGAGCTGAGTGAGGGAGACTGATGGAGAATCTGGTCAGATTGAGTGGGGTGGTTTTGGATGCTATCTGGATGGAGGGGTTCCTAATGCTAGGTTTGGTCAAATGGTAGGAAGAGGAAGAGGGACAGTCATTTTAGAGGGATTCCCAGGCTTTCAGCTTGGTGGTCAGCGGGATCCTCCATTCACGCGGGGACTGCAGGAAGTGGGAAAGACTCAACTGCGTTGGAGTCAAGCAGAGAGGTGATGATGCAGGAAAAAGGAAAAAGGCTATAAATATGCGCTTTATCTTTTTCTCCCTCTCGTCCGTCTTTCTGTGCAAGAAAAAGCTGTTCCTACTTAAGCAGATCACAAGTTGCCCACAAGCCCTTCCTGTATCTGACCTTTCACAGAATGAAATTTGAAATCTCAGAAGTGGGAAACTTCTTAATTTCATTAGCTAGCAGTTACCAAATCATAAGACCACCCCTCAGAAGAAGGCATTGTTCTAACCTGGTTACAGAGACACATTGTAGGGTTAACTGCTCTCCCTCCTCCTTTGGTGGTATTACTGAAACTTAGTTCAAAGAAGGAAAGGAGATTCCCAGGGTCACTGCTGTCCCAAATAGACTTTGTGGGAATTAAGAGAAAGGTACCACTTAAGACACTTTACTGCCATCTGCTGGGAAATAATTGTAATAAATATAACATCTACACTTGTCTATGTGACCCTAGAGGTGCCAGGATAGATGTGGTGGTGCCTTTGTGCTGTGTATAACCTACCCAACATTACATGTCGGCCTTGAGTGCCCCTTGTTCCTGGGGCAACTGGGCTTGAAGGTGATGGTCTTCTATCCTTCCGCCCTCTCATAGCCAGATTCGATGCCGGTTCTTCATGCGGGGGAATGGCCGCTGCCCCTTCAAGTCGGACTGCATTTACCTGCACCAGCTCCCAGATAAGGCCCCGACTTCTGATCCTCCCTGGCCCGGGAGTATGCAGCTGGCCTCTGTGAGTGAGGTGGTAACAGCAGGGATAAGGGGTCGGGGAGGCTGCTGGCCATGGTTTATAATAAATGTCTGTGATAAATGTAAAACCTATGTATGAGGTCTATGACATTAATGGTGCCTGCTTAGATGTGGTACCTTTGTGCTACGTACAACCTGCCTAACCTTATGTGTCAGCCTTGATTCCCCTGTACCACATACAACTGGGGTCGAAGCTGAGGGGTTTTCACTGATTTCTTTTTCTACTCTCAGATGGTGGGCAAAACAGCGTTCCTAGGGGGCACCGAGCCAGAGGAGGAAGTGTTCTTCGTGGACTGTGCCCTGACCATGGCCTTCTGGGGTTCAGAACTCCTCCTGGACCCCAACAGTTCTTACCACTGCCTCCTGTAACCAGGATCAACGTGTGGGGTGATGGGGCTGAGGGGCAGGGGTTGCCAGGTGGTAGGTCTTTTCCCTTTGGAGCTTGGTGGGGGATGAAAGTAGCAAGTGCCCCACACCCATGAACTGCAGCAGTGACACAGCTGGGGAACATGGGGAGGGGGGATGGCTCTCGGGAAAGAGGAAGGGTTCTCACCCTCTTGCCAGGGACTTGGTTTTTAACTTTACTCTTTTGTAGAAGGATTCTGAAAGAAAACCAATAAAGTGCACCTAAGCCATCACTGCTGGTGTCTGAAGAGTGTCTGCTTATAGCCCAGGTGCACCCTCACCCCTACCCCCACCAAGGGTTTCTTCTGCATTTAATCTGTTGCAATATCACCTGTCACTTAGCCTTTGGAAAACTTCACTTTATGCTCATAAGAGAATGAGAACAGAAAGGGCAAATAATGTAGGTATTATAAAAATAGTAATGTCAGAGATCCCGTGAAAGGGTCTCAAGGATTCCCCCTTGGAATCCTTGTGGATTCCAAGTGTGGTTCAAGAACCACACTTGGAAGTTTTCTCCCTGTTCTCCTTCCCATTGGCTAGAATGCAGACCCTGGTGGGCATGAACCAGAGCCACCACGATAAGGCTGGAGTTGAGGATGGGCAGGGCATTGAAGGCTGTTTAGCATTCTTGGCCCCGCCCACTACTTATCAGGGCCTCCACCCCTTTGCCCCCAACATCATTTGGTCATTTGAAGACCAAAACCATCTCCTATGAAGTTAGAACTGATAAACTGAGATAGAGGTTCCTGGAAGAAACTTATTTCCTACTCTTTTGCCCTTTGCAAAGCAGGCACTATCTAAGACAGAGGTCCCCACCCCCCGGGCCACGGACCGATACCAGTCCGTGGCCTGTTAGGAACCAGGCCGCAGAGCAGGAGGTGAGCCGTGCGAAGATTCATCTGTGTTTACAGCCGCTCCCCGTGGCTCACATTACCGCCTGAGCTCCGCCTCCTGTCAGATCAGCGGTGGCATTAGATTCTCAGAGGGGCTCGAACCCTACTGTGAACTGCGCATGCGAGGGATCTAGGTTGCTCGCTCCTTATGAGACTCTAATGCCTGGTGATCTGAGGTGGAGCTGAGGCGGTGATGCTAGCGCTGGGGAGCAGCTGAAAATACAGATTATCAATAGCAGAGGGGTTTGACTGCACAGAGACCATAATAAATCAACTGCTTGCAGACTCATATCAAAACTCCATCAGTGAGTGGCAAGTGACGATGAAGCCGCACCTAATGGAGTAGACTGGACATAAGCAACACACTTCGGGTGTCACTGTTTCCCGTCACCCCCAGATGGGACCATCTAGTTGCAGGAAAACAAGCTCAGGGCTCCCACTGATTCTGCATTATGGTGAATTGTATCATTGTTTCATTATATATTACAATGTAATAATAATAGAAATAAAGTGCACAATAAATGTCATGCGCTTGAGTCATCCCCAAACCATCCACCCCACCCCCACCCCCATCCGTGGAAAAATTGTCTTCTGTGAAACCGGTCCCTGGTGGCAAA
Source organism: Grampus griseus (assembly GCF_964374135.1). Lineage (NCBI taxonomy): Eukaryota > Metazoa > Chordata > Mammalia > Artiodactyla > Delphinidae > Grampus > Grampus griseus. Next base: position 38,178,161 of record NC_139004.1, on the reverse strand, counting down.
AATTTTGGGGACCACTGATTTAAGAAATACTCTGTAGTCTTTTCCAACAGCTCTCTTAAAATCTTTTTTTTTTTTTTTTGCAGTATGCGGGCCTCTCACCGTTGTGGCCTCTCCCGTTGCAGAGCACAGGCTCCAGACGCGCAGGTTCAGTGGCCATGGCTCACGGGCCTAGCCACTCTGCAGCATATGGGATCTTCCTGGACTGGGGCACGAACCCATGTCCCCTGCATTGGCAGGCGGACTCTCAACCACTGCACCACCAGGGAAGCCCTTAAAATCATTTTTAAAAAATTTTATTTTATTTTTTGGCTGCATCAGGTCTTAGTTGCAGCACGCGGGATCTTTTGTTGCGATACACAGGCTCTTCCTTTCAGTGTGTGGGCTTCTCTCTAGTTGTGGTGCATGGGCTCCAGAGCTCATGAGCTCTGTAGCTGTAGTACACGGGCTCTCTAGTTGTGGTGTGTGGGCTCAGTAGTTGTGGCACGCGGGCTTAGTTGTCCTGTGGCATGTGGGATCTTAGTTCCCCAGCCAGGGAATCGAACCATCATCCCCTGCATTGCAAGATGGATTCTTAACCACTGGACCACCAGGGAAGTCCCTCCCTTGAAATCATTTTGGAAAAAATAAAAAATTTGGCTCTAATGGAAATCAGATCCAGTTCAAAATATTTCTATGGGGCTTCCCTGGTGGCGCAGTGGTTGGGAGTCCGCCTGCCGATGCGGGGGACACGGGTTCGTGCCCCGGTCCGGGAGGATCCCACAAGCCGCAGAGCGGCTGGGCCCGTGGGCCATGGCCGCTGAGCCTGAGCGTCTGGAGCCTGTGCTCTGCAACGGGAGAGGCTGCGGCAGTGAGAGGCCCGCGTACCACAAAAAAAATAAATAAATAAAATAAAATATGCCTATGGCTTCCCATACTATTCAGGGTGAAAGACAAATTCCTCTCTATGATGTCAAGGCCTCACAAGATCTGGTCTGGTTACCTCTCCTGTTACTCCCCAGCAAGTGCACTCTTGCCTGACCACCTATTTAAAACTACCTCACTCTATCTCCCTTCCCTGCTATATCCTTGAAAGCACTTATCACAAACAAACATTCTATTGTTTACTTACTTAGTTGTCTGTCTCTCCTCAATTGAGGGTCAGCAACAATGAGGGCAAAGGTAGTTATTTTGTTCCCTGCATCCTGAGCGCTAGGTGCTCAGTAAAGATTTATTGATTGAGTGGATGTGTGCATGGCAGCAGAAGCTGGGAGGATGGAAATACAAGCTGACACCCAAAGGAGGGTTTATGGGGTGCTGTGGGGCTCTTCTCCCCTCTGCCTTTATTCCTATCCTCTGCTATGGTCCCTCCCTTCGCTGAAAGCCTGCCTCCTCCAGCAGATTTCCTTAAACCAAAACCCTGGGAATTGGAGGCACTCTTGGTCCCTTATAAACAACCAGAGCAAGGCCACTTCTTGATCTTAGGGAGGAAGTTTACAGGAATGCCTTTGGCCATATCGATGGCATTAGGTTTTACTGCGACTCCATTCTCGGGTGTATTAGTAGATCGAACATTTCTGGAGAGGACTGAAACCCCAGTGATGCCAGTTGATGGCCTGTGGAAGAGGTGACGTTATGGTAAATTATGATCAAATCCTATGGCAAAGCCCATGATCTATAGGCAACATGGGCGTCAGCTGAAATTAAATGATGCTTGGATCCTGAAGTACAACCAGCAGGATCCCTGATATCCATTCTGTACGCCCGCCCCCTCACTTACTTCAGCGATCGGTGGAGGAAGCAAGGTTAGGGTCAGCCGCAGAGGACCCATTCTCCATCAAGCCCCGCCCCACTCTAGCTCTTGCATGACCCCGCCCACTAACCGATTTCCTAGTGGCACCGCCCCCACTCTGGTCCCGCCTCATCAGCAGATCTGCACTCGGCCTTCGCCCCGCCTCCCTACTCCTATCCTACCTGCCCCTTCCGGCCTGCCCTTGCGCCCAGACCCGGCCGCACTTCCCCGTTCCTTTGCTTTCTGACAGATCTAGTTTCGCGCGCTGGCGGGGTGCGAGTCCGAGAGCCTCCCCGAACGCTGAGGAGGGAATGTGGCGCGCGCAGGAAGGGGCCGGCCGCAGCATCAGGGCCGGCGCTGTCGTCCGCCTCCCTTTCCCCAGGCCCCGGAGCTGAGGCCCGAAACCAGAGCTCGGGGCAGCGCGGCTCCCTGGCCCCGGGTATGGAGGCCCCGGAGGCGGCACCCGCTCAGGCTGAGGGCGCGGAGCCGGCGCCCTGGGCGCACCTAGAGGCCCCCGCCCGCCTCCTGCTGCAGACGCTGCAGGCGGGGCCCGACGGGGCGCGGCGCGGCTTGGGGGTGCTGCGGGCTCTGAGCGGCCGCGGAGGGGAGCCCTTCGGCTGGGACCGCGTCTTCGAGGCGCTGTGCCGGGAGGAGCCAGTAGTGGAGGGCCCGGACTGTCGCCTGGAGCTGTAAGTTGTCCGCCCGCGTTCCTCCTGTCCTGCTGGTCGCGGCGGCCGCTGGCGTAGCTCGGGGCGCCGCCCGTCATCCTCCACGGTGGTGTGAGGCAGGGGCTGGCGCTACCTACTTCTCTAGATGAGAAGACCGAGGCACAGAGAGGTGAAATACTTGCCCCGAGAGCGGGTCCCTGCCGCGCGCCCTGTGAGGCGGGGCCTTCGGCAGACCCTCATAGCGTAGGTACTGGTCTTACCTAGACGAAAGACACCTGCCCTCGGTTGGGTGTAAATGAATAATTATGTCAGTGGATTCTAACTAATTTTAATCACACACTTCCATCTCTTACCTCCAGTATAGGTCAAGAGTACACGTGTGTTAAAATACGTACATTATCAAGTATACATAAATAGAAAATTTTTTAAATTTTATTTTTATTTATTTATGGCTGTGTTGGGTCTTCGTTGCTGCACGCGGACTCTCTCCAGTTTCGGAGAGCAGGGGCTACTCTTCATTGCAGTGCGCGGGCTTCTCATTGCGGTGGCTTCTCGTTGCGGAGCACGGGCTCTAGGTGCGCAGGCTTCAGTAGTTGTGGCATGCAGGCTCAGGAGTTGTGGCGCACGGGCTTAGTTGCTCTGCGGCATGTGGGATCTTCCTGAACCAGGGATGGAATCCGTGTCCCCTGCATTGGCAGGCGGACTCCTAACCACTGCGACACCAGGGAAGTCCCCATAAATAGAAATTTTAAACGTGGTAAATGACAATAAACATCTGATCATGCTGGCTTTATAATATCAGTTTTTCAAAGCATAATATACAGTTTAGGGGAAGATCTCTTACCTTGAGGATGGTGTTCTTGATAATTTTTAGTCTTTTGGGTGACTTTGAACTTTTTCCCCCTCTTTATGTGGCTAAGAATCCCTACTAGGAGCAGAAGTGTCAGCTCTACCATTTTTGAATTAGGTTGTGCTTCCCCTACTGGTAGTCAGTTTCTTTTCTGACATCCTTGTAAGCCATGTGTCCATTTTGTGAGGGTTCGTTTTGTTAAGAAAGATAATACAGCGTCCATAGGTGCACTTAACTATCTAGTTAAGTAAAATACAGAAAGTAACGTAGTGAGGTGCCACCTTCAGCCTCTAGGGGGCTGAAGAGCAGGCCTCCCACTCTCCTTGAATACCCCTCCCTAAGAATTGGGTTGGACACTGGAATATGGAGGGCCAATCCATATTTTAAATATTTGTAATACTTCATTTTTTATGTTTTAGATGAATAGAAATAGAAGTTCTATTATTTTCTTCCCACACTCCATCTTGAATTTCTTTCAATAGAATTTTCTGAATCCGCAAATTGGACGCTCTGGAAATGTTTACCCAATGGTCTGGCTCTTTCTGGACAGAGTAAGGGGAATGGAACGTAACCTGCGGTCCCTGGATAGAACTGTACTGCAGTATAATTGTTTTCTTTTGTAATGCTATGTACTTTATGCATTTAACCCTCTTATTCTGATGAGGGAATCCATGCACAAAAATGGTAAAAGTCCTTGGAGTAGGCTCTTCCCGACTTCTCTACTTCAGTATCCTCCACCACAAATTGACGATCTTTTTAACTTTTACTCTCGTTTTTTCTCTCATTTAGTGTTTTTTCTCCACAAAAAAATAAAAGGTTTCGTTCCTCTCTTATATATCCCAAGTGCCTCTGTGTGTGATGCCAAGCAGCCCCACAAAGTCATGTATACAGAGGTGCAGAGGCGTGATGGGTGGTGGGCTAGATGCACTCATGACCTGCTTGCCACTCCAGCAAGCCTCAGGTCACATAGCATCTGCATTCGTGCCTTTGTCACGTTACAGATGGCTACTTTGCTCTGTCCACAGCAGTCTTGCTGATCTGTGAAACTTATTCTCAGAGATTTAATTCAGTCAATAAATGTGCACCAAGTGCCTGCTTTAGGCTGGTGTTGTGCTGGGTACTGGGACACAGAGGAAAGAGACACTGCTTCTGCCTCTCAGGAACTCAGTTCAGTGAAAGGAACATCAGAGCTGGACAGATGTGACCCTGTGAGTTCCAGGGGACTGCGAAGGGGAGCACAGGTCTGCAGGCTAAGCGTTGCTCAGTATTCTGGAGTATTATTTTTACGTAAAGTTTGGGAAAGGGCTTCTTTTTCTTTTTTACATAAAACAAGCGTGGATCTATTATAGGGTAGGCTTCAACGTGAATTTCTGAGCTGAAATAGGAGATGTCAAAGAGCAGGGCCTAGTGTAGTGTAGAATAGATGCCCACTTGTTGAATGACTTCCATGCCGACTCGCAGGTACTGCCCACCAGCGCCCCGTCTGTCCGGTGCCATCTAGCCTCTAGCTCTACCCAGTCTGCCCTATGTTCCTTTCAGCAAGACACTCTTAACTGCTTGTTCTCCCTCTGCTACCCAGGAAACCACTGCTGCTGCGATTGCCCCCGTTATGCCGGAGGAACCTGATGTCCCTACTGATGGCTGTTTGGCCGTCGCTGCCCGAAAGCAGTCTCCACCCTGTGCTGCAGATTGTGCAGCAGGATCCAAGCCCCGACCCTGATCCCTGGCTCCGGGCCCTTGGGGAATTTCTGCGAAGGGATCTGGGTGTTGGGATCTCCACTGAGGGAGTGTCCCCACTGTCTAAAAGGTGCCAGAGACAGCTCCGAGGCCTGTGTAGGCAGCTGGGCCAAGGGGGCAGGAAGTTGAAGTTGCCCCAGGCTCCAGATCCCGAAGGGACAGAACAGGAGGAGGACAAGGACTCCCAGCGGCCTGGGAAACGCAGAAAGGAAGCGGAGGAAGAGCCTGCCAGTCCTGAGGGGGAGAGGGCCCCCAAAAGGCTCCGGTGGTTGGAAAAGGAAGAAGAAGAAAGTCATGAGGAAAACAGACCTGAACATGAATCTTTGGAATCCCTGGCCAATGGAGGAGGTGCATCGTCCATTAAGAACCAGCCTGTTTTGGGGGCTAAGCCCAGTGAGGCTGGTCAGAGTCTAGAGGATGCTAAGGGCCTACCTGAGAGTTTGGAGTTGCCCAGAGCTATCCAGGTACTAGGGTGAGGAGGCTGCTTTTGAATGATTCTTCAGGAATGGGGGGGTTAAGCCGGTTGGGATACTGTGTCCCACCTCGGATGACTGTAGTCCGTGGAGCAAGGGGAAGGAGGTGGGGTTGAGGGAATGTAGTTTCTGCTCCACAGATTCTGCAGAGGAGGGGGTGGGACAGGAGTTACTGGAGGTGGGAGCCCTTGACCTAATGATCAATAGTGTGAGGTTAAGGGTACCACGGAAGAGGAAAGGCTCTGGAGCTACCCCTGCCACCCATCTATCTTATGGGAATGGGGGAATCATACCAGCATCCAGCCTGTCCTCCCAGCCCAAGGCCTGGGTCTGCCCCCATTAGGATGTATGCAGAGAAGACAAGTCTGTTCAGTTGGGTTTACATAGGTCTTGTCTAGTTTGAGTTCTTTAAGCACTTTGCAAGGTTTACGTTCTGGCTCTCTTGAGTCATCTTTGCCCGCTAGTGCCCACTGACCTGGGGCCTTCTCAGAGAGGGGGCTGGGTCTGGGTTGGGGGCCATGCTGCGTGGGTGGGGACATGGCAGTGACTGGGCTCTCCTCTGCAGGAACAAGTTCCCAGGCTGCAGCAGCTGCTCAAGACCCTCGGGAAGGTGACTGGCCCTACTCTGCTACCCATAACCCTTCTTCCGCCCCCTGCCTGGACCCCAGCTGTGCCCAGGGAAGCCCCAGTGCAGTGAGGCACAGGCTGTTTGGGTGAGGGGGTTAGAATGAAGGTCTGAGGACAGTCCCTGCAAAGGCTTTTCTTGGTCCAAGTATGTTGTCTAACCTGAGACAGGTTCTAATTCCAGGCAAGTTCCTCTCTTCTAGTAGCACCTTCTGGGGTCCTTAGCCATCCACTCTGCCAATTGAAGGGGTGGCCTCAGTGACTTGTCACTGAGGGCTCTGCAGGTCCTAACATGGGATTTGCCTTCCCAGGGGTTGGAAGGGCTGGAGGGCACCCCACCAGTTGAGCTGCAGCTTCTCCACGAATGCAGTCCTGGCCAGGTGAGTCCAGAAAAACCGCCTGGCCCTGAGGACACGGTCCCTCTCCATTTAAATTTGTGTTTCCCTGCCTCATGTAGGAATTTGGGGAGGGGATTTTGTTGGGTTTTTTGGTCTCAGGGGCAGGGGTGACCCTCAGTGGTTTCTTTTAGCCCTTGGTTCCTCCCCGTAGGGCAGCTCTCCCCACCTTACCTTACCCTGGAGTGTCCTGGCCCCGCCCCTTCTGCTGCCCGGTTGGATTGAGACAGCCCAGCAGAGACAGGCTGAGTGTCCCGGTGTCCTCCCTCCTCCTTGGCAGGTGGACCTGGTGTGTGCCCAGCTGCAGCTCCCACAGCTCTCGGACACAGGTCTCCTGCAGCTCTGCACCTGGCTGCTGGCCCTTTCACCAGACCTCAGCCTCAGCAATGCTACTGTGCTGACCAGGAGCCTCTTCCTTGGACGGGTAGGTGCGCTGGGATACACATGGAGTGCCAGAGACAGTGAGTGAGAGAGTCTGAACCCTCAGTAGGGTGGGAGAGGGGGTCCCCAGCCTTGCATGCATCTGCTTGTCTGGGGAGCCTGGGGCAAGGGAAGGGCATAACCCCCTAGGCCATCTACCCACCTGGCATCTAACTCCTCCCTCTTGGGCCCCAGATCCTTAGAGAAGTGGAAGGGATTTGGGGTTTGGGATCAGGGATTTGGGAGCTGGGGAAGGGAGCTATGTGTCCTTTCCAATGAGTGGATCCATGTGAGTCCTAGATAAAAGAACTTCTTTTTTCTCTGTACTGTAATGTGTGAGCCTCTGAAATACGTGTTCAATAAACACTGATAGGAAGGAAGAAGAAAGAAATTAATATTTTCTTCCCCGTTGGCTGTAGATTCTCTCCCTGACTTCCTCAGCCTCCCGCTTGCTCACAACTGCCCTGACCTCCTTCTGTACTAAGTACACCTACGCCGTCTGCAGAGCCCTCCTTGGCCCTGTGCTCCAAGCCCCAGGAATAGGTAATTCTGGAATGGGCCCCAGGCCTGGTAGCTCTTCCCTGTCTGTTCCCAGCACCCTTCACCCCCCGGGTGGCCCTGGCAGGAGCTGAGTTTTCAATAAATGAAGATACCTGTTGCTTCCCTGACGATGCCACCTGTAAAGGGCCAGGCATTTTGTTCCCTGCTAGCCCCATTCTCTCCTGCCAGCTGCTCCCAGACTTTTCCCCTCTGCTGTCGCCCACCCAGGTCCAGCTCAAACAGAGTTACTGTGTTGCCTTACAAAGGACGAGGCCCTGGAGCCGGACATGCAGGCTCTAATGCTGGGGTGAGTGTACAAGCTCCACGCTGGCCCCACCCGCACCTCCTCCCTCTAGCCAAACCTGCTCTTGGCATTCTGGACTTGGAGCCGGCTGGGTACCAGGCCCCGTGCCTGAAATACAGGCAGTGGCACAGCCATTGCCCCCTCTCGCTGTCCTGAGCCTGGCTTGTGCCTTCCCACCTGTGGGCCCCTGTTAGTTGCCATCCCATGCACCTTCCCAAGCCCAGGGTTTCAGTCTTCTGTGCCAGGTGCCCCCGGGAATGCGAAGAGGCTGGCACTCCTGCTCTTGAGTTCTTGGCGTAGTTGGAACATGGCGTAGTGGTTCAGAGCACTGGCTCTGGAGTCAGACAGACATGGTTGCAGGTCTCAACCTTGCCTTTTATTTAAACGTGTGAGTTTTAAACAGGTTATTGCATCTCTCTGAGCCTGTTTCCATGTATGAACTCTGTAGAGTTTTTCTAGATAATAACTGTGATAACGCATATCATGGCCTCGGCACAGTGTTTGGCACCTAGTGAGTGCTCAAATGTTGTTATTAAATTGGTGTTAAATTTAGGTATCAAAATTGGGGAGTCAAGATACAGACATGTAGAAATAATGAGTAGGTGAGATCTCATTGGACACTAACATGAAATATGAAATGCTAAGTATAACATGAGAAGGGGACAGTCGCAAAAATACTACCAGCCGCCAGTTGTTGAGCACTTTCTCTGCGCTTTAGATTTATTACTTCATTAGTCTTCATGCAATCCTGTGAGGTAAGTGCTGTGGCCGCCTTAGAGATGGAAAAACTGAAGCTCAGAGAGGTTGAGGGAGGTGGCCAAAGGTCACACAGCCAGCAAGTGCAAAAGCCTGGGATCAAACCCAAGTCTGTGCACCCAAGAAGCCACACCGTTTCCATGTGACATCCTGCTTTTCCAAACAAGCTGAGGACAGTAGGTGCAGCTGGAGTGGACCTCACCGTGGGCTGGGTTCCGCAGGGAGGTTTCGCCTTCTCTAGGAAGCCTCCTGTGTGTCATCTCACCCATCATCATCCTCCTCTTCCCTGGGTCGTCCTCCGCTTTCAAACTCAGGAGGCACTGTCAACTCCTGGTTATTTTCCAGGGGACCTTTGTACCTCTCACTGCCAAATCCTTCGTGTCAGGTCCCGGGGGTCTTGGGCTGTGGCCTTCCCAGCACTGAGTATGGGCTCTGCAGCAGTGGCTGCTAGATGGCCACCAGCATCGGGGGGCTCTGACTACTTCCTCTGTTGGCTGGAGATCTTGGCTGTCCCCAGGGCCTTGCCCTGCCTTGGGGTAGGAGCAGTAGATATTCAGGCTCAGGTGGGAGGCTGAGCTTTCCTCACTGGGGCCTGTGCCTTGCAGACAGATCTTGGAGCTGCCCTGGAAGGAAGAGACTTTCTTGGTGTTGCAGTCACTCCTGGAGCGGCAGGTGAGCAGGCTGCCTTGGGGAAGAGTGGACAAAGAAGTGCTGTAGTGCTGTGGCTGGGTGTGCAGCTCCTGGGTGTCTGACCCCTTCAGTGATGGAGGGGCAAGCAGGATGACTGCCCTCCGGCAGGGTGCCCGTGACAGTGGGAGGGTCCAGGGGCTTGAAAGGCCAGTAGCAGAGAGCTGACTGCATGGTGAATCCCAGCTCTACCTCTTAGTAGCTGTGTGGCCTTGGGGAGGGATTTTTTGATGTGTGTGTGTGTAAATTTAATTTATTTTTAAATTTAATTAATTTATTTTTTGGCCGCACTGCATGGCATGCGGGATCCTAGTTCCCCGACCAGGGATTGAACCCGTGCCCCCTGAAGTGGAAGCGTGGAGTCCTAACCAGTGGACTGCCAGGGACAGTGCCTAATTTATTTTTGAATAGGTAATAGATTCATATGTTCACAATTTTGAACGCTTAAAAGGATATAGTGAAAAAATTTTCCCCAGCCACCGAGATTCCCCTCCGCAGGGCTAATCAGTGTTACTAGTTGCAGGGGAACCCTTCCAGAGATGCTGTCTATATACAAGGACACATGGTGAAATTTACTTTTCCCCTGCCTTTTACATAGATGGTAACACACCAAGCTCAGTGCTCTGCACTTTGCTTTTTTCATCTAACAGTACATTTCGGCAGTTTTTCCATATATCAGTACCTAAAATTCTGCCTCATTTGTTTATAACGTAGGTAGTTGACTTAACCTCTTTATGCCTCAGTTTCCTCATCTGCAAAAGGGGAGTGATGATAGCACCTACCACATAAAACTGGGGTGAGGTTTAAATGGTATAATTGGTGTAACATGCTCAGAGTGGTACCTAACGCATAATAAGTGTTTATTAAATTGTGACTATGAAGATCTGTTGTTATTATACTGCCAGTGCCCCCTTGGGACCTCACTCCTTTATATCTTCAACCACTAAGCCAGGCGAGGGATCCTTGTCCCCCATCTCCTAATCTGAGCCTGTGCAACAGTGGCCACCATTTTTTGAGACCTGTGTGCTAGGCTTTATGTGCATAATCTCATTTAATCCTTTTCACAGTCTTCAGAGTTTGACATCATGAGCCCCATTTTATAGATGTGGAAACTGAGTCTCAGTTAAGTGACCTGCACAGGGTCACCTGGTTAGGAAGTGATGGAGTTGGGAGTTGAATCCAGGGTCCTTTCTTGTGCTACTGTCTGATCTCCTAATGTGTGCAGGTGGAGATGCCCTCTGAGAAGTTCAGTGTGTTGATGGAGAAACTCTGTAAAGAGGGGCCAGCAGCCACCACGTCCATGGCCTATGCCAAGCTCATGCTGACAGTGGTAACCAAGTATCGGGCCAATGTGAGTATTGGTAGGGCCATGAGGGCTGCTCCTGCTGCTCTGAGCCTGCCACGAGGGTATATGTTTGTCAGGGAGAAAACCCTGAGTGTTAGCCTTGGAAACCACAAGTTCAAGCCCAAGACAGGGGAGTGAGACTGCTTAGGAGTTCATTCATCCAGCCAACACTGCTGTGGGCCAGATGCTATCTGGGGCATTAAGGAATCAACAGTGACCATATCACAGTTTCTGTCCTGGACTTGACCCTCTCCCCCAGTTAGTGAGAGGGGAGAGAGATGATAACTGGCTCATTGTAATATCTGGTAGGAGCCAGGTGAAAGGTATGCACAGGGCATTTGATGACAGAGGAAAAGGGGGCAACTAAACCTTGTTTGTGATTGGGAGTTGGGACAGGCTTCCTGACTCTTAAAGGGTGAGTGGTAGTCAAGGGCGGAGATGAAGGAAAGGGCATTCCAGGCAAAAGAAACGGTGTAAGCACTCAATGTCCCAGGGGATCTGCAGGTACATTGTTGTAGCTGAGGCCTAAAATCCCAAGAGTAGATGGCTGTAGGGGATGAAGTTAGAGAGCTAAAATACTGAGAGCTGATACTTGTAGCCCCTCATATGTTCCAGGCATCGTTCTAAGCCCTTTGCATATGTTAACTCACTAGTTTATTCCAGGTGTTAGTCCTATGAGAAGATACTATTATTAGCTCCATTTTATAGGTGAGGAGATTGAGACACAGGTTAAAGTAATTTGCCCGAGGTCACATTGCCAAGTCATGGTAGCATCTAATGGAGGGCCCTGTAGGTTATGGTGAGGAGCTTGGACTTTATCTTGAAGACCAGGTCTTCTCTTGGCTCTTAACCCTTTTCTTGGGATCACAGGCCTATGTGATGATTTGGTGAAAGGCATACATCCTCCCAGAAAAATGGAAATATGAATACACATCTTATGCACAATTTCAGGAAGCTCCTGGATCCTCTGAAGACCCTCTGTAGATCCTGGAAGGACCTGCAATATGAGGCATCAGAGGTTATCTCAGGGCCTTCAGCTGGAGTGACCTGATTAGATTTGTATTCTGTAGAGAAACCTCTGGCCTTGGCAAGGAGTGGGGATTGGAGAGTGAAGGTACAGGGCAGAGATGGGTCAGAGGTTGCAGCCACAGGTCAGGGAAGAAAGAGTGGCCCAGAAGGAATGTGGCAGCCACAGTGGAGTGTCTCTGAACCTCAGTTTCCTCATCTATAAAATGGGAGGATTGTGAGGATTAAATGAAGTCATGCATATAAAGTGCTGCCCCATAGTAAGCACCTAATAATTGTCAACCATTCTTAATATGGCTGACATAGTACGTTGTGCAGTTAGTATTTGACCCCAGGTCTACCTGAATCCAAACACCTTGCTTAACCATGGTGAGATAATGAGGATAGATTGCTCAGGGAGTCATCTCCTCCTATTGTCCTTGTGTCCTGGATTTCTCTCTTCTAACTAAACAGAGCCCAGGGGCAGAGGGGAGATGGGAGGGATCAGCTGCTGGAGTCCAGACATGATTCTTCCTTCTCTCCAGATCAGTGAGCCCCAGAGGCTGGGCCTGGCTGCAGTTCTGGAGCTCAATACCACTTTCCTGAAGAAGTCCCTGCAGGCTGCCCTGAGACAGCTGGCCCCCTGACCATCCACCAAGGGACCACCCTCCCGGACCTCCCTCATCAGATTCCCGAAGGACACTTCTGCCCTGAGCACCTCATCCTGCCCCTTGCCTGGGGGTCAGGGCTGAGCCTGGCCATCCCAGGGGTCAACTGTCTCCCTGCTCTAGGCTGCAGAGAGGCCATCTGGGCCTCCCAGCCAGCAGGAAGGGTCTGGGGCTAAGGGGGCTGGGTGAGTTGTATTACCAAGAGCTGCTGAGCCTGGGCTGCCTTCTTGTCATTTCTACCTCAGGCTGTGGGGACAGACACTTTAAGATAGGCATCAGACTTCCTTGATGGTCCAGCGGTTAAGACTCTGCACTTCCATTGCAGGGGACGAGGGTTGGATCCCTGGTTGGGGGAGTTCCGCATGCCGTGAGATGTGGCCAAAATATAATAATAAATAAAATAGGAGTTAAGATAGGCCTCAGTAGGGTCAAAGCAGACCCAGAGTGGACGACAGTGATGCTCCAGGAGCCCCGGGAGATCTGTATGTTTAGCACAGATCTCTCGTGCTCAAGTGTATGTTATGATCCTCTGTGTTGTTTCTGACTTAAATAATAATTTATCAGTGGTATTTCATAAAAAGCAGGAAGTTCAGTAATGTTTTATTAGAAGCAGTGCCTGCCTTCCTACTAACTCTGGGTGTTTGCTGAAACCACATACCACGCCATCCCCACCCTGCTCAGTGACAGGGGCATCTTTTTCCAAGGGAAATGTTCGGTGAGGGGAAGGTGGTAGAGTTCTGTGGGCCAGATCATGTATGATACCACCCACCCCAGCCCTATCAGAGCTGTTGAGTACATGGGTGGGCTGTGCATCCTGCACTGCGGAGGGGGGCTTGAGGGTGAGAGTAACTCAGCCTGGAGTTGGGGAAGACTTTTGGGCAGATGATGGCTTTTGAGGAGGGATCTGAAGGGCTCCTGGGATTACTGTGAGCAGAGAACAGGATGAGGCCTATTGGACAGGAAAGACAGAAAGGGTGTGCAATACTGTGGGCTTGTGTGTTCTACAACTATATTCCCACAGCACTTAGCTAGGCGCCTTGTTCATAGTAAACACTTAACCTGGGGACTTCCTTGGTGGTCCAGTGGGAAAGACTCAGCGCTCCGAATGCAGAGGGCTTGGGTTCGATCCCTGGGCAGGGAACTAGATCTCACATGCATGCTGCAACTAAGAGTTCGCATGCCGCAAATAAGATCACACATGCTGCAACTAAACATGCCACAATGAAGATCCAACACAGCCAAAATAAATATTTAAAAAACAAACAAACAAAAAAACACAACCTGGAGATGTTACTGAGTCAACTATCAGGTGAAAGTTCATCACAGAACCTTACCCGCTCCTCCCCACCGCAGGCTCTGAGGCGCCGGGAAGAGAACTCGACATTTCCCTTCCCACAACTTCCTCAGAAGCCGCGAGCCCCCGTTAGAACAAGATGATGAGGGAGAGAGGTCAGGAGCAAAGCCTGCTTTTGAGAAGTGAAGCAGGTGCTAAGGTCAGGAGGAAGCGTGGAGGTTTAAGGGACAAACATGTCGGAATTGCACGCTCTCAGCGTCCGACACGGGGCGGCGCCCAGGAGTGTGACTACTGCAGCTCACCGCCCTGGGCCCAGCCTCTTCCCTAAGGGCCTGGGCAGCTGCTGGTGGCAACGGGCGCCCGGGACCGCCGCAGCTCTGTGGTCTCCGCGTAGGTCTAGCAGTGCAACACGCGGCTGCCGCGGCGCCCCACCCCCGGCACTGAGCGACCCGACTGCTCTCAAGGGGAAAGCCGCGGGAACAAGGCATCTCTCGCGATAACCAGGTCCTATTTGAGCGCGTGCGCGAACTGAGTTGTCCCTTTTCCGGTTATCGCGGCGGCAGGAGCTATGAGGTTAGTGGCGCTTCGAGTGATATCCGTACTCATCCGCGCCTCCGGGCGCTCCCGTGGGGAGGGAGACACTACGGGCGGAATCGGGGGTCCTTGCTTATGCTTCGTAGCGGGGCATTTTTGCCAGGCTTCGGCCTACGGGCCTGGCGTTGGAGTTCGCGTGCCAAGGCCGGCCGCCAGTAGGGCCCCTCTTCCCCGGGGTTTGCATCTGGTCCAGAGTGCCTCACTTGGCGTCCGGAATACCCGGGGAGTATTCCGTGGACCATCCCCGAGCCTGAGCCTTCTGACACTCCAACGGATTGGTCCACTGCTCGCTGGTCCTGATCGCTCGTCTTCTTTCCTTCTTGCAGCAGCAAAGTCTCCCGAGACACCCTCTATGAGGCAGTGCGGGAAGTCCTGCACGGGAACCAGCGCAAGCGCCGGAAGTAAGCGCGGACTTCCGCGGAGGGCAGCTTTGGGAAGCCGCGGATGGTCCGTTAACTTTGTTACGCTTTTTTAAGGTTTTTGGAGACGGTGGAGCTTCAGATAAGCCTGAAGAACTATGACCCTCAGAAGGACAAACGCTTCTCGGGCACCGTCAGGTTGGCACCGTTCTAATCCCACCCAGCCCTCAGTGTCCCCATGCCTGTCTCCTCCCTTCAGGCTCCTGTTGAGCCCGAGGCGGCCAGGCACGTGTGGCACTGAAGTGCTCGGGTAGTGCAGACCCCCTGCTCCGGGCAGGCGTGGCTGGACGGACCCCCACCCTGGGTCTTAAAACAAGAGGGGAGGCGTGGGGAGGCCTTGGCTGAGCCCGCCGGCTAGTTTGAGAAGCCAAACTAGCTGTTGGTGAATGCGGACGCTCTGGGTAAGGCTCAGTACTGCAGCGGTCCCAGACCCCTTCACCTGCCCTTGGGACCCAGGGCTGGGTGTGACCTATACTGTTCCCCAAAATGCAGGCTTAAGTCCACTCCCCGCCCCAAGTTTTCCGTGTGTGTTCTGGGGGACCAGCAGCATTGTGATGAGGCCAAGGCTGTGGATATCCCCCACATGGACATCGAGGCCCTGAAGAAACTCAACAAGAATAAGAAACTGGTCAAGAAGCTGGGTGAGTGTGCCTGGTGTGGTTCTTCCCCGGCCACCCACCCATCATGGTGTGGTTTTGTATGTGGGGTAGGGTGGAGGCAGTTCTCACTGGAGTGGTAGAACAGGAGTATTTCTGCCACTTGGATTTTAAAGTGATGGTGGGGTAGAGTCAGGACAGAAAGGATCTGCTGTGGTTGGTTAACTTGACTGGTATTTTTTAGCCACGTGAAAATTCTATTTTGCTTTGAGAATTGGATTTAATAGAGGAAGAAAGCCAGGCAGTGGTTCTTTTCTAAGCAAGCGAGAACTGTCACATTGATAGGTCAGGTGTTGGTACATTCTGAATTGAAATTTCTACTTAAAACTTCCATATTTCATTTTAACCTTTAGGCTATGTGATTTGAGCATTTTACAGATAAACAGGTAACCCAGTTGTGTAGCTAAAAAGGCAGGATTTGAAACCAGGCAGACTTAACTAGCGTGAGCATTTTCATTGCAAGATGGGTTGTGAGTCAGCCTGGACTTCTACTGGGTTTCATATGAATGTTGGGCCAGTAAAAGTCTAGAGGATGGAGATAATACTGGAATGGGGAGAGGATTAAAAAGACTCGGTAGCTGGGCTTCCCTGGTGGCGCAGTGGTTGAGAGTCCGCCTGCCGATGCAGGGGACACGGGTTCGTGCCCCAGTCCGGGAAGATCCCACATGCCGCGGAGCGGCTGGGCCCGTGAGCCATGGCCGCTGAGCCTGCGTGTCCGGAGCCTGTGCTCTGCAATGGGAGAGGCCACAACAGTGAGAGGCCCGCGTACCGCAAAAAAAAAAAAAAAAAAAAAGACTCGGTAGCTGGGGAAGGGGTAGATTGCTGGTTAGAGGCCACTTCTGCGGCTGTCTCATAGCCCCGGTTAGAGGTGTCTTCAGGGGCCAGGTCCTAACGGCTTCCTCTCTTTACCAGCCAAGAAGTATGATGCCTTTTTGGCTTCAGAGTCTCTGATCAAGCAGATCCCACGAATCCTGGGCCCAGGCCTGAATAAGGCCGGCAAGTTCCCTTCCTTGCTGACCCACAATGAGAACATGGTGGCCAAAGTTGATGAAGTGAAGTCCACAATCAAGTTCCAGATGAAGAAGGTGAGAAGGTCTAGCCAGTTGCATAGGTTGAACAGTGGTGAAGTTGACCCACGTTCTCCAAGTGGGAGCTCTGGTTTGCAATTCTGTGGATACTTAGGACTTGTGACAGTCACCTAACAGGATTGAAGCTTTTCAAATAACTCTGGTCTTGGTCTGGGGCCAGAGCACTGCTCATTAGGTCACTGGAGGTCATAGGGATGGGCCATCTGGCTTGTAGACGGGCCCACTCTACATTTTCTTGAATCTAGCCACCAACCTGATTTGACCTTCCTCTCCCCACAGGTGCTGTGTCTGGCAGTGGCTGTTGGCCACGTGAAAATGACAGATGATGAGCTTGTGTACAACATCCACTTAGCTGTCAACTTCCTGGTGTCATTGCTCAAGAAAAATTGGCAGAACGTTCGGGCTTTGTACATTAAGAGCACCATGGGCAAGCCCCAGCGCCTGTACTAAGGCACAGCTTAATAAACCATATTCCCACCATTACCACCGTCTCCTGTGGCTTTGGGACTGATGAGCCAGTGATGGGTAGTCATTTACTGCAGACAAGGCAGGGCATTCTTTCTGCCCTCAGAAACATGGAGTCTTATTAAGATCTCCTGGATACTAATAGGGCTGCTAATCAGGGCTGAAGTTTTTCAAATAACCCTGAGAAGAGCAGATCGGGGCCATTAGCCCAGCCTGTACTGCTGCTGCCTGTTACTAGTGGAAAGTGGGGGGTTAGAACCTTCACATGGAGGACACTGACTTGGCCTTTCCTTGGCAGCATGCCTAACCTATGGCCGGTATGCCAGCAGTTCTTAACATGGGCTTTTTGTTTGGAGGGCTTTTTGATCCCTTGAAATCATTTGGGGTCTTGGTCTGCAGGAATCCCCAAGTAGTTACAAATGGAGATTGGGGTTTGGTGAGCCTGGGATTGGCTTCCTAGATGCTTCTGATTAGAGTGGTCCACATACCCTGAGAAACTGGTCTAGTATTTGCTTTCTTGACGCACAAATTGAGTACCCTTATGTTTGGGGGTAGTGATTTACTAGGTAAGATATTTAGGAAGAAAAATGAGAAGACCTGATAATACTCTGATCTAGGGACCCTGTTGTCTAGGGGAGTTTGGTAAATGGGTGGAATCTGCCTGTGGAAACTTCTAGGCCCCCTCCCTGGCCTGAGGAACTTCCTGTTGCCGTTCTTGCCTCCAGCACCCAGCACTGGAAAGGTGGCTCTGGTGTGGTGGGAAATACCTGTGATTTAACCGTTGACTTTATTTTTTACAATATTTTATTTGGCTGCGCCGGGTCTTAGTTGCTGTACGGTGGATCTTTAGTTGTGGCGTGAACTCTTAGTTGTGGTATGAGGGATCTAGTTGCCTGACCAGGGATCCAAGCCGGGCCCCCTGCATTGGGAGTGTGCAGAGTCTTAGTCACTGGACCACCAGGGAAGTCCCTAACCTTTGACTTTAATCTGCCTCATTTAACTTTGGTAAATAAAGGAACTAGACCTGAAAGGCTAATCAAAGCATAAATAAAAAATGCTGCACCTTCTCAAAACAAGCTTTATCTGTATTTGAACAGTGAAGAGCACAAGGTATTCACCAAAAGATTTGTCATTTTAGCTTTCAAGTTATAACTGCAGGTAAAGTAGCTAATCTTGTGATGAGCAGAGAATTTTGGTTCTCAAGGTGGTGATAGGCCTAACTTGCTCCTTAACCACAGTTAGGAGTGATGAAATACCTAGGCTTGTTGAACAATGTTCCCAATGGGTAAGGAGGGGGAAAAGCTGGCTGTGAAACTAGTTAGGATCCAATTTTACTGAAAGGAAAAAACTTTATGCCTAGTTAAAGTGTTGGAAGCTTACATACTAATGTTGACCACATTCAAAGCTGGGAGTTTATGTGATTTAGGGGATTTTCTGAAGTTCAATGATTTTTGTAATCAGAGAAAGGCAACAGCTCAAATAAGGCAGGAAAACTTGTGATTTGATGACTAGAGGAATATAATATAAAAAGTAATTGACAAATATGGGTACATTTTTTTTTTTTTTTTTTTTTTTTTTTTGCAGTACACAGGCCTCTCACTGTTGTGGCCTCTCCCATTGCGGAGTGCAGGCTCCGGACACACAGGCTTAGCTGCCATGGCTCACGGGCCCAGCCGCTCCGTGGCATGTGGGATCTTCCCAGACCGGGGCACGAACCCGTGTCCCCTGCATCGGCAGGCGGACTCTCAACCACTGCGCCACCAGGGAAGCCCAAGTATGAGTACATTTTATACCCTGTCTTTTACAAAGCTGAGTACAGCAAGAGAAAATAAAAGACGTGAGGACCATTAGGTGAAGGGAAACAAGCAGGTCTCGCTTGTTAAGGTGGGCCCCAGTGCACCTTTGGTGGCCAACCCTGAGAGCCATAATGATCACAGGGCCTGTGAGAGAAAAGCAAACCACTTCTAGAAGCCAGGAAGACAATTGTTTGCACCAATAGCTGTGCTATCAATGAGCAGCGTCACAGTGGAGCAAGGGTTTCAGGGGAGGTTCCCATGACACTGTGCATACAATTTCTTGGGTGGAAGAAGACCAGCCGGGTGGTTGTCTGTGGGCTGAGGCCCCCCCCCTGTGCCCGAGTGAATCCCAGCTCTGCCACTCAGGAGCCGTGGGAGGCTGCTGAGCCGGCCTCTTCCAGAAAACTCATCTGAAAGTGCAACTGATGATGGTACCTACTAAAAGCATGGCGGGTTTTGCACAGTGCCAGGCACTTAGTGTTCGGTTAAACAGCAGTTGTAAAATGGCAGTTAGGTATAGCTGCAGACACGTGTGCACCAGAGCGGGCACACCAGTCCCTGCTTGTCTGCCTTGTTTGGGTTTAGGACAGATTGAATGGAGGCCATCCCAAGGACATCTATCTCATTAATGGTGATGAGTGGGGAGAACAAGGTGCCTTCAGAATCAGTCACACCCTCTTGTTTGAAAAGAGCCAAGGATTGAAATCCTTAAAAATAGTTTTGGAAACTATAGGAATGTTTTAGAAATACTTGGGAACTTGAGTCCTACTGGATTATTGATTTGCATCACCTGAATTTAAAAATTAAACCCACTCCACTTTATAAATCTATGCCTTATGTGTTGGGATAGGAGTACTTAAAAACTAAGTCTATATTAAACCAATATGACTCACCACCTTCTGCTGGCCTGCCCAGAAGCTGTTTAGAGCTGTGGTGCCTGCGCTCCAGAGGCCCGTGGCACCATGATAGAGACGAAAGGAAAAAGCAGGAGGCAGAATGGGAAAGCAAAGCAAACAACGGAGAACACGTGTGGTGGCAGACTGATTCGATTCTAAATGAGGGTTGAGCTATCTTAAACCCCAGCCTCTAGGATGGTTTTAGGCTTTAGACTAAAGCTTAGTGTGCATCTGAGTTAGAATTCAGGGTTCAGATATCTGGGGAGCCCCAGTTCTCCAGCATTTGTACTAGAAGGAAATAAAGAGCCCCCATGAAACCCCAGGACTGCTCAGGCTTTGACCGTGGAATTGGCAAAATGATGGCCCACCTCCATCTTCCCTAGGGGCATCAGAAACAAGAGGGGCAGGAAAGAGAACTACCGGCCTCTTCTTTGGGCCCCTGTTTTCTTGGCCTTTTCTTGCAGCTTTCCACAGAACCCTGGTCAGGGAGAGCCACTTCCAGGAGAGAGCCCTGGGCTTTGGGCTCACAAGACCCACCTTCTTATCCTGGTTCCTTCCCTATTTTGAGACCTCAAAACTATGTAGTTATCACCCGCCCCTGTGCCCCTGTATCTGCTACATTCGTATATGAGGGTGGGGGGTGGCCAATGAGGAGGCCAGCCATATTTCACCTACAGTATTCTAATAGAAATCACCTGCCGGCTGTTTACTCCAGGAGCATGAGGGCAACCCACGTGATGATGATTCAAGCACCCAACACATACAATCACCTATTAGTAGAGACTGGATTTTGCATCCAGCCCTAGGCATAGCACATGGTGGGTCTTTCATAAACCATTTCCATCTCCAGGAACCCCTCCCACTTGGTTGGGGCTCCAGGCACACTCCCCATCCTGCAAGCAACAGTCTTGGGTCCCTCCAGTGCAGTGGACCAAGACAAAAGGCTGCCTGATTATTTAATAGTATACCAAGTGCCTGGGCTTAAAGTCAGAAGACCAGGTTCAAATCCTGGTCTTACCACTGACAGCTGAGTGAGAAGAGCATTTAACCTCTTCTGTTTCCCCATCTGCAAAATTGGAGGTTGGACCAGAATGATCTAGAAGATGAGATTCTAGAGTACGGTTGCCAGATTCAGCAAATGAAAATACAGGATGCCCAGTTAAATTTGAATTTCTGATAAACCACCCATGTCCACTGAGGACACTGAGGTTTTCCCAGGCAGACAGGGGCAGGTTGGAGTCCAGCTTCCCCCGCCCCCCCGCCCCGCCCCCACCCCGGCTAGCAGCCATCCACTTCAGGAGCACTCACCTCCTTGAGGCTCTTTCCTCATGTGTGGAGTGAGGATGGGGCGGTGAGAACCAGTAGTAGCCACTGTGGACTGTGGGGATTTAACAGGGGGCCCATCTCAGTATTGAAGTCACCTGGGGCAAGTCACTTCATTTAAAGAGACAAGGCAACATAAGGCTCACTTCAGTGCTCAACTCACGACAGGAGGGGTGGGAAAAAGGTTGGAGTTGGCCAAACTTTCACAAGACCCCTAAATCCTATTTTCTTTTTCTTTTTTTTGGCCGTGCTCTTCGGCTTACAGGATCTTAATTCCCCGACCAGGGATCCAACCCGGGCCCTCGGCAGTGAAAGCGTGCAGTTCTAACCACTGGACCACCAGGGATTTCCAAATCCTATCTATTTTGAGTGTGGCAGCGCTTGGGGCCTGCCAGCAGAGACGGAGTGGAGTGGGGTGACACACCAGGACCTGAGCCACGAGGAGTGCCCACCCGAAGCTGCCCAAACCCAGAGGTATGGCACACAACTGGTCACACGACTAACCCACAAACAAATAACTTTAATTTTTTTTTTTAAGCAGGAGCTGGGCCTTGAGGGCCCCTGCGCCAGCCTTGCGCCACATTTATGATATAACCCATCACAGCTGGATTTAAAAAATACACAACAAATATATAATATACATTATAAAACCTAGGTTGGGTTTGGAGGTGGCCTGAGCGATATGCAAACTGTGAGGACCTTCAGGAAGCTCAGGGGTGGCCGGGCCGGGGGAGGAAGGGGCACAGTACTTCATACGAAACTCATAAATACCCACGGGCAGCGGGAGGACGGGGCTGGGGGCCGAGGAGCCTGGGTATTGAGAAGGGGCTGCCGGGGAAGGGTTAACCTTCAATCCCAGAACGGGGTGTGGGGAGCTGCTGCTCCAGGCCGGAGAGACTGAAGTGGGGAAAACAGAAGGGACAGGTGCCCCCCGAGGGTTCACCACCAGACGCAAGTCTTAGGCAAGAGAAAATGCCAAACTTTTCCGCTACCCCTTGTCCCTGGGCCAGTGGCCTGCCCAGGGGCTGGGGCTTCATCCTCCCACCTGACCCTCTAGCCTGCTTCAGGCCTGGGCCTGCCCCTGGAAGCCTTCGCCCATCGGGAGGCTGCTGGGTGGCTCAGGACTGGACCTGGGTCAGGCAGCTCTGAGGGCCGCACAGGAGTCCCCCGTGCTCTGGAAGGAGGTGGTCTGTTCAGGCCCCCAATCCAGCCGGCTGGCCCCTCAGTGCAGACCCTCCCTCCTGCCCCCGTGGCCAGCCCCCACTCCAGGGAGGTAGCATAAACCTGGGCTCTAGGGACAGGCAGCGCCGGGGGAGGACTCCAACTCCACCCACCCCTCCCACAGGTCCCTCCACTGAGATAGCGAGCCCCACGCTTGCCGTGCAGGGTCTGAGGATGGCACAAGGCACTTGGGGGCCTGCACGAGGTCTGGCACACAGCAGGCGCACAGAAAGTGTGGGCTCCTCTTTCTTCTTCTCAACTTGACCCCAACTCAACACTCCCCTTCTGGGGCCTCTGCACTCCGGTTCCCTTGGTCTCCATTCTGCCCTCACCCGCCCATCACAGTCCCGTGAGGGGCCAGCGGCCATGGGTGCCTGGGCTCAAAGGTGTCCTCCCAGTCTTTCGAGGCTGGGCAGAGCTGGGTATGGTGGTCAGCGTAACCGCCAGGCTGCCCCACCGCTGAGCTCTCCTCTCTTCTCCCTCAGTTAAAGCGCAGAACAGTGGCAGGGAGTGTGTGTGCAGGGTAGATGGGGAGGCCTCCTGGGTCCTGGGCCTGAGGCCTGGCAGGTGGATGAGTCCTCAATCCTGGACCCCTAGGGGTGCCAGGCAGGTGTGTGGAGAAGATGCTTGTCCTGGATTGTGATGGTGGGGGCGGAGGGCACCCTAGTCTTTGACGAGTTTGTAGACGTGGTGCTGGGCCCCGTGCTCACTGGTGGAGACTTCAAAGACGAAAGCAATGACGAGCAAGGTCTCCTGGGAGTCCCGGCTCGTGACCACCTGGGGGCCGGGTAGGAAGATGCGGGAGGTCAGGTGGCACAGGGCCATGGGGCGTGCGGGCTGACCAGAGCCTTCTCCTTTCTGGGGCTTGGTCTCCTCCTCTGAGGAATGGGTCTGGCCACCCCTGCTTCGAGGCCCCTGTGCCTGGGGTGCTCCCATGACCCCCCCGCCGCCCTCTCCCCCCGCCGCCTCCACACCTGCAGGATGGTGAAGTTCTCCAGGACGCTGTTCATCATGTACTTTTCGGGCAGGTGCTTGAGCTTGTGGATGAAGTTGATCATGTACTCGCACATGGGCGAGCGGTGGATGCGGTACACGAAGCGCCCGTTCTCCAGCCTGGCGTACTCGGTCTGCGTGAGCCGGGGTCAGGCGTCGCTCGGCTGGCCTGCCCCCAGCCCCCGCCCCCCGCCCCCTGGGCCCCCACTCACCTCCACCTTCTCCACCACCTGCTTGCCAAAGGAGCACACCTTGGTGGAGACGCTGATGGTCATGCTGTCGGCCGAGCTGTACTGGGAGCTGACCCCGTAGAAGGCACCCGGGCCCTCCTGGATGGTGCTGTTGAGGTCGGCCTGGAGGAGGGGGCGGGGCGGCCTAAGGTGCTGTCCCAGGCCCAGGGAGGCGTCCCGCCCTGGGGCTGGGGGCATACATAGCCCACACAGTGCCCACAGGGCCGGGGAGAGGGGGTCGGTAGGGTAGGCCTGGGTGCATCGCACATCTGGGGGGACCCTTGGGAGCAGAGAGGGACCAGGGCAGCTCACCCAGAACTTGACGAGGAAGAAGGCGTTAGGGGGCCCCTTCTCATAGAGCTCCTTCAGGCCACCCTTCTTCTCGGGAAACTTGTCGTAGATCTGACGCACATCCACTGCCTCCAGGGGCGGGTCTGAGAAGGCGGGATTCGTCTGGCCGATGTGCACAAACAGGTGTTTGCTGTACTGTGGGGAGGGCCCAGTACAGGGTCAGGAGAGCTCGAGAGAGTGCAGGCCCAGGGGGAGCGGGGGGCTGCAAGGGAACAGACCTGCCCTATGGCCTCCCAACCCCGTGACCCTGAGCTGTGGCCCTGGACCGCACAGACCCTGCCCCACCCCCTACGTTACCGTGTCAGGGTCGCGCTGCACCTCCATGAAGGCGGAATATTCGAGGAGCCGCAGCCGGGAGGAGGCGATGGTGCGGTCCTGCCACACAGGCACAGAGGCAGCAGCTGAGGGGAGCGGGGCCAGGGGCTCATAACCTGGGAGGACGAGACGGACCCTCGTCTGCACGGGCGCGTGTGCGGCTACACACAGAGCCGCTCCCCACCCCCGCACAGAGCCTGTGTGCGAGCTGGAGAATGGTGCCCCTTTTGGACGGGAACACAGGCTGGATTTTGACTCCCCTGCCAGGTGTCCTTGTGCAGTGCACAGCCTGCAGCACCGTGTGTGGTGGCCCTAGTAATGTACATCAGTGGATTTTCCCTCATGTCACCATTAATGTGTGTCCAAACAGAAAATATAGACAAGTGAAAAACGTAAAAATAAAAATTACCCAGAATCCTAACTCCTAACGAAAGTAAAACTCTGAAGATTTCAGTGTATTTCCCTTGAAGGAATTATATATACATACACATATCAATGTGACACCTTTGGTGGTGTGTACTTGTAGCAGAGTTGTGGAAGCAACATTGTAAAAGGTAAGGGGGCTATTCCTGGCCTGTCCCAATCCCCTACAGATGCCAGCCACTCCTCCCTCCCAGCCCACGCGCATGTACAGCGCGCGCACACACACATACAAGTCTGGCCCCAGCTCTTCTGAGCAGAGGTGCAGCTGCTGAGGGAGGGAGAGGTGGTGGCTGCCTTGTGCAGGGAACTTACTGCTGAGCGTCGGCGGCAGGGGTGGCTGGACGGGGTAGGCTGGCTGTGCAAAGGGCTTGATGCTGCAGACAGGAGCATGGGCTGGTTAGAGGGTCACCCCTTCCCCACTTTCCGCCTGGCCCAGTCACGTGGGTCTCATCTGGGATCCCACATAGGAAGCCACCAGGCCTTCCTGTGGAGGCCCAGAAATACATGCTGACCAGCTAACTCGTAAGCTTTTTGTTTTCTTCACGTCTTAACTTTATGAAGTCTGCCTGCATCTCACAACTGATGTGCACATTTAATGCAGCATTTCAAACCCACCCTGCAGAGCTGTTCATTAAACTGAGGGCATGTCTTAGGAAGAAAGTCATCTTAGAGTTGAAGGAGCTGAGAATACTTGACTACCTGACTTGTTGAATGAAAGACTGACTCAGAGATTAACTGAGTGAAAAATAATTGTAAGATGGATGACAAGTGGTTGATGAATGAACAAACACATGAATGAACAGACAGATGCATTAGCTCTCTTAACTGGCACTCTCCAACCCTCTATTTTTGAACGAAGACTTTGCTCAGCTGCTGCTGGAACCCAGATGGGAGGGGAAGTCCAGAGTGGCTGCCAGGGGAAAGAAGAGGGTGTGGGAAGGAAATGCCACCATACTCACTCCTGAGAGGGTCCAGGCTGCTGTCCCAGGAGAGGGGGGCTGCTCCAGAACTGCAGAGATGGGAAGAAGCCCAGGGTCCCTCAGTATCCAGGACCCCAACCCCGGCCCACCCTAAAGGCACTCCTTCACCCCAGTCCCACTTCCCAGGACCCCTGTACCCGAGAGGAAGTGGAGAAGACGGCCTGGGGCAGAGGGGAGGGTGGGCTGAACTTGTTCTGTAGGACGCTGGCTGAGACAATCTGGGCAGAGGACATGGACGCCATGCTCTGGAGGGCTTTGTCCTTGGAGACCTGGTCCTGAGGAGGGGAGAAGCCTTGTGAGGCCCAGGCCAGGCCAGAGACAAGACAGGGGCTTGCCTCAGGGGCCTCCCCCCAGGCCCTGTCTCCTAAGTGTACATCACCCCTCTGATCACAATCCACAATAAGAAATTATTTTACTCCATAACCCAGTATAAGCCAAAACAGTTCTCCTTATTTTGCTTATTTTGTGTGTCACGCACTCTCATATTTTCTGTTTCATCAGTGGTTCTCAAAGTATGGTCCATGGACCAGCAGCACCAGCATCACCTGGAAGCTTGTTAGAAATCAAATCCTCAGGCCCTAGCCCAGACCTACTGAATCTGAAACTCTGAGGGTGAGGCCGAGAAATCCGACTTCATAAGCCCTCCAGGTGATTCTGATGCATGCGAAAGTTTGAGAACCACTATAATCCATTTTTTCAAAGATTTATTATTTATTTATTTTTGTTTATTTTCGGCCACATCAGGTCTTTAGTTGTGGCACACAGGCTTCCCTCTAGTTGTGGCGCGCGGGTTTTCTCTTCTTTAGTTGTGGTGCATGGGCTCCAGAGCGTGTGCGCTCTGTAGTCGTGATGTGCGGGCTCCAGAGCGCGCGGGCTCTGTAATTTGTGGCACACGGGCTCTCTAGTTGAGGCGTGCGAGCTCAGTAGTTGTTGCGCGTGGGCTTAGTTGCCCCGCAGCATGTGGGATCTTAGTTCCCTGACCATGGATCGAACCCACGTCCCCTGCACTGTAAGGCAGATTCTTTACCACTGGACCACCAGGGAAGTCCCTATAATGCATTTTTTAAAAAATGCTGTTTGCAAGCCTATTACATTGATTTCACAATCCATAATTTGAAAATCCTATATTAGGTGCTCTCCCCTCCATTGCCCCCCACCCCCCGGGGAGGGGCAGTGCTACTTACCAGGTTCATGGCCTGTGGAAGAGAAGGAGAATGGATTAGAAGAGACACAGAGGAGGGCCAGATGGGATGGAGGGACATGTCATTTCATCATCCTCCTCTCAATGCCCACCTGGCTCTCAGTTCCTGAGAAGCGCAGGGAAGCTCAGAGGTAGCTGTGGACCCTCCCCCAGCCCCACTGCCACCTAGAGGGAGTGCGTGCCAGCTGGGGGTTCCCTGGAAAGGGTAGGATGAGGGCAGAGGGGCTGGAGATCCAGATGGTGGACCAAGCTGGGGCCCCTTGGGTCTGTCCACGTGTACTGCACTTTAGGCGTGGGGACTGGGGCGGGAGGCCCAGTCTGCTGGGCATTTGTGGGCAGGGAGAAGAAGATGCAGCCTACAGGGGCCTTGACCTGGGCCAGGGCCATGAACCCAAGGCTCTGAGATCCTCAGCCACAGAGAAGCCAGGATTGAGCGTCCAACAAGGAATGGCCATGCCCGCCAGTCCCCACCAGTGTCTCCTCCCTGCCCACCTGGAGTCCCCATGCAATTAGCAAGCAGCAGTTAGGAGGCAGGAGAAAAGGAAAATGGAGAAGAAGAGAGGTGGGCCTTAGTGGCCCCCAGGTGGTCTTCCTCTCCCTCGCTGTAGGGCTGGCTGTCCCCTTGGGTTCCTGCTTACTCTCCAGGGGCTCTGACCCTGTGTAGCCTGAAGTGGCAAATGGGCTTCTTCTGCTGCTTGTCTTTCTGAGACCCCCCTGCTGCCCCCCATAGCTCCTCAGCCCCTTCCCTGTCCCGGGCTGGGGTCAGAGAGCAGCATCAGGCCTGGGCAGGGCCAGGCCAAGTGGCAGGGGACCCCATACCTTCAGCTTGGACTGAATCTCCCGAGATTTCCGCCTGGCTAGAACCTGCAAGTGGCTAGAGACCTGTAGAGAGAGAGAGAGAGAGAAAGAGAAAAAGAACAGAAAGAACAGAAGAGGCAAGAACAGAGTTTCAGCCAGAAAAGAGGCACAGTGCGGCCAGAGAGCCAGCCAAGGCAGAGGCCTGAGCCGTGCAGAGAAAGTGGTAGAGGCGCCGTGAGTGAGAGGCCGAGGAAGGGCTGGAGGCCCCAGTCAGGCGCCCAACGTACCTTGATGCCAACCTGGTACTCCCGCACCTTCTTCCGAGCTAGAACCTGTATGTGGCTGGACACCTAGGGGCCGCCCCGCGCCCAGCCAGAGAGGAAAACACAGACAGTGAGGAGGCATAGCACAGGGTAGCCACGGGCAAGGAGCATCCCAGCCCTCATCTCTGGGACCAAATGTAAGAGGGGCAACCGTGGGGCCCCTGTGGGCAGACACACCTTGGCCCTGCCAATTCTGCCCTCTTTTGGCCCTGTCTTGATCAAGGGCCTACCGTGGCTTTCAGGAGCACCATGTACAGTTGTACAGGTTGTTCACTGCATAAGCGCACCTGGCCCAGTGAGGGCTAAAATCCAGCCCAAGCTCTGCTGGCCAAGCTATGTGCCCTGGTGCACGACTGCATCTAAAGTGGAGGAAGAGAGACCCAGGAATCCAAAATGGCATCAGTCATACCACTGAAGGAAGAGAAGCTCCTGGATGTCAAAATAGGGGAGCTGCCAAGCTGGATACTGACGCAGGATTTCACCCCTAAAGGCATTGCTGGAGCATTTCAAAGAGGTTACTACCAGTATTACAATAAGTATGTCAGTGTGAAGAAAGGGAGCTTCGCTGGGCTTTCTACGGTGCTGGCAGCTTACATGCTTTTCAACTACTGCTGTTCTTACAAGGAGTTCGAACACGAGTGGCCACGCAAGTACCACTGAAGAGGGCCCGGTGTGAAGGGCACACTCTGCATTCCTGACCTTTGCCCAGCAGCCCTGAATCCTTTCATATCCTAATTGAGAATTAACACCCAATAAAAGATGACTGGTAAACAACAGAGGAAGAGCATCTTTGTATTCTTCCAAAAAGGGGTGCCTTTTTCTCACTGGTGTCCTCAGAGGAGACACTTTTTTTTCTAATTGGCATCACAGAGGCTAGCCATGGCCATAATGCTCCTGCTGGCCACCAGATTATACATCAAGCCCAAAATCCTTCACAAAAGGTCTCCCCTGTACCACTGCCTAAATCCTCCTGAGAACCCCACCAGCTTGCCGGCCTATGAAACCTGGCCTGGTCTGACTCCTGCAGCTTCCTCCCCCAGTACACATTCCTTCTCCTCGGACTAATACATGGCAGTGTACACTATCTCTATGCACACAGTATGTGCTTTTAACTGCATTTCTTCTCCAGCCCCTCCTCCCTGAAGCCTCCCTGTCCTGGCAGACCTGAGCTAGTCACGGTCTGGATGTGTGCGCCCTGGGCTTGCACAACAGACCTTGGCATTGTCAAGGATCTGGCCCTCAGCCTCAGAGAACCTAAGTGTCACTGTTTTCCCCATGAAACAAGCGTGAGGGAACAGGTGGATCCTCTAAGCTGCTTCACACTTTCATTATCAGCAATTGCTGTTGGCTTTCTTTGCAAGTTGTTTTTACCTCCATAAGGAAACAGTTTCTTTTCTTTTTAATCATGGACTAAAAGTTACTATGTACGCAATGCTAGGCAGCCCCCTGCTGCTTGGTTAGAACCTAGGCGGGTGCTTCTCATGCCATCTCATGGTGCCTAGGATTCAGACCTATGTCTGGCAAGATTCCCGATCACTTCACGTCATGACAATAACTGACGTTTACCGAGCACAGCTACTATTGTTCCCAGCACTTTACATGTACCAACTCCTCTGACCTTTACAGCAATGCTAAGAAGTCGGTACTAATATTATTCCCAGTTTACAGATGATGAAACCAAAGCACAGAGAGGTTAAGCAACTTATCCAAGGTCACACAGATGAACCCAGGTGGCCTGACTCCACAGCCCACTTGGCCACACCAATATACCCTTAGCCCAGAGAACTATCTCCAAATGGTCAACTCTGTGACAGCTGAAAGTCACATGGGACTTAATCCTAATGTAATATTTAGCTGCGTTTTCAATAAGGAGGCACTGTACTTGTTATTAATTGCTGTACGTAGCTGTAAAAAAAAATGAAAATGGCATTTTTTTTCAACAGAGAGTAAAATGAAAACAACCAAAAAACCGTGCATGTCAGCGGGCTGCTCTTTGCGACACATAAAGACATGCCTTGTTCTCACAACCATAGGAAGGAACCCCCTTTAAGGAGATATCAGACATCAGAGTTCTAATACAGAATAAAGTTAGAGGGGTGCCACCCTTGCAAAATGACAAAGGCCAGAGGTTTTAAAAATCCTGAGCTTGCCGACAGCTCATTTGTAAAATGTTAACGTACAGCCAGCCTTCTCGGGATACCTGGCCAGGAGCAGGTATGATGCTGGACCCAGAATTAAGAGGCTCTGCTACCCTCCCTGGGCCTCGCTTAAAGATCCCTGGGCCCCTTCCAACTCTGACAAACAGGTTCCTATGAACATGTCTTTTGGGTGAAGCAGGACACGCTGGGACAGTGCCCTCCTCCTGTGCCTGGGATGGCTTTCTGTTTATAACTACAGTAATAATAATAGCAACAGCAGCGGCATTCTTATACAAATACACTCTGTTCTACATATCAGCTATTGAATGGCTGAGGAACAGAGGCTGGAGATGAGGCACCCCCTCCCCGCAGGTATAGGAGCAAGGTATTTGAACCCCAGGGCTGATCAGCCAGTATTCCTCCTGTGGCCCCAGGCTCCAGGGAACTGGGCCCTTGTCCGTCCAGTTCCTCGCCGGATCCCTTGTACCGAGAACATAGCAGTAGCTCAATGATTTGCTAAGTCAATAAATGCTGTACATGAACTGGCCCAGGGAGAGTGGTTAATAAAGGCCTGAACAACGAGGGAGCATTTCTACTCCCGCATTGGGTGCGTGGACCCAGAACCTTCCTTTAAGACAGTGAGGATCTCGGGGGTGGGTGCAAGGCTCAAACCCCAACCAAAGAGGGAGGTTTGGGGGGCTGAGGGCCAGAGCTGGCCTCGGTTCTCCAGGTCCCTGCTTAGAGCCTGCCTCTCTCCCGCCACCCAATCATCTCCCAAATCACCAGTTTCTTCCGTCCCTACCACCACTACCCTCACCATTGCCGCTGCCCAGGCCACCGCTGCTGACCTAGGTCCCTGCCTTGGCCTGGTCCTCTCTATCCACTGCCTTGGGTGTTCCGGAGACAAGATGCCTTGACAGCTGCCACGCGCCACACCCTGATCTATTCCCTTCCAAGGCCCCCAGTTGCCCCCAGGAAAACCTGTCCCTCTGGCCTCCAGCTCAATCTCTCACAGCCCTCGGCTTTTCCCACCCCTCCCTCCACACACCACACTGCTAACGGAAGGCTCTTTCCTGCCCAGTGGGTTGAATCCTGGATCCACCACCTACCCGCAGAGTGACCTTAGGAAGTTACTTAACTTCCCTGTGCCTCGGTTTCCTCACCTGTAAAATGGAGATAATTACTGTACCTACTTCATAAGGTTGCTATGAGGACTAAATAAATTAATACAAAGTCAGCTCTGAATGGGCTTACAATTACTATTTGTATAGCCAACTTCCTCAGCCTGGAAGAATCCTCTCCCTTTTTCCTGCCTGGCTAAATCCTCTTCCTTCTTAAAAATACATCTTGAGTGTCATCTCCTCCAGGAAGCCTTCCTAGCCCTCCCCCCTCCCTTCCCCTCCCTGGTCCGGGTTCAATGCTTGTCTGACAGTACACGCTCCGATCTCAGCCATGCTGCCCTGCTCTGCCCTCACCTGTCCAACTGCCTGTCTCCCTGACTGGTCAGCGAGCCACTCAGGGCAGTGACATGCAGCTGCCACAGTTGCCCACTGGGGTGTATCTGTGGTCGCTGGATCACAGGTCTGGGACGGGGGTCAGAAAGGACAGTGGGGACTTCCCTGGCGGTGCAGTGGTGAAGACTCCTCGCTCCCAATGCAGGTGGCATGGGTTCAAGCCCCGGTCAGGGAGCTAGGGGAGTGGGTTGGGCAAGGGGGCAGCTCTGAGGAGGCAGGCAGGGCAATGGGACAGCTCGGCCTGGGAGGGACTGACAGAGGCAGGGGAGAGAGTGTGTGCGGGCAGAGGGGTCGCAGCATAAATTATCTTTTACCTGTTTTCTTGTCCGAGTCTTTCCCGTCCTCAATTTAATATACCGTGCGATCAACTCATTTCGGCCTAGATTGGGGTGAGAGGAAAAAATGGGGAGTGGTCAAAGGGGACCCCTGGTGGCTGGAGACCCCCCCACCAGCTGGAAATACACCAGGCCCCTCCCACACATGCTGCTCTTGTTTTCTCTCCCCACTCTCTTCGCTCCACCCCACCTAAGGGGCACAAGCGGGGTGGGTGAAGGATGGTGGGGAAGTCCCAGAGCTCCCCCCACCGCCTCCAGGACCTGGGGGGCTGCTGTTGGGGGAGGGGCAGCAGAGCAGGAGGTGGAACAATGTCAGGCGGCTTGACAGGTTTCCCTGCGAGACAGACAGGGGCAGGTGTGGCCGAAGGGCTGCAGGACAGCTGGGCCCCTCACTCCCAGCCGCCCGCAGTGCTTCCTTCCTCTCCGTGCTGTCACCAGCTCCAAACCTCCGAGGGTAAGGGCTCGTGTGTGTGTGTGTGTGTGTGTGTGTGTGTGTGTGTGTGTGTGTGAGAGAGAGAGAGAGAGAGAGAGAGAGCGAGAGAGAGAGAGCGGGCGCGCGAGAAAAAGAGAGAGAGAGAGAGATGTCTGGGCATGCATACCTGTGTGTGTCTGTAAGAACTCTGGCCTGGGTTCCTGTCCTAGCTGTCCTTGCCACCAGGAGACCCTGGACAAGTCCCTGCCCTTCTCTGGTGAAACGGGCAGGAAGGACCAGATGGTCTCCAACACGTCTCCTACACTGACAGCCTGGGTCAAGATGTGTCACTGAGCATGTCACTGTGTCCTTGAACCTGTCACCCCCATGTCACTGGTTACCAGTGTCTGTCCCTCCCTGTGAGAGAGTGCAGCCCATCAAACTTGGGGTGGGGGGCTCTGCTCAGCACCAGGGACCCTCTGGGGGCCCAGAGGCTGGCCGGCATCCAGGGGGCTTGGCCCTTTAAAGGGGGTGCTTGGGACGCACAGTGAAGCATGTGTTAGCATCCTCAGCGTGTAGGCTTCTTACCCCCAAATTCAGGCCCCCTGCCCCCCAACCCCATAGCCTCCCCAGAAGGACCGCATTCTCCAGATTCCTCTTCCATGACGGAACTGGCCCCACAGCTCCTCCCTTCCTGCCTGCCCCTCTCCACCCCACTCCCTCCGCCCTGTCTAAAAATACCCTGTGGGGCTGCCCCAGCCGTCTGGGAGGGAGCAGTGGGGGCAGGCGGCCCCCGCCCTATGGAAGGCGCCCTGGAACATCTGCCTGCCCCGTGAGTGGGGCTCTGGGGCTGGGAGTGGGCGTGGCACGGTTGTGGGGCAGGGGACACGGGGCAGCCCAGCCGGTGCTGGACACTGGGAGGGGACAGGCTGAGGGCCTGCCTCACCCAGCCATAGGCTGTCGGGGCGGGTTGGAGGGAGCTGGCAAGGAGTCAGGCCCCAAAGGGTTGAGTTATCCCAAAAATGCAGCCCTGGGAGAGCCCTCTCAGGGCTGGACCAGGGTGGATGCTCCCTTCTGGAGGCAGGAGGTGGGCAAGGTGGCAAAGAGAGGGGCCAGGAGAGCAGCAGACTTGGGAGGGGGTGTGAGGAGTGAGGGAGTCCCCTTGTCTCTCCAGCGCCCTTCCCCACGCAAGCCCTGTCACACTGTGGGCCTCCCCGCAGTGTGAAGCAGCCCCCTCTCCACGCCTCCTGTTCTCTGGAGGGAACTCGCCAGTGGGAAACACTGTTCTCTGCTGGGATCCCACCCCAGGTCTCACCCCTCGGGCTCCCCCACGTCCTCCCAGGAGAGGGACCCTCTCCTGGGCCCAGCCTGGAACACACCGGATTGACCCAGTTTCCCAGGCCCACTGAGTCACCCCGAAACCTCCAGCCTGGCCGGGGCGAGGAGAGGAGGGGCAGTCGGGGGTGGGCTGGGGGGGCGGGGGTGGGGTGGCGTGTGGGCTGCGCTCAGGTGGAGGGGGCAAACCTGGCCTGTTTATGAGGAGGATCCAGACACACAGGCTTGCACGCCCAGACCCGCCCGCCCTCAGAGGGCTGGCGGCCTCCGGGACTTTGCCAAACCGGTTGGGTGAGGGGGCAGAGAGCAGAGGGAGGGGTGAGGAGGGCTGGACCGTCTCCCCAAGTCCAGTCCAGGGTCCCTGTGCCTCCCCACACGCACCGTACATCTTGCCCTCGTCCGACAGGATGATCTTGCGACGGCCGCAGGGTGGGTAGATGGCCAGGGCCTCCTGGAAGCTCTGCTCGATGTCCGGGCTCCACACGCCCTCCGCATCGTTGTCCAGCCCCTTGTCCAGGCCCTCGGGCCCATCCTCCCGGGCCTCCCCGGGGCTGCTGCTGGCATTCCAGCTGTTGGACGCTATTGTGCTGGTTGCTCTGGGCTCTGGGCTCTGGGCCTGAGCCCACTGGGCAGCCTGAGCCTGGGGGGCAGACGCAGAGGGGTTAGGGCAGGGTCCTCCCAGACCACAGCAATCTCCACCCCTGGGGCAGGTGCTCCAGGGTTGGGTGGAGGCAACCAGAGGTTATGTTTAGTCAGTGCTGTGTGACCTTGGATGAGTTACTTCACCTCTCTGAGCCTCAGTCCTGTAAAACGAAGGAAAGGTCTCCTTTGAGGTTGTGAGGGTGAAAATGAAATGAGATCAGACAAAGTGCCAACCATGATGCCTGGTGGTGATCAACAGTAACAATGCCTTATACCTACACAGTACTTTTGTGGGGAAAAAGTACTTTCATATTTATTCAATCCTCAAAACTAAGGCAGGGAGGGCAAGGAGTGATGCCCATTATTCAGATGAGGCAAACAGGCTCACAAGGCCATGCAGCTGCCAAAGGCACCATGATGGGCAGAGAGAAGGACCACGAGGGGCAGGGCCCAGGGCTTCTACGGCTCTCAGAGGGGCTCCTTGGCTCTCGCTCTGCCAGCTCCTCCTCCTTGTCATCTGGATCCCCAACCAGGGACCCCCACACCTCATTCTCCCCCCCAGCATCAGTGCAATCCTGCCAAGGACCCGCTGTGGTCTGAGGAGGGTCCCAGACCCAGGAAGGGTACAGTTTTGCCTTCCCCAAAAGATTACTCATGAGAACCCTGCCAAGGAACCTAAACGCAGGGCAGGAACTGCCCCAGGAATCATGAGACGGGAGCGACACTGGCTGGTAAGGGAGCAGCTGAGAAGGTGCCTGGCCGACAGCCTTGCTCAACCCCACCCACTCCTCCATCCCACTTCCTGTTCCTGCACCTCCCGGCCCCACAGCAGCCCATAAACCACCGACATGCTGGCCCCTGCCCTGGCCCACATCGTGGATGGGCCAGGGCTCTGTAAACTCTGAGTTCCCTGCACACTCCAGGCTGGGTTATTAAAGCAGATCACACCCAGACAGTCCCCCAACACACACAGCTCTAAGGCTCACCCCCCGGCTCCCTTCAGCCTCAGAACCACATGTCCAAGGTGTATCAGGGTCCTGGGAGCCCCAGAGCCCCAGATGGCTAGACCCCAGGACTTTGCTCTGGGCTGTAGGGAAAGGGGGGCGCAGGGTGGAGAGTGGGAGACCCCATCAGAAGCTGGGGAAGAGACTTCTTTCCCCTCAAACAAGAATTCCAGGTCTTGTCAAGTGGGTGGGGATTTTCCCTGTGGGGGCCACCTCTTTGCTTTGGAAGGCTTGAAGGCAGTTGCTAGTGGCATGGGATGGGGAGGGCCTGGGGGCCTGAATGTCAGATGGATATAGAGTTTACATTTAACTCTACTACGAATGACAGCACCTGCATACGGCAGGACCTAGTCTGGGACTTTATACACATTGACTCATTTAATCCTCACAATCACCTATGAGGTAGATACTATTATTGCTTCTACTTTACAGATGAGGAAACCAAAGAACAGAGGGGTTAAGCAATTTGCCCAAGGACACACAGCTGGTAAGTGCTAGAGCTGGGTTCTGAACACAGGCAATCTAGCTTCAGTCTCTTAACCAAGGTAAGAAGCCCCACCATCTGCAGAGGGAAAGGAGGCCCAGCATGGGTTGTCATGGGTTGTCATGGCAACCACCTGAGAATGCCCAGTGGGGTCCAGACCACAGGGTCCCCCCCAGCACAGGTGGCTGGAGCAACTTCAAGGACCCCCAGACCGCTGTAACCCTTCCTGTGAGGCCTCCAAGACCACCACACCAGAGGGCAGCCAGGGAGAGAGGAAGCCATGCTCCTGACGGGTCAGAGGGGCCACACCCCTCTGCTCACTCCCGCAAGCTGTATTCTCATCCCCATCCCCTCCTCAACCCCTTGAAGGCAAGTTCTTGTAATAAGAGTGGGGGGGAGGGGTGGGATGCCGGGGGACACAGCGGCGCCTATACTGAGCTAGCTGGGAGGCAAGCCACCGCCCCACCCCAGTGCCCCAAGTCTGACAGTGCCACAGGCGGCGTTAGAGGGGAGGCAGAAGAGGGACTACAATGAGCTAAGACCCCTCCCAACAGAGTCCTCAATCCATTTCCCCCCAAATCTTTTCCTGAGGCCTCCCTCAGAGCAGCAGGGGCCTGGCGCATGGGGGGCCCTGGCAGCCCCAGACTTTTCAAAGCAACTTTCTTGCCTCCCCCAAGTCTGTGCCCGCCTCCCCTCATCCAGGGAGTGGCCCCCCCTTCTCGGGGTGATGTCAGCCCCGCCCCGCCCCCCGCAGGAGCACTGTGGCCAAATATGGCGAACACAGCAGTGCTTGGGAGCTGGGACAGACTGGGGGGGCGGGGCGGCGGCCCCTGGCTGGGACTGCTGGCAGCTGGTGAGGGGGAGGGGAGCCCAGGGGGCGGCCACAAGGACAAGTCAAGGAGAGAAGCAGGACCACCGTCCCTTCCGCTGGCTCACAGGCACATGCTAGACTCACTTTCCAGGAACACCCCTGCGGGGAGAGGCACCCACACAGGGGTCCGCAGGTGACCCCCACCCCACAGAGCAATGCACTGGAGCACGTGTGTGCAGTACGCTGCATGGGTGCGCGAGCGGACACCCCAATAAGAATGTTTGTACCGCCAGACCGAGGCATACCCGTGGGCAATGGCAGGCGGGCAGCTGAGCCCCGCTGGGGGCTGAACTGGGGTCTCTGTCCTACCGCAACACTCAGGAGCAGGTCAGTGCAAGGAGTCTGCACTGGCTGCTCTGGCTTTCCCAGAGTTACTGCTGTGGGATGAGGACAGAGGTGAGAGCAGGCCACCCTCCTCTCCTTAGACCCCAAACCACTGGGACTCAGGCTGGGGGCAGGGAGGAGGCTATGGGTTCCTCAGCCAGCTGCAGGGCTGGACTGAGGCCAATGTGGGACTCAGGCATGGTGGAGGGGGCTACCTGGGGTCAGAGGGCAGGCCCCAGGGGAAGGCAGCCCCAGCCCAGCATTGGGTCTTATCTGCCCTTTACAGAGTGGGGTTGACAGGGGTGGCAGCCCCCCAGCTGCTCGTTGACACTGTCCCAGGTGTCTAGAACCTCTGCGTTGCTGGGCTGCACCACCAGGAGGGGTGGGAGAAGGGGGAGAAAGACCCAAGTGAGAGGCAAAGAGGGTGGAGCTTGGGATAGACAGGAGAGGAAGGGGGACACAGTGTGGGCAAGTCTGGGGGTGGGTGAAGAGAGCAGGAGACAGACAAGAAAACAGACAAAAGAGACGGGACAGTCACAGAGTGAGAGACAAAATAAAGAGACCTAGAGAGGGGATCTTGGAGTGAGACCCAGAGGGAGGGACAGAGATCCAGAGAGAGACAGACAAACGGAACAGGTAGAGTGCTGGAGAGAGTGAGAACCACAGACATTGGGGGGAGTGAGGAGAGAGTGAGGGAGAGAGTCACTATGACCAACAGAGACAGAAAGACAGAGACCAAGATGGAGGAGATGGAGACACACAGATGAAGGGGGTAAATCACTAAACTCAGACACAGTCAGGCAGTGAGGGAGGGGAAAACCAGATGGTGGTGAGAGAGAAAAAGAAAGAGAGCGAGCGAGCGAGCGAGCCAAGGACAGAAAGACTCAGAGGCTGCGGCAGACCTCGGGGGAAGGAGTGACCAGGGGAGCCACTGCTGGGGGCTGGGGGCTGGGGGCTGGTTTCAGCCACAACAGGGCCACATGCAGGACATCCCCACTCCTGGCCCATCTGCTCCCCAGCCCTCCTCTCGGACCACCTCCCATCTCCCTGGTATTGCACAGCCCAAGGACCTCCTGTGTTCTCGCTCTAACTTTACCCTCAATCTGACCAGCACACACCCGCTTCCCCTCTCCCAGGGCCTTCTGAGGTCAGAAGGTGCCTCTGGGTGGTGGCCGGGTAGGAGATAGGAGGCTGGGTGAGCAGGCCTCAGGGCCCTGAGGGAGATAAGGGGCACCTTGCTGCCCACTCCCCACCCTGGGGCCAGACCTGCTGGAATAACTGGCTGGACAGCTCCAGGGGTGGAGGCCAGCGCAGGGGCTGCTGCAGAGGCCCTAGGTCCTCACCCCCCAAGGCCCCCGCAGCCTCCAGACCACCCAGCCCTCTACCGCCTTTCAAGTAGGGGGAGGGATGGGCTTGAAACCTGGGCTCCCCCAGAGCTTCTGCCTGGTGGGGGATGCAGAAAAGGCAAGTCCAGGCAGGTGTCTGCACCCGGCGCCCCTCCCCCGGCACCAGCCCCGCGGGGAGGTCGGACTGAGCCCGGTGACTGTGCTGCGTCTAGCGGGCAGCAGTTGTCCACTCTTGCAGGACTTCAGCCCTCAGAGTGCTCTCACTTTGAGTGAGAACATCACTCAAAGTGTGGGAAGATTAGTGAAACCAGCAGTTTCATCCGGAATGCCCTGCCCCCAAACCTGGGCTGGGCTGGCCAGCCAGGGGGGCGAGGATGGGGCAGGCGGTAGATGAGGGCTAAGGGAGCCTCCCCGCCTCCTCCGCTTTTCCCTCCTTCCTCCCCACCCACCCCCACAGCGGGCCAGCTGTTCTCCAGCTGCCAGAGGCTCCCACCCTAGAACTGGCCGTGCTCTGGTTGGGATGGGAGAGCAGGGCAGGCGGGATGGGGATGGTGTCTGCCTCCCCCACCTGCAGGCCAAGGACCCCTGAGGGACCCTGCCAAGTGACCACACCCTGCCAGGCTGGAGATGGAGTACCCTCCTCCCTGGAGCAGGGTCGAGATTTTTACAGGAGGAAGCAATTTGCAGAACCCACTAGGAGGGAGGTGAAGGGGGGCTTCCCAGCCCTCCCCAGCTTACTAATGTGCTTCCAATTTGGGAATCCAGTCTCTGTACCCACCCACCCCCTCTCCTAGGGCGCGGGCTCCTCGGGGAGCAGATGGGGCAGGGTAGCCCCCCAGGCTTCCCTCTCCAAGGCTCATCCTCACTGTCACCCCTGCTTCCAGCAGTGTAGGAGGGAGGGAGGGAGGGAGGGAGGGAAGAGACTCAGAGCCCTCAAACCTCCTGCAGGAAGAAGGGGCCCACTTCCCACACCTCCCTTCACCCCCACTCTGAGACTGTCCTGTCTCATCTCATCCCACTCCAGGAAGGCCAGGGATCCAAGCTGGAGGGGGCGGGGATGCAGCCAAGGGGTGAAACTGGGTTTCACAGCTCTCAGTGAACATGTCAGAGGGCCCCTTGGACTCTGGATCACCCACTGAGCTGCCACTAGTCCCTCAGTCAGTTGTCCCCTCAGGAAGGTCACAATGTCAATGTCGTCTATAAACACACAGGCTTTCCCTGGGCGTCTCCTCTCTATCAAACGTACACACTCCTCTTCACAGCTACTGTCCTGCACATTCACTGTTACCTGCATCTCCCTTATTTCTTTTTCTTAACTTCTTTTATTGTGATAAAACATACGTAATAAAAAATGTACCATTTTAATCGTTTTTAAGTGCACACTTCAGCGGCATTAAGTACATTCTTTCTTTCTTTCTTGTATTTTTTTTGGCCATGTTGACAGCACGTGGGATCTTAGTTCCCCGACCAGGGATCAAACCCGTGCCCCCTGCACTGGAAATGCGGAATCGTAACTGCTGGACCACCAGGGAAGTCCCATTCTTTCTTTGTTTTCAACAGTTTTCTTTCTGTGGTCCTCCATGTAGACACCACATGCATTGGGGTCACAGTCCCCCAAATTCATCATACATGGCATCCCACGCCATATATGCCACAGTCCTGAAGGATGTCACCCCCGCTCCCCCACAGTCGCAAATCATCTCAGATGTGACCACCCACAGAGTCGGTCTCAGTCACACCCCACAAACAGCACCGTCCCTCCATGTGCGGAGTTTCTTTCTCGTGCTCAGTCTCACCCACACGCCTGATTTCACACTCAGCTGTTGCCACAGCTTCTCAGCACACGCCTGCTGCACTGGGTATAGTCCGCCGTGTCACAACGGTTTCCCCCTTACACACACATGTACACCATGTTGTGACAACTTTTCTCATACGTGGTGTCATATATAGTCATACACAGACCATCAGAGTTTCTACAAACCCAAGGTCATCTCATTTGCTGTTCACACTGCGCCATACATAGGCATGCAACAGCAACATACGTCACACAGAGTGTCACTCATTCTGCTTCTGACACACACAGCATCACACAATCGCAGTGTCCCTCACACACCTGGGGCATCGGAATCCCATCCAGACACGAGTGTGAGCTCACACCGCTAGTCAAGCAGACGGTGTCTTTCATAAATGTACCCCATGTGATGGCCCCTCACACACATAGGTCCCCCATACAGCCACACACACACACAGACACACACGCAGCGTCAGCCACACACTAAGAACATCATTCATAGTTTCCCTCCTGTACCTGCAGTGTCAGTCACACAGAGAATATCATAGCTTCTCTCACACGTGAATGTTACCAAGTCACAATATTGCATACAGTTGCTCTCACATGCAGTCACACACACAAACTGGTTTTACCCAGTTCCCCCCACCTGCATCCACCCCCCCAGCATCACCCACACAGAGTGTCCCACTCGGCTTCTCTCTCACACACATCCAGCGGCACACACAGTGGCACTCTCGTTTCCCTCTATCACTTCCTGTCCTGTCGGGCCTGGCAGGGAGCACAGGAAGCAA
The DNA here is from genome assembly GCF_964374135.1 of Grampus griseus. Taxonomy (NCBI): domain Eukaryota; kingdom Metazoa; phylum Chordata; class Mammalia; order Artiodactyla; family Delphinidae; genus Grampus; species Grampus griseus. Next base: position 38,137,567 of record NC_139004.1, on the reverse strand, counting down.
TCAGCACTCTAGGAAACCTCAGGGGCCGAGGCTTTGGGATTTGTAGAGCGACAGAATTCTCTGGCTCCTGCCCCCAGTCCCCTGTGGGACCCTGAGCGGACCCGCAGAGCCCGCTCCCCGCCAGAGTCCTCCCTGGAGGGGCAGGGCCTCTCCTGCAGACCACCCTAGGCTGGCACACCAGAGGGGAGGGGAGGGCAGGGCGAGGCCACGGGGGACAGGGCCTCCACCCCAGCTCTGAGCAGAGGAGCTCCTGCCATGGCCCCAGGGCGGCCCCAGAGGGAGACCTGGACCCTCAAGGCCACCCCTCAGACCCCACAGCTCCTGCAGTGCCCACGTGGGAAGCAGAGACTGCGACCTCCTGGCCACCTCCACAGAAAGCTGCAGCACTGGGAGCCCTCTTGGCTCCCTGGAGCCTGGCACCACCAGCTCCCTCCCCCACTGTCCTCCCTGTCAGCTGGCCCCTAGGCACCTCTCCCTTCCTGAGCGAGGAGGTGGACAGGGCTGGGAGCTTTCACTCTCTTCCAACTTCCACCCTGAGCCCCTAGAGGCGTCTGGGAGAGGGGTCGGCCATCCAGGCGGCCTCTGAACACCATTTACCCTGCCCCGCCTTGCCAGACCCCACTGCCACCTCTCAGGGCAGTTCCCTGGACTCCACCGGCCTCCCTCCCCCCTGACACCTGCTGTCTGTAACCTTTTCAGCCACTCTCACCTGCTTAGCTGCCCTCAGTCACCCCCTGGTTAGCCCTCACCTTCTTCTTAGACCACTGGGTCACCCACTCACCTCTCCAGGCCCCACCAGGTTCAGGTTCCACGATGGGAAGAGAGGGAAGGCTGATTGATTAGGAGACAGAGACTCCGAGAGAAGCTCAGAGAAAAGGGACCTGAGAAGTCATGGATTCCAAACAGGGAAACTGAGGCCCACCAGGATGACACAACTGGTTAAAGGCCCAGCTGGGGCCAGATCTCTTAATTTCTTGACCTCCTCTGTTTGAGAGGTCTCCTTCTTGTTTTAATATTTACCCAACTGTCAGAATGTACCAAGGTGAGGGTGGGAGCAGGGCCCAACACACACACACACACAGGGTAGGAGCAGGGCTCAGGACACACACACACACACACACACACACACACACACACACACCCCTGTCACACACACACACCCCTGTCACACACACACACACCCCTGTCACACACACACACCCGTCTCACACACACACACACACACACACACACACACACACACACACACACACACACACACACACACACACACACACACCTGTCCTGCCAATCACTGACCATCCTACTCAGCCATTCCCTTGCTCAAATGTGCTAATTAGCATTAATTATTGTTCCTCCCTGGGGGGATGGTGGTGGGGGAAGGCCCACAAGGTTGAGACTCCCATTGGATCCCAGCCTCTCTCTGAGGAGGGGGCATCCAGGGCCACTGAAGTCACTGTCACCATATAGCCTAGTCCTAGAAAATACATCTGTTTATCTCCTAGGGATCTAGAAAGACCACAGAACGTGGTTCTGTGGTGGCATCGCTTGGGGGAGGTCTTGGAAAAGGAGCTACAAGAATCTGGAAGGGAGGAATACCTAATTCCCCCAAATCTCTAACTTTTGGCAACTTTAGATTTCCCTCCTTACCCCAGGCTGCCCCCAGCATTCTGGCCAAGGAGGCGCCCTGGCCCCCTGCACTGGGGTGGAACATGTGGACACAGAATCAGCTGCAGGAGGCCGGATATACAGAGGCGCCGTGGGCTCGCACCAGCCCCTCTGAGCTGTGTCCAGCCCCCATCCCCACCCCCTGCTCTCCTGGGCTACAAGTCCAGGCCTGACCTGGTTCTGCCTCTACCTGGAGCGAGTAAAGACACAGAAGGAGGTGCCCCCTGAGAAGCCCTACACCAGCGCCTCATTCCCCCTTGTTCAGAAAGAATCTCTCAGCCCTGGATCAGGGCCCCTCTCCTGGAATGGTGACACAGTGGGGTCTCCATGACACTGCCGTGCGGCCTGGCTAAGCTGGAAACCAGACGCAGACAGGCACTCCCGGCCTTCCTTCCCCAGGCAGGAGTAAAGGGCATGACAGACAATGGTGGGGGTGGTGTTGGGGGGTTAGGGTTAGAGGAGACAAGCGGCCTTCAAACCCTCTAAAGTCTAAACAAGGGCTCTGAGGAAGCGTGGCGAAGAGAAGGCCCCAAATCCAGCCCCCTTTAGAGCCAGGCTCACAGAGCTCAGGGCTGGAACTCCGAAAACTCCACCCCGACGCAGGCGGCAGACTGGAGGAACTTAAGCTCCTGCCCCTCAGGGGGCACACGCCCGGGGCGCGCAGCTTTGCTGCCGGACACCCTCCACGATCCGGCACGGCTGCGGGCACCGCGCGCAGGAGCCGGCCTGGGCGCCGGGAGGCCGGGCCCGAGGCCTGCGTGGAGCTGGGGCCCAGCGGACTCCGAGAGAGCGCCAGCTGGGAGTCCAAAGGGCGGCGGGGCCCGGGACTGGGAGCTCCCCGGTGGCAGGCCCCCCAGACCGTGCGGGCCCCCAGACCCCGACCTCGACACCCCAAAGGCGGACGTTGGGCCAGGCGATGGCACCGGAGCCAAGCTCCCGTCTCCCCGACCTCCCCCGAACAACTCGTCCGGGTCGCGGGGGGGTGGGATGGGGGTGGGGTGGGAGGGGTGGGCGGGGCTTCCCGGAGGGCTTCCCCCCCTTTCCTCTAAACTTCCCGGCACCCAGATCCGGGGCTCCGGCTCAGGCTGGACAATAGCTCTGGGAACCAGCCCCCCTCGAGTGCCCCCCCAACCCAGAACCAACCAACCAAACCACCTCTCCCAGCAGGGCCTCCTCCCGGCGTCCGCCCGGCTTACCTGGTCCGATCTCGCGGGGGCGCTCCGGCCGGGCGGCTCCGCCGGGCCCGAGGGAGCGAAGAGGGGGGCCGGGGAAGGGGGGTCTTGGGGAGGGGGCTGACCGGAATGTGCGGAATGAGCCGGGCTGGAGCAGGAGGCGCCGGGCGCGGAGGAGGGAGCGAGCGGGACGGAAAGTTTGTGTTGAGGAGCCGGGACTGGGGGTGGGGGCTGCGGGGAAGGAGGGGGCGGGGCGCGCAGGGAGGCGGGCACCAGCCTGGAGGGGCGGGGCCGCGCAGGGCCGCCCCCGACCGCGCTTGGGCTGCCCACCCTGACGCTTCGGGACCCCAGGCGACCCCCGGCCTCTCCGCGCCTGGGCGCCCCGTTCCTCGCCTGCCGGAGCGGCGCTCTTAACCTCCCTTGCCCTACCCTACCTCCCCAGTCCCCCGCCGGAATTTGGGGCTCCGGCCTGGGCGGGGCCGAGGGCGGAGCTCCCACCTCGGGGGCAGGACTCCCGTCGGTGCAGGGGCCCGGGTGCCGCGTCACTAGGAGCCCGGCGGAGCCGGGGCGCACGGTCTTCGGGTCTCCCTACCCCCTACCCGAGTCCCGAACGGCCGAGGCGGAGCGCCTTCTCCCGACTGAGGGCCCGCCCCCTTACTCCTCGGGCCCCAGACCCGGCCCCGCCCTGGAGGCTGCGCCCGCCCTGCCCGAACCCGGTTTGTCTGGTTCTCCCCGAGAGGCTTGTTTCTCGAATTTCTCCCTTTCCCCCTCTTCCTGGACCTCCGGGGCCCTCCCTCTCGGCCCGGCTCCCCGGGGCCCCCGCGGGGGGCGTCTCGACATCGCGAGCCAGCCGAGTTTCGGTAGGACCCACGATGGGCGCGTGGGAGGGGACGCGGGAGCGCCCGGGGCCTGAGCGGGGTGGGGGGTGGGGAAGGAAGGCCTCCAGCCCGCCCTCCGGACCTCTCCCGCGCTCCGGACCCCTCCCGCCGCCTTTTTCTCCGCACGCGCTGAAGAACCACTGCTCCTCTTGGCCTAGGACGCAGCTTTATTGGGGATGTGGGTACCCGGTTTTCGTTCCCCATCACCTACCCCCTCCTCGGAGCCCGCCCCCCTCCTTGGAGCCCTAGTACGGTCCCAGAGGGGGTTAAAACAACACTGACTACTGCTCCTGGACAGGAAGTGACTGGGGCGCCGGGCGGGGGTGGTGGTGAAGCGGCGCAGGCTAGCTCCGCGACCAGATGTGCGGCTCCAACTCCAGATGTTCTTCATCTCCGTCCGACCCGCCGTGTGAGCTCCTCCCCTGCCTCGCCTGTGCCAGGCTGGGCAGTGGATGGAGGTCACCCGGAGACAGCGGGGTCAGCCCCCGACAAGGGAGGAGTCTTCAGTGGGGACTCTGGTGAAGGGACCGTTCAGGCCTCCAAACTGAATCCTTTCCCCAACCCTGGCGGGCGCTGAGGACTACTAGGGTCACTCGCAGGCCAGCTTCCCGTCGAAACTGGAGAGGGCAATGGCGAAGGCCTGCAGGGCGCACAGCGGGTACCGGTAGTCTAGGGTGAAGGCGTCCTCGGCCACGCGGCCGAACTGCAGCACGATGTAGTCGGCTATGGACACAGACGGGGGTGGGGTGGGGGGGCGGCCCGAGACCTCTTGGGTTCTCCCTCCTGGCAGACAGTGCCCTCAACATTGAGGGAAGTCCCCCCACTCTTGCGTTGGGGCCCCAGTCCTTAGCCACCTCTCAGTTATTCACCCCACCGTCCATCCACCCTCTTATCTCGCCCAGCAAGCCCCACTCGCCTACAGCTTTACCAGCCACGGTAAGCCCCTGAAGGCGGCGACCCTGCCTTACCTTCTGCTGCCCAGGGCTATGCATATGACCAGCCCGCACTTAGAGAAACCGGTCAAACTTCCTTAAGCCTAGAATCCTTCCTTTCCAACGCCTCTGTGGTCTTTGCCCCATTCCTTCTTCTTCCCACCCCCAGACCCCAAGTCCTGTCTTAGACCACCAGCCTCATGGTTCCCCTCCTTATCCAGTGGTCCCCTCAGCCCCCATCCCATATCTGGCCCAGGTTTCCAGCCTCAATCCCAACACCTCCCCCAGCATCCATAGGGACAGGATGTTGCTAAAAATACCCCCAACCTCGGCCGACCAGGCTCCACCAGAAATGTGATCTGGAGAGCGGTTTTTCAAGGCCTCAGGACAGGTGACACAGGGGGCACATCCCTAGGATGGAGTGGGGGTAGGGAACTCACTCAATGTTAACCAATTCTGGGAACCTGGAAAGTCCTTGGGAGATAACGTTCCATATCCAAACCCCTTCACCCTAGTGGGGACCTCTCCCCAAGGCTTGTAACAGGGGACATTTTTACTTAATTGTGTTCAAGGTACATTTTGTTTCCCTAACTCTTCGAGGGCAGGCCTTTGACCTCACTGGAGAGAGAACTATAGAAATGCTTGATTTATATTTCCTACTCCTAAAAGGCAACCATCCTCATGGGGTTGGGCACTGGAGCCAGACTACCTGGGTTCTAATCCCACCTCTGCCTCTCACAAGCTGTATGTGTGAGTTACTTAACTTCGCTGTGCCTCGGTTTTCTCCTCTGCCAAACAGGGACAATAATAATACCTTCCTCACAGGGCTGCTGAAAAGATTTAATTTTTTTTTTTTGGCGGTGCAGCTTGCGGAGATCTTAGTTCCCCGACCAGGGATTGAACCCATGCCCTTGGCAGTGAAAGCACAGAATCCTAACCACTGGACCACCAGGGAATTCCTGAAAAGATTTAATGATTCAATATCTGTGAAGTCCTGAGAACAGTGCCTGGTCCATAGAAAGTCTCATGTGTTAAGTAAACATAAACACTGTTTAAGTGTTTATGAAATAAATTTTGAGGGCCAGGGTAACCGCCTGGAGTTGCTGAGAGACTTTGGATAATGTGCTGCCCTCTCTGAGCCTCAGCATCCTTCTTGGCCACATGGGGGTTGGTCTATCAGTCTTTTTTATTTTTAAATTTGTATTTATTATTATTATTATTATTTGGACACGTCACGTGGCTTGCACTATCAGCTTGCGGGGTCTTAATTCCCTGACTAGGGATTGAACCCAGGGCCCCGGCAGTGGAAGTGCTGAGTCCCAACCACTGGACCGCCAGGGAACTCCCTATCAGTGTTTTTTAAGCTCCAGCAGCGTAACTGTCCCTTCAACACAGTCTTACCCAGAATACCCCAATATCTACCCCAGGCTCTAGTCAGTGCTAGAAAGACGGCCTGGAACAGTGAGCCCCAAGACACCTGCTTGGAACATATGAGGCTCCTGGGAGCACAATGTCAATGCCCCCACAGGAGAGAGTGACCTTCCTGAATGTTCTGGCTTCAGAGATAAAGGACAGCTCCACTCCTCTGTGTGTGTGTGTGTGTGTGTGTTATATAGAGAGAGGGAGAGGGAGAGAGAGATGGGGGGTGGGGGAAAGACTTGAGTAAGGGTTGAGGTCTTGGAGGTGGTGGGGAACAGCCTGGCTTGGGTCCTCAGATACTCACGGTCATCGGCGTGGACAATCTGGAAGTTCTTGACCGAAGCCTGGGTGACTCGGCCTTGGAAGTTGAGGGTGTAGGAGCCACTGTCATCATTCCAGACGGGGGGCTTGTTGTGTAGCTCGATGAGGCTCTCCAGTGTCTTGTTCTGCCAGCGCACCAGCAGCCCGTCGCTGGCCTGGGGTGCCACGGGTGGGGCAGTATTAGGGAGAGGACAGTTAGGGGTGGCTGAGATATCTCAGGACTGGTGGTGGAGGGGTGGCTGGGGACGTGTGCATGCCCTTGTGTGTGTGCAGCCTGGGTGTCAACGTCCATGCAGGGTATCCTTGAGCGCATGTGCGGTCTCTGTGGCGTCCGTACGGGCAGGGTGTGTATCTGTGAGAATGGGCTTTGCTGTGGAATGACAAAGTGGAGGGTTGGAAAGTGGAAAGTAGCATGTGGCACACAGGAGGTGCTCGATGCCATTGGTGCCCAAGGGGGTCTTAGGAACGGCCATATATGCTGGCACCGATTACAAGGATGAACCAGCTATTCTAGGACTTACAAGAAGCTCACAGTTGAGCTTGGAGAGATGTATAGGTAAAGAGTAGTTAAAATAAAATGTCCTGGAAGAGTTTCTGGAAGGAAGGAGCAGTATCTGTGTGATGGTGCTCTTGAGATATTTCTTTCCTTAGTTTCTTTGTCACCTGTTCATGTTCATGACTTAGAATGAGTCCGCTCAAGATCGTATCCTCCAAGAAGCCTTCCTGACCCCATGTCTGATTTAGATGTCAGCTCTGAGCTTCCATAACACCTTGCTCTTAACCATTTCTCCCACTGCACTGTTATGGACAGAATTAGATACCCTAACAGCATGCACAGTATTTGACTAATGGCTCTGTGCCTCAGTTTCCCTCACAACAGGGTTTTGTGAAGATTAAATGATTAATAGTGCATGAAGTGTTATTTAGATCAGTTCCTGGCACAGAGTAAATGCTCAATAAATATCAGATATTGTTTTGATGGTAACTCTTGTGTTGATTTTGGATCTTCAGTGCCTGGCTTTAATAAATGATTGTGGAATGAATGAACTGTAAGATGATGAAGAGATACACAAAGCAGCACTGGGTAGTTCTTACCAAGCCCAAACACACGTGGGAGGCACTGCCTCTGGAGGATTTATATGTTTATTCCAGGACGGAAGGAGCAACTGTGGAACCCACAAGCTCTTAAAAGACCGGAGCCTCCCAGGGCTTGTGCCCCATGGGTTGGCCAGGCCTCTGATTACAGTGTCTTTCCGGCAGGGAGGGATGTGTGATCAGCTGATGGGAGTATTCTTTTTCATTGCAAATGAGTAAAGTGACATCACTGTGAGTGTCCATGCCAGTCATCGGTCTCTGAAATCCTGGGCTCACCCAACTTGCAGTGCTAAGGAGCAAAACGTGGGACTGACACACTGAAGGAGGCCACCTCTCTCCAGGCCATCTCTCCATCTTACCCTACCCCTCACACACACACACACACAAAACAAACAGCCTTTGCTTTTTAAAATATGTCAATCATATCACTCCTTTCCTCAAAACCCTGATATAGCTTCCTGTTTCTCTGAGTAAAAACCAGTTATACAGACTCATCTGCCCCTCACTGTCACCTCTCTGACCTGCTTCTCCAACCCACCAGGCACTCCTGCCTCAGGGCCTTTGCACTGTCTCCTCCCCCTGCCTGAATGTTCTTTTCCCAGATATTTGCAGGCTTGCTCCTCATCTCCTTCAAATTTCATCTTCTCAGTGAGGCTCACTCTGACCACTGTATGTAAATTGAAACCTACACACACACACACACCCCTCATCTCCTTTCCCTTGTTCGACTTTTTCTTTTTTCCCCACAGTACTTATCACCTTCTAACATACTACACAATTTACTTATCTATCACAATTATTGTCTACTGTCTGCCTTCCTCCACTAGAATGCCAGCTTCATGAGTGCAGATCTTTGTTTTGTCCACTGATGTCTCCAGTTGCCTAGACTAATACTTGGCACTCAATGTATGTGTGTTGAATGAATATATGAATGAGTGATTTGATGTAAACTGAAAAAAACAAAGCAAAACAAAACAACCCCTATTGTGCTTGTTTCGGTGAATTCAGTGAAAAACCCCTGAATTGAATTAATTCCACAAGTTGCCAGAATGAATTTGTGACAGGGTGATGGGGTGACAGGGTGATTTGTGACCAGGTGATGGGTGTGCTCAGGGGTTTGGGTACTGGGCAGGCTGAGCACCCCCCCCCCCCGCCCCCCAGCTTCCCAGGAGTGGGTTACAAGCAGGTCAGTACGGAGCAGGACCCTCTGGGAGGGGCTTCAGGGAGGTAAGGGGCTCACATTGCGGGGCCGAATGGGGACCCTCTCCTTGTCCGAATTCATGCCGGGAATGATGACCGTCATGCGCCGGGGACCTCGGAAGCCCAGCACGTTGGTTTCCTGGGAGGGAGATGCGCGTTAGGCCGGCCCCGGCGAGAGGAGGGGCCTGCCTGCCGCGGGGGACAGGTGGGACTCTCACATAGATCACAGCCGCCAGCTCCTGCCGAAGGCTCCCCACATCCGTGCTGCCTCCGCGGTGCGGGTTCTGTCCATTGTCAAAGACGGTAAAGCGGTTCCCCAGGAGGTTGGACCTGCAAGCAGGGTGGAGCTGGGGGCGGTGCTGAGGAAGGTCCACATCCCTCCTCCCAGACCCTCACAGCCAAGCTTTGAGAGTTCCTAACTCAAGCATGGGTGTGTATTAGGACCGGAGCAATTCAGGTCCCCTGCCCCTGGCTTCCGCCATGAAGTCTTTTTAAAAGCTGGATCTAGAAGGAGACTGGGAAGCTTTCAAATCTCAGCTCCGTCTCTTGCTAGCTGTATGACCCCAGGCAAGTTACTTAAACTCTTAGTCTCAACTTCCCCATCTGTAAAATGGGCATGATAACAGTATTTACCCCATTTGGTTGATAAGAGGATTGAATGGATTAATATTTGGAAGTTACTTAGAAATACACCTAACACATAGGTAGGCCTTACATAAGTGTTTGTTAAATAAATAAATTAAAGAAATAAGGCTTGACTTGGGGGTTCACTTTCCCTTCACCTCTCAGATTTGTGGTGAGGATTGAATGAGCTATATGGAGAGACATAGCACAGCGTAGGTGCTGAATATTTATTCGTCCGTTCAGTTGGTAAATATTTATTGAATAGCTACTATGTGCCACGTGCTAGGAATTCAACCATGAACAAGACAGGCATAATCCCTGTCCCATGGACCTTATGTCCTACTCCAAGTGAGGTCTCTGGACCAGCAGTGTGGGCATCACCTGGGTGCTTCTTAGAAATGCAGAATCTCACTCCTTGCCCAGACCCACTGAACCTTTTTTTTGGGGGGTTGGGGGGGGCAGGATCTCAGTTCCACAGACCAGGGATTGAACCTGGGCCACGGCAGTGAAAGCCCAGAATCCTAACTACTAAGCCACCAGGGAACTCCGCCCACTGAACCATTTTAACAAGACCCCCAAGTGATCTATGCCTGTCAAAGTGTGAGAAGCCCTGGGCCAGGGGACAATTCCACAGTGTCCGATGTGGTGGGCACTCTGGCAGGCACAAGGGGACAGAGGTGACTGGCCACTGAGCTTCCCAGCCCCACCTCAGCTTCCCGATGAAATTCTCCCCTCCTCGGGACAGATTGGTGGGGTCACTGGAGATGAGGTAATTGGCTGTCTTGCTCCGTTTCCGTTTCCTGCCAGCCAGGAGGAACACCTGGGGAGAGGGGTCACAGAGATGCGCTGGAGGAAGGAGGTGCACTGGAGGAAGGAGGTGCACTGGAGGAAGGAGGTGCACCCGGGGAAAGAGAAGGCCCATTTGCCCCGCAGCCCTCGCCCCACTGCACTTTGGCTCTAGACTCTCCCTCAGTCTGGGTCCTGGCCCCTCCACTCTCCGTCCCACTGGCTGCCACCTCTCTCCAACCCACCTTCTTCTCTGTGTCCAGGTGCAGGAAGTAGGAGGGATACAGGCCCCGGTCCATGCCCTTCTTGTCCCGGGTCAGCCGGCAGCGGACCGTCTGGCCCTGGGGGGCAGGCCGAAGCACGAACTCCTGGGGTTCGTCCACTTCCACGGGTGGGGATGGGGCCCTCTCCTCCTTCTGGGTGGGGGCAGAGGGTGCATCAGCCCCAGAGCACTAGCTTCCCGGCCCTCAGCAGGTCCCCAGTGCCGGGATGCAGGCAGGGCAGGCAGGACAACTCACCATTTTCTGTTTGGGGAGAGAACAGAGGCTGTTAGAGTGCAGCCGGCCCCTCCCCCAGCAGCTCACCAGGCCGTGTTAGGAGGCTCTGGGGAGCTTTGTGCTTTATTACTATTTTGTTTAGCTTGTGGTTATGAGCCCAGGCTTTGGAGCCAGACAGCCTGGGTTCAAATCCTGGTTCCACCACTGTCTGTCATGGTTGTTAAGTTTTAACCACACTGTGACTCAGTTTTTTCATCTGAGAAGTATGTAGGGTTGGGGTGGATACCTGGGACAGAACTTAGTTTATATATTTAACAGACACTCATAGAAAGTCTACCAATGTGCCAGGAATTATTCTAAGCACTTTCCAAATATTAACTCATTCCTCTTATCAGTAGCTACTGAGGTAGTTGTTCCATTATACAGGTGAAGAAGCTGAGGCTCAGAGAGCTTAAATAACTTGTCCAAGTTCACATAGTAAGAGGTGAAGCTGGGCTTTGAATGCTGTTAAACCCAGAGCCTTTAGAAAGACCTTCCATCATACAGATGCTCTCAGGGGGTGAACTGAGGTGAGGCTGAAGGTGTGGATTGCTGTGTTCTAAACACATGGCGTTATAGAAGTGTCAGCTACCACTATAATTATAGCAGGCGGTAAATACTCAATGAATGTAGCAGCCAACCTCCAACATGGCCCCCGATGCTCCCCACCTCCTGGTATTTATGCCCGTGTGTAGACCCTTCCCACACTGTATCAGCGTTGGTCTTTGTGACCAATAGGATATGGCAGAAGTGATGGACGGTCACTTCTAAGGCTAGGTCATAAAAGATATTACAGCTTCTGCCTTGCTGTATCTCTTGGGCCACTCTTGGGCTCTGGGGCAAGTTGGCTGCCATGTCTTAAGGAGAGTCAAGCAGCCTCTGGAGAGACCTCCAGCCAACAGTCATGACAGTGAACCATTTTAGAAGTGGATCCTCCATTTCCAGTCAAACTTTAAGAATGACCACAGCCCCAGTTGACATCTCGACTGCAACCTCACAGGAGACCCTGAGTCCCAACTACCCCTGCTAAGCCACTCCTAGATTTCTGACTCACAGAAATTAAGAAAATAAATTGTCATTTTAAGTTTTCGGGTGGTTGTTATATAGCAATACATAGTCAATACAATGAATGAATAAATAAGTTCATTTTGCTCTTTGAAAAACTTTTAATAACTATGTGGTTGCATTAGGCCCTAGGGTGACCTAGTGACCACCCTACCATTGCCCCTTCTGTTCTTACAAACCTAGTGCCTTTTGCTATCATGTTCTGTCCCTCACAAGAGGGGGAACCAAGACTCTAACCCCAAGTTTCCCAGCTGGGGAGACAAGGGACTGCCACCTGGGTGTGTGCATTTCAGGTATAAATGCTGTCTGGGAGTCACTAAGAAGCCCTGATGTGCTGAGGTTGCCCATTTTTGCTGAGGGCAGGTTTGCACTGTGTGTGAAGTGAGGCTGGTGTTAGGGAGCAGGCCCTTAGCCTCCAGGTAAGTGGCATCTCTTCTTCGCTCTAGGCTCCTCTAGAAGAAACTTGGGAAATCCAAGACTATGTTTGGAACGTGATGTTGGGAAAGCCAGACTCATTCAAACATTTCTACAGAGGTGGATTTTGGCCTACTATATTAAAGACTGTACTGCAGTTATATTCTTTCTGGAAGACAATAAGCTGGCCTTTCAGTTATATATCAGTTTCTGGTGATCTTGGCTAATGTGAATCAGTCCCCCAAGACCTGACCACCCCTGTACAAAGGAATAAACCCACAAACTAAGATACCCCCAGGCCCTGCCCTCAGGATGATCTCTCCACTCATGGAAACCTGTTTCTCGAAGACTTTCATCACTTTCTCTTTCCAGTTCGACCTCTCTCTCCCGCTTACTCCTGCCTGTGCATGTTGGTACCTGAGTCCTGTTTGTGAGTGGGGGCTGTATTGGAAATATTTAACAACGTGTTCTGCCCATGGAGACTGCACCGTCAGAGTGGACACTGGTAGGACTGGAAGACATCCTGGAGGCCTCTGATGGCCAGTGTTAACCCTTTGGTTGCTGGAAGGTTGGGAGGGCCTGGGTGGGAGAGCAGAAAGCACTCTGAGCAGTATCTCAGAGCAGCAGAGTGGAACTATTTTAAAAACTCAAGTATGGGGTGGATGGGTGGGGAGGTGGGAAGAATTGGGAGATTGGGATTGACGTATATGCACTAATATGTATAAAATAGATAACTAATGAAAACCTGCTGTATAGCACAGGGAACTCTACATAATGCTCTGTGGTGACCTAAATGGGAAGGAAATCCAAAAAAGAAGGGATATATTATGCATATAGCTGATGCACTTTGCTGTATAGCAGAAACTAACACAACATTGTAAAGCAACCATACCCCAATTTAAAAAACGTCATAGGGCTTCCCTGGTGGTGCAGTGGTTGAGAGTCCGCCTGCCGATGCAGGGGACATGGGTTCATGCCCCGGTCCGGGAAGATCCCACATGCCGCGGAGCGGCTAGGCCCGTGAGCCTGCGCGTCCGGAGCCTGTGCTCCGCAATGGGAGAGGCCACAACAGTGAGAGGCCCGCGTACCACAAAAAAAATAAGTAATAGCTCAACTACAGCTGGCTGTCAGTCAGTCAGTGTGCCCAGGGATGTGCATGCATATGTCTGTCTGCCTGGGCTCCACCTCCCTGGTACAGAAAATGTGTGGCTCTCATGTGGGGGCCATGAGAGCATCTCCGGCTGTGTCTGATAGTTAGGCTGCAGGGGGGAGGGCTCAGAGCGGGTGACATAAGGCCCCTGGGTGGCCAGTCCCAGCCTGGTGACCCCACAACTGCCTCTTCTGTTCTCACAAACCTGGTTCCCTTTGTCCTCATATCCTGTCACCAGAGAGGCAGCTAAGATTCTAACCCCAAATGACTCCATGGTCCCAGCCCACGAGGTCCCACACTCAGGTCCCCCAAGCCCAGGCCCCTGCCACTGCTCCCTGGAGGGACCTCACCCTCTCCCGTCTGGGCTCCAACCTTTTTGCCTTTTCCTTTTGCTTTGCCCTTCTGATTGCTGTTCTTGGTCACCACAGCTGCCACCTCTTCCTCCTCCTCCTCCTTCTCCTCTTCTGAGTCTTTGGGAGTGCCTGAGCATTGTAGGGGAGCAAGTCTGTTAACCCCTTACCCTGGCGGAACCCATCTTGTTTTGCAAGGTACGTCCAACACCCACGCCTCACTTGGACCCCTCCCACAACCACAAGAGAGCAACCCCCTTTCACTATTATCAGAAAGTAATAGGGCTTCCCTGGTGGCGCAGTGGTTAAGAATCCGCCTGCCAATGCAGGGGACACGGGTTCGAGCCCCGGTCCGGGAAGATCCCACATGCCGCAGAGCAGCCAAGCCCATGCACCACAACTACTGAGCCTGCGCTCTAGAGCCCACGAGCCACAACTACTGAAGCCTGCGTGCCTAGAGCCCATGCTCCGCAACAAGAGAAGCTACTGCAATGAGAAGCCCGTGCGCAGCAACGAAGACCCAATGCAGCCAAGAATAATAAATAAATAAAATAACTAAATTAAAAAAAGGAAAGAAAAGAAAGTAATAGCCTCAGAAAAGCTAAGACACTGCCTGAGGCCACACAGCTATTAAAGTGGGGGTCAAGATGCCCCCAGTCTTCTGACTTTATTATTATTTTTTATTGGAGTATAGTTGCTTTACACTGCTGTGTCAGTTTCTGCTATACAGCAAAGCGAATAATCCATACATATACCAAGTCTTTGACTTTAGAACCCCTACTCCTCACCCTATTCTGCATCCCTCCTTCCACACCCACGACTGCCTCTGGATGTCCTGACACCAGAGGCCACTGCCACCTACCTTTCTTCTTCAGAGCTTTTTCCCCAGGGTCATCGCCCCCAACCAGAAACATGGCTGCCGGTGTCTTCTTCCTCACTCTGGTCGGGCTCACTGAGCTTCCCTTGTCGGCCTCCCCGGACCCTGTGTGTGTGGATGTGAAGAGGTCACACCCCCCGCCTCACCCAGAGTCCCTTGTTCCTCCACAGACCAGGCTCACCTTTCTTCTTCATCTTTCTCATCTTGGTCCCTTCCCCTGCTGATGCCTCCTTCTTCTTAATCCGCAGAGGTTTCAGTGGGGGGACAGGGCTTCCCAGGTCCTCTGGAAATGGAGGGTGGGAGTTAGACAAAGAAGAGCCACCTTCCAATCCACTCATTGTTCCTTCAGTCCCCAGGGAGGCCCAGAGCACCTTCTGCTTGTCTTGTTTTTAACCCTGAGTCCAAAAAGGACTGGATGAACACCAGGAGTTTAATAAGTAGTTAATGAATGAATGAATGGATGAATGCCAGGCCTCCTAACCGAGCCTCTGAATCCCAGCTCCCACCCCATCTCCTCCAGAAAACCTCCTGTGGTCAGTGCTACAGACAGTCCTCCCCACCCCTCCAAGAGGCCCAAGGTCCTAGCTACATGTCCACATGTAGACCAGACCCCAGTACCCATGGGGCAAGGTGCCCCAGCCAGGGAGCTATCACAGCATTTATTCACTGATTGATTTTTTACTATAATCACTTTGATACTTTTGTAAAAATTATAAAAATAATTCATCTTGAGTTAAAAAAAAAATCACAAAGAAAACTAAAATCCTCTGCCCTTCCTGGCTCACAGAGCACCCTGGGCAGGGGGCTGGGTGGATGGTGGAGGGAACACATATTGATTTAAGGACCATCGGAGGGAAGAAACCACCAAAGGGAAAAACTCTTGGGTCCAGGCACTGGGGAGCTTTTTTTTTTTTTGCGGTACACGGGCCTCTCACTGTTGTAGCCTCTCCCATTGTGGAGCACAGGCTCCAGACGCGCAGGCTCAGCGGCCATGGCTCACGGGCCCAGCTGCTCCGCAGCATGTGGGATCCTCCTGGACTGGGGCACGAACCCGTGTCCCCTGCATCGGCAGGCGGACTCTCAACCACTGCACCACCAGGGAAGCCCATCTGGGGAGCTTTTTGATGTCTCAACTCCTGCGTATCCATGAGACACCAGGCCCCCCAGGGGTGGGGCTAGTTTTGTGTGTCTTTACCCCCTCTGGACCCTCAACACCCACCCTTCGGACCCTGGGCTTTGGCCTTCCTTTCCTTGATGTCTGCAGAAGCCTTCTCTTTGGGGGGCTTCTTGGGAGGCAGACGGATTTTCTCTTTCTTTTCCTTCTCCTCCTTGTCCTCTTCCTCCTCCTCCTCGTCCTCTTCCTCCTCCTCCTCCCCTGCAGGTAAAAACTGCTCATAACAGGGACTGGGGTGGGCCCCATTATGTGGGGAGCCCAGTCCTTCCAGATTGCTGGGAGGCGGTGAAGGAGCTGGGGGTAGGAGGCTCCCCTTCTGGAACAGAAACAGGAGGAAGAAAGGAGTTTCGGCACCTTCCTCAAAGAAGGGAGTGACTCCAGTCTTCCAAGGTCTACAAGTCAGGAGAGAGAGCTGGAGTTGGGGGGATGCTGGGGGCTTGGCAATCCTGTTCTGGGAAAACGCCGTTCTCTGCATGTCCTTCCTCTCTCTCTGGTACCCTCAGCTCCTCACACACTCTCCTGGGGTCTTTCAGTTTCCCCTTCTCTGCCCCTTCTAAAAGACACCTGCACTGCTTCTCCCTGTCCTGGTCTGTTGCTATTTCTAACTTCTAGCCAGACCCGTCTGAGCTACCTCCGGCCCCTAGCTGCAGGGTTTTTTTTGTTTGTTTGTTTAAATATTTATTTATTTTTAATTTTTGTTGGCTGTGCCGGGTCTTAGTTGCAGCTCGCAGGATCTTCCTTGTGGCATGCGGGGGTCTTTAGTTGCGGCATGCATGTGGGATCTATTTCCCCGACCAGGGATGGAACTTGGGGCCCCTGCATTGGGAGGGTGGAGTCTTACCCAGCGGATCACCAGGGAAGCTGCAGTTTAAGGCAAAACTCTTAACCTCAATATGCCTCAGTTTCCCCCTCCCGACGATGGGAAAAAACACGAGAATAAAGGTTTTCCTGGCTCAAAGACGAAGCCAGGGACGTGGACGCGGTTTTTCCGAGTTGTCTGCCTCTCTCCATCTGCTGTTCCTGTCCAGCCCCTTCCCTCCTCCTCTCCAGTTGCCCCCTTCCTTCTGGCGCTCTCTCACCGTCCTCCGCGTCTGGGGCGCGGGCTACCAGGAACGTCTCCCGGGGGTCGCGCTTCTTGGCCTCAGGGTCCCTGAGGAACTTGGCGTAGACAGTCTGCAGCTCCCGGGCCTCGGCGGGCTCCCGGGAGGGCTCCTCCCGCGGGCTCCTCCTCCGTCCCGCTGAGCCGAGATGCGCAGGTCAGGCGGGACCTCCAACGGCGCCCACTCCCCCTCGGGCTCCTCACCCTGGGGTCTCCCTGGGGCTCTGTTTCCACCTTGGACATCCCTCTCCCAGCTTTTATCATCCCTACACTCCTCCTAACCCCCAGCTCAACCCCAAGTCCGCTCCGCCGCTTCCCCCTCCAGTTACCCCCCTCCCACGCCCCTGCTCCCAGGGGGGTTTCCCAGACTCAAGGACACCCTCGCCCGCGGTCGTTCCCTCCCGTGACCCTCACCCGGGGGGGCGCCCCGGGGCCCAGCCTTCCGCATGCCTCCAGGTCTCCGGGGCTTGGATTCCGTGGGGCAGGGGGACTCTGGGGCTTCTGTCTTCTTCTTCCTCAACTTCTGTCGCTGCAGGGTGGGGGTCAAGAGGAGGGAGGGGAAGGAAAGGGGGGCTCTGAGGGCTGCCTATCACTCTCTAATCCCTTGAGCCGCCAGAAATAACCGCAGATTATTGGGAGGGGAACTGCACCCTTTCCTGGGGTGAGGAAGAATGACCCCCTCCCGTGTACCACGGCCACCTCCAATGCCCCAAAGCCCAAGTTCCTCTCCTGGACACCCCGTACCCCCAAACACCCCCTTCGTGCAAAAACAAAACAAAACAAAAACCTCCAGGGAAGCAACAAGCCCCAGAGGCTGCTGAGTGGGACCCTCCCCACTCTCAGACCCCCTACGCTGCGTGGGGGGCTCTTTATGTCTCTTCTCCAAGCAGGGGTGACATACCTGCTTGGTACGCTGCGGGACCTCCGGGCTCTGGCCTTCCTCCTCATGCCCGCTGAGGGTAGCAAAGGAATCAGTCTGTCTCCCTCCCCTTTTCCTGCCCCTCCCCAAACCCTCCATCTGGCCCCCCCACCAGGGTTCAGGTAGGATGAGGTGAGGGCTTTCCACACCTGTCTGAGGCCCACACCTCTCGGAGGGTGTCGTCCTGCAGCGGCATGGTGCCTGCACCTATCCACAGTCCCTGCTCTGGCCACCCTGCAGCCCTAGAAGCTTCCCTGAGGGCCCCAGCTAATCCGGGCTCAGCTTCACCCCCACCTCCTGCTGGCTCAAGAGGGTGGCAGCACTGTGGGAGGTGCTCCTTCCTGGAACCCATCCCCCTGCCTGGCCCACTGAGGGAAGAGGCTGAAAACTCAGATCCTCAGCGGCCCAAAGGATGGCATCACTGTACCAGGTCCTCCCGCGCCCTGAACTTTGGCTTAGAGATGCTGATTTGATAATTTGTTGGTGGTAAATGGGGCATGGGAAGAAAATATGACATCAGATCCTGTATTTATCTTTCTTTTTCATTAAAAAAATAAAAACTAGGATTTACTAATATTTAATGTATATGGATTGATAGATACATGTGTATATACTTTATAAAGAAACATGCCTATATTCTGGGTGTCCACCTAAATATCTTTTTACTGATAAGGAACTTTTTTTTTTTGGCTCACCTTGCAGCTCGTGGGATCTCAGTTCCCCAACCAGGGATCAAGCCTGGGCCCTCAGCAGTGAGAGTGTGGAGGCTTAACCACTGGACCACCAGGGAATTCCCAGGAACATGTTTTTTTAAGAGTTTAGAGACAAGGGATGTAGTGTTGATGTGATTAATATCATGGAAGAGGTTTGGCTAAGTGCAGAGGAAGCCCAGAAGAGGGGCCCTATTGGGGGTCCTAGAGGCTTCCTGAAACCTGATCTAAAACTTGAAACTCAAAAAGGTGAGGGAAGTTCTGCAGCCAAAAAGAAAAGAAAAAAGGAAAAAAAAAAAAGTGGGATGGGCTATACCTGGAAAGGGAACAGCAAGATAGAGACCTAGAGGTTGGAAACAGGCAGATGTATTCAAAGGTCTAGGACTAGGAGGGAGGCAGCTGTGTCAGGCATGGGTCAGTCCTGAGCCCAAGCTCTAAGCTCTGCCGCTTAAGAGGTGAATATCCTTGGGTGACAGATTTAACCTCTCTGGGCCTCCATTTCCTCATTTATAAAGTGGGTTTGATAAAGCACTGACCTAGTAGGGATGTTGTGCAGATTAAGTGAGATGACAGATGGCAAGTTGCAAACAGTGAGCGCTCAAAAATTGGTAATTATGTGCTCCTTTTCAGAGCACTTCAGCTTCATCTCTGTCTCCTCAGCATTTACAGCACAACTTGACACATGATTGGGGTTCCTTTTTTTCATGTGTGAATTAATGAGCACAGTTTTTCTTTTTTTTGGCTGTGCGGCTTGTGGGATCTTAGTTCCCGGAGCAGGGATTGAACCTGGGCCTCGGCAGTGAAAGCGCCGAGTCCTAACCACTGGACTACCAGGGAATTCCTTATTTCATGTGATTTTCACTGGACAAGAGTCCAATGAGATAGGCGAGGTAGAGATTATTATCTCCATTTTATAGGTGGAGAAACTGAGGCCCAGGGAGGTGAAGTGACCTGCTCAGTATCAGCCAGATGAAAACCAGCTCTGTCTCCTGTCAGAGCTTTTGTTCTTAACCCTTTTATATTTTATACAGTCGAAACGATTAGAGATGGAATTTGAATGAAACAGTCTTTTTGTCTTTCGCCACTTCCTTGGTCCACCTGATTCAGATGCGCCATAATTAATCTTCCTAAAATACCACTTCTTCTGTTGACACCTTTGCTCAAAAATTGTCATTGGGTCCCTACGATCAAGTTTAAGTGTGCTGAGTTGGCATTCAAGGCTCTCCCTGATCTGGTCCCAATCTGCCTTTCTAACTACAGGGCTGTCTCATACCCTACTCTCCATCCAGCCCCATAGGTTTACTTATTCCTTTATACTTTCTCTCCTTCATGCCTTTGTTCAAGCTGCTCCCTCCTGGAATCCCTATTACATGAAACCCATCCAACCCTAAATAGCCCTCAAGTCCCAACCTCCAAGATTCTTTGGTCCTCATCTGACTCTGAATGTATAATAATCATAATAGCATTTATTGACCACCTACCGTGCATGAGGCCCTTGTTCCCATTCTCTCTCCACCCTCATGATGATATTTATAAGGCAGACACTAAAACCCTGATATGAAAGGTAAGGAAACTCACAGCTGAGAGTCAGTCAACAAGTATTTCCTGGGCACTGACTCTGTGCCAAACAGTACTGGTTATACAGTAATGGACAAAAAGATGTGGTCCCTGCCCTCATGGAGCTTCCATTCTTGTGAGAAAGACAGATGGTAAAGCCATAAATAAACAAATTAGTTATAATGCTCTCATTATTATTAATTGTAATAAATTCCAAGAAGGGAAAGAACTGGGTTCCGTGAGAATAGCGGGGCTGGGTGGGGGGCAGTCTGGATATAGAGAACAGATGAGGCTGTCTGAGAAGTGAAATTTTAAACTGAGACCTGAAGGATTTCAAAGACTAGGAAAGAGAATGTTCCAGGTAAAAGGCACAGCTTATGCCAAATGTTTCCAAGCAGCAAAGAACACGGCACCATGGAGCAGTGGGGTCCCCTCGACCAGGACAAGAGTGACTCTGCCTAAGAACCGCCCTTCAGAGGGTTCTGGAGAATGTCCACCCCCAAACAAATCCATGCCAAGAACCACAGGGTGCCTGGCGCTCAGCAGACTGTAAACGTAAACATCCCCGTCCTAACACTGTTCAGGCCCCGGGGAACACTGCTCCACATCTCTTGCCCACTGTTCTCAGAACAAAGATTCCTGCACCGCCCTGTGGGAGGCGTATCGGTTGAGCTTCGGCCAATGCCAGAGATGGACCCTGCTTTGGAGCTGCGGGGAAGATTTGAGCAGCAGAAGCTTTTAAGTGAAAGAAAAGGTAAATGCAGTTCTCATATCTCTCCTCTCGGGTTGCATGGATATCACAGATACTTGCATAACAAAGTGTCCATTTACTTGTTTCTTTTCATGTTCTGAAGGGTCTCATGAATCAGCACTGTCTTCATAACAGTTGCACATGGCAGCTGAGGAACACTGTACAGTATTGAACAATTCACATGACTTAAACTTGTGCATATGTAGGTCTGGACATGACGTGTGAAGCACGGTAGCAATTCTTCATGTTGGCAACTAGTTGGATGCTATTTTGAGAACAGTTCAGTTTTTCTAAAAGTGTTTAATAAGATGGAATTAAAATTTCTAAAAACCATTTAAATTTGATTAATTTTGGATATTTATTAAGTGTAAACTATCTTTCCCTTTAAATTTTAATACATAATTTTGAATATATAAGAAGAAAAGTCACTTCTCAAAACATACATGAAAAATAATTTTAGTTAAAAAGTTTCACATTTACTTAGTTACTTTTTTTTTTAAATTTTTATTATTTTTTGGCTGCATCAGGTCTTAGTTGCGGCACGTGGGGATCTTTCGCTGCAGCACGTGGGCTCTTAGTTGGGCGGCAGGTTTTCTCTAATCTAGTTGTGGTACGCAGGCTCCAGAGTGCATGGACTCTGTAGTTTGCAGCAGGCAGGCTCTAGTTGAGGTGGGCGAGCTCAGTAGCTGTGGCACGCGGGCTTAGTTGCCTCGCAGCATGTGAGATCTTAGTTCCCTGACCAGGGATCTAACCCTCGCCCCCTGCATTGCAAGGCGGATTCTTTATCACTGGCCACCAGGGAAGTCCCTACTTAGTTACTTTTTTTTTTTTTTAATATTTATTTATTCATTTATTTTTGGCTGTGTTGGGTCTTCGTTTCTGTGCGAGGGCTTTCTCTAGTTGTGGTGAGTGGGGGCCACTCTTCATCGCGGTGCGCGGGCCTCTCACTGTTGCGGCCTCTCTTGCTGCGGATCACAGGCTCCAGACGCGCAGGCTCAGCAGTTGTGACTCACGGGCCTAGCTGCTCGGCGGCATGTGGGATCCTCCCAGACCAGGGCTCAAACCCATGTCCCCTGCATTGGCGGGAAGATTCTTAACCACTGTGCCACCAGGGAAGTCGTGTGGGGTGTTTTGAATTGTCACAATGACAACAGAGTGTGTGTGTGTGTGGTTTGCTCATGGTGTTTAGAGGCAGGAGCTCGAGGTTCTAGATGTCCTGTAATGTGGGAAACAGGCACGGTGGTCCAGCCCCAAATGCCATGCATTCCTGGGAAACACTGAGGCAAAGTGGCGTCAGGAAGAAGAGAAAAGCTGAGCACTATTGGGTTAGAATCCTGCTCTGCTGCTTTCTTCCCCAGGTGGACATAACCCTCAGTTTTCCCATCTATAAAATGGGATGATGATAGAGGCCTTGCAGGACTGTGAGATTGGTAATAAGTTTGCAGACGGCCTAGCACAGGGCTGGCCAAGGGCCTGCAACTGGGAGATGTCTGGACCAAGCTGAAGGCAGATCTGGGTAAAACTGAAGTTCAGTCTGGGTTTGGGTTCGTTTGGGGGTCATGATGCCCAACCACAGCTGTGTGTTAGAATTACTCAGCTCAGGAGGCTTTAAAAAGTGCTGATGCTTGGTCTTACCTCTCAGAAATTCCGAGTTAATTGGTGTGGAGTGGGTCTTGGGAAGTAGGAGTTTTAAAAGTTCCTTGAGTGACCAGAGCCTCCTGTGGGGCCTGAAACTCTCACTCTTGAAATTACTCCTCTCAGTAAAGCAGTGGTTCTCAAAGTGGGTTCCCCAGACCAGCAGCATCAGCGTCACTCCAGAACATGTTAGAAGCGCAGATTCTCAGATTTCACCTCTGACCATCAGCAGCTCTGGGGTAGGGCCCAGCGATCAGCATTCTAGCACATCCTCTGGGGATTCAGATACCCACTCAAGTTTGAGAAGCACTCAATACAGCACCATCTCCAGGAAGCCCTCAAGAAAGGCAGATGCTATTTCACTGTTGGGTAGTTCCCCACACTTCTCTGAATAATGTCACATGAGCTGTGAGGACAAGCTCCATGAGGCCAGGGACTTTGTCCATCCCATTCACAGCTGTCTCTCCAGGGTCCACAGCATGTGATGAATAATTGAATGAGGTGACAGAGACAGAGACAGAGACAGAGAACTATCTCAGGTGCTGTGAACTGGGACGAGAGGAAGACCCTGCCTGTCTCTTTTTCTGTCTTGGTCCCACGACATGTGAGTCTAGTGTTTCTAGTGTTTAAAGATACAGATTCCTGGCACAAATGGGTCCTTAAACACCTCTCTCTCCACCCGGTGCTCAGGGGAAGAGATGTGGACTCCTTGCACCCCTGGTGGAGCACCGCCCCTGGCAGTTGTTCAGAGTCCATTTGTGTCTCCAGTGTGGTGCTCACGTGTGGCAGGTACAGTATCTGACAGGCAACTTACGAGATATTTTTCTTCAAAATTTTTTTCTTTAGTTTTTCCTCCAATGTTCATTTTTTTCTTTAGTTTTTCCTCCAATGTTCATTTTTTTCTTTATTTTTGAAACAATTTCAAATTTACACATAGTAAATTTGAAAGAATAGTATAATGAACTCTGGCATACCCTTGGCCAAAGACCAATAAGTTTTTCTTATTGTCCCAATGATGGCTGTTATAAGTCCAGGAAAACATTTTGCATTCTAGTCCTCGTCAATCTATGAGAGATTGTCAAGGGCAATTCTGCTATGTACGATTTTCACTTATGGGCAATTAAAGTAATTTGAGAGTTGCCTTCAGGACACAACCTCCACGTAAGAAGCCACTTCCTGGACATCATCTCAGCTGAATCCTTGGGGGGTGATCAGGGACTATGAACCCAACCTAAAGCCAGGTAGGATTCTGCTGATGGCAGGTGACAGAAGTACAGTGCAAACTAGCATAAGCTCAAAAGGGAACTGATTGGCCCCTCAACTGGGCCAGCTAGACGCAGTCTCACGTCAGGCATGGCTGTACTCAGGGGCTCAAAAGGAGTCCCCAAGTCTCTCTCTCACTCTGCTTTCCTCTGCGTTAGCAGGAAAGGTGACCTCTGATGGCTCCCTGACCACATCAGTTCCCCCAGGTGGGGGCCTGACTGGCTCTACTTGGTCACTTGCTTACCCCTGGATCTGTCGGTTTAAGTCTGAGAATGGAGGTACTCTGATTGGCCAGCTCGAGTCATGTGCCCGCCTCTGGGCGGGGCTCTGTTTTTGATTTGAGAGAATAGTAGTTATAAAACGGGAGAGGGTTTTTGCTGCTCCTGATCAATTGGTGAGTAGTCCGCACGGGGAGCTATTGTCAGAGTCAGGGATAATAATAATAGCAGCAGCAGTAGTTGTAACATTTATTGAGAGCTTGCTGGGTTCCGGGCATTGTTCTAAGTGGGTTTTCTCTTAATTAGCTCATTTAATACTCAGCCATTTTATGCGGTTGATGCTACTTTCATACATGTTTTCCATACCCGCAACTTCACAGAGAGGTGCAGTCACTTGCCCAAGGACACAGCCAGTACGCAGCAGAACGCGGGGCCCCACATCCTCAGGCCTCGCTCCAGAGTGGGTGCTGGCGCGCCTGGGAGCACACCTTCCACTATCCTCCCTGCGGTAGAACCTGGACTTCTGCTCCAGGCTTGGACTGTCACGTGGCACTCTCGCCCTCCACTGCATCTGTGAGGCTGGCGGAAGCGGAACACCTCGGTTCAGATCGCTTATGGGAAGTTTGCCATTACCCCCAGAGCCCCAAGAAACAGAAAACAGAATGGGTGAATTTAGAGCAGTGGCTGCTCACAAGAATACTGGCTGCCCACAAGAATACTTAGGGGAGCTTCACAAAACCCCAGTGCTCAAGCCATATCCCAGACCAATTAACCAGAATCTCTGGGGTGGAGCCCAGGCATTAGTAGTCGTTAAGGTTCCCCAGGTGAATTAAATGTCCGGCCAAGGTGGGGAATCACTAGTTTAGAGGCCTTGTAGCTTGGTAGAAATAGCCGTGGTTTAAGATCCACCTGGGTTTGAGACTTGGCTCTGCCATTGCAAGCTGTGTGACTGTGTGCCAGTCACTTAACTTCTCTGAGCCTCAATTTCCTTATCTGTGGAAACGGTATAAGTCCCTCTACTTTATGTGAGGGCTGAATGAGACAATGTCTGTAAGGTCCCCAGCACAGAGCTGGCACTCAGCTCCATCCTTACTATTAAGGAGGGGGCAGGACAGACCAGCCTGTGCAGGACCATCCAGGGAGGCAGAGCTGTGCCAATGACTCACCATCACTAGGTTGAGGCTGTGGAATGGACTCTCGGGGCTGCTGGGACCCTCAGACCCCAGGCCCTCCCGCCTTGGTCTTCCACCCTTACGGAGGGACTTGAGGCTTCTGAGTAGGGTGAGCTTGGGATGGAATGGGCAGTGGGGGAGTTGGGGCAGAGTTGGGTGGGGGACTGGGGGAAAGGCTGTGTGAATGCACTGACTTAGTCTCACCACCAGGTGGCGACAGGAACCTACCCGCTGCGAGAGGGCCAGCCAGGCTGAAGGAGAGGACCACTGGGAATAACGCAAAGATTTTCGAAAACTTTTTTGAGTACTAGGTAAATACTAAATCTTTATTTTCTTTCACTTCCATTTACTTAATGCAACAGTCCTGTGGTAGGCGCCATTACCCTCCTTTAGGGGATGAAATGGAGGTGGTGCTGGTAACTGGCGACCAGGAATTTAACCCAGTCAGTAGGACTCCACATTACTCTCTTAACCACTGAAGTCATAGTCACAGCTACAGCGGCCTTTGGAATTCCTCGGGCCCTGTGATTCCCAAACCTGTATGACGATAAAAATCACCTGAGGCTCTTTTAAAAAAATTCAGATATCCTGGGTCCCAGGACAGGCACTGAATTAGAATCTCCCAGGAAAATGGGCTTGGGAATGTGTGTGGTTAACAAAAGTTCCTGTTTGGAAACATGAATCTGCTCTCAGAGAGGGAAAGTAACCTGCCCAAGGTCACACAGCCAATCCCCTCCAACTTCTTAATACCCTCTAATTCGGAAGCCAGGCCATAACCCCCAAAAGAAGAGACAATATAGCACATGACCCAGCAATTCCACTTCTGGGTATATGCCCCAAAGAGTTAAAAGTAGGACCTTGAAGAGATATTTGAGGACCCATGTTCATAGCAGCATTATTCACAATAGCTAAAGGGTGGATGCCACCCAAGTGTCCTTCAACAGATGAATGGATAAGCAAATGTGGTGTATACATAAAATGTATTATTATTCAGCCTTAAAAAGGAAGGGAGTTTTGACATATGCTACAACATGGGTAAACTTTGAGGGTATTATGCTAAATGAAATAAGCATCACAAGAAGACAAATACTGTATGATTCCACTTATAAGAGGTACCTAACATAGTCAGATTCATAGAGGCAGAAAGTAGAATGGTGGTTTCCAGGGGCTGAGGGGAGGGGGCAATGGGGAGTTATTGTTTAATGGCTACAGAGTTTCAGTTTTGCCAAATGAAAATGGTTCTGGAGGTAGATGGTTGCACAATAATATGAATGTACTTACATTGAACTGTACACTTAAAAATGGTTAAGATGGTTAATTTTATGTTATGTGTATTTTACTAGAATACAAAAAGTTGGAAAAAAAAGATAAGACAATCTATGCCCAGCCCTGGAGGGTTGATAGTGGTGAAGCATGAGAAGGTGTGTGATTTTCTTCATCTTTTGAATGATTTTATGAATAAATATTATACGGAATTTGATGAGTATTGTCAGATCACCTCTCTCCTCAAAAAGGATTGTACTAATAATGTACGGATGTACTTTTTTCCCAATAACTTCACCAATTTTGGGTTTTATTATTTTACTTTTTTTCCTGTTTAATGGGTGAGAGATAGTACTTCATTATTATTTAAATTTGCATTACCGCTTGTTAGACTTAAAGTGGAAGGTACAGAATTGACCAGTGTCATTGACAGCCTCAGAATGATTTTCCTCAAAATGTTAATTCTTGGGGAATTCCCTGGCAGTCCAGTGGTTAGGACTCTGTGCTTCCACTGTAGGGTGCCTGGGTTCGATCCCTGGTCGGGGAACTAAGATCCCCGCAAGCCACACACACAGCCAGAACAAAGAAACAAACAAACAAAATGTTAATTCTTGATTTATTATACTGAATAAAACAAGTCCATGTTTATTGTTAAAGTAAATTAAAAAACCTACTAGGTCTGTTATTGAGAGGAGGAAGTGGCTCCTGCTTGAGCTTCTGCCATGATTGTTCCTGCTTATTCAACATTAATTCCAGGTTCTGAGGTGGAGGCTCACAAAGAGAGGGGTGGGTTTGGAGACCACAAGTGTAAAAACTCCTGTTCATTTTGTGGCACCTCGTGGCGGCCCTCCCAGTGGCTGTTTTTACTTACCTTCTAGGTCATTCTCCTTGTGATGGGGCAAAAATGGTCAGTGAGAGGCTGGCATAGACATGTGCCCCCCCTCAAAAATAAAAGAGTCCTGTAATTATTGGTCCAATTTCTCCTCCCTCCATCTTCCCTTCCTAAAGAAGACTGATTCTTCCATTTGGGAAAGTGGCTGAGTTGAGCTGGGTATGGACGAGGAGCATTTTTGATCGCTTTATTTTTTTTTTGGTGGGAGATAGAGATTGAGTAGCTCCAGGGCATGAGGAGATTTTAATTAGTGTGGCTTTGAACTATGTATTTGACTCCCTTTAAATCCCTTGAGAGGTGTGACTAAAGAATGAAATTGCTTGTTAATTACTTTAGGCTATTGGGTTGTATTTCTTGTGTCAGATACCATTCTGAGACTGAGTCACATGTGCCCACATTTTATTAGGGTTCCCCCCTTACTAATGAAGACTTGGGCGTGAGCTCTCGAGCCTCCAACACCCTGGGGTCTTGGCTCCTTGACAGCCCTGCCACCCACCACCAAGGCCACGCCTTGGACCCTGTCATCACCCGAAACTGCTCCACTTCTGAAATTACAATTCAGACGTCCCACTCTTTAGTGACAATCACCTCCCCCAACCCCTGCCCACTTTTCTCTACCACACCTCTCCCCTGACCCCACTGGGGCTTCTAGCCCATTGATCCCTATTGTTCTGCCCAAGCATCTTTTCCCTTTTCTGTTGGTAATGACACCCACTTATTCCTTGGAGGAAACTTCATTTTTTCTCCCATATGGATAATATGATTCAGGTGAGGCTCACTCTACCCTCACATCGGGGCAATCATACTTCAGATTCTTGGCCACATCAATGGGTCAGGGGTGGGCATGTGACCCTGTTCAGTCCAGGGAGAGCCAACCCAGTGCTATTGCTGAGACGCCAGAGAAGGGGACGTTTTCTTTCTGCTCATGTGGCTCACCTTGCAGAACTTAGCCTGGACTAGTGAGGGCTGCCCTGGGGTCGAGAGCCTGCAGGATAAGGAGGAAAGCCGAGCAAAGAGGGGAGGTTCCTAACAATCTCGTTGGAGTATCTGGAACCAACCATTCCTGAAACTACCCTGGGTTTTTCAGATTTGTGAGTTGATGTCTGAGATCTGTGAGTCAGGATTAGATTCTATCACCAGAAACAGACGTGGCTATTACAGTGCTACTCCATTGAGGCTCTAGATGAGGGGTGCCTAGATGTGGTTGCTCATCAGAATCACACGGGAAGTGTGATTTTTCCCTTAAAACCTTTATAGATACAGAAAAAAGCATAAAACGTAAATGTATAAGTTAATGTATTATTACAAAGCCAACTCCCATTGCAACCTCATCAAGGTCAAGAAGGAGAACACTGGGGACTTCCCCAGTGGTCCAGTGGTTAAGACTCCGCCCTTCCAATGCAGGGGGTCATGGGTTCAATCCCTGGTTGGGGAACTAAGACGGTTTGGCCAAAAAAAAAAAAAAAAAGAATGTTGTTCGACTCAAAGCCTCAGCCCCTCCTCCCCTACATGGAACCACCACCCTGACTTCTGTGCAATCTCATTCTTGCTTCTCTTGATCATTTTCAGCCTGAGTATGCTTTCCTAGACACTATGGGGTAGTTTTGCCTGTTTTATTTATTTATTTTTTAAAGAAGCACCTCTCTTCTTTAAAATTTGCAGTTATTTTCTAATATTTATTTAATTTATTTTTTTGACTGCGTTGGGTCTTAGTTGCAGCACATGTGATCTTCGTTGCGTCATGTGGCATCTTTCATTGCGGCGTGGGGACTCTTCGTTGTGGTGCGCGGGCTTCTCTCTAGTTGTGGCGTGTGGGTTTTTCTCTCTCTTGTTGTGGTGTGCAGGCTCCAGGTCATGTGGGCTCTGTAGTTTGGGGCGTGCAGGCTCTCTCGTTCAGACTTGTGAGCTCCGTAGTTGTGGTGCACGGGCTTAGTCACCCCGCAGCATGTGGGATCTTAGGACCCTGACCAGGGATCGAACCTGTGTCCCCTGCATTGGAAGGCGGATTCTTTACCATTGGACCACCAGGGAAGTCCCAGTTTTGCCTGTTTTAGAATGTTGTACAAATGGAATTATTTATTAATCTTAATGACGCCAAATTTGTCAGACTTTTCATTTAAGGTTGGTGCTTTTGTATCAGGAAAAGTAATCTGTCACCACCCTGAGGCTTTCATCCTCAAACGTTTCTTTCACCTTCTATCGCCTTTTATAATCTTTATTGTTCTTTATTCTAATCTTTTATTGTCTTTATTATCCCACTATGGTGTGAGGTAAGGGTCGAGTTTCATTTTTTCCCTGTATGAACACTCAATCTGTTTATCGAAAAGGCTCATCTTTCCCTGCACTCTTTTGTGCTACATAAATCACAGCTTGTGTCCACCTCAGTGTCAGCTTCTAGTCTTTTCTTCAGTCGTCTATCCTTGCAAAAATACCACCCTCTCCTAATCACTGTACTTTTATGAAGTTTGATATTCAGTAGAGCGATATTCCTATATATATATATATATATATATATATATATATATTTAGGAAGATATTCTTGGCCATTTCACTGCCATATTATTTTATTTATTTTATAAATTTAATTAATTAATTTATATTGGTTGCGTTGGGTCTTTGTTGCTGCACGTGGGCTTTTCTCTGGTTGCAGCGAGTGGGGGCTACTCTTCGTTGCAGTGCACAGGCTTCTCATTGCGGTGGCTTCTCTTGTTGTGGAGCACAGGCTCTAGGCGCGCGGGCTCAGTAGTTGTGGCTCATGGGCTTAATTGCTCCGTGGCATGTGGGATCTGCCCGGACCAGTGCTCGAACCTGTGTCCCCTGCATTGGCAGGCAGATTCTTAACCACTGTGCCACCAGGGAAGCCCCCTCCATATGTATTTTAGAATCAACCTGTCACATTCTACCAAAAAAGAAAAACAAACCATGAGGATTTTGATTTGATTGCATTGACTCTACAGGTCAGTACATTGTTCAAAAATGAGTCTTCTAATTCTTTTTTTTTTTTTTCAAATGTGCACATATTAAGAAGAGAAGATAGAAGATGGGGGAGACCTAACAAAATTTGTTTTTTTTCCAGCTTTATTGAGATATAATTGATGTATAACACTGTGTATTTTTAAGGTGTACAATGTGATGATTTAATACATTTATAAATTGCAAAATGATTACCACCATAGCATTAGCTAACACTCCAACCAGTCACATAATTACCATTTCTTTTGTGTGGTGAGGACGTTTAAGATCTACTCTCTTAGCAATTTCAGGTATATAATAGAGTATTATTAGCTATAATCACCATGCTGTACATTACATCGCCAAAACTTATTAATCTTATGACTAGAAGTTTGCATCCTGGAAGTTTGTCTTCCAGTCTTCGAACATGGTGTGAGTGTGTGTGTGTGTGTGTCCACTCATGCGTATACTCACACACATACATTTATTCAGTTAATTAAAATTTTTTTTCTGTATAATGTGTTTTGCACATCTTTTGTTAATTTTTTTTTTTTTTTTGGCTGCATTGGATCTTCATTGCTGTGCGCGGGCTTTCTCTAGTCGTGGCGAGTGGAGGCTACTCTTCGTTGCGGTGCTTGGGCTTCTTATTGCGGTGGCTTCTCTTGTTGCGGAGCACGGGCTCTAGGTGCGCAGGCTTCAGTAGTTGCAGCACAGGGGCTCAGTAGTTGCGGCCCATGGGCTCTATGGTATGCGAGCTTTGGTAGTTGTGGTGTGCGGGCTGAGTAGTTGTGGCTCATGGGCTCTAGAGCACAGGCTCAGTAGTTGTGGCGCACGGGCTTAGTTGCACTGTGGCATGTGGGATCTTCCCGGACCAGGGCGCAAGCCCATGTTCCCTGCATTGGCAGGCGGATTCCTAACCACTGCGCCACCAGGGAAGTCCCTCTTTTGTTAAATTTATTCCTAGATGATTGCTATATTTTTTAGTGCTCTTCAAGTGTCTTATTTAAAGTCCACATTTTTTGGCTCAGCCTCTGGAGAGTCTGAATGAATAGTTCTGGGTGGGCCCAGTGATTCTGATGTGCAGCCAGGCCTGGGAACATGGGCCTCTCTGGGGCTCCCCTCATGATCTCTTTTCAAACATATTCAGTCCCCTCCCCCTCCCAACTGGCCCCATCCCATAAGCTGATGAACGGGCTCAAGTCTCTCTCTCTCGGAGTAAGCCTGCTAATCCCCTCAAGGTCCTGCCATCACATTTTTATCCCACTCACAGCCACACTTTCAGAAGGGGTTGTCTACACCTATGATTTCAACTTTTTATGCTTGTGTATGCCTAAATAAATTTGAAAAACCATGTAGCCCCTCACACATTTTAAAATTGACATCTAATTCAAATCATCCTTACCCACCCCTGTGTCCTTCTGGTCTACCAAGCGGGCTTTTTCTCTTGGCCCCCTCATGCTCCCTCACCCTCTGCAGGGTGGCCTCTGGTGCCTGCATGCCACTAAATCTGCTCTACTCAAGGTCTTTAGACTTCCCTGTCACTAAATTGCAGGGACAGTTTCAGTCTTTGTCTTACCTGCCTTCTCTGCAGCATTTGAAGCTCTTGGCACTCCTTCATTTTATATGCTCTCTCCCTGGGTGCCCATGACATCACACTTTCCTGGTCTCCCCTCCTCCCTTCTAACAAGCTACTTACTGACTGTGATGAGTGATTGAAGGGAACAAGCAGGCAGAGGGGATGGAGGGTGCCAGTCAATGGAGGGTGCCAGGGAATGGAGGATACCAAGGGATGGAGGGTACCAGGGGATGGAGGGCGCCAGGGAATGGAGGGTACCAGGGGGTGGAGGATACCAGAGAATGGAAGGTACCATGGGATGGAGGGTACCAAGGGATGGAGGGTACCATGGGATGGAGGGCACCAGGGAATGGAGGGAATAAGGGGATGGAGGGTACCAGGGAGTGGAGGGTAATTGAGTTTCCTTGGCTCCATCCTCTTCCTATCCCATAATGCCAATCCCATACCAAGATTTGTTGATCATACCCACACACACAACATTTTTTCCCTCAATGAAGAAAAAAGTAATGTTGATCATTGTAAAAATTTAAGCATGTTGAAAAGAAAAAGAGAGAAAATTTCAATCACCTGAAATCCCCCAACCCTGAGAAAATCCACCATTATAACATTGGTGCTTGTCCCTTCATTTGCCTCCCTGTGCATTTACACACACCAAATGTGTCAGTTTACAAAAAGTTGGAAAAATGGTTATTATTACAGATGCCCTTTTTCTTTTAAAATTTTTACTTATTTATCATTTTGACTTTTCTTCCCCAGAAAACCACTGTTAACACTCTGGTATGTGTCCTTCTAGACTTTCCACCTGTTGATAGAATCACACATAAAAAACCTGGAACATATAGAGCAGCGGTCCCCAACCTTTTTGGCACCAGGGACCGGTTTCGTGGAAGACAATTTTTCCATGGACGGGGTGGTGATGTTGGGGTGGAAGGTTCAGGCGGTAATGGGAGCGATGGTTCAGGCGGTAATGAGAGTGATGGGGAGCGGCAGATGAAGCTTTGCTCGCTTGCCTGCTACTAACCTCCTGCTGTGTGGTTCGGTTCCTAAGAGGCCGCGGACCCCTGATGTATAGGATTATTTTTGTCACTATTTTTATAGAAAAGTGTGACCATGTTATATACATATCTCTTCTTCTTGCTTATTTGACTTAACCCTTCACATCAATTAGCATAGTGCTAAATTCCTCCTTTTTAATGGCTGTATAATATTCTGCAACCTGGATGCACCACCATTTATTCACTCATTGCCTTATTAAGGTGTATTCCTTTTGTTTTTCAGTTTTGTCTTGTTTTGTTTTCACCACTTTGATTAATGCTACCATAAATATTCTTGGACATATCCATCTTTATGTGCTCTTGCTTTTATTTATTTATTTATTTTTAAAGTGGGTTGATTCCCAGGTATGAATTGTTGGGTTAAAGGGTGTGTATATTTCAATTTTAATAGATCTTTCCAGATTGTTTTCCAAAATGGCTATAAGGAAACACTTTTTCACCAGAAATGAATGAGAGTAGAGCCATTTTACCATATTAGCCATATTCCCACAAACAATAGGTGTCATTTGTGTTTTTCTTTTTTGTTGATCTGTGGGTATTTAATTAATTAATTTTTGGCTGCGTTGGGTCTTAGGTGCAACGCCTGGGCTTCTCTTTAGTTGTGGCGTGTGGGCTCCAGGGTGCGTGGGCTCTGTAGTTTGTGACACGCAGCCTCTCTAGTTGAGGACTGCGAGCTCAGTAGTTGTGTCACATGGGCTTAGTTGTCCCACAGCATGTGGGATCTTAGTTCCCTGCCCAGGGATCAAACCGGTGTCCCCTGAATCATAGGGAGGATTCTTTACCACTGGACCACCAGGGAAGTCCTGATCTGTGGGTATTAAGTGATAACATGCTATTACTTTAATTTACATTTCCCTGACAACTAGTAAGACTAAATATCTTTTCATATTCTTGTTAGACACTTGGATTGCTCTTCTGGGAACTATTTCTACCCTTTTCCTTTTTTCCAGTGGATTATTTGTCTTTTTCTTATCACTTTATCAGAGCTCTTTTTTTTTTTTTGGCCGCGCTACATGGCTTTCGTGATCTTAGCTCCCCAACCAGGGATTGAACCTGGGCCACGGCAGTGAAAGTGCTGAATCCTAATCACTGGACCACCAGGGAATTCCCAGGAGCTCTTTGTATAATATAGATATTAACTTGTCTTTCACATGGATTTCAAATGGTTTCCTATTCTATTAATTCCCTTTGACTTTGGTTGAGGTATCTTTAGCCATAAACAATTTACCATTTTAATGTAATTAAATGTGTCGACCTTTTCTCTTATAGTTTCTGTCTTTCTGGTCCGGCTTAAAAGGTTTTTTGGAGGGAATTCCCCGGTGGTCCAGGGGTTAGGACTCAACACTTTCACTGCCGTGGCCTGGGTTCAGTCCCTGGTTGGGGAACCAAGATCCCGCAAGCTGCAAGGCACGGCCTAAAATAAAATAAAAGGCTTTTTGTAATATATTTTTATATATTCTGCATATTGTTTACATGTACACATTTAAACCATCTGAAATTTGTTTTTTGTTTCACTATGGTGAGAGATAGGGGTTCTACCTCATTTTCTTCCTCGTGGGATCCCAGTTGAGTCAGCAACACTTATTTATTTATTTTTTGCTGATCAGTTTTTTAAAAAATTTATTTTATTTATTTATTTATTTTTGGCTGCATCGGGTCTTCGCTGCTGCACACGGGCTTTCTCTAGTTGCGGCGAGCAGGGACTACTCATCGTTGTGGTGCGTGGGCTTCTCATTGCCGTGGCTTCTCTTGTGGCGGAGCATGGGCTGTAGGCACGTGAGCTTCAGTAGTTGTGGCACGTGGGCTCAGTAGTTGTGGTGCACGGGCTTAGTTGCTCCACAGCATGTGGGATCTTCCTGGACCAGGGCTCGAACCCATGTCCCCTGCAATGGCAGATGGATTCTTAACCACTGCACCACCAGGGGAGCCCCTATTTTTTTTTTTAATATTTATTTATTTGGCTGCGCTGGGTCTTAGTTGTGGCATGTGGGATCTTCGTTGCCACGTGCGGGATCTTCGTTGCAGCATGCGGGATCTTTTTTCTCTTTTTTTTACTTGCGGCATGCAGGATCTAGTTCCCTGACCAGGAATAGAACCCGGGCCCCCTGCATAGAGAGCAGGAGTCTTAACTACTGGACCACCAGGGAAGTCCCAGCAACACTTATCAAATAAAGTACCATTCTTTCCTCACCAAATTGAAATTTCACCATTGCTACATTTTAAATCAAATCTATGTTGGTATCTGGTCTTGTGCTCTCTTCTCTTTCACTGAATTTTTCATCAATTTCTTGACCATTCTTGGAAAAGTGTTGGTAAGTGTCAGAGTTCTGGAAAAGCCCATCTTCCCCACGTCCTTAGCCGGACTTGAAGGGTGAGCAGCCTAGATTACTGCATACACCCCGCAAGACAACCCCACCCCAGCATATACCAGATTGTTCTGGCGTGGTATGCGTACACATATTCTCTGCACTACTTTTCTCCCTGACAGCCTCACCAGCCACTCAGCCTCACCACTGCTCTGCTGCAGATGCCAGGACTAATCTCATTACGCCCTTAATCCCTGTTTATGGTCCCTGGTCAGCCTCCTCCCTGCATCTAATCCCCATCTGGCCCTGCTTCCCCTTCTCTCATCCTGTCTCCTGCCCCCTAACTACTAAAACCCTTCACCAAGCCCCTCCAAACTCAGGCATGAGAAGGGCCCTAGGATTTGTCTTCTGTGGACAGTTCCTTCATCTTCTAGATCTTCTGGAAAACTGGATCTCCCTGGTGACACTGCTTCCCCACCACTAACTCAAATGGTGACTATCTTCTCTCCTTCACTCCTCCTGCCACTGGGCCAAGATTGACCTACTTGCTTTGCTTCCAGAAAATGATCCTTCGCTTTCTCCAAACTCCCAGCTTTAAATCTTATGCTATTTAACAGAACTATTGTTGCAGACATCTACTGACCCTTGGTTGGTCCTTCTGATTCCTTGAAAGAGTTAGTACCTAATTCATTGCCCTTCTTGCTAATACCACTCCAGTCATAATTTTTTTGAAGTATAATTGACCTACAACTATATTAGTTCCTGGTGTACAACATGGTGATTCAATATGTCTATGCATTACAAAGTGCTCACCACAATAAGTTACCGTCTGTCACCATACAGAGATATCACATAATTTTTGACTATATTCCCCACACTGTACATTTCATCCCCATGACTCATTTATTTTGAAACCGGAAGTTTGTACCTCTTAATTCCCTTTACCTATTTCACTCATTCCCTCCACCCCCCACCCCTTTGGCAACCATCTATTTGTTCTCTGTGTCAATGACTCTGTTTTTTTTTTTTTTTTTGCCGTACGCGGGCCTCTCACTGTTGTGGCCTCTCCCGCTGCGGAGCACAGGCTCCAGACGCACAGGCCCAGCGGCCATGGCTCACGGGCCCAGCCGCTCCGCGGCATGTGGGATCCTCCCGGACCGGGGCACGAACCCGTGTCCCCTGCATCGGCAGGCAGACTCCCAACCACTGCGCCACCAGGGAAGCCCCTGTTTCTGTTTTTTTTTTTAAATATTTGTTTATTTATTTATTTCCTTGGTTGTACCTGGTCCCCGTTGTGGCAGGCGGACTCCTTAGTTGTGGCATGCGAACTCTTAGTTGCTGCATGCATGTGGGATCTAGTTCCCTGACCAGGGATCGAACCCAGGCCCCTTGCAGTGGGATCACAGAGTCTTATCCACTGTGCCACCAGGGAAGTCCCTCTGGTTTTTTTTTTTTTTTCTGAATTTTATTGATTGTTTTATACAGCAGGTTCTTATTGGTCATCCATTTTATGCATATTAGTGTATATATGTCAATCCCAATCTCCCAATTCATCACCCCACCACCACCACCCCACGCTGCTTTCCCCCCCATGGTGTCCATATGTTTGTTCTCTACATCTGTGTCTCAATTTCTGCCCTGCAAACCAGTTCATCTGTACCATTTTTCCAGGTTGCACATCTATGCATTAATATACGATATTTGTTTTTCTCCTTCTGACTTACTTCACTCTGTATGACAGTCTCTAGATCCATGCACATCTCTACAAATGACCCAATTTCGTTCCTTTTTATGGCTGAGTAATATTCCATTGTATATATGTACCACATCTTCTTTATCCATTCATCTGTTGATGGGCCTTTCGGTTGCTTCCATGACCTGGCTATTGTAAATAGTACTGCAATGAACATTGGGGTGCATGTAATTTTTTGAATTATGGTTTTCTCTGGGTATGTGCCCAGTAGTGGGATTGCTGGGTCATATGGTAATTCTATTTTTAGTTTTTTAAGGACCCTCCATACTGTTCTCCATAGTGGCTGTATCCATTTACATTCCCACCAACAGAGCAAGAGGGTTCCCTTTTCTCCACTCCCTCTCCAGCATTTGTTCTTTGTAGATTTTCTGATGAAGCCCATTCTAACTGGTGTGAGGTGATACCTCATTGTAGTTTTGATTTGCATTTCTCTAATAATTAGTGATGTTGAGCAGCTTTTCATGTGCTTCTTGGCCATTTGTATGCCTTCTTTGGAGAAATGTCTATTTAGGTCTTCTGCCCATTTTTGGATTGGGTTGTTTGTTTCTTTAATATTGAGCTGCATGAGCTGTATATATATATTTGGAGATTAATCCTTTGTCCGTTGATTCTTTTGCAAATATTTTCTCCCATTCTGAGGGTTGTCTTTTCGTCTTGTTTATGGTTTCCTTTGCTGTGCAAAAGCTTTTAAGTTTCATTAGGTCCCATTTGTTTATTTTTGTTTTTATTTCCTTTACTCTAGGAGGTGGATCAAAAAAGGTCTTGCTGTGATTAATGTCAAAGAGTGTTCTTCCTATGTTTTCCTCTAAGAGTTTTATACTGTCTGGTCTTACATTTAGGTCTCAAATCCATTTTGAGTTTATTTTTGTGTATGGTGTTAGGGAGTGTTCTAATTTCATTCTTTTGCATGTAGCTTTCCAGTTTTCCCAGCACCACTTATTCAAGAGACTGTCTTTTCTCCAGTGTATATCTTTGCCTCTTTTGTCATAGATTAGTTGACCATAGGTGCGTGGGTTTATCTGTGGGCTTTCTATCTTGTTCCATTGATCTATTTTTCTGTTTTTGTGCCAGTACAATATTGTCTTGATTACTGTAGCTTTGTAGTATAGTCTGAAGTCAGGGAGTCTGATTCCTCCAGCTCTGTTTTTTTCCCTCAAGACTGCTTTGGCTAATCGGGGTCTTTTGTGTCTCCATACAAATTTTAAGATGATTTGTTCTAGTTCTGTAAAAAATGCCATTGGTAATTTGATAGGGATTGCATTGAATCTGTAGATTGCTTTGGGTAGTATAGTCATTTTCACAATATTGATTCTTCCAATCCAAGAACATGGTATATCTCTCCATCTGTTGATATCATCTTTAATTTCTTTCATCAGTGTCTTATAGTTTTCGCATACAGGTCTTTTGTCTCCCTAGATAGGTTTATTCCTAGGTATTTTATTCTTTTTGTTGCAATGGTAAATGGGAGAGTTTCCTTAATTTCTCTTTCAGATTTTTCATCATTAGTGTATAGGAATGCATGAGATTTCTGTGCATTAATTTTTTATCCTGCAACTTTACCAAATTCATTGATTAGCTCTAGTAGTTTTCTGGTGGCATCTTTAGTATTCTCTGTGTATAGTATCATGTCATCTGCAAACAGTGACAGTTTTACTTCTTCTTTTCCAGTTTGTATTCCTTTTACTTCTTTTTCTTCTCTGGTTGCCATGGCTAGGACTTCCAAAACTGTGTTGAATAATAGTGGTGAGTGTGGACATCCTTGTCTTGTTCCTGATCTTGGAGGAAATGCTTTCAGGTTTTCACCATTGAGAATGATGTTTGCTGTGGGTTTGTCATATATGGCCTTTATTATGTTGAGGTAGGTTCCCTCTATGCCCACTTTCTGGAGAGTTTTTATCATAGATGGGTGTTGAATTTTGTCAAAAGCTTTTTCTGCATCTATTGAGATGGTCATATGGTTTTTATTCTTCAATTTGTTAATATGGTGTATCACATTGATTGATTTGCATATATTAAAGAATCCTTGCATCCCTGGGATAAATCCCACTTGATCATGGTGCATGATCCTTTTGATGTGTTCTTGGAGTCTGTTTGCTAGTATTTTGTTGAGGATTTTTGCATCTATATTCATCAGTGATATTGGTCTGTGATTTTCTTTTTTTGTAGTATCTTTGTCTGGTTTTGGTATCAGGGTGATGGTGGCCTCATAGAATGAGTTTGGGAGTATTCCTTCCTCTGCAATTTTTTGGAAGTTTGAGAAGGATGGGTGTTAGCTCTTCTCTAAATGTTTAATAGAATTCACCTGTGAAGCCATCTGGTCCTGGACTTTTGTTTGTCGGAAGATTTTTAATCATAGTTTCAATTTCATTCCTTGTGATTGGTCAGTTCATATTTTCTGTTTCTTCCTGGTTCAGTCTTGGAAGGTTATACCTTTCTAAGAATTTGTCCGTTTCTTCCAGGTTGTCCATTTTATTGGCATAGAGTTGCTTGTAGTAGTCTCTTAGGATGCTTTGTATTTCTGTGGTGTCTGTTGTAACTTCTCCTTTTTCATTTCTAATTTTATTGATTTCAGTCCTCTCCCTCTTTTTCTTGATGAGTCTGGCTAATGGTTTATCAATTTTGTTTATCTTCTCAAAGAACAAGGTTTTAGTTTTATTGATCTTTGCTGTTGATTTCTTTGTTTCTATTTCATTTATTTCTGCTCTGATCTTTATGATTTCTTTCCTTCTGCTAACTTTGGGTTTTGTTTGTTCTTCTTTCTCTAGTTCCTTTAGGTGTAGGGTTAGATTGTTTATTTGAGATTTTTCTTGTTTCTTGAGGTAGGCTTGTGTAGCTATAGACTTCCCTCTTAGAACTGCTTTTGCTGCATCCCATAGGTTCTGGATCGTCGTGTTTTCATTGTCATTTGTCTCTAGGTATTTTTTAATTTCCTGTTTGATTTCTTCAGTGATGTCTTGGTTATTTAGTAACGTATTGTTTAGCCTCCATGTGTTTGTGTTTTTTACGTTGTAATTCATTCTTAATCTCGTCGCGTTGTGGTCAGAAAAGATGCTTGATATGATTTCAATTTTCTTAAATTTACTGAGGCTTGATATGTGGCCCAAGATGTGATCTATCCTGGAGAATGTTCTGTGCGCACTTGAGAAGAAAGTGTAATCTGCTGTTTTTGGATGGAATGTCCTATAAATATCAATGAAATCTATCTGGTCTATTGTGTCATTTAAAGCTTGAGTTTCCTTATTAATTTTCATTTTGGATGATCTGTCCATTGGTGAAAGTGGGGTGTTAAACTCCCCTACTATGATTGTGTTACTGTTGATTTCCTCTTTTATAGCTGTTAGCAGTTGCCTTATGTATTGAGGTGCTCCTATGTTAGGTGCATATATATTTATAATTGCTATACCTTCTTCTTGGATTGATCATTATGTAGTGTGATCATTATGTAGTGTCCTTCCTTGTCTCATGTAACATTCTTTATTTTAATGTCTATTTTATCTGATGTGAGTATTGCTACTCCAGCTTTCTTTTGATTTCCATTTGCATGGAATATCTTTTTCCATCCCCTCACTTTCAGTCTGTATGTGTCCCTAGGTCTGAAGTGGGTCTCTTGTAGACAGCATATATATGGGTCTTGTTTTTGTGTCCATTCAGCAAGCCTGTGTGTTTTGATTGGAGCATTTAATCCATTCACGTTTAAGGTAATTATCAATATGTATGTTCCTATTACCATTTTCTTAATTGTTTTGGGTTTGTTTCTGTAGGTCCTTTTCTTGTCTTGTGTTTCCCACTTAGAGAATTTCCTTTAGCATTTGTTGTAGAGCTGATTTGGTGGTGCTGAATTCTCTTAGCTTTTG
Source organism: Grampus griseus (assembly GCF_964374135.1). Lineage (NCBI taxonomy): Eukaryota > Metazoa > Chordata > Mammalia > Artiodactyla > Delphinidae > Grampus > Grampus griseus. The sequence goes on along the minus strand of NC_139004.1, from coordinate 38,096,931 downwards.
CTTGTCTGTAAAGCTTTTGATTTCTCCATCGAATCTGAATGAGATCCTTGCCGGGTAGAGTAATCTTGGTTGTAGGTTCTTCCCTTTCATCACTTTAAGTGTATCATGCCACTCCCTTCTGGCTTGTAGAGCTTCTGCTGAGAAATCAGCTGTTAACCTTATGAGAGTTCCCTTGTATGTTATTTGTCGTTTTTCCCTTGCTGCTTTCAATAATTTTTCTTTGTCTTTAATTTTTGCCAGTTTGATTACTATGTGTCTCAGCATGCTTCTCCTTGTATTTATCCTGCCTGGGACTCTCTGTGCTTGCTGGACTTGGGTGGCTATTTCCTTTCCCATGTTAGGGAAGTGTTCGACTATAATCTCTTCAAATATTTTCTCGGGTCCTTTCTCTCTCTCTTCTCCTTCTGGGACCCTTATAATGCAAATGTTGTTGCATTTAATGTTGTCCCAGAGGTCTCTTAGGCTGCTTCATTTCTTTTCATTCTTTTTTCTTTATTTTGTTCCATGGCAGTGAATTCCATCATTCTGTCTTTCAGGTCACTTATCCGTTCTTCTGCCTCAGTTATTCTGCTATTGATTCCTTCTAGTGTATTTTTCATTTCAGTTATTGTATTGTTCATCTCTGTTTGTTTGTTCTTTAATTCTTCTAGGTCTTTGTTAAATATTTCTTGCATCTTCTCGATCTTTGCTTCCATTCTTTTTTTTTTTTGCGGTACGCGGACCTCTCACTGTTGTGGCCTTTCCCGTTGTGGAGCACAGGCTCCAGATGCACAGGCTCAGTGGCCATGGCTCACGGGCCCAGCTGCTCCGTGGCATGTGGGATCTTCCTGGACCAGGGCACGAACCCGCGTCCCCTGCATCGGCAGGCGGACTCTCAACCACTGCGCCACCAGGGAAGCCCCTGCTTCCATTCTTTTTCCGAGGTCCTGGATCATCTTCACTATCATTATTCTGAATTTGTTTTCTGGAAAGTTGCCTATCTCCACTTCATTTAGTTGTTTTTCTGGGGTTTTATCTTGTTCCTTCATCTGGTATATAGCCCTCTGCCTTTTCATCTTGTCTATCTTTCTGTGAATGTGATTTTTGTTCTACAGGCTGCAGGATTGTAGTTCTTCTTGCTTCTGCTGTCTTTTTGCTTCTGTAGTTCTTCTTGCTTCTGTTCTTCTTGCTTCTGCTGTCTTCCCTCTGGTGGATGAGGCTAGTCCCTCTGTTTTGTTATGTTTGTTCATTTGTTTTATTTTTTAGATTCCACATATAAGTAAAATCATACAGTATTTGTCTTTCTCTGTCTGACTTCTTTCACTTAGCACGATACCCTCATGGTCTATCCATGTTGTTGCAAATGGCAAGATTTCATTATTTTTTTAATGGCTGAGTAATATTCCGTTTCAAATATATATATATGTAACATCTTCTTTATCCATTCATCTATTGATGGGCACTTAGTTTCTTCCATACCTTGGCAATTGTAAATAATGCTGCAACAAACATAGGGGTGCATGTATCTTATCAAATAGGTGGTTTTGTTTCCTTTGGAAAAATACCCAGAAGTGGAATTGCCGGATTGTGTGGTAGTTCTATTTTTAATATTTTGAGGAACATCTATACTGTTTTTCATAGTGGCTGCACCATTTTACACTCCTACCAACAGCACATAAGGGTTCCCTTTTCTCCACATCCTCACCAATGCTTGTTATTTCTTGTCTTTTTGTTGATGGCCATTCTGACGGGTGTAAGGTGATAGCTCATTGTGGGTTTGATTTGCATTTCCCTTATGATTAGTGATGATGAACATTTTTTCATGTACCTGTTAGTCATCTGTATGTCTTCTTTGGAAAAATGTCTATTCAGCTACTCTGCCCATTTTCTTTTCTTTTTTCTTTTTTTTTTGTGGTACGCGGGCCTCTCACTGTTGTGGCCTCTCCTGTTGCGGAGCACAGGCTCCAGACGCGCAGGCTCAGTGGCCATGGCTCACGGGCCCAGCCGCTCTGTGGCATGTGGGATCTTCTTGGACCGGGGCATGAACCTGTGTCCCCTGCATCGGCAGGCGGACTCTCAACCACTGCGCCACCAGGGAAGCCCCCCGCCCTTTTGCTTTTTAAGTCCTCCAGCCCCTGTTTAATCAAGTTCCTATTTTACATTCTCTCTGTTAAAATAACTAGTGTAGAATATAGTTTCTTGACTGGACCCTGACTTATACAGATGATTTCTAGACAAGGGGGAAAATGTCAACTTTACTGTATTAAAATCAGAAGTCAAAGACCCTGTTTTATAAATTTTTGCATACCCACAAGACTGAATGCTGACTTATACAAATATTCAGTAAAGAGTTGAGTAATGAATATTGAATGAATCAATGTGCCCACAAAAGATATCCATGTCCTAATCTATGGAAACGGGGGTGGGGGGAGGATCTTTGCAGAAGAAATTAAGAATTTTGAGATGAGGTAATTATCCTAGATTATCCAGGTGTTCTCTGAATGCACACACATGTAATATCCTTAGAAGAGGGATGCAAAAGCAGATTTGATAGAGAAAAAGGTGATGTGAAGATGGAGCAAAGGGAGATAATAAGATGCTGGCCTGGAAGAGTGGGGTGATGCAGCTGTAAGCCAAGGACTGCTGGCAGCCACTGGAAGCTGGGAGAGACATGGAGCAGATTCTCCTCTAGAGCCTCCAGAAGTGTACCGGAGTAAGTTTCTGTTGTTTTAAGCCATCAAGTTTGTGATCTTTGTTACAGCAGCCACAGGAAGCTAATACATGAATACTGAATTGGATTAAATTGATGTAGGAGATGACTTTCCTAAGGAAATTAGTTCTTCTAGTGTCACATCACATGGCTTAACCAGACAGGTCGGTGTCCTGTCTGTTTTGGGTCCATAGAGGGGTCCTTATTTTCAATGCTCTGACTTATTTACTAGAATAACATACCCACTACCTAAAAGGATTTGAGGTTGACTATAGTGAAAGACAGCTCTAAGTAAATGTAAAACGAGAAGGAAAGAACTGAAGCCACATTATAGTAGTGGTTATTCATTCATACATTTATTCAATCTTACACTCATTTAAAATATTCTAGGGACTTCCCTGGTGGTGCAGTGGTTAGGAATCTGCCTGCCAATGCAGGGGACACGGGTTCGAGCCCTGGTCCGGGAAGATCCCACATGCCTTGGAGCAACTAAGCCCGTGCACCACAACTACAGAGCCTGCGCTCTAGAGCCTGCGTGCCACAACTACTGAAGCCCGCATGCCTAGGGCCCGTGCTCCTCAACAAGAGAGGCCACCGCAGTGAGAAGCCTGTGCACCACAATGAAGAGTAGCCCCAGCTCGCCACAACTATAGAAAGACCGCGTGCAGCAACAAAGACCCAACACAGCCAAAAAACAAAAAAAATTTTTAAATTAAAAATAAAAAAAAGAAAAAAGTATTCTACACATCAAATTAACGTACCCAGCACTGTTCTTGATTTAATAAAGATGCTCCTTATGATGCAGGGTCAAGAAATTAAAAAATTTTGAAAGTAAAATGCACCTAAGCAGCTTGGTGTTTGGGCTCAGCATGGCTAAGAAACTGGATTCTAGGCCAAGCGCCAGGCTGCCTGTGTTCTAGCCCCCTACTCTGCTGCTGTAACCGAGCGAATAGGCTCGTTGCCCGCTGAGCAGAGAAAGACCAAATACCGAGGCAATACTCTTTTGCAGAGAGAAAAGTCTTTATGGCACAGTAGCCAAGCAAGCAGACAGGAGACAAAGCTCAGATCTGTCTCTGCAATCTGAGGTTCAGTCAAACTTTTATGAGGTAGGGGAGGAGGGTTGGTCTGGGGAAGTGCTGGTGGCTCAGGTTTTGATTGGAGGGCTTTGGAACTTGGCCATTTGTAGTAAGGTGTGGTAAGGGGGACTTCAGCACCAGATCGTCCTGGACAATGACACTTCACTTCTGAAAGGGTTCCAGGGTTCAGGTTCCAGTCATGTCCTGGTCCCCTGTTTCCACTGGGGGCAGTTAATTGAGGTCAAAATTTTCTCTTCTGCTCATTCATTGGCTATATGACTTGAGGTTTCGTTCTGTTGTCTCTGAAAAACAACTCACTATCTTATTAGAAGCAGGATAGGGCAAGTTTGGGCTGATTCTGTGGTTACGCTACGTGTTGTGCTACTGAGCCTCTGTTTCTTCCAATAGCCTGGGTACCTAAATGACTGCATGGACAAAGGCTATTTACCTGCTCAGTACTGTTACGTAACACATAAAGAAATTTCTATTGTGTATGAGCCTTACATATTTTGGGGTCTGTTTGTTGTAGCAGCTGGCCTGTCCCAATTCATAACATTCTATGGCAATAGACTTATCATTTATTGAGGATAGAGTGTGCACTGCTGATTTCAGTGCAGGGCCAAAGGAATGTGACTTATAAGAATATGTATTTGGTCTTCCTCCTGCTTCTGGCACAGAGCTCCTAAAACCCTTGGAATTTCCTAAATAAGTGCAGTGGGAGAATTTTTTGTCACAGTATTTTGTCTTTTGTCCTCAGTTTCTGAAACACCTTCAGAGCCATAACGGCAAAAAGAGTGTTTTGTTATTTATTCATAACAAACCTGTTTCAATCACAGTTGCTTTGTGTTAATGAGGTGGCTTTTGGAAAGCCCCAAAGGATGGGGGCTGGTTACCAGGGGAACCAATCACTGATTAGAGGGTTAGAACTTTCAGCTCCTCTTTGGGAAGGGGCAAGGGGCTGGAGATTGAGTTCAATCATCAGTGGACAATGATTCAATCATGCCTACGTAACATAGCTTCCTTAAAAACCCAAAAGGACACGATTCAGGGGGTGCTGGGAGAGTGGCGTGCTCTGAGAGGGCATGGAAGCTCCACCCCCATTCCTACATACCTTACCCTCTGCATCTCTCCCATCTGGCTGTTCCTGAGTTCTATCCTTCTATAATAAACTGATAATCTAGCAAGTAAATGTTTTCCTGAGTTCCGTGAGCCACTCTAGCAAATTAATTGAAAATGAGGAGGGGAATTTATAGTTCATTGGTCAGGAGTGCAAGAGACAACCTGGACTTTCGATTGGCATCCTTCTGAAGTTGGGGTAGTGGGCAGTCTTGTGGACTGAGCCCTTAACCTGTGGGATCTGACGTAATCTCCAGATAGATAGTGTAAAATTGAGTTAAACTGTAATACACCCAGCTGACATCACAGAATTGCTTGAATGTGTGGAGAACACCCACACATCTGGTGTCAGAAGTGCAGTAGTTTTGTAGTAGAGTAGTGTGAACAGTAAAGGAAACACAGAAGGAAGTGAATTTTCCCATTACGTTAAGCCATTTTGATGTAGAGCAGGGCTAGGCAACCCCTCAGGCCAAATCCAGCCTGCCATCTGTTTTTTTGTTTCTTTTAAATTAAATTGTATTTTTTGAATAGATATTATAAACACATGGTAGAACATTTAAAAGGTAAAAATGAATATGCCTTTGAAAGTAATTCCCCCTCTTTCCATTCCCTAGTTATCCAGTTTCCCTCCTTAGATGCAGCTACTATCATCAGTGGATTCTTGTTATCTTCCAGAGATATTGAGATTCTGTGCGTATAAGTGTGTGTATTGCTTTATCCGAGGTCATGAAGATTTATCCCTGTGTTGTCTTGTAATAGTTTTATAGTTTTAGCTCCCATGTTTAGATCTTTGATCTGCTTTGAGTTGATTTTTATATATGGTGTGAGGTAAGGGTCCAACTTTACTCTTTTGCATGTGAATACCCAGTTGAACCAGTACCATTTGTTGAAAAGACTACTTTTTCCTCAGTGAATGGTCTTGGTATCCTTGTCAAAAATCAACTGACCATAGATGTATGGGTTTATTTCTGGGCTGTCAGTTCTATTTTATCTCTATGTCTATCCTTATGTTAGTAACACATAGTCTTCATTACTGTAGCTTTGTAGTGAATTTTGAAAGCAGAACTATGAGTCCTCCAAAGTTGTTCCTTTTCATAATTATTTTGGCTATTCAGAATCCCTTGCAATTCCATATGAATTTTAAGATCAGCTTATTCATTTCTATAAAAAAGATAGTTGAAATTTTGATAGGAATTGCATTGAATTGTAGACTAATTTGGGGGGTATTGACATCTTAACAATATTAAGTCTTCCAATACATGAACACAGGGTGTCTTTCCATTTATTTAGGTTTTTAATTTCTTTCAACGATGTTTTGTAGTTTTTAGCATACAAGTCTTGTACTGCTTTTGTTAAATTTACTCCTATGTATTTTATCCTTTTTGTTGCTTTTGTGAATGGAATTGTTTTCTTAATTTCGTTTTCATTTTTGGATTGTTCATTGCTAAGTGTTTAGAAATACAACCGATTTTTGTATATTGGTCTTGTATCCTGCAACTTTGCTGAACTAGTTTATTAGCTCTACTAGTTTTTTGGGTGTCAGATGCCTGACTCTTGATAGACACATGGCTGTTCATGGTGTAGACCACACTTCCAGCCTTCCTTGGAGCTTGCTATGACCCAAGGATTAAGTTCTGGTCACTGAATGTGAATGAAAGTGATGTGTGCAACTCTGAGTTGTGCTGGCCCTTTCTCCTTTCCTACTCTCTCTCTCTCTCTCTCTCTCATTTAAATAAATAAATAAATAAATAAATAAATTTATTTATTTTGGCTGCATTGGGTTTTCGTTGCTGTGTGTGGGCTTTCTCTAGTTGTGGCGAGCGGGGGCTACTCTTTGTTGTGGTGCGCGGGTTTCTCATTGCAGTGGCTTCTCTTGTGGAACAGAGGCTCTGGGCACGCGGGCTTCAGTAGTTGTGGCATGTGGGCTCAGTAGTTGTGGCTCGCAGGCTCTAGAGTGCAGGCTCAGTAGTTGTGGTGCACGGGCTTAGTTGCTCTGCAGCATGTGGGATCTTCCCAGACCAGGGCTCGAACCCGTGTCCCCTGCATTGACAGGCGATTCTTAACCACTGTGCCACCAGGGAAGTCCCTCATACTCTCTTTTGACTGGAAGGGAGTCAGCCATTGTGGCCTGTCTTTCAAAGACCTGTGATGTGTTTTTGTAGATAGAGTTTTACTGGAACATAGGCACCTTCATTCATGTATGTATTGTCTATGGTTACTTTCATGCTATGATGGCAGTGTTGAGTATTTGTGACAGAGACCCTATGTCCTGCACAGCCTGAGATATTTACTATCTGGCCCATTACTGGGAAAAGTTTGCCCATGTCTGGCTTAGAGGACCTCTCAATAGTAATATTTTATGATCCCATCTTTCTAGAATTGGTTTTATAGTCACTGTTATTTGAAGCATTGCTGTCTTTGGTTTTACTTATATTAATTTCTGTCAGAGGCTGCCTGCTTGCTTCTTCTCTCCAGCAAGAGCTCTCTTGGCAGCAACAGCAGCTCTTGGATCATCATGAACTTTCTGATCATGAAGAGTAGTCTAGTTTTTATTAGACTGATCATTCTCTCTCCCTCTCTCCTTTCTGTAATTTGCCTTCCCGTTCTTGAATTTTTTGCTTAGAAGTGTTTTGCTTCCTCTGTAGGTAAGAGCTTCTGCTCTCCTCCTGTTCATTCATGCTTTCTTTTTTTTTTTTTGGCAGCTTGTGGGATCTTAGTTCCCTGACCAGGGATTGAACCTGGCTCACCACAGTGAAAGTGCCAAGTCCTAACCACTGGACCGCCAGGGAATTCTCCCATTCATTCTTTCTCAAGCCAGCTTCTCCTGCCAAGCTCCTTTCTCTGCTGATGCAGTACTTAAAGGTGTCTGATCTATGCTGCAAAGTTCTGCATTTCTGCTCCACCATCTCTGTGGCAGAATATAGCTCTTGTCAGGCTTACACCTCATTACTCAGTTTGATTAGAAATGGTCACTTTTTCAAGTACAGGACTCTTTTTAAAAAATTGAGTGTAATTTACATGCAAAAAATACTCTCATATTAAGTGTCCAGTTTGATGAATTTTGACAATGTATGCACCTGTGTAGCCACCACTCAAAAAAACATAGAAAACATTCTGTCTTGTGGCTTTTCCCAGTCAATTCCCACCTCTGCTCCCCAGGGGCAACCACTGTTCTGATTTCTGTCACCACAGATTAATCTTGCCTGTTCTTGGACTTCACATAATCAAAACCATATAGGAAGTGCTGTTTTGTGTCTGATTTTTTTTTTTCACTCAGCATAGCATAATGTTTTTGAGATGTATCCTTGGTGCCCATATAAGATTGTTCCTTTTTTATCACTGAGTGGTATCCTAGTGTGTGGATAGAGCAGATTGGTTGTCCATTCTCCTGTTGATGAACATTTGAGTTTTTTCCAGCTCAAGTACAGTATTTTTTAACCAGAATTTTGTTCATGGCCTTTTCCAGCTTTAAGGCATTGCCATCCTGTCATTGTCAGCTGTATAATGCAATTAACCAAAATTTCAATTTCTTTTTCAGAAGTCAGAGTTTCTGGTTGTCAATCCTGGCTGCTCACTAGAATCACCTGGGGAGTTGTAAATCCCAACAATCAGGCCACACCTAAGACCCATTAAGTGAGGCTCTCTGGAAGTGGGTGGGGCCTAGAGTCCGAGGTTTTAGAGCCCCCCTGTGATTGCACCGTTTGGCCAGTAGGGGACACTCTTGCACGAAGTCTTCTGGAGTCGGCGGAAGGCTTGGAATGTTGCTCTCATCTGAAGCTTCCCATGATAACTGCTCCGTGCTCTTCTTAAATCCGGTATTTTTATTCTCTAGAATCTGAAGGCATTCAGACTTCATCTTCTTTCTAATCGGTTTTGTTTCTTTAAGGGCTTTTCTTTTTCTTGCTAAAGTTATACCAAATTCCTTGTTACAAGCTTCCCCTATCTCCTTTACATTCTCTTTTCCCTCAGCTCCTCCTCCCCCGCCCGTCCACCCTGCCCCCTCCACCCCACACCCCAGCCCACAGACAAGCAGATTTTACCCCCCTGCATTTGATCCAGATCCTCAAGCCTTCTAGAAGAGTGCATTGTAAAGCCCAGGCACCTCTTCAGGTGAATTCTCCTTTTGTACATTATTTTCTTCAAAAGAGATTATAGCTGTTTTGCACTTTGGTCATAAATTGACATTTTGAAATAACTTATTTTATTATTAAGAAAAAGATTTCTGCGGAGCCCGTTGTTCAGTCCTCTGATATCTTCTACTCTTGACGGAAAAGAAAGTTCCCTGGAAGAAAATGGCAAATGCACCAATTCCCAATAAAGCATAATTATAGGCTCCCAGGTGCCTGGTGAAAACCACGGGTTCTAGATCAAAAACAGCTGCCCTCTCCTTGGCTGTCAGGCCGGGACAATTTGCAAATTCTGAAGCACCAATACCCTTCAGCTTGTAGGCAATCAGACTGCTGGCCTCTTCTGATAGGTGGAACCTCTTCTGGCTCATTGATTTCAGGTCTCGTTCCGCTTTCTCTGGCGGCATCTTGCCACTTCTCTGCTGGGCCATGACGCTCATGCCCTTATTCACCATTGTCTTCGGTTCCAGTGTCTTCTGGGCTTTGTTGCTTGCCCCTGCATGGATCTTTGGAGCAGCCAGCGGGACACCTTTCTCCACCGCACGTGTGTCAGTGTCTGTCTGTACCTGACCCAGAGGGCAGCGCCTCCAAGCGTGAGTACCCTCCTGGTTGGGCATCTGGAGCAGTGAGTTTCCAGGGTCAAGTAACAAGGGCAGGAGGAGGACTGGGGAGATTCCAGCGCTGGACTAGGGCGGGCAGTGGGCATGTCAGCCCCAGGTGCTGGCGCTAAGGGAGTGCATGGCCTGTGGAGATTTGTTGTTCTAATTCTACCTTGTGTTGATGTAGGTGGTCTAGCCTGAATATATAATAGGGACTGTTTTCCCTGTTTAATGACTGCCCACTTTTACTCTTCTACCAGTGACTTCTTTCTTAGATCATAGCAAGGTTGCAAAATGTAAAATTGATGAGACAGATGTAGAGAATTTTACAAACAATGATAAAACCTAATAGCTTGTCTGCTTTTTATTGTAAACCTCCCCAAATCTTTCGTTACAATTGCTTTGGTCATTGTTGAATTTCAGTAAAAAACCATGTGCTTCAAATGAGCACATTTTTATTATTTATGCTTTATAGTCTACATGGAAGCTAATTTGGAGAACTCTCAATTGATATAATAGGAAACCTCCCCCTGACCCAACACACACCCATGTAAACTCAGTTACATAGATTCATTAGGAAAGTAGGGACCTAGAGCTTTGAAATCCTTCAAGCTCACTTCAGCTGTACCGTGTATTCCTGCATTTAATTAGTGAATATGAAATAAACAATGATGGCATAGTGGTTGTAAAAATTATAAAACAGAACTGATATAATTTTAATTCTGTCAGTCTCTATGTGATCAATTAAAGTTTTTATTTTGTGTTTAAAATTTTAAATGGCGAAATTGAGTGTAAACTGCAAGGTGTGTGTGTGTGTGTTTGTGTGCACGCACTCGCGTATATGTATATATTTGGTCAACACAAATTTTCGTACATGAAATACTTTGCTTGATTGAATATTTTTAAATTTTGAAGTTATTTTTAATAGCTATTTTAAAACTGAAGAATGAGTCAAGAAAATGATTACTGAGTAGAACATGATTATTACTGAAAATAATTTTGTTTATGGAGAAGGGGGTGTTAAAATGATCCACCTGGGGTATGAAATGGGGCAGTGAACACAGAGGCAGGAGTCCTCTGCCGGGTCATCACAGGAGACCTGCTACACCAGATCTTCTGTTCTGACTTTCCCTCTCGGGTGGCTGAATTTCACCTTTGAGTCTTTTCCTCAGGAAGGCTTCTGAGAACAATAGTCCTTGAGCATGTACAAAACTGTTTGCGCTGAGTATAAATGTCTTAGGTAATGTTTGCTTTTTCCTGCATTTTGAGGCCTTGCTGGCTCCACTGTCATCCAACACTGACTATAGGTGTAGGGTCATGTGAGCCCTGCCATATTTCTGATGCGATGTGATCTGTTTGCCTGTTGATTCAAAGGATTGTGGGGTTTTTTTTGGTTTGGAGGATTCTTATCTTTGAAGTCCAGCAAATTTGCCAGCATTGGAAATGTTCACCATTTATATCACCTTTTAATGGGACCTGGCCTTTTTACTTGTTTCATGTGTTTCCTCATTGCCAGAAGCTGTGTCAGAATTCTGTTGGGGTTTTTAAAAATATTTATTTTATTTATTTATTTTTATTTATTTTTTTGCACCGGGTCTTAGTTGCAACTCGAGGGCTCCTCAGTTGCGGCATGCTGGCTCCTTAGTTGTGGCATTCGAACTCTTAGTTTCAGCATGCTTGTGGGATCTAGTTCCCTGACCGGGATTGAACCCGGGCCCCCTTCATTGGGAGTGTGGAGTCTTAACCACTGCGCCACCAGGGAAGTCCCAGGATTCTGTTTTTAAGTCCGTCTTTGGATTTACTTCCTTAGGGATGCCAATAACATATATATGTGTGTGTGTATGTATACTTATATATATGTATATTCTTTCTTGCCCATTTGCCATGTGTATTATTTCCTTGTAAGCCTGTTTAAGTATTTTCATTTCATCTTGCTCACTCTTCAAAGACCGGTCCTTTAAACCCCCTTCTGTGTGTCTCAGCCTCTCTTTTCCCTGTGATACTTTCCAATTTCATCTTCTCTTCTGTGTTGCTTTAATTTTCTTTCTTTCACTTATTTCCTGGGTTTTGCCAATTCACATTTTGCTCCTTCTCTATGCAGTGCTCATACATCTTTTTACTCTCATCCTGGGGCTCTGGTTTCATGGAAGAGTTGGTTTTTTAAAAATTGAAGATGAAATATCTGATGGGATTTTTTCACCTGCTTTCTGGTAACAATTTTCTAAGTGTTTTTCCGTGTTCATGTTTGTCCTGCTTTTTTCCTCCCTTTTTCATCTAGTATCTTTGCACAGGTTCCTCTTTGATTGTTCATCTTTGGCAGAGGTGAGCTTTTCAGGTCGAGCTGGGGCCCTTTCCAGCCAGCAGGAATTTTCCTAATAGCCTGGGGTTATTATCATTTTTTAAAAAAATGTTTATTTTTGGCTGCATTGGGTCTTTGTTGCTGAGCGCGGGCTTTTCTCTGGTTGTGGCAAGTGGGGGCTACTCTTCGTTGCAGTGTGCAGTCTTCTCATTCCAGTGGCTTCTCTTGTTGCGGAGCACGGGCTCTAGGCATGCAGGCTTCAGTAGTTGTGGCACACAGGCTCAGTAGTTCTGGCTCACAGGCTCTAGAGTGCAGTCTCAGTAGTTGTGGCTCATGGGCTTAGCTGCTCCGCGGCATGCGGGATCTTCCTAGACCAGGGCTCAAACCTGTGTCCCCTGCATTGGCAGGTGGATTCTTAACCACTGCACCACCAGGGAAGTCCTGGCCTGGGGTTATTATAGCCTTTACTTTTCCCCAAGTGGTAGAAGCAGGCGGCCATGGGGATATGCACAATGCAAAGCCATGGGTACTGGCAAAAACAACAAAGTAAGGATCTCCAAAAATTCTCTCCTCTATAAAAGCAATGAGAAAACTGGCCAAAAATGGTCAGAGTTAACTTTTCCAAACTCTGGAAATTAACCAAAGGCTTGCAGCAATTCAGGAAGCGTTTATGCAAGAAAAATGGCTGAATCTCAGTAAGAATAGTGAGCTTTTTAGAGTTTTTTTTTTTTTTTTATTGTGGCGAAATACACGTAACATCAAATTTACTGCCGTAAACATTTTTAACTGTACGGTTCAGTGGTATTAAATACATACACATTGTTGTGCAACCATTGTCACAATTCATCACCATATTTCTTTTCATCTTGTAAAACTGAAGCTCTATACTTTTTAAACAATAACTCCCCATTCTTCGCTCTTCCCACCCTAGGACCACGACTGCAATTTCTGTCTTTATGAATTTGACTCCTCTGAGTACCTCATACAAGTGGAATCGTACAATATTTGTCTTTCATGACTGGCTTATTTCACTTAGCGAAATGTCCTCAATGTTCATCCATGTTGTAGCATTTGGAGAATTTACTTTCTTTTTAAGGCTGAATAATATTCCATTGTATGTGTATATGACATTTTGCTTATCCATTCATCAGCTGTGGACACTTAGTTGCTTCCATGTTTTCGCTATTGTGAATAATACTGCTGTGAACATAGGTGTACAAATATCTCTTTGAGCCCCTGCCTTAAATTCTTTGGGGTATATACCTGGGAGTGGGATTGTTGGATCATATAATAATTCTAGTTCTAATATTTTGAGGAACTGCTATACTGTTTTCCACAGTGGCTGAACCATTTTACATTCCCACCAAAAAGGCACAAATTTTCCAGTTTATCCACCTCATCACCAACATTTGTTGTTTTTAGTTTTTTTGATCGTAGCCATCCTAATGGGTATAAGGTAGTACCTCATTGTGGTTTTGATTTGCATTTCCTTAATGACTGAGTGATGTTGAGCATTTTTCCTGTGCTTATTGGCCATTTGTTTATCTTCTTTGGAGGAATATCCAAGTCCTTTGCCTGTTCTTGAATTAGGCTGTTTTTTGGTTGAGTTTTAGATGTTCTATGCATATTCTGCATATTAATCCCTTAGATACATAATTTGCAAATATTTTCTCCCATTCTGTGTGTTGCCTTTTAACTCTGTGGATAGTGTCTCTTGATGCACAAAAGTTTAAAAATTTTCACGAAGTCTAATTTGTCTTTCTTTTGTTACCCGTGCCTTTGGTGTCATATCCAAGAAATCATTGCCAAATCCAATGGTGTGAAGTTTTGTCCAATTTTTTTCTAAGAGTTTTATTGTTTCAGGTCTTATATTTAGGTCTTTGACCCATTTTGAGTTAATTTTTGTCTATGGTGTGAGGTAAGGGCCCAACTTCATTCTTTGCATGTGGATACCCAGTTTCTCCAGCACCATTTGTTGACAAGACTGTCCTTTTCTCATTGAATGGTCTTGGCACCTTTGCCAAAAATCATTTGACCATGTAAGTGAGGGTTTATTTCTGGGCTATTTATATTCTATTCCATTTGTCTATGTGTCTGTCTTTATGTTAAAACTACACTGTTTTGATTACAGTAGCTTTGTAGTAAGTTTTGAAATCAGGAAGTGTGAGCTATCCACTTTGTCCTTTCCAGATTGTTTTGGCTATTCGGGGCCCCTTGAGTTTCCATGTGAATTTTAGAATGGGTTTTTCTATTTCTGCAAAAAACATCATTGGGATTTTGATAGAGATTGCATTGAATCTGTAGGTTGTTTTGGGTAGTATTGACATTTTAATAATATTAAGTCTTCCAGTCCATGAACATGCAGTATGTTACTATTTATTTCTGTTGTCTTTTATTTCTTTCAGCAATGTTTTATACTTTTCATTGTACAAGTCTTTACCACCTTGTTTAATTGCTGAGTATTTTATTCTTTTTGATGCTATTGTAAATGAAATTGTTTTTGTAATTTCATTTTCAGATAGTTCATTGTGTCTAGAAATGCAACTGATTTTTGTGTGTTAAGTTTGTATCCTTCTAATTTGCTGAATTCATTTATTAGCTCCAGTAGCTTTTTTGTGGAGGCTTTTGGATTTTCTACACATGAGATCATATCGTCTGCAAACAGAAATAATTTTACTTCTTCCTTTCCAATTTGGATGCCTTTTATTTCTTTCTCTTGCCTAACTGCTCTGGCTAGAACTTCCAGAATTATTTGAGTAGAAGTAGTAAAATTGGGTATCCTTGCCTTGTTCCTGATCTTAGAAGAAAAGCTTTTAGTCTTTCACCATTGAGTATGATGTTTGCTTTGAGTTTTCATACATATCTTTTATTATGTTGAGATAGTTTTCTTCTATTCCTATTTGGTTGAGTGTTTTTATCATGAAAGGATGCCTTTCATGGATGCCTTTCAAGGATGTCAAATGCCTTTCTGCATCAATTTAGATGATCATGTGTTTTTTTTCCCCTTTATTTTGTTGATTTGGCATATTACTGTATATTGAATAATTTTTGTATGTTGAACCATCCTTGCGTTACATGAATACATTCCATTGGTCATGGAGTATAATCCTTTTAATATGCTCTTGATTTCTGTTTGCTAGTATTTTGTTGAGGATTTTGTATTGGTGTTCGTAAGGGATATTGATCTGCAGTTTCCTTGTAGCGTTTTTGCTTGGCTTTGGTATTAGGGTTATGCTGGCCTCAGAAAATGAGTTAGGAAGTGTTCCCTCCTCTTCAGTTTTTGGGAATAATTTGAGAAGGATTGGTATTAGTTCTTATTTAAATGTTTGGTAGAATTTACCAGTGAAGCTGTCAGATCTAGGATTTTTTTTTTTTTTTTTTTTTTTTGCCATGTTGTTCGGCTTGCGGGATCTTAGTTCCCTGACCAGGGATCAAACCCTGGGCCCCCTGCAGTGGGAGCACGGAGTCCTAACCACTGGACAGCCAGGGAATTCCCTAGGACTTTTCTTTGTTGGGAGATTTTTAAAAGATAGGGTTTCCATGGTGGCACAGTGGTTAAGAATCCACCTGCCAATGCAGGGGACATGGGTTTGATCCCTGGCCCAGGAAGATCCCACATGTCATGAAGCAACTAAGCCCATGTGCCACAACTACGGAGCCTGTGCTCTAGAGCCCATGCTCTGCAACAAGAGAAGCCACGACAGTGAGAAGCCCGTGCACTGCAACAAAGAGTACCCCCAGCTTGCCTCAACTAGAGAAAGCCCAGGCGCAGCAATGAAGACCCAATGCAGCCAAATAAACAAACAAAAAAAAGATTTCAGCTATAAGTGTGATCATACAGTATTTGTCTTTCTCTGTCTGAATTTTATTTTACTTAGCATAATGCCTTCAAGGTCCATCCACATTGTCACAAATGGCAGGCTTTCCTTCTTTCTTGTGGCTGAATAATATTCCATTATATATATACCACTACTTCTTTATCCATTCATTTATCAGTGGACATTTAGATTGTTTCCATGTCTTGGCTATTGTAAATAATGCTGCAGTGAACGTGGGGATGCAGATATCTTTATGAGACAGTGATTTTTTCTCCTTTGGATAAATACTCAGAAAGGAACTGCTGGATCACATGGTAGTTCTATTTTTCAGTTTTTGAGGAAGAGTGTGGTTTTCCATAGTGGCTGTTGCAATTCACAGTCCCACTAACAGTGCACAAGGGTTCCTTTTTCTCCTCATCCTCCCAAGACTTGTTATCTCTTGTCTTTTTGATACTAGCCATTCTAACAGATATGAAGTGATATCTCATTGTGGTTTTAATTTGCATTTTTCTGATGATTAGTGATGTAGAGCACATTTTCAGTATCTGTTGGCCATTTGTATGTCTTCTTTGGAAAAATATCTATTCATTTCTTCTGCCCATTTTTTAATTGGATAATTTTTTCTTTTGAAGTGCATGAGTTCTTTATATATTTTCAATATTAACCCTTTATCAAATATGTGCTTTGCAAATATTTTTCCCATTTGGTAGGTTGCCTTTTCACTTTGTTGATGGTTTTCTTTGCCATATAGAAGCTTTTCAGTTTAATGGAGTCCCACTTATTTGTTTTTTTTCTTTTATTGCCTTTGCTTTTGGTGTCAAATCCAAGAAATCATTGCCAAGACCAATGTCAAGGAGGTTTTCCTCTATTTTTTCTTGTAGGAGTTTTATGCTTTTAGGTCTTACATTCAACTCTTTACCATTTTGAGTTGATTTTTGTGTATGGTGTAAGATAGTGGTCCAGTTTCATCCTTTTGCATGTCACTCTCCAGTTTTCCCAATATGGCAGTCCATTTCCCACCATTTGTTGAAGAGACTGTCCTTTCTCCATTGTATATTCTGGCATGTTATCATAAATTAATTGACCATATTTGTGTGGGTTTATATCTGCACTCTCTATTCTGTTCCATTGATCTATGTGTCTGTTTTTATGCCAATACCATTACTGTTGTGATACTGTAGCTTTGTAATATAGTTTGAAATCAGGAAGCATAATGCCTCCAGCTTGTTCTTCTTGTTGAAGATTGCCTTGGCTGGACTTCCCTGGTGGCACAGTGGTTAAGAATCTGCCTGACCATGCAGGGGACATGGATTCAAGCCCTGGTCCGGGAAGATCCCACATGCTGTGGAGCAACTAAGCCCGCGAGCCACAACTACTGAGCCTGCACACCAAGAGTCTGTGATCTGCAACAAGAGAAGCCACCGCAATGAGAAGCCCACGCACCACGATGAAGAGTAGCTCCTGCTCGCTGCAACTAAAGCCTGTGTGCAGCAACGAAGACCCAACACAAAAAAACCAGAAAAAAAAAAAAAGATTGCCTTGGCTATTCAAGGACTTACGTAGTTTCATACAAATTTTCAAATTGTTTGTTCTATTTATGTGAAAGATGCCATTGGAATTTCAATAGAGATTGCGTTGAATCTGTCAGTTTCTTTGGGTAGTATGGACATTTAAAAATATTCTTCTATTCCATGAGCATGGAATAGCTTTCCGTTTATTTGTGTCTTCAATTTATTTTATCAATGTCTATAGTTCTCAGTGTACAGGTCTTTCAATTCCTTGGTTAAACTTATTCAAGGGTATTTTACTCTTTTTGATGCAACTGTAAGTGGTATTGCTTAAATTTCTCTCTCTCTTTTTTTAAAATTTATTTATTTATTTATTTATGGCTGTGTTGGGTCTTTGTTTCTGTGCGAGGGCTTTCTCTAGTTGTGGTAGGTGGGGACCACTCTTCATCGTGGTGCGTGGGCCTCTCACTGTCACGGCCTCTCTTGTTGCGGAGCACAGGCTTCAGACGCACAGGCTCAGTAGTTGTGGCTCACGGGCCCAGTTGCTCCGCGTCATGCGGGATCTTCCCGGACCGGGACACGAACCCGTGTCCCCTGCATCGGCAGGCAGACTCTCAAGCACTGCGCCACCAGGGAAGCCCCCTCCTCTTCTATTTTTTGGAAGAGTTTGAGAAGGATTGGTATTAATTCATCTTTGAATGTTTGGTAGAATTCACCAGTGAAGCTTCTGGATTTTCTTTTGTTGGGAGATTTTTTTTTTTTTAGTAGTTCAATTATTTATTACTTCATTACTCCCATACCCCACCCTCCTGACCCTTTAGTGGAGCTGTTTCACCACGAACAGAGAAAGAAAGGATTAAAGACATTCAGTTACATACAACCGACTAGCCTCTCAGTCCCTCCAGAAGCATTTGTATTTTTGAGTGGTTGTTTATAATTAAAGACGAGGCCATTTAACAGACATCGAATAGGGAATTCCCTGGTGGTCCAGCGTTAGGACCTGGCGCTTTCACTGCTGGGGACCAGACTCAATCCCCGGTTGGGAAATAAGATCCCGTAAGCTGCTCAGTGCAGCCAAAAAACAAAACAAATGAAAAAACAAACAAAAAAAACATTGAATAAAGCCACAAGTGCAGGAATTGGGAACCAACAGGACAATGTTGGGTCCTGCGTGGGAATCCCGCTTCAGGGTCAAGTGCCTTCACTGCTTGTGATACACATGGGATGAGGTGTGTGCTCTGTATACACATGGGGTCGGCTACAATACAAGGGATATAAACTCGACAAGCCATTTGGAACTGGAAGATAAAAAGTAACATGGTACCCTGAAGAGGTGTTTCTACCAGAAAAAATCAAAAGCTTGTGAAACAACACGTCTATGAGTTTGTTCATAAACCACGTAGTTTCTCTCAGCTGAAACCAGCAGAAACATCTGTGAGGTTCACTTTTCGGAGGAGTGGTTTAATAGCTCTTTTCATTCAACCACAAACCCCTTTATGTAAGACTGGTCCAAAGCAAGTTGCTGTATGTTCTTTACACGCTAGAATCCACTCTTGTAAATCAACTCTTCTGAACTAGTAGGTCAAGATATTTGTCTAAGTGGGTCTATGTCTGACTTGATCCCAAACTGGACGCATTCTGATGCTGCACCCAGAAAGTAGTAGTGTAAGTGATAGTAGTGCCACTTCACAATCCATTTCAGGATGAAATATGTACCAGGTTGTATGTTCATTAGGAAGAATGATATTAGCGCTTACTACTATGCTTCCTAGCGAAACAACCAATGCTCCCAACTGTTGGGAGATTTTTGATTACTGATTCAAACTCACTGCTAGTAGTCAGTCTGCTCAGATTTTCTATTTCTTCATGATTCAATCTTGTAGGTTGTAGGTTTCTAGGATTTTATCCATTTCTTCTGGGTCGTCAGATTTGTTGCCATATAATTGTTCATAGTAGTCTCTTATGATTCTTTGTGTTTCTGTGATATCAATTGTAATGTCTCCTCTGTTATTTTGGTTTTATTTGAGACCTCTCTTTTTCTTGGTGGGTCCAGCTAAAGGTTTGTCAATTTTGTTTCTTTTCAAAGAACCCACTGTTCATTTCATTGATATTTCTAATGTCTTTTTAGTCGCTATTTCCACTCTGATCTTTATTTCCTTCCTCTACCACCTTTGGGTTTCATTTGTTCTCTTTTATTTCCATGAGGCGTAAAGTTGGGTTGTTTGAGATTTTTCTTGTTTCTTGATGTAGGTATTTATCATTTATGAACTGCCCTCTTAGAATTGCTTTTGCTGCATCTCATAAGTTTGGATATGTTGTATGTCTATTTCCATTTGTCTCAAGGTATTTTTTTTAAATAAATTTATTCATTTTTGGCTGCACGAGGTCTTCATTGCTGCGTGAGGTCTTTCTCTAGTTGCGGCGAGCAGGGGCTACTCTTCATTGCGGTGTGTGGGCTTCTCTTGTGGAGCATGGGCTCTAGGCACACGGGCTTCAGTAGTTTGGCATACGGGCTCAGTAGTTGTAGCACTAGGGCTTAGTTGCTCTGCAGCATGTGGGATCTTCCTGAACCAGGGCTTGAACCCATGTCCCCTGCATTGGCAGGTGGATTCTTAACCACTGTGCCACCAGGGAAGTCCCTGTCTCAAGGTATTTTTGATTTCTCTTTTGATTTCTTCTTTGATCCATTAGTTGTTCAGTAGCATGTTGTTTAATCTCCACATATTTGTGAATTTTCCAGTTTTCTTCTTGTAAGTTATTTCTAGTTTCATACCTTTGTGGTCAGAAAAGATTCTTGATATGATTTCAGTCTTCTTAAGTTTACTGAGACTTGTTTTGTGGCCTAACATATGATCTGTCCTGGAGGATGTTCCATGTGTATTTGAGAAGAATATATTTTATATATTTTTGAATGAAGTGTTTTGTATATATCTGTTAAATTTATCTGGTCTAAAGTGTTAAGGTTGCTGTTTCCTTATTGATTGTCTGTCTTGATGATCTATCCATTGATGAAAGTGGGGCATTAAAATCCCCCAGTATTATTGTATTGCTGTCTATTTCTTCCTTTAGGTCTGTTAATATTTGCTTTATATATTTAGGTGCTCCTTTGTTGGGTGTATAAATATTTATAAATGTTGTATCTTCTTGTTGGATTGACTCCTCTATCATAATTTAATGTCCTTTTTTGTCTCTTATTAGTCTTTGTCTTAAAATCAATTTTGTCTGATATGAGTATAGCTACCTATCTTTTGGTTTCCATTTGTATGGAGTATCTTTTCCATGCCTTCGCTTTCATTCTGTGTGTGTCCTTACATCTGAAGTGAGTCTCTTGTAGGCTGTATATAGAGGGGTCTTGCTTTTTTATCCATTTAATCACTCTGTCTTTTTTTTTTTCAGAAAATGTATTTATTTTTCTTTCACTCTTTTTTGTGACAAAATATATAACATAGAATTTACCATTTTTAAGTGTAAAATGACATTAAGTACATTCATGTTGTTGTACAACCATCACCACTACCTAGCTCCAGAACTTTATCATCTTCTCCAACTGAAACTCTGTACCTATTAAATAATAATTCCCCATTTCCTTTCCCCCTAGCCTCTGGTAACCACCATTCTATTTTCTGTCTCTATGAATTTGACTATTCTGTGTACCTTATAAGTGGAGTCATACAGTACAGTTGACCCTTGAACAATGCAAGTTTGAACTGCATGGGTCCACTTACACCCAGATATTTTTCAGTAGTAAGTGCTACACTACTACATGGTCTGTGATTGGTTGAATCCAATAGATTTGGAGGACCCATGGATACAAAGACCTGACTATAAGTTATATGTGGATTAACCCCCCCTTTGTTCAAGGGTCAGCTGTATTTGTTGTTTTGTGATTGGCTTATTTTACTTAACTTAGCATAATATCTTTAAAATTCATTCATGTTGTAGCATGTGACAGGATTTCCTTCCATTTTAAGGCTAAATAATCCATTGTATGGATATACCACATTTTATTTATCTATCATCTGATGGCAGACACTTAGGTTGCTTCCACCTTTAAAAAAATATTTTTTTGATTGAAGTATAGTTGATTTGCTTCCACCTTTTGACAGTTGTGAATAATGCTGCAGTGAACATGGGTGTACAAATGTCTTTGTGAGTCCCTTCTTTCATTTCTTTGGGATATATACCAGATGTAGAATTGCTGGATCATGTGATAATTCTATGGTTAATTTTTTGAGGAATTGCCATATGTTTTCCACAGCAGCTAAACAATTTTGTATTCCCACCAGCAGCATGCAGGGGTTCCAAATTTCTCCATACCCTCAACGCTTGTTATTTTCTGTGTTTGTTGTTGCTGTTAGCCACTATGTCTTTTTAAAAACTATATTGAAATATAGTTTATTTACAGTGTTGTGTTTAATTTCTGCTGTAAAGCAAAGTGACTCAGTTATACATATATATATTTCTTTCCAGATTCTTTTCCATTATGGTTTATCACAGGATATTGAATATAGTTCCCTGTTCTATATAGTAGGAAGTTGTTGTTTATCCATCCTATATATAATAGTTTGCATCTGCTAATCCCAAACTCCCAATCCTTTCCTCCCCCACTCACCTTCCCCCTTAGCAATCACAAGTCTGTTTTCTATATCTGTGAGTCTGTTTTTGTTTCGTAGATGTGTTCATTTGTGTTGTATTTTAGATTCCACATATAAGTGGTATCATATGGTATTTGACTTTCTCTTTGTGACTTACTGTGCTTAGTATGATAATCTCTATGTCCATCCATGTTGCTGCAAATGGCATTATTTCATCCTTTTTGATGGCTGAGTAATATTCCACTGTATATCTATATATCTGTATCTGTGTAGATATAGATATACCGCATCTTCTTTATCCATTCATCTGTCGATGGACATTTAGGTTGTTTCCATGTCTTGGCTATCATAAATAGTGCTGCTATGAACATAGGGGTGCATATATCTTTTTGCATTATAATAGTTTTGTCCAGATATATGATGCCCAGGAGTGGGATTGCTGGATCATATGGCACTGCTGGTTTTATTTTTTTGAGGAACCTCCATACTTTTTTCAAAAGTGGCTACATAATTTACGTTTCCACCAACAATGTAAGAGGGTTCCCTTTTTTCCATATCCTCTCCAGCATTTATTATTTGTAGACTTTAAAAAAATATATTTATTTATTTATGTTGGCTGTGCGGGGTCTTAGTTGCGGCATGTGGACTTCTTAGTTGCAGCATGCATGTGGGATCTAGTTCCCCGACCAGGGATCGAACCCGGGACCCATGCATTGGGAAAGTGGAGTCTTACTGACTGGACCACCAGGGAAGTCCCTATTTGTAGACTTTTTAATGATGGCCATTCTGACTGGTGTGAGGTGGCACCTCGTTGTTTTGATTTGCATTTCTCTAATAATTAGTGATGATGAGCATCTTTTCATGTGCCTATTGGCCATCTGTATGTCTTCTTTGTAGAAATGTTTATTTAGGTCTTGTGCCCATTTTTCAGTTGGGTTGTTTGTTTTTTGTTATTGAATTGTTGGAGCGGTTTGTATATTTTGGATATTAAGCCCTTGTCAGTCACATTATTTGCAAATATTTTCTCTCAGTCTGTAGGTTTTCTTTTTGTTTTGTTTATGGTTTTCTTTAGTATGTAAAAGCTTATGTTTGATTAGGTCCCACTTGTTTATTTTTGCTTTAATTTCTATTGCCTTGGGAGACTGACATAAGAAAACATTAGTACAATTTATGACAGAGAATGTTTTGCCTATGTTCTCTTCTAGGAGTTTTATTTTATTTTAAACTATATATTCTTTTCCATTATGGTTTATCACAGGATATTGAATGTAGTTCCCTGTGCTATACATTAGGACCTTGTTGTTTATCCATTCTAAATATAATAGTTTGCATCTACCAACCCCAAACTCCCAGTCTGTCCCTCTCCCTCCCCCCTACCCCTTGGCAACCACAAGTCTGTTCTCTATGTCTATGAGTCTGTGTCTGTTTTGTAGATAAGTTCACTTGTGCCGTATTTCAGATTCCACATATAAGTGATATCATATGGTATTTGTCTTTCTCTTTCTGACTTACTTCACTTAGTATGATACTCTCTAGTTGCATCCATGTTGCTGCAAATGGCATTATTTTGTTTTGCTTTTTTTATGACTGAGTAGTATTCCATTGTATATATATACCACATCTTCTTTATCCATTCCTCTGTTGATGGACATTTAGGTTGCTTCCGTGTTTTGGCTATCATGAACAGTGCTGCTATGAACATAGAGGTGCATGTATCTTTTTGAATTATAGTTTTGTCTGGATATATTCCCAGGGGTGGGATTGCTGGTTCATATGGTAATTCTATTTTTAGTTTTCTGAGGAACCTCCATACTGTTTTCCATAGTGGCTGTACCAACTTACATTCTCAGCAGCAGTGTAGGAGGGTTCCCTTTTCTCCACACCCTCTCCAGCATTTGTTATTTGTAGACTTTTAAATTATGGCCATTCTGACTGGTGAGGTGATATCTCATTATAGTTTTGATTTGCATTTCTCTAATAATTAGTGATGTTGAACATCTTTTCATGTGCCTATTGGCCATCTGTATGTCTTCTTTGGAGAAATGTCTATTAAGGTCTTGAGCCTATTTTTTGATTGGGTTGTTTGTTTTGTGTTATTGAATTGCAGGAGCTGTTTGTATATTTTGGAAATTAAGCCCCTGTTGGTCACATCATTTGCAAATATTTTCTCCCAGTCTGTAGGTTGTCTTTTCATTTTGTTTATGGTTTCCTTTGCTGTGCAAAAGCTTACAATTTTGATTAGGTCCCATTTGTTTATTTTTGCTTTTATTTCTATTGCCTTGGGAGACTGACCTAAGAAAACATTAGTATGATTTATGTCAGAGAATGTTTTGCCTATGTTCTCTTAAAGGAGTTTTATGGTGTCTTGTCTTATATTTAAAACTTTAAGCCATTTTGAGTTTTTTTGTTTGTGTGTGTATGGTGTAAGGGTATGCTCTAGCTTCATTGATTTATATGCAGCTGTCCAACTTTCCCAGCACCACTTGCTGAAGATACTGTCTTTTCCCCATTGTATATTCTTGCCTCCTTTGTCAAAGATTAATTATCCAAAGGTGTATGGATTTATTTCTGGGCTCTCTATTCTCTTCCATTCATCTGTATATCTGTTTTTGTGCATACCAGGATGTTTTGATTAGCTTTGCAGTACTGTCTGAAGTCTGGGAGGGCTATGCCTCCTGCTTTGTTCTTCTTCCTCAGGACTGCTTTGGCAATTCTGGGTCTTTTATGGTTCCATATAAATTTTAGGATTATTTGTTCTAGTTCTGTGAAAAATGTCACGGGTATTTTGATAGTGATTACATTAAATCTGTAGATTGCTTTGGGTAGTATGGCCATTTTAACAATATTAATTCTTCCAATCCAAAAGCATGGGCTATCTTTCCATTTCTTTGAATTATCTTCAGTTTCCTTTATTAATTTTGTAGTTCTCAGCATATAAGTCTTTCACCTCTTTGGTGAGATTTATTCCTCTTTTAGTTTATTTATTTAAAAATATTTTTCAAAACAAGGCTGCTGTCATTTGTTCAATCTTTATTTATTTATTTATTTATTTTTGACCACAATGCATGGCTTGCAGGATCTTAGTTCCCCACCAGGGATTGAACCCGGGCCCCGGCAGTGAAAGCACTGAGTTCTAACCACTGGATTGCCAGGGAATTCCTTAAGTATTTTATTTTTGATGCAATTGTAAAAGGGATTGTTTGTTTACATTCCCTTTCTGATATTTCATTGTTAGTGTAAAGAAATGCAACAGATTTCTGTATGTTAATCTTGTATCCTGCTACCTTGTTTAATTCATTTATCAGTTCTAGTAGTTTTTGTGTGGAGTCTTTAGGGTTTTCTATATATAGTGTTATGTCATCTGCGTATAATGACAGTTTTACCTCTTTCCTACCAATTTAAATTTTTTTAAAAATTTTTGGCTGTTTTGGGTCTTTGTTGCTGCATGCAGGCTTTCTCTAGTTGTGGCGAATGGGGGCTACTCTTTGTTGTGGTGCATAGGCTTCTAATTGTGGTGGCTTCTCTTGTTCTGGAGCACGGGCTCTAGGTGCGTGGGCTTCAGTAGTTGTGGCTCGTGAGCTCTAGAGCGCAGGCTCAGTAGTTGTGGCGCACAGGCTTAGTTGTCCTGCGGCATGTGGAATCTTCCCGGAGCAGGGCTCAAACCCTTGTCCCCTGCATCGGCAGGGGGAGTCTTAACCACTGCGCCACCAGGGAAGTCCGGATGTCGAATTTTAAAAAATTTATTAATTTATTTATTTTTTGGCTGCATTGGGTCTTCATTGCCGTGCATGGGCTTTCTCTAGTTGCAGCAAGTGGGGGTTTCTCTTGTTGCAGAGCATGGGCTCTAGACGTGCGGGCTTCAGTAATTGCAGTGTGTGGGTCTCAGTAGTTACGGCATGCGGGCCCTAGAGATGCAGGCTTCAGTAGTTGTGGCACATGGGTTCAGTAGTTGTGGCTCGCTAACTCTAGCGCACAGGCCCAGTAGTTGTGGCGGCATGTGAGATCTTCCTGGACCAGGGATTGAACCCATGTCCACTGCACTGTCAGGCAGATTCTAAACCACTGTACCACCAGGGAAGTCCCCGCTTCTTCAGTCTTTTGGAAGACTTTGAGAGGGATCTTTGTATGTTTGGTAGAATTCACCTGTGAAACCATCTGGTCCTGGACTTTTGTTCGTAGGGAGTTTTTAAATTACAGATTCTATTTCATTTCTAGTAGTCAGTCTGTTCAAGTTACCTATTTCTTCTTGATTCAGTTTTGGTGGGCTGTGTGTTTCTAGAAAGTTGTCCATTTCATCTATGTTTTCGAATCTGTTGGCATGTAATTGTTCATAGTAGTCTCTTATGTTTTTTTGTATTTCTGTGGTATCAATTGATTTTTCCTCTTTTATTTCTTATTTTGGTTATTTGGGTCTTCTCTCTTTTCATCTTGGTGAGCCTGTCCAGAGGTTTGTCAATAGTTTTTACCCTTTCAAAGAGCCGACTCCTGGTTTTATTGATTTTTCTATTTTTTTCCACTTAAACAACATTTATTTCCCCCAGTTCTATTAGAGGCTGGGAAGTACAAGATCAAAGTACAAGCAAATCCTATGTCAGGTGAAAACCCCCTTCCTAATTTGTAGATGGCCACCTTCTCACTGTATTCTCACATGGCTGAGAGTTTTCTATTTTATTTTTAATCTATTTTATTTTTAATCTATTTTATCTATTTCTTCTCTGATCTTTATTATCTCCTTCCTTCTGCTGACTTTAGGGTTTGTTTGTTTTTTTTTTTTTGTTCTTTTAAGTGGTGGGTTAGGTTGTTTATTTGAGATATTTTTTGTTTCTTAAAGAAGTCCTGTATTGCTATGAATTTCCCTCTAAGAACTTCTTTTGCTGAATCTACAAGTTTTGTATAGTTGTGTTTTCATTGTCATTTGCCAAGGTATTTTAAAATTTCTTCTTTGATTTCATCACTGACCCATTGGATTTTTAGTAGCATGTTGTTTAGTCTCCATGTAATTGTTTTTTTTCTCATTTCTTTTTCTGTGGTTGATTTCTAGTTTCATGCTGTTGTGGTCAGAAAAGATGCTTGAAATAATTTTTATACTCTTAAATTTGTTAAGGCTTGTTTTATGCCCTCGTATGTGGTCAATCCTAGAGAATGTTCCATGTGCATTTGAAAAGAATGTGTATTATGCTTTTTGGGGGATGTAATGTCCTGAAAATATCAGTTAAGTCTAACTGTTCTGTTGTGTCATTTAGGATCTCTGTTGCTTTAATCACTGTGTCTTTTGATTGGAGAATTTAGTCTTTTACATTTAAAATAATTATTGATAGGTATGTACTTATTGTCATTTTGTTCATTATTTTCTGGCTGTTTTGTAGTTTATCTCTGTTACTTTCTTTTCTTGCTTTCTCTCTCTGTTGTGTGATGATTTTTTCTTAGTGGTATGCTTATATTCCTCTGTCTTTATCTACCATAGGTTTTTGCTTTGTGGTTACCATGTGGGTTGCATATAGCAACTTACATTTATAACAGCCTATTTTAAAGTTGATAACAACTTATTTAAATGAATTGTAAAATGGTATATTTTAACTCTTCCCTCCAAGTTTTGTTTTTAATGTTACATTTTACATCTTTTTATCTTGTGTATCCCTTAACTAATTACTGTAGTTATAGTTAGTTTTACTACTTTTTGTCTGTTAGCCTTCATATTAGTTTTATAAGTGATTAATCCATCTCCTTTACTATATATTTACTTTACCAGTAAAATTTATAACTTCACATGTTTTCTTCTTACTAATTAGCACTCTTTTCAACTTAAAGAAGTCTCTAACACTTCTTGTGAGGCTTGTTTAGTGGTCATGAACTGCTTTGGCTTTTGCTTGTCTGGAAGACTACCTCTGTTTCACTTCTGAATGATAAATATTCTGGGTAGAATATTCTTGGTTGGGAGTTTTCCCTCTTAGCACTTTGAATATTGTGCCACTCCTTTCTGGCCTGCAAAGTTTCTGCTAAAAAATCTACTGATAGTCTTATGTGGGTTTCCTTATACATAAAAGTTGTTTTTCTCTTATTACTTTTAAGATTCCCTCCTTGTTTTTAACTTCTGTTATTTAATTATAATGTGTCTTGGTGTGGGTCTCTTGGGATCATCTTGTTTGGCACTCTGTGAGCTTTCTGGATCTGAAAGTCTGTTTTCCTTCCCCAGGTTAGGGAAGTTTTCAGTAATTATTTCTTCAAATATAATTTCCACCTCTTGCTCTGTCTTTTCTCCTTTTAGGATTCCTGTAATGCAAATGTCAGTCTGCTTGATGTTGTCCCATAAGTCTCTTAAGTTCACTTTGTTTTTTCCTTTTTTCTTTTTGCTGTTCTGATTAGGTGAGTTCCACTGCCCTGTCTTCGAGTTGATCGATCCTGTCTTTTGCTTCATCTCGTCTGCTGTTGAACCCCTCTAGTATATCTTTCAGTTCAGTTATTGTGCTTTTCAGCCCCCTAACTTCTATTTGGTACTTTCTTATATTTTGTATCCTTTGTTGAATTTCTCACTGAGTTCATCAATTCTTCTCCTGAGTCTGGTGAGTTTTGTTTTATTTTTGGTTTTTTGCCCTGCTGCATGGCTTGTGGGATCTTAGTTCCCCAGCCAGGGATTGAACCTGGGCCCACAGCAGTGAAAGCACCAAGTCCTAACCACTGGACCACCAGGGACCTCCCTGATGAGCATCTTTATAATCATTACTTTAAACTCTTTTAGGGTAAAGTAATTATCTCTGTTTCATTGAGTTTTTTTTCCCTGAGTTTTTTTTCTTGTTGTTTCAGTTGGAACATATTCCTCTCTTTCCTCATTTTGCTTTACTTTCTGTGTTAGTTATTATACAGTAAATGAAATAACCACCTCTCCCAGTCTTGAAGGAGTGGCCTCATGTAGGAGATGAATCTTATCATTCAATCCTGCCCTAGCTGTTCATTGTCTCTCAAACCTTTGTGATTATCCAAGCAGCCTGTTTTGTTTTTAATAGCTTCCAGTCTTTGGGGACTTCCCTGTTGTCGCAGTGGTTGAGAGTCCACCTGCCAATGCAGGGGACGTGAGTTTGAGCCCTGGTCTAGGAGGGTCCTACATGCTGCGGAGCAACCTAACCCGTGCACCACAGCTACTGAGCCTGCACTCTATAGCCCACGAGCCACAACTACTGAGCCCGTGTGCCAAAACTACTGAAGCCCGTGTGCCAAAACTACTGAAGCCCGTGTGCCTAGAGCCCATGCTCCACAACAAGAGAAGCCACTGCAATGAGAAGCCTGTGCACCACAGCAAAGGGTAGCCCCCGCTCGCCACAACTAGAGAAAGCCCATGAGCAGCAACGAAGACCCAACACAGCCAAAAATAAATAAATAAATAAATTTATAAAAAATAGCTTCCAGTCTTTGAGGGTGTTCCAAGACCTGTCAGTTTCTGCAAGGAGAGGAGTCAGTCAGCACCCGGATTCAGGCTGATTAGATGCCAGACCCTTAGGCAGCAGCTTTTAAAGTATGAAAAGATATATTGTTCTGTGGGACTGAAAGTGTGAGCCCCACCGGTCACAGAGCCAGGTGATGTAGAAGTGTCCTTTGGTGGCAGCTGCAAAAATCAGGGCACCAAGCATGGGTGTAAGCTCCTTTATGGGAGACACCGGTGAGCTGGATCAAGGGAGAGGAAGAGTACAGAGACTGTGTCCACTGACATCCATTCCCTGAGAACACCTCCATAGGCCCCTAGATGTGTGCCAAACCAGAAGCTTGCCCCTCAGACTGAAGCTTCCGGACAAGCAAATAGGCCTCTTTCTCAGAAAAGACTTGGGGTGTGTTTCAGTCTGCTGTCTGCACAGTGTGAGGTGGTGGTAGTCTGACAAAAACTCTCTCTCTGTGTGTTACAATCCCATGAGACTCAGGAATGCAAGCCTCCTGGCCTCCAAAGCCAGGTGATCAAGGAGCATCTTCTGGGCAGCAGCTTTAAAAACTGGGGCGCCAAGCATGTGTAAAAGCTCTTGCCAGAAAAAAAGGCTTAGTAGAGTTTTAAAAAATGGTGCCCACCAACTGGAGCAAGACAGAAAACGCAAACATGGCACCTGTCAGCCTCCACCTGTGGGGGTACTAGATGCTTGCCCCTCGGGCTGGTGCTCCAAGACCAGCAAATGAGCCTCTTTCACGTAAAGTCTGGGCAACTCTAAATTGGATGCTTCTGTGCTGGTCCCTGGGGTGGGTGAGTCCAAGTGCATGAGGTGTTAAAGAGCCATTTCTCAGTTCCCTATAGCCTTGTGGTTCTTGTGGATGTAAGACCTGTTGGTTTTCAAAGCTCAATGTTTTGGGGGCCCATTTCTCAGGTTTTATTTTATTTTTTTATTTTTGGCTGCACCATGCAGCTGTAGAACCTTTGTTCCCCAACCAGAGATTGAACCCAGGCCCTCAGCAGTGAAAGCAAGGAGTCCTGACCACTGGACCGCCAGGGAATTCCCTCATTTCTCAGGTTTTAAAACTAGGGATGCTTGATGTGGGGTTCAAACCCTTTGCCTCTCAGGGAGAAGCTCCAGGTTTTGAGTTCCCACCTGACTGTGGGTCGCCACACCAGGGGTGGGGTTTACGGGAAGGTTGTTTCTCAGCCTCTCTTACACACCTGGATGTGATCTCTTTCTTGTTTTCCTCGTGTGTGAGTTACTCAGCCGGTTCTTAGGTTTGTTTTTAGTTTGTTTTTTTAAGAGGAAATTGTTCCATATGTAGCTGTAGACTTCGTGTGTCTGTGGGAGGAGGTGTGTTTAGGATCTTCCTATGTTGCCATCTTGAACTGGACTCTTAGGGTTTTCTATGTATAATATCATGTCAGCTACAAACAGTGACAGTTTTAATTCTTCCTTTCTGATTTGCGGGCCTTTTATTTCTTTCTCTTGCCTAATTGCTGTGGTTCGGACTTCCAATACTATGTTGAATAAAAGCGGTGAGAGTGGACATCCTTCTCTTGCTTTTGATCTTAGAGGAAGAACTTTCCGCTTTTCACCATTGAGTATGTTGTTAGCTGTGGACTTGTCATATGTGGCCTTTATTATGTTGAGGTATGTTTCCTCTGTACTCATTTTGATGTGAGTTTTTCCATGAAAGGATGTTGAATTTTGTCAGATGCTTTTTCTGCTTTTATTGAGATGATTATTTGTTTTTTATCCTTCATTTGTGAATGTGGTGTATCACATTGATTTGGGGCTGTGGAACTATCCTTGCATCCTAGGGATAAATCCCCCTTGATCATTTTATATGGTCCTTGAAACATATTGTTGAATTTGGTTTGCTAGTATTTTGTTGAGGTTTTTTGCATCTGTTTTCATCAGGAATATTGACCTGTAATTTTCTTTTCTTGTAGTGTCCTAATCTGGTTGTGGTATCGAGGTAATACTGGGCTCATAAAGTGAGTTTGGTAGTGTTCCCTCCTCTTCAGTTTTTGGGAAGAATTGGTATTCAAATGTTTGGTAGAATTCACCAGTGAAACCATCTGGTCCTAGAATTTTGTTTTTTGGGAGGTTTTTGATGTCTGATTCAATCTCCTTACTATTCAGATTTTTCTTTTTCTTTCTTTTTTTTTTTTTGGATACAAAATGTACTTGCAGAACTTTAGTATAAGCATAACAATAAATTATTATACAGTATTTTGGGGAAAATCTGGTTATTCAGTCTTCTTCTTGACTGAATTTTGTACAAATAGAAATTTACTATAAGCACTATTTTTGGTATAAAAGGTAATCTGACCCAAACGTATTTAGGAGAAACCTGAGATTTTAGAAGGGAGATGTATATAGTCAAAAGGGGGTTTGTTAAATCAACTGGCATTAAAATATTAGAATAGAAATAGTAATGATTATAAAATATCATGTTGCCATGGTTATATTAACCAAAGTATTAGAGAAACAAAAATATTAGAGAAGTTAAAAAATTAGAAAAGTAATAATTTCAGATTAGAATGGCAGAAAAGACTGAATAAAATTTAAAGTTATCATTGCTAATTAAAAAGCAGTTGGGTCTGTGGAGTAGTAATTATTCAAAATGGAGCACATAACTGGTAAGCAGAGTATTTTACCTGCAGGCAATCCACTGTATTTAAGGGGGAAAAAAAAAGTCAGTTATAGGGAGTTCTTGACTTCTCATTTCTCTGGGGCCCTTTCAACTGCATTTGCCTCCTTTATATTAAGGAAGGTGAAAGTTGACTTCAGTGTGCCATGACCACTCTGTTGTGAAAAGCAAAAGAAAACCAGAGTCCAGTGAAAACTTTTCTCCAGTGAACAGGAACAAGCGGAAGTTGGTCAGCTGTACAAAAGGCTAGCACATCATGGACCGCTCAGATGAATTCTAGAATTGCTTTCCAGGTCCAAAATTATGTCATTCTTTCTCTGGAGAGTATTCACACGGGTGTAGAAGACTGAGACCACCAGGGGCACGTGGAGTGCCTGGTCACACAGCACCTTGGTCAGGACCATGTGCGGCCGGGCAGCGCATGTGCCCCAGCAGGCACAGCCACACGTGGTTGAAGTTGGTGTGGAAGGCCGAGTTGGTCACGTGCTCATCTGCCGTCAGGAGGCCCTGCAGCTGCTGCAGTGCATCACTGACCTAGAAGAGTATGGGTAGAGAGCTGCCTCCCTGCCCCCATTCCCAGGCTGTGCTCCCACCAGCCACTGATGCACCGGCTCCCTCAGGTTTTTTCTTAATGATTGTCTTAGTAGGTTTTGTGTTCTAGGAATTTGTCTCTTTCACTTAGGTTTCCGTTTTTTTGGTGTATAGCTGTTCATAGCACTCTCTTACAGTCCTTTTTTATTTCTTTAGCATTGTTAGAAATGTCCCTACTTCCATTTCTGGTTTTAGTAATTTGAGTCTTCCCTCTTTTTGTCTTAGTCCATCTAGCTAAAGGTTTGTCAATTTCATTAATCTTTTTGAAGAACAACTTTGGTTTCACTATTTTCTTTTTTTTTAAAAAAGTATTTATTTATTTGGCTGCCTCGGGTCTTAGCTGCAGCATGTGGGATCTTTTAGTTGCGGCATGTGGGACCTAGTTCTCTGACCAGGGATCGAACCTGGGCCCCCTGCATCGGGAGCATGGAGTCTTAGCCATTGGACCACCCCGGAAGTCCTCACTGTTTTCTGTTCTCTATTGTGTTTATTCTGTGTTCTAGTTTTCATTATTTCCTTCCTTCTGCTACCTTTGGGTTTAGTTTGTTCTTTTTCTAGTTCCTTAAGTTGCAAAATTAGATTCTTGATTGGAGACTTTCCTGTGTTTTGTTTTGTTTTTTTAACATAAACATTTATAGGGACTTCCCTTGTGGCGCAGTGGTTAAGAATCCACCTGCCAATGCAGGGGACACAGGTTTGAGCCCTGGTCTGGGGCGATCCCACATGCTGTGGAACAACTAAGCCTGTGCACCACAACTACTGAGCCTGCACTCTAGAGCCTGCGAGCCACAACTACTGAGCCCACGTGCCACAACTGCTGAAGCCTGCGTGCCTAGAGCCCGTGCTCTGCAACGAAGAGTAGCTCCCACTCACCACAAATAGAGAAAGCCCATGTGCAGCAACAAAGACCCAATGCAGCCAAAAATAAAATAATAAATAAAATAAATAAACAGAAAAAAAACCACATAAACATTTACAGCTAAAAATTTCCCCTTAGCACCGTTTTTGCCATGTACCATAAGTTTTGGTATGTTGTGTTTTCATTTTCATTCATCTCTAAGTATTTTCTGATTTCCCTTGTGATTTTTTTCTTTGGTCCATGGGTCAGTTAAAAGTATGTTGTTTAATTTCCACAGTTTTGTAAAATTTCCAGTTTTCTCTATATTATTGATTTCTAACTTCATCCCATTATGGTCAGAGAAAATACTTTGGATGATGTCTATCTTTTAGAATCTGTTGAGGCATATTTGTGGCATAACATATGGTCTATCTTGGAAAATGTCCCATGTGTACTTGAGAAGAATGTGTATGCTGTTCTTATTGGGTAGAGTGTTCGGCATATGTCTCTCAGATCTAGTTGGTTTATTACATTGCTTGAATCCTCTCTTTCTTTAATTATCTTCTGTCTGGTTCTTCTCTCCATTCTTATGAGTTGAGTCATGAAGTCTCCAACTACAATTTTAGACCTGTCTAATTCTCTCTTCAATTCCGTCAGGTCTTGCTTCATATGTTTTGATAGTCTGTCATTAGGTGTGTAAATGTTTATATTGTTTTATCTTCTTGATGTTTTGAGCCTTTCATTAATATATACAGTCCTTCTTTGTCCCTTATAAACTTTTTTGATTTAAGGTCTATTTTGTCTGATATTAATATAGCCATTCCTGCTGTCTTTTTTTAAAAAATAAATTTATTTACTTATTTATTTTTGGCTGCATTGGGTCTTCGTTGCTGTGCGTGGGCTTTCTCTAGTTGCAGCAAGAGGGGGTTACTCTACGTTGTGGTGCACGGGCTTCTCACTGTGGTGGCTTCTCTTGTGAAGCATGGGCTCTAGGCCCGTGGGCTTCAGTAGTTGTGGCACATGGGCTCAGTAGTTGTGGCTCACGGGCTCTAGAGCGCAGGCTCAGTAGTGTGGCACACAGGCTTAGTTGCTCCGCGGCATGTAGGATCTTCCTGGACTAGGGCTCGAACCCGTGTCCCCTGCATTGGCAGGCACATTCTTAACCACTGTGCCACAAGGGAAGTCCCCCTGCTGTCTTTTGGTTAGTATTTACACGGAATATATTTTTCCATCCTTTCTCTTTTAACCTTTTATATCTTTGGATCTCAAGTGAGTCTCTTGTAGATAGCATACAGTTGGATCTGTGTTTTCATCTATTCTGCCAATCTCTCTTTTCATTGGAGGGTTTAATCCATTTGCATTAAAGTATTACTGATACAAAGGACTTCTGTCACTGTGTTGATACCCTAGAGTGTTTTGTCCCTCATTTCTTTCATTCCTGTCTTTTGTGTTAGGTTGATTTTTTTTTTTTTTTTAGTGAAATGTTTAAATTCCTTCTTGTTTCCTTTTATGTGTATTCTATAGATATTTTCTTTATGGTTACCATGGGGATTACATTTAATATCCTAAAGTTACAATATTCTAGTATAAATTTATAGTAGCTTAACTTCAATAACAAAAACTCTGTTCCTTTATAGCTCTTTCCCCAGCACCCTTGGTAGTTGATATCACAGAATTATATCTTTTTATATTGTAGGGACAAAAATATAAACTAATCATTCTTTTAACTACATTAATCTCTTGAATTATGTAGAAAACAGGATTTGGAGTGACAAGCGAAAGTTACAATAATACTTTTACCCTAATTTTTTTAATGTATTATTGTCTTGTGGAATGTAGAAAACCAAGTACAGTTAAAAATAATTGTTATATTAATACTAGCTTTTACAATTGTCCATGTATTTACCTTTATTGAGATCTTTATACTTCTATATTGCTTCAGGGTACTCTCTAGTATCTTTTTATTTTACCTGGGAGGAATCCTTGACCATTTCTTGCAGGGCAGGTCTAGTGGTCACAGTCTATCAACTTTTGTTCACCTGGGAATGTCTTGATTTCTCCCTCACTTTTGAAGGACAGTTTGGCTAGATATAGGATTCGTGGTTGAGTTTTTTCCATTTCGCACTAAATATACCAACCTACTGTCTTCTGATCTCCAACATTCTGATGAGAAATCTGCTCATCATCCTACTGAGAATCCCTTGTATGCGGTGGTTCACTTCTTTCTTGCTACTTTCAAGATTTGCTGTCTGTCTTAGGCTTTTGAAAGTGTAATTATAATCTGTCTTGAGATGGGTCTCTGAGTCAGTCAATCTATCTTGGAGTTCATTGAGCTTTTTGGATGTTCATATTCATGTCTTACATCAAATTTGGGAAGTTTTTAGCCACTGTGCAAATATTTTCTCTGCCCCTTTCTCTCTCTCCTTCTTCTGGACTCTCATGATGTGTATATTGGTCCACTTGGTCCCACAGGTCCCTTAGGCTCTGTTCACTTTTCTTGAATCTTTTTTTCTTTCTGTTGTTCAGTCTCAATAATTTCCGTGGTCCTATGTTAAGGTTCTCTGATTCTTTCTTCTGCCTGCTCAAATCTGCCTTTCAATCTGTCTAGTGAATTTTTCATTTCAGTTATTATACTTTTAAGCTCGAGTCTTTTTCGGTTTCTCTTTAGGTTTTTAAAATCTCTGTTGATAGTTCCATTTTGTTCACACATCGTATTCCTGACTTTCTCCATATCTTCCTTTAGTTCTCTGAGCATCTTTAAGACAGCTGTTTTAAAATTTTGGTAGTATATCTGCCACGAGGTCTTTTTCAGGGAAAGATTCTGTTGAATTATTTTTTCCTTTGAATGGGCCATACTTTCCTGTTTCTTTGTATGCCTTGTGATGTTTTTGTTGCACTCAGGCCATTTGAATCTAATAATGTGATATTAACTCTAGAAATCAGATTCTCCCCCTTCCCCATATTTTGTTGTATTTTGTTATTTATTTATTTAGTTTTTTGATTGCTATAGACGGTCTCTGTGCTGAGGGTTGGTCTGAAGTGTAAACTTAATGTCTTCTTGGGTCTTTTCTGAGCTTTTCCCTGGGCATATGTGGTCGCTTTCTAATTTTCCCCATACATGCAGTTGTTTTTGAATATCCTAGTATTTAATATCTGGCTCTCCAAAGAATAAGGAGTGAACAGCAAAGGGGGGTGGGAAGTGCACTGACCCTTTAAATCCCACTGGAAGTCACTTGAGCCAGAGATGGAGGGGCTGCCACAACAGGGGGAGGTGAAACAACAATGACTGCCCTCATATCTGTCTGCATCTCCATGATCAGAAGCAGCAGTTGGCAGTCAGAGCACAGATGCCCAATATTTGGAGGTAGGAGTCCTTTTTCCCACCCTAGCTCCCACAGGCTGTGTACAGCTGCTCCAGGAAAACTTGCATAGCTTCCTGCCACGTGGCTGGGGTGGGGTGGGGGATGGGTATCTGCTGCTGTGATAAGAGCTGAAAGTGACCAAAATTAACCTCAATTCACCATTAATGTCTTCTCCTGTAAGTTGCTAGCCTTCTGCAGACTCCAGAGTTCGGAAATAGTTACATCAGATTCTGTGAGTGCAGTTGTTGTGTAGGTGGGGAGACCTGTTCCTAGTGATTCCTACTTTCCATATTCCCAGAGTCCTCTGAGCTTTTTAGGGTTTTAACTTTCCCCTAGTGCCATCCCCTTCTCTTCTACTCTGTGTTAGCTTTGAAAACCAGTAGACTTCACTCGCAGTGGAAACCAGCGGTGTAGTAGCCACTGAAGGAGAAGAGGTCTAGAACTTCAAAGCCTCATTCTCAGAGGATTATCATTATTTGACCTGTCTAGTGGTGCCCTGAAAGACACCACCTGTAAAGCTGACTGTGTTTGACCTGGCTTCTTTCACTCAATGCATAAGGCCTTTTCCTGGTATGGGTTGGGGTGGAGGTGTTTGTTAAAAACAATGATAGGCAATTGCTTACCTTTGTGGCTGTGTTGAAACAGTGGATAGCATTTGGAACACATGATAGACAATCTAGAAATCTTAAAAGGAAAAGTGGGAAATGAGATGTCCATAGGGGCCTTAAAAAGCGCTGACATATTTCTGGGAATCTAGAAGGCCACATGCATGTGTCGTGTTGTGAGTATGCCCAGAGCTATATGCATGCTAAGGAAAAGGCCTGAGAAGATGCTAAGCTCTCACCTCTCTTTGACCTTGAGGCTCCTTGCAAGGAGGGAGTAAGGGCTAAGGCAGAACTGTCAGCTTCCAGGCTGATTGTTGAATGCATACCCCAACATGCACACAGAGTCCTTTGGCAAAGACTTGGAGTCTTATTGATTCCAGGCGATTAAGGAAATCTCTGTGCAATCATTAGCTGACAACTAAGCTAACTAAGAAGAGACTTCAGTGGCCACATACAACAAAGAATACAGACTTTACATAATTACTTTGGAAACGTCACTAAACAGACAAACTACAAAAAATAGCAATTATAACAAGCTGCTGGGGAGGAAGAGAATCTGATTTGCAGGGTTACCATATTATATTATTTTAAATGTTCATTTTTCAACAAAAAATTGAGACATGAAAAGGAACACAAAAATGTGGCCTATGCACAGAAAAATGTAATCAATAAAAACCATTTCTAACGAAGTCTAGATGTGGAACCAACTAGAAAAATACTTTATTATTATTATTTTTTTGGCTGCCCCACATGGCTTGTGGGATGTTAGCTCCCCGACCAGGGATTGAACCCAGGCCTTCGGCAGTGAGAGCATGGAGTCCTAACCACTGGACCACAGGGGAATTTTCCTAGAAAAATACTTTAAATCAACTATTTTAAGTATGTTTAAAGAACTAAAGAAAATAATTTCTAAAAAGTTAAGTGAAGGGTGGGTGAAATGAATGAAGGGAATCAAAAGATACAAACATCCAGTTAAAATAAACAAGTCATGGGGATATGATGTACAGCATGGTCACTGTAATTGATGCTGTATTGCATATTTGAAAATTGCTAAGAGTAGATCTTAGAAGTTCTAATCACAAGAAAAATTGTAACTATGGGAATCTTGCATGATACCATTACACCAACGGCACTAATTGTAACTATGTATGGTGACAGATGTTAACTAGACTTCTTGTGGTGATCGTTTTGCAATATATACAAATATTGAATCATGTTGTATACCTGAAACTAGTATAATGTTATATGTTGATTATGCCTCAATTAAAAAAAAGACATAAACTTAAAAAAATTGGAAATAAAGAACTAAGTGAAAATATGAGAGCAATATCTCACTAAATAGGGAGTATCAACAAAGATACAAATTATAATAAAGAACCAAATAGAAACTCTGAAGTTAAAAAGTGCAATAATTGAAATGGAAAATTCACTAGAGGGGCTCAACAAAATATTTGAGCAGGCAAAAGAACCAGAAAATTTGGAGATAGTTCAACTGAGATTATCAGTATAAGGAACAGAAAGAGGAAAGAATGAAGAAAAATGAACAAAGCCTCAGAGATCCATAGTGCAGTTCAGGGAGACAAAGGAGGGTCAGCCTGTCCAACTGTTTCTCAAGTACCTTTAATTCAAAATATCACTATGCCAAAGTGGCATGTTTTGGAGTGGCATATTCTGCTGCCTTTCAGTTATATTAACTTGAGTCTGAAAAAAAAGTTGAATGAAAAAAGTGAGTTGCAAAAGTATCATTTTCAATCAGGTTCTAAACTGTAAGTAAAGAAAATGCTTCTAACTTAAGCAGAAAAAGGATTCATTGGGAGGATCATGGTAGTTCACAGAATCAGCAGGAGAGCTGAAGGACTGAGATCCAGGACCAAATTGTGTGGCTACAGCCGAGCCCCAGGCCCTTTGGTCAGCACTGCCATTGCTGCCAGGGGCTGTGGTCTGATTGCAGACCCTTGTGTGGTCACAGGCCTGTCCCAAGCTGGGAGGGCAGCCCGCTGGCCTTTTAGCTCTCATGGTGAAGGGACTCTTCCTCCTCCTGGGAAGGGGCCTCAGACACTGAGCAGCCAAAATAGTGACAGATGGCCACATAGCTATCATTTGTGTGAAACTTACAAACACCCAAAGCAATAGCCTAGGTTGTTTGTAGATAAGTACACAGTGAAAACAAAATCATTCACTGGAATGACATGCACTAACTCCAGGATAATAGGTACCTCTGAGGAGGGACGGTCAGGGAAAAGATGTGGAACTTCAGTTGTATCTGAAACATTTCCCTCCCTTCCTTCCTTCGCTGTTCAGCTTGCGGGATCTTAGTTCCCTGACCAGGGATGGAACCTGTGCCCCTTGCTGTGGAAGCAAGGAGTACTAACTACTGGACAGCCAGGGAATTCCCCTGAAACATTTTATTTCTTAAAAATGAAAAAACTGTCACCACCTGTTTATGCTTAGTGATGAGTACATGGGTATCATTACTTTCTACACTTATGTGTATCTTACAAACATTTCCTAATTAAAAAATCACTTCGGTAGATCAGCAGTATCTGTCAGGCCACTCAGGTCTCTACAGACGTCTCCTTATATAACTTGAAATGCAAATTGATCCAGCACCCACAAGAGGAGATGGAAAGCTTTGCTTGCTAGCACCCACCTATCTTGTGAGAATTTTCCAGCACTTGTACGGAGTCTCTGTCTCCATCAGCTGAAAGCTGGCAGGGCACTCAGCTGCAACTGCAAGACTGAGTAATGCTTGGCTTGATGCTGTTTATTGGGAAGGAGCGATTCATTTCATTATCAAAATCCTAAGCCCTTTAATATGCCTCCCAAGAATTTATCTGGTTTGGAAGATCAAGACAAAAACTGAAGGGAGAACAAGAATTTCAGAAAAGTTGGAACGATTTTATAAAACAAACAAAAAGAACCAAACCAAAATCTTTTTGTTCAGACTGTGGCCAGTAGGGGTGAATTAGTGGATCTGTTTCTACATATTTAAAAAAAAATTGAGATATAGTTGATTTATAACATTGTGTAAGTTTAAGGTGTACAGCATGTTGATTTGAAACATTTACATATTGCATTAGAATTACCACTAGCACTGGCTAGCACCTCTATTGGCACATAATTATTTTCTGTGGTGAGGACATTTAAGATCTAGGCCCTTAGCAACCTTGACGTTTATAATACAGTGTTGTTGACTGTAAACACTATGCTGTGCATTAGATTTCCAGAACTTACTTCTCTTCTAGTTGCAAATCTGTATCCTTTAACAACATCTCCCCATTTCCCCCACCTCACAGCCCCTGGTAATTGCCACTCTGTTTCTATGTGTTTGTCTTTTTTAGATTCCGTGTGTGAGTTGTATCATAGAATATTTGTTTTCCTCTGTCTGATTTATCTCACTTAGTATAATGCCCTCAAGGTCCATCCATGTCATAAATGGCAGGATATCTTTCTCTCTCATGGCTGAATAATATTCCATTGTATATATACACCACATCTTCTTTATTCATTCATCAGTGGACACTTAGGTTGTTTCCATGTCTTGACTATTGTGAATAATGCTGCATCCATATATATGTTTTAATAACAGGAAATCAGTTTCTCCTTGTTCCTCTTCCCTCCAAGTAAATTTTTAGCAAATATTTAAAGACTATGGATTTGAACTCTAATTGGAAAAGGTACATGCACCCCAGTGTTCATAGCAGCACTGTTTACTATGGACAAGACATGGAAGCAACCTAAGTGTCCATAAGTGGGTGGATAAAGAAGATGTGGTATATATACACAATGGAATATTACTCAGCCATAAGAAAGCATGAAATATTGCCATTTGCAGCAATATGGATGGACCTAGAAAATATCATACTAAGTGAAGTAAATCAG
This sequence comes from Grampus griseus, assembly GCF_964374135.1. Taxonomy (NCBI): domain Eukaryota; kingdom Metazoa; phylum Chordata; class Mammalia; order Artiodactyla; family Delphinidae; genus Grampus; species Grampus griseus. Next base: position 38,055,758 of record NC_139004.1, on the reverse strand, counting down.
AGAAAGACAAATATGATATCACTTATATGTGGAATCTAAAAAACAATACAAATGAATCTATTTACAAAACAGAAATAGACTCACAGACATAGAAAACAAACTTATGGTTACCAAAGGGGAAAAGAGGGGGAGGGATAAATTAGGAGTATGGGATGAACAAACCACTATATATTAAATAGATAAGCAACAAGGATTTACTCTATAACATAAGGAATAATATGCAATATCTTGTACTAACCTGTAATGGAAAATAAAAAGAAAATATAACTTGAATCACTTTGCTGTATACTTGAAACTAACACAATGTTGTAAATCAACTATACTTCAAAAAAAAAGACTATGAGTTTGAAATGACACCAGAGCGTTAGCCTGCCAGGGTACTGCCTGTCTTATTTTGGTCCTGAGTGTAGTTTCTACACTATAATGTGAGCTAAATAAATGTAAGCTATTATTACTCAACAGCAAAAAAACCCAAATAACCAGAATAAAAAATACGGAAAGGACTTGAATAGACATTTCTCCAGTGATGATATACAAAAGGCCAACGAGCATATGAAAAGATGCTCAACATCACTAAACATTAGGGAAATGCAAGTCAAAACCACAATGAAATATCACCTCATAACCATAAGGATGGCTGCTAATCAAAAAAAACCAGAGAATAGCAAGTGTTGGTGAGGATGTAAAGCAGTGGTCCCCAACCTTTTTGGCACCAGGGACCGGTTTTGTGGAAGACAGTTTTTCCATGGATGGGGGAGGGGGGTGGTTTCGGGATGATTCAAGCGCATTGCATTTACTGTGCACTTTATTTCTATTATTATTACATTATAATATATAATGAAATAATTATACAACTCATCATAATGCAGAATCAGTAGGAGCCCTGAGCTTGTTTTCCTGCAACTGGATGGTCCCATCTGGGGGTGATGGGAGACAGTGACACCCGACGTGTGTTGCTTAGGTCCAGTCTACTCCATAATCTCGTTTTGGTCGCTGTCATTGCAGAAAACCCTGCTTCACAAAGACAGGATGTTGGAAATGGAAGCAGGCTTTTCAGTGCTTCTGTGGTAATCTCAGGATATTCCACCTTGACTTTAATCCAGAATGTATGGAGATTTGAAGTTGTCTCAAACATACCTTTAAGGCCACTGTCATTTGAGATCTCAAGCAGTTGATCGTCTTCTAGCATGGACAAAGTCGATTCACCTGGCTTATTCACAAATGGGTCACGGATCCATTCCTCCCCAGTTCGGGAGTCTTTTGTGGTTGAGAAGTAATGCTCAAGCTCTTTTGAAAGCTGAGATAGGTGATCGTGCACCAGCTGGGAGAAAGAAGGCCCTGGCTCAGTCTCTTTCAAAATCTCTGCTAATGTTTGAAACATGTCAAAAATCCCAATGTTCACTCGTCGCCCCCATAATTCCAGTTTGGCTTTGAATGCAGCCACTTTATCTGCCGACTTGAACACAGTTGTCGTTCTCCCCTGAAGTGACAGATTGAATTCACTGAGCAGGTTGAATATGTCACACAAGTAAGCAAGTTTTGCGACCCATTCTGTGTCACTGAAATGTGCTGCCAGTGGTGACTATTTTTCTAAAAGAAATCTCTGGGTGGGACTTCCCTGGTGGTCCAGTGGGTAAGACTCCACTCTTCCAGTACAGGGGGTCTGTGTTCGATCCCTGGTTGGGGAACTAGATCCCGCATGCATGCCGCAACTAAGAAGCCCGCATGCCACAACTAAGACCCGGAGCAGTCTAAATATATAAGATCTTTAAAAAAAATAAAAGAAATCTCTGGAGTGGCTCTCGTAACTCAGAAACTCTGGCCAGTGACCTCCCTTTAGAAAGCCATCTCACTTCTGTGTATAAGAGAAGACGTGTGTGCTCTGCACCCATCTCCTCACAGAGCTGCGTGAACAGATGTGAGTTAAGGGCATGTACTTTAATGTGGTTGATGATTTTAATCACATCCTGTAAAACGTTGTTAAGTTCTGGTGACATTTTTCGGCTAGCCAGCATTTCTCTATGGATGACACAGTGCATAGACTCACATTCAGAAGCGACCTCTTTGACTGGAGTGGTGAAACCAGAAAGCCATCCAGTCATGGCAGCCGCTCCGTCCGTGCATATACTGACACAAAATGACCAGTTCAGTTTTCCTGATGTGTAATCATTCAAAGACTTGAATAAATCTGCAGCTGTGGTGTTGGTTGGCAACAAAAGTACACATAACATATCCTCATGCACGTCCTCCTGAAAAATATATCACACGGAAACAAGCATTGTTGCCTTGTTGTCAACATCAGTAGACTCGTCAACCTGAATCACGTACCACAGTGACTCATTAATCCTCTCTAACAATTGTGCCTCGATATCCTCTGCTATTTCATCAATTCGTGTAGTTATGGTGCTAGCCGAAAGGGGAACACGTGGCACCTTTCAAACTGCAGCCTCTCCTAAAAGTTCACAACAAATGTCCTTAGCAGCAGGTGGGATCAGCTCTTCACCAATAGTAAAGGGCCTCTTAGCTTTAGCAAGGCAGTTAGCCACTTAGAATCATGCTCTCAGTGCAGACACATTTGATGAAGTCGTGGCCTTCAATAATTGCTTCTGTTCTTCGTGTTCACGTTTTTTTTCTTCTGAAAAACTCCAAAGGCTTGTCTTTTAATGCAGGGTGCTTGGTCTCCATGTGGCAAAGCAGTTTTGAAGGTTTCATGGCTTCGTTGGATAGCTGGTCACCACATATCATACAAAGCGGGCTTGGAGAATGTGATTCACCTGTCGCAATGAACCCATAATTTAAGTAGGACTCTTGGTATTTTCTTTTAAATGAAGCTTTCTTTTTGTTGGCGGTCTTGGAGTCTTCTGCTGTCTCATCATTGGGTCTTTCCCCCTTTTCAAAGATGCTCTCCAGTGACATTTGTTTTTTACTCATTTTGGCTAGGGTTAGCTTGTGGGCTTACCAAAACTGTGACTGAGACAAGTGTGCAGTGCGGGAAAAAGGCACGGACAGAAGTGGTAAATAAAATAATGGGTGGGCCACACGCAGACTAAAATAAGTGTCGGGTTCTGACTTAAAGCTTGCCACCAGATGCAGCTTAATTGTCCCTTGCCACTCCCTGATAGGCTTTTGATATGAGTCTGCAAGCAACTGATTTATTATGGTCTCTGTGCAGTCAAACCTCTCTGCTAATGATAGTCTGTATTTGCAGCCGCTCCCCAGCGCTAGCATCACTGCCTCAGCTCCACCTCAGATCATCAGGCATTAGATTCTCATAAGGAGCGCTCAACCTCGATCCCTCGCATGCGCAGTTCACAGTAGGGTTCGCGCCCCTCTGAGAATCTAATGCCGCCGCTGACCTGACAGGAGGCGGAGCTCAGGCGGTAATGCGAGCCACGGGGAGCGGCTGTAAATACAGATGAAGCTTCACTCGCTCGCCCGCCACTCACCTCCTACTCTGCGGTCTGGTTCCTAACAGGCCACGGACCAGTAGCGGTCCGTGGCCTGAGGGTTGGGGACCCCTGATGTAGAGAAATTGGAACCCTTGTTCACTGTTGGTGGGAATGTAAAATTGTGCAGCCTCCATGGAAAACACTATGGTGGTTCTTCAAAAATTAGAATCATCCTATGATCCAGCAACCTCACTTCTGGGTCTATGTCCAAAGGAACTGAAAGAAGGATCTCAAAGAGATATTTGTACCCTTGTGTTCACAGCAGCATTACTCACAATAGCCAAAAGGTGGAAGCAATCCAAGTGTCCATCAGTGGTTGAATGGATAAACAAAATATGGTATATACATACAAAGGAATATTATTCAGCCTTAAAAAGGGAGGAAATTCTGACATAATGCTACAACATGGATGAACCTTGAGGACATTTTTCTAAGTGAAATAAACCAATCACAAAGAGACAAATACTGCATGATCCTACTTATATGAGGGAATCTACAGTAGTCAAATTTATAGAAATAGAAAGTAGAATGGTGGTTGCCAGGGGATGGGGAGGAGGGGAGAATGGGGAATTGGGTTGGTGGGTATAGAGTTGCAGTTTTGCACAATGAAGAAGTTCTGGAGATTGGTTGCACAACAGTGGAAAAATGCTTGACACTGTTGAACTATACATTTAAAAATGAGTAAGATGATAAATTTTATGGGTTTTTTTAACCACAATTAAAATGTGAAAAGTTAAATAAATATTAGCTGTTTTACATGTGAGGAAATTGAAGTCTCAAGAGGGAAGAGGTGACTTGACCAAAATCACTTCCTTTCAACACAGAGCTGGACCTGATCCCATGCTCTTGCCACTTGGCCTCGGGGCTCCTCAGATTTCGAAGCCCTGTCGAGGACCTTCTGGGGGAGCATCATTTTGGAGTCGGGATGGTGAAATCGCAGCACAGAGGTGTGTAGCACTGTCCACAGGAAATCTGGTCCCGGCCGTCATACAGCCAACTTGGGTCGTCCCACAAAACTTGGTTCTTGAGGCCCAGATTCACAGCCTGAAGGTGGCACTTGGTTTATTTGCTGTCATGTTTGATAACAACTGAAGAGTGCATGCTTCACGTTAAAGTCTTATTACCATCTGCCCCTGTTAATAAGCCACAGCTGGGCTCAGAGGAAGCTTAGACACCCTTCCAGAAACTGTGCTGAGGAGAGAGGGGAGAGGGATTCAACAGCCCCCTCCAACAGAGCAGTGCTGTCTGCAGCGAGGCCAGGTCAGCAGCAAGGGGGTGGGTCTCCCCTCAATATTGGGAACTGATGCCCCTCTAAGAGGGGTAGTTCTTTGTTCCCCCTTTTATGTTGTTTTTAAAAAATTTTTATTTTATATTGGAATGTAGTTGATTAACAGTGTTGTATTAGTTTCAGGTGTACAGCAAAGTGATTCAGTTATACATGTACATGTGTCTATTCTTTTCCAAATTCTTTTCCCATTTAGGTTATTACAGAATATTGAGCAGAGTTCCTTGTGCTATACAGTAGGTCCTTATTAGTTATGTATTTTAAATATAGCAGTGTGTACATCTCAATCCCAAACTCCCAGTCTATCCTTCTCCCCGACCCTTCCCCCCGGTAACCGTAAGTTCATTCTCTAAGTCTGTGACTCTGTTTCTGCTTTGTAAATAAGTTCATTTATATCACCTTTTTATATTCTGCATATAAGTGGTATCATATGATATTTGTCTTTTTCTGTCTGACTTACTTCACTTAGTATGATAATCTCCAGGTCCACCCATGTTGCTGCAAATGGCATTATTTCATTCTTTTTAATGGCTGAGTAGTATTCCATTGTATATGTGTACCACATCTTCTTTATCCATTCCTCTGTCAATGGACATTTAGGTTGCTTCTATGTCTTGACTATTGTACACAGCGTTGCAATGAACATTGGAGTGCATGTATCCTTTTGAACCATGTTTTTCTCTGGATATATGCTCAGGTGTGGGATTGCTGGATCATATGGTAGCTCTATTTTTAGTTTCTTAAGGAACCTCCATACTGTTCTCCATAGTGGCTGTACCAATTTACATTCATAAGGGCAGGAGGTAGTTCTAATTAAGCATCAAACTTGTTTCTTTGAAACTCAATACTTTCTAGTAGCTATGCAGTAAACGAGGTTAGGCATGGTGTATCCGTCCAGTTGCTTTGTTAACTAAAGGGAACTTCCGGGGATTTTGTAGCTGCAGTCTAGTGGGTGAATCACTGAAAAACAGCCCCCCCCGACTCCCCAGACTTCTGCCTGGAGCTCCTTTAAAGAGGGAGGTACTGCTCCAAGGAGGAAGTTAAGATTCTGCCACCAGGAGAAACTTACCCAGACTGGGCCCAGGGCAGGGTCTGCATCAGGGCAGGAACCTACATCAGATGCTGTTGCAGAAGGGCCATGTGCATGTAGTGGGTCTGGACGTTGGCTGTGGGGTGGGCCCTGTCTGGGACACTGTACGAGCAGGACACTGAGGAGGCAGAATTAGGTTTCCTGCTCTGTTCTCCAGGTTTTGTAGGTCTGAATAGCAGGCGACAGATGCTCTGCAGTGGTCCAACCATCTCCTTGCTTCCTTTCCTACTTGTCTGTGAGCTGCTTGAGCACAAGGGCCCTGTCCTTCTCTCAGGATCCCCTGCATATAGAACAGTGGTACCCAGATGGGCCATAAACATTTGGGGGCTTGCTGGTTGCTGACTAAGAGGGTGGTCCTAGAAGTACTTCTAAGGAAAACATTCCACTTCAGATTTTTTTTTTTTTTTTGGCTGTATTGGGTCGTCGTTGCTGTGTGCGGACTTTCTCTAGTTGCGGCGAGCAGGGGCTACTCTTCGTTGTGGTGCATGGGCTTCTCTTTATAGTGGCTTCTCTTGTTTAGGAGCACAGGCTCTAGGCATGCGGGCTTCAATAGTAGCAGCACATGGGCTCAGTAGCTGTGGCATGCAGGCCCTAGAGTGCATGGGCTTCAGTAGTCGTGGCATGTGGGTTCAGTAGTTGCGGCATGCGGGCTCTAGGGTATGCGGGCTTCAGTAGTTGTGGTGCACGGGCTCAGTAGTTATGGCGCATGGGCTTAGTTGCTTCACGGCACATGGGATCTTCCCGGACCAGGAATCAAACCCGTGTCTCTTGCATTGGCAGGAGGATTCTTAACCACTGTGCCACCAGGGAAGTCCCACATTTCTTTTATTGTGTTAGAATACTCGTAAAATTTGCCATCTTACCCATTTTAACATGTAAAGTTTAATGGTCTTAAATACATTCACATTGTTGTGCAGCCATCACTACCATCCATCCCCATAAATCTTTTCATCTTGCAAATCTGAAACTTTATGCCCATTAACCAACATCTGCCCATTCTCTGCTCGTCCCAACCCCTGGTAACCACCATACAATTTGTATCCTTATGATTTTGACTACTCTAGATATGTCACATAAGTGGAATCAAACAGTATTTGTCTTTTTGTGACTGGCTTAGTTCATTTAGCATAATGTCCTCAAGGTTCAACCACATAGTCGAATGTGTCAGAATTTCTTTCCTTTTTAAGGCTGAATAATATTCTATTATATGGGGAATTCTCTGGTGGTCCAGTGGTTAGGACTCTGCACTTGCACTGCTGGGGGCCCGGGTTCAATCCCTGGTTGGGGAACTAAGATCCCGCCAGCTGCGAAGCACAGTCAAAAAAAAAAAAAAATTCCTTTATATGCATATACTGCGTTTTGCCTATCCATTCATTTAGTGATGAACACTTGGGTTACTTCCATGTTTTAGCTATTGTGAGTAATGCTGCTGTGAACATGGGTGTAAAAATATCTCTTAAAAACCTGCTTTCAGTTCTTTTGGGTATACACGCAGTAGTGGGATTGCTAGATCATATGGTAATCCTACCTTTAATTTTTTGAGGAACTGCCACACGGTTTTCCACAGTGGCTGTAGCTTTTACATTCCCACCAGTAGTGCACAAGGTTTCCAATTTCTCCATGTCCTTTCCGGCACTTGTTCTCTGTTTATTTGATAGTAGCCATCACAGTGGATGTAAGGTGACATCTCATTGTAGTTTTGATTTACATTTAATTCTGATTAGCGATGTTGAGCACATTTTCATGTGTTTCTTGGCCATTTGTGTATCATCTATGTAGAAATGTTTATTCAAGTCCTTTGTCCTTTTTTTTTTTTTTTTTTTTGGTACTCGGGCCTCTCATTGTTGTGGCCTCTCTCATTGCAGAGCACAGGCTCCAGACACACAGGTCCAGCGGCCATGGCTCACGGGCCCAGCCGCTCCGCGGCATGTGGGATCTTCCCGGACCGGGGCACGAACCCGCGTCTCCTGCATCGGCAGGCGGACTCTCAACCACTGTGCCACCAGGGAAGCCCCCTTTGCCCATTTTTGAATCAGTTATTTTCTTGTTGTTGAGTTTAGGAGTTCTTCATATATTCTGGATATTAATTCCTTATCAGATACATGATTTACAAATACATTCTCCCATTCTGTGGGTTGCCTTTTTACTCTGTGGATAGTGTCTTTTTCTCAATTTTTCTTGAAATTTTATTTCAAGAAATAAATAAAATTATTTATTTCTTTTATTGAAATAAATACTTTTTATTGAAAATATAATTGACAGTTTTATTGAAATGTAATCGACATACAGTTTTATTGAAATATAATCGACATACAGCACTATGTAAGTTTAAAGTGTACAGCACTGACTGTCACATCTTGTGAAATGATTACCATAATAAGGTTAATGTCTTTCATCCATACAGATTTAAAGAAAAGGAAAAAATGGTTTTTCCTTGTGATGATCTACTCTTTTAAAAATTTCCACACATACTATAAAGCAGTGTTAACTGTAGTCATCAAGTTGTACATTACATCCCCAGTACTGATTTATCTTATAACTGGGAGTTTGTACCTTTTGACCACTTTCATCCAATTCCCCCACACCCAACCTCTGGTAACCACAAATCTGATCTTTTCTCTATGGATTTTTTTTTTTTTTAAAGATTCCACATGTAAGTGAGATTATACAGTATTTGTCTTTCTCTGACTGACTTATTTCACTTAGCATAATGCCCTCAAGGTCCATCCATGTTGTTGCAAATCTCAAGATTTGCTTCCTTTTTTTTTTTTTTTTTTGCAGTACGCGGGCCTCTCACTGTTGCGGCCTCTCCCGTTGCGGAGCACAGGCTCTGGATGCGCAGGCTCAGCAGCCATGGCTCACGGGCCCAGCCGCTCCGTGGCATGTGGGATCTTTCTGGACCGGAGCACGAACCTGTGTCCCCTGCATCGGCAGGCGGACTCCCAACCACTGCACCACCAGGGAAGCCCAAGATTTCCTTCCTTTTTATGGCTGAATAATATTCCACTGTGTATATACCACTACTTCTTTATCCATTCATCTGTTGATGGACACTTAGGTTGTATACATGTCTTGGCTATTGTAAATAATGCTGCAGTGAACATGGGGGTGCAGATATCTCTGTGACATAGTATTTCATTTCCTTTGTATATATTCCCAGAAATAGTATAGCTGAATCATATAGTATTTCTATTTTTAATTTTTTGGGCAACCTCCATATTTTTTTCCATAATAGCTGTACCAATTTACCATGCCACCGGCAGTGCACAAGGGTTCCTTTTCTCCACATCCTTGCCAGCATTTGTTGTCTTTGTCTTTTTGATGATAGCCATTCTACCAGGTATAAAGTGATATCTTGTTGTTTTGATTTGCATTTCCCTGATGGTTAGTGATGTTGAGTACCTTTTCCTGTACCTGTTGGCCATTTTTATATCTTCTTTGGAAAAATGTTAATTCATGTCCTTTGTCCATTTTTTAATTGGATTATAATGACCCTTGAACAACACGGGTTTGAACTATAAATGTCCACTTATGCGTGGGTTTTTGTCAATGGTAAATACAGTGCTGCATAATCTGTGGTTGGTTGAATCCTTGAATGTGGAACTGAGGAGAAGGAGCGCCAACTATAAAGTTAAACTCGGATTTTTTTTTTTTTTTTTTTTTTTTTACGGTGTGCGGGCCTCTCACTGTTGTGGCCTCTCCCGTTGCGGAGCACAGGCTCCGGACGCGCAGGCTCAGCGGCCATGGCTCACGGGCCTAGTCGCTCTGCGGCATGTGGGATCTTCCCGGACCGGGGCACGAACCCTTGTCCCCTGCATCGGCAGGCGGACTCTCAACCACTGCGCCACCAGGGAAGCCCTAAACTCGGATTTTTGATGGCTCGGAGAGTTGAGGCCCCTAATGCCCATGTTGCTCAAGGGTCAACTGTATTTGTTTTATTTTGGTTTTGCTATTGAGTTGTGTGAGTTATTTGTATATTTCAGATTTAGTCCCTTATCAGATATATGAATTGCAGATATTTTTTTTCCCGATTCTGTAGTGTCATTTTATTTTGTTGATCGTTTCTTTTGTTGTGCAGAAGCTTTTCAGTTTGTAGTTTCACTTGTTTGTTTTGATGTATTTCACTTGTTTTAGGTGTCACATCCAAACAATCATTGCCAAGACCTATGTCGAGGAGTTTTTTCCTATTTTCTTCTAAGAGATTTATGGTTTTCAGTCTTACAATTTAAGTCTTTTTTTTTAAGTTTTAAATTCCTTTTCTTTTTTTTAATTGAAGTATAGTTGATTTACAATATTCTGTTAATTTCTGCTGTACAGCAAAGTGATTCAGTTACACATATATATACATTCTTTTTATTTTTTAAAATTGATTTTTAAAAATATTTAATTTATTTATTTAATTAATTTTTTTGGCTGTATCAAGTCTTAGTTGAGGCATGCGGGATCTCTGTTGAGACATTTGAGATCCTTTTCATTGTGGTGCGTGGGCTCTTCATTGCACTGCTCGGGCTTCTTTCTGGTTTTAGCATGTGGGTTTTCTCTCTAGTTGTGATGTGTGGGCTTAGTTGCCCCACAGCATGTGGGATCTTAGTTTCCCAACCAGGGATCGAACCCATGTCCCCTGCATTGGAAGGTGAATTCTTTACCACTGGACCACAGGGGAAGTCCCTACATTCTTTTTAATATTCTTTTCCATTATGATTTATCACAGGATATTAAATATAGTCCCCTGTGCTATACAGTAGGACCTTGTTGTTTATCCATTCTATGTATAATAGTTTGCATCTGCTAACCCCAAACTCCCACTCCATCCCTCCCTTACCCCCTTTCCCCTTGGCAAGTACAGGTCTGTTCTCTATGTCTGTGAATCTGTTTCTGTTTCCTAGGTAAGTTCATTTGTGTCATATTTTAGATTCCGCATATGAGTGATATTATATGGTATTTGTCTTTCTCTTTCTGACTTAATTCACTTAGTATGATAATCTCTAGTTACATTCATGTTGCTGCAAATGGCATTATTTCATTCTTCTTTTATGGCTGAGTAGTATTCCATTGTTCATAGGTACCTCATCTTCTTTATCCATCCCTCTGTCAATGGACATTTAGGTTATTTCCATGTCTTGGCTATCGTGAATAGTGCTGCTGTGAACATAAGGGTGTATGTGTCTTTTTGAATTATAGTTTTGTCCAGATATATGCCCAGGAGTGGGATTTCTGGATCATATGGCAACTCTATTTTTATTTTTTTTTGAGGAACCTCCATCCTGTTCTCCATAATGGCTGCACCAACTTACATTCCCACCAACAGTGTAGGAGGGTTCCCTTTTCTCCACACCCTTTCCAGCATTTGTCATTTGGTCTTAAAATTTTAAGTCTCTAATCCATTTTGAGTTAATTTTTGTGAGTGGTATGAGATAGGGGTCTACTTTTATTCTTTTACGCGTGAATGTTCAATTTTCCCACCATCGTTGTATTGAAGAGACTGTCTTCTCCACTGAGTATTTTTGGCTCCCTTAATAAATACTAGTTGACTGTGTATGAATGGGTTTATTTTCTAATAAATAGGCTCTCAATTCTATTCCATTGGTATATGTGGCTGTTTTTATGCCAGCACCAAACTGTTTTGATGACTATAGCTTTATAATATAGCTTGAAATCAGGAATGATGCCTCCTGCTTTGTTCTTCTTGGTCAGGATGGTTTTGGCTCTTTGGGGTCTTTTGTGGTTCCATATAAAATTTATAATTATTATTTCTACTTCTGTTAAAAAATGCCATTGGAATATTGATAGAGATTGCACTGAATAGTTGGCTTGGGGAGTATGGATGTTTTAACAGTATTAATTCTTCCAATCCAGAGGCATGGCATGCCTTTCCATTTATTTGTGTCTTCTTTAGTTTCTTTTATCAACGTCTTATAGTTTTCAGCATAGAGGTTTTTCATTTCCTTGCTTAAATTTATTCCCAAGTATTTATTGTTTTTGATGCTATTGTAAATGGGATTATTTTCTTGATTTCTTTTTCAGATAATTCGTTGTTAGGGTACTGAAACACCACTGATTTTTATTTATTTCTTTTTGGCTGTGTTGGGTCTTTGTTGCTGTGCGTGGGCTTTCTCTAGTTGCAGTGAGCAGGGGCTACTCTTCGCTGTGGTGTGCAGGCTTCGCACTGTGGTGGCTTCTCTTATTGTGGAACATGGGCTCTAGGAGTGCGGGCTTCAGTAGTTGTGGCACGTGGGTTCAGTAGTTGTGGCTCGCAGGCTCTAGAGCACAGTCTCAGTAGTTGTAGCACATAGGCTTAGCTGCTTTGAGGCATGTGGGATCTTCCCGGACCAGCTCGAACCCCTGTCCCCTGCACTGGCAGGTGGATTCTTAACCCCTGCACCACCAGCGAAGTCCCCACCACTGATTTCTTAATGTTAATCTTGTGTCGTGCAACTTTACTGACATTATTTCTTAGTTCTAACAGTTTTCTGGTGGAGTCTTCAGTGTTTTCTGTATATAAAATCATGTCGTCTACAAATAGAGACAATTTTATTTCTTCCTTTTCTTTTTTAAATAAATTGGGCATATTTTTTAAAGCTTTTTAAAAATTTTTTATTATATTTAATTTATTTTTGGCTGTGTTGGGTCTTCGCTGCTGTACATGGGCTTTCTCTAGTTGTGGTGAGCGGGGGCTACTCTTCATTGTGATGCACAGGCTTCTCATTGCGGTGGTTTCTCTTGTTGCGCAGCTCACGGGCTCTAGAGTGCAGGCTCAGTAGTTGTGGCACAAAGGCTTAGTTGCTCTGCGGCATGTGGGATCTTCCCGGAGCAGGGCTTGAACCCATGTCCCCTGCATTGGCAGGCAGCTCCTTAACCACTGTGCAACCAGGGAAGCCCCCCACCCCCTTTTTTTTTTGGTCAGCACCTACTTTATTTTGAACAGACACAGGAGTCAGACGATCCTCCCAACAATCAGACCATTAGGGCTTGTAAGTAAAACAGGCAAAAATGGGAAACTAATAACCAGGACCAGCGTCTACCATTTTCCATGTGTTCACAAGTCTTTTTTTTTTGTTTTTGAGTTGGCCTTGAGTATGAATTTAGAGAAAGCTAGCAGAATATCAAATACTAACGTGAAGAGACCCTATATGCACACACTGGACCTGTCATGCCCAGCTCCCCTCACCCGCTACCTTTGACTGAACAAGACAGGAAGGAATTATTAAACTATTAGGTAGGATGAAGTTATCCAGTAGGAGGCACACCTCCAGCTCAGGTTTGAGACACCAGATCTCAGAGTAAAGGAACTTACGTTAGGTGGTGTGTAAAAGGTAATAGAAGACTAAGGCTTGGAAAGAGGATAAACAAGGAGGCTTTAAAAAATCTCTTCTCCTGGATGACCTGTTTAAGACAGAAACAATACCCCTTCCAATTGGACCCATTTCTGACTGAAAGTCATGCCAAGGTTGAACCTTAAGGAAAACTAAGTTTAAACCTCTTACAGAATAGCTCACCCCCACCTAGGGGTGGGGACAAGAAAACAATTTTTAATGAATATTACAGAGGCATAACTTCAAACTTAAAAATGGCCTGAGACATCCCAGTGATATGCTGTAGAGAATCATGAGTCAAAGGGTTAGTCACATGTATACTGTGGGCCACATGACTCAGGAACATGCCAAGTAGGCCGTGTTGCTTGGAAGTTTATCTAGTTTCTGGTCTGGTCCTGCCTTTAGTAATCCTGCAGTGGCACTTGGGCACACAGTAAGGCCTTTGGCACCATTTCCCCATAACCTAGCCCACACCCCTCTGCTCATCCTCAGGTGATTGGTCTGTTTGTGCCAGTACCCTTGGAAGGTGAGGGTTTGATGGGCCTCCTGCCAGTGTCTTGGTCGTGTGTGTCGCTGCTGGTGTGTTTCAAATACTACTGAAAACATGGGTTCTTAGCATTTTCCTGGTAATGGGTCCAACAGGAAACTGCCCTGTGGTCACCTCTCCACTGGACCCGGGGTTATTTTTCCTCATTTTTTCTTTCTTTTCTCCTCAGACTTGTGGTAGGGGTTCCACAACATGAAAAGCAGAAGTATGAGAGGGATGAGAAAGTAGGGGGTGTAGACAGATATAAGGAATAGTCGCTCGTGGAAAGTCTTAGGTCCTTGTCCTCTGAAACAACTGGCTTTGGAGAAATCCTCGAGTAGAAATGTGGAGAGGATTAGAATCAGAGTTGTCATGGTGTGAACCGAGTAGATGATTGCAGGGGTGTGGATCCACCTGCAGCCGTCTTTGAAGAAGGCATATGTTGCAGTGGGAAAGAAGAGCAGCTGAAACACAAGCTCCCAAAACAGGAAGGACTTAAACCACACCGGCGGGTTCTGTAGCAGGGGGTCTTTGAACTCCTCAGTCTACCACTGCTGCAGGTTTCTCAGTTCCACGGGGATCTCAGAGATCAGGCGGCAGCACCGCCTTCAGGTCCACGAGCAGGGTGAAGGGGATGTAGGAGAGGAATTAGAGACCCAGCAGCCACTCCAGGCCATGCCAGGCACCCAGAGGCCGCCTCATCCATCAGTTGGGCAGAGCGGGAGCAGAGACTCTTTTTTTTTTTTATAGTTTCCAACCCCTTCCTTCCTTCCTTCCTTCCTTCCTTCCTTCCTTCCTTCCTTCCTTCCTTCCTTCCTTCCTTCCTTCCTTCCTTCCTTCCCTCCCTCCCTCCCTCCCTCCCTCCCTCCCTCCCTCCCTCCCTCCTTCCTTCCTTCCTTCCTTCCTTCCTATTCATTCATTCTGCTGTGCTGGGCCTTAGTTGCAGCATGTGGGATCTTTATTGCCGCACACAGGATCTTTAGTTGCACATGCAGGATCTTTTAGTTGCGGCATGTGGGATCTTTTAGTTGTGGCATGCAAACTCTTAGTTGCGGCATGTGGGATCTAGTTCCCTGACCAGGGATCGAACCCAGGCCCTCGGCATTGAGAGTGTGGAGTTTTAGCCACTGGGCCACCAGGGAAGTCCCCCTTTTTGATTCTGATGCCTTTTACTTATTTTTCTTGCCTAATTGCTCTGGATGGGACTTTCGATACTGTGTTGAGTAGGAGTGCTGAGGGTGGGCACCATTGTCTTGTTTGACAATGAGTTTGGGAATATTCCCACTTCTTTGATTTTTTAGAAGAGTTTGAGAAGAATTGATGTTAATTTTTCTTTAAATGTTTGATAGAATTCACCAGTGAAGCCATCTGGTCCTGGGCCTTTCTTCATTGGGAGATTTTTGCTCACTGATTCAATCTCCTTGCTAGTAATTGATCTGCTCCAATTTCTTCCTGATTCAGTCTTGGTAGCTTGTATGTTTCTAGAAATTTATCCATTTATTCTAGGTTGTCCAATCTGCTGGCATATAATAGTTCATTGTGGTCTCTTATTTCTATAGAATTGGTAGTAATCTCCCCACTTTAATTTCTGATTTTACTAACTTGAGTCTTCTCTCTTTTTTAGTCTATCTAGCTAAAGTTTTGCAAATTTCTTGATATTTTCAAAGAACTAACTTATCAAAACATTGATTTTCTGTATTACTTTTCTATTCTCCACTTCATCCATATCTACTCATATCTTTATTATTTCCTTTCTTCTGCTACTTTTGCGTTTAGTTTGTTTTTTTTTCTAGTTACTTAAATTATAAAGTTAGGTTGTTGATTTGAGATCTTTCTTGGTTCTTAGTGTAAGTGTTTATAGCTAAAAAATTTCCCCTTAGGGAATTCCCTTGTGGTCCAGTGGTTAGGACTCAGCGCTTTCACTGCTGAGGGCCTGGTTCAATCCCTGGTCGGGGAACTAAGATCCCACAAGCTGTGTGGCATGACCAAAAAAAAAATAATTCCCCTTAGTACCACTTTTGCTGTGTCTCATAAGTTTTGGTATGCTGTGTTTTATTTTCATTTATCTTTAGGTATTTCTAATATCCCTTGTGATTTATTTTTTGACTCCTGTTTTTTAAAGTGTATTAATTTCCACAATTTTGTGTACTTTCCAGTTTTCTTTGTACTTGATTTCTAACTTCATCTTCACTCATCCCCCACCCTCTCCCCTCTGGCAAGCACCTTTTTATTTCTGTATCTATGATTCTGTTTCTGTTGTATTATATTTGTTCATCTGTTTTGTTTTCTAGATTCCACATGTAAATGAAACCGTGCAATATTTGCCTTTCTCTGTCTGACTTATTTCACTTGGCATAATATCTCTAGGCCCATCCATATTGTTGTAGATGGCAAGATTTCAGTCTTTTTTATGGCTGATAAAATATTCCATACACACAGACCCCACATCTTCTTTATCCAGTTATCCATTGATAGACACTTAGGTTGCTCCATATCTTGGCAGTTGTAAATAATGTTGCAATGAACATAGGGGTGCACATGTGTCTTTTTGAATTATTGTTTTTATTTTCTTTGGAAAAATACCCAGAAGTGTAATTGCTGGATTGTATGTTAGTTCTACTTTTAATTTTTTGAGGAACCTCCATACTGTTTTCCATAGTGGCTGCACTAATTTACATTCCTGCCAACAGTGCACAAGGGTTCCCTTGTCTCCACATCCTCCAGTTTGATTGTGATTATTTTGCATGTAGCTGTCCAGTTTCCCAACAGCATTTATTGAAGAAGCTCTCTTTTCCCCATTGTATATTCTTGATTCCTTTGTCATAGATTAATTGCCCTTGTAAGTGTGGGTTCATCTGGGCTCTCTATTCTGTTCCACTGATCTACGTTTTTGTGCCATTACCATACTGTTTTGATTACTGTAATAGCTCTTTGTAGTATAGTTTAAAATCAGGGAGCATAATACCTCCAGCTCTGTTATTCTTTCTCAAGATTGTTTTGGCCACTCAGGATCTTTTGTGTTTCCATACAAATTTTAGAATTATTTATTATAGTTCTATGAAAATGCCACTGATATTTTGATAGGGATTGCATTGAATTTGTAGATTGCCTTAAGGAGTATCGTCACTTTAACAATATTAATCCTTCCAGTCCATTAGCACAATATATCTTTTCCTTTAAAAATTTTTTTTAAACTTTTTTTTTTTTTTGCGGTACGCAGGCCTCTCCCGTTGCGGAGCACAGGCTCCGGATGCGCAGGATCAGCGACCATGGCTCACGGGCCCAGCCGCTCCGCGGCATGTGGGATCCTCCTGGATCGGGGCACGAACCCGTGTCCCCTGCATCGGCAGGCAGACTCTCAACCACTGCGCCACCAGGGAAGCCCTTTTAAACTTTTTATTTTATATTGGAGCATAGTTGATTAACAGTGTTGTGGTAGTTTCAGGTGTACAGCAAAGTGTTTCAGTTATACATGTATCTATTCTTTTTCAAATTCTTTTCCCATTTAAGTTGTTACATAATATTGAGCAGAGTTGCCTGTGTAATACAGTAGGTACTTGTTGGTTATCCATTTTAAATAAAGCAGTGTGTACATGTCAATCCCAAACTCCCTAACTCTCCCTTCCCCCCACTCTTCCCCCCAGTAACCATAAGTTCCTTCTCTAAGTTTGTGAGTCTGTTTCTGTTTTGTATCATTTCTTTTTAGATTCTGCATATAAGTGATATCATGTAGTATTTCTCTTTCTCTGTCTGACTTACTTCGCTCAGTATGACAGTCTCTAGGTCCATCATGTTGCTGCAAATGGCATTATTTCATTCTTTTAATGGCTGAGTAACATTCCATTATATATATGTACCACATCTTCTTTATCCGTTCCTCTGTCAATGGACATTTAGGTTGCTTCCGTTTCTTGGCTATTGTAAACAGTGCTGCAGTGAACATTGGGGTGCATATATCCTTTTTTACCATGTTTTTCTCCAGATATATGCCTAGGAGTGGGATTTCAGGATCATATTGTAGCTCTGTTTTTAGTTTTTTAAGGAACCTCCATACTGTTCTCCATAGTGGCTGTACCAATTTACATTTCCACCAACAGTGTAGGAGGGCTCCCTTCTCTCCACACCCTCTCCAGCATTTATGGTTTATGTATTTTTTGATGATAGCCTTTTTAAAAAATTTATGTATGTATTTATTTATATATGTATTTTTGTCTGCATTGGGTCTTTGTTGCTGCATGCGGGCTTTTCTCTAGTTGCGGCGAGTGGGGGCTACTCTTCGTTGCGGTGCGCAGGCTTCTCATTGCGGTGGCTTCTCTTGTTGCAGAGCACGGGCTCGAGGTGTGTGGGCTTCAGTAGTTGCAGCACGCAGGCTCAGTAGTTGTGGAGCATGGGCCTAGTTTCTCCATGGCATGTGGGATCTTCCCTTACCAGGGCTCATACCTGTGCCCCTGCATTGGCAGGCAGATTCTTAACCACTGTACCACCAGGGAAGTCCTGATGATAGCCATTTTGACTGGTGTGAGGTGATATCTCATTGTAGTTTTGATTTGCATTTCTCTAACAATTAGTGATATTGAACATTTTTTCACGTGTCTCTTGGCCATCTCTATGTCTTCTTTGAAGAAATGTCTATATAGGTCTTCTGTCCATTTTTTGATTGGGTTGTTTGTTTTGATGATATTAAGCCACATGTGCTGTTTGTAAATTTTGGAGACTAATCCCTTGTTGGTCACACCATTTGCAAATATTTTCTCCCATTCTCTTGGTTGTCTTTTCATTTTGTTTGTGGTTTCCTTTGCTGTGCAAAAACTTTTAAGTTTAACTAGGTCCTATTTGTTTATTTTTGTTTTTATTTCCATTACTCTAGGAGACAGATCAAAAAAGATATTGCTGCAATTTATGTCAGAGAGTGTTCTGCCTATGGTTTTCTCTAAGAGTTTTATAGTATCCAGTCTCACATTTAGTTTTTTAATCCACTTTGAGCTTATTTTTGTGTATGGTGTTAAAGAATGTTCTAATTTCATTTTTTTTTTTACATGTAGCTGTCCAGTTTTCCCAGCACCATTTATTGAAGAGACTTTCCACCATTGTATAGTCTTGACTCCTTTGTTGTAGATTAATTGATCATAGGTGCATGGGTTTATTTCTGGGCTTTCTATCCTGTTCTGTTGATCTATATTTCTGTTTTTGTGTCAGCACCATACTGTTTTGATGACTATAGCTTTGTAGTATAGTCTGAAGCTAGGGAGCCTGATTCCTCCAGCTTTGTTTTTCGTTCTCAAGATTGCTTTGGCTATTCAGGGTCTTTTGTGTCTCCATACAAATTTTAAGATGTTTTTGTCCTAATTCTGTGAAAAATGCCATTGGTAATTTGATAGGGTTTGTATTGAATCTGTAGATTGCCATGGGGTAGTATAGTCATTTTCACAATATTGATTCTTCCAATCCAAGATCATGGTATATCTTTCCATCTGTTTGTGTTGTCTTCAATTTCTTTCATCAGCATCTTATACTTTTCAGAGTATAGGTCTTTTGTCTCCTTAGGAAGGTTTATTCCTTGGTATTTTATTATTTTTAATGCTATGGTAAATGGGATTCTTTCTTGAATTTCTCTTTCTGATCTTTCGTTGTTAGTGTATAGAAATGCAACAGATTTCTGCATATTAATTTTGTAACCTGCAACTTTACCAAATTCATTGATGAGCTCTAGTAGTTTTCTGGTAGTGTCTTCAGGATTTCCTATGTGTAGTATCATGTCATCTGCAGTCAGTTTAACTTCTTCTTTTCCAATTTGAATTCCTTTTATTTCTTTTTCTTCTCTGGTTGCCATAGCTAGGACTTCCAAAACTATGTTGAATAAAAGTGGCGAGAGCGGACATCCTTGTCTTTTTCCTGATCTTAGGAGAAATGCTTTCAGCTTTTCACCATTGAGTATGATGTTAGCTGTCGGTTTGTCGTATATGGCCTTTATGATGTTGAGGTAGGTTCCCTCTCCACTTTCTGGAGAGTTTTTATCATAAATGAGTATTGAATTTTGTCAAAAGCTTTTTCTGCATCTATTGAGATGATCATATGGTTTTTATTCTTCAATTTGTTGATGTGGTGTATCACACTGATTGATTTGTGGATATTGGAAAATCCTTGCATCCCTGGGATAAATCCCATTTGATCATGGTGTATGATCCTTTAAATGAATTGTTGAATTTGGCTTGCTAATATATATGTATTTTTATAAATTTATTTTATTTATTTATTTATTTATTTTGGCTGCGTTGGGTCTTCGTTGCTGCGCGTGGGCTTTCTCTAGTTGTGGTGAGCGGGAGCTACTGTTCATTGCAGTGTGCGGGCTTCTCATTGCAGTGGCTTCTCTTGTTGCAGAGCACAGGCTCTAGGCACATGGGCTTCAGTAGCTGTGGCACGTGGGCTCAGTAGTTGTGGCACACGGGCCCTAGAACACAGGCTTAGTAGTTGTGGCACATGGGCTTAGTTGCTCCACAGCATGTGGGATCTTCCTGGACCAGGGCTTGAACTCGTGTCCCCTGCATTGGCAGGCAGATTCTTAACCACTGAACCACAAGGGAAACCCCATCTTTGTCTTTTTGAAAGTATGATTATAATGTGTCTTGGTTTGGGTCTCTTTGAATTAATCTTACTTGAAATTTGTTGAGCTTCTTGGATGTTTACATTTGTGTGTTTCACTAAACTTAGGAACTTTTCAGCCATTATGTCTTCTAATATTTTCTCTGCCCCTTTCTCTCCTTCTTCTGGAGTCTCATGATGTCCACTTGATGGTGTCCCACAGGTCTGTTAGGCTCTGTTCACTTTTTTAAATCTTTTTCCTTTTTGTTCTTCAGTCTCAATAATTTCACTGTCATATCCTAATGTTCATTAGTTTTTTCTTTTGCCTGCTCATATCTGCCTTTGAATATGCCTAGTGAATTTTCCATTGCAGTTATTGTGCTTTTCAGCTCCAGAATATTTTTGGTTTCTCTTTAGGTTTTTTAAATCTCTGATAGTTCCATTTTGTTTACACATTGTTTACTTGACTTTCTTCATATCTACCTTTAGTTCTTTGAGTATCTTTAAGACAGTTGTTTAAAAATTTTGGTAGTATATCTGTCATGAGGTCTTTTTCAGGGAAAGATTCTATTGAATTATTTTTTCCTTTGAGTGGGCCATACTTTCCTGTTTCTTTGTATGTCTTGTGATTTTTTTGTTGAACACTGGCATGTGAATCTAATAATGTGGCATCAACTCTGGAAATCAGATTCTCCCTCATCCCAAGGGTTTTCTGAGTTTTTTTAATTTGTTATTTTTGTTTTTTGTTGTAGGCTGTCTCTGTGCTGAATATTGGTCTGAGGTGTAAAGTTAACATCTTCTCAGGTCTTTTCTGAGGCTTTCCCTGAACATATATCGTCACTTTCTAATTTTCCCCATATAGGCAGTTGTTTTTGAATGTCCTAGTCTTTAATGTTTGGCTCCTGAAAGAGGAAAATGCAAAAAGTGAAGGCGGGGGGAGGGCAAAAGGCCACTGGTCCTTTAAATTCCCCTGGAAGTCACTTGAGCCAGAGATGGAGGGGCTTAAAATGATGGGGGAGCGGGGGAGATGAGACAGTGGCTTCCTGCCTCTTTGCACTTCAGTAATCAAGCAGCAATCCTACTGAGAGGACAGATGCTTAATATTCAGGGGACAGAATCCTTTTTGCCCACCCTAGCTCCCACAAGCTGTGCCAGAAAACCTGCAGAGCTGCCTGCCATGTGGCTGATGGTGGTGGATGGGTAGCTGCTATTGTACTAGCCGAAATTGACTAAAATTGCCTACAATATACCATCCATGCCTGGAAGTTGCAAGGTTTCAACAGACTCCAGAATTCCAAAATAGTTAGATCAGACAGATTCTGCCAGTGTAGTTGTTGTCTAGGTGGGAGAGAGATTCCTGGTGCTTCCTATTCTTCCATCTCCCCAGAATCCTCCTCCACTTCACATATGATCTGTTGGGCTGATGAACTCTGAGTTAATAGTGGAAATAGATTTAAGATCAGTGTGGCCTGAAGACCACAGATCCATTTTGCAGTTATATCCCCTGCCCCAAGTCAAGTTGTTGCTGGTTCCCAATACATCAAGGACCAAAATCAGGTTGCCGGCATTGCTAGAAAAACCATGTGGTTCTGGCCTCCACATCTCAAGGCAAGTAACAGGAATGAAGGGCCACTGAAATAGAGATGTGAGGCTGCCTTATGAGAAAGGGAGGAAGCCAATTTATTGAGCATCTACTAAGTACTAGTTTGGGCATAGTGTACTAAATGCTGAGATGGTGATGAGTAAAGGAATGCATGAGTTCCTTGATCCCTCAGTGGGGGGTCATATGAGTTTATTGTTTTGGCTGGTGTCACCTTTAGGAAGACTTTGGTATCTGTAAAGGGCAAGGGTATGTGTGTGGGTTCACGTTTTTACACTGAAAAGATCAGAAGTTCTGTGTGGAAATGTGGTTGTAAGCAGACATCAAATCAGTTAGAGTAACTAGAATTAGCCATTGCCTCCCCCAATACTAGTCATTAGCTACTTATTCTGCCCACCTTATCTCCTCAGTCAGAAGCTTTTAATTTCTTGCTGTAGGCAGTATGATTTGGCTTTAAAGTTATTTTATGAAAGCATATTATCCAAAGTAGACACAGGCCAGGAATATATTTAATGCCTCAAGAGAGGCTTAGACACTTGGGGGTATTTATGATGTGTCAACTAAGCCAGGTTTGAAATACATCTCCCAGAATTCCTTCCTTGTATAGTTTTAGGTTGGTAAGGACCACATGATCTTTTGTGAGATCCCAAAGGTAGAAACAGTGTAGCAGCCACATTCTTCTTATATCTGGAAATTCAGTGTAAAGAGGGTTTAAGTGTCTGGCACATAGTAAGAATTCAAATAGTAATGACCAGTAAGCCTGTGGCTGCAGGACAGCTTTTTCTATGCACTGTTCTTAGCAACTGGTACCTACCCTACCCTTGTCAATGCCTGGCAGATTACTGAAGATTTCACTACTTGCCCTTGGTTATGTTGAAAAGGTCTGGTCCCTCCAAACATGGGTACTGAAGTGTTTGCTGAAAATGAGCAGGCTGCAGAGGAAAACCTCTTGCCTTTTCTTTTCTGGCTCCAACCAGATTCCACGGTGGTGGGTGGTGAGGATCTAATATCTGGTTTGTTTTTTCTTTCCTCTAAACATTGAAATTCCTTAACTCAACCCAGAGCATGCTTTAAAAAGCAAAACATCCCTACCCTTTACATACTGGTTAATTCCCTGCATTTACTCCAAAGTAGACTATGAGGCCTATGGCTCTGTTGCCATTTCAGTTCCACCAAATGCTTGGGGATTTTAAGGAGCTATCAACATCTTATGCCATATGCCAAAAGAATCATGCTTTAGACTAGAAAAAGACTTATTTTGAAATTACAGAAGGGCATCAGGTGACCTGGATGACCACTTCACCCTTCTGGGTCCTCCTCATATCCTTGATTCTTCAGGCTCCTCAGGGAATCCCTGCTATATGGACTATGTTCCAGTCATCCCATCTGTAGGTAGCAGTTAGCTCCAACAGGTGCTGTCAGAGGTCTTCTTGGGAGCTACATTCAGTGATGTCCCCTTTCTTGCAATGTATCATGAAGGTCGTACATGTAGATTATGTTGAGATGAATTATATAAATAGCAGGGTCAAAATTATTGTGCCTTGTCTGTATAGTTTCCCTATCTCCCAAAGAAATGTCAGACAAGTAGGAGAGAAAAATCTGAAAGGAAGCACTGAGAGTTCCTTTCACGTACACTTTTGTCAGTCGTTGCTATTCAAACACGTAAGTAGCCAGTTGATGGAAATATACAGCTAGTTTGGGGAACTGTTTTTGGATTTTGATGAATCAGCTCGAATTAATGCTCTTTGTCACTAATGTTGGTGACAGTCCCTTGGAATACATTCTGATGCACCATGCTAAAAGAGGAGTCGAAGTGATGCCTTAAAGGCCAAATAACTATGGAGAAAACTCTTCACTGATATTCCTCATGCTTTGGAGCAGGCGCAGGCTGCCTCGAATTACCCAGATCACAAATTTATAGTTAGGAAACTCTCTTCTTATCTTCAAGATCCCTAGCTAATCATTATTTGTTTAGGAAAAAACGTGCAAATAAAGGGAATTATTCCATTACCACATAATTTAGCAGCAAAGGGGGAAGAGTATAATTCAAATCCCAAGATGAAGCAAGGAATTCAAAGGGAATAAAAGGTGGCCAGAGCCTGTGTTAACCTGCCTGTAGGCCTTGGTGGTGCTATTGGGGTCGTAGTGCCCCCAGCCCCACAGCCCCCGTCTTTTGCACTGTGAATCAGAATTAACAAGCTACTTGAGGAAATACATGCTTAACGCAGAACATTGCCTGACATATGCTTACTTATATTTTACATATTTATTAAAGGGCACAATTAAACCTTTTCATTTCCCCAAATGAACCTACCTTACACTCAGTTAAAATGGCAGAATATCCACTGGTTAATGAAAAAACAAAATCTTCTTGTTTTTACAAAGATGCATGATTCCACTGCCTTTAGCCCAACGTTGATCTCAAGTTGTGCGTTAGAGCAAGGGGCAGGAGAATATTGTCTCTTGCCAAGTTTCTGAGGTCTCATTTCCTCAACTTGTCCCCCACCACAGTTTTTCAACCAAAACAACCTTTCTTGAAGACTATTTGAGCAAAACCAAGAATAATGAGAAATCACATCATCTGTTTTTCTTAATTTATTTAAGGAACACCATAAAAGTGCATCTGAATACTTTTTTTTAAAAAACCAATTTGTTTTTAATTCACCGTATGCTGCCTCACCACTCCAAATGCAGTCTAAGAGATGGTTCAAAGACATCTGCTGACTTCTAGACAAATTGTTTAAAATTATTGAATTTGATACAAGAATATGTGAAGTTTCTTTCTCTTGAGTGGTGATGGGCACCTCATAATCATTTGCTCCAAACCACTTGCCCAGCCTTCCCCTCTCTCTCCTCGCCTGTTCACATGACTCATAACAGACGAGACAGTGGGCTAAGATAATAATCTAATTTTTGGAACAGTTTTTGCTTGTTACCTGCAAAAATCTAACTGGACTTTTTAGGATCTAATTTTAACCTTAGCCTCACTGGAGTCATGCTCTAGTCAACAGAGCTACAAATACTAAACAGTTAAGTGGGTAAGCAAAATCAACTTTTGCTTTTATATTCCCTAGGTGAGATTTCTTTAAAAAAAGAAATAACTCATGAAAAAAGACTAATGTGTAAATGAGAAATTAAAAGGATTTTAGTTATCATTAAGGGAGAAACAATTCCATTTGTTCCATGGAGACAAAAACTGATATAAAAGGAAATGACTTTAGGTTTTAACATGGGACCTAACCTAACAATAAGTGTTTTGTTAAAACCACTATAAAAATAAAAATTAATCTAAAATACAATTGCCAGTGTTCTTTAGGATTTAAAAAAGTGAGATGTTCCAGGTTGAAGCAAATATTTTCTTGGGTTGCCAAATGCATTCCCATGAGTGTTTCTTATTTCTTAGGCTGTGGGACCAGAAAGCCATGCTTAATCTCGCTTACCCGTAAGGACTAAAATTCAACTACATGTACATATTTAAGACTTGCCCTAATTCAATGCCCAAGTACTGGAGCTTTTAGGCTAGATGTACCTGCATGGGAAGCTGTTTTCAACTCTTTTTCACAACTCACACCGGAACAAAGCAGCTATCAGCGCAGGAAAAGAAAGCTACTATATGTCAAACCTGAAAGGAAAATGCTTAACGTAGAAGAGCGATGACTTTTTTCAACCCCACAGATTTTGTTTTTAAAAATTAAGCTACTTAATAGTAAAAAGTCAAAAAAAATTTTTTAACATGATAGAGGAGAGAGTAAATAAACTTCCATAAATCAGTATACATGTGTTTATGAGACAGCAATTTTAAAAAGACAACAAAAAGGCTGCATGGATCCTAGACAGATATGTAAATAAACTCACTCACTCCAGATATTATAAGAAGCAGCCTGAAATTCTTGATAGCAAGGGTTAGAATGGAAGTAAGAAACTGAATGGTAGCAACGCGAGCAGGCAGTACTGGATTCAACATTCTTTCCTAAAAGGATAGAGGAGGGAAGAAAAAGCACAATTCTGATAGTTCTATTCACATTTCAGCATCTCAGAACTTCATCCAAAACAGGGAAAGCTAATCCAGAAATTCCCTCTGCTCATTAGCATTGAGTATTTCAGGAATGACAGGGCTCCTCCTCCGGGGGGACAGGCTGGCGGGGCAGAAGCCTGCTCTCACAAGGAGGCTGCTTTACTAAGGAGGGGGTCTGGGAGGCAGCCAAGTCAGCAAGCGAGAGGCCTCTGAGATTCTGGCTTCCAGGTCGGTGATGCTGCTGGGGATCTGAGGGGGGACCCGGCCCCTCTCCTTTGGGTTCTGTTGGTTAAAAATGCAACAGCATGCATTCACAGCACTTCAGTCATTTGAAAAACAAAACCTCCCCCAACTCTCCCCTGCCCAACTGTAGGAAAGAAGAAACTCATTAAGCATTTATTTCTAGGTTTCTGCAGTGCTATTAAAGTTCAGTCAAATGGAAAACCTAACAGCCAGCCCCCAATTGTTAGGATGATCTCAAGAGACCCTGAACTGGATATTGCAAGTTGACATAAACTGAAATGAGCTGGACTTAAGCTGTTGGCTCAATCTCTCCACACCAACAGTCACTGCTTTGTTCCACCTGGAGTGGTCCCATGCCACCCCCTCGATGAGAGCTCTGGGCAGCAGCAGCAGGGTGGTGGTTTTTTGGGAAGCTACTGGTTTTGCCATTTGCTTCCAGAATCACATAGACTATAACAAACTTTACATTAAACACTGTTTAGTCCTGAGTTGGGTGAAAGCCCATGGAGGAGGGGCCGAGTTCCTTAGGACTCTTCCCTCCTTGGCGTGGTGTCATACATGGCCTTCGGCTTTCTCCTCTTCCATCGACTGACTTGCTGTTTCTTTTTCATTGGTGACCCCTTCTAAAGTCTTCTTGCCCATTGCTTTACTGGCCTCTTCCTGTGGAAGAAGGAAATCAAGAGGATTAGAGGAAAAAAGAAATGAAATGTCCAATTACTTCCTGGCTCCTCCAGACTTGTCAGGTCGAACACAAGAGGGCATTACCGTGACTTTATTTAGATTGTGCAACTGTGTGTCATGGCTCTGCTGCCATAGTTAGAGTGAGGGCTTTCACTTTTCTTTCGTTAAAGTGACCAGCTTGCCACAGGGACAGCTGTTTAACAGTCAAGTCCACATGACAAGGGGGTTTGAGCCGGACGGTCAGCGCAGGACCAGAATACAACTTTGCTGCAGGCGAGGCTGACTGCTCCTATCCCATTCGCTAGGTTGGCTCCCGAGCCTCAAAGTAAAGGGCATGATGGCGGGGCTTCCCCATCAGAGCCCATTTCCCAGGAAAATCGAAGTCTCAACAAGCAAGTGTTGTTTGTTTTTTTTTTAAAAATAATAAAAGCCTTAGTACATTTCTAGGGAATTAATTTCCCTCTTCTCTTGCATGCACATGCCAGGGCCTCACAACTATGTGCCTTTGGGGAACAGAACAGTGGAACAGCTCTACTCTATTTCTGGATGCAAACCAGCCTCAATCAGATCTGAAATCATTTTCCCTATTCTTGTGCCTCTTAGGTTGTCTTCCTGTGCCCGTGTCCTATGCTGAACCTTCTTAGAACAAAAGTCAAAGGGGCAAGGTCAGTCAGTTCATGATCTACCTGAAGGCAAGTGGGTTCTGCACATACCTTTGCATCCTGCTCTGCAAACTTCTTGAACATGTTGGCATATATCCTGCGGTCCCGCTCATTGTGCTCCTTAGCCTTTTTCTGGCACATGGAGATCTGCAGTCTCGCGGCCTTATTCTGGGGGTTTACTTCCAGCACTTTCTCAAAGTCGCCCTTGGCTGACTCAAACTCATTCATGAGCAGCTGGGCTTCACCCCTCCTGTACAAGCCCTTCTCATTGGCACTGTCCAGTCCAAGGGCCTAGGGACAGATGGTCTATGTTTTAGAAAGGATGCATGTACCTTGTGGGAATTTGGAGAGAAAGGTCTCTGGCCAAGGGAACTGGAAAAGGCATATTGAAAAGATCAGGCTCAAGGTAGTTATATACTACTGATCAAAATATCCAAATTAATTTCTATATTTAATGCAATTTCTATAAAGGTTCCCAGGGGACTTGGGAGGAGGACTTTTGAAAAGTTCATATAAAGTCCAGTGGAAGAAGTAAATGACTAAGAATGGCAGAGAAAATTCTGGAAACACAAAAATAATGAGGGGACTTGACCCACCAGAGAAAAAGATATACTATTCAACTATTGAAACTATTAAAACTACTATTAAAACAGTGGTAAGTACTCCACAGACAAAGAGGTCAGTGGAAGAGAACAAGGCATTCAGAAACAGACTCATGTGTATGTATACAAAAAGATTTAATAATCACAAAGATGGTAATGTAAATCGTGTAGGGAAAGGATTAACTTTCCAATAAATGGGGCCAAGGCAGTGACTATCCATGTAGAAAATAAGTTAGATTCTTACCTCGTATCATAAACACACAAATTCTAGACCAACTAGATGCAAAAGACCCCCCCATAAAATATAATAGGGTTATTTATTTATTTTTTTTAAAGTAAACCTAGTTGGAGTAGGTTTTTTTTGGTGATACGTGGGCCTCTCACTGTTGTGGCCTCTCCCGTTGCGGAGCACAGGCTCCAGACGCGCAGGCTCAGCAGCCATGGCTCACGGGCCCAGCCGCTCCGCGGCATGTGGGATCTTCCCGGACCGGGGCACGAACCCGTGTCCCCTGCATCGGCAGGCGGACTCTCAACCACTGCACCACCAGGGAAGCCCTGGAGTACGTTTTTAAAGTACTGAACAAGGTTATTTTTATTATTGTAGGATGGGGAAGACTTTTCTAAAAAGAGATTTTACTATGAAATATTAAAACTCTTTTCAGAAAAAGATACCATCATCAAAGACAAGCAAGTGAGAACAAGGTCCCTACTGTCAGACAAAGGGTTAACAATGATAATGTGAGGCTACCTCAATCAATAAAAAAACAAATAATCTGGTGGAAAGATGTGAACAAGTAATTCACAGAAGAAACACAAATGGCTAACAAGTCATGAAAAGATGTGCAACTTCATTGGTATCCAAGAAATAAAAATAAGAATTTTTTGTTACCAATACTACTGAGAAAGGAAACCACTGATAATGTTCAATAATATATGAAGTATTAAAATTTAAATATATTAAAATAACATCTTTTGACCCAGTATTTCCACTCCTAGGAATTTTATCATAGAGAAATAATTCCACACGTATGCAGAGAAACACTACATAATTTATAATATCAAAACCCTGGAAATCTACCAAAACGGATTGGTTAAATAAATTATGATAGATGCATACAATTGATACTATATAGACTTTAAAAAGAATGAAGAAGAGTTATATGATGAACTGATAGATGCAGAAAGATGTCCTTGTTTTATACATCTATACATTCTCATTAAAAAATATACATGTTACTATGTATGGAAAAACAAAAGGAAGGTGTGTGGGAAATGAATGATTGTGGTCTTGGGACAGGGTCAATGGGAATTTTATGAATGGACTCAGTTTCTTGTATGTTTCTGTAATGTCTGAATTTTGAATGACTTTATACTACTTCTATAATAAAGAGGCACAAAGTTTAAAAATGTAATTAATAATAACATTCTTTTCTCAGGCAAAAATTTAGTATAACATGATAGGGAACACATCCACAAAACTCAAAATCTTAAATCTCAAAAATAATCTTACAAAGAAGGTATGAAATAGCTGCGTGTTATTCCTCTTTCCTTTGTCTATCTTTAAGATATATCCAGTTACTAGCTTTTTCCCATAGTATAATATACACTGCTCACTCTGAGACCAAATACCCAACACAACAGCATCAGCTAGTGCAGAAAAGAACAGAATCGTACACATGACACTGTTACTGGTCTTTTGGTACTTAGGTGCTGCTTATTAACATGTTAACGATAGAGATGTAATAAGGGATGCTGATGCTCTGTGGGTCTTGCAAATTATTTATGTATATTCCTAGTCAGTGAATAAATATGATTATAATAAAAAGTGACTTGTATATATCCCTGCATGAGCAGCCACAGTCTGTTCTTAAAATCCTAAAAGGCTTCAGTTAAATGTTCTTATTAAATTGTGTAATCTGGTACCAAATACCATCGACTTAAGGTCATGGATAAAAATTGCTTCATTTTATCAAAACTTTTACTCATAATGTATTATTATAAATATTCTAGGCATTAGGAAAGTATGACTGTAGTAAAAAAAAAAAAATCTTTCTGAACTTCCCAATTCTTACTGAGAAACAAATAATCCCAAACAAAACAAAGCAAAATGAAAAATCCAAAGCTTGGCTGAGAGGAAGCAGACGACGACTGAGTACGAGGATGGAGAAAAAAGATCCGGACTATCTAACATTCATCCCACACGAAGACACTTTACCTTGTCACAGCATTCCACGGCTTTGGTGTATTCTCTAAGCTTCAGGTAGCACATGGCCAGGTTCAGGAAGGCAGCGAGCAGAAATGATTCAGAAGCTTTCGATTCCTTTTCTGATAAGCCATATTCCATCTCTAACCAGGACACTATCTTCCCATACTGAATCACCGCCTGCATGTACTTGCCTCCCTAACACAGAAAAGCCAGTAATTACTTGCTGTACAGGCTCTGGAGCGGGTACAAAGGATGCGTAAGCTCAGCCCTCCCTGAGAAAAGCAAATCCGCAAAAGGAGACAACCACCTCGTACCAACCAAGGTATCTGATCATTTCCTTCTGTTCTCAGGAGGTGGCTCTCAAGGCAGCTTTCCCCCTTCCTTCTCAAGTTCCAGTGACCTCTGAGCTGGTGCAGGGCCCGGCACCGTAATGCTCTTGTCCAGCATTTACCATCTCACCCTTTTCAGAGGGGGCAGTTCTTTCAGCAGGTGGGCATCAAGGCTTTTGGGTTACATTCTTTGGTGCTAAAATTTACCAGACTTTCAAAGGGCTGGTGAGTAGCTGTAGACTATCTCACTAGTTTACTTGAAGGGAAGTTACTTTTCCCTTTTCTCCTCCTGACGATCAGCACTGCACAGCACACACTATATTTTGGCAAGTGCTAGTCCCAAACCCAGCGAATCTTATCTAAACCAGGGGCTGGCAAACATTTCCTGTAAAGGGGCAGATAATATTTTAGGCTTTGCAGACCAAACAGTCTCTGTTGCAACTCTGTCCTTGGTAGTACAAAAGCAGCTACAGACAATATATAAATAAAGGGGCGTGGCTGCGTCCCAGTAGACCCTTACCTACAAAAACAGGCTGTGGTCTGCTAACCTCTGATCTATAGACAATGGGAATATACATAGTTGAAGAGCAGCCATCCAACATAAATAACTATAAAACATAAATCACACAGGTGTTAGTCACCTAACTACATGAGAAAGCTCTTTCTCTTAACCATATTTTTGCTCTCTTACCCGATTAGAATTCTAAAAATTGTGAATAAAAATTGTGTAATTAATTCACATGAATTATATCTGCTCTATACAAGAAATAATGGGCTGAAACAATGTGTTTACTGCCATTTTAGGATGAATGAGAGGAGTGATAGCTGGTAAGTACACAAATAAGATGGGGGTACAGGTGAGGGTCTCCTCTGCAGGAGGTGACCATAAGCTCGAAAACATGACACATCCCGCCAGATGGCAGAATTGCAGCCACATCTCTTAGGACATTCAATTCAATGTCTGACCAATGAACAGTGTTGAGATCATGTCACTAGAATTTACCACAGTCAAAGCAGGGCATACACATCAGTGTAGAGTTATGTCTCCCCATGCACTCCAAACGTCACCCAATGACTAAGAAGAGAAAAATCACAGACTAAGTCTACAAGAATGTTCCCGTTATAAAGGAATTCAGGTGGTTGGCATAAAAATGAGCCGCATCTGTAGAAAGGAAGCCCCGATGTCGATTTTTGGTGATAAGGATGGGGTAGACCAGTTCCAAGGAGAGGGGCTGGGTCTGAAAGTACAGATCTTCCTCAGCTTACAACGGGGTTACCTCCCAACACACCCCGGGGGAGCTGAAATGCATTTACTACCCCTCACCTACTAAACAGTATAACTTAGCCTGGCCTACCTTAAGTGTGATCAGAACGCTGGCATTAGCCTACAGTTAGGCAAAATCATCTAACACAAAGCCTGTTCTATAATAAAGTGTTGAATATCTCATGTAATTTACTGAATACTGTCCTGAAAGTGAGAAACAGAATGGTTGTGTGGGTCCAGAATGGCTGTATCGGTTATTTGCCTCCGTGGTTGCAGGGCCGGGAGCTGTGCTCACTGCTGCTGATTATATCGCCAGCCCAGGAAAAGTCAAACCCCAAATTCAAAGTGTGGTTTCTACTGAATGTGTATTGCTTTCACACCACTGTAAGTCGGGGGTTGTCTGTACTTACAGTTTGTCCTAGCCTTAGGCCCACTACTCAAGATTAAAGTCCTCACCAGTTTCAGGGTTGGGCATTTTCTGTCATTGTCTTTTCTCTTGCTGGACTGTGAGCTCTTTGGGACAGGAAGCATGTCCTATCCCTTTTGGAATATCCAGGGTTTAACATAAGGAGGCCTTTAATGAAGGTGTGCTAAGTAAACATTAAGGTCAAAGGAATATAACTATGGAATCAAAAGTTTTTCAATCACTGGGAGCAAAATGGAGGCGTAGGTGAAAATAAAAGGTGTCACTTCATTTAGATTAGGTAAGGCATTTTCCCTGTTACGCTTAGTTTCTTCTTCCTCTCTCTCCTCCTCCATCTTTAGTGTTCCAATTACCTTTCTGACTAATATATTGTCATAGAGAAAGAAAAGAAGAGTCAGGGAGGACAAAGATCCAGACTCTATCACTTCAGTAGGTTCTGACTATCAGAATGGTAGAGGCTATGGTTTCTAAAAAAAAAAAAACCCCAAAGTATTAGACTTCATAATACATAAATGTTCCTTACCTTTATAGAGCACTCTAATTTTTTGATAGCCTTTTCTTATATAGTATATATAATTCTACTTATATCTCAACTTCTAATGAACAAAGACCTCTGTGTTATTTCTGCTTCTGATGTACTAAAACAGGAGTTCTCAACTAGGGTGATTCTGCCCCCAGGGGACATCTGGCAAAGTTTAGAGACGTTTTTTGTTGTCACAGCTGGAGAATATGTGTGTACCACCGGCATCTAGTGGGTAGGGGCCAGGGATGCTGCTGAATGCACAGAACAGCCTCCTGCCAAACAGAATTTATACAGCCCCAAACGTCGACTGTGCTGAGGTTGAGAAATCCTGCTCTAAAAGAGTGAAGGAACAAGAAAGAGGGGCAGGTTTTTAGTTTTTTTTAACCTTTTTTAACCTTTTAACCTTTTTTAACCTTTTAAAATCCTAGAGTCATAGACGACTTTTTTCTAAATCATAGCACTGGTTTCCTGGTTCAGTAATGGTGGTCAAAACATAGCAAAGCCTGGTTTGTCTGCAAAGGGTTCCATGGTTGAAGGACGATCCTTAACTAGCTTGCTTTAGAAATGCTTTTTTCCCCAAGGAGCACAAGGGGGCGCAAGAACCTCTTGGTTAGAAAGTGTCCTCAGCCTTACCACTCTGCCTCCAAGTCAGAAAAGAGAAACACGTGTGATAGTTAATGCTCTTGTCCCGCAGAATGCTGTCAGCTATGAGGGCAAAAATCATGTCTGTTTAACTGACTTGCACAATGCCTGGCGTAACATCACATTGTTAAACGTGCTTAATAATTATTTTCAGAGCCAAATGAAGAGAGTCCTCTCCTACCTTTCTTCTCTTTAGCGCAGAGGTTGATAGGAGTTTACACTCTAAACGCCAAAATCACTCCCATTTAAAGGCTTATTACAATTCTACCCTACTACGGGGAGAGACTTACCCACTTACGTGTAAACCAAACTGAGAGGTCAATGAAAATGGAGCTCCAATGTGCGGGTGGCATGCAATGTACCCCACCTCTGCTCTGGCCCACACACCCGGGCTCTGCGCTGTGCACAAGGCGCCAAGTCAAACACCCTGGAAACTCTATGGGCCGGGAAGGCAGCACGGCAGATTGATACCTGCCCTGACATTTGAAAAGGGAATGTGTGCAGGAACCCACCTACCAACCATTTCTGAAGTCTTACAGGTAAAACTAGGATCACTGCTGGGATCTTTTACCTATAATTATGAAGGTGCCTCCAGGGAAGTTCTGAGTAGTACAAAATGTTCAGAGACATTCTGGGGGAAAGGTCTTAGGTCAGTGGTTTTGAACCTTTCATTAATTTTCCCCCAATAAACTAATGTTTTGAAAGATTTTGTCTATCAAATTGCATGTTAAAAATAATATGTTCCATATGTGTGACTGCTGATCCAGATTTTATCCAAAGATCAGTAATTTTAAGAGGGTTCATAGTATTATGAAATACACAAATCACTGTTGCAGTTATGATGCTAAGAAGCAACAAAGTTTAGTAACTGTACAGACAATTTAACACTGCTTTCTGTTGCTGATCGTAAATTCTGGCCATCTCTCTATATATTCAGGACACAGCTATATGACACGTGGCTTTACAACATTATTTAAGTCATCAGCAACCAATCAGAGCTTCTGAATAGCCAAGCTGTTTTATTACATCGAGTTAATTCTAGTCAAATGCCAAAAGTTGCAACCCCTCTACCAAATGTTAATATTCTTTTCAGAGGTTTTGGGAAATATAAAAAATACACTTAGACTTTTATGGACTCCAAGTAGATAGGAAAACATAGTTCAGGACCTTTGGTCTTAAGTAATTTTACAGAAAATTTTCTTTTTGTTCTAGTGTATTAGGTATTTGGGTCTACAAATAACTCATCTGGAATCTACCTATTCATAGTTACAGAGGTATCCAATACCTCAATTAGAATTTAAAAAAATCAAAGTTGTTCTTGAGAGTTCAGAAACGCACCGAATTTTAGGGCTGGAAGGAAACTTAGGAGTCTTCTAATTTAACTCCCTCACTTTTCACATGAAAAATTAATCTCTTTGGACCTTAAATGACTTTAAATCATTTGGAGCCATAAAGCCCAGTTTTCCCAATTCAGAGGTCATTCTGCCATATCGTAATGCTTTCTGGTGATCCATACATTATTTTAATGTAATAGTTATAAATAAATAGAAATAATTATATATTATCTACACCCACAGTAAGAAATGTTTTAAATTATGACCTAGTACCCACTCACACACAACTGAACAAAGTTTTGTGAAACAAAGTGTATCCTTACTACATAAGGCAATACACTTCCACTAAACTGATTTCATGACTCAATAATGGAGCTCCTCTCAAAGTTTAGAAAATAATAACCATACCTGTTGCCCTCTGGCTGCGTGAGTCTATGTTGGTTATACAGTCTTACATAATTCTCTAGTTGTTTCATGTGGGTTAATATTGCCTCCCCTCCCTCCAGACAAGGCTGTCAACGCAAGGACATGTCTTACAGCAGGTTCTCCATGAAGACTTGTTGAAGTACACTGATGTATCATTGCTTGATAGACTGTTGAAAACATCATCTAATTTTTTTTTTTTTTTTTTTTGCTCCTGGATCACAGCAGCAAGGAAAAAAAAGAAACCTTGACAAAACTCCCATTCTTTCTCTCATTCTCTTCTGCGCTAAGCCCTTTCTCCTTGATGTGGAGAAGGTATAATATCTGGCAATGGGGAAGCAATGGATAGTACATTCTGATTAGAACTGAACAAAGCGCTGTTTCTTTTTTTACTGTATCGGGTTTAAAATCTAAGTGAGGAAACAACACATTCCTAGATTATAAGAAAGTGTTTTCAAGAATCAATAAATGACAAATATCATTCAGGAATTTCTGCTTTTTTCTCACAAAAGCAAGTGTGGCAGGGATCATCTTGGCCATTAGAAGAAATTTATACTCTCCTCCTGCCAGTTCCTTTTGAAATCTGTGCATAATCTTTCCTTTTATCATGTACCTAAGTGACTTCCCCAAGACAGTGGAAAGGAAAATGATATGAAACTTCGCCCTTTGAATTCTACTACTTGCTAACAATTATTCTATTCATTCTTTGTTTCGTCCCACAAATACTTGTTGAGTGACCACTATGTACCAAGCAAGATACTTTAGGTCTTGAGTGATACACAGTGGGTGGGCAAGCCGGACCTGGTCTGACTTTGCGGAGGCTTACAATCTAGAGTAGAATGTGTACAAGAGGCTTTTGTATTCTTTTTGTCACATAATTCATTCTGTCTCACCATTTCTTATACTGAAAATGACAGACTTGTAAAAATTCAGGCTTATTCTTATCCAGAAGGGTATAGAATTCAGAATAGGGAATATCAGCACAATTAATTGATACTTGAATAAATTCTTTGAGATGGGAAGGATTGTACAAAGACCCACATACCTTGAAGTACACAGTTCCCTTCTCTTTGACAATGGCAGCCTGCTCCAATTTTTCTTTGGTATCCATCTCCCAGGATTCTTTGGCCTGTTGTGTAAATGTGTGACAATGGTTAGATGAACAGAGAAGGAAAAAGCATCAGCTGATGTCCATAAGAAGAAACAATAGCTACTCCTAGAGGATACCCACACCCCGAAACACACTGGCTTTTAAA
Organism: Grampus griseus; assembly: GCF_964374135.1. NCBI lineage: Eukaryota > Metazoa > Chordata > Mammalia > Artiodactyla > Delphinidae > Grampus > Grampus griseus. The sequence continues at coordinate 38,019,312 of NC_139004.1, read as the reverse complement.
ACTGTGTGCCCTTGCCAATGCACTGCTAGGCTGGAACTCACTTTCCATGAGGACAAAGCTGTAGCTTGATCCATGCTGCTCAAGAGGGAGGTGCAGGCAATAATACCGTAAGGAAGATGAACTGTTGAGCATCGTTAAAGAATGTGCCTTTAGAATTACGAGGTGAGGCCACACGATGGAAGCTGGGGCCCCTATCTCCCTCCTGCAAACTCTGCCGCTAAACTGCTATTATAATTTAGGCAAGTTTCTCTCAAGCCTCAGTTTTTCAACTCTAAAATGGTAACACTATTGTAGTCAAGTCACAGTTGTATATTCATACACACTTTAAAAATTCCAGGTCATGTAGTTGTCTCTCTACTCTGAAACAACCAGACATACTAAAGCCTCCAAACTGTAGCAACTTGCAGATGCGTACTTGGGGAATTTCAAGGAAAACATAAGTGGGAGGATAGAGGTGATGCCAAGATGTAAACAAATGCTTTCATGATCACCTGCTAATTTATACTGTGTGTATCATTACTCCTCCCCCATTATAGATACGAATCCAGGGACAACTGCACTTTCATTATGAACAGCTGGATCATAAAGAGTCAACAGAACAATCTGCAGTCCTTTAGGGAAGATGACAATGGCTGTGTCAGTGCTATTTACTGCATAAGAATTATGAAGCTTAAGTGGGTAAATATGAAATTCTCTATTCAAAAGACAGTGGTATATATATCCCCTCCTTTTTAAAGTGAATAATGAGAGTTACTAGTCTTCCTGGCAACCCTATGTTGATTCTTAATAATTTAACTTTATTATTTAAAAATCTAATAACAAGCACTCTGCATTTTTTATATTAGGTTCAGTCTTTATTGATTATAAATCTATTCTTGGTATTACAAAACAGAAAATGAATTCATGTTGCCTCCATCACTGCCACACACTGTCACATGGTTTCAAATATAATCTCATAGCACTGTGGTCAGAAAAGATGCTCGATATGATTTCAATTTCCTTAAATTTACTGAGGCTTGCTTTGTGACCCAGCCTGTGATCTATCCTGGAGAATGTTCCATGTGCACTTTTGAAAAGAATGTGTATTCTGCTGCTTTTGGATGGATTGCTCTATAAGTATCAATTAAGTCCATCTGGTCTACAGTGTCATTTAAGGCATGTGTTGCCTTACTGATTTTCTGTCTGGACGATCAGTCCATTGATCTAAGTGGGGTGTTAAAATCCCCCACTATTATTGTGTTACTGTCAATTTCTCCTTTTATGTCTGTTAACATCTGCCTTATATATTGAGGTGCTCCTATGCTGGATGCATATATATTTGCAATTCTTGTATCTTCTTCTTGGATTGATCACCTGGTTTCAAATACACCTAGCAGTGCAGCCTGGCCTATGCCCTTGCAGCCGTGACTGAGCACAGGCTCGCTGTGGCGTACTACAGTGAGGAGGCTCCTGAGTGTACCAGGTCCACTGGGCTGTGATGGGAAGGGGTGGGGGTTACTTTATTGCTAAAAATTATTTTCTCCCTCTTTAAAAATAAAAACCACTTTGTGCTATGAAGACAGCTTTGGAGGATCAGTACTGAGCTAGCAGGACTTCAGAAGACGTTACCTGACAACAAGCAATGGTTGTGACAAGAGCATACGTTTGTTTTGGGGAATGTGTTATGATGAGGAACATCACTGTTTGGGGAGGATCCCAAAGTTAGAGGCCTACAGGACAATGATTTCCTTTCTGAGTCTAATAACATAAAAACAGTCACGTTTCCAGTCCAAAGCTTGAAGTATGGAACATGGAGGTAGCACTGTGGGGATGAAAAAGGTCTACAAGATGCAGTTCCTGAGGCTCTCGGGGAAGGGCTGGGCTCTGGTGGTGCAGAGGACGTAGCTGGATGGGACAGCGTACCTAGCTCAGGCACATGCTCTGAGTTTGTCCAAGGAAGCTGCTGCTGGGAGCCTCCAGAGGCGGGTTTGAGATGGAAATACACTCAAGGAGGCGTGCCATTTCTGGAACCTGAGGCAAACGCTCTCTTTTTTTCTACTTGGACAGGTACAAAAAGAAAAAGTCTAGGGTTAGCAGGTTTGTTCCTTGTGTTCCTTGCCACCAAGCCTGGTGGCCCATGAAGCCCTTGCATTTTGGGTAATAACTTGGAGCCACAGTGAAGGCCTCTTCACGAGTCCTGTGAAGGGTATGATCCGTCCAGCCCTGGAAAACTGCACCCCACTCCCCCAAGGAGATGCTTGGCAAGAACATGAACCTTTTTGTCTTCAACCCAGGAAAAAAAGTACAAAAAGAACAAGTCTAGGAACAAATAAGGGAACAAGTCTTGGCTTCTACCCAAAAAAGTTAATAAAAAAAAAAAAAGGCTGACACATAGGAACAAAATAAGAACACTGAGCTCCTTGGTTGTGTATCAGCTGTGCTGTATCAGTTGTCCTGTGCTCTAGTAGCAGCGTCAGAGACAGCAGACAAACTTGGTCATGAAAAGCACAATATACAAACAAATACCATCTATCTATACCACCTCGTAATATAAGACACTAATTTACAAGAAGTGGATGGAGAAGAAATCTGTCATGATTTCAAAGAAGTTGGTATTTTCTCACCTTTTCGAAGCTCTTAAGTGTAACTTCATATATAAGCTCAGCATTAGGTTCAATGCCAAATTCAGGCTTCCCTGCCTCTCCAAAACCATATCTGAAATGGAGAGTAAAAAAATAAAACTTTAAAGAATTGGTGTATTTCCAGGCACCCCCTTCAGTATTTTGAGGCATCACATCAGCATAGAGCTATCATTTGCAAACTACGCACATCAAAGGCCCTGAAGACAAACCAGATGTTGATCAGAAGATATAGTGCCAAGTATCACTGCTGTGGTTTTTTTAAGAAACCAGGCTGCATTTAGTTTTCTTCTTCATATTCATATGTAATGCAACACCTGTACTCCTTGGGACAGCTTGCTTAGTGTGATTTTAAATGTCACTGTCTCTTTTTCTGCTTGATTTTATATCTAGTTCTTTCTATAAAACAGCCATTATTTGACTGTAAGGGCTTTCCCTGAAGCTCTATCAGGACCCAGAGAAGACAGGCACTATAATCATTACAGTGCTGATTTGGGAGAGGTATGTTTTAATAAGCTTTTAACTTTAAAGTGCTGTCCCCTTCCAAAAGTACCACTTCCATTCAGATAAGTGGGGGGAAGGTGCACACATCAGGAAGGATATACGTCCTCATAGTATTTCTTCAAGACTTGCAGAAAGCATACTAGAAAACAAATGTATAATCAAAAAGAACAGCCCCAGCAAAGTCTAATACCTCATCAAGAGAAATACTCTGTACTGTATTCTCATAGCTCTCTGGCTATAACACTGTAAAACACTACACTTTTTAGCCAAAACTTACTGAATAAAATTACGGGGATATATAAATTTGTTTTTGGGGATCATTTAAAATTTTAACACATCCAAGGCATTTGAAGGAGCACACATCTACTAGAATGGAAATTCTGATGGAGCTTTGTCTGTCTGGTTCAGTGGTTTCCCCGCATGTAGAACAATGCCCAGCGTATTAGGAAAACGTTCACTGGAATATACTCTGCTCCATCTGTTTCAAGCAAACTACTCTTTAGTATATGGAATGGCACTGCAAAAATCTTAGTAAACTCAAACTTTCAGGCTACGGTTTGAAACCAGGCCAAAACCAAGTTGATGTATTAATACCTTCAGTTTTCTCTGGGGCAAAAGGACTAGAGTGGGAACACTCACCTCTTGCTATTTGTACCTCTTCTTTACTCCCTGCCTGAATTTTTCAGGAAGAAAAATGCTTACTCATTTACCTCCCCTGTTACACAAGAAAATGGAAGCTGGAGGCAGAGAGAGGCATAGAGATGGAGTGAGAGCTGGTAGGAATGGGGTGTGGTAGTTTTAATATCAGGGCAAAAGGTATCTTCAGCAAAGAAATAAAAGAGGACATAATTACCAGTGGCCAACTGTAGGAAGTTGTGACTAGTTTTCTACTTTGAGCTCTCAGACCGATATATCTCCTATTTTGTTTCTGCCATCTGGTAAATAAAAGAACATTCCTTAACTGATGGGAATCAGGTAGGCAGGTGAGTCCTCACTGAGCATGTGTTTACTGACAGCATGTTCTATTTGGAGCCCTGTGCTGAGCAGGTACAAACCCAACAGATGCTCTTGCCTTAGACCAGTGGCTCTCAAAAGGGGTTAATCCCCCATCCCTATCAGGGACATCTAGCAATGTCTAGAGATTTGGGGTTTGTCACAACTAGGAGGCTTCTGACTTCTAGTGGGTAGAGGTCAGGGACACTACCAAACATCTTACAATGCACAGGACAGCTCCCCCAGCCAAGAAATATCCGGCCCCAAATGTCAATAGTGCCGAGGATGCGAACAGCTGCCTTACAACGCTTAAAAATAGGAGCTCCGTGGCTGGGGGGCAAGGAGGGTGAGGGTTTGGGTCGAGGGCAGGCACCAAATTGTTCTGGTTATCATCAACGGGATTAAAGAAGACTAAGGAAGGATATGATTTCTACAGTCTTTCCTGGGTTCAAATGAAGAAACTGTGAAGACACATGTGGAAAACATAATCCTGGGGGGGCGTAAGCTCATACCGAACTGTTTTGGGAGCATTTAACCTGACTTCCTATTTTACAGAAAGTTGTCTGATTTATGCTGGATTAGGCTGGGCGAGGAAGGACCCAGGGCACACAAATTCATCTGACTGAAAGACAGAACACCACAAGAGGAATTCTAGGCTTAACCAAAAGACAAGCTGGATTACAGTAACAGAAGGAATCCAGTATCAATGTTCTTAAACTGACAGGTGCCTGCAGAGAGCAGAGATACAAATAATGACTGCTAATGACCATTAAGCCTTTATGTGCATACAAGAAGCACTTGCACCTTGTATGCAACTGCTCTTACCAACTGCTTCCTTTTTACAGATGAAGAAACTGAGGCTCAGAGAGAAGTGCTTCCTGAGAATCACACAAAGAGGCAGTGGTAGAGCCAGGATTTAAATTCAGACTCTGTGTGTCCCAGAAAGTTGTTAGTTTTTGACCCACACTGCCGCATAACTGAGATACTCCAGCTCTCGGTAGCCTATGTTTTTGTTTGGGGTTGGTGCAGGACAGAAGATAAGGAAGAAAAAAGAAAAAAGCTAAAACTAGCCACACTTTACCTGAAACAAAAGAGCTTAATCAGTCACCGTATTTAAAACAATATTAAAGACACTGTCCTGATGAGAAGAGAGAAAATGGCTTCTCTGAAAGTGTTTTATGAATTCCTTACGATGAAAACATCCTGCCAAGGAGTCTATCAGAATGAAAGGGAAGGTATATGCCCTGGGGTTTTTGGAGCATGAAATACAGATGACACTAAGAGTAACACAGAACACATATTTGCAACAGCCATATTTATAGCCACACTCAGATGCAATGTATCTATAAGTGGGACTCTGGTAAGACAAGCAAATTCACTGCACACGCTCACTGCATGCCCGGTGGGCAGGGATTCTCTAGATACACGGATAATCTTACGCAGCACCCGCGTGGACAGTCTCCTGGTGTAGACTCTGCACTTTAAATGACTCCTCAACATACTAAGCAACATCTTGAAGAGAAAAGAACATGTTCCTTTCTAACTATGCTAAATTATTTCCATAAAACATATGAAAAAACTTTTATATCTAGTAATTTATGAAAACTTGTTGACAACTTTTATGCCTGAAAAATCTACCATATGTTAAAACGGGGTTTCCCTTTCCTTATGGTCTGAGAGTAAAATGGAAGAGAGAGATAATCATCACAACAGCAATAATAGCTAACATACTAAGGGTTTGGCTGTGTCAGGCACTTTGCTACACTCTTTACATGCATTATCTCATTCAGTCCTCCACAACTTTGTATGGTAGATACCATTATCCCCATTTTACATAAAGGGAAACTAAGGCTTAGGAGAGTCGAGTACACAGCTGGTAAGCTGCATGGTTTTTTTTTTTTTAATCACTAATCATACAACAATTTAAACTTGCAAGGAACTATTTGCATTAATAAATATAAGGATAATTCCTGTTTCCCTTTGCCATTAAACTTGAGACATCTGTTCCCACAACTGGCTTGTCAGCTAGGTTAAAATGTAATGAACCAATTCATATTATATGCTCACAATGTATAGAGAACTCATCTTCAAGGAACTTAGATCTGAAAACACATGGACATAAATACCACTCTGTTTATATGAGTTTAGAACTACTGTAACTTTGGAATGCTGGATTAAAAATAGTTAGATATTACTTGGATATGGAAGAGATAGCCTCTCTATGTACCACCTGAATTAAAAAGTTCCTTATAGAAACAGATTCACCTAAGTGAACTACAAATACATAGTAAATGTAAATAAAACACACTAAGGTGGGAATATACTAGTTGAAAAAGGAATAAGACCGAGAAAAGGAAGGTATTAAATAAAAGGTGCCTCAGTGAAAGCTCTAAAGGGTTCGAGGTGTAGAGCATTTTGCAAGGATTTTCAAGTGGGTAGTGGCATGACTAAAACATCACTTAAGAAATACGATTATGGCTCAAGTGTTAGGGCAAAGGTAAATATGCCACTGGATTATGACCGAGGCTACACAAAGGCAACCAACTGTACAAAAGGCACAATATTACCTATTGGTAAGTGCAGGTCATCAAGATTCTCAATAACTCAAAATCCTACTGACTGAAATCCAAGGATCCAGAGAGGGATGAGACATGAGATAAGCAGATGCACTTTCACACAAACAGAATCAAAACACCCTGGTTTCTCTCAAGGGTCCATTTCTCAAGATAGAAGGGTTGGATTCATGGTATAATTTTAGATCTAAAAATAATACCAAACATGTTTTCACCAGAGAGACAGTTAGTGTCTGATAGTTCTAAGCTTGGTAGTGCTAATGGATATCCTTATGATGGGAAAAATTTAGGCAAAAATGAGTCATCTCCGCTGCCTTTAGATCCAGGAAGAACACTCTTTTTTCAGGGAGTCTGTATAAGAACAGGTGGCACAAATTCAAGTGGTAATAAATCATCCAAATGCTTCTTCAACTTCTAACCCCCACGTTTTACTGCCTCCTGCCTAATTTAGAGAAAAGGAGAGAAGGGGCAGGAGAATCACGTGAGAAGAGCCAACAGCTTCCTGTCTTGGCAATATGGCAGGCAAAACAAACAGAAAAGCAAAACTTGCCTGTCAGTCCTACCCTGAACACACATGAATCAAGTGAATAGGCTTACAAATGTCTGTAATATTATAAGGCCCATTAACTCACTCTGTGACTAACTGTAGCCTGATTTAATTAATTGTTTCCACTGTTGGCCTTAACTTCACTGAAAATAGCAAAAGGTTGATTGAAAAAGCAAGTGTATCCCTGTTCTTTAGATAACTTCACTGTGTACTGAACTGGTATGCTGCTTACCGTGGTCCAAGATACAAAATACATTGTTCCTCACGCTGCATTTTCTCCAGAGCTTTGTCAATTCCGATTGGAATGTCGTGGTCTTCTCCTTCGCCAACTATGAACCCCACATCTCTGCAATCAAACATCCTTCCACCACAGCGGCCTTCCAGGTGGACTGAGGGAGAGGAGAAGGACAGTCAACAGAGCTGCTCTTCGTGACTAACTCAGGGACCTGATAAATGAGTAGTTCCCCTTCCTCATTTCATCTAGAGACATACGTGGTATGTCTTGTTGAAGCTTAGTCTGCCCAGTCTGGAAATTTAAGAGCAATCATATTTCTTTCTGTTTTAAGTTTAAACATAATTACTGATAACTACATCAGTAAGATAGCTTAGAGGATAATAAAGTGGAAACACAGGTTTAACTTAAACCTACTATATGACAGAGGTTTCCTCACCTATAACACAAAACAAGAAATACTAGATTATTTAATAGGTAATTATCAAAATGCCACAAACTTAATATCAAGTATACAAAGGCTTAAACATTTATAACTGCATCTTGGCTTCGGATGCTTGGGTTGAAAAACAACCGAATGGCTATTTCCCCAGTGATATTAAAGGGTTAACTGAATATAGAAGCTCTTTTTTTTTTCTTTAAGAGTTTTAATCTCATTCACAAATATGTCTGAATAAAAATGAAAAGGCCAAAGGCAACATCATCAATAACTAACATATCTGTAATCCCTTAGTGCAGTAAAAAATGTAAAATGTGAAGGAATCAATAGTCTCCTATAACTCGACAAATCAAATTACTCAACCCCCTCCTCTGAAATGTTAAGTGAAGAGGTCAATTTCTCAGGGTCTACTTCCTCATTGCACTCAAACTCAGCTCATTCCCAGGGTAATTTCACATTAGATAAGGGGCTTTTATGTTCATATAAAATAGGAAAACACATACAGATATATATTTTTCTCTTGGTTAGTTAGACTTTTTCTTCTGGGATAAATTCTTTGAAACTTTCCAACTATGTTTAATATTACGGATATTCATTCCTTTCCACTTAGGTCTTTCATTCAGTCAGAAAAATGGATGGCTTGTATGACAGCACAACAGTTGACAAGCAATGTAATAATTTGTCTTTCATAAGAAAATTTTTTATTCCTACTTCTGTAATATAATGGCCTTGATTCAAATGTAAGGAATTCCTAAAATGCTTCTTTTCTGAGACTGGTTGATCTATTTTAGATCAATAACTTGCTTTAGAGATAAAAATCACTTGTTCTGTTACATTCGTTCCAGGAGACAATTGTTTTCCAAATTCAATTCCAACTTACTCTACTTTTGAACTACTTGATCTCAAAGGTCCTTTGAAGCTCTAAAATTCTACGATTCTATGGCCCAGTAATATAACTCTCAATGTAGACCAGAAACCAGCTTCAAAGCTAATTCCTGTAGTTAATCATTTCATCAGGTTACCTTTAGCCCAGGCCTAGGAAATGAGAGAAACCCTGAAGAGTAAACAGCAGTGGCATAGACACTAGGGGCAGAAATGTCACATGGACATTTATGCTTTGAAGTTCTCTACCGTTTTCTAAGTCACTAGGATTAATACCATCCCGATTTGTTCCCGTTGCAGACATAGGGTGGAGTCGAAGACGCTTGGGCCAAACTAGAGAAGGCCTGACTCTCGAGTCAGACCTTCTAAACAGGGGCAAGAGCTAGACTGGCTCTCAGGGTGGAGCTGGCATACAGAAATTTTGTTCTATGTCCCATACTCATAAATGCACATGACTTTCTATTAACTCACTTTTGGAATGTTCTAGATAAAATACAGCTTAGCTTGCAGCACAGTGAAAGTTCTTTTGAATTGGAAATAGTTTCAAAATAAATTCAACTTTATTATTTTCAAATACATACACACTAGAGAGGTTCTGCAAGGAATCCTAGGCTTAAGATATTTTTTACTGGAGTAAAAGCTGGTGTCTCTAAAGAATTTGAGAGTTTGAAAATTTGTGTTCTTAAATATCTTTAAATCTGCCCAAGAAATTTAATTTAGACTAATGTGATGATACTTTTCATGAGAAAAGATTTGCTAAGCAAAGTGAGTTTCGGCCCACATATTATAGAATATCTCAAGCATTGAGATTTATTATCCTAGTAGCTCACAACTTAGTTGACAGATCTTTTTGAGTGAGGTGTATTGTTAGAAGTGTTTCCTCCCTGATGGAGAGTACATTTAGTGGGGGAGGAAACTATCAGTACATTCGTTGTGGTTTTTGGTTGATCAAGTTTGAATGTGTTTTCAAAACAGGAAATCCAGAGACTCTGTGAAGGATTCCTGCCTGTGTGTCAGTTTCCTAGGCTGGTTTTTCAGCTTGATGCATATACTTGATATTAAAATTATATAAATAATTTCAGAAGTTCTCTTTACATGTGATAACCCTTCATATTAGGGAAAGAAAAGACTGGCTACTAATAAACATGTTGGGAAAGATAAGTCAAGCAAGCAAGCAAAAAAAAAAAGTTCAAGTCAAAGTATAATGAAGGCATAATTAAGAAAGCAAAAAAAAAATGTTCACTGCAGCCGGTCTCTCTAAGAGAAACAATATATGGTAGAACCAATGTTTTTGGCCACCTAATAGGGAAACATTTGCAATAACTCTTATAAATACTTACTACCTTATATAGGGACCAATCTTTTTTTTCTATTAAATCTCTTTGAAGTTGAACCTGAATAAGCACTACCTACAGTACCATAGAATCTTAAATTGATAAACTGATACGCATGCGTGCGTGCACACACGCAGCAGTCTTTACGTGTATATATAAAACCTTTTAATACTGACATTATCTGGAATGTCAGAGCAAGAGGAGGTATCACAGCCTCAGGGAGTATAGTCCATTGATTCTTTACATCTACAAGTAGCAAACACTCTCGCTAGATTAACTGGTTTCTAAAATTGGAAGACTGGTGTGACAAGTTCTATGACAGCTGACAAGAACTCCTCCCCACCTTGGAGCCGATTGCCGCAGCAGGGACCTCCATCATGGTGACAGATGCAGACATACCTGACTCCTATAGATCCAATTTTTTTTTTTAATTGTCTCAATAATTGTTACCAAAGAAAACCATGGCAGCTCTGGCTGTGGAAGACCTGTGGTTGCTTTTGACCTGTATCGCTTAGTGCAAAAACTCATTTAATAAATATTTAATAATAACCATCATGACTCACTGGGAGCTTGGCCTCTAGGGCTCAGGAGGTCTGTTGCTAATTCCAACCAGCATGATTTACGGGAAGTAAATGATCTATGACGTGCCCAAAGAGAATAAAAGTACATACAGGATGCTTCTACTTAGGGTTTTTTTGGGAAGAGAAAGAAATACACAAGTTAAAAAGGGACAACATTTTCTCTTGACTTAAAGTCTACGTAACTTAAAGGGGGGAGGTCCTCCAAACCCCACGAAGTCAAACCAAACCAAATTACCGAGCCTTGCTGCGCAATCCGAGTGTAACCACATCAAGTGAGCCCAGTCTGCTGCAAAACATCACTTAAACTGGAGCTCTGACTTATTGTTCTCTTACTGCCCTAGAGCAATTTTGTTTTGAAGAGCACAGAACACCCTGTTCTGAAAGTGGCTGGCACATGAACTCGATGTGCTGACAGCAATTTGTACTCCGATTAAAATAGGGGGGAAAAGGAAAGAGTGCACTGCAGTAAGGAAAAAAACTGGAATGCAAGAACCCGAAAACTGTATAGTTTGTATTTTAGGAAGCAAAACTGAGAAAGAGGCTCCATAACCCCCCAAAAAAAGTGCTGTAAACGCTCCAGCCTAAAGACGTTAGCTCTGGTAAGTGTCTGTTTTTCCCTTTTCTAATTATAGTAGTTGGTGTCTGATAGCTTTGCACTCATTCCCAAAACAATTACTAGGTCATGGGGATCTGAATGGGAATGTTGTAATGGCATTACGACTAGACAAGACTGGTCATTTAGCCAGAGAAAACCAGGTTGTGACAGGTTACTCCCACTCGGCAAGGGTTTTCTCTGCTGCCTAATTCATGCCAAGGGAGTTTCTCTCTGCCTGCATCTCCTGCCTAACAGAGCAAAGCATCCAAGAGACAGTGGGATCTTAATGACCCCCTGAAAAAGGCAAATCCAGAGATGGATTTCTAAAATCAGGAGAGGCATATTAATCACTGATTAGAAGAGAAACTCTTCCCTTCAGTCATGGTGGTCAAATTTCCCCCAAACTGCCTCCTGTCCTCTGTACCATTTTGTACTGTGATGAACAAATACCACTGGAAGATTGCTCATGGCACTGAGGGGACAGATGCTGAGGGCAGGTGTGGAACCTGGCTACTTGAACAGAATAACATTTATGCAAATGGTTATATGCCTTAGTCTAAACAGGAAGCATGCACACAGCAATAAATTCTATACCAATACAAATCCTCACCACTCTCCTCTTTACACCAGACTGGACTCCAGTCCCATTCTGTCACTTAACAACTGTGGCTTTGGGCAAGGTCATTTCAATTATCTGAAGCTCAGTTTCTTCATCTATAGAACAGGGGAAATAATGTCAGCTAACTCCTAATTGTTGAGAGTATTAAATTAGGTATTGAATTAAAGCTTTTAGCCCAATATCTGGCATGCATTCATTTAATGTCAGGGTGGCTACTATGTGAAAATACTGTGTTATGTGTGGATAGACAGAGATGAACTCAATGAATGTTAGCTATGATTATTTTCCTGCAATTAGTGGTAAATTATACCAGATTAAACATGTTTTAGAACTTGGTATAAGAAACCACTTGATCGCTCCAGAGAGAGAGCTGTCAAAGTATGAATAAAATTCAAAGTAGGCAAAGGCAATATCTTATTTTGTACCTCACAGTGTGTACAACTGTGTGTACAACACACAGTTCAGGGCCAGAAAGTAAATATTTATTTAATGATTAATCTGAAAACAGGGCATTAAGGAAAATGGTAGTCATTTTCACTCATTTATAGGAATTTTCCCTTTTGAATATGTTAGTACTCCTATTTTTAATAAATGCCAAGAGCTATTTAACTTCTTTACTGATATGGAGTTTTGTTTTTTAATACTATTCCAAAATCAATGGTCCACTGGCTTAATTTCTTAATAACAAAAAGATTATTTTCTACTAAGATTTTACTCTACCCGAAGACTTGAAGATACCTTTTTAGAAGGAGCTATATAAATCCAAAATATATGAAAGAATAAACACTATCCATTTTAGACCCAAGTACCATACTACATTATTTTGTGAAAATATATAATAAAATGGTTTCAAGAATCTGCTCTCTCTTACTGGACAAAATTTGCCAGGACATTCATAAATACTTCAAAAGCATGTGAAAAACAAACAAAACCCAAAAAACCCTCATAGCTCTATCAGATTTCAACATGGTCATACATGAAATCTTTCCTCTATTTTCAATTTTGGACCATTTTGGTTTTTGGTGTTTTATTTATAAAGAACACATAGCTAGATTTTGTTGTCATCACTGTGTTAACCTTATAAGAATTTCTGCCTTTAATAGGTGACTTTATCTCATTCATATTTTTTGTAATCACTGACATGATTGATTTTATTCCTACAATCTTATTTTTGATTTCCTACATAATGTTTTGTTATTCTTCCTTTATTACTTTTACTAAATTTATCAACCTTTCCTCGTTCCTTTACTTCCCCACTCCATGCACAGTCGCTTGGAAGTTCTACATCCTATTCTTACTGGTACCTAACGTTAAATTTTAAACAAATCATTCAACAGTATGTGTGTATATATATACACACACACACACATATATGTGTATATATATACACACACACATACATACACACATATACATATTTATCAATGTGGACTAATCAGCATAATATCTCCTTGAATAAGAAAACCTTCTTAGACCATTTGCTTCCCCTCTTCATTTCCCATTTGCACCTCATTTTGTTAATTACCGTAGCTCCATACTGTTAAACAATTATTATTTTAACATTATAGTTCTACCATTTCAGAGATCCAAATTCAGCTGTCATGTTATGGAAATTACTTTATGCTAATGTTTCTTATGCCTTAAGTCTTCACTTCTTGGCTTTATTTTTTGTGACGTTTTAGAATATCCTATAGTATTTTTTTCAAAAAGGGCACAAGTCTGCATACTCCAAAGTTAATTTTGTTCTCATAGTTAAGTGATAACTTGGCTGAGGATAGAAATTTAGCTTTAAAATATTCGGTTACAGACAATGCTCAAAGCACTGTCTTTTAATATTTAGTGTCACAAATAAGAAGTCTGATGTCATTCTGATTCTCATTCTTTTGCACATAGCTTATTTCTCCCTGGAAGAGTTCAAAATTTTCTTTTAAGTTACGGAATTAAGAAATTTCACCAGATATATATACAATGGAATATTACTCAGCCATAAAAAAAAGAATGAAATCTTGCCACTTGCAAAAACACAGATGGACTTAGAGGGTATTTATGCTAAGTGAAATAAGTCAGACAAAGACAAACACCCCATGATTTCACTTACATGTAAATCTAAAAAAACAAATGGACAAATAAAACAGAAACAGAGTTAGATACAGAAACAAACAGGAGGATGAGAGAGGAGTAGAGGGATGAGTGAAATAGGTGAGGGAGATAAAGAGGTACAAATTTTGTTAGAAAATAAATGTCAGGGGATGTAATGTACAGCATAGGGAATATTGTCAGTAATACTGTAATAACTTTGTAAGGTGACAGATGGTAACTAGACTTATCATGGTGATCATTTTGTTAATGTATAAAAATACTGAATCATTATGTTGTATACCTGAAACTAATGATATTTTAAGTCTATTATACTTCAATAGGAAGGAAGGGAGGGAGGAAGGAAAGGGAAATCTCACCAGGATGTATCTAGGTGAAAAAGCACTCCTTACTCCTGTGTGCCACCATCAACTGGCCCTTTCAACCTTAAGATTCTTCTATCTTGGGGCTTCCCTGGTGGTGTAGTGGTTAGGAATCTGCCTGCCAACGTGCAGGACACTGGTCTGGGAAGATCCCACGTGCCACGAAGCAACTAAGCCCGTGCACCACAGCTACTGAACCTGTGCTCTACAGCCCGCCAGCCACAACTACTGAGCCTGCATGCCACAACTACTGAAGCCCGTGTGTCTAGAGCCGTGCTCCGCAACAAGAGAAGCCACCCCAATCAGAAGCCCACGAACCAAAACGAAGAGTAGTCCCTGCTTGCCGCAACTAGAGAAAGCCCAGGCACAGCAACGAAGACCCGATGCAGCCAAAAAAAAAAGAAAACAAAAAAAACTGTGTGTGAGGTAAATTCTTCAGAAAAAATTCTTCTTTCTCTAGGAAACCTTCTTCCATTACACGTTTGGTTAGATACATATCATCTATCCTTGATTATCCCAGTCTTCTAATTTTTCTTTCACTTTTCATCTCTTTGGTGTTTTTTTTTTCCCCCTCTGTGTTCTGAGATATTCTTCACTATCTTTTGTATCACTAATTCAAGATTCTGGGACTGTCCATTTTGCTTTTCAAACCTTCCTCAGAGTTCCAATTTTGATAATCACATTCTTAATTTCCAGATACTTTCTTTTTTTCTTTTTTTTTTTGCGGTACACGGGCCGATCTCACTGTTGTGGCCTCTCCCGTTGCGGAGCACAGGCTCCGGACGTGCAGGCTCAGTGGCCATGGCTCACGGGCCTAGCCGCTCCGCGGCACGTGGGATCTTCCCAGACCGGGGCACGAACCCGTGTCCCCTGCATCGGCAGGCGGACTCTCAACCACTGCGCCACCAGGGAAGCCCCTCAGATACTTTCTTATCTTTTCCTTTTTCAGAGAAGCTGATTTTTCTGACTCATGAATTTAATATCCTGTTAAATATCTCTGAAGATACTAATTAGTATTTTGAAAGTTCTCTTCTATTTCTTCTTAGTCCACCTCAGTGCTTCCATTTCGTGGTATTTGCTGATGATTCTGTATTGTTTGGTCATGCTTTAAAAGGAAGGATTCAGAAAGATCAAGTGATTTTAGTTACCTGACACAGTTTTTCTAAGCCATTGGATATACTTCCATGGTAGGCCTTTTCGCAAGAGGAGTGGGCTGATCATGCAGATCTCTGGGTTAAGATCCCAAAGATATTTATTGAGCATTTACTACATGCTGAGCATCATGTGCACAGGAAGGCTGGGGACACCTTTTTCCACTGGTGATGTAGGAAAAAGTTTTACTTCAGGAGCGAAACACTTCTGCTTATTTACTGTTGTGCAGAGCTGCTTTCACTTTTTTCCCCTTCAAATCTGTTTTAAAAGCTCAAAGATACTTATGTTCTCATTCTGTAGTCCAAGTCCTAACACACGGAGCCTTCTGAGGCAGATCCCTACTTTACTTTAGAAATTGGGCCTTACTGGCTTTAGCTTGGGAGCAAAAGTCACAGCCAGGCCCTAGAGTAGTAATTCTCGAGTAGTAATTCTCAATCCTTGGCTGCAAACTAGAATCACCAGGGATGTTTTTTGTTTTTTAAATACTTGTGCCTGGAGTTCCATCCTTTGAGATTTGCTATTCTTATTTAACTGGTCTGGGCTGAGACCTGGGCATCAGAATTTTAAAAGCTCCCCAAGTAATTCTAAATTCAGCCAAAGTTGAGAACCACTACACTACAGGCTTACTAGCCCAGCTGTTCCATATTGTTTTATAACAACCCTGATGATTACCCCATAGCCTGCCTTGGCTCCCTTGCACCAGCTGACTAAGCTTGGAGTTCTTCCCAAGCTTGTTGAGACGAACAGTATGTACCTCTGCAGAGGTCTTCTCTACACCTGTTGTGGGTTGGGTTTCCTGAGTCTAGTTTCCATCAGTCCAATTTTATCTACTTTACATATTCCAGAAATTCTCCATAATTTCTGATCCACTTCTTGTAGTCTTCCTATTTTCCACCACTAATACGGATTTCTTCCTCTTTTTTTGAAATCATTCTCCACCCCTCCCCTCCCCATCTCTCATTTCAGTGGGATTTGCAGAGGGAAGGGTACTCCAACAACTTGAATCCCTGCAGATCACTCTGTTGAAATTTTCACATTTGAAAATACTCCCGATTGTCTGCATTCTTTGCATTGATGTGGCTGAAAGCACTGTGAGGCAAGAGAGTCACACACAGCTAGCATTTTGATGTGCCTACTCCAAGCACGGAAGTTAACTCAGAAGATGTGAGAGATGGGAGTTGGGGGAAGAGGAGCTGGTAGCTATTCAGAGCCTTATGTCAGATTGGCTTTTCTAAGAAAGTAAAGCTTAAAAGTAACAATGTAGCCACTACAGGCAATGAAGCTAAAGTATGATGACTAAAGTATCAGTCATCATGATAATGTCAATTAGAGTACCTTAGAACACAGTGACTTTTTTTTAATGGAAAAAGGACAACACTGAATAAAAATTACAAGATGGTCATCTTAATTGACATAAAGCACACTGGAACAGAATCTAAAAATTGATTTGCAAGCATTAGGATCCTGACGGAGTAAAAATCACAATTTCTTTGAGAAAGAATAAATTCTGTCAAACTAATGTAAATTCTCTTTTCCCCAAAGAAATTATTAAAAGGAAGCAAAAGATCACAATTCAATAAAAGCCTTTTGATTCAGTCCACAACTTTGTTCTTCAGAAAACAAACCAGCAAAAATCCTGGAGAAATATGATTTAGGTAACATTACTAAGAAGATATATAATTATTTTTAAGACTGTTACTGAAGACAAACTGATCATGGGTTCTAGGTCAACCCTGGTAGAGACAAAATAATTTGCTGATGGACTGGCTGTAGAATATAAGAGAAAGAGAAGTTTATTTCCTTAAATCTATTTAAAGGACGCAAAATAAATGATATAAACATTTATTTAGAGAAATAAATTTATTTAGAGAAATAAATTTATTTATTTATAGAAAAAAGAAACTAAGTGTCTACCATGTATTAGGCACCTTTCTTCCCTTAACTGTCACAACAATCTGTGGGGGTAAAAGATTATTATTCCCATTTTACAGATGAGAAAACTGTATGCTCAAGGTGATTAAGTAACTTGTCTAAAGTCATAAAAATATCAAGTAGTGATTCCAAGATTCGAAATTCACATCTATCACTTCCAAAGCCTGTGTGCCCCCTCCCCCGGCTATTCACTGTACCTTTACACAGAAATGACAGAAACTTGGTCACTCTTGTGTATCTATAATGACATATCATAATGGATGATCACTGTCTATAGTTTTTCTTTCACTGTGGAACTGGCTTTAGTTCTAGGATTTCTACTTGGTTTTGAATCTAATAGTATATGGGTGATGGTACCAAAAAAAGGCAAACCAGTAAAGTGAAGACTGAGTAGACTTCAAAAGGAACAAGGTGATCTTGGCTTCTGACACAGACCACTCTTGAGTCAACCTTCTGTCCTCCTCCCACACAGAGCTAACTGGTTTCAAAGAGGGAAAGCAGGACACCTTAACCTTGATAAGTGACAATACAATAAAGTTTTATAAAATTGATTTGTTCCAGAAAACCAAAAAGGGCTTTTGGGAGAAAAAGTAAGAATAAACCATTTACTCTCAAATTTCCCAGGAAAGTACAATCTAACAAGATGAGAGACAAAAAAATTAGTCATTGCCCTTTCTTAATACATTTAGAAACAGAAAAAAAAATTATATAAATGATTATTCACATATATTAAAAATTCTATTCATAGTATATTATCCTTCACGCAAAAAGGGGACATAAAAATACATGTATCTGCTCACTTCTGCAAAAAAATACAATAATAAACCAGGAACTAATGAGATTGGTTACCTATAGGAGGTAGGAAGGAACAGAGTGGAAATAATGAGGAAATGGGAACAGGTTAGTAGGGATGAGGGGGGGAATAACACTTCTGAGTATATCTTTTTGTATCATCTAAAATCATGGTAATGTTTCATACACCAAAAAAAACAAATAATTAAAACCTACCAGAGTGTGGGGGGAACCCCAATGGAAGGTAAACATAACAAATGAACTTAACTGTATTACAAATGAATAACATAACCATACTGAAGGGAATGAGGATGAAAGAACTAACCTAAGTTGGAAAACAGTGTTTTCAATGTATGCTATAGGCTAATGACAAAAGGAAGTACACTCAGATATTTCCTACTTAGGAAAAAATATTTTTTTAAATATTTATTTATTTATTTAGGCTGCGCTGGGTCTTAGTTGCGGCATGCAGGATCTTTGTTGCAGCATGCAGACTCTTAGTTGCAGCATGCGTGCAGGATCTAGTTCCCCTACCAGGGGTCGAACCCAGGCCCCCTGCACTGGGAGCATGGAGTCTTACCCACTGGACCACCAGGGAAGTCCCAGGAAATTTGTTTTTCACAGGGGTATGGGTTAGCAATTCTGAAACTACTTTCTGTATATACCATGATTGAGCAAATAAATAAATACACTGTGAATAATGAGAGCCAGGTTTCTCACTGTTGGAGAAAGCAATTTCAAAGAAGCAAAGAGAGGAGGCTAAAACAAAACTGTGGTGGGCTGAAATTGAAAGTGTCAGTATGTACTCATAGTTTTTAATACACATATACAGACTAATACAGAAGTACACATAGAATGTATATATATGCATGTCGAGATATATGTATTTTCTAGCTCTGTTAAGAGGTTCTAGAAGCAATAACATTCCATAGCATGAGTATACCTAGCACCCAGATCTTCATTTCTAAATACCATTCTCCAGTAAAAGGAATCAGCTCCTTGGAGGGATGGCTGATTCCAGACCGGGGGCAGGAAAATTACCAAATAAGCCCTAAGCATCTAGTGGTGTCATAAGTAAGAAAGTGCTCAAGAAACAATGTTGAAAGGACCAAAGAGCCAAGTTGAAGGAGTTTCCAATGGCCAAATCTAGGACAATCTGAGCAACAAAATAAATAAGTATAGTAATGAATAATAACCTACAGAATAAAATGACATCCATGGGTCAATACTGATATAAATAAACGACTGAATAAACAGGGGAGAAGAGGCAGCTCTTCCTTACAGCAGAATTCTAATTAAATGTAGAAGAAACAGTGGACATAGAAAAATCACCATTAGGCAAATACCACAGTAATAACTGTTGCATACAAAAGTCATTCATGGATGCTAAAATTAGTGTGTGAAGGTGTGATGTAAAAGAGGTTATCTGAATAGTTTCCAAGTATTTCCTTCCCAGTGAGATACTTAGTAACTAGAGAGAGAAAAATAGTAACTTTACAGTGGAGAAACATGGCGGACCCCACCTTAACCAAGTGGCCCAAGTTAACATCAACAGTAATGAGACATCAATGTCATGTACTTCCTGATAATGATGAACTGAGATGGGCACATCACTTATGTATTTTTCCAAATATGCATAGCCTCAATCTAATCAGGGGAAAACATCAAACCAACCCAAATTAAGGGATATTCTACAATAATTGGCCTTCAATTATTTAACTTTAACTTCAAAAGTGTTAAAAGTCATGAAAAACACAAAGACTGATCAGCTGTCACAGATTGGAGGAGACAAAGAGACATGACAACTAAATTACAATGTTGGATCCTGAATTTGATGGTGGACTTGAAAAAGGACATCAGCGTGGCAACAGGTGAAATTCAAGTAAGATTTGTAGAATAGTTAATAGCACTGAATCAATGTTAATTTCCTGATTTTGATAAAAGTACTGTGTTTAAGTAAGATGTCAACATTAGGAGAAGCTGGGTGAAGCATATAAGGAAATTCTCTGTACTAGTTCTGTAACTTTTCCAGAAGTCAAAAATTATTTCAAAATGAAAAGTTAAAAAAATGACTCCAATTGAAAATATTACCAAAAGCAAGATTTGATTTAATTTAGCCTGCTCCAAAGTTAACTCTACAGTGGTAGTTTTGTGGTATTGCCTATAACTGGGAAGCTCTTCCTTTTAATTTAGTTGACAAAACCCTCCAATTTTAAAATATATAACTTGCTAAATCTGGGGAGTCACTGTATCACAGGGGGAAAAAACCCTCTACTTCTGTATATGTTTGAAAGTTTTCATAATAAAAATTTAAAATACATGTTATAGACAAGATTTTTAAGTTCTTGTTAATATATTGAGGAGAATTTTCTATCATTCCTATAACTTTCATAAACATTTAGAATTCTATCAGGAATTTTTCGGGCTAGTAGGACCTTAGAAATTAAGGAGTCTACCCCTGCATCACTGGACAGGAAAGAAGCTGACGCCAGAAAGGCAACGTCTAGTTAGAGTGGGCCAAAGCCTGAACCCTATCTTCCGGCTCCTGGTCCAGGTATTTCTCCAACACTATACACCTGAGCTCTTCTTCATTTATTCTAAAACTTATCAAGAGTGATAACTATCTAAACACTTTAACTACAACAGAACAGTAATACTATTTATAACTTTCCAATTAAAAAAAAAACTAAATTTGAACTAATTTGCCAGACTCATGGAAATGAAACATGCATTCAAAGTAGAATGTAAAATAATGTTGTGGTTCAACACGCAACATTAAAGATGAGAAAATCAACTATTCTAGTTTACATTTTAAAATTGAACTCTTTAGGCCTTTTATATTGATAATATCAATAGTTCACGCTGCCATCCTTATTTAGTAATTTGATTTTTTTTAAAATTCTTTTTATTTTATTTATCTTTGGCTGTGTTGGGTCTTTGTTGCTGCATGCAGGCTTTCTCTAGTTGTGGTGAGCGGGGGCTACTCTTCATTGCGGTACACAGGCTTCTCATTGTTGTGGCTTCTCTTGTTGCGGAGCACCAGCTCTATGTGCGTGGGCTTCAGTAGTTGTGGCTCGCGGGTTCTAGAACGCAGGCTCAGTAGTTGTGGCACACTGGCTTAGTTGCTCTGCAGCATGTGGGAACTTCCTGAACCAGGGTTGGAACCCGTGTCCTCTGCACTGGCAGGCAGATTCTTAACCACTGCGCCACCAGGGAAACCCAGTGATTTTATTTTTTAAGGGAAGTATTTGTTTCTTTCTTTTTAAAATTTAAAAAGTTTTTTTGGCTGCGCCACGCAGCTTACAAAATCTTAGTTCCCCAACCAGGGACTGAACCCGGGCCATAGCAGTAAAAGTGCCGAGTCCTAACCGTTGGACCACCAGGGAATTCCCTTGACTTTTTTTTTTTATAACTTAAAAAAAAATTTTTTTTAATTTATTTGTTCTATTTATTCATCTTTGGCTGCATCGGATCCCCGCTGCTGCACACGGGTCCCCTCCAGCTGTGGCAAGCGGGGGCCACTCCTCGCCGTGGCACACGGGCCCAGTTGCTCTCCCGGACCAGGGATTGAACCCGCGTCCCCTGCATTGGCAGGTGGAACCCAACCACTGCGCCACCAGGGAAGCCCTCCCTTGATTTTTTTAAATGGAAGTATTTGTTTTCTCACTACTGTCTTTTTTGACGTACTTCAACTCAGTAAATGCCATCTTGCAAACATTTATCCATGCAGAAAGCATTTACTGAACAACAAATGTGTGTAAGGCTCTGTAGGTGATGCTGGAAACAAAAAGATGAAGAAAGATTCTGGTCCTCCAGCACTCACTGTATACTAGGGAAATGGGCAGATGCTGATTAGAATATGAAGTAACAAGTAGTGTACACACAATGTGTGTACACACAATGTGTGTACACCTCCCTCTGGGAGGGTGGACGGGGGCTCAGTTAACCCAGTCCTCAGCCCTGTCCTTATATCCAACTTATTAGCAAATGAAGAAAATGGAATAGCTTCAGGTCACTCAATAAATGACAAAGCAGAGCTTGAACCCAGGTCTCCTGACACAGAACAGAATAAACTATTCTCCTGTTTTGATCTAACTAAAATGATGAACTGTTTTTTATCTTAATGACAGCCAGTGAAATGGGTTTGATGCCCTGACGGGCATTACAATCTACTACTCTATTTGGTAACTCTGTAACCTTGGGTAATTTACATAACTTCTCTGAACTCACTTTTCTCACCTAGGGATAATTAATCATAACTCAAAAGGTTATTGTGAGAAATAAATAAATAATATATAAGGCAACTGATATAACTGTTGGCACACCAAGGAGTCCACAGACCAAGAATTCATTGATGGATGGGCTTACCTTTTACTCATTGTTTTGAGTTTGAAGAGGCTGGTACAGTTCTTGGCACACACAGGTTGAATGAATATTTACTAAATGAAGTCACTTTTAAATAAATGTTGAATTTAAAACTATTAAGAGATATATATTCAATATATTTATTTTCATAAACAGATTTTTTAAAACAAAATCTCCATTTCATCCACATAATTGGAACCCAACTTTTAAGGACCAGTTCCCTCTCACAGCAGTACTTACTTTCTACTGTCGCTCCTTCGTTTGGGTTTGAATACCCTTCTCCTTTCCGTTTGATCCTTCGGATAATACCTCCATCTTCAAATAAGTCCTCTCCTTTGAAATCAAGAAGCTCAATCTAGAAAGGAAAAAGGGATCTGACTGAGAACAGACCAAAAAAGCCAATTTAACATACTTAAAGGCAAGGGCAACCACTCTCCTTTCATTTTACAAAATAAAACTCTGTTTTATATTTACCTGTGCTTCTTAATTATTGGAAAAGTAGGGAAAAAAGAACACTACACTTTTCAATACCTGGAAAGAAACTTCATGTAATGATAATGTCTAGGACTACATCCTGTGGGGCTGCAGTGCAAAGACAGACAGGAAATACTAGGAAAACTGCCTTGTGGGCAAAACGCCAGAGTGACACAGTGCTGGCCCAGACTGTTTTGTCTGACTCTAGAGGCCACCACTTTTTCTCCCCAGATTCATGGGATGCCCTTCTTAAAATTAAGACTAAAGCTTATGAATCAGGCCTACAACCAACTAAAGGTGTATTTTACCTAGTTACAATGTTTTAGGCATTTCCCCTCTTTAATTTTTTAATTAGGTATGGCCAAATATGTATAATTCAACACAATGAATACCATTTTATCACCATCTACTGCTTCTAATGAGGAAGTGAGATCTGTGACATTTATAAACCTCTGTAATATGAAAATAGCTTTACAACTTGCTTTATAGCTTTAGGTGTATTTCAACATGTATCTCCCACATTTCCATCCTGTCTTCTGATCAGGTTTGAGTATGTCATAACTCACACCACTGACCAGAACCTTTATTTCTAAGCCTGTTGTCTTTTGTTTATTTGGATATGACCGTTTTCTGCCAGAGACACGTTTCTAAGAAAGCACTGGCACACATCCCTTGGGTTTGTGGGAAACAATTCAAGAAGCCAAGCTCCAAAATAAATAAGTTGGATCTGATTCTCAATAGCAAGCTCAGCTCCTTGTTCCACTGCCTGTTGCTTTGGAGCCAGCACTATAGTAGAGCAGATGCTAACAAGGCAACATCACACACATACTTGCCTCAAAAAAGAGAGTTGCATTCGAGGGAATTTTGGGGAGACTGCCAGCCGAGCCATATGCATATTCTGGTTTGCACAGTAAATGACAGATCTCTCCTTTCTTCATGGTAGCCACCCCAATGTCCCATGCCTTGATAACTTGGCCTAGGAGAAAGGAAAAAGTGGTTGAAAGCTATAAGCCATATTTTAAAAGACTTAATTGTCACGAAACAAAAGTTCAAACGAATTTCCAATTCCTTACATACTATTCAGCTAGGAAGTAGGGGCTAAAAAAACCCTCAGTGAGACCTATACACTAAGAAATAAATTGTGATTTTTTTTTTTTGAGGGCTATCAGAGAAGATTCTCTGCTGAGAAGGATGAAAGTAGTATCAGTTTCTAAACTACTCAAAGACTAAGTCTTTGAAAAGTGGCAGTAACATCATCTTTGAAATGTGGCTGGGCTGCAGTTGTTGCTTAATTTATAATTTCAACCATAAGAATAAGTGCGTGTTTTCTAGGCAGAAATGGAACAAAAATAGTATAGAAAATGGAATTTGTCCTAAGAAAGCTTATAATTTAGTTGGGCAGACAAAAACAACAAACAAGAAACCGGAAAAGTATAAATTGTATAAAAAGGCCCATGAAACAGATTTCTTCTCAAAATTTAGAGTAAGAAAAAAAGTGGGTTTTGTTTTTCTAAAAAAAACAGAATGATATGTATCCTTTTTTGCCAAATCACAAGAAGTGCAGAACTCAGAATTTTTTTTTTTTCCTACTTCCAGGGAACAAAGCTTACTGCTCAGCTGTAAAACTATATTAACCCACATAATTGTAATTGTATCTCACAATAAGCAGTCCCAAATCCTTTGGGAAACAATAGAAAATGTACAAAATTTCAAGGGATAATATATACATTTGAGGTGCTATGTCAAAGACTTAAGTATTCAAAGTGAGATCAGGTAATAAGCAATGAACTCCAGAGAAGGTGAATTTTGAAGAGAGCTATTATCTTGAACTGAGAACTGATGTTAGGATTAGAGTAAGGATGATTAGAATAAGGGGAACCCTATACTAAGGTATGTAAGTAGATATGGACAAAGCATTTGTGACTCATGACTTCAGCTTAGTCTTAGGCATTACAACTTTTCAAAATATCAGATACACTTATTTTAGTTAAAAGTGTATATAAGGTATACATGCCAATTATTAAAACACACATGAGAGAAAGACATAAGTGAAAGGTAAAAGGTCATCCATTCCCTCCTTAAAAGAAGCCACTGTTATGTTTTTTTTGTACCCATCCACTGTGTGCTGTCGCTTTTAAAAAAATTTAAAACACAAATGACAGCATACTATACATTCAGTTCTGAACTGTTTTCTCATTACATAGATATATATTTTAATTATATAGAAATATGTTATAAATAAATATATAATGTTTAAAATTTATTCATTTATGTGTATATACATATCTTTATCCATCAGCAGATAGGATATGCGTTTTAGGGGTTAGACGTGCAGCCTGCTTTAACTTCAGACTGACTAAATTAGAATACCAGGTCGGCCCCATATTAGTTGTGTGACCTTGTGCAAGTTTCCTCATCTGCAAAATGTAGATAATAATAGTACCTGCCATATAGTTATTACAAGAATTATTAGATAAAATATGTCAAGTGCCTGGCATATAATATGTATTTAATAAAGGACAGTTATCATCATCGTAAATACATACTGACCTACTTCATTCTCAGTGGCTTCGTAATATTGCAGTCACTCTACTACTGAGATACATTGCCAACAGTACTCTAATAAGAATTTTTGTCCCTTATGTTTGCCTATTTTGTGCAAGTATATTTGGAAGGTAAATTCCTGGAAGTGCAAAGGTGATGTGCACTTTCCATTTGATAGATATTGCCCAACTGCCCTTTCAAAAGGGCTACACCAATTTATATGCCCACACACGGTTCCAATGTGAAAACAGTCTAGAATCATCAGAAGAAATGTAAAGTCTGCTGTTGACAGGCTGCTCTACTGTCACTGATGCTCTTCAAAGACTGCAATGGCTTTAGCGTGGGCCATTTAGAACAATTTTTTTTTTTTACTCTCAACTCCGATATTTTAAGACAAATACCTTACACCCTCTTTCAGGAAATCTTTATACTATGGGGTTACTACTGTACATTTGTTCAAGGCATTCAGCCAATTACTGAGGAGCAAAGGTCTGTCTAGGTACTAAAAATACAAAGGTGGCTGTTCTCTTCTTCCTTCCAAGAAACATGCAATGTAGTATGGCTAGTGGAGCAGAAAGATACCTGCCCTGATTTTTTTAAGCATAGTGAACACTAACATAAGAGTACAAACAGGGGCTTTTGCCTTGGGGTGGGGTTGGAACAGTCAGCAAAAGCTTACTACACAGATGATGCCTATGCTAGGCCTTAGAAGTTGGAAACGTCAGCCTGGCTATTAAATCCACAGGAGCCTCAAGCTGAATAAGTCATGCCTATGCCTTTGGCTCTTCTTCTCATTCAGGAACATTAAAGCTTCTTTTAAACACTGAGCTTTAGACACTGAAGGAAACACGCTGAGCAAAGAGCCAGACTGATATGAACACAGGTATATTTCTAAAATTGCCAATCTTGGGCCTCTTTTCTTAAAAAGCACTTCCCCCTGATTTAAAAAATAATAATACATACTCATTATAGAACAGTTGGAAAGTATATAAAAGCACAGAGAATAAAAAACCTCTGAAATTTCAGCATCTGGGGTAAACTGTCAATTTCTTGGCTCGTTTTCTTCCAATTGTGTATGTATACTTTGTTTACATATTAAATTTTTTATATATACATTCTTAAAATTCTGATCATAGTTTATTTGGTTTTGTAGCCTACTCTGCATTTCACATTATATGAGCATTTTTCTTGTTAAAATACCTGAAAACATGACTTTTAATAACTATATGCTATTTACTATTTCATCTTTTAAATATGCCATAATTTCATTACTCCCACTAATAAATATTTAAATTGCTTTTTTTTTTACTCTTATTAAGTTGCAATAAACAACTCTGCACCTAAATCTTCACATGATTTTTTTTTTTTTGCATAATGAAAGCCTCTTACCTGACACATTAGGACTATGGTTGTAGGTTAATTTAAAATGTTGCTTTAAGTGAGGAATCATAAAAATGAACATATACAACCTCAAACTTTTTTTAAACTTAAAACCTATCAAAGTATATTAATTCACTAATCCTGTGATAGAAGTCCAAGGCCTTGTCTGCGTGTGACAAGTGATAAGAGTTCTATATCATCTTTACTATATAAATCACACTTATGGCATATCATTTGCAACTTACAACATGGATTTCTTTAAAGTGAAGTAAGAAGTAGAAGACACTTGTAAAAAGCAATCAGTATGTGGAATCCTTCTGGTAAAAATGTGTTCTGAATGGCCTACTTATTTCACCTAGCGTTTACCCACCCCTAATGCAACTGCCATTTTTTTTTTTTTTTTTTTACTTATTTATTTATTTCTTTCTTTTGCGGTACGTGGGCCTCTCACTGTTGTGGCCTCTCCCGTTGCGGAGCACAGGCTCCGGACGCGCAGGCTCAGCGGCCATGGCTCACGGGCCCAGCCGCTCCGCAGCATGTGGGATCTTCCCGGACCAGGGCACGAACCCATGTCCCCTGCATCGGCAGGCGGACTCCCAACCACTGCGCCACCAGGGAAGCCCACAACTGCCATTTTTTAAAAGATATTTATTTATTTATTTGACTGCCCTGGGTCTTAGTTGTGGCATGCAGGATCTTTTAGTTGCGGCATGTGAACTCTTAGTTGCAGCATGTGAGATCTAGTTCCCTGACCAGGGATCAAACCCAGGTCACCTGCATCGGACGCTTGGAGTCTTAGCCACTGGACCACCAGGGAAGTCCCTCAATAGCTATTTAAAAAAAGGCTTTTAGCAATTCACTTTAATAAGTCTTTCCAAAGATGTTCAACTTAGTTTTCAAAGAAATAAGTCCCATTTCTTATTACACTAATTTCAGAGTTTTATATACTATCTAATGAACTTATATAATTACAAAAAGGACAATGGATATAAACAAGTTTAGACTGATTCTTAATAAGAGTCTGAGGAAGAAAAAAGCACACCCTAATGTCTGGAAACTGCCCGACACTTACAGCTGGGCCTTGGTGATTCTGAAGCTGGACTGGGGCACACAGCCAAGCCATGTTATTCTCCTGTTGGACATAACAATCTCACAAAACATCAACGTCAGACAAGGTCACTCTGAGACCATGAAAAAGTGAGACAAAACAAGAACACTTCAAAATTTTGTCTGAGCATGGACAAAAAACAAGGTCCCTGTGCAACCTACAAAATACCAAACATCCCCCTCTCCTGGTGACATGAGTGACTTCTGCTTCTCTACAGGTGTAGCTTTAGTCTCACTCCAGTCAGCCCTCCTCCTAGATAAGATTTACTAAGACACCCAAAGAATCACCTGCATCCCAACAATATCCAATCCAGAGCAAATCCCTTCTTCCTTAAACTCTTCCCCAAATCACCTAATACAAGTCCAAATCCTATAAAAGACCTTCTGAACACTCTGAGACACCTCCAGTTTCCCATGGTGTGCAGTCTACCTCCCTACGAGTAATAAACCCAACTTGTTCACTATAGTTGTGTTCCTAGTGGTCTGCGGGTGGAGGGCATTGACAAGGCTCACTCAACTGGCTGAAGCATAGTGCAGGGCCACAGTGAAGAATATGAAACTAGCGGTGTCACTCAGTGTATTTACAAGTAGAATGGAGAGCAGCAGTTAGTCTGGAGTTGGTTAAGCAAGCTTCTACCGTATTTCCTTAGATTCAATTCCTAGAAGTAGAATTACTGGGTCAAAGCATAAACATTTTTAAGATTCTTGATCTTTGGGATCTTTTGATCTTTAGGGTCTTAACTGTAGGTATAATACACCAAGAATATATAAACGCAATTTATTCTTCCACTTGTTCTGGACTTCAGTTTTACTGGCTCAAACACAATTTATCAACTTCAGTAGTCCCATTCCATTAGTAACAAAATCTGAAATAAGAATATATATTTATTTTAAAAAAAAGAATATATATTTACACAAACATATAATGTATCTATCTTTAAGTGTAAATGCTTTTTATATATACCTAACTATAGGGAAGTGAAACGTTAAAAGTGTACAAAGCCCAGTATAAAAGCAATGCACTGTATTTTTCTTCTCTCTGAAGAATATTATATAATTTTTTCTGATTAAGAAAATCAAAATCAAATTTTATAGGCTCATTGTAGGTTCATCAACTGTAACAAGTGCACCATCCTGGAGGGGGTGCTGATAAGAGGGGGAGGCTATGCACATGGCGGGGCAGGGGGTACACGGGAAATCTCTGTACCTTCCGCTCAATTTTTGCTGTGAACCTAGAACTGCTCTAAAAAAATAAAGTCTATTAAAATATCATGCAACACGTTTTAAAATATAACATTTTAAATTAATCACTGAATACTTTCACTTATAATAGACTATAGTGACCATTTTAGAACATTCTTTTTTATTGATTAAAAATTTTTTAAATTGTGGTAAAATACATAAAAATGACCATTTCAACTGTTAAGTGCACAGTTAAGTATGTTCACACTGTTGTGCAACCAATGTCCAGAACTTTTCATCTTGCAACACTAGAGGTCTACTTATTAAGCTACTCTTCTTTTCCTCCTGTCCCAAGCTCCGGCAAGAATTTTATTCTACTTTGTTTTTATGAATTTGATTACTCTACATTTCTCTAGATGTAAGTGGAATCATGCAGTATTTGTCTATTTGTGACTGGTTTATTTCACTTAGTGTAATGTCCTCGAGGTTCATTAGTTTTGTCCCATGTGAATAATACTCCTTTATAGAAATATACCATTGTATGTACATAAGACATTTTGTTTATCCATTTGTCTATAGACAAACATTTGGGTGGCTTCCACCTTTCAGCTATAATGAATAATGCTACAAATATGGGTGTACACATATCTCATTAGGACCCTGGTATATACGGAGAAGTGGAATTGCTGGATCATAGGTTAACTCTATTTTTAATTGTTTGAGGAACTACCATACTGTTTTCCATAGTGGCTACACTATTTTACATTCCCACCAACAGTGCACGGGGGTTTCAATTTCTCCACAACTTGCTAACACTTGCAAATTTCTTTTTCTTTTTTTTAAAATAGTACCTGATGGTGTGAGGCAATATTGTTAAATTTTTTTTTTGGCTGTGCCACACGGCATGCAGGATCTTAGTTCCCTGACCAGGGATCAAACCCATGGCCCCTGCATTGGGAGTGCAGAGTCTTAACCACTGGACCACCAGGGAAGTCCCTCTCACTGTGGTTTTGATTTGTATTTCCCTAATGATTTAGTGATGTAGAGCATCGTTTCATATGCTTGTAGTCCTTTTGTATATCTTCTTTAGGGAAATGTCTATTTAAGTCCATTGTCCATTTTATAAGCAGGTTATTTGAGGTTTTCTGGTTGTTGGATTATAGGAGTTCTTTATATATTCTGGATATTAACCCCTTGTCACATACATGATTTGCAAATATTTCCTCCCATTCTTTAGGCTGCCTTTTCACTCCATTATTGTATTCTTTGATGCACAGTTTTTAATTCTGATGTAGTCCAATTTATGTAGTTTTTACTTTTGCTGCCTTGCTGTTGGTGTCACATCCGAGAAATCATTGCCAAATCTAATGTCAAGAAGCTTTGCCTCCAAGTTTTCTTCTAAGAAAATACAGTTTTAAGTCATATATATCTTTGATCCATTTCGAGTTAATTTTTGTATGTGATGTAAAGTAAGGGTCTAACTTCATTCTTTTGCATGTGAACATCTAGTTTTCCTAGCATCGTTTGTTGAAAAGACTGTCCTTTCCTCAATAAACAGTCTTGGCATCCTTGATAGAATTATCGACTATCTAACCTTTAAATGCATGTTTGCATTTGAAACCATTGATAATATTGACATTGTCTTTCTTTTTATGCTAGATAAAGCAAAGTTTTTCCTGTGTATTTTTTTCCTCTTATAAATTTTATTTAGTCTTATTTTTAAATGTCTTATAAAAGGGCTCTGATAATCATCCCTATTCCCTACCAAAAGTATCTGATTATGAATTCAACAAACTCGTTTATATGTTAAGATTCTTTTAAAGTGTTCATATGTCTTATGTTACATTCTATTTTTGCCATTTCTCTATTAAATTACTAAGAAAACTGATCACCAGATGATCTCTCCCCACCGTCATGGCTTATCATTTCAAAAAAGGGGTGAAAATAATCTGTGCTGGGACAACCTTAATGATCAACTCTGCCAGGCTAAACTGCTAAGATACCTGAAGGCAGGAGTCATGTCTTGATTATTTTTTATTTCCCAAAGAACTTAAAACCACAATACTATACTCAATAAAGGAACACGGTCCGTGCTGCAGTATCTAATTTAAATGGAGTTAGAAATGTGTTAGCTGCTCCCAGTCTACTCTCACCCCTGCCTAAATTAGCTTCTCCTTAATATCCACTCGGCGATGAAACTGGAATCATTCTTACTCTATTAGAAAGTACCAGGTAAAGCCAAAGAAAGTACTTTCTGAAAGTTTGCTGTCTTTCTGGCTCACATTTTTGGGGAGGGTTAGGAATATTAAATATTTTGGCCTAAAAGCCTTCTTTCTGAATCCTGAGTGCTCCTAAACTGCAGGTTAAAAAAAAAAGTTAACAGATGTTAAGAATATATTTATGGTGGAGCAAGAGTATCAATAGAAATTTAAAGGGAACACATGGTTAAACCACAACCCACAAGCAGCTGGCTGCATGGTTACTCATTACTGGTAAGTGTATTTTACTACTTGTAAAACGTTGTCAAGGCCTAAAATATGTGAAAAAAAAATACACTTCAAATAAAAATAAAACTTTAAAAATAGGAATTAGGCCCACAATACCAAGCATGTAATAGCAATAATTTTGCTTTTGATAAACCTCATTAACTACATCATTCCTGTAAGAAAAATGTCTGGTGTACAGCAGGCACTCAGTAAATTCTGCTGGACCAGCACCTACTTTGTTTCTATACCTAGTGTTTAGGCTAGTTTTAAACCTTAAGATCTAACATAACTTGAAAGACACTGCCTGGCTTTGAATCCTGGCTCTGCCACTTTACCGTATTAACTTTGGGCTAATTACTTAATCTCCCTCTGTACCTTAGTTTCCTCATAGGTAAACAAAAAAACCAAAGCAAACCAAACTAAAATGGTCATAGTAGGTACCTAAAACATTTTTAAAAAATTGGTAAAGTGGACTTCATCAAAATTAAAAACTTTTGTTCTTTGAAAGATCAATTAAGAAAATGAAAAGGCAAGCTAGAGACTGGGAGAACATACTTGCAAAATACACATCTGATTAAGTGCTTGTCTTGTTGAGTACAGCTCAAAAAGATTGTTGGTTTTTTTTTAATGGGCAAAAGATTTGAACAGATACTTCACAAAAGAAAATATACAAATGTCCACTAAGCACAAGAAAAGATACCCTCAATGTGACTAGTTACCAGGGAAATGCAACTGAAAACCAAAATGAGATACCATTTCACACCCATTAAAATGGCTAAAGTTAAAAAGACTGATAGTACTAATGGTTGACAAGCATGTGAAAAACAAACTCTCAAACACTGCTGGTGAGAATGCAAAATGGTACAGCCACTTTGAAAAAACAGTATGGTATTAACTTATAAAGTTAAACGTATGTTTTACCATATGATCAACAAGTCCACTCCCAGGTATTTACCCCAAAATAAATTTACCCAACATAGCCACACAAAGACAGGTATATGAATGTTCATTACATTATTCATAATAGCCCCCATATGGAAACAACCCCAATGTCCGATTTTTTGAATGGATGAACAAATTGTGGTGTTTCCATACTTGTAAAATGCTACTTGGCAATTCAACATGCATGAATCTCAAAATCGTTATGCTAAGTGAAAGAAGTCAAATGCCAAAGATGACATACGATTCCATTTATATGAACTTTTGGAAAAGGCAAAACTATAGTAACAGAAGTCAGATTAGTGATTCCATGGCCATAAGAAAACTTTTTAGGGTGAGGAAACTGTTCTATATTTTGACTGTGGTGGTGGTTACACAACTATTACCCAAATTCATCAAGCTATATACCCTTTAAAAGGGTTAAGTTTTATTATATGTAAATAGTACCTCAATAAAAAACTCAGTCTTATACACAGATGTTACTATGACTGTCACCTAAACTATACTAAATAAATTGTACAAAAAAATCTATAAAGTAATAATAGGATTGGTGTGAGGATTAAATGAGATAATGCATTAAGCCCTTTGCCTGGCACTATAAGTACTTAAAAAGTATTAGCCATTAGTCTTTCAACATATACTTTCTCTCTTTTACTCCAATATGCTAATGACTGCTAAATTAAAAGATGTTTTTACCAATAATCATGGGTCATCATGCATCTAATAAGGTAAGATTAACGTTAAAGGCAGATCACTGATATTTACTTCATTATGGTTTAATCTCAATAGTAAGAGAGAAGTATAGGTATGTGAAAAATGCAAAATGACTGGTTTGTTTCTCTTCTCAAATCTGGGGGAAGAATATAAGAGAGAGGATTTTTATCTTCATAATTCCCAACCATGTTAGTCATATACGAAGAGCACGAAAAACCACTTCACTGAAGTAGCCTTTTATCAGAAATCACCAGACCTTTATAGGGGTAGATGGGGAAGGGGTGAAGCTTTAGTGTCCTTGGATTTACTTATAAGAACAGAGGTAGATACAATTCTTTCAGCCCCCAAACCCATCCCTTCACAATTTTAGTGATAACATATTTGCTGCAGACAGGGAAAGGGAAAGAACAGAACCCCTGTTGTGGAAGTATACTTGAAAATCCTGAGTCATTCTTATTTCAACTTCTTTTAAGATGGGTTATGGACACAGTTCTAGGAATTCAGAACATGTAACAAAGATTTAGTTAAGAAAATCCAGTGAGGGAAACCATCATCATTCTAGTATCTGTAACATATTCTGTAGTGGTGATAACCAATTGTCTTAGATTGATCCAGTTGTTGTTTTTCCAGACTTCCTGGGGCTAAAAAAGATGGTTAAGCATTCAAAAGGTCTGTATGCAGGCATAGTAAATAGGAGTGAGGACCCAAACTGCTGTAACACAGCTCTTGCCACTCTATTGTAAAGCCAGCCAATAATCCCAGTACTGTAACAACAACAGTAATAAAAGATTTGAGTGCTTACTATGTATTAGGCTGAGTGCTAAGCAACAGTGTATACTATATCTTATTTAATCCTCAACATATAATTGTATATACTATTATTATCATCACTTTATATATGAGGGAAGTGAAGCACAGAGTATCAAAGATGGTACGAAAAGAACAACAGACACGTACAAACAATGTGTAGGTATACCTCAAATTTATACTTAATGGTACGTGTATTTTTAATGCAATTTTTATAGATAAGTTCTTATGATTCTATTTTATTTTATTTTATTATTATTATTTTTTTTGTGGTACGCAGGCCTCTCACTGCTGTGGCCTCTCCCGTTGTGGAGCACAGGCTCCGGACGCGCAGGCCCAGCGGCCATGGCTCACGGGCCCAGCCGCTCCGCGGCATGTGGGATCCTCCCGGACCGGGGCACGAACCCGCGTGCCCTGCATTGGCAGGCAGACTCTCAACCACTGCGCCACCAGGGAAGCCCTATGATTCTATTTTAAATACTGAAGTCTCAACAGAACCCCAAAATCAGTGTGACTTTCCACTGAAATATTTCTGTTTATTCCCTTGGGAGAGGTACAATATAAGGGATCAAGAGAGTTCAATGTACAATATTTGTGCTACAGTTATTTATATTATTTTTCTTCATTATGTTATGAAGTAGCTACTGCCATAACATATAGGTATAAAACTATAAACTGCCTAACCAATGTTTGTTTTATAGGCAACTGAATCCATTATGTTATAGAAGTTTTACCAGAGGGATATTGTTCTAGTCTCATATTTCTAATTATCATCTTAAGGGGGCCTCTAAAGGTTCTGTAATTGTGTTGGGTTTAGTCCTTTACAGTTTTTGTTCCTGTACTCTTTGCAGAATATACAAGAATGGAATCTTAGACTCAGGATTAATCTCAAAGCTCTTCTACAGATGCTTCCTTTTTGTAAGAGCAGGGAAGGTTAGGTGGCTTACTCATGTTAACATACCACAGGAAAGAACAAAGACAGGAACCCTGGCTTCCCAACACCCAGCTGGATGCTCTCCCCCTGAGACAACACTATCTCTAGATAGGTGTGTCACAGGTACCAAGTCAACTGGAAGTTGCCTCTTTTCTCTCTGCTCAAAATTCTAGGAAAGATGAAAGACTCATTCACCATTGCATGTTTTACTGAGAAAATCTGGGTAGAGAAGCAATTCTAAGTCTACTTGCAAAGATAACTGCTGAGAGGAGACCTATTATCTTAAACCTACCAACTTCTTCAAGACAGAAATTCAAAGGCGGGGGGCAGTGGGAACAAAGAGGTCTGATGAGGCCATTTACTCTTAGGTCATCTAAATTAAATAATGATGCCACAGCCATGCTGGTAGCCCTGGAAATTCACATCCTTACATCAACAAAAATGAAAAAAAGTTGTTAATCGTCATCCTTATCTGCTATGTTAAGAAAAAAAAATCTGTATTTGATTTTGATTGCTATCTTATTGAACACAAGATTAATCTCACATGAGCCATTAACTCACTGAGGACCCAAAGGAGAAGGGAGCAGTGGCACAGCCAGCACTAGAGCTTGGAGAGAGTACAGCTGTACAGGAAGCAGAAATCACCATGACATACAAATGCCTGTGGGTACCAGGGAAGGCAGAGAGGCAGAAAGAGTTTAACTCCTTAGCTACTTGCTGTTTCCTGTCCCACATCCTTGCTTAGCGAGCAACTCAACTAAGGTGTAGAGTCAGAAAAAGAAAGGAATTATTCAACACTGAGCCATGGTGGTGAATGAGGGGGATCGCCCCTTTTCTCCTACACTTGATCTGGGAACAAACTAGAAGTCTGCTATATCTGTGGCAGATAAGAATAAAATGACTCTGTAATTCAGCCACTAACTTCCAACAAGCCACATGGTCCACAAAGTTCAATTTGATGTATGGGCTATTATTCTTCTTCCAAGATTAAAAAAAATAAGAATACTAAATTAACTGAAGACATTTAAAAGCATTTGTAAAGAAATTAGTAAAAAATCACATTTAAGATTTTAAAACAGTGGTTCTCAACTTTTTTCCCTCAGGACCCCTTTATATCTTAAAAATTGAAGACCCTAAGTCCTTTTGTTTGTATGCTGTATCTATTGATATTTACCGTATTTAAAAAATTTTTTAACAGTTATTGACCAGTTCATTTAAAATAACAATAACCTCATATGTTAACATAAATTATTTTTATGGAAAATAACTATATTTCCCAAAAGAAAAAAATTTGTGAGAAGAGTGACGTTGTTTTATCACTTTACAAATGTAAAATGTGTCTGACTTAATAAAAGACAACCAGATTCTCATACCTACTGTTGCAATGTCTGGCTGAAGTATATGGAAAAAATCCAAACCCGCACATATAATTAGAAAAGATAGGAGTTTTTTAATAGCCTTTTCAGATAATGATGAATATAATCTGATACTACATCAAAACTGGACAAGTGGTAGTTTCATAAAGGTTAGTTGCAATGTGGAATCTGAAACCGTTATCAATGAACTTTTCATATTATGTTACATTAAAATCCATTGGTCTAGCTTACACATCAAATGGACCTTTTACTCATGCATAATTTTATAACGTCTTGCATTGGTCATTGGGAAAATATTGTTCACTGAGTCACACAATCTTCCAAATGTTAACACATTTCATTTCATGATATTTTAAAAATCACATTCATTAATACTCATTGATCTCAACAGAAGTCTTTTAAGTTTTGGGAAGCTGTCGAGCTCTGAGTAGCAGATACAAATTTTCCAAAACTGTAATTTTCACTTGAAAACTCAATGGCAACAAATACTGTCAGTTGTTGTCCTTGAAGTGACAGGCTCACTTCATTCATTTGCGAGAAAATATCTGCCAAATAGGGAAAAATCAAGTCTGAATAATCATAGTTTGCCCTTTCAAATAAAAATGGTGCTTCGGGCTTCCCTGGTGGCGCAGTGGTTGAGAGTCTGCCTGCCGATGCAGGGGACACGGGTTCACGTCCTGGTCCGGGAAGATCCCACATGCCGCGGAGCGGCTAGACCCATGAGCCATGGCCGCTGAGCCTGCATGTCCAGAGCCTGTGCTCCGCAACAGGAGAGGCCACAACAGTGAGAGGCCTGCGTACCTCAAAAAAAAAAAAAAAAAAGAAAAATGCTGCTGTATGGAAAAAATGCAGCTAGTTCAGCTCTCGACTAAAACAAGTACACAAGTGCTTTCCCTTGAGATAGCCACTGTAGTTGGGGATGCAGAAGTGCTTTATGTGTGCTCTCCCATCTGTCACAAAATATCAAAACAATGTGAAACTCAAGGATTAGGATTTAATAAAATTAATATGTTTTACACCTTATCAAGGACATTCTTAAGTGATACTGGCCTTCTTTTATTTTTCTTATTTGAACAGTGAGTGAGGGCATACTAATGGTATAGTTTGGTGCCATTGCCTAGATTTGTGCTAAGGCTCCAGCAAATATTCACCATTGCAGCTTGGTACCATCGGTGCAAATGTCAACATAGTAAAATAAATAAATAAATAATAAATAAATAAATAAACAAACAAACAAACAAACAAACAAACAAACATCTTAGTATTATTATGAAAATAATTTTGACACTATGGACCCCCTAAAAGTATCTCAGGGACCCCACAGGGATCCACGGACCACACTTGGAGAACTACTGCTCCAAAATATCTTTATTTTTGGCAAGGATAGGATCCATGAGAACTACTGCTCCAAAATATCTTTACTTTTGGCAAGGACAGGATCCACTAGCTCCCATATAATATAAATAGCAATAAATCTAAGCAAAACACAACTCAAAAAAAAAATACCCTCTTACCTTTGCCAAGACTAAAGACAAATGGTTCGTTTCGATCATGACTGGAATCAAACTTCTTTCCATTTGACAATTTTCCTTTGTAATGGACATAAACTTTGTCTCCAATCATCGGGGTTTCCTCACTATTCCCCACTCTTTTGACAATCTAGAAAAGACAAATGTCAAGAAAAATGAGGTTAAACATTTTATTTCTAATCAGAGAATAAAGAGGTCACACAGTCCCTTCCACATCACTCAGGCACATTAGCAAACAATTGTCTGTCCTTTCTAAAGGCTTCCCTCCCAGTTCTCTCAATGATCCTCACTGTTACAAAATTATCCTGTACTACTCTAAATCTTTAATGCTATATTTAATTGTATTGTTAATCACACTATTCTCTCAAAATAATTAATCAACAGATCTTATTTCACTGGTTTAATGCCCCATCTTTTGACACTGAAATCTTTCAAAACACAGAGTTAGTCCATGTACAAACTGAATTAGACCAAAAAGATTAGTGGACTTTCAAAAACATTCAAAAAGAAGTCTGAAGCAAAGTTTCAAAGGTGAGATTTTTATTTCTCTCCTTTGCTAAAAACATTATCTTTTGACTAGATTCCACTAGTCTGGTTTAATTTCAAAAAGCCCAATTTCCTGATATAAAGGTTATACTGACTTCCGGGAAGATGGCGGAAGAGTAAGACGCGGAGATCACCTTCCTCCCCACAGATACACCAGAAATACATCTACGCGTGGAACAACTCCTACGGAGCACCTACTGAACGCTGGCAGAAGACCTCAGACCTCCCAAAAGGCAAGGAACCCCCCACGTACCTGGTTAGGGCAAAAGAAAAAACTAAACAGAGACAAAAGGATAGGGACGGGTCCTGCACCAGCGGGAAAGAGCTGTGAAGGAGGAAAAGTGTCCACACACTAGGAAGCCCCTTCGCGGGTGGAGACTTCGGGAGGCGGAGTGGGGGAGCTTGGGAGCCGCGGAGGAGAGCACAGCAACAGGGGTGCGGAGGGCAAAGCGGACAGATTCCAGCGCAGAGGATCGGGCCGACCGGAACTCACCAGCCGAGAGGCTTGTCTGCTCGCCCGCCGGGGCGGGCGGGACTGGGAGCTGAGGCTCCGGCTTTTGTCGGAGCGCCGGGAGAGGACTGAGGTTGGCGGCGTGAACACAGCCTGCAGGGCGTTAGTGCACCGCGGCTAGCCGGGAGAGAGTCCGGGGAAAAGTCTGGACCTGCCGAAGAGGCAAGAGACTTTTACGTCCCTCTTTGTTTCCTGGTGCACGAGGAGAGGGGATTAAGAACGCTGCTTGAGAGAGCTCCAGCTCCAGGGACGGGCGCGAGCCGCGGCTAAGAGTGCGGAGCCCAGAGATGGACATGGGACGCTAGGGCCGCTGCTGCCGCCGCCAGGAGGCCTGTGTGCGAACACAGGTCACTAGCCACACGCCCTTCCGGGGAGCCTGTGCAGCCCGCCACTGCCAGGGTCCCGGGATCCAGGGACAACTCCCCCGGGAGAACGCACGGCGCGCCTCAGGCTGCAACGTCACCCCGGCCTCTGCCGCTGCAGGCCCGCCCCACACTCCGTGACCCTCCCTACCCCCCGGCCTGAGTGAGCCAGAGCCTCCGAATCAGCGGCTCCTTTAACCCCGTCCTGTCTGAGCAAAGAACAGACGCCCTCCGGCGACCTACACGCACAGGCGGGGCCAAATCCAAAGCTGAGCCCCTGGGAGCTGTGAGAACAAAGAAGAGAAAGGGAAATCTCTCCCAGCAGCCTCAGAAGCAGCGGATTAAAGCTCCACAATCAACTTGATATACCCTGCATCTGTGGAATACCTGAATAGTCAACGAATCATCCCAAATTAAGGAGCCCTGTGGATGAAAGGCTCTTGGTGCTGCAGCCAGGAGTCAGTGCTGTGCCTCTGAGGTGGGAGAGCCAACTTCAGGACACTGGTCCACAAGAGGCCTCCCAGCTGCACATAATATCAAACAGCAAAAATCTCCGAGAGATCTCCATCTCAACGCCAGCACCCAGCTTCACTCAACGACCAGCAAGCTACAGTGCTGGACATCCTATGCCAAACAACTAGCAAGACAGGAACACAACCCCACCCATTAGCAGAGAGGCTGCCCAAAATCATAATAAGTCTACAGACACCCCAAAACACACCACCAGACGTGGACCTGCCCACCAGAAAGACAAGATCCAGCCTCATCCACCAGAACACAGGCACTAGTACCCTCCACCAGGAAGCCGACACAACCCACTGAACCAACCTTAGCCACTGGAGACAGACACAAAAAACAACAGGAACTACGAACCTTCAGCCTGCAAAAAAGGAGACCACAAACACAGTAAGATAAGCAAAATGAAAAGACAGAAAAACACAC
The DNA here is from genome assembly GCF_964374135.1 of Grampus griseus. Classification (NCBI taxonomy): domain Eukaryota; kingdom Metazoa; phylum Chordata; class Mammalia; order Artiodactyla; family Delphinidae; genus Grampus; species Grampus griseus. Next base: position 37,978,862 of record NC_139004.1, on the reverse strand, counting down.
AGCAGATGAAGGAGCAAGATAAAAACCCACCAGACCTAACAAATGAAGAGGAAATAGGCAGTCTATCTGAAAAAGAATTCAGAATAATGATAGTAAGGTTGATCCGAAATCTTGGAGATAGAATGGACAATAGAATGGACAAAATGCAAGAATCAGTTAACAAGGACCTAGAAGAACTAAAGATGAAACAAGCAACGATGAACAACACAATAAATGAAATTAAAAGTACTCTAGATGGGATCAATAGCAGAATAACTGAGGCAGAAGAACGGATAAGTGACCTGGAAGATAAAATAGTGGAAATAACTACTGCAGAGCAGAATAAAGAAAAAAGAATGAAAAGAACTGAGGACAGTCTCAGAGACCTCTGGGACAACATTAAACGCACCAACATTCGAATTATAGGGGTTCCAGAAGAAGAAGAGAAAAAGAAAGGGACTGAGAAAATATTTGAAGAGATTATAGTTGAAAACTTCCCTAATATGGGAAAGGAAATAGTTAATCAAGTCCAGGAAGCACAGAGAGTCCCATACAGGATAAATCCAAGGAGAAATACGCCAAGACACATATTAATCAAACTGTCAAAAATTAAATACAAAGAAAACATATTAAAAGCAGCAAGGGAAAAACAACAAATAACACACAAGGGAATCCCCATAAGGTTAACAGCTGATCTTTCAGCAGAAACTCTGCAAGCCAGAAGGGAGTGGCAGGACATATTGAAAGTGTTGAAGGAGAAAAACCTGCAACCAAGATTACTCTACCCAGCAAGGATCTCATTCAGATTTGATGGAGAAATTAAAACCTTTAGAGACAAGCAAAAGCTGAGAGAGTTCAGCACCACCAAACCAGCTCTACAACAACTGCTAAAGGAACTTCTCTAGGCAAGAAACACAAAAGAAGGAAAAGACCTACAATAACAAACCCAAAACAATTAAGAAAATGGGAATGGGAACACACATATCGATAATTACCTTAAATGTAAATGGACTAAATGCTCCCACCAAAAGACACAGATTGGCTGAATGGATACAAAAACAAGACCCATATATTTGCTGTCTACAAGAGACCCACTTTAGACCTAGAGACACATACAGACTGAAAGTAAGGGGATGGAAAAAGGTATTTCATGCAAATGGAAACCAAAAGAAAGCTGGAGTAGCAATTCTCATATAAGTTATATATATATATATATATATATATATGTAGTTTGCTTGAGTGCAGTGTTTTTTGTTTTCTGTACTGAATTCATTAGCATGGGTCGGTATAAAATTTAGCATAGGTCAATATGTAATTTGTAAACTAATAAGGTCTTAAAAGTGAGGAATTAAGTCTTTTAAATTTAATTATTTATTGTAAAGAGCAGAATAGCATACATAAACAGGTGCCTAAGGAAAACTTGTATTCTAATATGGAACTCTCATGAACACCTTTTTTTTTTTTTTCTTCTAACGGTATGATAGTAGGCCATTTGATTATTTTTATGGCTTTAACTTTACAACAATGAAATATTCGTAAATTTAAAAAAAAAATAAAATAAAATAAAAAATCACATGAGCATCTTAAAAAAAAAAAAAGGTTATACTTCCTACTATTTGAAGAATATTCAAAGTGTAAAAAAAACAGTACCACTGCACAGTTTGATATGATACTGAATAACTTGTGTTCTAGTAAAGGAAATGCCAAAAAGCTCCAAGTTGAAAAACATTTAACTATCATAAAATCCAGTATATTTATTTTGTTCTTGGCAGAGCAAGCCACTAATGCAGTTGGTCAGTTCTGGGAAAAGAAAATCAAATCCAGGCATGTGGTGTATAATTTATTCTGTCAATCACTTATGCCAAATTAATCATTTCTATTAGATAACAGAGGATGGTAGCTAATGTCCAATAAACATCATTTTTGGGGAAGGGTCTGAATTTTTATCTGAAGAATTCAATTATTTGCTCCTAAATTCTTTTTTGAGATGCATCCTCCTTGCCCCACCCTCATATCACCACATAAACACTGTGAACTTAGATTCTATAACTTTCTTAGCTCAAAAGCCTAGACATTCTAAAGGAAAAAAAATGATTACTGCAACTTCATCAAAAAAAGTGTTTGGGGGCTTCCCTGGTGGCACAGTGGTTGAGAGTCCGCCTGCTGATGCAGGGGACACGGGTTCGTGCCCCTGTCTGGGAAGATCCCACACGCCGCAGAGCAGCTAGGCCCGTGAGCCCTGGCCGCTGAGCCTGCGCGTCCAGAGCCTGTGCTCCGCAACGGCAGAGGCCCACGTACCGCAAAAAAAAAAAAAAAAAAAAAAAGTTAATCTAAAAGAAATCACACGATATTCTAGAAGTGCTCGTGTTCATGAACTGCATGCAGTATTTAGGAGCCTGAGCCTCTCCTGGAGGGAATCTGCATTTCTAGGACTATAACCAAGTAACTGGGCATATGGGATGAATGGCTACCACGGAGTCAGAGCTGTTCACATCAGCAAGTGATACTCTGGTATCACTTCCGGTTTCCCCAACAAGACGAGTTTAGTGCCTAAATTTGGAGCTGTCTTAAGGATACAATCTAGTCTCAATTCAGTTTAAAAATGTAAGCTCCAAAAAGAAATTTTATCTTCCTGGGTTAGTTTCTCACTTCCCAGATCTGCCTTGGTCTTTTAAAAAATATAAACAGTAACAGTTAATAAGAGAGATTATTACAATCATGGCACTGTGCTAAATGCTTTATGTAATCTCAATAATTCTATGAGGTAGGCAGTATTATTACTCTAAGTTTACAAATGAGGAAACTTCACCACAGATAGGTTACTAAATTGCTCTAGGTCATAGAGTTAAAAGACCTATTTAATCTTAACCAAAAGCCATGGTGAAACATGAGGCTTTAGACAGTGATAAACCATAAGATTTAAAGGGTTTATAATCTCTAAATGTTTCCTACAAGCCTAAAAATCTTATTAGATTTACTCCCTAGAACAAAGCAGGGCCTCAGGCAAGTTGGGGGCCATGTTGTCTGTACCAGTGCTCTGAAAAGATGAAAGAGAAGAACTTAAAACAGAGGTAGGGAGATGCTGCAGATGGCCCACAGAATTTCCACTGTCTTGAGAGGCATTCTGGAGTATGGGATGAGTAATTCACAGAGCTACAAGGTTGAAAAGCCCTCTGAATGAAGATATCATAATATACATCTTATGCTATAGATAGCATAAAGCCCTTATTCTACAGGTTCAAGTCTTCAAATTTTGGCTTGGCATACAGCAAGCTAATAGTAAAACATGTATATTCAGAAGAAATTCAGGCGCAGAAAAAAGCTTTCACATAAGCAAGATTAGCCAAAACAAACTAAAAAAATTCTCATTTGCTACTGATAGCACAAGGAGATATTAAAACTCAGCTTAGTGGTAATATTTAGAATGTTTAAGATAATCTTTTCAGCAAAAAAAAATAAATTATACAAAACTTGAACGCATAACAACAGTGTAGGAGAAAAAAGAACTTAGTATGACTAAAACCATTTAACCTCTCTTTATTATACGAAATAATAACACATACATATCTTCCATACATAAACGGAAGAATCAAAAAGAACTCTGTCTCACAAAACCACTGTGAGGTTAAAAACAATGTAAAAATGATTAATTACAGAATGAAAAAATTGTTTTTAAGGAGGAAAGCTAATTCAAAAGTGAGATATATTCTCTGATGAAACCTCAAAAAAATACCTTCACTGCACACAGGAATTCTATTTGTATGTAAAAAACCAATCCTTTTGAACTCTGCAAGTTAGCTTTTCTTTTTCTTTTAAAAAAGTCTTTTGAATTGTCATTAGCTAGCTTTAATATATTTAAATATTATATTAAAATAATCACCCATTTATACACTCTGAGAATAGAGAGACACAGCCTTTTGGAGTCAGACGTAACTTGGACCTAAACCCCAGATCTGCATTTACTAAGATATATGATTTGGGGCAAGTTAATTTACCTAGCTGGCCCTCAGTTTTACCATCTATAATCTGGGATTAAAAATAAACCTCCAGTTATGAAGACAAAATGGGAATTTAACTGCAGTGTTTGGTACTTAGTAAGCCTCAATAAACATTATCTATCTCCACCTCCAACCAAAAAAACAAAAAAAGATTTTTATTAACAATCTTTCCAGATAGCAAATTTCCCTAAATGTCATTCATCCTTGTGGCCTCACCTTTAATACTCCTCTATCTTTTTTGGAGGTAATATCCTCTCCCTGTTCAGCAACAGCTGCTGCGGGGCTTTCTCCATTGTTCTTGGCAGCTTCATCAGTAGTCATTGTCTTTTATAAGTAGATAACCTGCTGAGAAGAAACATATTTTAGCTAGGAAAAGTATCACTTCTTTATGCATCTTAAATGCCCCTAGGAACTGAGCTTTAGCTGACCCAAGATTTACTAAGGGCCAATAAGGTTAAACACTGAAAAGGAAAATAAAAACATTTGCTATGAGCATGTATTGATATCATGAGGCATGTAAATGAAACATCATCCAACTCTTCAATTTCCCATCCAGCTCTGATCCCAAAAGGAGAGCAGAACAAGTCAGGTTTGATAGTGATTATATTCCTTAGCATGATTACACATTGAGAAGTAGTCCTTTCAGAACTTTGAAAACGTCCTTTTCCTACAGCCATATTCTTGACAGAGAATTAAGAACTTATCAGGTGATCTGATAAAAGAAATGACAATATATCACAGTGAAAAACAGGACAGGCTTTCAAAATGACAGACCCTAGTCTGAGTCCTAGCTCCAGCAATATCTGTTTGGTATTTGCAAATTTAAAGTCACTGAGCCTCAGTTTCACATCTGTAAAATGGATGGAGTTTTTGTTCATAGGGTTACTGTGAGGCATTAATGAGATAACAAATGTTAAGAGATTAGCACAAACTCTTTTATAGAGCCACATTTTTCATTTCCTGCTCAGAAGTTCCTTTGGAATGAGGTTCTTCCCTACCATGGCATTCCAGGCCCTCCACAACATGATCCTTACCTATCTTTCAGGTCTAGCTTCCACTACTTTCTTTCATGCAGCTCATGCTCTAGCCAAACCAGACCAATTCTTCTCCCATAACAAGTCCCGTGCTTTCCCATCTTCATGCTCTTGGTCACTCTTTTTTAAAATCCCCACTCTTGGGCTTCCCTGGTGGCACAGTGGATAAGAATCCACCTGCCAATGCAGGGGACATATGTTCCAGTCCTGGTCCGGGAAGATCCCACATGCCGCAGAGCAACTATGCCCGTGCGCCACAACTACTGAGCCTGTGCTCTAGAGCCCACGAGCCACAACTACTGAAACCCATGCGCCTAGAGCCCGTGCTCCGCAACAAGAGAAGCCACCGCAGTGAGAAGCCCGTGCACCTCAATGAAGAGTAGCCCCAGTCGGCGCAACTAGAGAAAGCCCGCATGCAGCAATGAAGACCCAACACAGCCAAAAATAAATAAAAATTAAAAAAATTAAAGAAAAATAAAATCCCCATTTTTCCCACTCAAATGCTACCTCCATCTTACCAAACTTGACCTTCTATCTTATAGTTGTCTGCCCTTTTCCGTACTTCCTTAGCTCTCCCCTTCATTTGTTGTCTATAATACATTCGGTAAGACAACACACTTGTTGTATTTAAAAGATCCTTGAGAGCAGGGCCATGCTTTGTCCATATTTAGATTCCTTAGAATGCCTCTACCTTTTAGACTGGAATGACAGAAAGGTCAAGGAATCTGGAGCTCCTTACAAGCTGTTTGATGTGCTTACTTTAACTTCTCTAAGCTTTTTTCCCTACCTGTGTAATTAGAATAAAAATAATATCTACTTTCACAGAGTGATCTTCTGGATTAAATGGTATAATGTATATGTTAAAAGTATACTATTCCAATGTTAACTCTTATTATTATCATCAGTCACCTAAATGACAGATACTTCATGCAAGGCAAATACCAACAGGCTAATCAACAAGACAAAACAAAACACACCTTGCTGGCTGCTGCCATGATGAATTCCATACTGCTCTCCTGGTTGAGCAGGGGAAGACAAGAATTAATCACTTCTACAGCTATTCAGTATTAGGCTAATAATGGACATAAGGCTCCCTAAGTCACCTGTGGGACCCTCTTGCCTACACAGTTAAAAAGTGCTATTTTACACTTGTGAAAAATGTCTTACTGATACAACTGATAATTAGACAACTAAATATAGTTGATACAGTGTTTTAAATCATTTCCAATTGACCTAAATTTACTTCAGTGTCAACAAAGACACAAAACAAATTTTGCTGTGACCCCAAATCTTCAAAGAGAACACCAAAAACCAGGGGCTTAGCCCTTTGCTTTAATTTCTAGTACACTTTATGCCAAACACAAAAGATCCAAATGCTTGGCTCAGGATAAGGGAAAGGCCAGAACAAAGCGTTCTCAAACAAACAACAACAAAAATTAAGTACCTACTTGTTGTGTGATGCTGGGCAAGATAATTAGGGAAATCAGATGAACAGGGTTTGTTCCCTAATTCCAGTAACCTACCACTTATAAAACACTCTCTGATGCATAGAAATTTGCAGGAGCCACCTCAAAAACAGAGGGAAAAGATCTTTTAAACACTCTGGAGGTGTTGGACCGTATCCCTGGAAAAATACATACACACAGAAAAAATTTCCTGGTGCTTTACAGGTACATAGACATCCATCAGTAAACCCCTGGGGAAACCCTGGAGTAAATCAATAAACAAATTAAAACCACCAAATGAAAGGTTATTAGGGAACAGGACAGTTACACAGTCTCAAAACATGAACCTACAGATTACTTATTATTAAAAAAGGAAAAAGGGCTTTCCAGTGGAGTGATCTGACAAACCTCCCCCTTCACACAAGTGATCTGCATTATGACCAAACTCTGCATCTTCTATATTAACACAAACCAGTATCAGTGTGCCTCCTGATGTGATGTAATGGGAAGCATACATGTGGTATTCCTACCAAAAACATTTAACCTGAAACTAATCAAGAAGAAAAGACAAAATTAGGTTGCGGAACATTCTACAACTGGCCTAGACTCCTCAAAATGTTAATGTTATGAAAGACAAAAAAAAAGTTAAAAAAAAAAGAAAAGGGGCCTGTTCTGGTTTAAAAAAGACTAAAGAGACACAGCCACCAAATGCAGTGTGTGATCCTTGGCTGGATCCTGGATTAGGGGGAATAAAAATTTATAAAAGCACATTTTTGTGAGAATTAGGAAAATTTGGAAAAACAGACCATATATTACCTTATTATTACTGTATAATGTTAGCCTTCTGGAGTGTGATATAGCATTGTGGTTTTATAGAGAATAATATCCTCATTCTTAGGAGACACATGCTGAAGTATTTAGGGGTGAGGTGCCATGATGTCTGCCACTTACTTTCAAATCACTTGAGAGAGAGCATGTGTGAGCACAAATATCACCAAAAGCTAAAAACAGAGCATTCAGAGAGCATGACTACAACACATCCAAAGGCAATGCCTTTCTTCTGAATGTTTGTCATTTGTAGATCAGCTAAACTTTTAAATGAAAATACTGTCAATCAAAAAACATTTTCTTTTCTTCTAACCTTCCCCTTTGGAAACAATGGCTTGCTAAAATTTAAATAAATAGGGAACTTGTATAAGTTGATTTGCAAGCTTTATAAATCTCATTTGATAAAGGAATTTGCTCTTCATTTTTGGTTCTAACACTTGAAGGGATACAAATAATCTTTGTAATCTCAGAAGGATTCTGACTAGTATGGAGTCCATGTGAAAAGAGGTAGCACGAATTAAATTAATTAAAACACAAAGATAAAAACAACACTAAAACTTTGTTGAACTTTCAAAGGCAGATAAATCTGGAAGAAGAAAGAAATAAACTGAACATTCCAAGTACTTCCCCTTAATTCCAGTTATACCATTTGGGGTATAGATTTTTGTAAGCAAACAAAACAAATAAAGAAAAACTTCTTCCTTGATCTAATGTTACATGAAAAAAAGGCTGTAAGAACAGCCTTTTTTAATTCCTAAAAACCTGTAAGACACACTAAGAAAATTTCACTTTTTTCATAAGAGAGCCTTTTCTTCGTTCCCCTACCCTAGGTTTATTCTGGATTTAAAATCACTCTGTAGCTATGGATATTAATCTATGATAAAGCTCACTGTCCTGAACTGTCCAAAGGGGAAAATTGCTGCCCAGAGCCTCAGAGAGGGAACACACAGTTTGTTCTGTTATGGACATGCCAGATAAGCATGCACTCTCCAAAGTGCTGGTCAGCAAACACCTGAGACATCACAGAAAAATGAGACTAAGCTTAAAATTTCATCAACAGTGTACTGAAAACTTCAGTTAACATAACTAAATTGTCATATTCCCCCAAATGAGAAATCATTTTAAAGGTTTATCCACTAATTAACCATGTATATTACCTACTGTTGTAGTTGTTCTCTTTGTTAAAATATAGATATCTTGTATCACAGATTATCCTACTGTCTAACAGAAGAGTTTTCAGAAAGAAGACAAGAAAGCATATAGGAACTGGCTACTTTGTTAGAAACACAGAAAATTACAAAATTACAGCAGCACTCTTTCTAAGTACCATAGATGTCTGGGCCATAAAGGCTTTCAGTCTCCTAAAACTAAAACACAAAAGAAAGAGAGAAAACACAAGGAAAGGCTTGTAACTGAATGCAGTATAAGTGCATCCTAATTTTGAAAATATTCATGTAAGGACTAACTGGGAAGCCCTCATTTACTTTCAACCCCAGGCCTCTATCAAACATTCAAGTCCAGTAACACAGGAGTGTCAGGAGTAGTTATCTATTTGTAGGCAAGACACACACAAAAGAGAGATATACATGCATGCAGAGGAAATGAGATCAAATATAAAGACAGACTATATGTCTATATGAAACTGCACACTGTATTTATTCACCTACTTTCCCCCAGTTAATTTGCTTCTTCCATACCGGGGTGCGGAATGGGGAGACGATGAACAATGCTCTTATATATGCTCATACATTTACGTTTTCTCCTTTAAAAAAGAAACCTGCAAGAAGATATACAAAGAGCCAATAAGCATGTGAAAAGATGTTCAACATCCTTATTCAAAAGGGAAATGCAAGTCAAAATCACAATGAGATACCACTTCACACTCATGAGGATGGCTATTATCAAAAAAGGAAAAATGACAAGTGTTGGTGAAGATGTAGAGAAATCAGAACCCTCATGCACTGCTGGCAGTAATGTAAAATGGTGCAGCCTCTGTGAAAAGGTTTGGTGGTTCCTCAAAGTATTAAACACAGAATCACCATATGATCCAGCTATTCCACTCCTAGGTATGTACCCCAAAGAAGCAAAAACAGAGACTCAAACAGATACAGTAGCAGTAGTCACAAAAGCCAAAAGGTGGAAAAACTCCAAGTGTCCATAAACAAAATATGGTATGTGTGCAATATGTATTATGTTATTATTAAAATGAATATTATTCCATAAAAAGGAATGAAATTCTGATACATGCTAAACATGGATGAACTGGAAAACATTATGTTAAGTGAAATAAGCAAGACACAAAAGGACAAATATTGTATGATTCTACTTATATGAGGTACTTAGAATAGGCAAATTTATAGAGACAGGGACTTCCCTGGTGGCGCAGTGGATAAGACTCCACACTCCCAATGCAGGGGGCCCGGGTTCGATCCCTGGTCAGGGAACTAGATCTCACATGCATGCCACCACTAAGAGTTTGCATGCCACAACTAAGGAGCCCACCTGCCGCAACTAACACCCTGTACAACCAGTCAACCAACCAAATAAATAAATAAATATTTAAAAAAAAATTATAGACACAGAAAGTAGAATAGAGATTACCAGGGGCTGAGGGGAGCAGAGAATAGAGTGGTTGTTTAATGGATATAGAGTGTCTTTTGGGGAAGATGAAAAAGTTCTGGAGAAGAGTGGTGATAACTGCACAACAATGTGAATGTACTTAATGCCACTGCACTGTACATTTAACCATGGTTCTCTCTTTAGCTCTCCTACCTTCCCCTTAATTGAGGATACCTTTTGTATTTCCAATGCAATCCCAAAGTGCTGAGTCGAGCCTCCAGAAGTGATTATTGTATCAGTTCTTCAGGGACCAAAGACTCTGGGATGTCCAATCATGAAGACTGGAGAGGAAAGAGAATCCTAAATGGAGCTACCCCTTGATTGCTACAAAGTATTTCCTCCTTTATTATCTCTCTCAGATACATACAATGCTTTGGTAAACTCACTTTCCTTCTCAGTAATTAGTGAAGAAAAGCAAAGTTAATAGACCAAATTTACCATTACTCCTGCCACTAACCCTGTTTACTTGGATGAATTACTGTTCTTAAATAAGTAGGAGGCAAAGAGTTATATTAGCATTAAAACAAAACAAAAAAAGGTCTAGAAAATATTAGACCATCCAAATGCCAAGGGCCGAAAGACTAAGGGATCAACTTCCCCCACGATGGCAATGGAGTGACAGAAAAATCTGCAAAGCTCTGAGCTTGAAAACAAGAAAAGGTGTATCACTGAACTAGAACACAGATGAGATCAGCCAGGAGAGAACAAAGAAGAGCAAATTGCCTTCTGAACACCGACTGTAAGAACAGCTCTTCCAAAGGGAGCCTGGTCAGCATCACAAAGAGCAGAGAAATTAAGTAGAGCCCCACCTGGGGGACAGAGCAGACGCTGTGTTCAGATCAGTTAGGCCAGGTAGGCTTCCCTCCCTCCCGAATGCACAAGGTGGCTCCCGTTTTTTTCTATGAACATGTAAGAATTTTCTTTACTCTTGGGGTTCGGATGTATCACCAGAATATACGTGTCATTAATCTTCTTTCCTTCATTCCTGCAGGGGCCTTAATTAACATCCTGGTCCTTAAATGCTGAAGACAAGTCTTTGAGGATCTCAGGAAAGTTCCTACTAATATTTCTTTTCCTTCACTGTCTGTCCTCTGCTTCTAGAAGTCTTATTAGACAGACTTTGGGCATCTTGGTTCTATCCTTCAGGTCTCCTAAACATGTTTCTGGGATAAATATTAGAATTACCTGAGGGAGACGCAAGAGGGAGGGGATATGGGGATATACGTATGCATATACCTGATTCACTTTGTTATACAGCAGAAACTAACACAACATTGTAAAGCAATTATACTCTAATAAAGATGTTTAAAAAACAAAACAATAAAGTACAGCAAAGAACCAAGGGAAAAAAAAAAAAGAATTACCTGAGAAGCTTTAAAAAGCCACTGATGCCTGGACCCACTCCCAGAGAGTCTGGATTTAACTGGTCTGTGGTCAGGACATCAGTGTTTTTAAAAAGCATCTCAGATGATTCTAATATACACACAGGGTCCAGAAACCACCTCAATTCCATCTTTGCCTTTTTGCTCTATATTCTAAGAGATCTCCTTTGATGGAATTTCTAGATCACCATTTGGTTGTCAGCTATGCCCACTGTGTCATTTAATTTGTTCAAAGGATTTTTAAAAATATTTATTTCTATATACTCTCTTATTATCTGATTGCTCATTTTTTCTTAGCATGTCTTTACTTTATGGATGCAATTACCTTTCAAATATTTCTGAAGATTCTACTTACAATAAAATGGGACATCTCCTATGAATAAGTGTTTGGCTAAAAAGTTTTTAAGGAAAATAAAATGCTGATTTTACATATCCCCTAGCATCTCCCAAAGGCACTGGGCAGTGGTAAAGGTTGAGAAGTTAAGAAATGGAAAGGAGAGAAAGGTAGCATACTGTGAATGTAAAGTATAAGGGGAATGTATAAGATGCAAAATGTGAGAATTTTGAGACTTTTACTAGGCTTACAAAGGGAAACAGTAAAATGCTTTGGTGGAAAGGGGAGTGGAGAGCAAAGGTTTAAGAACAAGAAAGAACTTGACAAGCTTAAATACACAGGGAAAGAGTCACAGGAAAACAAAAAAAGTAATGATTCAAGAGTAGGAAGAACAAAGGCATAGATTTGTTCATCAATTAAACATTTATAGATTGCTTATTTTTTTGAATTTTATTTTACTTTTTTATACAGCAGGTTCTTATTAGTTATCCGTTTTATACATATTAGTGTATACATGTCAATCCCAATCTCCCAATTCATCCCACCGCCACCGCCCCCCCTGCCACTTAAGTTACAGCTAAATTAATATGGCTAAATAAAAGTATTCTAAAGCTCTTCCTCAAGAGGAATGTTTAAATAAAAATTATCAAATTCATACTATAAAAATATTATGCTGTCTTTGAAAAGGATGAGGTATATCTAAAGAGAATCACTGAGCTAAGAGTCTAAACACCAAAAACATCAAAACAACTAAACTGAGAAAGGATTTTGTAGATGCCCATCCACTAAAAAAGAATACCATTGTAATAAATGAAATGTATTGTTACAATGCATAGTGCCCAGTGATGATTTGGTTCTCCCGGCTGTAAACAAAACCAACATCACTTGAGGATGTTCCAAAGGGATAATACATGTGGTACAGACAATGTGGTATATCATAATTGCTTGCAGGAACCAACCACGTTTCCCAGTTATTTATAGATTTTGGTGTGTAGAATCATTTTTTAGAGCACTGGCTTACAATTATGCAAATATTACGTATTACATGCCAAAATGTCTTTTTCATCACTGTTCTTCCTTAGAGTTAAGACAACTAAACTTTGGAAATATTAATACGGAACAGGCAAGATCTTATCTATTCCAGATAAGCAAGCTTCTAATAATGACATGAAAGTTGGAACAACATCCAACATGGACTATTAAGCGAATGGCAAGCTGCAGAACAATTTGTAGTATGATCCTATTTTTAGGAAGAAAATGGTGTATATTTACTTATATATACAAGAAAAATATATTTAACCACAGTTAAAACAATGTTACCTCTGGAGAATGAGATTTAGGAGTTTCAGAAGGGATTTTCACTTATAAAATTTTTTATCATTTAAATAGTTTAACACTAAGTATATATTACTTCCATGATTTTTTTAAAAAACTTAGGACAAAAAGACGAAAACACTTCACAGCTGCACTCATCAGGACTTATTCTTTCTGTTCAATTTAACTCAAACATTTTGGAGTGCCTCCTATGCAGAGGAAGCAAAATCTGGTTGAGCAGAGTTCATGCTTGTGAGACATCCAGAAGGCAGTCAGAGACAAGGCCTGCGCTCAGGAGAGAACTCTGGGGGACAGTACACGTTGGGGCGTGACCAGATTCTACATGGAATTAAGATAAAAGTACACTTCCAGGGCTTCCCTGGTGGCGCAGTGGTTGAGAGTCCGCCTGCCGATGCAGGGGACACGGGTTCGTGCCCCGGTCTGGGAAGGTCCCACATGCCACGGAGCAGCTGGGCCCGTGGGCCATGGCCGCTGAGCCTGCGTGTCCGGAGACTGCGCGTCCGGAGCCTGTGCTCCTGCGGAGGAGAGGCCACAACAGTGAGAGGCCCGCGTACCGCAAAAAAACAAAAAAAAAACAACAAAGAAACAAACAACAAAAAAAGTACACTTCCAGTTACTGCTAAGAAAGTACAACCGTGGTTCTCAAACTTTTAACGTCCCAGCCCCACTTCTGATTACTAGGTCTTGTGGCAGTACAGATGTAATAATTTCCATCTCCCTGGAACTTACATTCTGGGAAGGGTAAACACAGTAGGAGTGAGCCTCCATTCATGTTTTAATAGAAAAATTAAATTTCTACCTGTGCTACAGTGGTAGATTATTAACTTGAGTTGATTCATTAGGGTCAAACAGTTTGATTCCAAGTCTGCTGGTGATTTCTAAGAACAGGCCAGCAAGGTAACATATGGCAAAGGTCTGTAAACATGGTATAGGCAGAGAATGTGTCCTATTCTTTTTTTTTTTTAAAGAAGATGTTGCGGGTAGGAGTTTACTAATTAATTTATTTATTTTTGCCGTGTTGGGTCTTCATTTCTGTGCGAGGGCTTTCTCTAGTTGTGGCAAGCATGGGCCACTCTTCATCACGGTGCGCGGGCCTCTCACTGTCGTGGCCTCTCGTTGCGGAGCACAGGCTCCAGACGCGCAGGCTCAGTAGTTGTGGCTCACGGGCCCAGTTGCTCCGCGGCATGTGGGATCCTCCCAGACCAGGGCTCGAACCCATGTCCCCTGCATCGGCAGGCAGATTCTCAACCACTGCACCACCAGGGAAGCCCATGTCCTATTCATTTTTTTTTTTTTTTTTTTTTGCGGTACGTGGGCCTCTCACTGTTGTGGCCTCTCCCGTTGCGGAGCACAGGCTCCGGACGCGCAGGCTCAGTGGCCATGGCTCACGGGCCTAGCTGCTCCGCGGCACGTGGGATCTTCCTGGACCGGGGCACGAACCCGCGTCCCCTGCATCGGCAGGCAGACTCTCAACCACTGCGCCACCAGGGAAGCCCCGCTATTCATTTTTGAACCCCCAACACCTAGTGTAAATGGATGGCATATAAGAGGCAGTTGATAAACGCAAATGAATTGTGATTTTCAAAAGCAACTGATATAAAGACAGTAAAATAGCAGACACTACAAGGAATTAGCACTGAAATATCATTACCAGTTGACTGTATTTCTTCTCTAATCTACTCTGAAAAATCTAATCTGGAGAATTACACCGTACCTAAGTGCTCAACTATGAAAGTAAAAATAATATTCTGTTCTAATCAGGGGTGGTAATCAAGAAAACCCTAGCATAATTACTACATCCCTGAAATGCACTGTAAGTGTATGTCTATGCATACATACACATAACAGGTTTATCTTATTAATTATATCAGTTTGACTTAAACATGGGCAGTCAAAAACAGAGCACCACACCTAGCTGTCAATCTCTGAGTATACACTAAATAGCAACCGGAGGAAGAGATGGCTCAGAGAGCTGGACTGCAGAAGGAAGAAACCTAAGATAAAATTTTTGTATAGTACTGCATTCCTCTTATAGTTTCATTAAAGCACTATAACATAAATTAAGCAGGTTTAAAACATGGCTTCACTCTGTTTCCCAAGGTCCATTATATGTCCAAGAGTAAAACTGCACAAGAATAAACTGCATTTTGTGTCTGTGATCAAATCCTTAAATACAGAAGGAAAAAACCCTTGGCCACCTTAAATCCCTCCACAAAAGTATGGAAGGAGGACAGGGACTGAGGAGAGAGAAGGGAAAGAGTGCTGCTCTCAAGTTTGACGACCAGAGCCTCTGCCTGGGCACTGGGTTTTGAGAATAAGGGGATGTTCCGTAACAGGAGAGACTCCTGTTTGGGGAGAAGTCTGGGGGGAAACTGAATCTATAAGGCTGTAACACATCCTAGGCAGGAAGAAATAAGGAAAATTTATTTTTGATGTGACCCTGCCATCTCCCAAACCCCTCCATTCTGAGTTGGTACCTCCTCTGCAGATCTAGTTATTGAACAGTGAAGTTTGTTAATGACTTATTCCTTCTCCTCAGGGTCAGGGTTAGGGTTAGGACCTTCCAAAGTGACAAATTAATCTCATAAATTAATCCTGTCAACTAGATAAAGATTTGTCTACCTGCCTAAGTAAACACCCTTTTTGGAATGACTCATATATTCCATATTTCCAGAACAAATTTCTAATTAAAGGGTATATATGAGAGAGGATTGAACCATGCCTAAATTTAAACTCAAATCCACTGGTAACTAGCTCTGGAATCTTTGGCCCTCACTCAGTTTCTCCATCTGTAAATTTCAGGGGGGTTAAGGTTTATTCCAACTCTAATATTTAGAATTACTTTTTAATGAATAAGTACATATTTTACCTTATAGGACAATGAAGTTTGATATGTGGAAGGGAAAACAATTCCCAAGGAATGGAAAAAGTTATTCTAGTATCACAGAGTTCACTTTCTACTGCAACCCTGTGGCAAAACATTATTCTGAGGTTTATTCCCTTAGATATTTTCTACAGCTGCCACAACAACTGTCACCAACATAATGGCTTAAACAATACGCACTTATTATGTTACAGCTCTGGAGGGCAGAAGTCAGAAATGGGTCTCACTGGGCTAAAATCAAGGTGTTAGCAGGGCTGCATTCCTTCTGGAGGCTCTAGGAGAGAATTTCCTTTTTTCCAGACTCTAGAGGCTATCCACGTTCCTAGGCTCACGGCCCCCCTTCCTCCATTTTCAAAGCCAGCAATATTGTATCTCTCTCATCATTCTCCTATTAGTCACATCTCCCTCTGGCCACAGCTGGGAAAGTTTCCCTGCTTTCTTAAATTTCTTAAGAATCCATGTGATTATGTTGGGCTCATCTGGATAATCCAGGATAATTTCCCCACCTCAAAGTCTTTAACCTTGATCATATCTGCAAAGTCCCTTCTACTCTGTAAGGTAACATGTTAACAAATTTCAGGGATTAGGATGTGGGCGTCTTTGAGGGGGCCATTATTCAATACTATCTACCATAGATACCTAGTCATCCAAACAATATCATAAGAATTTCTCCCAAGCCTAGAATTCTGTTGACTTCCTCCATTTTACACTTAGGGCTCTTTCAACATTCTTTCCCCTCTCTCCCTTTATTTATCATCCAGTTGGATTACAGTGTTCTAATATGACAATACAATTAAATCTAACATTTGATCATTATTATTCTAAAAAATTCTTCAGAATTTCAGAAAGCCCAAATTGGAACATTTATTCAGTTTCTCGATTTTGTAATAAGTTAGAATTATAAGTAAACTTGATATATACAATGCAGGTTTTCCCACCTCATCAAACTTAATCACTGACAAATTATTTTTAAAATTATTCTGAGTCCCTTATGTGCTTCTGAAATTTAAACAGCTTGCTATAAATGTTGAAGAACACACAAGTACATTTTTTAAACAGATTTGGTGACAATAAACTTCCTATATTTAAAGTATACAAGTTTTAAGTTTGTATGTTTTGACATATGTATATATTATCCATAAAGCCATCACTACAATCAAGATAATGAATATATTTGTCACCCACAAAAGTTTCCTTGTGTCTCTTTAAAATTCATTCCTCTCTGGCTCACGTCAGAGCAATCTCTGATTTGCTTTCTGAAGAGTCTGTATTTTATAGAATTTCATATAAATGGAATAATGTCTTTTTTCCCTGACTTCTTTCTCCTACTGTAATAGAGAATAAAATACATTGTTGCATGTATCAAGTCCATTCCTTTTTATTGCTGAGTAGTATTCCATTGTACAGAGACAGTGCTAAATGTTTGCCTGTTGATGCACATTTGGGTGATTTGCCTGTTAATGCACATTTGGATTGTTTTCCGTTTTTGTCTATTACAAATAAAGCTGCTATGAATATTTGGGTACAAATCTTCATGTAGTCATATGCATTCATTTCTCTTAGATAAATGCCTAGGAGTGGAATGGCTAAATCACAGAGTAGGTGCACATTTTAGGTCTTTAAGAAAGTAGCAAACTGTTTTCCAAAGTGGATGTACCATATTGTGTTCCCACCAGAAGTGTGTAAGAGTTTCAGTTGTTCCACATCCTCACTAACACTTGGTACTATAAGCCTTTTTAACTGAAGACATTCTAACATGTATGTAGTGGTATCTGTGATTTTAATCGGCATTTTCCTAATGACTAGTGGTGTTCATCATCTTTTCATGGGCTGATTTGCCACCCATGTATCTTTGGTGAGCTGTTCCAATCTTTTGTCTATTTTTGACTGAGTTTTCTTATTATTAAGTTTTGAGAGCTCCTTATATAATGTGAATACAAGCTTTTAATTAGATAATGTGATTTGCGAATATTTTCTCCCAGTCTGTGACTTGTCCTTTTATTCTCTTAAAGGTGGCTTTCAAAGAGATGTTCTTAATTGATACAGTCCAATTTATCTTTTTTCCTTTATAAATCATGCTTTTGGTGTTGTACCTTAAAAATCTTTACCAAACCCAAAGGTAAACATATTTTCTTCTAAAAATTTTATTGATTTGGGCTTTACATTTAGGTCTATGATCAATTTTGAATTAACTTTTATATATGATATACGGTGTGGATTTAGTTTTTTGTATATGAATCTCAAATTGTTCCTCACCATTTGTTGAAAAGACTAAAATTTTTTCCATTTAATTGACTTGGCACCATACTCAAAAATTAATTGATATTTTCCATTCTATGGGTCTATTTGCTTATCTTTTTTTTAATTTATTTTTTTGCGGTACATGGACCTCTCACTGTTGTGGCCTCTCCCGTTGTGGAGCACAGGCTCCGGACACGCAGGCTCAGCAGCCATGGCTCACGGGCCCAGCCGCTCCACGGCACGTGGGATCTTCCCAGAACGGGGCATGAACCCATGTCCCCTGCATCGGCAGGCGGGCTCTCAACTACTGCGCCACCAGGGAAGCCCCCAACCTTTTATTTTTAATCTATTTGTATCTTACTACGTATCAGAGGTTTCTTGTAGGCAACATGCAGTTGAGTCTTGCTTTTTTACCAAATCTATTAAGCTCTGCCGTTTAACTGGATTGTTTAGATGGTTTATAGCTAATATAAGTATTGATATAGTTTGGTGTAAACCTAATGTTTTGCTATTTGTTTTCTATTTGTCATCTGTTCTTTGTTCCATTTTTCCTTTTTTTTTTAAGATTTCTAGATTTATAGTTTTTATCAAATTTGGAAATTTTTGACCATTATTTCTTCAAAAAAATTTTCTGCACCCCCTCCTCTCCTTGAGACTACAATTATGCATATATTAGGCTACCTAAAGTTGTCTCACAGCTCACTGATGCTCTATTCATTTTTTCCTATTCTTATTTCCTTTCTGAGTGTTATTCTGGATAGTTTGTATTGTTATGGCTTCAAGTTTACTAATCTTTTCTCTTGCACTAATTTGTTGTAAAGCCCATGTAGTTTATTTTTCATCTTGCACATTGTAGTTTTCATCTCTAGATGTTCAATTTACGTCTCAAATGTATTTTATATCTGCATTTAACATTCTCAATCTTCCCTCTACTTTCTTGAATATATGGCATATAGCCAAAACTGTTTTAATGTTTTTGTCCACTAATTCTATCACTTGTGTCATTTCTGGGTCGGTTTCTATTTTTTAATTTTCCTCCTCATGGATTGCTTCATTACAAGTCTGATGCTTTTGACTGGAGGCCAAATGTAAATTTTACCTTGGTGAGAGCTAGATATTTTTTTCCTCCAGTTTTATTGAGATATAATTGACATATAGCACTGTATAAGTTGAAGGTATACAGCATAATGGTTTGACTTACATATATCATGAAATAATTATCACAATAAGTTTAGTGAACACCCATCATCTCATACAGATACAAAATTAAAGAAATAGAAAATTCCTTGTGATGAGAACTCTCAGGATTTACTCTCTTAACAAGTTTCCTATATGAAATACAGTAGTGTTAAATATATTCATCATATTGTACATTACATCCCTAGTACTCATTTATCCTATAACTGGGAGTTTATACCTTTTGACTGCCTGCATCCAATTCCCCTCCTCCTGCCCCTGCCTCTGGTAACCACAAAGCTGGTCTCTTTTTCTGTGAGTTTGTTTTTGAAGTACAATTGACCTAAAACACTATGTTAGTTCCTGTTACACAACACAGTGATGCGGTATTTCTATATGTTTCAAAATGATCATCACAATAAGTCTAATGATCACCACAATAAGTCTAGTTACAATAGGTCACCATACAAAGATATTACAGTTATTGACTATATTCCCCACACTGTACATTTCATACCCTTGACTCATTTTTTTCTGCAACCAGAAGTCTGTACCTCTTAATTTCTCTCACCTATTTCTTTCTTCCCCCTATTCCCCTCCTCTCTGGCAACTCCCCATTTGTTCTCTGTATCTATAACACTGTCTCTGTTTTGTTATGTTTGTTCATTTGTTTTGTTTTCAGATTCCACATGTAAGTGAAATCATGTAGTATTTATCTCTCTCTGATTTATTTCCCATAGAATACCCTCTACATCCATGTTGTCCAAATGGTATAAAGATCACATCTTCTTTAACCTTTCATCTACTGATGGGTAACTAGGTTGCTTCCATATCTTGGCTATTGTAAATAATGCTGCAATGAACATATGGGTACACGTAACTTTTCTAATTAGTATTTTGTTTTCTTTGGAAAAATACACAGGAGTGGAATTGTTGGATCATATAGTAGTTCTATCTTTAATTTTCTGAAGAATCTCCATACTGTTTTCCATAGTGGCTGTACCAATCTATATTCCCACCAACAGTGCACAAGGGTTCCCTTTTCTCCACATCCTCACCAACACTTGTTATTTGACAATACAGTGCTAGATATTTTTGCATAACTATACACATTGAGCTTTGTTCTGGGATGCAGTTAAATTACTTGGAAACAGTTTGATCCTTTTGAGGCCTATTTTTAAGCTTTGTTAGAAAGGATCACAGCAGTCTATAGTTTAGGTCTACATTTGCACCACTGCTGGGGCAATACCCTCAGAGTACTCTATCCAATGTTCTGTGACTTATGAGGTTTTTTCCTATGGCTGGTGGGAACACAAACTATTTTTAACCCTGAAAAAGAATCAGGGATTATCCCCTCTACTCCTTTTGGGTGGTTCCTGGCTTCAGGTAGCTTCCATACAACATAAGTACTAATCGTTACTCATATGAAGACTTAAGGGAGACTCTGCAGACCTTTGGAGTTTCCTCCTTGTGCAGCTCTCTCTTCTCCAAACTACAGTCTCCTTGGCCTCCAGCTCTGTCTCCTCAACTAGGGAGACTGATGGGCTCCATCTGGGATTCCCCTCCTTATGCTGCAGCCTAGAAACTCTCTCCAGGCAGTAAGCTAGGATAATTGTAGGGTTCATCTGTTTGTTTCTGCTTTCTTGGGAATCATTGTCCTGTGCTGCCAGTTGGTCAGTATTTGAAGCTTCATATAGTATTTCTGGGGTTTTTGTTTGTTTGTTTGTTAGTTATGTGATTACAGCCAAGAGAGTAAATCCAATCTCTGTTATTCCACCTTGGCCAGAAGCACAAGCCCACAAGTATATTTTTAAGCCAGAAAAAGGGAGACACAGTAAAAAGACACAAGTACTATGAATGGAATTTCAAGCAGCAAGAAAATATCTTATAAAATAAACATTATTTAGAACTAATTTTGACAGTCTGAAATTTGAAGGATATTGTTTTTCCACAACAATACAAAAGTCAAAGCCTGTAACTGACAGTAAACATCTCTCTCCTAAAATGGCAGGTACTTGATCTTAAGACAGCAATCAAAACTATGATTTTGTGCATATTTCTGGAAATTTGGATAATTGTGGTATCTCATTTTTTCTTTAATCTATGTAAGAAAATGATGAGTTTAAGCCTTATAAGAATAAAAACATTATGATTTTACATTTCTAAATGCCATTAATAAATATACCACAATTTTAAAAAATCTGAGTTAAAAACTGTTTTCCCCTTCCTTTGATTAATTCAACTAAAAAAATACATTGTTAATCATCTTAATACTTCAAAGTCACAATGCTACAAAAAAGTTGGCTTGTGGTTGACACTGGTATTAACAGTCTTTAGCAGGTCTATAAAACTTGCTTTTGTTTTGGAACAAACCTCAAATGGACACCTATTATATGCAAAAAAATAATAATAAACTGAGATTTTAATACTGCTTCAACTGGAAAGAAAGCCCCCAAACTTTAGAACATGCAAACTCTGTAGCGGTACTTACAAACAACATAGGAAGAGCAGGCTGTCACCAAGTTACAGGGCTTGTTTCTCTGTGTGTCTATTTAAACTTTTAACTAGCCTAGCACTACCTGCAGATCTCTGCCCTCAGCATATGATTTCATAAGAAAACAACATATACAGATGCAAAGAAATTGACAGAACACAACAAGGGCAGAGAAGGCCATAAAGAGCTCTACTTGGATGACTCCCCCCCCCCCAATTCGCCTTCCATCAAAGTGACTTCTGTGGCTCAGACTGCATTATCTGGCTCCTTGCCCCCATGCTACTCAATCACAATTCTTTCCATTTCTCAATGGCAATTATACAGACTAGCCAGATTCCAAAAATTTCACCTAAATGTTCTGAGGAGTCTTAGTTAGCGTGTGAGGGAGGGCTTTTAATGGAGAGTGAGAAGGCGAAAAAGAAACTGAAGGAAACTGGCGACAGAAAGGAGCATTCGTGGAGCTGAGTGTTAAATCTGAGACTGGCTCATTCTAACCATAACGTTATGCCCCAGCTCTTCACTTTCATACATTCTTCCTGGGAAGTTAGGTAACTCTGGTTTTTAGCTACAGAGCTAAGAGTTGTCTCTTGAGTTAAAAAAAAAAAAGTATTCTATTGGCCAAAACTTAAACTTTTAAAATTATAAATATAATATAGTTATATATTACAGAAAGTTTGAGAAATAAAGAAAGGAGAAAAGAATTCACCATAATCCCAACATTACAATTCAGGAGGCCTTTTTTAAAAACAGACTTTATTTTTAAGAGCAGTTATAGGTTCACAGCAAACAGAATAAAATAGCCAAAACAACCTTGAAAAGAACAAAGTTGGGAGGACTCACGTCATGGTTCTAAAACTTACTACAAAGTGACAGTAATCAAGGCAGTGTGGTACTAGGATGAGGACAGACACATAGATCAATGGAATAGAATTGAGAGCTGATAAATAAACTCTTACACTTATGGACAATTGATATTTGAAAAAGGTGCCAAGACAATTCAATGGGAGAAAGAACAGACTTTTCAACAAATGGTGCTGGATCTCCATATGCAAAGGATTACAAAGTTGGACACCCTACCTCACACAATATACAAAAAGGAACTCAAAATGGACCAAAGACCTCAGTGTAAGAGCGAAAACTATCAAACTCTTAGAAGAAAACACAGGGGTAAATCTTCACTGACCTTGGATTAGGCAATGTCTTCTTATGTGAAACTGAAAGCAATAAAAAAAAATTTGATAAATTAGACTTCATGAAAATTAAAAACTTTTGTGCTACAAAGGACACCATCAAGAAAGTGAAAATACAACACAATAGGATGGGAGAAAAATTTTGCAAATCATGTATCTGATAATGAGACTGTATCTAGAATATACTAAGAACTCTTTTAACTCAATAACAGAAAATAACTCAGTTAAAAAAGGGGCAAAGGATTCAAACAGACATTTCTCCAAATAAGATTTACAAATGGCCAATAAGCACATGAAAAGATGCTCAACATCATTAGTCATCAGGGAAATACAAATCAAAACCACAATGCAGTACTACTCCATATCCACTAGGATGCCTATTAGCAAAGAGATAATAACAAGTATTGACAAAGATGTGGAGAAGGTGAAACCCTCATGCATTGCTAGTGGAAAGGTAAAATGATGCAGCTGCTTTGGAAAACAGTCTGGCAGTTCCTCTAAAAGTTAAAGTTATCATTTGATCAACAATTCCAAGAAAAATGGAAACATGTCCACACAAAAACTTGTACATGAATGTTTGTAACAGCATTATTCATAATAGCTAAGGAGTAGAAACAACTCAAATGTTCATTAGTTAATGATGGATAAACAAAATGTGGTGTATCCATACAGTGGAATATTATTCAGCAATGAAAAGCAATGAACTACTGATAACATGCTACAACATGGATGAACCAAGAAATATTGAATGAAAGCTAAATGAAAGCCAGACACAAAATGCCATATTTTGTACAATTCCATTTATATGAAATGTCCAGAATAGGCAAATCTATAGAGACAGAAAATAGACTGGTAATCTTCTAGGGTAACGGGGAAATAGGGAGTGACTGATAATGGGTATGAGATTTCTTTGGGGGTGATAAAGTGTTCTGAAGTACAATAATGGTAATAGTTGTATAACTCTGTGAATATACTGGAAACCACTGACTTGTAGACTTTAAAAGGGGTGATATGATGCTATGTGAATTTTATTTCAATAAATCTATTCTATTATCCATATTTATTTATGGATAGATTTATTTCAATAAATATATTCTAGTATCCATATCTATTATTCTATTGAATGGATGGACCATAATTAATGATATACATTGCTTCCAACTTATCTATTCTACATAACACTGCTGTGAACAGTTTTGTGCCTAGGCTTTTACCATATCATATAATTAAGGGTATGAATTCTGTTAGGAATCTTGACTTGACAACATAGCAGCTGTATGATCTCGGGCAAGTCAGTTAATTTCTTTGTGCCTCAATTTACCCATATATGACATGAGGTTAACAGTATTCACACCTCTTGGAATTCTGAGAATTAAATTAAGTAACGCATGTAAAGGGCTCTGCATGGTGCCTGTCACATAGTAAACTATCAACATTAGTGGTAGAGGTAGCTAATAATTGTTATTCTAGTTTGTGCTATTTTCTGAAGATGACTTCCAGAAGTGATATCACCACCTCAAAAACCATGGACATTTATATGCCTGAATACATTCTGCCAAACTACATTTCAAAAGGGGTGCACTAGTTTTTGGCACTAGTAGTGAATATATGAGAGAACCAGAGTAATCATGCCATCATCAACATTATGTTATAATAAATTTGTTTTGTTAATTTAACAGGCATCTCACTTTAACTGTTCATTTTTGCTGCTTTTGGTCCTTAGCAGCTTGAAACCCAAGTTTTCTAATTATCATATGAATCCTGCATACCTGGAGCATCTACTGAATGTGAAATCTGTACAAGACCCTATACTGGGGGCTACAATGGAAACTGAAAATGAGTAAGGCCAAGGATTTTGTATGAGGTAAGGGAAAGAAACATTTTTATTCAAAGTAACTATGATTAAGTATAACCGAGCTATGACGTATTTATGAGGGTAGGGAAAAGACAGCAGTTTATAAAGGTTTATAAAGTAGAGAAAAGACGGCAGTGTTTGAGCTCGTTCTTGAAGGGTGTGGCAAGAGTAAAATCAAGGCTGGTAAAAGAACACAGCACATTCCAAGACTATGCAGCTTGAGTACAAAGTGGCTAGGGCAGGGAATGGTGACAGAACAAGGTACAGGGTGCTCTGGGAACACAAAGAGGACCCTCTAAAACAGAGCCAATGACCATGGGAGCTGAGGAGGACAGTTTCTCCCAGGGCAAACAGCATGCAGAAAAACACAAAGACACAAATCATCGTGACCCATGCAGGGAACTGCACGTAATCCAATTTAGCTGAAGTGAAGTGTACATGTGGGAAGGAGGCCGATGATGCTAAATAAATAGGCAGAGGCCTGACTGTGAAGGACCCTGTGTGCCAGAATAAGGCATTTGAACTTTATTCCAAAGGAAGTAGAGAACTGAAGCATTTTAAAGAAAAGAAGTGACAATCAAACTGACTTCAAAAAAATTTTTCTCTGGCAATCCTCCAAGAGCTTCCCATCTCACACAGAATAAAATCCAGTCTTTCTTATGCTTAAAACCCTACATGCCGGTCAGTGGCTATCCCTGAAATTATTTCCTATTGCTACTCCTCTCACTCTCTCTGCTTTTGTGACACTGGCCTTCTTGCTGCACCCTTCAATATACCCCTACTCAGGGCTTCTGCACTTGCTGTCCCCTCTGCCTGGAACTCTTGCCCCAAACAGCTGCACAGTTTGCTCCCTCACTTCCGTCAGGTCTCTGTTCAAACACTTTCTTATCAGAAAGGCCCTCCCTATTACCCAATATAAAAGAGCAAGAAACAATGGCTATCAATCCTACCATTTTTTTCCCTCCACTTACCACCTGGCACATGTATTTATCTGTAAGTTTCCCATCTCTCTTTACTAGAATATAAGTTCCAGGATGGACCCTCTCAATTACCCTGATATAGGAACTGTTATTAGCATTTCCAGATGATGAAATTCAGGTGCATAATATTGCTACTGCACAGTGGAACAAGACAGAATGACTCCTGAGACTGCACTCGAACCATTTCACACACTGACTCAAGTGAAGTTGCAGGTTCCTGGCTTTGATTCTAGATTATTTCCAGTGACTAGGCTCCATCCAGACAAGCACCAAGATAGTGTACTCTAAATTCACGCTATGTTCTTCTAAAAAGATATGCATTCTTATCATTTGTTATTAAGCCAAGTTTCAATCGCCAGGAAACATTTTTTTTTTTTTTTTTTTTTTGCGGTACGCGGGCCTCTCACTGTTGTGGCCTCTCCCACTGCGGAGCACAGGCTCTGGACGCGCAGGCTCAGCGGCCATGGCTCACGGGCCCAGCCACTCCAGAGCATGTGGGACCTTCCCGGACCAGGGCACGAACCCGTGTCCCCTACATCGGCAGGCGGACTCTCAACCACTGCGTCACCAGGGAAGCCCGCCAGGAAACATTTTTAAAATGAGCAGTTAAAAATGCACGAGGTATCTGGACTTTTATCTATTCAACTATAAGCTGTACTTTTTCTTGCTTTAGGCCCACAGATATTAAAACAAGATGAAAAGATTTTATGAAACCAGAAGGAACATAGCACATGACACCAAAACTACTTTTCCAAGAGCTTTTTTCAAGTATAATAGTCAACTTCAGGAATAAAACTAACTCCATCTTTAAAATATTCACACCAAAATTTTCTGAGGTATTACACAAAAGAAAGAACATGGTGGCTACCTCGAAAACATCCAGTAAATACAGTATCATATGTAGAGAAAAAGAATGAAGGTGAGATCCCAGTAACATTGCTCCTGATTCTTTTCCTACTCCTCAGATTACCTACTTCTTCTTTCCTTGATTATTCTTTCATCCCATCTCCTATTATTGCAAGTATCTCTTTTCAAAATGCAGTTTTCAATCAACAGCTTTTCCCCTGTCAACCACTTCATACCAGAACTCATCCACTCTTAATTTCAAATATGGCCTCTATTAAGATAACCTCCAGATCTAGTTATAATTTCTCCCTCTTCCCTTCTCCTGTTTTTAATCTCTCCCAAATTGCCTGGGTATAGATAGTCAATACTTCAGGACCCTTTTATATCCCTATTTTTTAAAGAAAATCCACTTTTTCAAAATTGGCTCCTTCTCCATTTACTTTATCATCTGTATTGTCTGGCTGTTCTCCTACAACTTTAATTTTTCTCCATTTAATCAACAGGACCTGCCAACTGTTCATTGTGTTTCCTACTATCTTACTTTCCAATTCCATAGCTATCACCACATTCTGGGTTTCTTCCTTTCCTTCCTGAGTCACCACAGCCCTCCAGCTGACGTGCCTACCTGCAGCCTACTCCCTTCTATTCATTCTGTACATACTGCCAGTAAACCTCTCTCACACGGTACACACCCCAGTTCAAGGACTTAAAAGAGTTCCCCAGCATAATAAAACTAAACTTCCCAAATCAGCACTCAGGTCCTTCCACCCCTCCAGACTGTCACTCATGAACGTTTAGCTTAAACATACTAAGGAGACAAAACCCTAGAAAACCAACAACTTGATCTTCCACATCTGGATCAGTGCAATGCACACTACAGGTCTGTAGAGTACAGTCCACCATCTTTCACTTGACTTCAACTACTTATGTCAGGCAGTGGGAATATATGACTTAATCCATCATCTTCTGACAACTCAAATTACCATGAGGATTAATCCATCTTCAAAAGCTGAACCCTTCTAATCCACAAAATGGAAGTATGTAGTTATCAAAAAATAACACCTCATATCCTTAAATGAGAGTGCAAAGTAGTATACTATCTTTAAGGGTGAATTTTCCAACATCTATAAAAAGTGTAAGTGCAAATATCCTTTAGCCCAGCAATAGCACTTCCGGGAAATTACCTATAGATATTCTCACAGAAGAAAACAAATTATATGTGGAAGGAATATTAAACACTGTTGTAATGGTTAAAAAAAAAAGGGGGGGGAACAACTGAAATTTCCTTAATTGACTATCATTATATATCTCCACAATGGAATATTATGCAGCAATTAAAAATAAAGAAGCAGGACTTCCCTGGTGGCACAGTGGTTAAGAATACACCTACCAATGCAGGGGACACGGGTTTCAGCCCTGGTCCGGGAAGATCCCACGTGCGGCGGAGCAACTAAGCCCATGTGCCACAACTACTGAGCCTGCGCTCTGGAGCCTGTGAGCCACAACTACTGAAGCCTGCGCACCTAGAGCTCATGCTCCGTAACAAGAGAAGCCACTGCAATGAGAAGCCCACGCACCGCAACAAAGAGTAACCCCCACTCACCGCAACTAGAGAAAGCACGCACGCAGCAACAAAGACCCAATGCAGCCAAAAATAATAAATAAAAATTTTAAAAATAAAAAAATAAAGAAGCAGTTATATATGAATTGATAGGGAAAGATGTTTAAGAATGGCATGAAGAGGGGAAAAAGCAAGTTATACGACAGTGTAAATTACTATTCTATTTGTATGAAAAAATGCATATACATTTGTAAATGCAAGAAAATATCTAGAAAAAATATACCAACCATTAATAGTAGCAAATTCTGGAGAATGGGATTCAGGGGAAGAAACAAGGGATTTTTACTTTTTGTACTGTGTGTGTGTGCATGTACATACACACATATGTATCTTTTAAAACAATCGATTTATTCAATTTTCATTTTTAAAAAAGAGCAGAGCACAGCAAAGACTCTTAACTTTGGATGAATATAATTGATCTTGATTATCCACAGTGCAGGAAATATGAGCTACTCAAAGTGCTTAATGAGAAACTCATCCATTCATTCAGCAACTATTTATGGAACACTTACTATATGCCAGGCATTGTGCCTGATGATACTGCCATAACCGTGAACAAGACAGACCTAGTCTTTGCTCCATTTTTC
The DNA here is from genome assembly GCF_964374135.1 of Grampus griseus. Classification (NCBI taxonomy): domain Eukaryota; kingdom Metazoa; phylum Chordata; class Mammalia; order Artiodactyla; family Delphinidae; genus Grampus; species Grampus griseus. The sequence goes on along the minus strand of NC_139004.1, from coordinate 37,950,034 downwards.
CTGTTTCTCCTGTAAGAACCACTCTGACTTCCAGGTCTGTGTTCTCATTATGCCTATTATGCCTACGGTTTCCCATAAAATAGAAACAAATTAATAGAATAATTACATCAAATAAAAACAAAGGCTTTAAATGTTATTAACTCCTATTTCCTTCATAATTAATTTAAAAAGTTAACAGAAACACAATTTGTGAAAGAACAATTGAACAAGCACCATTTCAAATAAACAAAATTTAGAAAGTAATTTAGATGTTAAATAAAATTTAAGGGAAATTAGCTAAGAAAATTCAAAAGAAAAAACATTATAGGAAATTTTTATTTTCTTCATTGATTTATATTTATTTACTAAATTCTTCTACAATAACCATGTACTATACAATAAGAAGGAAGTAAAAGCTGTTCTTGAAAAGAACCCTCTGTTGCAACAACCGATCAGCTACTGCCTGAAGTCCAAGCCCCTAACCCATTATACCAGGCCGTTTATGGTCTGGCCTTGTCGAGACTCCTTGTTTTGTCAGCCCAGAGCCCATTCCACCCTCTGCTGCAAACAGCATTCTGGGACTTTCCACTGGGGAATCACTGCTCCTCACCTCCTGGGGTGGGCCCAATCCCCCGTCTTTGCCAGTCAGAGCTTCTTATCCCCTTGGCCACCCCAACAGTTCAGAGGTGAACACATGACCCTAACAGATCCAAATCCAAATCAATCCTGAAAAGAGGCTAATTTTAATGAGGCTATTCAAATGATTATTAAGTGCTGACATATAATACAGCTAAATTTCCTAAAAGAACTTTGTAATAAATAGAATTCTCATTTAATGTGGTCCCTGAATATTTTGTGTGACTATAATTCAAATCACAAAACTGGCAGTGAAAACAGTCATAACTGATCGCTTTTGTTGAAACAGAACAGCAACAAAAATACAATATTAGAAAATTCCCGTTTCTAAAAGGCTATTAAAACTTGATGCTGTCTCAAAGAATGTTGAAACCGTACAAATCACATCCTGTTAAAATAGCTAAGTACAGAAACAGTAAGAAAATACAGGTTACGCAGCATATATGTTAATCACTTATCCTCTGACAGAAATCTTTTAAACAACTTCAAAAATAAAGCTCCTACAGGTAGTATTTCATGAGGCACCTAAAATGCCACAATCCTAAAACAAACAAACAAAACCCCAAACCCAAGCATTTGAAATATATTTAACTTTTAAAATAATTTTTATCGGGACTTCCCTGGTGGTCCAGTGGGTAGGACTCCATGCTCGCAATGCAGGGGGGCCCAGGTTCGATCCCTGGTCGGAGAACTAGATCCCACGTGCCACGACTAAGACCCGGAGCAGCCAAAATAAATAAATAAATAAATAAATAAATTTTTTAAATCGCCTTTATTAAAAAAAATAATAATTTTTATCAGTTAACCATTTTCCTTTCAACACTAAGAAAACTATAGAGTATATTAATAAATTACAGGGGAACAAACTTCAATGCAATATGAGAAAATAAAACTTAACCATTAGAATTTCCTAAGAGTGAAATGGACTGTCTTGTAAAACAGGGACCTCTCCTTCCCTGGAACTAAAACTAAAACCAAAGCTCTGTAATTCTCTGAAAATAAGATATCCTTGAAGAATTCAACTGCTGTGCCAGCTGTTTTATTTCTTGAGAGTATAGCTGAACACATATTATAATCCATTGCATTTTTTCTAGAATTGCACAATTTTCCTGGCACACAATGTGCATACTGTATTTATTATCATATTTAAGCATCTGACAGCATTGTTATAAGAATCCATAATATTATTCTCTAACCAAATGCACACATAAATTTTTCAGTCTTCAAACAGCCATGGATTTCAGTAGTTAAGTATCATATATATTTTTTCCACAAAGTCTAAATACAATACATTTCCTGAACTTTTAGCTTTCAGTTTCCTGTTCGTCAATGGTTACAATTCTAGAGGCAATACATAAACACACCCTAGCCATGGTATTTCCACTCCTGACAACAGTGGATGTGAACTTAATATGACCAAATATAACTACAGTGCATATAAATGGTATATCACAGCTAACACAGCAATAGCAGGAATTAAGCTATAAAATGGAAATATAAATTATATTCCTTATTAAGAATTCACATAACCTCCTTTTATAACTTAGAACTCAGAAAAAGTTTCTCTCCCATGAAAAACTGATAAGCTTTCTTTATCAGACAATAACTGTGAAACCCATCCTGTTTCCTTTTTTCTCCTGCTTGCCAGGAAGCTCAGAGCTAAATTTAATGTTCAAATACAGAAAATATTTTGCCTCAGATTATTACTGTAAAGATTTCTTTCCACTCCCTCATCCTGCTCATTATTTCTCAAGTGATTTATGCTTAATTTCTGACTTTGTTTTTAATGTTTCTTGCCTTTTTAGTTTTAATTACAATCTATCAAATCTTTTCAATGAATAGAGAGTATAAAGAAACAATTTAAAAGATATCTTTACATCACTGAATAATCTGTTAATCCAATTTATATAAAATAGGGCTTCCCTGGTGGCGCAGTGGTTGAGAGTCCGCCTACCAATGCAGGGGACATGGGTTCGTGCCCCGGTCCGCGAGGATCCCACATGCGGTGGAGCGGCTGGGCCCGTGAGCCATGGCCGCTGAGCCTGCGCGTCCGGAGCCTTGCTCCGCAACGGGAGAGGCCGCAACAGTGAGAGGCCCACATACCGCATGTGGGCATGGAAAAAATTCTTTTGTATATATATTTGTGTATTACACAATTCAACTTCACGGTGTTTGAAAATGATAAAGAAAAATTAGTATTTCAGTAAAAATGAATCCAGTTAGAAGTCTTTTTTTCTTTTTTTTTTTTTAAGGAATATGGCAGGATGAGCAGAGAGGTCTAGGGTATTTTTATGTAACCCATGCCACTTTTTCTTTCTTTAATCATGGGAAAGAATACAGAACCTGAAAAGATAACTAGCTGTGAAATAATTTTATGACAAAATTATGCTTAAAGTGACTAAAACGTATTTGTACGTCACACAAATTTTCAAAATGCAAGGACAGCATCTTGTCAAATTTAAAACAAGACATTTCAAGGGAAGAAAAGTAGTGTGACAGTGATTTGGAGATGAGGAACTGACATTAATGAGAAAAAATTACGTGCTCTGTAAAAAGGGAAGGGAGTATTTATTGAGCAACTAGAGTATCCAGACACTAAGCTTAGGGCTTTATAAAAGACATTCGATCACATTGCATTTAGGTAGGAAAACAATATAGAAGAAAACAATGCTTAAATAAGTTTCTCACCATTATGTGTGGCATATGGTAAAATGTAAGAGACGAAAGAAGATGTAAACTTAGAGACTACTGTACTAGTAGAAGTACACGGCTGGGGACTGTGAGGTGAAAGTACAATAGTTCCCAACTTTTCATGCTAATCTTACTGGACTATCAATCACTCTGTAAAAGAACCTGTGTTCCACCATGACAGAAACAGAAGTCCACTTTTTTTTGAGAATGATATTTATGTTTACAACACTATTATATTTATAATTTCCAACTCTAAAAATAAAAGAAAGGAACCCTTTTGTTCCTAAAGAAGATTTTGGAGCCTTGGTTTTATTTTTTTATTTTATTTTTTTTTAATAAATTTATTTTATTTATTTTTGGCTGCCTTGGGTCTTCGTTGCTGCGCGCGGGTTTCCTTTAGTTGCGGTGAGCAGGGGCTACTCTTCCTTGCAGTGCGCAGGCTTCTCATTGCGGTGGCTTCTCTTGTTGCAGAACACGGGCTGTAGGTGCACAGGCTTCAGTAATTGTGGCTCACAGGCTCTAGAGCGCAGGCTCATTAGTTGTGGCGCACAGGCTTAGCTGCTCCGTGGCATGTGGGATCTTCCCAAACCAGGGATCGAACCCGTGTCCCCTGCATTGGCAGGCAGATTCTTAACTACTGCACCACCAGGGAAGCCCTGGAGCCTTGGTTTTAAATATTACTTTAAGAATAGTAATGCCTGTCCAAGAAGTGTGATCATGGGCTTCTCATTAAGAATAGAGTGAATTATTACCACATTATTCCTGGCAGTAAAATTATTTCTTACCTTGGTGTTTGACAGCCGTTAGTAGAAAGATTATTGGTAATACTACTGTAATTCCCACCCAGATGGTTAAGAGTCATACTAGGACGACAGTAAAAAAGCAGCCCTAGTTTAGCTCTGAAAGGTACAGGCCACTAATTAATTAGCTGTGGATCCTGACGTTACTTCCTCTGGACCTCAACGTCCTCATCTGTACAATAAGACTGCTGGACTAGAGCATACTTCCCTACCTTCCTCCCCCTTTTTCCCTCTCCCTGGCCCTTTCTACTTTATGACTTCGGTGATTTAGGATCTAGACTGGGATTTTTGAGGACAGAGAGGTAAATAGCAGAAACCCACTTAACTCTGGAGAAAAGGAATAAGAATTATGTAAACAACTAGAATATGGAGAGAAAAAGAGAAAGCCCAAAATACATGTTTACAAAAACAAATGGACAAATTAAAGAGGCATAATGGTTCAGAATAGAGGATCATGAGCTTCATTGTCAAAATTAGTATGATAGTAGTTTCAGTTATATGACATCAGGAAAGATAGTGAGAAGTGCTAGAGATACAGACTTAGAAATGTTATTTGTAACACACAACAATGCTTTACAAATAACCCAAAAAATCTTCCCAAGTTCCCCCAGTACATATGGAAAAGATGCCATACTCCCTGGCTTAATCATTCATAATTCTGCCCTAACATAATCACTCACTATTTTCCAACAGGTTATTCCCTCCAGTCCATTTGGCTTCATCATTTCAGACAAACCTATGAAATCTCCCCTTCACTGTCACTCAGTGTTCTGTCAAATGCTTTCTCCCTTCTTCCAATTTATAATAACAATTTATCATGCTCTAACCATGTTTGAGGCACCATTCTAAGCACTTGACATGTATAAACTCATTTAATTCTCTCAACAATCCTAGGAAGAAGGTCAAGTAACTTGCTAAAGATTACACAGTAGCAGAGTCAGGATTCCAACACAGGCAAACTGGTTCCAAGGAGCCTGTCCTCCTAACTTGCTAACTAGTCCTACAAGGCTTAGGTGGAGTTCTGTCACCTTCCTGAAGTTCTCACCTGCATAGCAATTATTCCTGCCTCTTGAGACCTTAAGTAAACCACTCCTTTGTCATTTACCACAAGACCTAGGTTGTTATTTATCTTTTGTGCACATGTTCTATCTTTTCTAAGGACAGGATCTTGTCTTATTTATTCTGTAACAACACTACTTAGAACCTAACACAACTTATTATCTGGAACACAAAAGTGCTTATTAATGAAACTATAATAGCATTTAATATTTATTGAAGACATATGCCAGGTTCTGGGCTAAGTACTTTATATGTATTGTCTCATTTATTCCTCACAACCCTTCGGTAGGTATTAATACTGCCTGCACCTCCTATTATTATAGATGAGGAAACTGAACTTAGAGAGAAGCTACATATCTTGTCCCATATCACAAAGTGGTGGTGACAGTCTTACTTAAGGGTCTAACCAGAATCTTAATCTCCAGCCAACCACAAAACACCCTGAAGAAAGAAGCAGTCCTAACAACAACTCAGTTCAACTTTCACTACTCTGCAGCACTATGCTGAACACCAAGGATTCAGAATTAGAGGCACAGTTGCTGCCCTGATGAAACTCACAGTGCACTAAGACTTCAGGATCAAACTTTGATATCACAAGCAGAGCCACCATCATCAAAACTTAAGGAAGATTTTAACTTATATTTTAAATCAAAATATCTAAATAATCCTTGGAAACTCTTCCATCCCCTTCCTTCTCCCTTCAGGCTTCCCCCACTCTCTCTACCCTAGGACTAATCTCTCTAGTTTCTGTATTATCGAGTAGAAGGATCCCACTAATCCTGACAACTACTAGGATGTCTAAATTTAATTTATCAGTAGCTCAGACTCAAGGGTCTATTTGGCGAATTCCATGTCCATAATGAAATATGGGCAATGGACAGCTAGAAAAAACCAGTAGCAAGGAGAAGCAGCAAAAAGAGGGAGATGAAAGTCACACTGTATAGCAAAGAAAAAGCAAGAAAAGCAGGAAAGTGGACACAAATAGAAGGTGAAAGTGGGTCCAGAATAAATCCAGTAGAGAGATGTAGATAAATGAAAACACTAAAATCTAATTCATTTTGCGAATGCTGACTCCTTTAATTTTTTCCTAACTTCTAATGGAAACAGAAAAATATGTAGGTGAAACAATTACTGAAAAAATCATTAACCAGGAACAGTATATAAATCAGGAGTTTTTCCCCTGAAAAACCACTCATTTTAGAATTTCAGAGCTGCAAAAAGACCTTAGATCACTATCTAATCCAACCCATTCATTTTACAATTAATATAAGGCTCAGTAAGGTTAAGTAACTTTAACTTTCCCAAGATCATGTAGCAACACTCCTGAATCTCATCCCTGTCTATGCCTACTATACTAGGCTTCCTAGAAACGGTGTAATTTTCTCTTCCATTTTCCACTCGTAATAACTATTAAATTAATTTCTGCATAAGTATCTCAGAATCCCCATATTATTCCTACTTCTCATAGAAGAAAATAATCAGGTATTCTGGATTATCTAAAACAATATCAAATTTTATTCTCTTATCCCCAAAGTCAGTAATCTTAAATTGGGTCTTGATTTCTACAAGGAAGAAATTCAAACATTTCCCAGAAGAGCAGAAAGAAGAAAGAGCTCCATAAGCTGACCAAAAGCAAGCCAAGTTGATAAGCTACAATCCATCTGTAAAGGACTCAGGCCCAAGACCACTGGAGGGTGGACGACTGCTAGTGGGAAGTAGAATGGATATCACTTATTTTCCCATTTCTATTTAATATCTTCCCAACTAACCTCAGGTTCCTATCTTTCTGACAACCATCAATTCTAGGAGCCTGTAAAAAGAAGGGAAAGTAATGAGGTAAGAGTATCATGTCACTTTCGGCACAATGGCTTTTTGATAAGAACTATCTTGGTCAGGAAATATGCCACAAGGAATAGAAGGGTTTTTGGGTAAACCCACAGATCTTTATTTTTACCATAAAAACACAAGAAGTCCTGAAAGTGTGTTATATACACTCAGTATTTCCCCCACTGCAAAGCACCTGCAGATATTCTGCTGGAAGGAACTCATTCTGGGCTATTTCTGTGGTCCAAGAAAGTCTGCTGCCTATATCCCTTGATAAACTGTGGGCCCTGCTGGCCATCGTTCACGAGGTTATTAGAGCTGAGTGATTTGGAAATCGTCTCTATCACCTTGGTTTAAATATAATGATTTCCTAGCCCTTAAAAATTATGTGTTTGCTTATAAGACTGACTGAAGCCTTCTCTGAAAGGGAAGAAAATGCCCTATTTTACTTTAGGAACATACCTTAATTTTGATATGTATGAAGTTCATTATAGATTAGGGATAACTTCCTGCTAACATGTTACCCAAATTAGGACAACTGGAGTGGAAATGAAAAAGGACGAAAAGATAAAAAGACATTTAAAAACAAAGTGATTTAGTGGCTCACTGAGCTTAAGAAGCAAAGGAAGAGTAAAAAATGACCAGTAAGAATAATGGTGTCACAAACAGCTAAAGAGGAAAGTCAGGAAGAGAAGCGTTTTGACTGGGGGTGGAGAGAGGGGGTGTTGGTGTGCAGTTGCTACAGAGATGGTATTTAAACATATTTAGTTTCAAGACATAAGTGAAAATTTGGGCCTCAGTTTTGCAAGGCCTGGAGTTTAGACATAAGATATACATTTGGAGCCTAAAAAAGCACAGCAATGACTGAGTTTTTAGAGAAAGAGAAAGTAACAGCAAAACATTTAGACAACAGCATTCCTCAGACACTACACTTTGAAGATAATCTAACTTACCAGATGAACAGTACTACCTTATTCTATAGATTAGAATATTTGGACTAATTTATTATAAATAAAAGGCTAAAAAATTAATCTTTCTTTTCCAGGCTATGAATTGACAGAAAGGAATTTAGAATAAAAATAGTTTCATAATTACTGATTGTCCAAAGTTAAGTCTCTGAGTTAAAACACACTGCTTTTCAGATTTCTCTATTTACAACGAAACTTTTGAAAAAAATTGAGAGAAAAAATCTGGTACACTAATACCACTACTATTTTACAATATTTGTGAGAATGTATCAGTTTTTAAAAGCACACTAACCAAAATGCTGATAATTAATAAATCTGAAGAATGGGTATATGGAGGTTCATTATTATTCTCTCCAGTTCTGGATATGTTTAAAACTTTTATAATAAAGAAGTCTAAAAAAAAGGCTACCTACAGATATTTTTAAAGTTCTATCTGCAGTTAGGGTTTGACAACTCAAAACAAAATTCTAAAAACTTTTCAAATAATGTTTTATTCATGCTCAATAGACCAATGAAATTTACTGTGTATGAAAGGGAGATAAGGCCCTGTCATTTCAGAGGAACATGAATATGTTCATTAAATGGAGAAAGTCCTCCTTTTATCCATGTTGGTTGAGTTGGACATTTGTCATTTTTCTCTTCAAAGAACTTATATTTGTTAAAGAAAAATATATAGACCATATAAATGTATGGTTTTTGTTAGTAAAGGCAACATAAATGTTCATCCCCAGTTATCAATGATTAATTTGCTGAAATTGCTGGCTAGTCATTCTGTTACTTCAAATCATATTCCACTCTAGTACATAACCAAATAAACAAATTTCTTATGTGGATGCAAAAAACTGATTAAAAAATGAATATCCATAAATAATGCCCAATCCTAAATTGTGAAGAACACATATTTAAGATTATATAAAATAGTAAGTCGAGAAAAAAAGCTGAACGTTTTAAACAACTGACATAGTTTTAGGGCTGCTGTAGAGTGATTTGCTTTAAATTAAACCTATTTAAATTACAGTTTAAACTAACAGTGAGCATCAAATTCACCACCTTAGATTTACCACTTAACCTACGATCAAGATTAGTTTATATGGTTTACAAGCACCAATCCTTCCCCCTACTATAAATACCACCCACAAATGACAACCAGCTTTGTTTGCCTCTTCTTTGTCTGGTGAGTTCCAGGACAGTAAGGACTGCACGTTTGTGCAAAACCTAGCACACTGAAGGTGTGCAACTCTCTTAACAGGAATTATCAATTCCCAGGAAGCTATCGCTAGGTATCAGTCTCATTCCCTAGGTGACTGACACAGGATAACAAAATAAAGCACAGTTTCCTGGCTGGCAGTTGGCCTTGAATTATTTTCAGGATCTTGTCTCTTCTAACAGAAATATGCTGCCATGAAACTTCAAAGAGAAGCAGCATAGATACATATATGTAGAGACAAAAGACTGTCAGTAATTCTCTTCTCCTACATCATTATTAAAGCACTGCTTAATTTCAAATTGAGGTATTTCACTTTTTTCAGATAACAGGGTCATTCTCCTCATCTTCAACAAATTTTTATAGTTTTTTTTCCTTATGAAAGTAAAAGTTACATACCATAAAATGCACGGATCTTAAGTATTCAGCTGGGTAAATGTGAACAAATGTATACACCAACAGTTGGTGAATCTGGAAGTTCCTCGTACTGGTCTTGCAACTGTTCTGTAAGTTAAAAATTACATGAAAATGAAAACTTACCCCAAAGGTGTACACTTGAATTCCATAGCTTGATTCCCAAATCAAGTTATAGAATATTTCCATTACCCTAAAAAGTTCCTTTTTGCCCCTTTCCAGTCATCCACAGCCCTTACCCAGAAACCATTGTTCTGATTTCTATCACCATACCTAAATCTGGCCTGTTCCCATATTTTTTATAAATGGCATCTTATAGTACATACTTGTGTTTGGCTTCTCTTGGTCTGAATAATATTTGAGATTCATCTATGTCACTGTATGAATCATTAGTTCATTACTATTGTGAAAAAGCTGCTATGAACATTTTTAATCAGTCTTTCTGTGTACATGTACTTTATTCCTCTTGGTGTAGCAAGATTTCATTTAAAAAAAAAGGTTTCACATATAAATAAGCCTGTGAAGTCACACAGTATAGATAGATGGATTGATTTATATATATACATATAACAAACATACAGTTACATATATAATGCAAATATATATAGCATAGATACTTTATCTACCTGTGTGTATATATTTATGTGTGTGTGTATATATATATGTGTGTGTGTCTCTACAAATGGATTCTGAGAGGTCCACCTAGGACCAACAAAGATATTTTAAAAGACCTTATAGGGCTTCCCTGGTGGCACATTGGTTAAGAATCCGCCTGCCAATGCCAGGGACATGGGTTCGAGCCCTGGTCCGGGAAGATCCCACATGCCACGGAGCAACTAAGCCCGTGCGCCACAACTACTGAGCCTACGCTTTAAAGCCTGCGAGCCACAACTACTGAAGCCCGCGGTGCCTAGAGCCTGTGCTCTGCAACAAGAGAAGCCACAGCAATGAGAAGCCCTTGGCGTGCCACAACGAAGAGTAGCCCCGGCTCGCCGCAACTAAAGAAAGCCCGCGCACAGCAACAAAGACCCAGCTCAGACAAAAATAAACAAATAAATTCATTTTTTAAAAAAAGACCTTATAAAGTTCATAGTGCAAGTAAATTTAAGATAGGAAAGATGACATTTCAATTTTTCTTAATAAGTATTATGTTTTAACCTAAGACTAATTCAAAAGAGAAACAAATTTCTTTCCATGTAAATTACCCTGTTTTGCTTCAATGAAATACCCTTCTTCTCATAACAAATCCCCTTCTCAAACTAGAATTTCAAAACATTAAATATTACCATCCACCATGTAATAATTTTTTATGCTAGGGGCCAAATCCAAAATCTGTCAATATTCTATTCTACTGTCTTGCTTTTTTAAAAAGTTAGAAACATGGAAATAATTCCATTGGCTAATGTTTAACATGGGTAAAGACCATTTCATCCTCATTCAGAACACTGTATATTCTGAAAAAGGCTAGGATGTTTTCTGTTCCAAAAAGTATCTTACTACAGCATTAAGTCTGTGATAGAGACATTCTAACCTTCTAATTCTGTGTGTAATTTTCGGCAGACAGTAGAGGAGGATCTTTAATTTCCAGAGATAGAACACTGAGAAACATACACACAAATCTGATTTTTGATGAGATCAATTTGAAATTCCCAGCCCTGTTTTTGATAATCAGATGATCATTTTCAGGGAACTAGGAATGGCTCCTTATTTAACATCATACATAAATTGCCAAGACTGAGGCTGAACACTACAAACGGTTCCAGAAATTTACCATCATCTGCTTCAGGAAGGGTTTGCAACTACAAAAGGGAAAAAAAAAACCTCTTCTAGCCTTTGATTTTTCTCCATCTTTTATTCTTCCTTCCAAACAATGAACAATTTCAAGACCATACAATTCAAATGTACCATATATATTTTTTTTTTAAAAATAAATTTATTTATTTATTTTTGGCTGCGTTGGGTCTTCGTTGCTGGGCGTGGGCTCTCTCCAGCTGCGGTGTGCGGGCTTCTCACTGCGGTGGCTTCTCTTGTTGCGAAGCATGGGCTCTAGGTGTGTGGGCTTCAGTAGTTGTGGCTCGTGGGCTGTAGAGTGCAGCTCAGTAGTTGTGGCGCACAGGCTTAGTTGCTCCCCAGCATGTGGGATATTCCCGGACCAGGGCTCGAACCCGTGTGCCCTGCATTGGCCGGCAGATTCTTTTTTTTTTTTTTAGGCAGATTCTTAACCACTGCACCACCAAGGTAAGTCCCGTGGCTACTGTTTTTAAATCAATAGTTACGTGATTTACGTACCAACGTCCACCTAATCTCTGGTGAGTGTAGATGTAATTTTCCTTACACTTTTGGGGACATAATGTCAGAAGTTAGAAATGCGCTGTAAAAAAATTCAGAATGTGAAGCAATGAAAAAACAAAATCTAATTACTAATCAGCTAGGTTAGAAAGTTCACACAGTCTCAGAATTATAAAATGTATAAAATATTTAATTGTTCAGCATAAAATAATTACAGAATTTAGTGTGCCAAAATATATACAATATAGATTCTTTGTTAGGAATTGTTGAAAATTATATTAAAGGCCTACAGAAAATATTCTTAATGACAGATACAGCATGCATACTACTGTTAAATAAAGCAGTATTAATGTCTAACAGTATCATGTGATCTACCCTCAAATTTAGCTTGTTTAATATGTGTCCCTGTTCTTTTGTAGCTTTATTCATTCAAAAATATTTGCCCACCCCCAAACTAAAAAGGAGCCACACCTGAGGGTCAGTGACTTAAAAACACTCCCAACATTTATTGTGTAGATGCAAGAATTCAACTTATGCTTAATTTTGAAGCTGTAATGTGGTTGATAATTTTATGATATGGTCTACCGCAAGTTAAAGTGGACAACAATCAGTAATTAAAATATGTAAAAACTGAATTTGAAAATGGTCTTTTAATTAAAGGGCACTTCCATAGTTAAAGTTCCCCAAATATGCTTTACGTAAATAAAACTAAGGAATATAGCTTTAATTTATGATATGTGGTATATTTAAGCATCATTATAGGATAATGACTATAAAATTTCTAATTACACATAGTAGTTAAACTAATATATTCCTATACACTTTAAAGGACAATTACCCATAATTGTCCTAAACTAATATATTCCTATACACTTTAAAGGACATCACCCATAACCCCAGTCTCATAAGATTCCTTAGAACTACTTATACATAATAAAACCCACTCTGCACGAGTCACTGTTCAAACAATCTACCTTCACTAAACATCAAAAAGCCAACTCAGCTTTCAACAGTAATAACTTCTTCTACAGCTAGAGAAAGAGGATGCTCTTCCTTCTCTAGACTGGTTCTAAGGTAAGAAGCCTTTAGGAAACAAAACAACCTAAAATATGTATCCTTTTCCAATCCAAGGATAAACGGAAAATTGAAGATTTCACTAGTTGCCTAATCGAATATTTTAAAATGTTCATGTTGAACTGGTTAAAATCATGTTTTAAAAAAGAAATTCACCCAAAATTCCCATCACTAAAAAATTGAAGATTCAGAAACACACTTGTTTTGTTAAATATTGTAAAGACAAAGACCTCACAGCATATAAGCCTGTTGTTTTAGAGAAATAAAACATTTTATAAAGTCCATCTTTGATTTTTTTTAAATCCCAAGTAGTCACAACTAGACTATTGGTTAAAGAGTTCACCTTTAAAAGGTGTTACTAATTAGCTGCGTAAGTAACTAAAATTACTATTCAATGAAACACTAATAAAGTACCATAATTAAAATAACGGTCCTTAAGAAGTTAAACTTACATCTCTTAAGTACAAATCATACCCAGCATAGATATAAAAAAGACACATTAGAAGAAAATAACTGAGTAATCTAAATCAACTGCTCCTCACAAATGAATGTTATTAATAACCTTCATAATATATTTTAAAGTAATTATACATTATTTTAAAACTTTTTTTTTCTATAGATGCCCTAAATTGGTCAGGGCCATAACTGTAGATTGTTAAGTGAGGTCAGATGGGAGAGAGAGAAACAGAAAATAAGTGAAACGTATAACAAATAAAAATTTCCCACAAGAATAAGAAGTTTTTCAACTCTATCCTTGGGGGAAAAAAAAAAACTCTTATGCGGGGCCGGGGGTGTGGTGCGGGAGAATTCCCACAGACTACTCAAAATACTGAACCAAAATATGCCTTAACTTTTCCCTTGTCTAAAATCTAACAAAACGGTAAGACAATGAAAAGAAACACTCCTGTGAGCCCTCAGAGAGGCAAAGAAAGCTCCCATTCAACGCTAAGCCTTATTCCACTCCTGTAAAGTAAATCCAAAACCACGAGCTCAAACTGCTTCATGAAGAATTTACTGAATGGCGGCCAAACGTTGTACACGCTACCCTGAACCACAGTGAAGGATATCTAGAGTTCTGCATTCTCCATTTACAACCTGTACCTTACTATGCATGCTTTCGCCACCACTGCAGAAACCGATTTTTTCAAAGATGTTCCTCCCGGCAAGTCAATGGAAAGAAGGCAATCTACACGCTGACAACACCCGCCCCCCACCTTTTTTTTCCCCAATCAATACTAGTTTTGACTACTATACTGCGGCCAGCACACCTTTTTAGAAATCATTAAGGGAGAAGGCGTTATAACGTCCCAGAGTGAACTGAATACTGAGCTCTGAAACAACTTTTCACTGGCTTTCACCTGGCACTAGGATTATCACCTGTTAGAACGCCGCCGCACCCGCACCCTCTACGAGCGGCCGAGAGCGGGGATGCTGTTCCCAGTCACTGGTCCCTGGGCGGCAGGTGAAGACGGTGAACGCGCATCCACACCCACCGCCCGGGGAGCGCAAACCGAAAGCCAGGACGGCGGCGACGGGACGCTCCGTTATCCTCACTCTCGGCTGGCCCGCCAGGTGAGCGCGGCTCCATCGCGCCCGCGGCGTCCCGGTGCACGGCTCACCCCGGCTCCACTTCTCCCGCCGCCCGGGCCCCGGAAAGCGAAGTTTCTCTCCCGCCCGCGGCAGCTGCTGTTCACGCGCCTCCCGGCTCTCCGCCGGTCCCGCCGTCTGCTCCGGGCTGCCGCGGTCACGGGCGCCGGGCCTCGGGCGAGTCGGGGGCCGCGGACGGGAGCCGTGACCTGTCACCCCGGGAGGGAAACAAAAGCCGGGTGAGGACCAGCGGGCGCGACCGGCCTCGCCTCCGAGAGAGAAAGCGCGGCGGGGGGCGGGGAGCCGCTCCAGGAGCCGCCGGCTCCGCGCCTCCAGGAGGGAGCCCCTGCCCCGCGGCCCGGCGGGACGTAGAGGAGCCCCGCAGCGGAGCTAGGGGCCTCCAGCGCGCCCGTCTGGGGGCTCCCCAGGCCCCCCTGGCCCCGACGCGCCGCTCCCGGGCTGGGGAGCCGCGTGAGGGGGCGGGGAGGCGGCGCAGCGGCGGCCGGACCGCGAAGCAGGGAATTCGGCTCCCTGGGCTTAGCGACCACACTCCCCATCCCTGCGGCCATGGAGCCAGTACCTGTCGCCGCGGTTGTTCGTCTGCTCTGTCTCTCTCCGCCTAGCCCGCGAGCCGCTGCCCCTCAGCCCGCCCTGCAGGCCACCCGCGCGCCGGACGCCGCCGCCCGAGACTGGCAGCGCCCGCGAACCGGCCCGAATCCCCCGGGCAGCGCCCGGCGCCGTCCCACCCCCTCCGGCCGCAGGACCCGCCTCCCATAGGGCCCCGGGGCTGTCAGTCCGCCCCCAAAAGGCGCGCGGGCTGTCGCTCCGCCTGTCCGGATTGGCGGCCGCGCGCCGTCCATGCAAATAAGGCCCCGCCCCCGACCATTTGCACCTCCGCCTTGGTGTAACCTCCGCCTCTCCCCGCCAGCCCACGTGTCTGGCCCTTGCCCTTTGTGGGGGCTGGAGGGAAGGGATGGAGGAAACTGACCGACACCCTCTCCCACCATCCCTTATCTCCGGGAAAACTAATGCCTAAAGAAGCTAGTTGACTAAGCATACGGATCTCTCTCTCTGAAAGCTCTGCCCTCCTGTCTGCCCACTAGACCTGCCCTGAGGATGGAGAGTGACAGACCAGGCTTGTTTGTGTGAGGTTAGCCCCAGGAAACAATACCAGGAACTCAAAGTTGTCCATTTGGAACTGGGGAAAATCCCACCTGGAGAACCATAGCACATAGCACATAGCACTTCCCTCTGGACACTCAGGGACTGTGAAGACTACGCTTTCCTGTGGCTTTCTACCTTTCAAACATGAGATCCCAGGTGACTGAGAGAGCAAAGGGCCTTAAAAAATGTCTGTGTTCTCTGCCACCTGCGAAAGGGTAGACCTGCTGAGCAACTCAGCTTCAGGAGGTGCTCAGTCCCCTCCAATGAAATGGCCACCCAGAGATTCAGATG
The DNA here is from genome assembly GCF_964374135.1 of Grampus griseus. Taxonomy (NCBI): domain Eukaryota; kingdom Metazoa; phylum Chordata; class Mammalia; order Artiodactyla; family Delphinidae; genus Grampus; species Grampus griseus. The sequence goes on along the minus strand of NC_139004.1, from coordinate 37,934,054 downwards.
AGGGGACTGAGCTAGCCACCTGGGCCTTAGGGAGTAGCTAGCTCAATCTCATTTTTGAGAAAACAGAAACCTGAAGTCCCATAGCTATGGAGCTTATTAATTACCTATGGAAACCTAACATCTCCTAGCTCCACAACTGCTGTCTAAGCTATATCACCTGGGTCATTTAGGCATTGACGAGGAGCTTCTACAATTCACCATCCCTGCCTTCAAGAGGTGCTGCCTGCAGAAATAACCACTAGAGCTGACACTGAAACCTCGTCAAGGGCAAAGGCCCTGTCTCAGTGCCTAGAAGCTTTCCTTTTTACCAGATGCCAGGGAGAGTCACTGAAACAATTTATTTGTGCATTAATTCAGTAAGACAATGGTGATTAAAACTACTCTGCGTATTAACACCAGTTGATTAAGCATCTACTATGCTTTTTAACAGCAAGTATTAAGCACTGTGCTGTGTGCAGGGTATACAGAGGTGAGAGGACACTGTCCCAGTCCTTAAGGGCTTCAGCCTAAAAGACAGTGACATCCACATTGCATATCAGTGCTCCTTATGTTTCAGAGACTGTGACAGATGTCTGCATAGGGAGTGGCTATGCATAGGCCAGTGGATGACTCCAAGGAGAGGGGAATTTGCTCTTCCTGGGAGAGTCAGGAAAGGCCTGGAAGAGGTGACTCTAGAGCTGAGTCTTGAAAGATAAGTATTAAAAGATGGTGTTTTTGCCAGACTGACAGATGTGGAAGAGGAAGGAAAGGAACTCCCCTGGGCCGAGGCGGGGGGTGGGGGTGCAGAGGAGGGAATAGCAGGAGCAAAAAGAATGCAGACCTGGAAAAGCCTAGTAACTGAGGGAACAGCAAGGAACAGTGTGGGCAAATCTGCAGGGCTGTGTGGCCATGTCACATGGTCTGGGACCAGGCTCTTCCAGGAGGAAGACAGAAAGACCCAGGAGGCTGCCAGGCTGTGTTGTAACACACCGCAGCAAACAACAACAGGCCCTGTAGATACAGCTGCAGACTTTTTTTTTTTTTTTTCTAGGCCAGAGTCTGTGGGGAACAGTCAGTTCCACAGTTCCAATGGCAGCCTGGCTGGCCACACCCACTCTCTCAGAAAACCACTCCGGTCACTGCACTTGCCTGCCTCAGCATTTGGAAACACGCGTGCTTGCAATTTCCCTAAGCACTGCTGCCCTTCAGAATGCAAAGATAACGTGGGCTATGGCTGCAGACACCTGGGTGTGAGATGAGCAACCCTTTCCTCGTGCGCACAGGAGTCCTCTGCAAGGCCTGTCACCACAGATGGCTTCATGGGAGTGTAACCTGTGCTCAGATTAATGCTCTGCTGTTACTGTCCTGAAATTCTTAATGTTTTAACAAGGGGCCCACATTTTTATTTTGTGATGGGACCAGCAAATTATTTGCCCATCCTACCTGTCACTGTTAATACCCCTAGGAATGCTTGTGATACTGCTCAAACCATATCTCATTTAAAATACTTAGCGTGGGGAATTCCCTGGTGGTCCAGTGGTTAGGACTCTGCACTTTTCACTGCCCAGGGCACGGGCTCAATCCCTGGTCAGGGAACTAAGATCCCAGAAGCTGCATGGCACAACCAAAAAAATTAAAAATAAAATAACTTGGTTTGTTCATATGCATTGTAACACCTGATTCTCACAGTGACAACGTGGAGTGGGCCTATATTACCGGTCCCATCTATCAGTTGAGAAAACTGAAGTTTGGCAACCTTCTCCAGGTGGCACAGCTAGGAGGTGGCAGAGTTCATATTTGAACTCAGCCCACCCAAGCACTATTCCATCCACTTCAGAGCTACCTCCATGTCAGTTTCAGAATCCTTTCAAACGTAGATTTGTACATGAAAGATTTTAAGAGTCAGAACACCTGATGGAATGGATATCTGTCATTTCATGGCTATCACCTTTTAAATAGTTGTTCATCAATTTTGAAAAACTCTCAGCCATTGTATGTTCAAATACTCTTTCTGTACATTTTCCTCTTTCCTTCTGGGACCCCAGTTGAAATATATATTAGACCTTCTCACTACATCCCTTTCTTCTGTATTTTCTATCTTTTGTCCTTCCATGCTTTGTTCTAAAAATTTCTTCTCTTTCAGTTCACTAATTCTCTCTTCAGCTTTTTAAAAAAATTCTCCTCTTAAACCCATCCACTGAGCTCTTAAATTTGGTTATTCTATTTTTTTTAGTTCTAGAATTTCTATCTGGTTCTTTTTCACATCTGCTATGTCACTTCTTATATCCCTTAGTGCCCTACTTAATTTTCAAGCTCGGCTTTTCTCTCCTTAAACATAGTAAGTATAGTTGTTTTAGGGTCTGTGTCCCTGGTGGGGGGAGGAGCACAATCTGGAGTCCTGGGGGGGTCCACATCCATTGTCAGTTTTTCCTACTGGTTCTTCCTCATGTTGTTTTATCTCCTCATGTACCTGGTTATGTTTTGGACATTGTATTTGAAAAATCATTTGAGACGTTGATGATAGTATCTTCCTCCAGAAAGGATTTCCATTTGTTTCTGCAGGCATCCTGGGATACCAGCAAGCTAGGATCACCTTAACCCAATTTCAGGGGCTTCTGATTTTCTGAACCTCTCTGATAACTTGAAGCTAGACTAGAGTCTGTGGGAGGGTTTGTTCATTTATGGTTTCCCCTTACTCAGTGCTACAGTTCTTTGAGGTCCCAGTTGAAGATGGGGAGTTTTTTTTTCAGTTATATATTGTTTCATAGCAAACTGTCCCCAAATTTAGCAGTTTAAAACAGATGTCAGTAGATTTTTTCTTAAAGGGCCAGATGGTAAATATTTTAGGCTTGCAGGCCATATGGTCTCTATCATAACTACTCAACTCTGTCATTATAGTACAAAACAGACATAGACAACACATCAATGAATGGCCTGGCTATTTAACAATAAGATTTTATTTGTAAAGATAAGCAGCCACCCTCAACCTGATAAAGGACATCTACAAAAAACCACAACTAATATCGTGCCTAACGGTGAGAAACTAGATACTTTTCCCAGAAAACAAAACAAGGAACAAGACAAGGATGTCCACTCTTGCCACCTCTATTTAATATTGTACTGGAGGTCCTAGCCAGGGCAATTAGTTAAGAAATAGAAATTAAAAGGCGTCCATGGTGGAGCCACTATGGAAAACAGTATGGAGGTTCCTCAAAAAACTAAAACTAGAACTACTGTATGATCCAGCAGTTCCACTCCTGGGTATACATCTGAAGAAAATGAAAACACTAATTCAAAAAGATACATGCACCCAATGATCATAGCAGCATTATTTACAATAGCCAACATATGGAAACAACCTGTGTCCATCAACAGCTGAATGGAAAAAGAAAATGTGGTTGGTAGATAGATAGATATACACAACGGGATATTACTCAGCCATAAAAAAAGAATGAAATTCCGCCATTTGTAACAAATGTGGATGGACTGAGAGAGCATCATGCTCAGTGAAATGTCAGATGGAGAAAGACAAATACTCTGTTATCATTTATATGTGGAATCTAAAAAATAAAACAAGCAAATGTATATAACAAAACAGAAACAGACTTACAGATATAGAGAACAAACTAGTGGTTACCCCAGAGGAGAGGGAAGGGGAGAGGGGCAAGATAGGGGTATGAGATTAAGATGCAAACCACTACATATAAAATAGATAAGCAAGGGCTTCCTTGGTGGTCCAGTGGTCAAGACTCTGTGCTTCCACTGCAGGGGACATGGGTTCCATTCCCTGGTTGGGGAACTAAGATCCTGCATGCCGTACAGTGCGGCCAAAAAAAAAAAAAAGATAAGCAACAAGGATATATTGTACAGCACAGGGAAACATAGCTATTATTTTGCAATAATTTCAAATGGAGTAAAATCTATAACAATATTGAATCACTATGTTGTATGTCTAAAGCTAATATAATACTGTAAATCAACTATACTTCAATAAAAGACACATCCATACACACACAAAGGCATCTAGATTGGACAGGAAAAGGTAAAACTATCTCTATTCACAGATTACATGATCTTGTGTATAGAATATCCTAAGGAATCCACCAAAAACCTGTTAGAACTAATAAATGAATTCAGCATGGTTGCAGGATACAAGATCAATTATAAATAGCAATTGTGTTTCTATATACTTTCAATGGACAATCCAAAAATAAAATTAAGGAAAAAATCCCATTTATAATAGCATCAAAAAGAATAAAATACTTAGGAACAAATTTAACAAAAGAGGTGCCAAACTTATACTCTGAAAACTATAAAACATTGTTGTAAGAAGTTAAGGACTTAACTAATTGGAAAAACATCCTATGCATCAAAAGTCTTAACATTGTTATGATGGCAATACTCCCCAAATTGATCTACAAATTCAGTGCAATCCCATCAGAGTCCCAGTTGACTTCTTTATAGAAATTGGCAAGCTGATTCTAAAATTCATATGGAATTGCAAGGGACTCAGAATAGCCAAAACAATATTTAAAAAGAAAAACAATGTAGGAAGATTTACATTTCCTGATTTCAAAATTTACTACAAACAACAGTAATCAACACCTGGTATTAGAACGGGGTAGACCTATCCTTGACAATGAAATATACTAGATCAATGAAATAGAATTGAGAGTCCAGAAGTAAACCCATACATTTGTGGTCAACTGATCTTCCACAAGGGTACTAGTGTTGGTAAGTATGTGGAGAAATTGAAACCCCTGGGCATTGCTGGTGGGAATGTAAAATAGTTTGGCACTTCCTAAAATGTTAAACAAAGAATTACCATATGACCCAGCAATTCCACTCCTAAGTATATACCCAAAAGAATCGAAAACAAAGACTCAAACAGATACTTGTACACCAATGTATATATCAGCATAAATTCATAATAGCCAAAAGTGAAAACAACCCAAATGTCTATCAGCTGATGAATAGATAAACAAAATGTGGTATATCCATACAGTGGAACATTATTTGGCCATAAAAAAGAATGAAGTACTGATAGATGCTACAATGTGGATGAACCTTGAAAACATTATGCTAAGTAAAAGAAGCCAGTCACAAAAGACTGCATATTATATGATTCCATTCATTTGAAATGTCCAGAAAAGGGAAGACAGAAGACAGGAAGCAGGTTAGAGATTGCTTAGAACTGGGAGTGTAGGGGAAGGAAGGATAGGAAGATAATAGGTAAAGGGTACAGGGTTTCTTTTTGAGGTGATGAAAATGTTCTAAAGTTGACTGTGGTGAAGGTTGCACATTTCTGTGAATGCATTAAAACCACTGAGTTGCATAACTTGATTTCCAAACATGGCGGCTGGCTTCCTCCAAAGGGCAAATGTGGAAGCTGCCAAGCCTTCTTAAGGTTTAGGCCTGGAACTGGCAGCATCATTTCCACCATGTTCTCTCGGTTAAAGCATGTCATGGGCCAGTCCCGATTCAAGGGGAGGGAACTAATAATGATGTGAATACCACAGTGCATGGTTCACTGGGGCCCACTGAAGTAACAATCTATTACAATCTGCCCTCTGTCCCCTAATGATATACCTCCTCCCACAAGCAAAATACACTCACCACCTCTTAAGACCCCCAGCTCTCACCCCATTACCAAGATTGAGCTTGAAGTCCATAATTTCATCATCTAAATCAGGTCCACATGTGAATGAGGTTTCTCAAGGGATTCTTCTCTGAATCTGATGACTTTTGAATTAGAGAGACAAGTTATCTGCTCCCCACAGGTAATGGTGAGGCAGAGGAAGGAAAATCCCAATAAATATTCCTATTCAGAAAGGAGGAAATGGCAGGCACATGGCAGCCACAGGTCCATGGTAATTCTGAAATCTAGTTGGGCACGTGTCACCGATTCCTTGGCTAGGTCCCAGTTCTTAGGGTAGTAGGAGTTTTTACATGGTGGCTGGCTTCCCAAAGCCAAAATATGGAAGCTGCCCTCTTGAGGCTTGAACGAGGCCCAGCACAACATCACTTGCACCACGTTCTATTGGGTAAAGCGGATCACAGGGCATGAAGACCAGTAGTCACGGTTCATTGGGGGTCATCAAAGTAATAGCTTACCACAGAGGTAGTTTATCAGAGTTTACAACCTTGTTAGGCCCTGAACTCCAATTTTGTGCCTGTAGTCCTAAGAAGCTTTCAAAAGCACAGCTCAGGCTCTCTGATGACTCAGATTGGCAAATGCTCTTGGGTAAAAGCAGCCCCAAATGCTGGACTCACTTCTCCGTTAGGGTTGCCAGATTTAACAAATAAAAATATGGGGATGGGGCTTCCCTGGTGGCACAGTGGTTGAAAGTCTGCCTGCCGATGCAGGGGACGCGGGTTCGTGCCCCGGTCTGGGAGGATCCCACATGCCGTGGAGCGGCTGTGCCTGTGAGCCATGGCCACTGAGCCTGCGCATCCGCAGCCTGTGCTCCGCAACGGGAGAGGCCACAGCGGTGAGAGGCCCACGTACCGCAAAAAAAAAAAAAAAAAAAATACGGGGACATCAAGTTAAATTTGAATTTCTAATAAACAACAAATTATTTTTCAGTATCACTATGTCCCAAATATTGCATTGGCGTACTTATGCTAAAAAAATATTTTGCTGTTTATCTGAAATTCAGATTTAACTGGGAGTCCTATATTTTATCTGGCAACTCTAATCCCTCTGGATTCTTATCATTTCATGTATCTTGGTCCAGTAATTCCTCACTACCTTGTTAGATTTTTGATGCTTTTAAGATTCGAAAATATTTGTCTAATATATATAGTTGTCTTTGATGAGAGGAATGATCCAAATTCTAAATGGCATTTCTACATTTGGGGAAATCCTCCTATCATGAATTTTGCCTCTCAGCCTGGAAGTCAGAACTCAAATTCCCAGCCTCCCTTGCAGCTAGATCATAGCTCTACCAATCACACACCTAAGGGAGACTTCAATTTGTAAATGCAGGACAGGAGGTCTGGTGAGTGGCCCCTGCTTTCCAGTGGACAGGTGGCTATTAAAAAATTCCATTTTTTAAAATGAGATAAATCTATGTATACTGTAGGAGAGATTGTTAGTCATCCCCCAATATCCATTCTCCTCTTTTTTGTGTGTGTGTGATACGCGGGCCTCTCACTGTTGTGGCCTCTCCCGTTGTGGAGCACAGGCTCCGGACACGCAGGCTCAGCGCCCATGGCTCACGGGCCCAGCCGCTCCGCGGCCTGTGGGATCCTCCCGGACTGGGGCACAAACCCGTGTCCCCTGCGTTGGCAGGCGGACTCTTAACCACTGTGCCACCAGGGAAGACCTCTCCTCTGCTTTTTGAACTGGGTACATGGCTACCTGGAACAAAGAATATATTTCCCAGCCTCCTTTGCAGCTAGGTGTGTCCCTGTGTTCTGACTAGTGGGAGCTGAGCAAAAATGTCATAGGAAGTGTCCTTAATGGGAGGAAGGATGTCCCTCTCTTTTTTTCCCTCTTTCTACTGGCTAGATGCAGATGTAATGGCTGGAGCTCAGCCATATTGGCCCATGAGGTAGAAGCCCCATGTTGAGTATGGCATAGCAAAAGACAGAAGGAATCTGGGTCCCTGATAATTGTGTAGTCCTAGTATTGCCTGGCTACTTACCCCTGGATTTCATTAATGAGGGAGAAATCAATGTCTAATTTTGCAAGGCACTGATATTTTGAATTTTCCATCACTTGCAGCTGAACATAATCTTAACCAATACACATATTGATGTGGAATGATTTCTAAGATAAATTGTTAAACAAAAAAAGTAAGTTGCAAAGCAATGTATACAGTATGATAATATTTTTGGAAAAAATTCAGATAGATATAGCTATGTTTGTATACGAGTAGCTTTTTCCAGAAGGATATACTGTTTGAATTTTTTTCCATGTTGAAATATTGTTTAATTAAGTTAATATTAACTTTAAAAAATCAAAATTTTAAGCCTAGTTAAAATTTTTAAATGATTTACATTTTAAAACCGCAGTCATTTGGTGGAACTATGGTTGATTTTCCTCCTCTTTCTATTTTCCTGTATTTTTAGGTTTCTAAGCATATTTACATGCAAAATCAAATTGATCCAAGCAATAAAAATAATTTATGCTTTAAATATTTTTCCTTTGTGTTTTTTTGTTTTGTTTTGTTTTGTTTTGGCCACGCCACCCAGCATGCGGGATCTTAGTTCCCCAACCAGGGATGGAACCGGAGCCCCCTGCAGTGGAAGTGCTGAGTCCTAACCACTGGACTGCCAGGGAAGTCCCTAAATATTTTTGTTGTTGTTGATATGCATACCCTTTAGTTCCCAGGACCTCAAAGACCAATATACTGAGCAACCACTTTGGACTGCAAATCCATTCAACAATATATATTGAACACCTACTATCTATCAGATTCTAGGTAAACAAAACAGACAAAATGCCGTTGGTCCTGGAGCTAATGTTCTTATGGGGCAGACAGTCAACAAGTAGACAAACATATAAGATTCCTTCAGATAGGACTCACTGCTACAAAGAAAACAAACAGAGTAATATGATCAAAAGTGTTGAGGACACCAACAGAGAGGGTGGTGAGGAAAGGCCTCTGAGGAAGTGACACATGTTCTGAGAACTGAATCATGAGAAGGAACCAGTTATGGAAATTTTGAGAGGATGAGAATTCCAGGAAAGAAGCTCAGTACATGGGAGAAACAGAGAGATGGTCAGAGTGGCTAAGGAGGAGTGTGGGGCAGGGGCACTGGTCCCAGAAGAGTTGGAGAGGTGGGCATATGTGTGCTTCAGTGAGAGACCACTACACACCTAACCAGTACTGCTAAAATGAAAAAGACCAACAATACCAAGAGTGGCAAGGCTGTGGAACAACTGGAACTCTCATCCTTTCCTGGTGGGAACATATAGCCACTTTGGAATACTGTTTGGCAGCCTCTTTGAAGTTAAACATACACTTGCCATATAACTCAGCAGTTCTGCTCCCAAGAGAAACAAAAACGTGTGTTCACATAAAGAGTTGTACAGAAGTGTTCATAGCAACTTTTTCATACTAGCCTCCACCTACGATCAATGATCATCTCCATCCACAGGAGAAGGGGTAACAAATGGTGGTACAGCCGTGTGATGGAATACAATACAGCAATCAAAGGGAAAAAACTACTGATACATGCAAAAGCAGGGACAAATCTCAAAATCATTATGTTGAGCAAAAGAAGCCAGATGCAAAAGAGTGTGATTCCATGTATTTGAAATTCTAGGAAATACCAATCTAATGCAAAGTAACAGAAAGCAGATTAGGGGCTGCTTAGGCCAGGGGGAGACTGATTGCAAAGAGGAACAAGGAAACTCTTAGAGTGAAGGAAATGACCTAGGCTGTGATAGAGGTTACACAGGCAAACACATCTGTCAAAACTCATCAAACCATACACTTAAATGGGTGTGTTGTATTGTTATGTAAATTATGCCTCAGTAAAGTTGATGGAAAACACACACAATGTGTGTGCTTGTTTACTAGTCTGGTACATTATCTGTCTGCTTCTCTGTATACTTTCTAGGAAGTAGCTTGCAAATGATCATTTCTAACCTGCTCACTTGTTTTTCTCCCTCTACTCCTAACCCCAAAGGGAATTAAGCCTGTCACCCAGAATTTCTAACTTTTGAGGCTGACAGCCCTCCACACAGAAATGTTTACCTGCATTTTACAGAGAACAGAGGTCCCGCGTGGTTAAGTCAGCAGGAGTGCTTTCCCCGGAGCCCTCCTTGGTGGATTTGGGGGAGCCCCTTAAAGCCCCCAAAGAGTCCCTTTCCTCTGCTGACTGGTACCTGAAACTCATGAGTCCAGTGGACATCCTTTTAGCTTTGGGCTTCAGTAACCTGGGAAGGCAGGTGGCACCAATCTTGCTGACTCAGTGAACGAAGAGAAACCCTTGCAGCTGAGTGTTCCATTCAACAATCAGGCCCTGCAGGGACTGGGGACACAGAGAGGAGTGACACCCAGGCCCTGCAGCTGGAGTACTCACAGTCTCTTTGAAGTGGTCTCCCTTCAGTAGACCTAAGACTCAGCCAGGAACTTGTTCAAAACACAGACTCCCAGGCTCCCAGGGGATTCTTATTTGGGTGGGGCGTGGTTAACACACTCCCAGATGGTCCCCTGCAGACCATCTTTGAGACACAGTTGTTGGGATAGAAGGAATACTGAAACCACTTAGAATAAGTATTGGTTGAAATTGTTCCAGAGTTGATGAATGAACCCCAAGCAGAATAAACACAAGGGAAATCTCACCAAGGCACATCATTATCAAACTGCTAAAAAAACAAAAAACAAAAAAAGAACAGCGATAGACAGAAACTCTTGACTTAGGGGATTTAAGAGAAAGCTTTTGCAGGATGGAGGGTGTTGGGAGAAAGCCCCAGAAGTGGGTAAGAAGGGCAGGATGGGGTTTCCCTGGTGGCACAGTGGTTGAGAGTCCGCCTGCTGATGCAGGGGACATGGGTTCGTGCCCCGGTCTGGGAGGATCCCACAGGCCGCGGAGTGGCTGGGCCCGTGAGCCATGGCCGCTGAGCCTGCGCGTCCGGAGCCTGTGCTCCTCAACGCGAGAGGCCACAACAGTGGCCTGCGTATGGCAAAATAAATAAATAAATAAATAAAAATAAAGAAGGGCAGGGTGGTGGGAAGGTGAACCTGATAGTTCAAAGAGAATCGTCAAGACCCTCAGGGATTGCTCAGGAGCACCCCACTGACCTGGCCCCGGGAAAGGGTCCAGGCTCTGTTTTGTAAGCTCATCCCCTTGCCACCTGCCCCGACGCTGTGAGGAACCAGATTTATAGCCCATCCCAGCCAGGTTCTCAGGATCTTTGGGCTGTCATTGCATAGCTGGATGCTGCTCTTACCCTGCTGTGCAAAGGACCAACAGGTATTTCCCAAGCCTGGCTCCCTGCAGGGCTGTGAGGTAGCCAAAACACACCACCCCCACCCCGGGAGACACTGAGGCACCAGTGCCTACTCTCTGGGGACTTAGCTCTGGTGTCTAGAACCTGGCTGACTCTCGAACTGAAATTGGCCACGTGCCCTGTGCACTCCCAGAAAGTACTTACTCAGGTTTCTTCCCAGCTTTGCTCTCCTGCCCAGGCTCTATGGGCACAAAGCAAAATTAATCTCATCCCAAGAAGCCAGTGTATCAGCACAGTAGGCATAAGTGGGCAGGGGCAAAAAGAGGGGGGAGAGGTCAACAGGAACCATACCTGTGGGGAGAACCCTGGGACTGGAAAGAGGTGTCAGCAAAGGCCCAATCCTGTGGCCTAGAAGAGGGATAACCCAATGAGATTTTGCATCATTACGGAGACCTCTGGCTACAGTGAACATATTAGCTAATGTCTACTGGACACTTGTTAGGAGCTGGATGCTTCCAATGATCTAGATGATTGAAGCGCTTTAACTAATTTAATCTTCAACAACAACCTAAGGAAACTGTAGCACAGAGGAGTTGAATGACCCTCCAAGCTAGCAAGTGGCAGAGTCATGGCTTACCCTCTAAGCCACACCACCTTTCAGAAGTTGAGTGTAGGGGGACTGAAGCTGTTGGCTGGTTGAGTGGTGAACCAAGTATGTTAAATTGGAGAATAAGCAATCTCTCCTGCCCTGGGGATGCTCATCTGAGCTTTTCCCTAGGCTTAAATGCTCAATTTGCACATAGGATAGCAAAAAATTTAATTAAAAAACAAAAAAAAATTGTTTTAGCTGTGTGACATGTCTTGCAACACGCCTTGTGGAATCTTAGTTCCCTGACAAGGGATTGAACTTGGGACCCGGCAGTGAAAGCACCGAGTCCTAACCACTGGACCACCAGGGAATTCCTGCAGAAAATTTTAAAATCAGCCACCTGTTCAAAACTGTACAGACACCCAGGGTGGAAGTGAAGGTGATTTCACACCTGCCACTCCACCATGAGCTGTTACCTGCCTGGTCTCACCTTCCTTCACATCCTGTCTCCCTCTCCTGTCTTCCTGCCCTACTCTTCCTACCACCAACCTAGAGTCCAAACGTTCTCTGGACTTCCCTGCGCTTCTCCCTTCTCTCCAATTATCAAAATCCTTCATGACTCAGCCCAAATCTCACCTCTTCTAGAAAGTCCTCACTGACATCCGTGGTTGGGATGACTGTGTCCCAGGCCTGTGCGATGAGATGGGATGCTCTTTCAGCATCAGACACAATTCACTTTGCATTGTGTCACTTCTCAGTGGGTCTGTCTCCCTGGGGGCAGCAGGCCATGGTAATCAGGTCATTAGAGGGTCCTGAGGACATTTCTCTTCATCAGCTTAAAACAAACTTAGGCTTGGAGAGCCATGTAAATTTTATGTAAAAAGCAAGAAGATGAAAAAATGATGTACGGGATTTTACTCTCAAAATCCCTTTTCTTTAAAATTTTCTATGTTCATAAAAATCAAATAGCTTTAGCATGGCAGAATCTTATAAATGAGGAGGGGCCCTACTTCTTCATTCCATTCAATTTTAATGAGTCACTCATTCATTTATTCATCAGACATTAACTGACTCTGATTGCTCAAAAGCTATATAAATTAGCAAACACAGTAATGAGTGAGGCAGTATAGTGCAGGGATTAACTACATAGACTCTAGCTAACTGGCTGTGTGTAAATCCCACTCCACCACTTATTAGGCATATCACCTTAGGTAAATAAGTCATTTACATTCTCTGTGTATCAATTTCCCATCTGTAAAATGGAGATGATAATGGTAGCACCTATCAAGGTCATTATGAGGATTAAATGAGCTAATATATATATATAAAATACATATAACGTGACGAGTCACAAGAGTGTCTGGTAGGGACTTCCCTGGTGGTGCAGTGGTTAAGAATCTGCCTGCCAATGCAGGGGACACGGGATCGAGCCCTGGTCCGGGAAGATCCCACATGCCTCGGAGCAACCTTGATTACTGAAACCCATGCGCCTAGAGCCTGTGCTCCACAACGAGAGAAGCCACCGCGATGAGAAGCCCGCGCACCTCAAAGAAAAGTAGCCCCCGCTTGCCGCAACTAGACAAAGCCTGCGCACAGCAACGAAGACCCAACACAGCCAAAAATAAATAAATTAATTTAAAAAAAAAAAGAGTGCCTGGTATGTGGCTTTTAAGTCACTTTTGTCAGCACTCTTATAAAATTGGTTTAAATAGAGACCAAGAAGGACCCCCTCAGTCTGGAAAGATGAGGAGGTCCTTGCTAGGTCAAGGAGGGATGGGCATTCCAGGCAACAGGAACAGCACATACGAAGGCTCAGAAGTGTCCACCAGCAAAGCCAGTTGGGGGAACTGGGAATTGGGGGCAGGCTGAGAGGTGCAGGGGTGCTGCGAGCTGTATACAGATGGATGGCTGTGCCATGTCAGGCACTTGGGACTTTATTCTAATGGTAATAGGGAGCCGGTGAAGGGCTCTAAGTGACAGAGCAGCTGTGTGTTTGACACAGATGGTTCTGGCAACAGTGTGGAGGATGGTATAAGCCTGGAGGTGGGACCCCTCCACACCCATTAGAAGTCCAGGAGGGAGGTGGTGAGAGATGCCCAGGCAGTGAGCCCTGAAAGGAGAGAGTGGATGGAAGAGATGGAACAAGAAAACCCACAGGATGGAGGGCAGATTGGATACGGTAAGAGAGGGAAGATCTGGAGCAGCTCCCAGGTGTTGCCCTGGGCCACCATGTGGCCTTAGTAAATCAAAATAGGAAATATAGCAGGAGGATCAGGCAGATGTTGTGTTTGTGATGCTCTGGGGAGGGGTGGGCAGAGGTGATGGCTTCAGTGTGGAGCACATTGTGTTTAAGTTCCCCTCCCAGGGGTTGTTCTGCCTGTGTGGTGTTTCCTGGGCCCCCACCCAACACACATACACACACACACACACACACTCTCTCTCTCTCTCTCTCTCTAAGAAGACAGTTACTGTGTCTTACTCATTTCTGTATCCACCCCCTATCCTCCCCACCCACCCCAACACCACGCCTAGCACACACTGTGTGCTCCGTGACTGCAGCTAAATTGGGTTTAATGGAATCCAAGCTTGCTCCCTACCCAACACTCTAGATTGGATAATGATGTTACAAACACAATCATTCCACCTCCCATTCTCTGGATTACTGCTGTGCTGCCCTGGAGGAGTCCAAGAGAAGCTCCCTTCCATTTGAGGGGGCAGCCTGCCTGGGACACTGCTGTCAGCCTCAGAGCTGCCACATCAACCTTGCCACTGGACCCTCTTCAAAGCCTTCCCCCCACTCCCCCACAGGAAGAGAACAAGGACCTGAGGCCTATGAATGGATGGAATGTAGTGAAGAGAGTGACAGTGAAAGCAAAGAGATCAGCCTCACAAAACGACAATGACGGCTCCTTGGAGACATTGCTCCCAGGAGTGACAGAATCCTCCCCCCACCCCTGCCCTGGTCCCCCATGTAAGGTGAGGCCCTGGAGTGAGCCCACAGCTCTTGGGGCTTTCCCTGCTTCCCATAGGGCCATCAGTAAGGAAAATGAAGACAAAAGACCCTAGTTTGATACAAATCCAGAGACAGCCAGACCCCAACTATGGAGCACTCTCCTCATTCCAAGTATGAGCTGGGCCCCCTCATCTGAGAGCTGAGGATGGAGAGGAGAGTGTGTGTATATGTGTACCCTTGTGTGCAAACATGTATGCCTGTGTGCCCACGTGTGCACGCGTGTGAGAGTGTGTGCCCCCAAGGTGCACGTGGGCATGACTGTTGCCCATGATGCACCCATGCATATGCACTTGTGTCTGTTTGTATGTTGCCCATGTGTGTGTCTGTGTGTGCCCGTGTGTATATGTGTGATGATTGCATATGTGTGTGTAATGCCTGTCTGGGGGAGGGGCAGGGGGAGCAGTGGGGTATTTGTTTACAAAGTTACTGGTCTGTTTGTGGGCAGGTAAGTAGGCGTGGGTGTGTTTATGGGAGTAGGAGCCGTATGTTTATTGTAAGGGAAGATTTCTGCCCAGGTGTTTGTGAATAAGGAGGGACAGGTGAGGCGGGGCAGCCATCCTTCTGCCTGAGACTCTGCCTGTCCTTCTACCCTTCCAGGGCTCACCTCCTAGGGCAGCCACCTTTGCCAAAACGGCCCCAGTTTGATGTCCCAGTTTCAGCTGGCCTGCCCAGCAGAAAGGTGCAATATCTTGCAGGCCCTGAGGAAGGATGAGCTCATTCTCTGCAAGTTGAAAGGGGCACACAGAAGTGTGGGATGGGAGCAAAAATTCATTTCAACTCCTCCAGGGTGGCTGACAAAACAAATACCTTTCCCACGGGAGGACCTGCCCCGGGATGGGAGGGGTACAAAGTGAGGGAGGCTCTGTCGGTTCTGGTGGTG
The DNA here is from genome assembly GCF_964374135.1 of Grampus griseus. Taxonomy (NCBI): domain Eukaryota; kingdom Metazoa; phylum Chordata; class Mammalia; order Artiodactyla; family Delphinidae; genus Grampus; species Grampus griseus. The sequence goes on along the minus strand of NC_139004.1, from coordinate 37,918,684 downwards.
GAGACCTAGGGGACACCCCTCAACAGATCCCCCAGACTGTGGGGGCCTCGGGGGGTAGCACTGGAATTAGATAGCAGATGATTGGGAGGCTGTCAGAGGAAGGAAATGGGAGGGAAAGGGGGCTTTCAGTAAGAGAAAAACCTGAGCAAAGGCCCTGAGGCAGGAAAATGCCCAGTACGCTTGAAAGCGTTAGAGCGAAGGGAACCTTAAAGCCCCTCTGGAGGCGGCCTCCTTCACGTACATGGGAGAAAACCTGGGAGGAAACTGAAGCCCAGAGAGAGGATGTTTTTCTGATACCCAGCAGCAAAAGCAAGGGCTCCTGCCCTCCAGGTCAGGGCTCTTTCTGCTGCTGGGGTATCAGACTGTTTGGTTTTGCCTCCTTTGCTTTCTTATCCCCAGCTAGGCAGGCTGCGTCAAGGTCCCCGTTCTCGGCCTCCCTCTGCCAGCAGCCAGCTGTGTGATACTGACCAAGTCACTTTACCCCTCTGAGCCCCTCATCTCCATTATGAAGGTAGCATAAGGCCTTACCTCACCTGGGAATGCTACCTTTGACTCCCTAGGGAGCTAAAATTTCTCTTAGTCGTCCTATCCCCAGCACTAGCAGAAGCTACAGCACAATGTAGGTGCTCAAGTAAGTGTTTTTATTTTTATTGATTAAAATACATGTTTTAAAAATCTTTTGGCCATGCCACATGGGACCTTAGTTCCCCGAACAGGTATAGAACCCATGCCCCCTGCAATGGCAGCACAGAGTCTTAACCACTGGACCACCAGGGAAGTCCCTTAAGTGTTTTTAAATGAGGGAAAGAAGGAATGATGAGCTCCTTGACTCTTCCTCTACCACCCTCCTTTGAGAGCCTCAGCCTCTCCCCCACCCCCCACCCCACCCCCCGAGGCGGGACATAGGGTGAAGGAGGCCCAGAATCAAAAAGACCTTGAAAGGGAAGGCAGGAAAGATAAATAACCTAACCGCACAGAGGCCCTGACTTCTCCCTGTCTCTGGGCAGATGCCCTTGAGAGCGCCCTTCCTGGCAGCCTTGGCCTTGCTGAAAACTGCTTTGGTGAGGGGGCTGGAGGAAGGGCCTAGATCTCTAGCAGAACATGGGGGCAACTGGACCTAGGAGGAGCCCTGGCAGGCCTCTCCTCACTCACTGCCACTCGGCTCAGAGAAGTATCCCAAGTGTCCTGTCCCAGTCCTGAGGAGTTGGCTCTGGAACCTTCCGTTTCCCATTGCAATGATTCCTTAGCTTTTTCAAACTCCAATTACCCTCCTTTTTTGAGGCCCCCTTCTCACGTTAAATTTTTTATTGCCTATTTCATTCTTCATGATAGCAGCTGTATTTCTTTTAACCTTGTAACACACACACACACAGGAAACTAATCTATGGTGAGAGAAATCAGATCTTGGTTACCTCTGGGGTGGGGACTGACTGGGAAGGGGCATGAGGGAACTTAGGCATGCTGAAGATGTTCCGAGTCTCTATCTAGGTGATAGTCACATGTGTATACATATTTGTCAAAATTCATTGAGCTGTGCCGTTAAGGTTTATGTATTTTACTGTATGTAGAGTATACCTCAATAAAGTACTGCTAGCATAAGAGACACACATACAGAGAAATACATAGAACAGACACGATCAGTTTAATGAATTATAAAGCAAGTACCTGCATAAACACCACCCAGAATGCCTGATGCCCCCATGCGGTCCACAGTGCTGGCTCCCCTTGGACCCCAACACCCACACACTGGGCATCACAGGCCCCAGGCACCTCCTGTTCCCCAGATTTACAAGGACTCGGAGACCAGGGATGAGGGCAGCACACTGGCTTTGGAACCTCACATTTCCCATCAGTGTAACCCCAGGCTTGACTGCAACTCCTGTTCTGATGAGTTGAAGGAACAGAAAACACACGCGTTTCCCCTTTCTGAGACGGGGGTTTCCGTACCAGACTCCCCCGGCCGAGTCTTGGCTGGGGGGTGAGGGGTGTCCCCAGCGAACGTCCAGGAGAAATGTGCCTTCCCTGCATCCCTGCTAAAAATAACCTCAAGCAGCACTGCTGCCACTGAGCAGCAGGAAGGACGGAATCGTGTTTTGCTTTAAACCTCGAAGCAGCTCAGCAGTTGGGGACGAGGGAGGGGTGGGAGAGAGAGGCTAGGGATCTGAGAGCCCTGGCAGCACTCTCCCCACCCCCACCCTCAGCTGCAACTGGTCCTCTCAGGGGTGCCTGGGAGGAGTGTTGGTCGGGGGGAGGGATGACAGCGCTTCCCAGCAGAGCAGAAAGCCCGGGAACGTTGGGGATGGGTGGGGAGGGTCTCTGTCCTGCTAACTGGAGCGTGCAGGCTGGAGGGGCAGGAGTCACGTACTCCACGGGGTCCCCACCTCCTCTGAGAAGGACTCTGTCCCAGCAGCCCACGCCAGGCTCCCTCTGCCGCCCCTGCCCTCCTGCAGCGTGGCCGCCTGCCCCCGGGGGCTCGTGGCACACACAGGGCTGAGGACTGTCATTTCACGTTCCCGGCTCTGCCTGGCTTCCGCTCTGCCCAAAGAGATCGGGAGGTCCTCAAGGGCGGGTGCGGTCCAGCGCGAGGAATTTCCCTGGAAACGGGAAGTACAAGATGTGTCAGTGTGGGATCCCAGCGCGAGGAGCTGAGGAGTGGCTGAGTAAAGGGAAGGGGCCCTCCTGGCCTCTCGCTCCTGCTCTCTCCTCCCGCAGCTACCCTGCCCGGCTCACGCATCAGAGGCGTCACGTGGTGGCAGGACCGTTCTGCAGTCGACCCCAGTTTTAAGAACTACCATGGGTTGAATGTGTGCCACGTTCCAGGCACTGTACTGACCTTACATGGATTACCTCATTTAATCCTCTCTGCAAACCTATGACATTGGAATTCTTACTCTCCCTATTTACAGATGATGAAACTGAGGCTTAGGGTGATGAAATACTCATCCTAGGCTGCCGCTAGTAGAATGTGACAGAGACAGGGCTTGAAGTCATGATTTGGGACACAGAGAACCTCCAGGATGAATCTCCAGAGAACAGTGAGACAGAATTTTGGAAACTGGACCTTCCTAAATAATTTAGGACACTGGTTGCTGTGCATGATACTCTGGTAGAAAAAGAGCTGTGGATTTAGGCCAAAATTTGTACTACCAGTTAGGATATTGGCCAAGGAACTTAACCATTCTGAGCCTCAGTTTCCATCTCTACAAAAGGGATACAATAATCCTTACGTAGAGTCGCTGGGGAGTAATGAATTTGAACCCAACATTTTTTCTAAACCTGAAAAACACCAAGCTCCATCCTGCCTCAGGGCCTTTGCATGTGATTTTTCCTTGGCCTAGAACCCTAAGTCCCCAGATGTTCATGTACTGGTTTGTTCTTGTCATCTAGGTCTCAGCTCATACATAACTGTCCTTAGAGCAGTCCACCCCATTACTTGCGACTGCATCACTGTGTTTTATTTTCCTTTGAGCTTAGCACGATCTGAAATTATCTTTTTGATTTATTTATTTTGTTTTGTTTGTTTGTTTATGGCCTATCCTCCCTCCGCAACTGCCAAGGAGGTAAAATTTCTTGAGAGCTGGGACCTCCATGGGGTTCAATGACCCATTCCCAATGCTCAGAGCAGCACCTGGCAAACATCAGAGCTTGCTAAACATTTATGAATGAATGAATGATTATGTTTTAGAAACAGCATTACATTGAAGTGTCTGACTCTCCCTCTGGCCTTGCTGAGCCAAAGGACAGTAAATGTGGGTTAATGGGGACTCGAGAGAGCGTTTCAGTCCTGGCCCAGGCCCAGCCCTGGGGCTCCTAGGCTGTAGGGAGCCATAAGGCTGCTTGGGTTTCTGGCTGCTCCAGGACAAAGGTCAACTCTTTTGCTGGAACAGGAGGTTCTGTACCATCTGGGGCTGCCTGCCTCTGGCCACATCTGCCCAGGTTCCCCAACCTGCACTCCAGGTCCAGGCCAGACCAAACAACTCAAAGTGCCCGCCAGAGAACCCAGGGCTGCTTCATGCCTGTGTGCCTTTATACACACTGTTCCTTTTACCTGGCACGCCCTGCACCCTTGCTCTGCTTGGCTAGCTCCTCTCAGACTTGAAGACTGGCCTCCTCAGAGGAACCCTCCCAGAGCCCTCTGGCCACACCAAGTCCCTGACTTCCCAGGGCATTATAGTGATCTGTTTTTGTGAGTCTTCCCAAGTAGCCGGGAGGTCTCTCTTTTTTCTTTAATTTAAAAAAAATTTTGTTTATTTTTTTGGCCACGCTGCGTGGCTCGTGGGATGTTAGTTCCCCGACCAGGGGTCGAACCCAGGCCCTCGGCAGTGTAAGCCTGGAGTCCTAACCACTGGACCACCAGGGAATTCCCAGCCCAGAGACCTCTTGAGGACAATGACTAGCTTTTGCGCCCCCAAGTTGAAGCACAATGCCTGGTGCACACAGTAGGTACTTAATAGATGCTCCAGCACAGCTTTTGGACTTTGGATTCCCCAGGCATTAACACAGTTCCTGAGGCACACAGTAGGCACTCATGAAGAGCACACTGAACGCATGAACCAGAGCAATCTGACCTATCTTCTGAAGTTGGAGGTGAGGTAAGGAGTGGGGGTGGGGGTAGGAGTGGAAGATGCTTCCTCGCAGACAAGATGGTGTCAGAGGGCAGAAGGCAGAGGGGACCTTAGGAAACTTGCCAGGAGAAGGGGCATACAAAAAGCAAAGGTAAAAAGCAAACACGGATGGAGGCATATAAACAGGGCTCTCAGTGAGCAAGGAGAGAAAAAGAGAGAAGGAAGGATAAAAGAGGAAGAAAGAACTGGGCTCAGAGGGGACAAAATGTGCCTGTGAGAGCCACAAAGGAAAGGAAGCCAGAGACTTGGCCAGGCCAACTAACTACAGGATGTCTGGTGCCCTTGCTTCAGCCCTGGGAGTAGATAAGGGTGGCATGGGCAGTGTGGTGCTGCGGTCCCTTCCTAGGGTGATAGGGCTGGATGAAAGATCACGTCACCATGTTTGGGGACATCTTGGGAAACTCTTCCTCTCTTAGCTCAGGAGAGGCCCTATGTTATGAAACAAAGCACCCCAGATATCACAGTCACAAATTTAGTTTCTTGCCCTTGGGTGAGCAACTTGGCTTCTCTTGCCTCAGTTTGCCCAACAAGAAAGTGGGTACTGTTCTCCTTACTTTAGATCTCCTTACATTAAGATTGTACTGAGTTAGGACATATAAGTGAAATGTATACGCCCTGATATGGCCAGGGATTGACATAATGGTGGTGATTTCTGCCAAAACCCTGCTGTGAATGGGTCCTAAGAGAGGCCATGCCACCGTGTCACTGGGTGCCACAGACAGTCCTGAGTTTAGAGACCTGGAACCCAGGTTCAGCCCCTGGTTTTTAGTTCCCAGTGCTGGAGCAGTACAGTGAGGCAAAGTTTACTCCCAGGTGAGGGGCTGAGTGGCGGCAGGCATGCCAGTCGGCCGAGAGACGACTGAGGCCGCACACAGCCAGCAGGCCTGACCACCCACCGCCCTCACTGAGTGTCCTCTGGGGCCTCTGCATTTCAGCCTGTCAAATGGGCTGAAAATGGTTTTCTGGCTGTCATCTCATACCTCAAGGCATGCATGGACTCTAAGGAGGCAGAGTTCCTGGAATCATTTGAAGAGAGGAGGGAATAAGACTCTGAGGCTTGAGAAATGGAAGGTTTGTGATTTGGGTACATGATCTAAGCCATCTAGCAGGACACTGCGAAGTGCTGGCTTTGCTGCCAGACAGACCTAAATGTGAATCCCAGCTCTGTCACGTCTCTGAGCCTCGGTTACCTTAACTGTCAAAGGGGGCTCCCAGTAGCATCCGCCTCCTAGAGTCACTGTGAAGAGTAAATGAGCTTGTGTATATCAAGCCCTGAGCCCAATGCTTGGTCCCTAGGAGGCAACTGATACGAGCTATTATTGTGAATAATAATATCACATGCTCCTGGGGGAGGAAAGCCAGATCACAAACGTATCGATCTCTGGATATCAAAGCCACTTTGAGGAGATTAAAGTGGTCACCACTCAAAAATCATGATGTCACCAAGTGTCAAATTCCATTTTGCAGCTTCTGTTAGTAATGTGTGACTCCTGGGGTGGCGGGTGGTAGGATACCCCTCCCCCACCTCCCACCTCCTCCGTGTTCTCTGTGACCAGTGGGGGAGGATCAAGGATTAACAGGTCTGCCAAGCTTTTGGGGTGGGTGTGGGGGGCAACTTCAAAAGAGCCTTCAGCTCACTTCTCTAGCTGGGCTCAGGTATAACTGCTGAAGTGCTCGGGAAAACAGGCTGGCAAGGAGCCTCAGAGGCCCAGAGAAACTTCGGACCCAACTTGGAGTGTCCATGGCCTTGGAGGCTGTTTCGGGCTGGCTGATGGGAGAGAGAGAAGGGGACTGGAGGCTTCAACCTTCCCGAGTCCAACTTCTCTCCTCCAGGGCTCATTCTGCCCCCCACCCTCACCTCCCAGAAGACTATAGATCCCAAGGTCTGACCCATGGTGGGTGCGGGAGCCCAGGTGGGAGGTAGGCAGATGAGAGCAGGGGTGACAGGCAGCAGGATGCCACGGCTGAAGAAGGAAGTATAAATATAAAGCAGCCAGTGTAGGACTGGACAGAGGCCATATGAAACACACGGTACATTCCGGCCCCAGCGTAACAAACTGTACCAGCCTTTTTCAGAGCTGGGAGCACTGAGGGGAGGGAAGAGAGCAGAGGTTCCTTCGAGGTTGGCCCTGCCTCCTCCTCCCCCACTTCTCCCACAGCAGGGAAAGTCCCGATGTTCCTTTTGCAACCACAGGAAACCTACTATCCCTGCTCACACTCTGTACCCAGTGTTCCTCTCAGCAGCTCCAGACTGGGAGGGAGCAAGGGGGTGGGGAGGGGGGAGGGGAGGTGTCGGGGAGGGGAGAGGCACAGCAGCCCAGGTCACATCAGGGAAGGTGGCAAGCATCACTCGGACACTGACTTAGAATCACAGGCTGTAAGTGCTGTAACGGAGGTACGGATGACAGGGAGGTGTAGGAAAGGAAGTGCCTTGCCCAAGGTCACACAGCCAGTTGTTCACCAGGGTGGGACCAGAGTGCATCCAGAGCTGGGCAGTGCTGGGCAGCTGTCTTGGGTGTAGTATGTAGGAGTGGCAGGCCAGGGAACAGGCAGTGCCCGGGGAGTGAGGGTGGGGTGCTGCCAGACCCAAGACTGCCTCTACACTCTGACTGGCTCTGGGCAGGTCTGGCTTGGGTACTGTCCCCTCCACTCTTCCCAAACCTACCCCCCTCCCTTAAATATTAGAGACAATGTATGTGAAGTGCCTGACATGGAGGCTGGTTTGTGGTGACGTCAACCAGACTGAGTCACCTCCACGCCTTTTCTCTCCTCCTCCACACACAGAGCTCAAGGCCTAGAACCTCCTGGGATCTTTCTCCCATATCACCACCTCCTTCCTATTGAGTCCCTATAGCTCTTAACACATTTGGTACTCACCACCTGCTGGCTTGGGTTATTATTTAACCTCACATGCCATGTGTTTGTCTCTTCAACTGGTCTGCAAACTGCCCAAGGGCAGGAAATCATTTCAATACACCCAACATTTATTGAACATCAACTCCAGTGCCAAGCTTGGCCTGTGGGGGATGAGCTCAAGCCATGGGGGGAGGCCTCAAAGAAGCAGACTTTGTTTCTACCTCAAGGACTTTCTAATCTGGTTAAAAGAACAGTATTAGTAAACAGATCACTAGAATATGAGACAGGTCACATGCTGTGTCCTGAGAAAGGTACAGACTGAGTGTGCTGGGCTTTCAGACCAGAGAGGAATCAGATTTGGCTGGCGCTGTTCCAAGCAGGCTTTATGAGCTAGAGCTTGAGAGATGGGTAGACATGGAGGACGGGCCCTCCTGGCATGGGAAGTGGCACAGGAAACTGTGGAGTTTGGAAGGAGGGAGAAGAAACGACTTTAGGAACTGTGTCATAAACTTCTTGATAACATCCTTAGCATGACCTAACAGAGCCTTCCCTATGGTAGGGGCTCAGTATGTAAGTCCTTTGTCCCCTCCTTGGTTCAGAGATGGTGGAACCTTCAGGACCAGCGTTCAGGGACGTCTTTCTGCAGAAGGATGGGTAAGGAGAAGACGTGGCCCTGAATAAATCCGGGTTTGGGCTGGACAAAGGGAGGGGTCAGGCTCGGGTTTGGGGTCGTCTTCCTCCACCCTGCCGCCCCCTCCCACTCGCTAGTGTCCAGGCTCTTCCTACCCCTGGCATCCTGCCAGGGGGTTCCCAAGCTATCCAAAAGAGCTGGGCTTCGCTTGCCAGCCCCTGGGGATTCCTGGAGTCTCCAGGCTTGTGTGAAGAAAGGATCAATCAGGGAAGGGGTCGGAGGAACAGGGAGGCTCCTCGGGGATATGGCTTGAATCGGCCCCCTCTAGCGGGCTTCCGTTGTCACGTGACTGCATCCCAGGTCTCCCAAGTCTGGGGCTGACTCACTCCCTGCTATCCTCCTCCAGACTCCTGGACTGAGCGCTGGTGGGGCTTGGGCGGCAGTCTGGGCGGCTCCTTCTCTTGCATGGAGCTACCAACCAACACCTGCCCCCACCCCTTCCCGACTGTGCTGCCCCGGGCCCCCCACACGCCTGGGGATCCAAGTCGGGGCTCAGGTGGGAGATGGAGTGGTCTGGTTGCGCCAAGGCCGGTGACCGGTCAGGGCCGCGCGTCCGAGGGGTTGCGCACCAGCCCCCGGCCGTCCCGGGTGCTCGCGCCTGGCCCGGCCCCAGCGCGCGCTCGCAGGGCTGCGGCGGCGGCGGCGGGGAAGCTGCGCGCCGAGCGCAAGCCGCGAGCACAAACAGGGCGAGGAGGCTGGTGTGAGCGCCTGGGCCCGGTGCCAGCGCGCCGGGGCTGGAACACAATGTCCCGAGCGGGCGGGCGAGCGAGCGGGGAGCGAGAACAGCCTGACTCAGCAGCTGGGTAAGTGGGTGTGCTCGCTCACCAGATCAACCGCTCTTGCAGCCTGCGGTCAGCGACGACCCGACTCTCGGAGGCTCCCTCGAGCGGGAGGGGCGAGCGCACCGCCCGCTTCCCGGCTCCCGCCCTGCCTGTCGCTCGGGACCTCCACGTGGCTGGTTTGCGCATCCCTCTGCCTTCTCGCCCCTCCATTAAAGCGTTTCGCCGCCCCCAGCCCGAGCAGAGCGGGCTCTGCCCACTTGGGAGGGGCACTCTCCTCACCCCACCCGGCAGGTGTGACCCACCAGACAGCTGCTGGGTACGCGTTGTCGCATTCCCCCACCACTCTGGGATGCTTCTCTAGGTCTTGGCGTGGGGGATGTAACCCTTAGTTGCAGATGGAGGTAGAAATTTGGTCTAGGGTGGTGGGGAGCAGAGGAAGAGGATGCTGGGAGAAATAGGATTATAGGGCAAGAAGATCTTCCCCATCTCCGTGCTCAGTTGACCCAGAGTTCAGAGTCTCTTCCTGTCCCCTCCCCTCAAAACCGCTAGGCCCCTGAAGATTTCCTCAGAGGGAAGGAGAAGCAGGTGGGGAGGTGCTTTGAAGCCTGAGACCCTGCTTTTCTGCCTTACCCACCCTCCCACCCAAAGCCACAACAAAGACCCACGAAGCCTGCCACCCAGCCACAAAGCTTCTCCTTCCTTCTCTGCGCCTTATGTCTCCTGCCGTCTGGTGGGGCCATTGTGAGGATGACAGCCCCAGGGCGGGGAGCTCGGATGTCAGCCCAGAGCAGGACTCTTCCTGCGGGGGTGGGGACCTGTCCCATGCCCCAGTCTCCTGGGGTGTCTGCAAGGTGCCCCTGGGGACACCGTGTGCCTGGAGTGTGCCAGGGCAGGCAGGGAGGGGCTCCCTCCTCTGCCAAGTTCCAGGAAAGGCCTGGCAGGCAGCACAGTCCTGGGCTCCAGGGCCTCCCAAGGTGGAGCTGGGGGAGGGATCCCAGGCTGCTGAAGTGCCTCACCTGGGCCTCAGCCCCCGCTTCCCAGGCATCACTGGCCCCTTCTTTAGCCAAAATCGAGGAGACAGTTGCCAACCTTCTTCCCACACATCCAGGCATACTTCCCACACATGTGCTCACCCAGCCAACGCTCACCAAATCCCTCAGGCAGAAGGCACTTTCACTGTTGTTGACTCCAACTTTCTACCTGATGTATGAAATCTGTCCACAATATCCCAGGCCAGTGTTCTGAAGCTGTTTGCATACCCATAGTGACGGGGACACTTTTATACAAGGCGGCCACTACCCTTCAGGTCTTCCCTGTCTCCAAGTCCAGTCACCTACAGGATACCTGCCCTCACATGGCCTAGGAGTGACTGATCTCACCCTCAGGTCCCTCATACCAGCTCCACCCCCTTTCCCACGGTGACCCTCCCACCCCTCAAACTCACCATGAAGGAGGATTAATTCTTAACTATTTTCCCTCCTTCACCATCCTATATCGGATCTATTACCAAATTCTTCCCTTTCTTGCTTTTATTACAACATGTATTATTTGTTACTTTCTTCACTTACCCTTCCTTTCCAACCCTGTAGATTCCACCTTTGGCCCAAATTCCCACAGTCACTGCCACACTGTCCTTTCTGACCCAGGTTTTTCCTTCCTCCTACACACCCTGCTGGAATTATCTTTCTCAAACACTGTTTATTGTGTGTGTTATCAACTTCAGACTCCTCAACCAAGCACACTGGGTACACCAGCTGCTAACCTGTGTGTTCCATATGAAGGGGCCCACACTCATTCATGGTGTACCCAGACCCCAGAGTCCAGCACAGGGCCTGATGCATAGCAGGAGGGGAGCCAATGTTCATCAAGTGTCCGATCCATTTGGTTGTGCTCCTTGCTCTCCGCCCAGTTCTCTTTCCTGGCTTGGTGTCCCCATTCTCATGAAGCCTATTGGCTTCCTGATACTTACGCAGGCCCTTTTGTTTTGAACAGCCCCAGTTTTTGTTTTTGGCCACACCGCGCAGCATGCGGGATCTTAGTTTCCCGACCGGGATCAGATGGAACTTGCGCCCCCTGCAGTGGAAGCACTGAGTCTTAACCACTGGACCACCAGGGAAGTCCCAGCCCTGGTTTTAAAATTTCCCATAATCTTCAGAGAGGGGTGGGGAAGAGAGAAGCTGACGTCCAAATTAACATCGGGGTTTGTGCCAAACACTAACTGCAAAGACCTTGCGTGTCAAGTGGAATGAGGGTAGCTGCCTGCTGGGAACCAGCAAGAAACAGAACACCACCGAGGAGGGTGGAGGGCAGAGAAGAGTGGGTGCAACCAGTGGCTTTGGGGTTTACAGAGGGATCTTGTTACTGGAGATTCCAGCCTGCCTAGCTCTGGGTCGCTACTCTGATGCCCTTAGGTTGTTCTTTTTTGGCACCACATCTCACACACTCACTCACACACACACACACACACACACACACACGCCCAGTGATCCTGGCCCCATCACACCTCATAACCCAGCTCAAAGTCTGATAATCTCCACCCCACTTGGATCGTGTTGTCATCAACTTCCCTCTGAGCCTCATGAGCTGCCTTCATTCTTTCCTATATTTTATTGCTTCATTATGTCCTGTAGTATTTTCATCCCCAAAGATTATAAGCTCCTTCATGGCAGGGACAGTGTTATTTATTTACTTACTTAATATCATCTGTTTTGAGAAGGAAGAATAAGATAGGGCACTTGGATTTTGGAAGCCACATAGACTTGGGTCTGGATCCTGGTTCCAGCACTTAGCTGTTTGGTCTTGGGCAAGTCTCAACTTTTTGGAGCCAGTTTCTCCACCTGTAAGAGGTGCTAGAGATACTTACCTTGCGGAATGAGAGGCAAAGATTACAGAGACTACAAAAGTGCCCGTTGCAAAGTGAGCAGACAATAGCTTGTCTTCCTTACCTGCGCCGTGGGAGCTTTCCTTGAATTGGGGGACAGGGTTCCTTAACTACCCCCCTCCCCACCACTAAGACATTTCTAAGCGAGTAAAAGGACACTATTAACACTTACACCAGTTCCACGGACGTAACCCGGAATGCATGGCCACCCTACACTAACTCACAATAACCGGTGAGTGCAGGGTTCGGATCCAGCGCCGCCAGAACCCAGTGCCTAAGCATGACGCCAAGCATAGTTCAAGCTGAATGAACGTCTGTCGAATGAACGAGTGAACGGAACCTGTCCTGCCCTTAGCTTCTTGGTGCATCAGCGAGTGAAGAAGCAAAGATTGACAAGGCCGCCCACGCCGCCTCCCCATCCGCACCCCTGTCACAAAGTCTCTAGCAGCCTCCTTTCGCTAAGGTCTCGCCTTCTCCAGCCCGCGTTCCCGCCCCTGGTTGCCTTGGAAACAGTGACGTATACGTGAGGGGCGTGACCTCTCTCCATCCTCTCGCGGAGACCCGGGCCCCTTCTTACCCCAACCAGGGGGGAGGATGAGGTTGGGGCCCTCGACCCTGCTGATCCACTCCGGGCCTGGAACTAACCCTGTCCATCTGGTCCCCCTCTCGGGCGCGGGACTCGCCGGATTGCGGGCACCCAATCCCCAGCCCACCCGGCACCGGTGAGCTGGCGGGGTCCGGAGAACGCCGGCTTCAGTTCCTGGGATCACTCTTCACCCCTTCACCCCCGACAGGCCAGTGGATCCGGAGAACCGTGGCCCAGCGCTCAGCCTAGGCCCGCTTCTTCCCGGGCAGCCCTCGGGCGTGCTCCGTGTCCTGGGGGTGGGCGGGAAGGGTGGGACCCCAGGGCGCGCCGAGCCCCGCGGAGCGCGGGAGAGAAGGAGTTAAACAAGGTGCAGGCGCCGGGCGCGGCGGGAGTGGGGGATGGGAGCGAAGGGAAAGTGAGAGCGGGGGCGGGGGCGGGGGCGGGGGGGACCGGAGCGAAAGAACATCCTGTGCCCGCCGCCGGATGCGCCGGAGGGGGAGGGGCGGGGGGCGGGGGGCGGGGAGTAGTCCGGGGAGGGAAGGCAAGATGGGGGGAGGCTCGGGGCGGGGAAAGGCGCGGCCTCCGCCCCAACTCGGAAATCCTTCTGTGAGGGCGCCGCCCCCTCCGCTCCCCGGGTTTGCCGCGTTTCTTCCAGTCCCCACTCCTTCGCTGGAGTCACGAGCTACCGAGAGGCCCCCCCAGTCTGGTCCTGGGCCGGGGTAAGCACGAGTTGGGGAGGGCACGGTCCCGGAGAGCGTGGGATACCTGTCAGGGCACGGGTTGTCCCCCAGACTTTCATCTCTCGGCTTTCTGGCTTTCTGCTGGGGCAGCTCGCACGTGCTGCGCTTCCGCTGTTCACCGAGAGTCACAACGTACATTCTCTCATTCAGTTCTGACAGCGCACTTCCGTGTAGTAGGCAGGTTTTCCGGAGGAGTAAACTGAGACTCAGATCATGGAACTTGCCCAAACCCAAGCTCGTCGGACTCCAACGGGCTTCTCATTCGAGAGTAGGCTAATTTACCCTTAGCTTCTCCTGCGCATGCAAGCGCCGGGCCCCTCCGGGGTCCCCCTCCTTAACGGCCTGCTTGCACAGTAGGTCCCCAATAGCGTGTTAGGCTCCTCTAATTAACTAGGCTGAAACACCCATTACCAGAGTCCTGATAGAATAAGCAGGTAGTCTGAGGGTTTTACAGGTGGGAGGATGGTTTGTAGGAACAAAGTAGCTCAGGGGAACGGGCTGGATCCCCGTAGCGCTCCTGGTTTAGGAATTTGGTGGGGGAGGGGGGTTCAAAGAGGGCTCCAGAGTTGTTCAAGGCAAGTAAATGGGTTACAGGAGTTGAGATTGATTAGCTTGAAGACGACCAGAGTGGGAGGGGTAGAGGGTGAATGGAAGGGGCTGAATGATGTGCCTTTCAGGCCTCACAGAGGCCCACCATCTGTGTGCTCACTGCCTTGCCATGCCCAACGTTTTTGTCCAGGTGAAACCTGCTTATAATAGTAATTATTGTCACGTTTGGTGAGCTCTGTGTGCTGGGCACTGTTCCAAATACTTAATCCTCTCAAATCCAAGAAGTAGGTATTATTATTCCCATTTTACAGGTGGGGAAAATGAGGCACAAAAAGATTACAAAGCTAGGTCAGTAGCTGAGCTGGTTTTGAACCCTGGCAGTCTGGGTTGAGCCCACACTCTCACTCACTAAATAAACTGCACCTAACATGATGGGAACATTAGCCTTAAAGGTAGAAAAGCTGGTGCAGATGGCAGAGAGGTGTGTACTAGGGCAGCCCGTGTCCTTTTGCCTTGGTGAGGGCGGGTAAGAAACTTAGGGTTGGCTGTGTGTATATGGAATCTGACTTCTCTCGAGCCAATGTTCCAAATTTTTGAATATGACAAAAAAACAAGAAAAACAAAATCCAAGTTCTCACAAAGAGCTGCAGCCTTCATTTATGCTCCCTAAGAACATTCACTATCATCTGTTGTCACCATCATTTCACAAAAGCAAGTACATTTTAATTCTCCTCAAAAGAAAACAGACATCATCTGAATCAAAAGCGGATACTCCTGGGAGCTTCCCTGGTGGTGCAGTGGTTAAGCATTCACCTGCCATTGCAGGGGACACGGGTTCGAGCCCTGGGCCGGGAAGATCCCATATGCCGCGGAGCAACTAAGCCCGTGGGCATGACTACTGAGCCTGCGCTCTAGAGCCCGCGAGCCACAACTACTGAAGCCTGCGTGCCTAGAGCCTGTGCTCTGCAATAAGAAGCAATAAGAAGCCACTGCAATGGGAAGCCCGTGCACCACAATGAAGAGTAGCCCCCAGTCACCTCAACTAGAGAAGCCCGCAACCCCGCACAGCCAAAAATAAATAAGTTTAAAACAAAAACCAAAAGCAGTTACTCCCAAGAAAGGACAGTCCTTGACTTTCCACCAATGAATACACATTCCTCTTTTTTTAAAATCGTGCTGTGGACTAGCAGAAATGTCACACTGGGGATGCCTCTGCTTCTAATGCATCCAAAACATTTGAGGGCAGAACCCAAAGGAATGGGCTTAGGTATATATAGCAGGAAGGAGTTAGGTTAGAGCCAAGAAAGAACTCTCCTTCTTTGGAGATCTTTAAAGAGCAGGTGAGTACTGCATTTGCTTAGAATGTGAGGGTTGCAGGATCAGCTACATGGACTGGGGAGGCCAGTAGCTCTGGGTTCCACCTCAGAAAAGGACCGATCCTCAGATCTACCAGGGGAGCTGGAACCTAAAACAGTCCCTTCAGGCAGCCATTTCCTGCCTGGAGTTCATGGAGCTTGATAGGTGGTCCCATGGTAGTGGGGGGGGGGGGCCTCCAGGGGCCTCTGTCACCCTTCACTACAGGGAGTCCGTGTAGTCACCCACTGTTGGGCTGCAGCCTGCAGGCCTGTAAGCCTTATAGTTGCCCAGCCTTAGACTGAAGAAAGAGCCCGGAACAGCAACAGAGACATTCATGGTGCCGAATTCATGCCGGCGAGGCGGTATAAGAACAGCCCACAGGGTTAATATAATGGTGCCTTTCTCCAGTGGGAGCCTGGATTAATTACCTTAGTAGTCTTAGGTGGAGCCGGGAATAAACCAGGTGAAATCTGTAAATCCCTTTCCAATCCTATTCCCCATGGGACAGCAAACGCAAACCACCAGAGACTTACCTGCCAGTCCCAGGACCATGTGAGAGTGTGTTCCTCTGGGGTAGATCCTGTAGCGAAGGTAGCGAAGGCAAAAGTGAGTTACTGTCCTGAGAGATAGTTGGCAGCGGTCTTTCGGTGGTCAACAGTTGAATTTGGATTGTATTGACTAGTTGCCTCGGGGTTAACATGGCCGTGGGATGATTGCTCCTCGGGTGTTCAGCTGCAGTTCATAGAGCTTGAGTGAACCTCTGGTCCACCTGTTGAGAGAGCGGGTTTTCGTCTCGATTGTTAAGTAATCCTTTCATCCTTTCCATTAGCCCGGCAGGAGTGGGGTCGTAAGGCAGGTGGAAATGCCAGTGTGTGTCATTTTTAGCCGCCCATTCCTGAACTTCATGACTGGTAAAGTGGATTCCTTTGTCACTGTTGATGTCCGTGGGGTCCTGTATATCACACACAGCTGTACTAGACCCCAGATAGTGGTTTTTTGCATCGCTAGATGACTCGGGTAGGCCTTTTGTAACGTCTTCCACCTGTTGTCAGCTGCATATCGCTGTTGTTCCATCATGCTGTATATCATTGCTCTGCCCGCTTCCATAGCAGGGGTCAGAAGCCCAAGGGTACTCTTATTTTGTTGTAGCACAGGCCCCAACCAAACTTTTCCAGGTAATTGGCCATGTCCAATTCACAAGACTGTCCCTGAATTAATATCCTCTAAAGCCTGTGTCTAATTGTTTAGGGGTAAGAGGCTGGGGGTACGCTTGTCTTTGCGTTTGGTCTGTATTCACCAGCCATCCCCGTGCAGTCAGATGAGCCACCAGCATAGGGCTGCTACTTTTAAACTGGAAAGAGGCTCTGAAGTTAACAGAGTAGAAGAGAATCAATATAATGGAAGAGAAAGACACCTCTCATGGTAGTCAGCTGCCACAGGGCCCCACAGGCTAGTGGACGGCCACCTCAGGATGACCCCTGTCCTTCCATTCCCTGTCCTTACTTCGCGACATCTCGGTAGCTTCTTCGGCCTCCTGGCTGGCTCCCCAGTCGTTGGGCTGCACTGTGCAGTCCTGAAAGCCTTGTAGTTGCCCAGCCTCAAGACTGAAGAGTCTGGAGACAGCAACGAAGACATCAGTGGTTTATTGGACAGGGGTGTCTTAAGCAAAAGGTTAAGACCCACCAATCATGGCAACACCCCACCGATTATGGCAGGCAGGCCATGGCAGCAATCTTTGCTACTCGGGGAGAGGAGACCACTATTTATAGGGAGAATTGACGTCAGGTTGACTTATCAGTTACCAGGGAAACCAGCTGGGGCACATCCGTCACAGCCCCTCAGATTAATGACTATCACGAGGGCAGATGTTTCCCTTTAATAAATTAGCAGGTAGAGCAGGGATTAGATCAGTCACTAGCTGGGGCGGGGGGCAAACATGTTCACGTGAGTAGGGCACAGGTGGAACGGACTGGTCGAGCAGAGGATGTACAAAGAGCAAGAGAACAGCCATCTTGAATGGCCTGACCATACATCCACCTTGGGACTGTGTAGAGTGCCAGGAATGACCCTTGAGGAGGGCCGGGGATGGGAGGGAAGAAAGGAAGAGAATGGCCCCCTGGGAGTGTTGCCTGCAGCCTAGGGTGACACGGACGAAGGCTCTGAGCGGACAGACCTGGCTGGCTGCAGCATCCTTGGGGATGCCGTTTCCCTATTTCCCCACCTCCTGCAAACCCAGGTGCAGTCCAGGGCCCAGAGCCGTCCAACAGGAGCTCAAGACCAGGCAGCTGAAGCCCTGTTCTGGTACATCTCCGCTCAGTGCTGGCTCTAGGTCTGAGCCTGGCTTGGGTTCCTCCCTGTTCTGTACCGGAAGGTGAGACCAGAGGGTGTGGGGACACTGGGGGTGGGGGAAGGAGAAGAAGGGAAGGGTCTGGTCTCACCTGCCCCATCCTGGTGGTGGAGGTGGTGGAGACTGAGGCCTCCAAAGTTGGGTTCTCATCCTCCAAGGTGGTGGCATTTTCTGACTCCAGAGGAGGCCTCAAAGCCCATCCCACCCTGTGTGTATGTTGTGGGGCATAGGGTGTGATACTCCCAGATTTAGGCCTCCATGGTTTAATGGCACAGACCTACCCCAGGTTTAACCCTGGAGATTTAGAATGCTAAACCTGGATCCCCTCAGGTTAAAAATACAGAAACTGAGGCCAAGGCAAGGGCAGTCCCCTTCTCCTCCAGAGTCACACTGGTTAAATGGGCCTGGAGCCCCCGTCTCCAGATTCTCTGACGTGTTCTCTCCTCAAGTCCTCAAAGAATGACAGAAGCCATAACTTGAGCATCTACTAAGTGCAGGACTCTGCTGGATGTTGGAGACGCAGAGACAACTGCCCTCAGGAGCTTTTGGTCCACAGGTAAATATACACAGAGAGGAACAAGCAGATGCTGGAAAATGATGGATTGGCCTCGAGACTCTGCAGAACTTTGTAAAGTACTTGCCTCCTCTTCGTCCTGTGATGGAAGTGGGGGGCCCTGCCTGCAGAAACGCCCCAAGGCTCAGAAGTGGATCTGTGGTGAAGAGATCAAAGATGGGGGGACCAGGGAAGTGAGGGAACAGGGCTGCCAGTGGGCACACCCCAACGCCCCCCAAAAAACTTCTAAAGGCCCCCGTCCATAAATTGGGCCTCTGCTGCCATCTAATGGAAGAAAGGTAGCCTCTGGAGCTGCCTGCTGGGGCCCCACCGACCTGGCTCCCCTAAAAAAGAGGGTGTGAAGGACCTTCCTGCCCACAGACCTTGTATTCCTCTGGAGTCTTAAGCTTTGTTTCCTGCAGCCTCTGAAGCTCCCTGGCTGCCCCGTTTCCGACCACCACCCTCCATCCCACTGTTTCCCCAGTTTCCTTTGTTGCCCAGGTTCTGATTCTGGTGCCCTGGTTCCTGGCCCTGCTAGAGTTCTGGTTCCAGAAGGCCTTTGCTAGGTGCCTCGGGCATGTGCTGCATCCCCCAGTGCTGGGGGTAAATGGACATCTGGAAAGGTGTAGTGAGCCTGGCCACAGCCGCTGGGGCCATCTGCCTGCTCTACAAGGCCATCAGGGCGGGCGTAAAATGTCAACCACCGCGCTGCTCTGGCTCACCCATCTGCGTCGCCCGTGAGTGTCCCCACCCTGGGGAGAGGGCTCGGCCCCAGGGGGTACCTACTCCCCAGGTCTCCCGTGTGGGAGGGCCCCAAGGGGGCTCCTCCACGTTCCTTTCTCCTTCCCCTTTCTCACCTCCGTCTCCCTCAGAGCCACCCTAGAGATGCTAGCGCAGGCTCCCCAGGTAGTGGGTGGCACTCAAGTGCCTCCTCGGGAGTCATCTGGCAGGTTTCTAAATTCTACATTCACTCTGGCATCCAGGAGCCACTGCTTGGAAACTTTGCATCAGCAGTTCTCCCCAAGGGAAGATTGGGGGACCGACATTCTCAGAGCCTCCACTAGTCCCTATGACAACTTTGTGCAAAGTAGAGAAAGGAACCCCTTCTGCAAGACTTTGTATTGCCATCTGCTGGAATATCATTGCCATATACCAATTATGATGAAATACTACATATTACTGCCATATGCCAGAAAGTTGTTATAGTAAACATACAAAATTTTTTTGTTTACGATATGAACAATACAGCCTTAGATGTGGTGCCCTTGTGCAATACACACCCTGTTCAACTGTACATGGTGGTCCTGCATATAGCAAGAAGTCTTTTCTTCAGAAAAGGCAAGGCAGCCTTGTCCCCAGGTCTCTCTCCCATGGCTTCCCAAACCCCGTCTTTCCTCCCTTCTGAGTCCACAGCCTGAACTGGGCTGGGGTGGCTGTCTAGGCCTGGCAGTTGAGCGAGAGCAGCACGGGCGGGACTCAGGTGAGCTCCGGAGGCTCCTCAACTCTTTGGAGTGCAAACAGGATGAGTACGCCAAGAGCATGATCCTGCACAGTGTCACGCGCTGTGTGTACTTGCTGGAGTCCGAGGTGAGGGAAGGGAAGCAGGAGGTCCTTCCCAGCCAGCCTGGCCCCCCCGGGGGCTACATCTGTCCCCCTTCCCCCTTGAGTAGCCAGACTGTGTCCTGGGACCTCTCTCTGGCTGATGGCGGGAGGGGTTGTGTTGAGGGGTTTTGGTGACATGGGGGGGTAGGGGGACCAGGACACCCGCTTCTCCCGCCTCTTCTGCCTCTCCTGGCACACTCTAGGCCTCTGCATGTACTAATGATGACATCACGTTGGTGGGCTCCATGCTGGATGACAAGGACAACAGTGTCAAAATCCAAGCTCTGAACACACTTAAAGCTTTCTCTGGCATCAGAAAATTCAGGCTGAAAATCCAGGTGAGCCCAGCGACAAGTATGGGGCAGAGCACATAGATGTCCATAAGCCATGGGCCGTTTAGTGGGCATAGGATGAATGGTCATGTTCCAGAAGTTTGTTGGGGTCTGAATTTGTAACCCAGAAATATGTTTTTCCTTGGAAGTAGGTGGGAAAATGGTGATCAGGTTCCCAGTAGGGTCATAAATGTCTGGATCTCGGGATAAAACTGTGCTAGGTCCCTAGGAGTATCTCTGAACCCCAAACAGCAGAAATTCCCCAAGTTCTTTCTGACAACAGCCAACTCTCTTGACGGCAACTGGGTGTCCTACAATTCAATTCTGACACTATCTGCCTGGAGTTAGTACGGACCCCACAGCTTAGGGCTGAGTCCTGTGAGACTGCCCCCCACTTCTGATTGACCAGCTGTAGATTTGGAGGTTCCCATGCCCCCTCTCCTCAGGCTTGATAATTCAGTAGAGCGAGTCACAGAACTCGGGAAAATGCTTTACTTACACTTAACCAGTTTATTATAAAAGATATAACTGAGGAGCAGCCAAATGGAAGAGGTGCATAGGGCAGAGTGTGGGGGAAGGGCTTCCATGACTTCTCCAGGTGTGTCACCCTCCTAGCACCTCGATGTGCTCACCAACCCGGAAGTTCTCCAAACCCTGTCCTGTAGGGGTATTTATGGAGGTTTCATTATGTAGGCGTAATTGATTAATCATTGGCCATTGGTGATTGAACTCAATCTCTGGTTCCACTCTTCTCCGCAGAGGTCAGGTATGGGGCTGAAAGTTGCCTTGAGTTGCCTCATTTGCATAAACTCAGGGATCATGGAAAGGGGCTCATTATGAATAACAAAAACCACTCCTATCAGGAAATTGCAAGGATTTTAGGAACCCTGTGCGTGGAATCAGGGACAAAGACCAGATATATTATCATACCACACCACCACGCTGTGTTGGTCTGAGGCTGGTGGCTGGGCCACTGATGTCTTCACTACCACCACGCAGAGAAAATATAAGCCACCAAATGTCAGTTCCCCCAGCTTCCTGCTACTAGGCCTCCAGGCTTACCTGTTACTCATCCATTCCTGCTTTCCTGCTGGTGCCATGAAAAAATGGCTTTCTTCCTGTCTGTGTTCAATGTTAGTCTCAGTCCTGGATCCCATCCGCTTCCCTGAGGGCCTCTCTCCTTGATTAAACTCTGTCTGATATGGCCTCCCCCCCGCTCCTTCCCAGTAGTGTTCAACAAGCTCTATTCTTTCCCATCTTAAAAGGCAAAACCAAAAAAACATCTTCCTTGACCTCCAAGTCTCTCTCTAGCAAATGATCTCTCTCCCAAAATATTTTACTTAAAAATAAGTGGTGCGCACTGGTGGCGCAGTGGTTGAGAGTCCACCTGCTGATGCAGGGGACACGGGTTCGTGCCCTGGTCCGGGAAGATCCCACATGCCGCGGAGCGGTTAGGTCCGTGAGCCACGGCCGCTGAGCCTGTGCGTCCGGAGCCTGTGCTCCGCAACGGGAGAGGCCACAACAGTGACAGGCCCACGTACCGCAAAAAAAAAAAAAAAAAAAAAAAAAAAATTAAAATATTCAGAACTTGCAAACATTTTATGCATGTATGGTAGAAAGAATAAGAATAAAACAAAACACACGTAACCAGAACCCAGGCTAAGAAATAGAACATGACCAGTTGGTTAGATGCCCCAGATGCCCCTCCTTAATCCCCGCCTCCTCCCCCACCAGAGGCAATCATTCCTATGTATTTTGTTCATCAATTTCTTGATTTTCTTTGTAGTTTTACCATATACACATGTGTCATCATTTTCTAGCAGGGCACGGCAGACAAAAATAGGTAACATAGTTAGAATGTTTTTAAGCTTCATGGATCTGGAAGTATGCAGTTTTGTATTCTGCGGTTTGCCTTTTCCCTCCAACATGGAAAGATTCGTCCTTATTGATGTGAACTGGTCTGTTTCCTTCTTTTGCACTGCTCTGTAGTGTTCTAGTTCATGAATACCCTGCAGTCTTATTCATCCAGCTGCCCATGAGTAGACATTTGAGTTGTTTGCACATTGTGCCATGAGCATTCTTTACACATCTCCCTCGTGGACATGTATGCAGGAGTGGGATGGTCGGGTGAAAGGTATGCCCAGCTTTTCAAGAAGGGCCGTATCACTTTAAACCCTCCACCAGCCCCGCATGAGTGTTTCTGGTACATCATTTCTTCCCTGACACTTGGTATTTTCGCACTTTAAATTTTTTGCATCAAACTTTTTTGGGGAAAAAAAGGTCTCTAGGTCTCCACTTGCTGGCTGCCTCTACTTTATCCCTCGACCCTCTCAGTTGCCCTAAGGCTGTGATTCTCAAGCATATCAGAATTGCCTGGAAAGCTGGTTAACAAATGAAGATTTCAGGGCATTACATCCAGAGGGTCCAGTTCAACAGGGAAGCTGTGTTTTTCACAAGCCCCCAGAAGATTCTGATGCACGTGGCCTGGGCACCACTGTTCCTTCTTTCCCAGGGTCTGTATCCTGAGGACCTGATCCCTGTTCTCCTCTCTCTGGGTGAATGCAGCCACTCCCTACTGAGGGGTGGGGGCAGGGAGGAGCAGGGTACTAATGGGAATGCTGTGCTCCCCACTCTAGGCTTCTGGCATCCTTCTTACGTGGCTCACAAAGGTACAGCTTGTAAGAGTATCTGCCTTTGGTAATAAGGCCCAAGCATCTTGCAGCTCAGAAGCCAAAATTCCTTTTTTCTTTCAACAAATGTATATTGAGCACGTACTTTGTGTCCAAGCACTATGCTAGGCACTGGAGACACAGCAGTGAACAGAGTGGGAAAGATCTCTGCCCAGTGGAACTTATATTGCCTGCAAGGCAGGCAATACACAAATAAGTGTAATATATGGTGTTTCACGGGGCAAGTGCTATGGAGAAAAATCAAGAAGGGTGGTAAGGAAGGCTGGCATGGGGGTGGTGTTGCAAGGGGGTGCTGTTGCAATTTCAAAGGAGAGAATCTTTGGGACCTAGGGCTTGATAAAGAGGTCATAGAAATGACACCAAAAGCACAATCTATAAAAGAAAAAAATTGATAAATTGGACTTTATCAAAATTAAAAAAAAACATTTGCCTTGTGAAAGACCCTGTTAAGAAGATGAAAAGACAAACTGCAGATTGGAAGAAAATATTTGCAAACCACATTATCTGACAAAGGACTCATATCTAGATTATATAAAGAACTCCCCAAACTCAACGTCAAAAACAATAATAATCCAGGCTTCCCTGGTGGCGCAGTGGTTGAAAGTCCGCCTGCCGATGCAGGGGACGCGGGTTCGTGCCCCAGTCTGGGAAGATCCCACGTGCTGCGGAGTGGCTGTGCCCGTGAGCCGTGGCCGCTGAGCCTGCGCGTCCGGAGCCTGTGCTCCGCAACGGGAGAGGCAACAGCAGTGAGAGGCCCGCGTACCGCAAAAAAAAAAAAAAAAAAAACAATAATAATCCATTTAGAAAATGGGCACAAGACATGGAGATATTTCCCTGAAGAGGATATACGAATTGCAAATAAGCACATACAAAATGTTTAACATTTAACTAGCCATTAGGGAAATGCGAATTAATACCACAATGAGATATTACTATACACCTATTAGATGATTTAAACTCCAAATTAGTGACGATACCAAATGCTGGTGAAGATGTAGAGAAACTGGATCTCGCGTATGTTGCTGGTGGGAATGTAAAATGATAGAGCAGCCACTCTGCAAAATAGTTCGGCGGCTTCTTTAACGAACTCTTTTCCCATACAAACCAGCAATTGCACTCTTGGGCATTTATCCTGGAGAAATAAAAACCTACATCTGCCAAAAAACCTGTTCACAGTTGTTCGTAGCAGCTTTGTAATGGTCAAAAACTGGAAACCAAAATGTCTCTCAGGAGATAAATGATTAAACAAACTGTGGTAGTCCATATCATGGAACATTACTCAGTAATAAAAAGGAATGAACTACTGATACACACGACCACTTGGATGGATCTCAAGGGCATTATACTGAGTGAAAAAATCAATTTCAGAAGGTTACAAAATGTGATTCCATTTTATATAACATTCTCAAAAATGACAAAATTAGGGCTTCCCTGGTGGCGCAGTGGTTGAGAGTCCGTCTGCCGATGCAGGGGACACGGGTTCGTGCCCTGGTCTGGGAAGATCCCACATGCCATGGAGCGGCTGGGCCCGTGAGCCATGGCCGCTGAGCCTGCACGTCTGGAGCCTGTGCTCCGCAATGGGAGAGGCCGCAACAGTGAGAGGCCTGCGTACCGCAAAAAAAAAAAAAAAAAAAAAAGGACAAAATTAGAGAGATGGAAAACAGATTAGTGGTTGCCGCTGGTTAGGGCTGGTTTTGATGGGCGGTGCTAAGTGTGACTAATAAGGGACCCACAAGGGAGATCTATGGTGATTCTGATGGAATAATCTATTAATTGCAGTGGTGGTTACATGAAGCTACATATGTGATAAAATGACATGGAACTATACATACACATGGTGCTAATTCCATTTTCCTGGTTTTGAAAATATACTGTAATTAAGATGTAGCTATTGAGGGAAAACTGGGTGGAGGGCACATGGGACCTCTCTGTACTGTTCTTGCAACTTCCCATGAATTTATAATTATTTGAAAATAAAAAGTTTAAAAACAAAAAGTGTGTGCATATTGACAGTGCTATGGGGGAAAATAAAGGTGGGGATAAGGGAGGCAGGGATGGGAGTGGTGCTGCCGTCTTAAAGGAGCGGGTGGTTAGGGAAGACCTCCCTGAGAAGGTGACATTAAAGCAAAGTCTTGAAGGAAGTAAGAGTGAGCTGTGAATAGCTGAGGAGGGAGAGCATTCTAAGCAGAGGGAACACCATGTGCAAAAACCTAAGATAGGTGTGTACCTGGCATGTTCAGGGAATAGCTAAGGCCATTGTGATGGAAACCATGGGAGCAAAGGAGAGAATAGGAGATGAGGCCAAAGAAATAATGGGGGGAGAGGGACAGATCATGTCAGACCTTGTAAGCCACAGTAAGGACTTTAGCTCCTACCCTGAATGAACTAGGGACTCGAGCAATCCAGCCTGTCTGCTGTTCTGAGAATAGATGCAGGGGACAAGGATGGAAGCAGGGAGAAGGAGGCTATCGCAGAAACCCGGGGGAGAGGTGATGGTGGCTTGGAACAGGGTGGTAGAGGGGGATGGTGAGAAGTGTCTTGATTGTTGGTAGATTTTGAAGGTAGAGCCAACAGGATTTTCTGAAAGATTGGAAAAGGGTGTGAGGGAAAGAAGAGTCAAGGAAGAACATAGATTTTTGGTCTGAGTAATTGGAAGGCAGGTGTAACGAACAGCTGAGATAGGAAGGGTAGTGGAAGGAGCAGGTTTGGGAGTGGGAATGTGTTGACTCAGAGGTTTAGTGAGATTCTCGGAAGTGGAACTGGCACTTGCATATATGAGTCTGGAGTTTAGGGAGGGGTCTGGGCTGGAGATAGCAACTTGAAAGTCATCAGCACTGAGTCTGTATCACTAAGGGAGCGATGAAGACAGAGGAGGCGGTTGGGCAGAAGAACTGGGAAAGAAACATGTGACGGAGAAGCCAAGTGAAGAAAGAGTTTCAAGGGGGTGAGAGGGGTCAACTAGGTCAAATAACGTTGAGAGTTAAAGTGGGGAACTGTGTGTGGGGTTGGCTCAGTTTTTGTGGGCGGGGGCAGTGAAGAGTGAAGGCAGAGGCAGGGCTAATGTTGAGGATTATCATATAAAAGTAGAAACCCTTCTCCTCTCCCCCCTCCCTAGGAACACTCCATCAAGGTGCTGGAACTGATCTCCACCATCTGGGACTCGCAGCTGCACATTGCGGGCCTCAGACTCCTCAACAACCTCCCACTGCCTGACTTTGCACATCCACAGCTGCGAAGGGTGATGCCTGCCTTGATGGAGATCCTGCAGTCAGACTACATCCTGGCACAGGTGCCTGAGGACCAGAGCCCAGGCCCTGCCCTCCTGACCAGCCCTGGCACAGCACCTAGAGGGAGGAGCCGAGATTTGTGTCTTCCCTGCTCAGGCCCACCTGTCTTCTCATTCTTTACCCTTTCCTTTATTCAGGTGCAAGCCGCGCGATTGCTGAGCAACCTGGCGCAGAAGAACGACCTTCTCTATGATATTCTCAACTGCCAGGTGAGAAAAGAACTGAAAGACAGGCTAATGGATGTGAACTCAGATATTGTGAAAGGAAGAATCGTGGATTCTTCAGACAGACTTAGCCCTCACAAAATCATCTTGTTCCTCTTTCTGCCTCTGCACTAGACACATTGCAAAGCACCCCCTCTTTTGTCCTCCCAATACAATCAGATTTTCCTTTGCGGGACTTTCTACACTCTGAGAGTCAGGAACACAGGTGACAGAAGTTAATGTAGGTATTTTAACATTAGGGGAAAATGACTTATAACAAAAATAATTATTAGGAATAGACAGGGTCACTACATAATAATTGTTCAGAAGGATAAAGCAACTCTAAACTTATATGAACTTAGTAACAATCTCAAAATATGTATATGGCAAAACTTGATAGAATTATAAGGAAATCGTTTTTTCTTTTTTCAGTTTTATTGAGGTATAATTGACAGATAAATTTGTAAGATATCTAAAGCATATGTAGTAAATCAACTATACCCCAATAAAAACTAAATATATATATATATATATAAAAATTATACTAAAAAGAAAGTGTATGTTGTGGTGACTTGGTATACGTTGTGAAAAGATTCCCACCATCTAGTTAATTAACACATCCGTCACCTCACATTTTGTCTGTTTTTGGTGAGAACATTTAAATTCTACCCTCGTAGCAAATTTCAATTATATAATAGTGTTATCAACAGTACTCACCATGTTTGCATTAGACCCTTGGATCTTATTCATCTTTTAGCTGAAAGCATGTACCCTTTTACCAACCTCTCCCTATTTCCCCCACACCCCACCCCAACCCCTGGCAACCACTTTTCTACTGTTTCTGTGAGTTTGACTTAAAAAAACTTCCACATTTAGGTGATACCATGCAGTATTTGTATTTCTCTTTCTGGCTTATCTCACTTAGCATAATGTCCTCTGGGTCCATCCATATTGTCACAAATGGCAGGATTTCATTCCTACAGCTGAATAATTGGAAAGAAAAATGGACATACCTATCACCACAGTGGAAGATTTGGAAGATTTTAACTATTCTTTCAGAAATTAATACATAAATACCTAAACCTAGTAAGGTTCTACTTGCTGCAAATAACACAAATAAGCTTGAGCCATTAGACATATCCAGAACACTCTACAATTAGTAAATGCACATTCCGCCCAAGTACACAAAATATTTACAAAAATTAACCACATGCTAAGCTTTAAAAGTTTATCTCAACAAATTTCCCTGAATCAATATTATCATATCACTCATGTTTTATGACCACAATGAAATTATGTTAAAGAATGATAATGAAAACTAAAGAATTCCTATACAGTTGGATCTGAAACTTAGGTATATTGGGGAGTTGAGGCAATAGGAGGATGGAGGAACGTTAGAATTTACCTTGGACTTCATTCCTCTCTCCATCCCACTCACAGGTACACTCCAACTTCCTGAACCTGTTCCAGTCCACACAGCCCGGGAGTCTGCTGCTTGAAGTACTGGTGTTTGCAGAGCGGCTGAGTGAGGGCCGGAGTTCACCCCACTACCGTGCTGTGAAGTGGCATTACAATGAACAGTCTGTGCACGAAGCTGTCTTTGGGGATGACTCACGACTGGCAGACCGGCTGCTTGCCCTGGTCATCCACCCCGAGGAGGATGTTCAGATCCAGGCCTGCAAAGTCATAGTCAGCCTGCAGTGCCCCCAGGATGTGGAAGTCTGGCCCTCCTGCCTGTCCAGTCATTCCTGCTTTAATAATGCGGAATAAAATTATGGAGAGCCAATAAATGAGTATGGGAGAGAAGCTTGAGGGGCAGTGTCTGTCCAGGGCCTTCCAGGGTGGGTGTAGATTTCAGCCAGCATAACTTCCTGTCAAAGTGTGGGCCTGTCTCCCCAAACGCATTCCCTGTTTAGAGGACAGACTCCCTTCTCTTGCTGCTTTTATTTATTTTGTTGAGTGATAATTTTTATTGGAGCATAGCTGATTTATAATTTTGTGTTAGTTTCTGCTGTACAGCAAAGTGAATCAGTTATACATATACCTACTCTTTTTTAGATTCTATTTCCATATAGGTCATTACAGAATACTATGGTATACAGTGCTATACAGTAGGTTCTTTTAATTATCTATTTTATATATACTAGTGTGTATATATATGTCAATCCCAATCCCAATCCAATTTATCCCTCCCCCTCTCTTGCTGCTTTTAAATTTGAATGGGGAGCCAGTGCTTTCAGGGAGTTTCAGGGAGAAGGCAGGTTTGGGGACTAAGGCCAAAGATAATCAACAGGGGACAGTATATAGCACTGGATTACTCAAGATGGGCTGGGCTATGCCACAGTAACAATAACCTCCAAACCTTAGTAGATGACCAGGGTTATTTCTTTTTCACACTACATGCTCCTGGCAGGTCAGTTGGGGGTAGAGGGGCAGGAAAAGTGACTTGCCCAAGGTCACATGACTGGTCTGGGGCAGAAGTAGGATGAGAACCTCCTAATTTTTACTGGGCTTTTTACTTTCATAGTCCTTGGCTCAAGCCCTTTGGGAGTGGACCATAGATTCTAAGCCAGAATCTGTGGCAGTTGAGAAAGACCTCAGTGCTTCCAGATTTTAGGGGCCAGTTTAGGACTGAACTACGAGGAAATCTGTCCCTACTGTATCCCTGACCCAGGACCCCATCACTTGAGTGGGTGGGTGGTGGGTGGAGGGGTGTTGTTAGGATGTGCTGATCAGAGAGCCAGTTCTTACTAAGGGATCCTTATCACTATTTCCCAGAGTTTGATTTGTCACCTCTGAGTGGACAGTCACTACTAGATCTGAATCATCAGCTCTCAGCTTTCTCCTGAGCTCAGGACTGGGGCTACTCCTTCCTGCTACTTGGATACAATGCAGTCAACCCAATGGAACTTGTCAAAAGCCAACATCATCCTACCCACCCCTCCACAAGCTATCCATGTTCCCATGTCACCAGCAAGGTATGGGGAGTCACCTTAACTTCTCCTCCCCACATCCACCCAGTCCTCCGATTCCCACGGCTACACTATCCCCCATGGCAGGACTTTTGGGAAGTCATTCTCCTACTTATGATCTCCATCCTCTCCAGCCCTACACGCTGCAAACTAATCTTAGAACCCCACACTGGGACTTCCCTGGCCGTCCACTGGTTAAGACTCCGCACTTTGGGACTTCCCTGTTGGCGCAGTGGTTAATAATCCACCTGCCAATGCAGGGGGCACAGGTGTGAGCCCTGGTCTGGTAAGATCCCACATGCCACGGAGCAACTAAGCCCATGCGCCACAACTACTGAGCCTGCACTCGTGGAGCCCACGAGCCACAACTACTGAGCCCACATACCACAACTACTGAAGCCCACGCACCTAGAGCCCGTGCTCCACGATAAGAGAAGCCACCTCAATGAGAAGCCCGTGCACTGCAAAGAAGAGTAGCCCCCCGCTCGCCACAGCTAGAGAAAGCCTGCGCACAGCAAAGACCCAACGCAGCCATAAATAAATAAATAAAAATTTATTAAAAAAAAAAGACTCAGCACTTCCACTGCAGGGGTCGCGGGTTCGATCCCTGGTCAGGAAACTAAGATCCTGCATGCCTCACGGCACGGCCAAAAAATTTAAAAAAAAAAAAGAACCCCACATTGCACCATCCTCAAAAATCTTCATAGTTTCCCCACTGTCAAAGTGAACTTTTCTCAGCCCCAAATCTAGGTCACATGATCTGACAAGTATAAGAGTAACTACATCAGGGCTTCCCTGGTGGCGCAGTGGTTGAGAGTCCGCCTGCCGATGCAGGGGACACGGGTTCGTGCCCCGGTCCGGGAAGATCCCACATGCCGCGGAGCGGCTGGGCCCATGAGCCATGGCCGCTGGGCCTGCGCATCCGGAGCCTGTGCTCCGCAACGGGAGAGGCCACAACAGTGAGAGGCCCGCGTACCGCAAAAAAAAAAAAAGAGTAACTACATCAAAAGCAAATAGGATTTTGTCCTGGAAGGTACGGTCACTGGAGCCCTTTTTTCACATAATAGCACCAAATGAATTCACTTTGCATTTAAGACCCTTCACCATCTGTTCATCTTGCCGGCCACTAACCTAGCAGTTCAACACTCTTCTCCAACCAAACTAGAGCAAACAAGTCACGGCTCTCCTAATCCTACCATGTTTGGTCTTGCCCCCAAGGTTTTGATACAAACTTCTCCCTGCCTACAGGGCCCTTCTTTCTCTTTTCCCCTGGGCTGTGCCCCCGTGCCCTGCTGTGGTCTAGAGTTTTCTTCACCTATACCAGCTTTGGCACTTCCGGCAGCACTTCTCATCTGAGCCTCTCATTTGGCATTTAGCAAATTAAAGCTTGGGTTTTATAAACTTTGTTCTTTTTGCAGCAGGTCCTATCTGACTGCTAATAAAAGCCTTGAAGGAAGAGCCTGCTCTGGACAGGCACGTGATAACAATTGGCTGATGATAACGAAAGGAGAGCCGGCAGTGGACAATGAGACGGGGAGGGGTATATTGGTTATTGGTGGCTGTGTAACAAATTCTGACAAAACTTAGTTTATCAGTCTGGGTCCAATCAAGAGAGAGAAACCACACAGTCATTTGAAGGGGAGATTTAAAAATAATTTTTACTCCAATCCCCTGTTGTAAATAATAAAGAATTGGTTAGTAAGGAGTAAAGGGAACTCCAGCAGTTGAATAGCAGACATAGAAGCAGCCCTTCCTTACCCCCAGGACTGAGGCTGAAACAGAGCTCCCAGGGAAGAGATATCCACCCCCTACCTCAAGGCTGAAATCCAGACTTTGTTGAGGAGAACACAGCCTGTGGCTCGCTGTATGGCAGAAAAGTCACTGCAGCGTCATACCAGTGGAACGTGCAGAAATCTGCCTTCTTAGATGCCAGGGAAGTTCTTCATGGGGAGGTGTCGAGCCAAAGGCACTCCACGACAAAACCACCTGAGCAGGGTACAGGAGCTTCCACGTACTGCAGGATCCTGGGGCTGGAGAAACCGTGAGTGCCGCAGGGGCATCCTTGCCGGAGAAGCCACATGCACAGCAGGTGCTGGCTGCTGGAGAAGCTGCAGGAGGTGGGGGCACTCTGCTGACACTGCTGCCCAAGGGGTAGCGCCAGGAGGATCTGCTGGCTGCTGGATGTTGCTGGCCACTCCAGGAGCTGGGCACTGGTGGAGCTGTTTGCACTGCAGAAGCCTGCCAATCAAGCACACCAGAACAGGGAAGCAGAGAACTTTTCCTCCTGCCATGTCTCTCCAGCTCCTTTCCTCTTAACAGTTTAAAACATCAATGAGCCCTTGTTCTCTCTCATAGGAATTCGGGAGCGTCTTGGCATGGTGGTTCTGATTCAGTCAAGTTGTGCTTGCAATCTAGCTATACTGGCCAGGATTGCAGTCATCTGGAGCCTCGACTGGGGCTGGAGGATCACTTCCAAGATGGCACACTCGTGTGGCCGGCAAGTTGGTGCTGGCAGCTGGCAGGAAGCCTCAGGCTTTCTACATATAGGCATCTTCACAGGGATAGTTGAGCGTACTTGTGACACAGTAGCTGGCTTCTCCTAGAGTGGATCATCCCAGAGAGAGCAGGGCAAAAGCTGCTGTACCTTTTCTGACCTAACTTCAGAAGTCATACATTATCACTTGCCCCGCATTCTATCTGTTAGACGTGAGTCACTAGGTCCAGTCCACCTTCAAGACAAGGGGAATTAGGCTCTACCTTTCCAAGAGGAGAGTGTCAATTTGTGACCATTTAAAAACCACCACAGGTGGCATCAAGCAACAAGCACTACGGAATTCCCTGGCGGTCCAGTGGTTAGGACGTGACGCTTTCACTGCCATGGCCCGGGTTCAGTCCCTGGTCGGGGAACTAAGATCCCGCAGGCTGCACAGCGTGGCCGAAGAAAGCAAAACAAACAAAAAATCAACAAGGACTAATGTGTACTCAGCAGCTAGATGCATCTGTCTCCCGCCTGGGAGGGTCTCTGCTAAGGAGAAGAGAACGTTCATAACCAATAGTTGCCACCCTATCTATCCCACCCCTCGGTCTGCCCTCCAGCTGGTTAGCTTGTTTTCTTTCCTGCAGACTTCTTTTACCTTCAGGCAATTATATTTCCAAAGAAACATCTCTTTCCATCTTTTCAGTTGATTCTAAGAAGGCTTCATGGAAGAGATGGGCTTGAATTGGATCTTGAGAGAGGGAAGAGCTTTCCAGGGTGGGAAACTACTTTACAAAAAGGGAAATAAGAGTTTCCCTCTGATGGGATTACGAGAGGGGCTGGGGTGCCAGGGAGACTGCCAGTTACTCCTGTAACTGATTTCCTGAAGGAGACATGTGAGGGACAGAGGTGAGGGAACACCACTGGACGGTTCCAGCAGGACCTCAACACAGGGTCTCAAGCAGACGGGGCTGGAGTCCCCAGCTTCGTCTTAAGACTTAAAGCAGGGTCTCTCCTCTCTAAACGCACATGTTACCACTTCTCCTGTGTAATATGCCCCCCTTGAATGTGAGCTGGGCCTAGTGACTTGCTTCTTACCAATAGAATATGGCTGTTGGGCTACACCTCTCAGGCCTGAAAGCCTTGTAACTGCCCAGCCTCAAGACTGAAGAAAGAGCTCGGAGTCAGCAATAGAGAGATAGGGGATCTTACATGTCTGAAACAAAAGGTCCTGGAGTGACATCCTACCATATTCCGCAGACGGCAGGGAGGACATGACAGCAATCTTCGCTACTTGGGGGAGAAAGAGGCTACCATTTATAGGGGGAATTGACGTCAGGTTGGCTCATCAGTTACCCGGGAAACCAGCTGGAGTACGACCCTCACAGCCCCTCAGATTAATGACCATCACGAGGGCAGATGTTTCCTTTTAACAACTGGCAGGTAGAGCAGGTATTAGATCAGTCACTAGCTGGAGCAGGGGACAAACACGTTCACGTGAATAGGTGCAGGTGAATCAGGGACCTGTTGAGCAACGGATATACAAAGAGCAATAGAACAGCCATCTTGAGTGGCCTGACCATGCAATGGCCAAGCGAGGGAATGTTACCTTAAAGATTAGATTACAAAACACTGTGACTTCCATCTTGCTTCCATTCTCCCTTGTCCTTCACTGTCTTGTGCTGATGAAGCCAATGCCACATTGGGAGCTGTCCTATGGAGAGGGCTCAGCCAACAGCCTGTGAAGAACTGAATCTGTTGGTCCAACAGCCTGTAACGAGCTGAAGTCTGCCTACCACCACCTGAGTAAACTTGGAAGCAGATCCACCCCCAGTCAAGCCTGAAGGTGACTGCAGCCCCAGCCGACACCTTGACTGCAGCCCGTGAGAGACCCAGAGCCAGAGGACCCAAACAAGTTGTGACTGCACTCCTGACACACAGAAACTATGAAGTAATAAATGATGAGTTAAGACACTGAGCTTTGGGGTAATTCATTATGTAACGAATGTAACACGTGACTCTTTCAAGGGTCTAGTCACTGGGTCAGTTCTTCCACTCAAGGACGAGAACAGAAATCACCAATACTGGGACTTCCCTGGTGGCGCAGTGGTTAAGAATCCGCCTGCCAATGCAGGGGACACGGGTTTGATCCCTGGTCCGGGAAGATCCCACAAGCCGCGAAGCAACTAAGCCTGTGTGCCACAACTACTGAGCCTGTGCTCTAGAGCCCACAAGCCACAACTACTGAGCCCACGTGCCACAGCTACTGAAGCCCGTGCTCCTAGAGCCCGTGCTCCACAACAAGAAAAGCGACCACAATGAGAAGCCCGCGCACTGCAACAAAGAGTAGCCCCCGCTTGCCACAACTAGAGAAAGCCCGCACGCAGCAAGAAGACCCAACGGAGCCAAAAAATAAATAACTAAATAAAATTTTTTTAAAAATCACCAGTGCCACACTCAAGTGTGGGACCTTTAATGCCCATGACCCCTGCCCACAAGTAACTATGGCCATTCGAATGTCCGGGAACACAACGTGGATTTCTTTGAGACAAACAAGAAGTGGGTGGAGAGAGCCTTTTCCCTCCATGACACCTGCTTCCACAGAGCCAAACGATGAACCAAAACCCCACCCTGGAAGGTCCTCTCGTTCCTCTCAACTGTCTTCCCTTCCTCCAAACCAGCTCCTTACCCCAGAAATTCTCAGTCACTGCCACCTTAGAACACCTCTTTTCCTTGAGCTGGACAGAGGACTACCATAGTCAAAACTAAGTAAGGCTTGTCTTTCTTTAAGTGGTAGGGAGAAATGAATAAGTATTTTTCGCCTAAACGTTTGGCACCTGCTACAGCTTATCTGCTGATGAGTAACAGATTTCAAAATGAATGAGCAAGGAGCAAACAAATAATAGAAAAACATAGAAATGTGATTTCTTAAAATAGTTTATGGGTTATTGTTCGAGATGCTGTGACCTAGATACATACAATAGAGTAAAAAGAGGGAAGGAAAGCAGAGAAAGAGAGCTGAGTTCATGAGCTTGGATTCCATCTCTGGCCATTTCCTGGTGTTCTACAGAGAGCACCGGAGGGTCCAGGCTGCCAGAGCAAGTGTGAGAACCTCAGCTACTTCCTAGGCAGTGAGCTGGTTCCCAAGATTTGACCTCTAGATGGAACCTCAGGGAAAATACCCCGAGGCTGGAGGTACCATCAATGGAAAAGGGGCAGGAGGTGCTATGTAACAGATCCTGTCTCCTACACTGAAAACCATCAAGGTTAACTGCCCAGCTCAGTGTCATACTCTGGGCACACGGTTGGCAATTTTTTTTTTTATTTCCAAGCAATGTATGTAAATTGTGGGCTACTGTGGCCCAGTCTGGACTGAGAGAGAATGACAAAGGGAAATGAATCCTTACTGTAAGGCCTCTCCATTCTCATATCACCCTGGATACTTGTATTCGGGGGTGGGGGGGATGCTGGAGTCAAATATCAGAGACAGAACATGGACTGGCAATTGCACGGTTAAGGAGATTAGAGACGGGACTCTTGGGCATGTGTGTGAGTATAACTTGTGGAATTAGAAAGCATACAACCTGGCAAATACACACACACACACACACACATATACCTTAGACTGCTAGATCATCTGGGCACATGGCTGCCTAAAACAGACCCTGTATTTCCCAGTTTTTCTTGCAGCTAGGGTTAGTCATGTGACTATGACTGACCGACGGAGTGGAGAATATTAAAGCAAGCAGTCAGGCCCTCCCCACCCTCATCCCCATCCTTCATTCCACAACCTGAAATATGAACAGGTTATAAGACAATCTTTGACCAGGCTGATGAAGGCAATACCTATAGATGCCAGAGCAATGAAACTCCAGCAGCCTGGACCGCTGAGACTGTGGAGATCCCATATCAGCCCTGGACTGCATATTCTTGGAATGCTATGTGAAAGAGAAACAAACTTCTATCTTACATTAATCCATTTGTTCTGTGATTTTTTTTTTACTGCAGCCAAACCTGTTTGTATAATCTACAGCCCTGTCTTGGTCAATGAAATTCTACTATTAGTGATTTACTTGTTTCATAATTTACTTGTTAGACAAATATTTATCAAGCTTTGAGTGCTCTTTTTTTATCCTCTTAAATAGGAGCTGGCAGGTGAGCACAGAGCTGGGTACCAGAGAAGGGAGTGAGTTGGGTCCATCAAAGGACTCAGAAAGGGGAGGTGAGCTCATCTATCTGCCCGTCTTTCCCAGGACCATCTTTTGCCTTGGCTTCCACAAATGGCAGTTATCATCTTCTGTCTGTGAAGCAACTGTTTTTAGAGAGGGGAACTATGACTGCCATGAAAATCTAGAAGGGGGTGAGGGACTTCCCTGGCAGTCCAATGGTTAGGACTCTGTGCTTCCCCTGCAGGGGGCATGGGTTCGATCTCTGCTCGGGGAACTAAGATCCCACATGCCTCGCAGCATGGCCAAAAAAAATTTTTTTAATAAAATAAAATAATTAAAAGTTAGACAGGGATGAACAAGTTCAAGTTACCAATGACTGAAAGAGGACAGAGCTCTGTATCAGCAGCTCCTGGACCCTGGGCATTTGTCCAGCAAAGATTGATGATGGCACAGAGCCGAGGGAGCATTCTCTCTGGATTGTTGCTAGAAGGAAGTGACAAGGGAATAGTTGAATGGAAACTCACCTTCCAGAGAGTGGACCAGGGTGGGTGTGTAAGTGCAGTGCAGTTGGAAGGGGAAGGTTGCAGAGGATGGGACTTTCCCACCAAATTCCCAGGGGAGGACAAAAGCCTGACCATTGGAAATGTGATTTTTAAAAAACCAACATGTTAAATATATATGAAAGAGAAGCATAGAAATAAAAAGCATAGGTTGACAGTCAAAGTGATCTATAGCTGTAAACACTGAAAAGTTTTCAGGTACGAGAGAGGAACCTACCTCCAACCCATTCAAGGAACCCGTGCCACTTCCAGACGTTTTGTCCCTGAGATGTCTCCTATAGATTGGCCTTTGCTCCACCTCCTCCCGGTGTGCCTTCCTGGACCTTAGGGCTGGAAATGTGGAAGACATTCTTTTTCTTTTTCTGGCCACAGCAGACAGAGCAGACAAAGGCCGTACTTTTTGACGGCAGCTTCCTGATTCTGAGACCACAGCTAAGGCGTGTGTTTCCTGGGGCCAACAGATGCAGTGATGGCCTCCTGACTGTCATCCTCCTAATGGTGGCAGGGTTGGTAGCTTCCTTGGCAGCTCAGTTCTACAGTGGGTGTTTTGAAAAATTTTATTCCTGGAGGTTCAGTCTCTATGCTACCCCTCAAGCCCTTTCAAAGACTTTGTAAGCCCTCAATTACTATGTTACATCTCTTTCTGCTTAAAGTAGGTACAGTGGTATCTGTTATCTGCAACTGAACCCTGATGATAAAAATGCCTGACATAGGGACTTCCCTGGTGGTACAGTGGTTGAGAGTCCACCTGCCAATGCAGCGGACATGGGTTTGAGCCCTGGTCCGGGAAGATCCCACATGCCACGGAGCAGCTGAGCCCCTGCACCACAACTGCTGAGCCTGAGCTCTAGAGCCCATGAGCTACAACTGCTGAGCCCACGTGCCACAACTGCTGAAGCCCACATGCCTGGAGCCCATGATCTGCGGCGAGAGAGACCATTGTGGTGAGGGGCCTGTGCACCGCGTTGAGGAGTGGTCCCCACTCGCCATGGCTGGAGGGGTCTGCGTGCAGCCCAAAATAAATAAATAAATAAATTTATTTTATAAAAATGCCTGACATAGAGTAGGTGGTGCTAAATGTTTGTTGAATAAATGAATGAATGGGCAAATGGAGACTGCCAAGATGTCTACAGTCGGTTGGGCAAACTAGTTGGACTCAATAGAGTGCTCAGAGCAATCAATGGACATAAGTGGACAGTGAAATCAATTTGGGATTCTAACCAACATTTTAAAAAAGATGAAATAGAATAGAAAATTGCAGAGCAGATCACATATAGTAAATGTAAGTATTGTTTTGTGAAACTTTAGCTTCATCCACACATACACATTTTATGTATATGTGTGTACACATACACACACATTTGCAGCGATAATAATGCAAATATTCAACAACCAGCATGACAGACATAAGTCAATTGGAATGGATGCCAACAGTATCTACTGGTTGTCTGAATACCAGTATAAAAAAAATCTTTGTAGTAAAAAAAAAACAAGTGATTGAAACCCATTGGTCTATGGAATGTAGTTTAAGGCTTTTGGGGAGGGAGGATGGGAGGTAGTGGGCACATGTTTCTGAGGACCTTTCCTTAGGCATTGTCCCTGGCTAGAGGAACATAACCTTGACACGTTCCTGCCTTTGGGGGAGGAGCAATCCCCCTGTGTTGCAGAAACTTGTGTTTCTGCCCACCGGCATTCATTCCCATCCCAACCCCCATCTCCCTGCCTTTGGAAACCTGCCCTGCCCAGGCTTCATGAGGTTCTGCCAGTAACAGTCCCTGGCCCCCACTGGCCAGACCGATTGGTCCAACTTAGGCCAGTCAATTCTTCTAGGGTTTTGTATAATGGGTGCTGAAGGGAGGGGCTTGGGGCTTTATACAGATTTGCCCACTCCCTCCCACTGTCCAGAGGGGCAGCCTCCCTCCCAGAGACAGAGAGACTGAAGTCCCCACAAAGGTTGAAGCTGAGTAGGAGACACCTAACACCAGCAACTGTGTCCCTGGACCCCTGAGGCCAGCCTCACACAGCTATTGGCCCAACGCTGTTCCTTTGGTTTTTATTTTTAAAACAAGTTAGTTAGTCTTGGGTTTCTTTCAGTTGCAGTTAAAGGAGTTGTGATTACTTCATAGCTCCTCGAAGTGGTCAGGGGCCCTCATTGCCCAAGTGACTGAGTACTGATGTGGCTCAGAGACTCCCTGAGCCGGGAAGAACAAAACTCCCGTCTACACAGGCACCCTACGCGTAGGCAGTGTGGGCAGGGCACCAGGTCAGGCCATCCCTCTGTTACCCGAAGCTGCATGGAGACCTCTGGGGACCTTCTTCATTTCACCTGAATGCAGAGGTCGTGGGGAGCACTTTATGGCCCCTCTGAGGAAGCCCCGTCATAGGCTAACCTGTCTGGAGATGCTCAATCCACTCCCGTGGGTGGAGGGCAATGGAGTAGCACACTGGCCACCAGGTGTGACTACCCACTTCTGTCCTCCAGGTAGAAGCCCCGGGTCTAAGGGCTGGCTACGTCTGGGGGAGGCTGCGGTCAGCTCTGTCCTCTTCCTCCAGGCCTGTCTTCCTCCCCGGCTGAGCTGACAGCCCCTCCCCAGGACCAGCCTGTTCTGGGAAGAAATAAGATGGGAGCTGTGTGTTCTGAGCCCTGCCCATGTGTGTGTGTGTGTGTGTGTGTGTCTGTGTGTGAAATGACCTGAGGTTGGGCATGAGGTGACCTCCCTCAAGACATGCTGGGCCGGGACAAACTGAGAGAGTGGCATGGACATATATACACTACCAAATGTAAAATAGATAGCTAGTGGGAAGCAGCTGCATAGCACAGGGAGACCAGCTCGGTGCTTTGTGACCACCTGGAGGGGTGGGATAGGGAGGGTGGGAGGGAGACACAAGAGGGAGGAGATATGGGGATATATGTATACATATAGCTGATTCACTTTGTTCTAAGCAGAAACTAACACACCATTGTAAAGCACTTAAAGATGTTAAAAAAAAAAAAAAAAGACATGGTGGGCCTCTTCCTTGCTCAGGAGACCCTACCCATCCTCACAGAGCAGGGAACCCCCCTACCCCACCAAACCCCCGGAACCCAGGCTAAGTCTGGGACCCACCCTGACTCCAGCACGGCCACCAACAGCCCAACTTTCCACTGAGGAACCACTTCAACTGGGGTTACTCCCATGGTCCCCCAAGGTCCCTGGAGTACTGACCACTCCAACTTCATCTGCATCCTCCACAAGCAGAGAGCCTGTCCTCTACTCATTCTCACCTCCAAACCTTTGTCCCTCTGGACCTCTGCTTGGAAGGCCTTTACTCTCGGCTTGCCTAAATCCTAGTCCCCCTTCAAGGCTTCACAAAAGAGCACCACCCCCTCCTGTGGGCATCCAGGCCTGTCCTGGGCATCCTATGTAGGCCTCGGTGCCCCACCTCTGTACCTGCAAACACTTCTCACTGCCTGTCCTCTTCTTGAGGAAGCTTTTGCTGCCCTCTCTCCACATCTCAGACTCTTTCGGGCAACTGTTCATCATTCTCCCCAGACTACCTTGAGAGTTCCTTCAGGAATGAGTTGAGTGATGGGTGATTTTCACAAGGGCAGTTTTCTCCAGAATTCTATTTTGGATTTTCCAGACTGATTAAAAATTCCAAAAAATTTGAGGAACTGAAAGAATTTGTGTGTATATATCTAATATATTGGCAAAGAAACAACATGGAAAACTGAACAAAACTACTACTGTCTTATTTTCCATTGTTTCATAAAAACACATTTGAAGGCCAAAAAAGTAGGAAGGATGTAATTTCAGAGTAGAGAATTGTTCTTCAGGACTTCCCTGGTGGTCCGGTGGTTAAGACTCCGTGCTTCCACTGCAGGGGGTATGGGTTGGATCCCTGTTCGGGGAAGTTCTGCATGCCCCACGGTGCAGCCAAAAAGAAAAACTGGTTCTTTAAATACGTTTATCTTTATTTATTTTTTAAAATAAATTTATTTAGGCTGCTTTGGGTCTTCGTTGCTGCACATGGGCTTTCTCTAGTTGTCGCGAGCGGGGGCTACTCTTCGTTGCAGTGTGCGGGCTTTTCATTGCGGTGGCTTCTCTTGTTGCGGAGCACGGGCTCTAGGTGCGCAGGCTTCAGTAGTTGTGGCTCACGGGCTCTACAGCTCAGGCTCAGTAGTTGTGGCGCACGGGCTTAGTTGCTCTGCAGCATGCGGGATCTTCCCGGACCAGGACTCGAACCCGTGTCCCCTGCATTAGCAGGCGGCTTCTTAACCACTGTGTCACCAGGGAAGTCCCCTAAACGATAAACTCTTTAACAAAAAAAGCCCTTATTTTTTTCATTTTGCTGTAGACCAGTGAGAATATTGTCATGGAAACCAGCAGATGGATGCAGGAAAGAAGGCACTGGAGGATGTCCGCCCAGCCAGGCGCTTCCTGCCCCTTTCTCCTCAGACGAGACTGGGCTGGCCATGTTTGGGTCCCAGCCAAAGGGCAGAGCCAGGGCCGCGCTCACAGGTCAGGTGGGTCAGTGACCACCCACCCACAGGCCCTGGGGACCCTAGTGATCTGGCTCCCACCCCCTCACACAGCACAGGTGTCCTGGATTTGTGCTTGTGACCAGCGCCAGCTGGATTTGGGGAACTGGTACAGGAAGAAGAGGACTTGGAGTCAGGAGCCTGGGGTCCAGACCTGGCTCTGTTCAGTCACCTGGGGAAATCCCTTCCTTCTCTGGGCTTCAGTTTCCTGACCTTAAAATGAAGGCTCTATCAACTAGACTTCAACAAGATTTTTTTAAAAAGGAAAAAAAATGAAGGTTTTGAACTAGTCTCTGAGGCTAATGTAGCCCTCTGTCCTCAAAAAAAAAAGAAAAAGGGTATTTTGCATAGAATTTAGAATTTCAGGGGCCCACCACCCACTCAGGGCCTTCAACAAACCTCCCTGGGGCCCCTGGTCCTCAAATCAAGAATCTCAACCTGCCAATTTTGACACACAGCCATTGGCCTCTTGCCCCACACCTGCCCCTTTCCTGAGCAGTCTTAGACACTATTTACCAATTATCTACCCCTCACAAATACCTCAGGGAAGTACATTACTCTGCACAAAGAATTATTATCCCCTGGGGTTCCTGTCCAGTTCACAATGAGCTTTGCAGATGGGAAACTAATGACTATAGAAATCCCTTTAGGGGACAAAGCCTTCTGGCCACCCACAGCAGTGCGGGGCAGGGGCAGTGGAAGAGCTTGGGCTCAGGAGCTAGAATGCCCTGGGTTTATATCTGGCTCTGCGACTTACTTGTGTTATTTGGGCAAGTTATTTTACCTTGAGTCTTCAGGTTCCTCAGCTGTAACATGGGCAGCAGAAACGATAGTATGCACTAAATATTCCTGGACTTGAATCTCCCAGCTTCCCTTGCAGAAGGTTGAGGTCACATGATTAGTTGCAGCCAATGGTCTCTGAGTGGAAGAGGCATGTGTCAGGCCTGGCTGAGGCATTTAGGGATCCATGTGCTTCCTTCATCTCTCTCTCCCATCTTCCACAAGGACCTTGGAGGCCACTCTTCCAGACGGTGAGGCTATGAGATGGGAGAAGGGTCTCCTGCCCTGCATCAAAATTTACATGACTGGTAAATAAAGCACTATGGTACCAAGCCACTGAAATTTCAAGAGTTCTCTGTTGTGACAGCCTTTGTTAATTACCCTAATACAGGGAGGGCTAACAGAGCTCATGGACACAAAACCCTCTGAGCTCAGTGGGAGCTGTTATCTTAGAGAAAAGACCTAAGCCCCCTATATCAGTCAGCTCATGCTGCCATAAGAAAACACCATAGGCTGGGTGGCCTAAACGACACAAATTTACCTCTCACACCTCTGGAGGCTGGAAATCCAAGATAAGGGTGCCAGCATGGTCTGGTTCTGGTAAGAACCCTTTTTCTGGCTTGCAGACAGCTG
This sequence comes from Grampus griseus, assembly GCF_964374135.1. Taxonomy (NCBI): domain Eukaryota; kingdom Metazoa; phylum Chordata; class Mammalia; order Artiodactyla; family Delphinidae; genus Grampus; species Grampus griseus. The sequence continues at coordinate 37,876,492 of NC_139004.1, read as the reverse complement.
CCGTCTCTCTGTGTCCTTACACAGCAGAGAGGAAGAGACAGCAAGCTCTCTGGTGTCCCTTCTTATGATGGTGCTAATCCCATCATGAGGGGACCCTCAGGACTTCATCTAAACATAATTACCTCCCAAAGGCCCCATCTCCAAATCTCATCTCACTGGGGGATCTGGCATCAACATATGAATTTGGGGAAGGGGGGAAACAATTCAGTCTATAGCACCCCCTTCAAGTCAGGGCCCCTCAGATATTTTCTTACGAGCAAATTTTTTTTTTTATTATTGGAGTATAGTTGCTTTACAATGTTGTGTTAGTTTCTGCTCTACAGCAAAGTGAATCAGTTATACGTATACATATATCCCCTCCTTTTTGGATTTCCTTCCCATTTAGGTCATCACAGAGCATTGAGTAGAGTTCCCTGTGCTATACAGTAGGTTCTCATTAGTTATCTATTTTATATATAGTAGTGTATATACGTCAATCCCAATCTCCCAATTCACCCCCCCCCGTTTCCCCCCTTGGTGTCCATATGTTTGTTCTCTACATCTGTGTCTCTGCTTGGCAAATAGGTTCATCTGTACTATTTTTCTAGATTCCAAATACATGCATTAATATACGATATTTGTTTTTCTCTTTCTGACTTACTTCACTCTGCATGACAGTCTCTCAACAATAAATGCTGGAGAGGGTGTGGAAAAAAAGGAACCCTCCTACACTGTTGGTGGAAATGTAAATTGATACAGCCACTGTGGAAAACAGTATGGAGGTTCCTTAAAAAACTAAAAACAGAACAACCATATGACCCAGCACTCCTGGGTCATATACCTGGAGAAAACCATAATTCAAAAAGACACACGCCAATGTTCATAGCAGCACTATTTACCATGGCCAGGACATGGAAGTAACCTAAATGTCCATCAACAGAGGAATGGATAAAGAAGATGTGGTCCACATATACAATGGCATATTAGCCATAAGAAGGAACGAAACTGTGTCATTTGCAGAGACGTGGATGGACCTAGAGACTGTCATACAGAGTGATCTCACTAGCAAAATTTTAAAAGCAGAAGCATCCAAGGGTGGGGTGAGGTGCGAGTTTCATCCAGAGGGAAATGGTGCGGAAGGCCTGCCTCCCCCAGTTCCACTGAGGGCTACCTGCAGCTCTCCCTGAACCCTCTTCCTTCCCAGTCTTCCTCTCCTTGCCCCCTCCATCTCGCCCCCATACTAAGGTGGGTGAATTATATACAATTTACAAATTCTTTGACAGTTAATTGACTCCTTAAACCTGGAAGACGTCTAGGTCTTAGAGGTCATCTGGCCTTACCTCCTGGCTGTTTTTTTTTGTGGTACGCGGGCCTCTCACTGTTGTGGCCTCTCCCGTTGCGGAGCACAGGCTCTGGACGCGCAGCCTCAGCGGCCATGGCTCACGGGCCCAGCCGCTCCGCGGCATGTGGGATCCTCCCGGACCGGGGCACGAACCCGCGTCCCCCGCACCGGCAGGCGGACTCCCAACCACTGCGCCACCAGGGAAGCCCTGGTTTTTTTTTCTTTTTTTTTTGGCCGCAGCCCAAGGCTTGTGGGATCTCAGTTCTCCCACCGGAGATTGAACCCAGCGGCCCCGAGTTTTAATCACTGGACCGCCAGGGAATTCCCATTGCCTCCTGATTCTTACAGAGGACGTGTCTGGGCCTGTGAGGGTATGAAAAACACCAGAGGGCGGGGCTGGCTTGTCCAAAAGGTCAGGGTGGGTGGGGTGGTGGGCAATTTGGTGCAGCGAAGGGCAGAGAGAGTCAGAACATCAAGAAGCAAGATGTTTCATTTCAGCATATAAATTTTGCATAATTTTTGAAAATAAAGTTTTAGTTTACAGTTTTAAGTTTTAATTTGCAAGTAATACATACGGATGGCCCTAGGGCCCCTAAAATCGATCATCTGGCCGGTCCACGCCTGAGTCAGGGTCTCATAGGAGCGCCTTTCCTAATTCCATCCTTTTGCCGGGGCCTGGGAGCCTCCTGGGCGCTAGAAAGGGCTTCTGCTGGTTTGGGCCTCCGCTCTGGAGTGGCCTGTGACCATTAACTCCCTCACCCTCCGCCCCCGGCCCAGGGCGGGCGCTGGGGGCACCGGGTCACGTGGCAGCGGGAAGGTTTATCCCCGCAGCCTCTCGGAGCCCGACGGGACTTCTGCTTCCCAAGCGCATGGCCTCGGCTCTCGCGATACTGGCGGCGATGCTGCTCCCCTGCTGGGACGCGTTCCCGCAAGTTAAAAAGGGGTCTACAAAGGTGAGCCAGGAGAGCTTTTGGAACCTTCCACTCTAGCAGAGGGCGGTGGTCGAGGTATCATCGTCTAGCCAGAAGGTGCCAGTTGGGTTTTGAGAGAGAAGAGGGGGATGGGGGGAACCACCCCATATTGGCGATTTCTTCTCAGGCTGGAAGCTTGATAGGTTCCCAAAGGACTTCAAAGCCCTGCTTCACCTCCCCGGTGGCTCTGGAGGGGAAAGAAAGTGGTCTTATAACCAGCACCATCCCCTCCCTCCCAACACCTGCTCCCGGACACTCGGTCTTGCCCGCCCAACTAAAGTGTGATCTGGGAGTATTTTCTCCCCCCAACAAAGGTCACCCTTTGGGACCCACAGAGCTGAGGGAGGCCCCCAGGAGAGGAGAAGCAGAGGGAAAAGTACTAAACTGCCACCCTTCCTCTCCCCCTGCTCCTCTGAGTACTGCTGGAGGGGTGCCGGGGGTGGGTGGGAGGTGGGGTGACCATCTCAGGGCTACTCTTTCTGGACTCCTGGGGCTTTGGCAATGTCAGGGACCCCCCCCCCCGACCCCTACACACAAACGCTGCCAGAGAGCTGGTGACTTAGGGCGGGTCCCCACAGACGAACGGGGCTAGGTGTTCCCACCACTCGGAGTGCTACAGCGACTGCTGTCTCATCAACTTGGACCACGGTGTGCCTTCTGTGTCCCTAGGGCCAGAATAACCATGATGTGCTTGCCCCAGGTGAGACTCGGGTGGGGCAGCCCCTTCTGGTATGTAGGGTGGGGATGGGTTAAAAAACCCATGTGGCTGCACCTGCTTTTTTTACCCTTTCCTTGGAGCAGCCTTTCCCCCTTCTCCACCTGGCAAACTCCTAATCATCCTGCAATAACAACTCCAGCCACCTCCTCTGAGAAGACTTCCCTCCTTGGAGCTCTGACACCCTTGGGACCCAGACCCTCAGCAGAGCATGTATCTTCCTGACTTCCCTGCCTTCCATCTGCCTCCGCCACTGGGCAGAGCTCTGCAAGGGAAGGATTAAGGCATATTCACTTTTGAACCCCTACCCACCCAGCTTAATGCCTGCACACAGTAGTACTCAACAAATGTTTGTTGCATGAATGAATATCTCTACCCTAACATCACTGCAGCAAAGCGGGTGGGAAAAGACCTCCCAACCCATCCCTACCTCCCTGCTGCTATGACCTAATTTCTTGAGCGGAGCTGCCGTGGCAGGCTCACAGTTTTGGGATTGGACCTGAGTTTAAACCCTGGCTTTTCCAGCCCCTGTCTTTGTGACCTCAGACAGATCACTTCTGCTCTCTGAGCCTTAGTTTCCTCATCTGAAAAATGGGGTTAAAGTACCCACCCCACCATGTCGTTGGGAAGAGTATATGGTCATGGCAGTGACAGTGCTCAATGGAGCATGGTTGTTATTAGCTGGTGGAAATGCAGGGAGCAGAATGCATTGTACATCTTGTTCTTGCTTGCCTTTTCTCTGGCCCTGGGCCCAAATCTTTCTACGGAGGATGGGCTCAGCCTCTATCTCCCTGTCTGGGGAGCTGCCATTGCCCAGGGAGCCAGTCAGGCCGCTCCTGTGGCCTAAGTCTACAGCTGAAGTGGCCAGAGGATCTTTTCATCATGGGCACTTGATCTACTTTATTTTGTCTATTTTCTCAAAATAACAAATGGGGTTACTATTATTATCCCCATTTGACGGATGCAGAAACTAAGACAAAGAAGCCTAAGGTCACAAAGTTATCAGCTGTAGAGCTGACAGCTCACGTCTGTCTCACTCCATCATTTATGATCTTGCTTCTGCTCCCCAAGGAGTTTAAACCCCCTTCTTTCCTGCACCTTGGTAACTCTCAACTCTCTTACCTGTTTTCCGCAGACCAAGGGCACCATGAACATCATATGCCCCGGCCAAGTAGGCTTAAGTTGCATACACAAGGACCCAGTCTGTACCCGCCGGTGCCATTTGATTTAGAGGATGCAGGCTGGTCACTGCCACCCCTCCCTCCCTCTCCTCCTTGGTGGGGGGGGGGGGGCATCTTGCTCAAAAGACATTAAAGTCACTTCCTGGCTCCGGCTTCTGTCTGCACTTCCTGGGAGAGGGAACTGGATAGGGATTGCTCCAGTCTGGGGGTAGCTGAAAGGGGAGACAGGAGGCATGATAGAGCTTCCCATGGGGTTTGGCCCTGTCTGGAGGCCTGGTGGCCTCAGGGCGGATCTGTGGGAGGGAACTGGCGTGTAGGGGTGAGAAGAGGCTGCGTCCAGGAAGGGCCAAGCCTTGGGAAGGAGGGCTATGTGGGAGGGGCACGGTTGAGGAATGTGCCTCGAGGGAGTATGTTGATGTGCTCATGGATGGGTATGTGGTAGGGGGGACTGAGAGGGGGATCTGAATGCTTTTCAAGGGGAACATGAGGGTGGAGATCATTGAGAGAGTGTTTATGAGAATGCGTGTGAAGCATAAATGCAAAAATGTCCATGCCTGTGGTGGGAAAGTGACCTGGTGCATTGATCTCTCCACGTTCTCTAATATCATCAGTTCCATTTTATGGATAAAGAAACTAGCTCACACAACTCAATGACAAAAAAGCAAACAACCCAATCGAAAAATGGGCAGAAGACCTAAATAGGCATTTCTCCAAAGAAGACATACAGATGGCCAATAGGCACATGAAAAGATGCTCAGCATCACTAATTATTAGAGAAATGCAAATCAAAACTACAATGAGGTACCACCTCACAGGGGTCAGAATGGCCATCATTAAAAAGTCCACAAATAACAAATGCTGCAGAGGGTGTGGAGAAAATGGAACCCTCCTATACTGTTGGTGGGGATGTAAATTGGTGCAGCCACTATGGAAAACAGTATGGAGGTTCCTTAAAAAACTAAAAGTAGAGTTGCCATATGATCCTGCAATCCCACTCCTGAGCATTTATCTAGAGAAAACTATAATTTGAAAAGATACATGCTGTTCACTGCAGCAGTATTTACAATAGCCAAGACATGGAAAAAACCTAAATGTCCATGGACAAATGAATGGATAAACAAGATGTAGTACATATATACAATGGAATACTACTCAGCCATAAAAAGAATGAAGTAATGCCATTTGCAGCAACATGGATAGACCTAGAGATTATCATACTAAGCGAAGTAAGTCAGAAAGAGAAAGACAAATACCATATGATATCACTTATATGTGAAATATAAAATACGACACAAATGAACTTATCTATGAAACAGAAACAGATTCATAGACATAGAGAACAGACTTGTGGTTGCCAAGGGGGGACAGTGGGTAGGGGATGGATTGGGATTTGGGGATAAACAGATGCAAACTGTTATATATAGAATGGATAAACAACAAGGTCCTACTGTATAGCACAAGGAACTATAATCAATATCCTGTGATAAAACATAATGGAAAAGAATATGAAAAAAGAATGTATATATATGTATAACTGCATCACTTTGCTGTATGGTAGAAATTAACATTGTAAATCAACTATACTAAAATGAAATACATTTTTTTTTTTTTTTTTTTTTTTGCACGGGCCTCTCACTGTTGTGGCCTCTCCCGTTGCGGAGCACAGGCTCCGGACACGCAGGCTCAGCGGCCATGGCTCACGGGCCCAGCCGCTCCGCGGCCTGTGGGATCCTCCCGGACTGGGGCACGAACCTGTGTCCCCTTGCATCAGCAGGCGGACTCTCAACCACTGCGCCACCAGGGAAGCCCTGAAATACATTTTAAAAAAATAAAATAAAGATAAAGAAACTGAGGCTCAGAGAGCTACGTGACTTGCCCAAGGTCTCACCATGGATTATCACCATGGGGTATTTTCTGCTGCAGTTATCCAAAACACCAACCCAAACTGGTCTAGATGCTGAGGGAATTCACTGGGGGTCGGAACTAGAAGTACAGTAGCAGCCTGTCCTCAGGTCTGGCTGAATCCAGTAGCTCCATGGCCCTCAGGCTGGATTCCTTCCCAGTAGCTGCAAAAGTTCCAGGTGTCACATAATAATAACAGCTAAGATTTATTGAGCACTTATTATGTTCCAGACACTGAGCAAAGTGCTTTTTTATCTGTATCAACTCCTCTTATTCTCACAACAGTTATAGTAGGTACTATAAATATCCCTATTTTACAAATATGGTATTGAGGCTCAAAGTACCCTTCTCAAAGGTTCAGAGTAGGGGTGAGGCTGGGATTTGAATCCAGGCTGTCTCGTTCCACAGGGCAGGCTCTTAACCACAAATCCACCTCACATACACCAATCATGCCTCCCAGAGAAAGGAAACATCTGTCTCAAAATTCTCAGCAAACGTGCTAAGATCGATTCTGATTGGATTTGCTTAGTCGGCATGCTCAACCCTGAACCAATCATTGCGGTGGAATTAGCCGATTGACTTAGGCTGGCTTATGTGGGAGGGTGCAAAGGTGGAGTCAGCCTCTCTGGGACTATTCCGATGGGGGTGGGTGCAGGTTTTACCTGGTGTCTCCCCAGCCAGGAGGTCACCAACACAGTCAGGACTCAGAACACCATCGCCTTTCCTGGCCAGATCCTGAGGAAGATGCGTGGCCTCAGCTCTGATGTCTGGACCCACTCTCCTGGGTCAGACTGGAACACTGAGACTCTACACTGAGACTGGAACACCGAGACTCTACCCCCAGTCCAGTCTGTCCTGGGGGTTACCTTGCCCTGGACCCACCCACCACTCCTCATTTGACATAACCACAGTGTAACTCAGAGATCCTTTGCCTCACGCAGAAATCAGAAATTGCTTTTTCTCCTGTCTCATTATATATCAATCATTTCCCTCATGTCACCAAAGTACTTTTTCAAACAGTAATGACTGCCTAATTTTATTATATATGTGGACCCATATTTACTTAACTATTTCCCTGTGAGTAGACAGTAAGATCATTTCCAAGTCCAAACCATCTATGTTCTTTAGGATACAACTTTACAGTTGCAGAAGCAAAAACCTATCCTAATGATGGCTTAAGCAAGGTAGATGCTTCCTCTCTCATCTGGTAGTTGGGGGAGGCTGGCTGGAAGCTCATGCTGGGTGAGATTGTCCACGCCTCCACCTCCTTCCACCCTCTTGCTCAGCCATCTGCTGCATTGTTTCCTTTTCTTTTTTTTTTTTTCCCTTAATTTTTTACAACGCGGCACACACAGAAACATCATATGTGTATAGTACCTTGGGGTAAGAGTAGAAGGGCCTTGGGGCCTTAAAGAGGCTCTCCTGAGGGCAGAAGGCAACCACATTTCCAGACACACTAGTCAAGAAGCTCTGCCCCAGGATGTCAAAGATGATGCATCACCATAACTGCTGTGTCCACATTCCAGTTAGAAGAAAGGGGGTAGAGGGACAGCAAGTAGCTCAGTCTTCCTAAAAGGGCATGACCAAGAGGCCACGGGAATTGTTTTCACTTACATCTGATTGGGCAAAACTTAGTCACATGGCTGCAGATAGCTGCAAGGGAAACTGGGAAGTGTAGTTTTCATGTGGGCATCTGTGTGCCCAGCTAAAGCTTGGGTGGTCTATTATTAAAGGACAAAAGGAGAATGTACCGGGCTTCCCTGGTGGCGCAGTGGTTGAGAGTCTGCCTGATAATGCAGGGGACACGGGTTCGTGCCCCGGTCCGGGACGATCCCACATGCCGCAAAGTGGCTGGACCCATGAGCCGTGGCCATTGAGCCTGCACGTCCAGAGCCTGTGCTCCACAGTGGGAGAGGCCACAACAGTGAGAGGCCCACGTACCGCAAAAAAAAAATAAAAAACATAACAAAAAAAAAAAAAAAAGGGAATGTACCGTGGGAGCAATTCACTGCCACAAAACCTTTTATTATTATTTTAACAAGCCAGGGGAACTTGGCTCCCAGGACCTAGAGCTATCGATGTACTGGTAGACAGCTCGAATCGGGTAGTTTGTTTTGTTGTTGTTGATTTGTATGAGTTTTTTTTTTTTTTTAATTTTTACTGGAGTATAGTTGATTTAAAATGTTGTGTTAGTTTCAGGTGTACAGCAAAGTGAATCAGTTATACATATACATATATCCACTCTATTTTAGATTCTTTTCCCATGCAGGCTATTACAGAGTATTGAGTAGAGTTCCCTGTGCTGTACAGTAGGTCCTTATTAGTTTATACGAGTTCTTTATATATCTTGGGCATTAACACCTTATTGGATATATCATTTGCAATATCTTCTCCCATTTGTTTATTTTTGCTTTTGTTTCCCTTTGCCTGAGGAATCACATTTAGAAATATACAGCTAAGACCGATGCAAAGACTTGCCTACGCTTAGGTAGGAAGACTCCCATTTTTTTTTTTCTTTTTTTTTTGGCGATGCCAGGCAGCTTGCAGGATCTTAGTTCCCCAACCAGGGATGGAACCCGTGCCCCCTGCAGTGGAAGCTCAGAGCCCTAACCGTTGAACCGCCAGGGAATTCCCAAGGAAGTCTCCATTTTTGATGATTGGCCAGTGACAGCTTTCAAGCTCTCACTCCCTTTTTGTCCCACATCTAGGCCAGCTGCTAAAAGCACTTGCTTCCTCCCTTGGTGCTGGTGGGAGGGGCAAACCACACAAATCCCAGCCTGCTCAGGGAACCCTCACCCTGGCCCCATCTCCCAGCCGCAGTAAAAGTCAAAGCCACCCGCCCCTTCATCCTTGCCACTCACACCTCCTTGCACCTGCGCTGCCATCCCCAGAAAGTTCCATTATTCTATTAATAAACATTTCCATATTGTCTGGGTATGTGTGGCATCATCCATTCCAACATCCAAACCAATTTTGGGTAAGGGGGTGATTTCACCCTCTGTGAGGCACCCAGAAAACCTGTGAGTTCTCCAATTCTCTTTCCCTGCAATGGCTGGGTGACAAGGTGAGGATCTATTGCTGGGAGGTGCCCGGATTGCTAAGTCACCACAGGGAGGACAGTGGCCCCGGACAGCGTCCTGACTCACAGCAAGAAATCCACTTGTGTTGTGTTAAGCCTCTGTGATTCCTGGACAGTTTGTTCCCACAGCATTTCCGTACCTACTGTGACTAATATGTGTAAAAATGTCTCTTGCTGCTCTGTCCGCAGCATTATCACCCGCTCCCACTCCCAAGACCTAGGCACTTTGTTCTGATCATCCGCTGCCAAAACCCACTCACCATTTGTGTTTTGAACATCCTGGGCTTGTAACTCTTGTGCTCGCCAAGAAGGCCTACAGCAATGCGTTTTGGCACACTGCATTTTCTCAAGAGAGGGAGTTACTGAAATTCTAATTGAAAGCCTCTGGAGAAAGGGAGTGGAAAGATGAAAACCAGAGTCTAATCTTCTGTTACTTGATAGCTTTGTGACTTTGGGGAGGTTTGGCAGCTTCTCTGGGCCTTAGTCACCTCATCTGCAAAACAAATATTCACAGTGCTGTTTGTTACTTATAATACACAATTGGATTGGATGAGAGAGTCTTTTGAGATCCTTCTAACTGAGGACTTCTAACTGCAAAGCTAATAACAGCTTCTATTTATTGGGTGCCTACCCCATGCAGAGCAAAATATCTACTATTTCATTTAAGCATTGCATCATCCCTGTGATGTACTCTTATTAGGCCCCATCTTGCAGAAGGGGAAACCAAGGCTCAAAGAGGTTAAGAAGGCTGCCCAAGACCACACAGCCAGTAGGCAGCAGAGCTGGGATTGAACCCAGATCTCGCCGGTGCCAGAGTCCAATCACACAGACTAGATACTCTGCCGGCAGCAAGATGAGCACAGCAAATGGTCCAGGAAGCAGCAGTGGTTCTTGGGAAACATCAGCTTTATCCCCATTGCTTGCTCCTCTGTCCCTTTAGTCTGGGAACTGGCACTGCGGGCAACTCCCCGTCAACCCCAGGACTGGGCAATCACACGTCATTACCCACCCTCCAGGCCTCAGTCACATGGCACTCACATTGCAGATGCAGGGTATGTAGCTGGACCTTAGAGGCACGGCCACCACCTCTGGTCCCTGACGTGGCGGCAGCGCTCCTGGTCATCTTCTTCCTCCTCTCTTTTTTCTTGCTCCTCACTGGGGGCTCATTTTTCCAGGGAGAAGTCAAAAGTTTGGTAAGGAACGTAGAGGGCGCACCATCTGCCACCATCCTAAGACTTTGTTTGGGGAGGGTTGTTTGGGGAGGGTGGGTGGGCACAGAGCCTCATGTGGGTGAAAACTGGAAGTGGGGGACAGCAGGGAGTGCTGGGTGGAGGATGTCTGGGGGGACAAAGAAAGCGCACCGGAGTCATGGGAGCTGTGCCGGGGTGCTGCCGGGTGCTGTCACTGCAGAGATGAACAAAACACAGCACTCCCATCCCAGGCTCGCTCACATCTGGTAAGAGAGACAGACATTCAGTCCTCCACACGATTTATTGAGCACCTACTACATGTAAGTGATTTTTCTAGGTGCTAGTGATGGGGCTGTGAACAAGACACAAAAATCCTTGCCCTGGGAGAGCTGACATTCTATTGTAGGAGGCAAATAAGTAAAATATTAATGTAATTCCAGGTGATCAACACCTGAGGACAAAGAAAATAAGGAAGGGGTTTCAGGAGTTGTGGTGTGAGGAGAGGGTGCTCAGGGAAGACCTTACTGACAATGGGAATTTAAGCAAAGACCTAAAGGGTGTGAGGTCTTTCCTAAAGGGAGCCAGGCAGGCAGTGGAAAGAGCAGTCCAGGTGGAGTAACAGTCAGGGCAAAGGTCTAGAGGAGGGACCTTGCCTGGCATATTCAAGGAATAGAAAATAGGAGTGAGAGAGAATGGAAATAATAGGAGATGAGGTCAGAGAGATCAAAGGAACATTACAATATTCTCCTTTGTTCAGCAGTTTTGCATTCAGCACCCACTGTGTGTGAGGACTTTAGTCCTAGCATCTAAGAAATACAGCAGTGAACAAGAAAGCAAGAATCCCTGCCCTCCTGGAGTTGAGGGAGAGATAGAAAAATTTAAAAACAAGATAAAGAAGATAATTTCAGAGAGTCAGATGTGTTGTGAACATGGTAAACCCAGGTGATGGGACTGCTCTGGCTAGGTGTCCAGGAAGGCCGCAGCCGGGACGGGAGAGGGAAACAGGCAGGTGGAGCAGGGCAGGCATTTGTTGGTTTTGTTCCCAGCTGTATCTCCAGGGCCTGGACACAGTAGGTGCTCAGTATTTGCTTGTTGAAAGACTATTGAAAATGTCTGATGGAGGGATGATGGGCGACGTCATAAGCCCCAGCATTAGGGGCCGTTGATGTGTGTGAGTGTGTGTGTGTTTAGGGGGGTGTAGGTGACAATCAAACTCAGCTGAAAGGGTAAGTCAGAGTTTGCAGGAGAGCAGCTTGTGCAGTGGCAGACAGGAAGGTCTGGCACACCCAGAGGAGACGTAACCTATTCTGGGGACACTAAGGGCAAACCTTCCAAAACTGTTTAGTTCCCTCCAGGCACAAGTCAGGTCCTGCGGGTGCCTTCTGTCCGCCCCCCCACCCACCCCGAGCCGCAGAGATGCCCCGGGGCCCCGTCCAGAGACTGCCCAGCCCGGCGGGTGCAGGGGAAGTGAGGGCGCCGTGTGGGAGGAGGCAGGCGGGGGCCCGCGGTGGAGCCGTCTCCCCGCAGGACACTGGGGAGATTTGCCTTCCCGGGCAAGTGCACGAGTGGATGCTGCCGCTGGGCGGCAGAGAACTGCCAGTCGCACAGCTCCTTAAAGGGGTCCGAGGGCGGCACGTGTCACACGGAGGTGGGTGTCGGTGCCCGGTGGAGCTGAGGGGGAGGAACCCACGGAAGGTGGAGCCTGGGCACACCCAGAGGCCAGGGAAGGCCGGGGGGCTGGGGCGGGGGCGGCGGAAATGACCCGGGAATTCTCTGCTGGGGAAGCCTTTGGACAGACCCAAGGTGGGTCCCCACTCCAGGGGCTTGGAATCCTGGATGGGGGGCCATGGGGCATGGCGATGCTTCTTTCTCTAATATGGGTTCCCTTTCTTCAGGGGTCATCTTAGCAAACCCTGAAAGTAGCACTGTAAATGGGCACAGTTAGGTCTGGCCCTCACCCTTTCTACCTCTGCCTTAACCACCGTCCTCCCAAGCCCCAGGAGTTCTGCCGTGGCCTCCTGGGGGGAGGTGGGCTGAGGCAGCCTCTGAACTGAGTGTGCAGGAGAGGGGAGTTGACTTACCTATGAAAGGATTTAAGGAGCTGAGATGGGGCTCCCTCTCAGTGTTCATCCACTTAGGACTGGCAGATGGGTTAACAAGGGAAAGGTGATGCCGGGGATGGAGTGAAGAGAACGCTTAGCAACCCTAGGGGTCAGCCTGGAGGAGGTGACCAGAGACTCTGAGCAGCTGGGTGTGGAGGTCTTTATGCCCAGGCTCCTCTGTTGTGCACAAGCAGATGGGCCCCAGAGCTGGGCTGTGGTGAAAGTGGGGGCTGGCCCTCGGGGCTGAGGGCAGAGCAACCCCCAAGATCGAGGTCAAAGTCTCGCCTTTCCCAGACATTCCTCGGCCTGTATAACGAATGTCCCTGCCAGCAGGGCCTGACTCGTATATTTCCGAAGAATGAGAAATCGTTTAAAATCATCTACGGCCATTGTAAGAAAATTGAAAAAAAAAAAGAAGCCAGTTAAGGAAACTTTCTTTTAATGATCTTTCTTCCTTGCCTCCCCCCACTTCTCCTCCACCTACTCCTGTGCCTACCCAGAACTGTGTGTTCCTGTCCCTGGTCCCCAGAGCCTCCCCCAACAGGGGAGGAACAAGGAGGGAGGGTGATGCACAGTCATTGCAATAAAGAACTTTCAATGTTTGCTGGCAGCCATTGCCCCGCTTCCTTGCTGAACCCCAATATTGTTTGGGCAGTAATGTGCCCAGCCCTGGAGAGGGATCATAATTAGTCTAAGCCAGTCATGGCAATCCCATTCCCTTTGCTTTCCCAGCCTCCCTTGCAGCTAGAGGTGGTCAGGTGACCCAGTTGTAGCCATGGAGATGTGGAGACGTCAGCCCGGAGGCGTTAGGGCAAGATAAGAAGGTACCCCAGGAGAAGCACTCTGCCCTCACCCCTCCCCAACCCAGCCTCTACCCAAGGCTTCCTAGCACATGGTGAGAGGATCTGACGTTGGGAGCTGCTGTGAAGGCATTTGCTGAGAGGAGGTGAAGAGACCTGCAGGTCTGCCAGCACCCAAACAAATGCCGGCACGTCCATCTCTAGGCTTCTTCATGCCTGAGAGACATTGGGCTGGCCAAAAAGTTCGTTCGTATTTTTTCTGTAAGATGTTATGGAAAACCCCGAATGAATTTTTGGCCAACCCAACATATGCCCCCTTTGTTTAAGTCGTAATTACTTGGGTTTTTGTTGTTGTTGTTGTTACTTACAGCTGAATCCAGTCTTAACTCATAAACCTAATGGTTACTCTAAGGATTCATTATCCCAGAACTACAGAATCCTGGGGCTGGGAGAGCATCTCAATTTCATTATCACTCTCCCTCATTTATGTGAATCTCCTCTCCAGCATCCCCACCGAGGGGTCAGTGACCCTCCACTTGCACATCTCAGTGACCGGCACCTCAGAACTGCCTAAGGAAACCCAGGTTTGATGGCTCCAGGGGGTATAAAATTTTTGTATTAAGTCAAAACTAAATTCCTTACAATGCCACCCATCTGTCTTAGTATGTATAATTAGGAAAGAACAGGGAATTGTAGAAAGCGTAGGAGGTGGAGTTGGATGGGTTTAGTGGCAACTTTTTCTAATTACATGACATTGGGCAGGTTACTTAACCTCTCTGATCCTTAGTTTCTTTTATCTATAAAGTGGAGACAATGAATTCTCCTTCCCAAGGTCATTGTGAGAATTTGCTAGCACAGAGTAAGCCTATAGCAATTGTTTGTGGTCTGACCCCTTAACACACAGATTGTGTCAGCTAGCTGTCACATCTGAAAGTCTGGCCCAGAAAAGAGGTGAGAGCCCAGGAGAGGGGACTGGTAAGTTTTGATGCAGGGCAAAGAAGATGGGCCATTATAACTCCCCACCAGAGATGTGTGTGTGTGTGTGCCTGTCTGCTTGAGAACTTGAGGGGCAATGAGGGCCTCCCAGGGAGGTGTGACTGTTCCTCAGAAATGGAAACATAGGTCTTCCCTGGTGGTGCAGTGGTTAAGAATCCGCCTGCCAATGCAGGGGACACGGGTTCGAGCCCTGGTCCGGGAAGATCCCACATGCCACGGAGCAACTGAGCCCGTGCACCACAACTACTGAGCCTGTACTCTGGAGCCCACGAGCCACAACTACTGAGCCTGCGTGCCACAACTACTGAAGCCCACGCACCTAGAGCCCGTGCTCCGCAACAAGAGAAGCCACCGCAATGAGAAGCCTGCGCACTGCAACGGAGAGTAGCCCCCCACTCACCGCAACTAGAGAAAGCCCTCATGCAGCAACAGACCCAATGCAGCCGAAACTAAAATAAATTAAATAAATTAAAAAAAAAAAAGAAGAAGATGAAGTAATGGAAACATTCCCAGCCTGGCTGGGCCTGTTGCACAACCTTGTCTCCAGTCTGTCAGCCCCATCCTGCCTGGCCCCAGGCCCATTCCTCCTTCTCGGAGGACACCTGCCCTGATGGAGCGAAAAGCTTGACGTAACATCAAGGAAGACGCCGATTCAGCAAGAACATCCAGGAGCCTGGGGAAGGTTTGCAAGAGGGGCTTTAATTACCAAGAATCCAATTAGAAGACGGAGGTGCCGGTCTAGGGGCGGCCAGCCAGGGAAAGGTGGTGGAGGACGAGCGCCCTGTGGCGTGCCAGCCTGGGTGAGTGTCCTCACTTTCTGGAGTGGCCAGCATCGAGGCAGACGCCAAAGTTGGTGTTGGTGATGGAGCCCACGATGGTCTTGTCCACCTCACAGGTCAGACCGCGCTCACAGGGACACTTGTAGTAAACCCCATAGAGGGTCTGCAGAGATACGGAGCCAGTGGAGTCACACGCTGTGGGAGCCACTTTGGGCATCGCCTGCCCTGCCCCTTTCAGATGGTGCTTCTCCTGACTGCCTCCCCAGGGGCCGCTGTGGGCCTGGAGGACTTGGGTTCTGGTCTCTGCTGTGTGGCTCGCTTGCTCTTACTAACTTGCTCTCTCTGGGAAGCCTCTAGCTACCCATGCATGAAACAGGGATAACAGATGGCTGCCCCACCCATCTCACTGGTCCGTGGTGAGGGTCAAGAGAGGGGATGGGATGGGAAAGGGCTTTGAAGCCTGCTGACCTCCCTCTCATCTCAACGTTCCGTGTCCAGACGGAGCCCCCTCCCTGATTACCCCCCCCCGCCCCCCAAGCCTCGAGGGCCCTCCGCCTCGGAGCTGTCCTCCCCGCCGCCACCCCGCCCCGGCACTCGGCACTCACAAAGGCGGAGCACTCGCTGCTCTCTCTGGCCTTGGGTGCGCAGCGGGCCAGGCTCAGGCCGGTAGCACGGTGGCAGCACTTGCTCCGGCACTGGGCACTGTTCAGGCAGAGTTCGCCCTCTTCCTGCCAGGGGAAACCCATCAGCCCAAACCCACCTCCATTTGATCCCTTCTCCACCCAGAGCCCCACCTCGCCACACACTACCCGGTTGGGGGAGGCATGTGTGAAGGAATCCAACCCCTGGGGCTGGCGGCCTCTCCTCCCACTCCGACCGCCCATCCACCCACGTGAGAAGTGGGCAGTGTGGCCAGAGAAGCAGCCCCGGGCCGGGGACAGGACACCTGGCTTCTAGGACTGGCTGTGCTACCAACTCCCTGGGTGACCCTGGGCAAGTCACTGGCCCACCCTATGCCTCAGAGTTCCCATCTGGAATGGCCACTTGTGGCCCGCAAACAGGGTCTCCAAACCTCTGTGTCCCCCAATCCCTTGAGGAGCCTGTGAAGGTTGAGGACCCTCTCTCCCTGGAAAACTCCTCCCTCCCTCCCCCCACAGACTCTTACAAATAAATCTCAGGGGCATCCCGGACCCTCCGAGTCCATGCATGGCCCTGAGTTAAGAACCTGTGAACTGAGTTCTTAAGCCAAAGGGCTTTTGCAGTTGTGCCCTTGGTGGAGAGGCAGCGTGGGCAGTGGTGAGAGCCTGGCTCTGGAGCCTGCCAGCCCGGGCGCCAACCCCTGCTCAAGACTTTCCAGCTGTGTGACCTCAGGCAGGTGACTGAATCTTCCCCTGTGTCAGCTTTCCATCTGGAAATGGGGTTGATCAGAATAGTACCTATCTCACGTGGCTCTTATGAGGACTAAATACGGAAGTATTCCTGAGGCATTTGGAGCTGGTCTGGTCAGCCTAGGTCAGAAGCCAGAATCACTGGGGAAGCTTTTTAAACTACTGAACCTTCTGAGCCAGAGTTTCTGGGGCAGGAGCCCAGGGCTCTGGATTTTTTTTTTTTTTTTTGGCTGCGCCACGGCTTGCAGGATCTTAGTTCCCTAACCCGGGATGGAACCGTGGCAGTGAAAGCGCTGAGTCCTAACCACTGGACTGCAAGGGAATTCCGCTCTGGAATTTTATAAAGTGCTCTCAGCCAGGTTGAACCGCTGCTCTGAGCATGCTCCGTGCCGATCAACCTTCTCTGGGGCCCCTGGGGAAGGGGCGTGGGACAGGAATGGGCAGTAAAGGAAGAGACGCCTTACCTCCCAGCCCTTGGGTAGCCCCACGTGGGGACAACTTGACCCACCCAGAGGTCAAGGTCCAAGCTTAAAAAGAATTCCCACCTCGGGGTTCAGATGACTCCTGCCCTGAAGACCCTCTTACCAGGTTGATAATGATTCCCCGGGGGTCGGGGACCGCATAGGCTACCGCGAGGGCAAGGAGTAGGAGGACGAGGACCTTCTCCATGATGAGTGGGCACAGCTGGCGTAGGTAGTGGCCGGCAGGTCAGGTGGCAAAAGACAGAGCCAGAGGGGGTGGTGGGGCTATAAAAGGGGCCTCACCCACACGTGACCCACCTTCCCAGTCCCGCAGGGCCTGCCGTGGGCAGAGACCCAGCTGTGGCCAATCTGCTGGAGTGGGTCCTGATAAGGTAGCTGGGCACCACCTAGCACCTGGTGCCTTGTGTGTGTGTGTGTGTGTGTGTGTGTGTGTGTGTGTGTGTTGGGCGGGGGGTGCTCATACGGCAGCATTGTTAAGAGTGGGAACTCTGGGACACTTTTACCTGTACGAGTTATTAGCTGGGCAAGTTATCTGTTCTGAATCTGTCCCCTTATCTGTCAACTGATAAGAGGTGCGAGAGTTAAGTGAATTAACATATGTTGTATACATAAGACACATAGCCTGGGACAGGGCTCGGCACATGAGCTGTACACGTTAGCTGCCATCGCTGCTGTATTCACCTCTGGCGCCCTGAGCTCTGTGGCAGGGCTGGGACTAGGGTGAGGCAACTGAGACACCTAGAGTGTGAGCACGTCCTTAAATTTTGCATCCTAGACACCTCTCTTGCCTCACCCCAGTCTGGGCCCTGCTTTTGACCTCACCCAAACCCAGGTATGTGGCAGTATCAGGCTCGCGTGAGGAGGGGGCCCACTTTCCCCACCCTCAACCTTCCCAGGTCCCCTCGGGGATTTTCAGGTGGGGCCGGGGCCCTGGGCCTGCGACCAGCCCTGCGACCCCTGGCCGAGGGGTGTGTGTTCTCACTCCAGGTGTACCGCCCTCCCACCCTCCCACCGGGGGTGCCTGCAGGAGTGATTTAGGGGCGCTTAGGAAGTCCTTCTCCAGCAACTCTCTCCCGTTCCTTTCCACTTCATTTAACATGTGCAATTCCAGCATTAAGGACTCACCACTTTAGTTAATGCTCCACTCACCCCGTCCCCCACCCCGGGCCACGTGTGGCCACGAGCTGTCGTTAGTCCTGGCTGAGGATGAGGGTCTCGTGAGCCTCTGATGGCCTGGGCTGAAGGCTGGGAAGGGCACAGCTGCCTGAGTGTGCTCAGCTGTGGGACCAGAGCAGCTTTCCCTGAAGGACTGTTCATTGTAGCAAAGCACCCCTTCCCCAACCCAGAGGTGGAAGACGGCCCCGCTGGGGAGGCCCCAGACTGGGTTGCCTTTATCCTGGCTTCAAAACTCACCATAACTAGCTACGTGACCTTGGACAAGTTATTTACATTTGTAATCTTTGTGAGCCTCAGTTTTTTAATCGAGGCAAAGAGGTTGATAGCTCTTAGTAAAATGAGGATTGAATAAGACAGTGTATGTGAAACCCCATAGAAGTGCCTGGCACACAGTAGGTGCTCAGCCTGTGTAGCCACCCCCTGTCACTCCCCCTTATAGCACTGAGGGTGGCGTAGAGAGGAGCAGCTGGAGGAACCAGCCAGGAGACCCTCAAAATGAGAGAAACCCACCCAATTCCAGAGACATGGAAATGCCATTGATTAAAGGAGCGCTATCTTCTCTTATTTTTAGGGAACTCAGTGTTTAAAACCACTTTTCCCCATGAGCTCATCCTGACCCCTCCTTCTCTCCCCACCCTTCTGTTCCCTTCTCACAAGTCAAGACTAGGGGGCCTGGGAAGAAACTGGAACCGAGGAGCTGTTTCTATCTGTGATTGAAGCTATAAAACTGCATCAGTCCTAGTATTGCCAGCAGCTCATGGCCACCTTCCCTATAACACATTCCCTTTACATAAGCCACAAACAGAGGCATCGTAGTTCTGGGAAGGGGCTCACAGCTCTGGATCAAGGTCAGATGTGCGACAGCCCTGGAGTCAGCTTGTGGAGCAGACAGGGAATCCACTCAAGATTCAAATTCCCAATCAAGAAACTCAGGTTGACTTAGTTTGGGTCCTCCAGACCCCTACTCATGATCTGCACTGGGCAGAGCCCTGAGGGGGATGGAAAGGGGAGGGGCAGTTCTCCAAATAGAGAGTGAGTTTTTGTTACCAAAGAAAGGGGAAGGGGGCTTCCCTGGTGGCGCAGTGATTGAGAGTCCGCCTGCCGATGCAGGGGACACAGGTTCGTGCCCTGGTCTGGGAAGATCCCACATGCCACGGAGCGGCTGGGCCTGTGAGCCATGGCCACTGAGCCTGCGCGTCCGGGTCCTGTGCTCCGCAACAGGAGAGGCTGCAACAGTGAGAGGCCCATGTACCGCAAAAAAAAAAAAAAAAAAAAAAAAAAAGAAAGGGGAAGGATTTCTGGGATGTGCAATAATTTTACCTTTTAAATTTACATTGACCATCCAGTCTCTATTGTGTTTAGGTGAGGGTAGGAAATGAGACATTCAGTGACTTTCAGTTTACCAGTCTTTAATTCAATACTCAGCCTTTAGGGTTCCCCTCACCACCCCATTCTCCTGACCAAGATCGGATTGAGTGTGGAGTGAAGCTTATGTGGCTTCAGGAATTAGGGGAAGGGGTCCTTTTGATCCTCTGGGCCCTCAATGGCTGCTGTGAAGATGTCCCTTGTCCCACCTCAGCCTTCTGGTCCTGCTGAAATCTGTGCTCTGTTCTCTTAGCACGGCCCCTCCCTTCGCTGGTCAACAAACACATGAACTCTTTTTTTCCCATAATTTATAATGCTCGCTCCTTGCTAGTGTTCCCTTCAAACACATCACAACCATCCTCTGAAGAAAGCTAGGGAGACGGCCCAAAGTGTCATCAGTCATTACTCCAGCGCTAGGTCCAGGACGTCTGTGTTATGTCACCCCTCTTTTAGTTTGGTCACAATCACATCTCAGTATTCTACAGCTCAGGGACTAAATATTAAAGTTAGCCATCATCAAAGAAGAGAGAGTTAGTAGGGTATATAAGTATACACATGACACATCAAGAACGAAAATCTGGGTAGACAGTAGAGTCCTCTTTTTTTTTTAATTGTTGGCTGCGCCGCACAGCATGCGGTATCTTAGTTCCCCAACCAGGGATGGAACCCATGCCCCCTGCGGTGGAAGCATGGAGTCTTAACCACTGGACCACCAGGGAAGTCTCTAGAGTCCTCCTTTCTTCAGGCACCATGTGGCTGTAGACAGTGCTTGTGACTTTCATCCTCCATCTCCCATCCTGTTCCTTTTGCTCTCAGCCAGCATCTCTGCTGATCAGGGTTCTTTATGCTGTACAGTGACCCAGACCTTCTAGCCCTGAGATATCTGGGCCCTTGATGGGCCTGACCCTGTGTTGGGTTACTGAAGCCTTCATTAATTTGTTTCTTCCTTCCATTAATTTTTTTATACTGGACACGGTAATAATAGGAGGCGGCCCATGCATATGTTCTACACATACCTCTCTGTTCCCTTTGTGTAACAGCACACTCTCTCCCCTGGACAGTCAGGATTTGGTACCCTACCAACATGAGTAACCCCCCTTTTAAAACATTAAAGTATAATTGACACAGAGAATCCACCCTTTATAATATACAGTTCCATGAGTTTTGACAAACGCATACATCATGGAACCAACACCCCAACCAAGAGACAGAACACTTCCATCACCTAAAAAAAAATTCCCTTGTATGATTCCTTTATAATCAACCCCACCACCAGATCCTGGCAACCACAAATCTGTCTTATTTCCCTATAGTTTTGCCTTTTCTATATGTAATATAGATGAAATCACACAGTTCGTATATATTTCTCTTGGGGGGTGGTGTCTCGCTTCTTTTACTTAACACCTTTGAGATTCAGGCATGCTGTTGCAGGTTGCAGTAGCTACTTATTTTTTATTGCTGAGTAGTAGTCCATTGTCTGGGTGGAAGTCCATTGTCTGGAAGTAGTCCATTGTCATTTCCCACCTGAAAGACATTTGGTTTATTTCTGAAAAGTTTTGGGCAATTGTGGATAAAGCTGCTACACATGTTCATGTTTTTTTGTGTGTGTGAACACAAGGTTTCATTTCTCTGAGAAAAACACCCAGGACTGAGACGGCTGAGTCTCACGGCAAATGTTTGTTTCCATTTCTAAGAGATGTCAAACTGTTTTCCAAAGTGGCTGAACAAACGTGCATTCCCACCAGCAACATACAAAAGTTCCAGTTGCTCCACATCCTTGCCAGTACTTGACATTGTCAGTTTTGGGGGGTTTTGTTTTTAATTGAGCCTTTCTCACTGGTGTATAATGGTATGTGTCGTTTAATTTGCGTTCGCCTACTGACTAATGCTGTTGAGTGCTTTTTCATGTGCTTAATTGCCATCCATATATCTTCTTTGAAAGAAGTATTTGTGTGAATCTTTTGCCATCCAATCTTTAAATGGGTTGCTTGTTTTCTTATTACTGAGTTTTGAGAGTTATAGATGTCATACCAGGAGCTCAAAGTTTGTTGATATTGTTGGGGGCCAGTAGTGACTGGCTGTATTGGCTTTGATGGAAGATTCATCCACAGTCTCCATCTGTCCCACCGTGGACACATTGCTAGGGGTCTTTGAGCCAGTGCACGGTGGAATTGGAATGGGGGTGCTGAGGAAGGAGGCTGGCTAGCATTCACAGAGTGAATCATCCTGTGCAACCGATGTTAAAAGACTGTAGTAGCAGGCCTCTGGAGTACATTCCCATTGAACCCAAATACTCTCTAGGTTGTGCCCCTATTCTGAAGGCTCCCTTTCCCCAAACTTTTACTTAACTCTCCAAACTTACTCTAAGATAATGACCATATGACCGGTCCATTATCTGCTGCCCACAAAGTGGTGTTCATCTGTACCTTAGGCCCTCTCCCCTTACAGGAGAGTTGGTACATTTCCTGAGGTGCCGGAACAAATTACTACAAACTAGGTGGCTTAAAACAACAAATGTGTTCACTTATAATTCTGGAGGCCAGAAGTGGAAATCAAGGTGTCAGCAGGGCTGCACTCCCTGCAGAGGCCCTAGGGAAGGATCCACTCCCCACCCCTTCTAGCTTCTGGTGGTTGCCAGCTTCCTTGGCTGTGGCTGCATCATTCCAGTCCCTGCCTCCATAGGCATGTCGCCTTTTCTTCTTTGTCTTCTTGTCTGTGTCTCTTAGAAGGACACTTGTCATTGGATTTAGGACCCCCCCTCGAGATAATCTGATAGGATCTCCTTATCTCAAAATCCTCCATTTAAATATATCTACAAAGAACCCTCTTCCAAATAATGTAACATTCATAGGTTCTGGGGATTAGGATTTATTGATAGATCTTTTGGGGATAGATAGTTACAGCACTTGAAGTTCTACCTTCCATGAATATTTCCCTTCCCTGCTGTCCTCAGGACCTTCCCATGGAGGGTGGGATGTCATGCCACAGCAATCCATCGTTACCTGGTGCCAGCATGCTCTCTCTAGAGCAGGCCGGGAAAGGGGCTTCAATTCCACAGTGAGAGAAGAGGCTCAACATCCCCCCGCAGGACACACACAGCAGGGTATCACCCGCACATAGGAAGGAGGTTAGGAGGCTGGTCAGCCAAAACCAAAAACAATATGACAAAAGTCCACTAGAGACAGGAGCCACCACCCCTGCACCTTTCCAGGCATTGATAGTGACTGATTTCTACAGCTCCCACGGGCACATAATACTGTTTTTGATTTATTATTTGGAGAGTGAGAGGGAGCACCAGGGGCATTGGCTTAGCTCTTCCTAGTATATTACCCTTTAGCTCAAGGGTCAGGGGGCCAAGGTGAGGATTCTACCAGTTCCTGAGGTGATCTGGTCTAACCATTCAGGAGCATGGGGTGGGTTAAAGGCCTTGCAGTTCAGTCCTTTCATACACCTGAATCTTATTTTAAGGGTCCTATGCCCTCTAGCAACAAGACTTAATGAATTCTTTGAGCCATTGCACATAAAGGTCTTGCAATTCATTTTATTCCTTGAATCAATAATCTAGACAACTGGGCTTGTCTTGCTTGACATTATTCATTGCCTTTATAAGCAGTCACCCTACTCTGTGTTCCCGATTTCTTCATTACCTTTAAATCTGTCTGTGGCCAAAGCTACTCAGTTCCCCAGAACTTGACCCCCAGAGGGCACATGATCCCTATTTTTTGCAGCTGATAATTTGATTAGCTGCTTCTCCTCTCCATATCATGGGCTGCGGTTTTCCCAACTCCAGACATAAACAGGAATATCAGAGTCTTTTGTCTGAAGCCTGGGCCTGAAACTCCCTTTCTGGTGCTAATATTTGGATCAGGTTAGGGTTCTTTTTTTATTCGGCCTCACAGCTTGCAGGATCTTAGTTCCCTGACCAGAGACTGAACCCGTGCCCTTGCAGTGAAAGTGCTGAGTCCTAACCACTGGACTGCCAGGGAATTTCCCAGATTAGGACTCTTTGATGCCAATAGCGAAAACCCACTCTAGCTAATGAAAGCAAAAAAGAAGGAAATGGAAAGATAGTGGGTGAGTCACAGAGCTGAAGATGGAACAGAGCCACCTGTCTTGGGCGGGGCAGGAATCAAGGTGGCTCTAAAGCTCCCAGTAGCAGGAGTTTATGGATTATCTCTTGAGGATGTTGCCAAGCCCTGACTAAACAATACCTTTTTTTCCTCATGTCAATCCACCACCAATTCAGATACCCTAGAGAGAGACTGATGGCCTAGCTTGGGTCACACACCCAGACCTGTCTCTAGGGTCTGTGTGCCCTGTGATTGGCTATCCCACCAGAACCTCAGAAAGCAAGAGAGCCTTCTCTCAGAGGCAGGGGAAGTTCTGCTGGTCAGGCCAAACAAAGAATGTCCATCCTCTCCTAAGAGCTTGGCCCCAGGTTAGGGCCTTTTCTGAATGGGGGAACATACAGCCCCTGCTCTGGGGAAGCTCCCAGTCTGATGGTGGAGACACAGGCCATGCCTTGATGAACTTCCAGTCTGATGGCAAAGACTGGTCACAAAACCAGAGATTTAAGAGGAAGAGGAAACATAGGTAACAGCACAAATATGTTTAATGCAAGGTTCTTTTTAATAGTGAAAAATTGGAAACTGTCAAAATACCCCCAAAGGGGAGAATAATTAAACAATTATTACATAAAGACTAAAATCATGTTTTTGAAAAACTAGTAATGTGAGAAAAAAATTGGATGCTAAATACGTGTACATTATTATCCAACTGTGTAAAGCAGTATGTCCAGGAGGAGGGAAATACACCAATATGTTAACAGAGGTAATAATAATAACAATAGTAATAGTAATAGTAATAATACTAATAAACATTTCTGAGCACTTTTATATGTGAGGCCCTGGGCTAAACATTTTACATATGTTATTTTACCTAACCGTTATGTGACAGATACTATTATCATCCCCATCTTATAGATGAATAAACTGAGGCTTGGGAAAGTTACATCCTTAGCTAACAAGTGGCTGACTCAAATCCAGACCTGCCTAAAGCTCCCAGTTTGGGGTTATGAGTGATTTTTATTCTTTTATGTAACTTTCTTGAATTTTTCTATATACTAATCATGTATTTACCTATAAATTCAGGAAAAATATAGATATTTTGAAAAAGAGGTGAAAAAAGGAAATATGCAGGGGGGTGAGGGAGGGATGTGGGAGTTTGGGGTTAGTAGATGCAAACTATTACATATAGAATGGATCAGCAACAAGGTCCTACTGTATAGCACAGGGAACTATATTCAATGTCCTGGGATAAACCATCATGGAAAAGAATTAAAAAAGAATGTGTATATGTGTATAACCGGGTCACTTTTGCTGTACAGCAGAAATTAACACAACATTGTAAATCAACTATACTTCAATAAAAAATAAATTTAAAAAAAGAAATAGGTAACAAAAATATAAACAAGAGGAGAAAGACATTGTATTGAACAAAAAGCATATGTTAAGGTCTGAGAAGGCTCATAAGAACTGTTCTTTACTTTGTAGCTTCTATTATCACCCTATCAGTCTGCATTGCAAATACACATATATTTACATATATGTAAATACCTCACGGTCCTTGAGAGCAGGGGCTCTGTCCTTTGTATTCTATGGTTCTTTCTGAGGGAAGATATCCTCCACCATAGGGCGTAGTACACAATAGGCTCTTAGTAATTGTCGATTGAGTGATAGGGACGAGAAACCAGTGACCCGGAAGGCGTTGCTGGCCTCCGGGGTATTGGAGGTTCCGGGAGGATGACTAGGGAGCCAGGGAGCGGTGGGATGGGATACGGACTGCGCTCAAGAATCGCTTTTGCGGCTGGAAACCAAGCGAGAGGAATGTGACAACCGCAGCCTCACGCCTTCAATTCTTGCCTTCCCTGCTCAGGAGGGTGAAGGGGGGCCTTGATTCCCAGTGGCGGGGGTGTGCAGTGAGTAGGTCGGCCGCTCTGCACCTATCTCTGCCCGGAGTCCCGAGGCGCTGGCCACGGTGCTGAAAGCAATGCTCTCGGAGGAGGGAGGGAGGAGGAGCCGGGCCGTGGGAGGGGGGCGGAGCTCTCTGGTGCTCTCAGCTGGCATTGGGGGCGGGGCAGGGCGGCGCCAGCAGGCCCGGGACCACGGCGGGTTTGAGAGGAGGTAGGAGACAGGAGACAGCCCGGCTAGAGCAAGAGGGGACACAGGCACCTGGACAAGCTTCCCCTGAAGAGGCCAAGGTCATCTTCCCCGTCCTATTAGTCCTCTTTTTTCTACCTTGGAGGGAGCCTTACCTTGTGCCCTGACCTCCGCCTTCTCTCCAAACTTGGCTGAGGGGTGACCCACTTCCGGGCCTCCATCCATCTGCAAAGCCACTTCCAGCCCACAAGTCCCCAGCCCAGGACCCAGTGCCGTCACCATGGTGAAGTTGCTGCCTGCCCAGGAGGCAGCCAGGATCTACCATACCAACTATGTGCGGAACTCGAGGGCCGTAGGTGTGATGTGGGGCACACTCACCATCTGCTTCTCCGTGCTGGTCATGGCGCTCTTCATCCAGCCCTACTGGATAGGTGACAGCGTCAGCACACCCCAGGCAGGCTACTTTGGCCTTTTCTCCTACTGCGTGGGCAACGTGCTGTCGTCTGAGCTTATCTGCAAGGGTGGCCCGCTGGACTTCTCCTCCATCCCCTCTAGAGCCTTCAAGACTGCCATGTTCTTCGTGGCCTTGGCCATGTTCCTCATCATCGGCTCCATCATCTGCTTCAGCCTGTTCTTTGTCTGCAACACGGCCACTGTCTACAAGATCTGCGCATGGATGCAGCTGGCTGCGGGTGAGCAGGAATAGCAGGAGGGATAGCGGGAGGGCAGGCAGGGGCCCACCTTCTGCGGAGTCTCTGAGCCTCCTACTCAGCTGTCCTCCTTTATAGCGCAGCCATACTCAATGCCCTGCAGATGCCTTGGAAGAGTAATTAGAGAGTCTTAGGATGGCTGAGACCAGAAAGGCCTTAGAGATCAAACTGTTCAACCTCCTCTTCCTGTAGATGAGGAACTGAGGTCAAGAGAGGGGAAATGATTTTCCCAGGAGCAAGTCACTTATGGTAGAGTGAAGGTCTTTGTTCCCTAATTATAGGATTCCATACTTGATGCAGCAATTGTGAGCATTTGGGGCAGCAAGTGGAAGTGATATTTTGTGATGGGGGAGGGGAATAGGGTCTTTTAGAACTATGTGGGGTAGGTGGCTACTGGTGGTGTTCAGAGGCAAGGCCTTCCCTGTCCCCCTTTTCCTGCTCCTGGCCCCAGGCAGGCCACTGGGTCCTTGGGCCAGCTGGTCCTGCTCTCCTCTAGAGCCTAGAAAGGGATGCCTAAGACCTTGTCCTGCAGCCCTTGGTCCCTCCAAGGACCACACACAGACTGTCCATACTAGGGAAACGTCCAGGAGCCTTGTTAGGGACTGAAGGCTAGAGTGAAATCATCTTGACATCATTGGTTAGAATGAGAAGCAGTGTTAACAGGGAGAATGGAATAGGGATCAGAATCCCATACAACCAAACATGTAGACTCAAGACTGTCAGAGTTGGAGGGGACCCTAGAGAGCTATAGCATCCTCCCCCCAGCTATAGATGAGGAATCTGGGACTGAGAGAGAAGACTTAGCCAAGGCTACAGCAGATCATCTGGCAACAAAGGCAATAGAATAAAGGCAGTGAGTCCCAAGAACTAGCTGTATTCCAAAGACATCTTTTACTGAGGCACACATTTACATAAGTGTAATGATTTGTAAAGTACTTCCACATGTATCATCTGGAGGAGCCTCATCATGACACAGTGAGGTGGGTTTTCCTCCTGTTTTACAGAAGAGGCTCTTAGCCGGTAACTTGTCTTTTAGCACACAGGTAGTGAGGGACAGAACCTTCGACTCTGAATCTTGTACTCAGGCTACCTACCTGGTTCCAGAGCTGCCTCCCCAATCCCCCTGCCATCTCTCTCTCTCTCTGTACTCCGTCTATATGATGAGGGAGAGGCTGGGGCAGGGATGAGGCAAGTATCAGTGGACAGTGGGGAGGAAGAAGGGAGAATGAAGATTTAGCAGTTCTGTGACAAAGAGGAGTGGAATGGACCCTGGCACGCTTGCCAGCTGGTCCTCCATATCAGAGCTATGGGATGCTGGAAACACAACACTCCCTCTCCCATTCTCTCCACTGTCCCACTCCCCCAACCTCCTGCAACAGGTGCCATTTGCTGAACAGGCAGTGCTGGGAGGGCCTGGGTAGGGGAGGGGTCACCAGACCATTTGAGTCAGACCCTGACTGGGTCATGCAGCCGAAGACACCGATAGCAGAGGTGGCCAGGTGCCATCCCATGAAACATTTACGCTGGGGGAGAGCAAAGGTGGTGTCGTGTTCCATTCTTCCGTGCTGGGGAAGGGAAGATGAGCCAAAGGGAGGGGTGAGGAGGAGGTGTGCCCCACAGCCAGCAGCTGGGAGATTCCTCCATTTGAAGAGACCTAAACCAGTTGGCTTAACCTTGCCAAGTAAGCCTGGGGCCAGGGAAGGGAGCAGCAGAAGGGAAGGAGGACTGATAAACGGGGCAGGGTGGGGCTGTAACTTGACAAAGGGAAGGAGGACTGATGAACGGGGCAGGGTGGGGCTGTAGCTTAACAAAGCTAACTGAGCTTCTGGATGCCAGGTGTAGGCAGAATGTGGTCCCAGATCCTGAAAACACAGGTAGGGCAATTTGCTTGTCTGAGTTCTATTAAACTCATCTGTAGAAGGTAGCAACAGTACCCCCATCACAGGGTTCTTGCAAGGATGGGATGTTGTAATGCATGGAAAACACCTTGCACGGTGCCTAACACATGGTAGGTGCTCAGTAAACACAAAAAACACAAAACAACTTTATCAGTCAGGATGGATGGGGTGATGCCACAGTAACAGACAACTCCCAAATCTTAGTGGCTTATGACAAAGGTTTATTTCTTGATAATGGTACACGCTCACTGAGGATCAGTGGAGGGCTCTGCTCTCACTGGGCTCTTCCAGAGCCCAGGCTGATGGCGCATCAGCTGTCATCTGGCTGTCATCATTGCGAAGGGAAAGGGAGCTCTGGAGAGTCTCCATCAGCTGTTAAATGCTCTGGCCTGGAAAAGCACACGGCATTTCTGCTCACGTTTTATTGGCTGAAGGAATTTTTATGAACTTGCCTAACTTCAAGGGAGAGAGGCGAGGAAGTATAATCCTACTATGTACCTGAAATACTTGTAAACAGCTCTAATGACAGCCACATCCATCGAGGTTGCTTCCATCTGACTTCAATGCCAATAATAATAGCAACAACTAACATTAACTGGCCACTTACCATGTACCAGACACTGCAGTAAGCACTTTCTATACATGGTCACGCGTAACCCTCATAACCCTGTTCCGAGTCAGGTATTATTATCCTTATTTTACAGATGAGAGACTGGAAGTCAGAGAGGGTAAGTAAACTTGCCTGAGAATACCCTGCTGGCCTCTATTTAGAGCCCTGAGACACCACAATGGGATGGACCCCCGCTGTGCCCAGGTAGATGGGTGGGGTGCTCCTAGAGGGCTGTGGCACCCATAGTAACAACCTTTTTCCAAGTCGGAGGCCCTGGGATCTTTTCTGAACCCCTGTAGGGAGGTGCTGTAGAAGGAGAAGGGGGCCATGCCAGGTACCAGAGGACTTGTCACACACCACGTGGGGAAGAGCACAGGTTTTACCAAAGAGCTCTGGGAGGGTCCCCCTCCTCCATCCTAAGGATCTTCCTGTTTGTCACTAAGTCTAAAATGTCACCACTAAATACATTCGGCTCTTTGGAGAGATGTCAGTCTGGGAGGCTTGGGGGAATTAACTTTGAAGTAAAGAAAGTCAGGAGCCACGATAGCAGGTCTTGGCTCTGCCCTCGCTAAATGACTGGGCAACTCACTTAGTTTCTGAGACCTCAGTCTTTTAATCTGAAGATGGGATATTAATACATGGCCTACTTCACAGAACTGTGGTAAGGGTCGAGAGAAAAATGGTACATGAAGTATTTTGTAATCTATAAGAGAAGTATGTAAATGAGTTCCTCCTAGAAAAAAACAAGGACGGTTGATACATTTAGGTGGGGAGGTGGGATCTTTGATCTTTACACTTTGTTGTACTTTTGTTTGATCTGCTAACTTTCCTTGCAAGAGCAAGCGGAGCCCCAGGTTGGTGACTTTGGGTCCCGCGAGGTGCTTCTCCATGGGGCTCCCAGGTAGGGCACAGCTTTGGCACTAAAGAGCCTCCAGGCCTGTGAAAGGAGGGCCAGGGGTGGGAAAGTGGCACAGACAAGGGAAGGAAGGCACCCCCTGCCTGCCTGGCGGTTGTCCTTGGGTTGCCCCAGTCACATCCCAGGAATATATACCTGTCTTGGCAGCTAAGTTGGGGTGGAAATTTGGTGGGCGGGTGTGGGAGTAGTGGAGGGAAGGCGGGGAAGATGAAATTTTTGGCTGTCAATGCTAAATCAATGAAAGCACAGTGTGGCATACTAGCTAACACTCAGGAAATGCCAACTATGTGTCAGGCAAGCTTCTGAGCACTTTTCCAATATTAACTCATTGTAACCTCGCTGCAATCCAAACAGCTAGATACTATTACTATTCCCATTTTACAGATGAGGAAACTGAGGCAAGAAAACTTAAGTAGCTTGCTCTGAGTCACACAGCTAGTTAGTAAAGAGCTGGGCTTGAGATCCAGGCAGCCTTCCCTAGTGTTTCCCAGCTTTTCCTGTTGAGAGAATCACCCAGAAGAGTGCTTTTAAAGACAGGGATTCCTGAACCCAACCCTGACCTGGGAATCAGCATTTTAAACACATTCAGGGAAGTGTGGACAACTGCACTGTTCCGTAGTGGGTAATAGTGTGGAGACCTGTTTGATTGAATGGAAGGTTCATGAAGGAAGCAGCCAGAGATGGGGCTGGAAAACTTCCTGTATTCATTCAATCTAAGATACCTGAGTTGTAGGACACACCATTATTCTATGTGCTGTAAAAAGGAAAAATACTTCTAATCAAATTGTAGCCTAAAGCTTTATTACACTTATTTCAGAGATGTTGGAGTATGAACAAATGTACATCTGAGGAGTGATGAGTTCTCTGGGCTGGGACCAGATTTTGGGAGGACTTTGAAGCCAGGTGCCTCGTCAAGTCCAAAGTGAGGGGTACAGCTGAGGGCCTGGTAGAACCACCTGGTGCTGTGGCAGAACCTCCCAGGGCTGCGGAGCTCTGCTCTCAGCCTCTAACCCTGACCACTGGCCCCCAGGGGCAAGTAGCTTTAGCTCTTGGAGCCTCAGTTTTCTCCCCCGTGTTCTACAAGAAGGATGGCAGGAGCTGCCCCTTGTGCCTCTCAAGGCTGTTAATAAGAGAAGAAGGGAGGTGACACGATGACAGCAGTGCAAGGTGGGAGGCAGCAGGCGAGCACACCCAGCTTGACACCATCTGTACCCCTCCTGCCCCCTCAGCCACAGGCCTGATGATTGGCTGCCTGGTCTACCCAGATGGTTGGGACTCAAGTGAGGTACGGCGCATGTGCGGGGAGCAGACCGGCAAATACACACTGGGCCACTGCACCATCCGCTGGGCCTTCATGCTGGCCATCCTCAGCATTGGAGACGCCCTCATCCTCTCCTTCCTGGCCTTTGTGCTGGGCTACCGCCAGGACAAGCTGCTCCCTGACGACTATAAGGCCGATGGACAAGGTAATTCTCTCTACCCCAGGGAGGTGAGGCTTCCTCTCTGCCAGGTGCCTGAGGTTTGGCCACTGGCCAAGGGTGAGGACACCAAGACCGATCAAACACAGCCCTTGTCGCAGACGCCAAGGGCCAGTGGAGGGTTGCAGGCTGGCATGCGATAAGGCATTGACAGACCTATGTGGCAGAGGCTGTCTGTGATAAAAGCGTGTCCCCCTGTCCCCCTGTACTCGCAGGGCCTACAGGGCAGAGAGCCCTGGTCCAGCTTGGGGAGCTAGGTGTGGCCTCCCATAGGTGGCACTGAGGCTGGGTCTTGAAGTAACAGGGGAGTTTGCTAGATGGAGAGAGGAACAACAGGGGAGCAAAGGGGATGATGATTTTTTGGGGAAGGAGGAAAGGCAGGTTAGGGCAGAGATGTGACAGCTCCTGGACTGCAGATGGTGGGAGCCTAGCCCCCTTGGGTTAGAGTAGCCTGGGGGTTCTCCGCATATCCATTTTCTGATCTGAGCCTCATTTCCCCTCATTAGAGGGTAGGAGGCAGGTTTTTCCTCATTTTTAAAAAATACCTACTTCACAAGATTGTACTCAGGAACAAGATAAGGATGTCTGCTCTCGTCGCTTCTATTGAAGATTGTATTGGAGGTTACAGCCAGGAAACTTAGTTAAGAAAAAGAAATAAAAGACATCTACTGTGGAGAAGAAGAAGAAAAACTATCTCTATTAGCAGATGACATGATTTTGTATATGGAAAGTCCTAAATAAGCCACTAAAAAACTATTAAAGCTAACATACAACTTCAGCAAGGCTGCAGAATATAAGAACAATATACAAAAATGTATTTGTATACACTAACAATGAACAATCTGAAAATGACATTAAAAAGTTTCTTTTGCAATAGCAACAAAAAGAATAAAATACTTAGGAATAAATTTAACAAAAAAGTAAATGAAAGGTACATGAAAATTAAAAAACATTGTTTAAAGAAAAGGCCTAAGTAAATGGAAACATCCCTGTTCATGGATCAGGAGACTTAATATTGCTGACATGTCAATACTCCTCAAACTGATCTACAGATTTAATGCAATTTCTATCAAAATCCCAGCTGGCTTTTTGATATTAGGATCGGCTTGTCAATTGGAAATGCAAGAGACCCAGAATAGCCAAAACAATCTTGAAGAAGAACAAAGTTGGAGGACACACATGTCCTGATTTCAAAACTTACTAGAGGGGCTTCCCTGGTGGCGCAGTGGTTGAGAGTCTGCCTGTCGATGCAGGGGACACGGGTTTGTGCCCCGGTCCGGGAGGACCCCACATGCCACGGAGTGGCTATGCCCGTGAGCCATGGCCGCTGAGCCTGCGCGTCTGGAGCCTGTGCTCCGCAAAGGGAGAGGCCACAACAGTGAGAGGCCCGCGTACCGCAAAAACAAAAACAAAAACAAAAAAAACACAAAAAACTTACTAGAAAGATACAATAATCAAGACGGTGTGGTACTGACATACGGATAGACATACAGATCAATGGAATAAAATAGAGAGTCCAGAAATAAAACCAAACATCTACGACCGACTGATTTCAGCAAGGGTGCCCAAGACCATTCAATGGGGAAAAGAATAGTCTTTTCAATAAATGGTGCTGGGACAACCAGATATCTATATGCAAAAGAATGAAGTTGGGCCACCTACCACACATCATATACAAAAATTAACTCAAAATGGATCAAAGACCTAAATGTAAGATATAAAATTATAAAACTCTTAGATCTTGGATTAGGCAATGGTTTCCTAGATTTGACACCTAATACACAAGTACCAAAGAAAAAAATAAACTAGATTTCATCAAAATTGAAAACTTTTTTTTTTTTTCCCCGTATGCGGGCCTCTCACTGTTGTGGCCTCTCCAATTGCGGAGCACAGGCTCTGGA
The DNA here is from genome assembly GCF_964374135.1 of Grampus griseus. Classification (NCBI taxonomy): domain Eukaryota; kingdom Metazoa; phylum Chordata; class Mammalia; order Artiodactyla; family Delphinidae; genus Grampus; species Grampus griseus. The sequence continues at coordinate 37,843,374 of NC_139004.1, read as the reverse complement.
CGCGCAGGCTCAGCGGCCATGGCTCACGGGCCTAGCTGCTCCATGGCACATGGGATCTTCCCAGACCGGGGCACGAACCCGTGTCCCTTGCATCGGCAGGCGGACTCTCAACCACTGCGCCACCAGGGAAGCCCAAAACTGAAAACTTTGTGCTTCGAAGTACACCATCATGAAAGTGATGACAACCCATAGATTGGGAGAAAATATTTGCAAATCATAATCATAATGCTAGTATCCAGAGTATATTAAGAACTCCTACAACTCATCAATAATAAAAAATAACCCAATTTTTTAAATGGGCAAAGGATTTTTTTTTTTAAGTATACAGTTTTAATTAATTTATTCATTTGGCTGCGCCGGGTCTTCGTTGCAGCACGCGGGATCTTCATTGCCGTGTGCAGGATTTTAGTTGTGGCATGCAGGCTCTTAGTTGCAGCATGTGGGATCTAGTTCCCTGACCAGGGATCCAACCTGGGCCCCCTGCATTGGGAGCATGGAGTATTAACCACTGCACCACTGGGGAAGTCCCAAATGGGCAAAGGATTTGAATAGACTTTTCTTCAAAGAAGATATACAAATGGCCAAAAAGCACATGAGAAGATACTCAACATCATTAGTCATTATGAAAATGCAAATCAAAACCACAATGAGATATCACTTCACACCCACTAGGATGGCTGTAACAAAAAAGATGAACAATAACGAGTACTGATGAGCATGTGGAGAAATTGGAATCCTCGTACGTTGCTATAGAAAATGTAAAATTGTGCAGTTGCTGTAGAAAACAGAATGGCAGTTCTTCAAATGATTAAACAGAGTTACCACGTGACCCAGCAATTCCACTCCTAGGTATATACACAAGAAAATTGAAAACATATGTTCACACAAAAACTTGTACACATGTTCATAGTAGCATAACAGTCATGCATCTGATGACTGAATGAACATAATGTGTATATCCATACAATGAGTTATTATTCAGCCATAAAAAGGAATGAAGTACTGGTAATTGCTATAGTGTGGAAGAAAACATTGAAGCCAGATACAAAAGACCAGATACTGTATGACCCCATTTATATGAAATGTTCAGAACTGGCAAATCCACAGAGACAGGAAGTAAATTTTAGTATTTCCCCGGGGCTGGGAAGAGGGGGGAATTGGGAGTGATTGCTAAAGTTCACAGGGTTTTTTGGGGGTGATGAAAATGTTCTAGAAGCAGATAGTAGTGATGTACATTGCACAATGTAGTGAATACACTAAAAACCACTGAGTTGTATACTTTAAAGGAGTAAATTTTATGTTAGTAAATTATACCTCAATAAAAAAATAAAAGATTGTGCTGAGGATTAGTGTATATAAAGCACCAACAATACCTGCATATTTTAGGTGATGAATAAATGTTAGTTCTCTCCACCTTCTGTCTTTCCAGTACCTCCACTCTTTATATCATCCATCTGCCCAGCCAATAATAGGACCTGTGCTCCAGGTGCCCACTGACACCTTTAGGTCCAGGGGGTACAGTGAGGGAGGAAGTCTACATTTGGACCTTAAGTCTAGTAAGGGAGACAATCATGCAAGATGGAATCACAAGCTGATAAACATTATGAACAAAAAGTGCACGCTTTCTTGAGAGTGAATAAGAGGAATTTGAACTAGTTTGGAGAGGGAATAGTGTGCAGGGAATTATCCTGAAAACAAGGCTTGGTTGTAAACACATACTGTTCTCTTTTTTTTTTTATCGCAGAGGAAGCCTGAAGCAACAGGAGTGTTGGTGCGTAATTTGATTGGAGAGTGGTCTGTGTTCCTTTGGAAGTGCTGTGGCCTCGCAGAATGACTCAGGAAGCTGGGCTGTAGGGCCTAGGGGGAGAGGGGGTAGGGGGGTGGCTGTGGGGTGGGAGGGGGCAGGAGCTGGCTGGCATCTGAGACCTTCACTGAGGGGCAAACAGGAACCCTTTAACTTTACTTGTGTCTTGAGAAGTGGTAAAAGCACAGGGAGAGAAGAAATAATTTAAAACAGGCAGGTGGTTTCATAAACTCATCTTTTTGTGGAGCCTGGCAAACAAGAACAGACTGTTTTTAGAAGTCATTATTGTCATTTGGACCCTTATTTTCAGAAAGAAGTTTACGTGATTTTAAGAGACATAGTGGAAAACCTAATAAAATAGAAAATAAAAGTCATAGAGAAGAAAACAAATATTACAGAAAGCTAGGCTAACAGAATTAGTGTATTGAGTATTAAATTTAGCTCCCTGCTCCCTGATAGCTGAAGCAAAAAGCAAAACACGAATTTAACCAATTTTTATGTCTGGTTGAAAACGAAACACATGTTAATTTCCTTATTGTCATTTCAGTTTCTAAAATGTGATTTAACAAGGACATGAAGGAACACCTTTAAAAAGAAAGAAAGGGTGGAGGAGGAGGGAGGGATGGAGGAAGGAAGAGAAGGAATAGCCCACAACAGTATCACCTCCCTGATAGCTGTCATTTATTGAGGACTTACAGCAGGCCAGGTACTGTGTGTGGGTCGCAGGGATTATCTCCATTTGAACTATTTTATTGATCATTTTTGCTAAGCACCTTCCCATCCTTGACCACAAAGACATACTTTTTTGAATAATGATAAATTAGCATCGTCCCCCCCCCCCACTTATGATTCTTAAACATTAATGTGCATAGCTCACCTGGGGATCTTGTTAAAATTCAGACTGATTCAGTTGGAGTGGTGCCAAGCACTGCATTTCTAACCAGCTCCCCAGTGATACACTGCTGGGTAGGGGTCACACTTCGAGTAGTAAACAGAGTATAAACGTTTTCTCATGTTTTTGCCATGTTCCTTACTGAAGTTTTTAAAAGCCACAAACTCCACAGCACTGGTGTACCATTTCATTGCTAAACGAGACCTTAGTTAGGCATCTAGCACTGCTATCATAGATAACTTTTTGCTCCTGTTGATAAATTCTGGAGTGGAATTACTGAATCAAAGCTAACTACAGCTGTCTGCTTTTTTTTCTTGCACTACATTTATTTACATCTTAAAAGACATTTATGAGTTTTTACTTGAGGGACACTAATACTATCTTATATACTAGTGAGGAAGTTTGCATGTCTGGAGTAGAACTGAATCAAAATGTGAGCATACGTGGGGAAGTTTTGTGTTTTTATTGGCTTAAAAAATGTCAAATTCTATAATCTTGCAATCTTTTTTTTTTTTTTAATACCACAGGTCATCTATTTCCCTGACAATGGAAAATGAGGGAATCAAATTCTTCAGAAACAGAAACTTGTTCCTTCCATGCTTCCCTGTATCTGCTGCTCTAGGCCTGAAATCCTGAAGCCTTTCATTATAGGATGCCAATCTCCTGAGACAAGACCTCTTACTGTATCGGGAAAACTCCAGCAAGGAAGAACTGCAGTGACCACATACAAGATGTTCAGAGACACGTGTTTAACTCTCCTGACTGGGGACCCACTTTCGCTTCCTATCCTTTCACACCAGCAAATTGCTTTACCCTCTTGAGGCCTCTCCGTAAAATGAGAGCAGGATGAGTCTATGTCTAGGGGCCTCCCAGGTGAGTCCCTAACAGTCTAATTCACTGAGGATACTTGTTTGAAAGCACCCAGAAATTAACACCCAGCTCTGAGAGGGCGATGAAGAAGAGGTGGCTGTAAGCATGCTGGATCATTTCAGGTTGAGGTTTAGGGAGTCCTTTGCTTTTTTCTTTTCAGGTTGTTTTCTTATTGATGCTCAGAGATGGGTAAGGAACAGAGAGGTCACCGGAACCTGAGTCCATCAGGATTGGGTGACTTTAGGATCTAAAAACTTTCGAGACTAAATTCTTTTTTCCCTTTGGAACCAAAAATCACATTTTTTCAGTGTCCACACTGACCCAATCAGAATGGGTTACCAGTTTTGGAAAGTTGTTACTTGTGGCCAGGTAATTTGTTAGAGTAATAGATGAACTCTCCTGTAAAAAAAACAACTTTGGACTTGGTACATTAAATGGGGAATCTTTTACCAGTCTCTAGAGGGGAACTCAGTTTAGGTAATACCTCACTGTAGCAAATGCCAAGACAAAGATTAGATTCTTTAGGCGGTTCCCTGCCCTAAGGATGGTATGTATTGTAACAGAAACAGGGTTTTGTTGATTATCTGCAGTGAATGATCCAGGAAGAACAGTGCTTTTTTCTGGTCTTTTGCCTGTTTGCTCAGTAAAGAGAAAACGTGGGTGCTGTTTTCTCACAGGTAGAAAGTGGGTAAATGTCGAACAAAACCATAATGGATCTTGTTGCTTGATCAACCAGCAGTGACACGGAAAACAGGCTTCTTATTCTGGGCTGCAGGGATTATTCAGAGTGCACTGGTTTAAAAGATGCCTTTTAACCAGTGCACTCTTGACAACCTGCCCAGTCAGTGCAGTGTTTCTTCTCCAGTTCAGATAGGCTAGGTATGAGTATCCCAGCATTGTCCCAGTTGTTGATAATGGGGACTATTAGAATGGGATTTAAGAATGATCACTTTCATGTTTTCTTGTGCTGATAAAATTATTTCACTGTCAGGCATCTACTTTATGCAAGCTTTTATTTTTTTTTTATTTTTATTTTTGGTTGCGCGGCTTGTGGGATCTTAGTTCCACGACCAGGGATCAAACCTGGGCCGACGGCAGTGAAAGAGGTCTTAACCACTGGACCGCCAGGGAATTCCCTATGCAAGCTTGATGAACGGATGAGTGACAGAATTTGGCCAATTCTGTAGCTTTGTGACTTTTCTAGATAGATTTGTTCAGTTATTTCTTGTAATTTTACTTTTTATAAAAGGCAAAAGAAAAATTTCTAAAAGCCTCCCTAACTTCAAAATATTTCTCACTGAAATGGCAACCATGGTGGTCCACAGAAGTTTCTGGGGGGCTTAAGGTGCATCTGCCAATAGCCTACACTTTGCTCTCAAGAACAGTGAGTTTCACCAAAGCAGGAGTGTATGTTTACTAATGACCTGTGCTGGGGACAATCTTAAATCTGTTTGAGTCACAGGACTCAGCGTTTCACCTTTTGCTTTATCTTCAAGGAAACTCAGAATTCAACCTCTCCAATAAAGTAATGATTTTGGCTGACACTTAACAACTGCTTATCAGCCCTTTTCAAGTGGCTTTACCTTTAAATTCTTAAAGATGCTTCAAATATCATCTTGGAAAGTATACAGAAAAATTAATACAACCAGCACTCCTCTAAACCAAGTTGAGTTACTCTACTCCTTCCTCTGCCTTACGCTGGAGCACAGGAATGGTTGTGATGCCCAAGCTTTACCAGTGACTAGCACTGAGCAGGTCAAGAGAGGTAAGAAGGCCTTATCATTTACATCTGAAATGTGAACCAGAAGGGTGTCTTTCCTAAATGCTTTCATTATCTTACATCTCTGTATTAGTTACCTGTTGCTGCATAACAAATTACCCCTCGACTCAGTGGCTTAAAACATTTCAGTTTCTGTGGGTTAGGAATCAGCAAGGCTTAGCTAGGTGTCTCTGCCTCAGCTAGGTGTCTCTGCCTCAAGGCTTCTCACAGCGCTGCAATTAAGGTGTTGGATCTGCTTCCAAGCTCAGTGGTTGTCTGCAGGACTCAACTTCTCACAGGTTGTTGGGCCGAAGGCCTGAGTTCCTTGCTGGCTGAGGGCCTCTCCAAAGGGCTATTCACCTGGCAACTTGCTTCCCCAGAGCAAGTCTTCCAAGACAGAGCAAGAGCAGGTGCACAGACGGAAGCACCCTTTGTAACCAAATCTAAGTGACATCCTGCTACTTTTGCCTTAATCTGATTGTTAGAACCACCACAAAGTCCAGCCCACGTTAAAGGTGAGGGAATTGCACAAGTGTGTGAATACCAGGAGGTGAGAATCATTGGAGTATTTTAAAAAGTTGTTTCTCATAGTTATTTGTAATTAATTTTCTGCTGAAATGGGCATTTACTAGAATGCTTTACTGGAACAAAGATTAGATTCTAGTAACCATACATGCTGATGGATACATGTTTGTTTTGTAACAAATTGCTGAAGATGAAGGGCCCTAACCCTCAAACTCACCCCACTTTTGCTATCTAACTTCAAGTATTTATAGTAGGGTCCACTAATTTCCAACACTGACCATACATTCCTCTATATTTAGTAAATCCAAAGCAACCAATGAAATGTCGTAAGGGCACAACTTCTATGAACATAGCTCAAATTGCAGGCAGCTGATACACTGATACCAACCCAGTTCTGCCAAATGGGAGGGCAAGGCTTGTTACTGTATTATAATGGGCAACAACTAGATATGAATTAAGGACAAAAGAGATGATTATGATAAAAAATTGAACCTGGGAGGATATAAAATCAGATTGATCATCTATGTAGTGAAAACCCTCATCCCTTTACAAGGAGTGGTACAGTCAGTAACAGAGTAGGTACTAATGTAAACTTACTTAGTTAAAACTTCTAAACACAAAATGATCTCAAATATTGTTTTTTTTTTAACTGAGATATTTCTGATATCATAAGGACTTGGTGTGGATAAATATTTGCACAAGGACTTAAAAGACAAATGCTTATCACTTGTTTTAAAATTCCACCTTTTAAAAACAAGACTAAAGTGACATAAAAACAAACTTCCTCCTCAGTAGGTCTCAAGATTCATATATATTATCTTTATGTAAGTTTAGATATTATCTTTTCATATTGCTTTGAAGACTGAGAAAGAGCTGTAAATTATCAATGCTTTGCTAACTCCAACGGCACCAAATTGGTGGGCAAAACACAAAGGACTGTTGAAACTTCTCTGGTGTCCTAAGACCTTATTTACAGAGTAAATATAAGTTCAGATTCTATTATCAATAAATCATCAATTTTTTGTGATACTCTAAGAGCAAATCACTTTCCTTATAAGGCCAAACTGGAAGACTCTACAGGCGTCAAAAATAAAACAATGAGCAGTGATGAAGTCGATTTGTAACCTGGGCAGGCTCTGGAGCAGCTAAATGGTCTCCCTGTGGACACTCAGGGCTGTAACTCCACCTCAGTTTGACAGTTATTTTGAGATAGCTACAAGCTCCCTTAGAACTTAAGTTTTCCAAAACCCTCAGAGTTCAAGGTCCATACATTTAACACAAAGCTTAGAGAAACTGCCTAAGTTCATCAGTCTGATGAACATACTGGTTTGATGAATTCCAATTTAATTTTTTTTGGTTGTTTTTTTAAACAGGTTACATTCTAGTCAACACTACAGTATGAACACACTACATATGTCTTAAGCATGGCTCAATTAAAACAAACAGAAAAAAACCAGTTTATGTAGTTCAGGGCTGGAGGACTTTTTATGAATAACATTAAAAATACCATAAATAGGAACTTCCCTGGTGGCACAGTGGTTGAGAGTTTGCCTGCCAATGCAGGGGACATGGGTTCGATCCCTGGTCCGCGAAGATCCCACATGCCACGGAGCAACTGAGCCTGTGCTCTAGAGCCTGCAAGCCACAACTACTGAGCCCGTGCACCACAACTACTGAAGCCCATGCGCCCTAGAGCCCACACACATCTACTTAAGCCCACACGCTCTAGGGCCCACGTGCCACAACTACTGAGCCCGCGCACCTAGAGCTCGTGCTCCGCAACGAGAAGCCTGCACACAGCAACTAGAGAAATGCCTGTGTGCAGCAACAAAGACCCAGCACAGCCCAGAAATACCACAAATAAAAATGAAAGGCAAATTAAAAACTGGAAAATGTGATGGAAAAATGACAAAGATGTTACCAAATCATCAAATAGGGAAGCATGCCAAAAGAAAGCTGGGTAATTGTAGGCTAATAACCCAAAACTACAAATGGCCAATAAAACCCATGAAACAAGCTTTTGACTTCACTAGTCATCTAATATGCAAATTAAAACAAGAGATTCCCCTTTTGGGGCAATCAAACTGGCTATTAGGAATAAAATGAGTGAGATTACAATAGGCCCATTCAAATACTGTTGGTCATAGCAAAACAGTCCAACTGTTCTCCACGTAAGTTAGGGAACATTTATTAAAAGCCTTAAAAACGTGCTTACTCTCTGCCCCAGCCATTCCATTTCTAAGAATTTATACTGAGGGGTGAATGAGACAAGTATATGAAAACTTGTGTATAATAGTGGTCATCAGTCCAGTGCCTTTGAGTTCACAAAACTTTCGACATTTTGCACTTTGTGATCTGTGGGGGAAAACCCCCCACAAATACTGCAAAAATGGTATCAAATGTAGGGAATAACAATTTTCTTAGAATTTACCAAAATGTACTTTGTTAAATCCCACCCCACGCCCAATTTAAAGATAGAAGCAAAGCTACAAACCCCCCAAAATGGCATGTGTTTAAGCTACGCAGTTTCATGGCATATTTAAATTCAAAAAGCAACTCAACCAATCCTTTCCTCCATTCTGAAGCTAGGTCAGATCAACTTGGGCAACAAATAAACAGAAATCTCCTGGAAACATGTAGGTTATTAAATAATTTGTTTATTGTACTGCATTTACAAAGAAAACAGACAATGCAACCAGTAGAAAGAATAAAAATGTGTTTGGGGTTTTATTTTTTACTGACAGCAAATAGAAATCCTTTAGTGAGATCCTGGCAATTTGACATTATGATTGAGTTCAGGAAAGGTAGATGGGGTGCTTGGAAGATCAAATTCTACAGCTGCCTCTTTCTACGGCTTTTAATTCATCTGGCTCCTTAAGTGATAGAGGAAAAGCCCTTGTTTGGTGGGAAAACATTTCCAAAAAGTTACAGGTTCTCTCTTATTAAAATTTCTCTTCATGTCAGTTGTTAAAACAGGGCCTTCTATTTGTGTGTGTTTGGTTAGTTCACCTTAATGTCATCACCAGAATCCCTGTAATTCCACAATTGTGATTTTACAGCATAGAAAAGAATTCAGTTCTAGTCTGGTATTGCTTTAGATGTATATATCGCTGAAAACCCAAAGTGGATTAGAATTGCTGAAGGATTTTCCCTGCCGTTGTTTGATACAATCTATTTTCTTTATTCTTGATAGGTGCATAGAACAGCCTCACTTCAAATTCTTTCTACAGGAACATGTCTGATTTCAGAACTATCCATCAAGGATCGATGAACGGCTGGCCAGTTATTCAGGGTAATATGTTTACGAGTTAAATGGATTGCATAATTGCACCACTTTTTCCTTTGCCTTTGTTGGTAGATAAATGACAGAATCTAGATTCCAATCTCCTGTAAAGGAAGTTGGCTACCTAACAGTCTCATCGGTGCTTTGCTAGTAGAGCCTCAAGTTGCACCTCCTCGGCTTTCTGTAAATCAGAGTCCTGTAGCCGCTTCTGGAGAATGCTGTAATCCCCAAGGCCCACTTGGTCCGTGCAGAACAAGCAGCTGTGACCCCAATCCTGTCCCTCTTTTGCTTTTCAATATGACCCGAGGAATATATGTAATGTCTAGGGCAAGTCTAGGAGAGGCCCATCCTAAAATAATATTCACAACGCCTTTTCTCATTAAAAAAAAAAAAAAAAAGCCTCAAGTACATTTCAATCATCGCAAAATTTAAAACTTACATTATACAAAGGAATAGCAGCAGAGAATGGCTAACCTTAAACCAAACAAAAAGAGAAAAAAACCCCTACAACCCTCAAAATAAACAATAAAAAAAAAGTGCCATCCCACCCCCCTCCCCTTGGTTCTTGTATCCTGGGATTTCATTTAAGACCTGAATGAAGCCTCTGAGAAAATGAGAAAGGCAAAGCCGTAGGGGGAAACTGCTTTAAGGCTGAATTCTGGACAAGGTAAAGAAAAAGCTGTAAATAAAAGTTGGGGACTGTTTGTAAAAGAACCGAGAACTCTAGGACAGTTGCTTCTCAGATGGGAAATCTCTGAAATCCAGTTTTCCTTTCTAGAGTCATCCTGAATTCTTTAGTTGTGGGGCAATAAACTCAAGTGCAATGAGTAAAGTGCCAGCCAGGGATTAAAAAACAAAACAAACAGCCAATCAAAGTAACTCTGCTGGTAGGGTACAGAAGAGACATAGGAAAGGACAGTTTGCAGAATATATGTGGTTCTGAAGAAACTACTAGTCAGTGGTTCCATTTTTGTTTCCATCAAAAATCAGACTGAAGATTCGAGGATCTTAGAGTTATTAAAGGATGAAAGGAATTTGACAGTGCTTTGAACAGTGATAAAATGGTACCCAAATACGGTGTTTATACAGCTCATTTAAAAAGATAGCAGTTTAAAAGTCGCAGAAAAAAATGTGAACATAGAAAACAACAGAAACAATCCAGGAAGATGATGCAGCCTGGATACAGCAAGTTTAATATCTCTGCTGTACACAGAAGTAATACCTTTCCCCTTCTCATCCTTATGCTGGCAATAGGATATGCACTAGAAAATTTGACTCTTAGAGTCAGTGAATAAAAGGATGAGCTCATACATCTTCATAGCTCTTTTTAAAAGGATGCTTATAATTTAAAGGATGTCCTAATGGAAAGACAAGGGTACAGGGGTGAGAGGCTGTTTCACATTTTAGTCCATTAGTCTTTGGCTGAGCCCAATCAAGGCCAAATTCACCTAGGATGCCCAATGGCTGTGGGGGGATCTCCACAGGGTCAAATAAGCAAACCCAAATGAACATGTTGGATTCAACAAAAACCAAAAAACACCCTAGAAACCCTTGAAGGAAGAGCTTCACCCTGAAAAGGGAAGAGGGAAATGGTTGGAGGGGAGGGGCAGAGGGCCAGCGTGTGATCTCTGCTGCAGTGCTGGGCTGGGGCTTAGGAGTTGAGCCAAGGGTGCCGGAGACAATCAGCGGCAGTGGCCCTCTTCTCGGGGATCAACTCCAACATGGGCAGTAAGAAATCTGTGAAACCAGCTGCCTCTTCCTGAGACCATTCATACTTCTCCACCAGAACCTCAAAAAGCCCCCAGGGTTTCAGCTTCGTGATGTGTTTCAGGTCACCTAAGGTAAAGAGAGTACAAAAGAAACTGACCAACACTGACAAGTGACAAGATCCTTTTGTGGAAGTGCAGGAACTAATCCAGATAGTCTATGAAGAATCAAATTTTGCCATCAGAATCTAATCCTTCTCCATTCACAAAGCACATCTCTTCTCTAATGCATTCCTTGGAAAGAAGAGTCTCCATTTTTCACGAGGGCCTAAAAATTTTAAATAATTTTTTTCTCCACCATTCCAGGATTTTTTGTCCCAATCAAACTGGGCAGGCCTATCAGGAACTAGGTATTCACTAAAATGAATATTAAATGCCTATATACTCAGCATGGTCTCATACAGTGTTCAGAGGCAATTTATCACCACATACCAAGAATAATTTGCTTGTACTCTTTTTTTGGCTCAATAGTTTAGCAAATGTTGCTTCGAAATAAGGCAGTAATTAAAAAACAAAGAGCTAAAACTATGTCAAATGTATAAAAGTAACAAAACTAAAAGAACAAATAAACTTTCAGATACAGCTGCATCACACTCTGTACTATTCTGGAACATTACTTTTTGCCTCCTTGAAACAATGTTTTTTTAAAAAGACAGTCAATGATTAGTGACTTGTTAAGGTAAATGCTGCTTTAAATTTCTTTTCTTACATGACACGTATTTGAAGTCTCTTCTGTGGGCAGTGAGTGCCTAATTACCTACTTGGTATATACCATTAATTTGACTTTGCACACAAGGAAGAAACTATGAAGCACTTCATTTTTCTGCCTCAAAGAAAAACATTAAGAAATGTTTCTGAGGATGCCTGCTGTCAAGTGTTGAGAAAGATGGTTTTTCTCAGCACTAGTGTAGAGGTTGTGAGGAAAAAGGGAACCATGGAAAAAAGTCCAGATAGTTTTCTAGTCCCTTCTAGGTCAGGGTTTCATACTTAAGCTTTTAAATATATTTAGAATGCATAAGAAATTCGTATTTAAATACGCCAACATATATTATCTAGGCAAAAATTTGAGGTGAGAGTTTTATTTTGTGTTTTCTTCACTAATAAGTGATAACATAACTTACGCAATTCAAAGTATAAAGTTAATTCATATGACTGATGTGTTGAAGTGACTGTGTTAGGTATCACGGACTACAAGGTGAGATGTAGTCCTGCCCTTAAAAAGCTGAAACTACTTGCCCTTTGATAGAACTGCCTCAGCAAAATCTGCCCATTTTTCAGAAGTCCTGTAGTAGGAGTAATCAACCATGTGCCAGCTACTATACACATAGTAACGAATTTAATATGAAGTAATCTCCATTTATAAAGCAGCAAACTGAGGTTGTGTCAAAGGCCACATAAGCAGTGGAGCAGCTGGGCAGTCTAGCTCCAGGGTCTGCTAAGTCACAGCTCAGCATTCAAGGTAGGACCATCCTTCTGTATGTGTTGGGAACACGTACCCAAGCTGTACTTACCTCTTCATTGTTAAACACTTTTGTCCCCTTAATGTCTGGGAACAAACACATTTATTTTACCTTTTTTGGTGAAAAATTCCTTGGAATATTTTCCTGCCACAATGAGCTTGCGAGGCACCTTCCCCAGAAGTTCTATGATCAATGCAATGTGATCTGTATGTTTCAAACATTTCAAGAGGGGGAAAAAAGATATACATAACAGGGGTAACAAATGCAGTTCTAGATATTGGCAGAAAGAGTAGCATGCACACCTCTTTATAAAGCATTTCAGCTTGCTTTCTGTCCTAAATGGGAAGAAGAGGACTCTATCCATCTAATGGAGAATCCAGAAAACCATTAAAAATCAGGTACCCACTCCAGTGGGACTTGAGTGATAAGTAAAAACAATCTTGGTGTGAATGCTCTGCTTCCTGAAGTTGCATCCCTGGGGCCTAGATGAAAACTCATGTTAACAATACTACCTCTGCGATTGAAGAAGTCCTGTGAATATTTCCCACTGAGGGCAAACCGTCTTGGAATTCTGCCTATCAGCTCTATAATGTGCGCAATGTGGTCTAAAATAGAAGGGTAAGAAGAACAGGATCAAGGACAAGCTGTAAAAGAGGTTTTTCTATGAATAGCTTTTTCAAGAACTAGCTGTTTAAAAGTAAGTACAAATAAAACCGAGGATACTCAAGGGAAGCCTGGGAAGGCCAAGAATTATTTCCGGTGGTTTGTCACTTGATAGTAGTTGGCAAGTCCCATTCTGGAGTTTGGAGGCTTATCTATAATATTTTATTTCTATTTTGTCTATATCTAGGTCCAGGTGGGCTTTTCAGCTAAGCTACAAGAGTGTAGCAATATGCTTTAGACATTCTAGGACAGACATTTATTTATAATAGTGCTCTGGGCTTCACAGAGTAATAATATCACTTTAAGAATGTTCATGACAAAGCACTCACATATGATCGAGTTTTCACAATTACCCTGTAAAACAGGCCAAAATTTAATACCCCATTTTAAAGGTGAAAAGTGGAACCTCTGGGAGAACGGCATACTTGAAGCCACAAGGCCAATAAGAGCTAGAACTCAAATGAAAACCCCTATCGTATCATGTCTAGTCCAGATGTTTTTTCGTTTTGTCTGTTTTTTAATTTAAAAAATCACATTATTAAAGAAAAAATGAGCACAAACATTTAAAGTATAGCTACTTGACTATCTTTGGCCACTAAAATGTTTACATCATGTAGTGTCTTGTAACTGTCACAGCAGGCATATGGACTGTGAGCACTGCCAGGGAGGTGGGCAGTCTGCCACCAGCAGACGAGCTTGGGACCAGCCAGCATCCACACCTACGGACAGGTCTATTACCTTTTTCTGCAGGTGACAAAAAGTAAAAATATGAAGAGGCTTTAAAAAGTGATGGCTCCTAGCCACAAAACAGCTTTAAAAATGACTTTAATCCTGTAGTTACAGAATCCAGGTCAAAAGCAATCACTTAAAACTTCCAATAATGTATCTTAGGGTAAAATCATATGCTAGAGACATACACTTATCTGGGAATTTGTGAAGGTTTCAGGTCACATCTATTTCTCATGTAAAGGACTCAGTGGTGTCATTTTAGAAGAACTTTATGAATTCACTATAACTTTTGGGCAGTTTTTACTGAATTTATGGTTTGGTAACAAGTATTTGGCTGCCAAAAAATTTCTGCCAATTTTAGGCAGGATCTGCAAGTAAATATCTTTGTATAAATTAATTATAAATGAGACTATAATTTGTCTTCCTGTAAACTTCCAAGTAAAGTACTGGTTCTTTTAATATTTTTCCTACCAAGGAATTATTTTTCCCTTAAAATTGTTATATTACTTTAAATTCCAGCAACCTATCTCTGGCTTATCAATTAATCATAGGATTAATATATCTGACAGGCAAAATTATCAACTATTATTCCAAGATTTAGGGTTGTGGAATGTCCCTAATAACAGAGGACATGCTACTTAGGCCCCAGTCTTACCAGGACTTGTAACACTATGCATATACTAGCCAGGGGATAGGGTTTGCTTTTTCCTGCTCCTATGGGCCAAACAGTAGTAATCTGAGGTTTTATCTAAGGGCTGGAATAGGAGGGAATAAATTAGGATATAAATATCTAGGGTAACTGGTTCTCCCTTTTCCCTTACTTGAGTCTTTTCATATACATTTCAATTTTCAGGTTTGGTAGCATAAGATCCTGTACAATGTAATTCTAGCCACTATATGAGTCTGTACCACACACTATTTATAGGGAATCCAGGGAAATAAAGAGAAAAAAGTTAATTACCCTTGCAAACAGATTTGATAGGGCATTTCTAAAACGATGTTAAGTCTACAGCCCCAAACTTATAACCCAGAAAAAAGCAAGCAGATAACAGGGAAAAATAAAGTGTGTACACAGGTAGTAATTACAGTAAAAGGGGCTTATATACAGAAAACATGTCCAAACTGTACCCACTAAAACAGGCATATGGCTATGGTGATTAGTTAGCAGAGCATTTTTCAAACGGTACTTATTAGGAATATCAGCAGGCCTTACTAACATTGCCTTTTGACATCCCAGGGGACCAGTTTGAGAAATAGCACTGTTGGTTCCATAAAGCAGAACCTGATTTCCCCAAGAATCAAGGAAAGCACAGAAAGTAAAAGATATATTTTCTGCATCGGGAGGGTACACTGGTAGTGCTCTCTCAAAGTAATCCCCATTAATCCTGAAAACAAAAGCGCCAAAACTGTATAATAAAGAAGGTAGAACATTCCTTTAATAAAGTTTTCTTATTCACATTATTATTTCATCTAGTTACTTGAATGCCACTATGATTTTTAAAAAATCATGACACATTTAGTTGTCTGCTTTCACAGCCTCTCAGAACACCTGACGCCTTGGGCTTTTCCCACTGGTATTGCAAAATATAAACCAATAATATTTTGTTTTAAAATGGAATCCAAATGTTAGTATCATTTAAAAAGAAAAATACAGCTTTAATTTTCAGAAAGGAGCAAAAAGAATGCTGAATGTTGTACAATTTATATAGACAAATAGGATATATTCTCTGCATTCAAGTAGTGTGTATCTGATAAAATCGACTTCCAAATAAAGTTGCAAGCATAACTGGGCAACAAGTTGATGAACAGGCAGATCCAAACTGGGTAAAGAATGAATCACTGATTTACACAGGAAGGAAAATGACTAGATGTTTTATAAGAAACCTGGCAAATATTGGTTTGGCCAAAAGGTTCCTTCGGGTTATGACGTAAGATGGCTCTAGTAGCACTTACGTGTCTTTAACTTCATTCAAAACAATTTTGTTAGATTGTATGTGACAGCTTGTCTTATCAGTGTGTGTTTTAAAAAAAGACTTATCAAAATTGGTGAATTTTTGTGAAAAAAGCAACATTTTCGGCATATTATGCTTTATTATTTCAAGAAAGGTTAAAAACACAACTGAAACGCAAAAAAAGATTTGTGCAGTGTATGCAGAAGGTACTGTGACTGACAAATGTGTCAAAAGTGGTTTGCAAAGTTTCATGTTGGAGATTTCTCGCTGGATAATGCTCCACGGTCGGGTAGACCAGTTGAAGTTGATAACGATCAATCGAAACACTGAGAACAATCAATGTTATACCACGCAGGAGACAGGTGACATACTCAAAATATCCAAACCAAGCGCTGAAAATCATTTGCACCAGCTAGGTTATGTTAATCGCTTTGATGTTTGGGTTCCACGTAAGTTAAGCGAAAAAAACCTTCTTGACCGTATTTCTGCATGCGATTTTTCTACTTAAATGTAATGAAAATGTTCCATTTTTAAAACAAATCGTGACGGGCGATGAAAAGTGGATACTGTACAATAATGTGGAACAGAAGAGATCGTGGGGCAAGTGAAATGAACCACCACCAATCACACCAAAGGCTGGTCTTCATCCAAAGACGGTAATGTTGTGTACATGGTGGGATTGGAAGGGTGTCCTCTATTATGAGCTCCTTCCAGAAAACGAAACGATTAATTTCAACAAGTACTGCTCCCAATTAGACCAACTGAAAGCAGCACTTGATGAAAAATGTCCAGAATTAGTCAACAGAAAATGTATAATCTTCCATCAAGATAACGCAAGACCACATGTTTCTCTGATGACCAGGCAAAAAATGTTACAGTGTGGCTGGGAAGTTCTGATTCAACTGCCGTATTCACCAGACATTGCACCTTCAGATTTCCATTTATTTCAATCTTTACAAAATTCTCCTAATGGAAAAAATTTCAATCCCCTGGAAGACACCTGGAACAGTTCTTTACTCAAAAAGATAAAAGTTTTGGGAAAATGGAATTATGAAGTTGCCTGAAAAATGGCAGAAGGTAGTGGAACAAAAGGGTGAGTACGTTGTTCAATAAAGTTCTTGGTGAAAATGAGTCTTTTATTTTTACTTAAAAACTCAAGGCACTTTTTGGCCAACCCAATACAAGTTTTAGTTTAACCAACTGTGGCCTTTTCTCTAATTCTTATATAGAATTCTTTAATATCTATTATAAAATATCTAGGATACCTAATACTTAACATAAAATATCTTATATTTCTATCTTTTCTGGGACTTATATATACTTAGCACACTAAGAAGACTAAGGCTCTTCAGTACTAGCAAATTACATTAGCCACCGTGCACAGACATCCTTGGTTGAGGGGACTTACCTTCATCTCGAGTGTACTCTTCCCCTGAATGAGGTTCAAATAAATAGTCGCCTGTGGCCAGTTCAAAGGCCTAAGAAAAAGAGGAAAGCTTATGAAAGCATAAAAAAGAAAGACGTTTGGGAAATTTACTGCTATTTGGCTCAATTTTAAGTAATTTTTTCTTCTTGGAAAACCTGCAAATGATTATTTAAAAATTCTCTAAGATTATTCCTAAAAAGCTTTCCTTTCACACCTGTACCTTAATAAAATGGAGCAGGAAAACTGCAAAAACTCAGTTAATATCAATATGTGGATTATTCCAAGCCCTGTACACCCCAATCCTTCAATCAGTAATTCAGCTCTCTTAAGTTTCTCTTTTTGCTCAGAGAGGGGCATATCTAAGGTGATTCTAAGTTATTAAATTATTAATGAGATAAACATGAATAACTTATAACTTCACATGGCTAGAAATTAACATTCTGTATCTAAAATCAAAACCAAAAAAATTCAGACATTTTTCTACCTATGACTCTTCAGTGTTTGCTAAAAAGTACATTTTTAAAGTTTTGCTTTGGAAAAGCACTGTCCCAGATAGAGTCCCCAATTCCTAGGTCTACAGAAAAAGATTAAGTATAAATGGAGTCAGGAGCTACTCATATTGACCAGCAGGTTAGCATCCACCAACCAGGAAAAGGCACAAGTCCCCTATAACAAGAAAACGTCTTGTAAACAGTGTTTGAGAGGGACTGAAAAAGTGATTTCCTCAGGAATAAGTGTCAACCAGTACAGAAGGACAGAGTGTGAGTGATGGGGTTGTATTAATTTTTCACTGACTAAAATTAAACCAAGTAATTTAACAGCAGTTTTAAAAAGGACCTTATTGATATAAAAAGTATAGTTATAAGTCAACTGCTAGCCATGGGTCAGTTTTGGTTGACTCAATGGTACTAACCAGCCCAGACAATCTCAAGAACTGTGGAGTGGATTTAGTTGGGGCACATTCTCAATTCAGACCCATGTCTATCTAGGTCTTGGTGGTTTGCCAGTGTTACGATAGAATAGTCTTTCTCAAAAAATGTATAACTTGGGCTGTACCACTACCCAGAGCAAGGCCACAAAAGCAGAAGTTTCAGGATTGTCTCTAAAATGTCAGAGATGCTGTGGCTTCTTGCTAGGCATAGCTTGTTTTACATGCTAGCAGTTTGTTATGAAACTGAACTACACTGATAGAACAGATACCTGTTTCACCCTCTAATTATCCTGAGGTTTACGGTCTCAAAGCAGAACAGAAACAATTTGTGATTCTTATTCATCAAAGTCTGTCAGTCTCTTCTGAAACCAGTACTTTAATTTTTCCATCTCATAGTAGGGGATTCAGTGAAGATATTAAAGCTAAAAAAAAAAAGTAGATAGTTTTCTAAAAGTTTAAAATATTCTAAAATTTTCCACCTAGATACTTACAACTCGTTACCTAAAGTTCTCTAAAAGAACTTTATTTTTGGAACATAAGGTAGTTGCTAGTAGTTACAATTTTATAAATAAGATAACAGTAAAAAAACCAAACCAAACCGAAAGATCACAACATCAGAAATGAAAACTAGTAGAAACTCTAGATTACAAAACACCTAGTTAAACATCTTTCCTTTACAGATGAGAAAACTGACCAGAACAGAAAGGCCAAGTCCATCCTAGAATCCACGGCTCCTGGTGCCCACTCCTGTGCTTGTCTCACACTGACCACAGGGCCTATTTTACGTCAGTCAGGGTCATGCTAACAGACAGAGGCAAAATCAGGGAAGGTATGATAAATCCAGTGTGCTGGTACATCCAGATAATGGAATATTATTCAGTGACAAAAAGGAATGAGCTATCAAGTCATAAAAAGACATGGAGGAACAATAAATGGTATTACAAAGTGAAAAAAAGCTAAACTGAATTACACTGTATGATTCTAACTATGACATTCTGGAAAAGGCAAAACTATAGAGACAATAAAAACATCAGTGGTGGCCAGGGGTTGGCAGGGGGTGCAGATGGATGAAGAGACAGAGCACAGAGGATTCTTAGGGCAGTGAAACTATGCTGTATGATACTATGGTAGTAGATACATGTCATTACAAACTTGTCAAAATCCATAGAACGTTTGGAGAATTTTAAAACATCTATTCTTTATTAATTCTTAATGCTCTTCACAGAGCATTCCCTTCTTATAACTTTCCTTCTAACTTTGTAGTCTCAATCACTGAAGTGGCAGGCAATCTCTCAACTTGCCTTTTTACCTCAGAAAGGGTCCCAATCTTTCCATCAATTAATTGTACTAGATGAAGGATGATCCATCTCTCCAGGCACTTCTGATATTCCAAGATTTATTTTTATTCTCTGAGTATGGTGAAATTTAAAGCACGTTTTCTACATCTATTAGCAAAATGAGAGAAATTTGGGGAACAAATGGGCCTCAAGTTTTCATGATATTGTCTCAAGTCAGGTAAGTGCTTTCCCTCCTTTGGTCAAAAAAATTCCTGCACATGAGCTGGTCCAAAGAGGGGCCAAGGTTAATCCACCCCCCTTTCATCTTTTTTGCCTTTTTGCCTTCTTAAGCCTGACACTGTACATACTATGTTACACAGCAAGCAGGACCTACTGCCCTCAATTAACCCACTACTAAGAACCACATCATAATAAATCAGATGCCACCTACAAACTAGCTGTATTTTGTATGGCGGCATCTCTATCAATTATTTCCTCTACCAACTCAATCCAAATCAGATTCCTCAACACAAAGCTTTAAAGTATGGCAAGAAAGAAGATTTTCTTCCAATGTTCTTTCATCTTGTGCACACAATACCAAATCATCTTCAATTTAGACAGCCCTCCCCCTTAAAAGACCACAGACATGCCATAACAAAATAATTTAGAAGGTCATGCCATATTAACAACATGGTTTAAACTTTATTATCTTTGGAAGACAAAGGTTTTCAGGAATGTGGGCGTCAAAGAAATTTATGACACAAAACAGGTTGGGGCTTCTAGTCTGTCCTTTCTCTTTTAAGTTTTCCCCAAAGTTGATTATAAATACTAAATGTTAATTGAAATGACAGTTTAATATGTTTCTGATTTAGTTCACTCATTTGATGGTCCACAAACATTTATTAAGTATTATTGTATACTAAAGAATTTGTTTGATCTTGTTCCTGTTTCCCGGGAGGAAGCCTCTCAACTCTTGGGCTTTCCAAGTGATAAACGCGCCTTTTGTTATTCGTGGTGGGCCCCTTCGGACCACACTTAAGTTTATACTGATGAGGTGACTCATAGTGGGCCCCTAGACACAGTTTCAAGAGGGGGGTTGGATATGCCGCCAAGTTGGACAAGACCAACTGTGCAATTAGAGGGTTGAGGTTTTGGGCTGAGTGTTGTCAAAACTGACCTCCCAACCTCTCAGGAAGGGAAGGGGGCTGGAGACTGAGTTCAACCACATGACCAATGATTCAATAAATCATGCCCAAGTAACGAAATCTCAGTAAAAACTTTGGGCACCTAAAGCTTGGGTGAACTTCCCTGGTTGGTGATACACACTGACGTACCAGGAAACTGATGTGTCCTAAGAACACAGAAGCTTAACCTTTGGTCCACTCTCAGACCTCACTGTATGCATGTCTTCATTTGGCTGGTCCTGATTTGTAACCTTTATATCAAAACTGAAATGTTTTAGAACTTCCCTGAGTTGTGTGAGTCATTCTAGCAAACTACTGAATCTGAAAGGACAATGGAAACTCCCAATTTGTAGCCAGATGGTCAGGAGGTGCAGGTGGCCTGTGGACCCCAGAGCTTGCAGCTGGTGTCTGAAGTGAGGGTAGTCTTGTGGAAAACTATGCCTTTAATCTGTGAAGTCTGTGATAACTCCAGGAAGTTAGCATTAGCAGTGCACTGCACCCCCTCAAAATGTCCCAGGCCCTGCACCAGACACTTAGCTATACATTATAGACATGGTTCCTGCCAGTACTTAAAATGAGTGGAAGAGAAAAAAGTAAATCCACAATTACAAATTGAAGAGTACACTCCACTTCAGGAAACAATATAATATGTTCCAACATGAGGCTATCTGTGGGAAGTCATTTAATATCAACTAAGTCTGACTACTTGAGTAGTTGCCTGACAAGGTCAAAGCAGCAACTTATGAATCCATGGATGACTGAGCTTCATATCCTGTGAGGTGCAAAGACGGCTGAGTGACTGCTAAACTGTACAGAATGAAGCAGTTTCCAGGGTTTTCCCTAATCTGAAAATAGATCAGAGCTGAGGGCAAGGGTAAGAGTAACTTCTCCTCATCAAAAGCAGCACCGTGTCTGAGCAGTTGTTTTTAGCCGCCCCGCAACCCCAATCTGTAGTAGGAAACATTTGGTTCCTTCACCTAACAGGAATTTGGCAGGAACCGAACGGAATGTCAGATGTTTGTAACTAAGCTTTTAAATTCAGACCTCTCCAGACACAGGATTCAGAGTGCCAGTGATGAGTCAGAAAAAAAATCCTTTTCTGTTTGTTAATCCACTGGTCTACTGAAATTAGCAAATTACCACGTAACAAGTTAAAGTCAATGGGAAAAACATTACCATGCACGCTGTGCTCCAAATATCAGCAGGGGTATTATAGCCAGATCCTATCAGAACTTCCAAGGAGCGATACTGCCTTGTCTGAATATCTTCAGTGAAATGTTTGTGCTGAGTAAATGAAGAAAGAAACAGTATTTAAAAATTCCTTTATTCTAAAAAGTAACAAGTCATGACTGCTTAATGATGGAGATTAAAATAAGTTCACCGAAGCTTTCCCCAAACCAAAGTTCCCATGTGGCTAATTTCTTAAGTATCATTTAGACGTTATTAGCTCCAAACAGCACTTTTCTTTATACGCTGTCTACTCCAAATTATTTCTCTAAACATGAGTCTGAACTTAATATAGATACACAGGTTAGGGAATAACAATCGCTTTTTAAGAAATGGAAAACTATTACCCCAAACAAAAATTAAGTTGTTCATTTGTCTAAAATTAATAACTTGTATTTCAACAAATAAATGATACAAATTTAGGTTCAGTTCAAACTCTTCTTGCTGTGTGCTCATTATAGGAAAATAAAAGATGTAAGTTTCAAGTTTTAAGAACCTTATAAACACCACCTATAAAGACTTCTTGCTCTCATTCTCTTTTGCCTCCCTTACTCCTCCAAAAATATCAAATACGAATCTTGGGGAAACAGAGACCATGTTAAGCACCATGGGGATGCAATCAGCAAAACGTTTCTTTAACACATGTATGGGAAAGAAAGGGAAAACCTCTATATAAAAGCAACTTAAGAGACACAGTACCCAGTCTGGCATTCATGGATTTTATTTGGATCTTGTTCTAAACCAACAAAATTAGAGGAATGTTTATGAGATAACTGGCAAAACTGACTGAATATTTGATATTAGTTAACTGTCAACCTTTTTAGGTGTTAACAATGGTGTCATGGTTACCTAAAAGAATCATTTTTTAGAAAGCCATATTTACAAATGAAAATAAGATGCCTGGGATATACTTCAAAATGATCTCGAGTGGGTGTCAGGGTGGGGATATAGGTGAAAAACAGGCAATGAGTTGATAATTGCTGGGTGACACTAGTATAACAGCAGGGGAGATCATTCCACTCTTTACTTTTGTATAGGTTTGAAATTTTCCGTAATAAAAAATAATACAGAAAAAAGAAGCTTCAAATGAGTCATACACAGGAAACAAAATTCAGAAAATATTAAAACATGTAGTGTGAAAGATGATTTTCTAATCCTATTAAAATTTTAAAAAACAAACAAACAAAAAAACAAGGAACAGCATTTGTGAACAGGAGAAATTAGGCAGAGAAACCTTCAGGTAGAAAAACCAGCATTGACCAGAGCTCCACAGGGTACTGGACTAAGTTTGCAAAAGAGCAAAAAGTACTTCAGGTGGCGGGAACATCATAAATAATGGCACAGAAAGACATTTGCTAAAGCCAAACATAGCTAACTGCTAGGTTGAAGAGTTTCAATTTCATTTGGCAGACAAGAGAACACCACTG
This sequence comes from Grampus griseus, assembly GCF_964374135.1. NCBI lineage: Eukaryota > Metazoa > Chordata > Mammalia > Artiodactyla > Delphinidae > Grampus > Grampus griseus. Next base: position 37,820,199 of record NC_139004.1, on the reverse strand, counting down.
CACGTTAGTAAACAGGACAGTGTACTGTAAGAAGACTGATAGGACCTCTGAGAACACCATTCCAGTAATCTTCTGGTTTGTGGCCAGATCTAGGCTTAGTAATGAACATCTGAACAATGGCTGTGGAAATAGGGAAGGAAGAGTTAAAACCAAGGACATTCACAGAAAGAATGAGCACAATTTAAAAATTCAATTCAAGTGGGAGACAAGGAGGAAGAGTCAAAAAGAACTCTGGTAGAGGCTGTCGACAAAAACACAGATGGAGAGACTTAGAGAGGGAAGTGGTTTTACAGGAAAACAATGGGTTCAGATACTGAGTTTGAAATGGAAATGTACTGCAGGTGATACAGTTAAAAAAATGAACATGCTGTTCAAGGGAGTTGTCTTTACTCATCATGCCTCACTACTGCCTTACAAATACACTGTAAATGAGGTCAAGAATCAGCAAAAGTAAAGAAGGTGGATTGGAAACATACACATCCACTCACTCCTGAAACTCCACTTTTGTAGCGAATCCAGCGTTAATTTTTTTTTTTTTTTTTTTGCGGTATGCGGACCTCTCACTGTTGTGGCCTCTCCCGTTGCAGAGCACAGGCTCCGGACGCGCAGGCTCAGCGGCCATGGCTCACGGGCCCAGCCGCTCCACGGCATGTGGGATCTTCCCGGACCAGGGCACGAACCCGTGTCCCCTGCATCGGCAGGCAAACTCTCAACCACTGCGCCACCAGGGAAGCCCCAGCGTTATTTTTTTCTTTTTTTCTTTTTTTTTTTTTTTGCAGTACGCGGGCCTCTCACCGCTGTGGCCTCTCCCACCGCGGAGCACAGGCTCCGGACACACAGGCCCAGCGGCCACGGCCCACGGTTCCAGCCGCTCTGTGGCACGCGGGATCCTCCCAGACCGGGGCACGAACCCGTGTCCCCTGCATCGGCAGACGGACTCCCAACCACTGCGCCACCAGGGAAGCCCCCCAGCGTTAATTTTTAAAGCATAAACTGACAAAGAGAAGACAAAGGAGTCAGAGCAATACTATTTAGAAGCTGGAAAGCAGAGAGATCACTGGCAAGTGTCTTAATGGATCCAGGAAAGCTGAATAATAAGCCACTGGTGAAAGCGGAGAAGCAGTGTGAGGTATTCCACAGTAGTCCTCCCAAGGCTCAGGATTCGGTGGTATCAGGTATCTCTGGAAGTAGCGGGGAGGGTACTCCAGAAATCTGCTTTAGAATATCTTTTAAAGAAAGAGAGCTCCAGAACACAGGGCATGATGCAGTATAACAGCCTTTCCCTGGCCTGACAGACACTTAGAGGGCTTCTCTGGAGTGGGTAAGACAGTTTCTGGAGGATGCTCGGCATGGTTGAGGGGAGAGTACTATCCTGAAAACAGGGAAATTAAGTGACTACATGTAAATTGCATGTTGAACCCCAGTTTTCTTGCTTAACTCAGTTTCCAAAACACTAGCAGCCAGGCATTCACTCCCCAGGTAAGAGATCTGAGGAAGACTGTAAATTTTCTGCAGGAAGTATGACCAATCCAAGACCCTGACATCTGAGGATGAAATGAAATAGCTCAGACAAATCATTTTATAGTGAATGACAGTCAACAAGAACCACCCAGGCACAAAGCTTCCGAACAGCTTTCTGGCACTCCATTCATATGGTCAGTTTTTTGTTTAATGATCCTGAACAAAGAAGGCAAGAGACACTATGTAAAGAAGTAGAGGACTTCCCTGGTGGCGCAGTGGTTAAGTATCCACTTGCCGATGCAGGCGACATGGGTTCAATCCCTGGTCTGGGAATATCCCACATGCCGTGGAGCAACTAAGCCTGTGTGCCACAACTACCGAGCCTGTGCTCTAGAGCCCGTGAGCCACAACTACTGAGCCTACGTGCCTCAACTACTGAAGCCCACACGCCTAGAGCCTGTGCTCTGCAACAAGAGAAGCCACCGCACCACAACAAAGAGTAGCCCCTGTTCACCGCAACTAGACAAAGCCTGCATGCAGCAACGAAGACCCAATTCAGACAAAAAAAAAAAATCAGACACTTGTGAATTACAGGTTGATAAAATGAATATTTAAAAAAAAAAAGAAGAAGAAAATGTCAAAAATGAAAAAATAATCAATATCCTCTCAGAGATAATCAGGGAACCAAAGAACTCTTGGAAAGTAAGGATATAATAGGAGAAATAAGAAAAAATAAGGCTTAAAAGAACAAGCTGAGAAATCTCCCAGAAAATAAGCAAAAAGAAAAATCTAGAAAATAGGAGAGAAAGAAAATGAGAGAACCTGCATAAATCTAACATTTGAATAATGAGATGTCAGAGCTAGAGAATTAAAAAAGAGAAAAAAAATCAAGAAAGAATCAAAACCAAAGAACCAGAGTTTCAATACTGAAAGTGCACACTGGGTCCCTTAGCTAATCGATGAAAACAGACCTCATGAGGCACATCGCTGTGAAATGATCCTGCAGACTTTCACAGGGGAAAAGGCTTCATACAAAGGTCCAAGAATCAGAATGACTTTGGTCTTTTAGCAGCAATAAGACAGGAAACTAGAAAACAATGGAGCAATGACAAACATTCTGAGGGAAAATGATTTTCAACCTAGAATTTTACATGCAGCCAACTGAGTGTAAAAACAGAATAAAGACATTATTAGACATACAAGCATGCCCACTCCCTCAATCACACACACCCTTTCTGAGGAAGCTACTAGAAGTTGTATATACTTCAAACAAACAAACAAAATAGGGAGGGTAGGAGATGCAAGAGGGAGGAGATATGGGGATATATGTATAGGTATAGCTGATTCACTTTGATATAAAGCAGAAACTAATACACCATTGTAAAGCAATTATATTCCAATAAAGATATTAAAACAAGCAAACAAACAACAAACAAACAAAAACCATGATGGAGTAAACCAAGAAAGAAGATCAGAGAGACAGGAAACGGGATATAAAAATAATCTCCAGGACATTTATGAAAGGAAATCCCAAGTGTCAGTGATGCAGCAAGCTACAGGGCAACCCAAGAGATGAACACAAATTAGCAGAGCACAGGTTCCAGGATAGAGCTCTTTAGGAAGAAAAAGTTGAAACAATACCCAAGGTATCCATGTGTATTAAAGTGTAATCATAGCACTGGATCAAAGTGTGGGGTGGAATTAAGTGATAAGTAATACAAAGACAACTAAGCAAATGAAACACAGTGTTAGGCAGAAAGGGAAAAGGAATCATACCACAATATATGCTTAGTTCAGCTGAAGACAGCGTTAGAGTCCTAATAATGTAAACATGGAGTCATTTAGCCAAGTCATATTAAATTGACAAGATAGGGGATGGTTGTAGTGGTAGATAGGTCCTACTTTCGAAAAGGCAGAAATACCTAAAACTGAAAAAAAGAATTGGAAGCAATATACCCAATTTATTTATTAGCAATGCGAAGGTAAATACCCTCACGTGGGGAGTGACAAATTGGCAAAGGGAGGGGGGACAGACTTTTGAATCAAAATCTATGTAAGTGTCCCTAAACTATATATGCATGTGCATAACTGATGAGCAAAAATATAATATTTGAAAAAATCAAACTCTTTGAAAATCATCTAAAATTCCATTACCAAATACCACATGCTGCTGTGCTTAAGAGACCAACAAGATGTGAGATTAGACCAAGATCCAGCAGGACAAGGCACCCATGTCCAGTTCACCACTGTCCTAGTGCCCAGGTCAGAATATGTACCAATATATTTGCTGAATGAATAAATGGATGAGAAGAATGTAAAGTCATTTTAGCACAGAGACCCATTAAAAAATGTATATAATAGTTGAAGAGAGAGAGATTAATTCTGTTGTAGTAAAAATGACAGGAAAGACTGCACCCAAATAAAGCAGAGTATGCCAAATGCATACGCAGGCATGAAGGAAGGTGTTCCAAACACAAAGGCAAAGGAGGTTGAAACATGATGTGAGCAGAAAACCGACAAACGTTTGAAGTTTATACCATGTGATATTTGTTACAGAGGCAATATTTTCCTCTGTAATTGTTTTACTTGAATATTTAATGAGCACCTCCTATATATCAGGCACTGATCTAAGTACCATAGATACAGCAGTGAATGAAAAAAATCTCTGCTGTGATGGGACATACATTATAGCGAGAGGGATATTAAACAAACAAATATCTAGTATCAGATTGGGTTAAGTGTTGTGGAGAAAAAAGAATTGAGGGAGGAGAGGAAGAAAAAGAAAATGGGTGTAAAGAGTGGTGGTTTGCTAATTACTGTATGTTAGGTGTTCAGGGGAAGATCTCCCTGGGTAAGATGACATCTCAATAGGAACTTGAAGAAAATGAAGGAGTGAATTATACACATTATCTTGGGAAGAGAATTCCAGGCAGAAGAAATAATAAGTGTTTTTTGCTTGGTGGTGTGTGGGCCATGGTAGGGACTTTGGCACTCATTCTGAAGGAAGCCACCACAAGGTTTTAAGAATATCTGACGTGACTTGCATTTAAAAGGATCACTCTGAGAGCTATGTTGAGAACAGTCAGTAAGAGGGAAGGACAACAGAAGAGAGAAGTGAGGAGGCTAATGTAACTCACCCAGGTGAAAATATATGGTGGCCTGGACTGTCTGGTGGCGTGGTGAAATAATTCTAATTCCTTGAAAAGCTTTTCTACATTTCTATCCGTCAGTGCTAAGCACTGACTTCAGTTTTTCCACAAAGTTATCACAATATTCTAGAATCGATATTGAAAGTGAGATCCTTCTAAGTTATGAACCACTAGATACAGGATGTCATGTGGAATAGGGAATTTGAAGTACAAAAGTAAACCTAAGACCTATTAAAGTGGATTTTGCCTCAAACTGTCTCCAATATCCCTGTTTACAAAGCATACAGCTCTTTGAATAGTATCATTTATGTGCAAATCATTCTATTGTAGATTTTTTAAAGATATTCATTAAAAATAACACAAAAGGGCTTCCCTGGTGGTGCAGTGGTTGAGAGTCTGCCTGCCGATGCAGGGGACACGGGTTCGTGCCCCGGTCCGGGAGGATCCCACATGCTGCGGAGCGGCTGGGCCCGTGAGCCATGGCCGCTGAGCCTGCACGTCCGGAGCCTGTGCTTCACAACGGGAGAGGCCACAACAGTGAGAGGCCCGCGTACCGCAAAACAAACAAACAAACAAAAAAACCACAAAAAGCATTCTTAACTAGGTAAACAACAGTACTAATATGACACTATATGTCAAAAACCTCCTTTAAAAAAAGTACCCAACTTCTGACTTAGTAATTTCATGTCTAGTACATCCTAAGGTCAACTTCAAAAGACTCATGAGCAAAGATGTTCATCACAAAGAACTGTCAAGAGTATGTAAAGGTTATAGTATACTGGCAAATATCACATAACCAACTGAATTTGATGTAAATTTCTGGTTGACAAAAGTGTTCGAAATATATTAAATGAATTAAAAGGTTACAATTAATAAGTTAGATGCTGATTTTAAAAATAGGGGAAAGTATGAACGTGGGTATTGAGAGTATGAAAGTCAATGAGGATATAGATAAAACAAAACCGGCCAGGAGTTGACATTACTGAATCTGGGTGACAGGTACCTGGAATAGGGGCAGGATCATACCATTCTCTCTACTCGTGTAAATGGTTAAAAGAAAAAGTAAAAAAAAGTTCACTAAAATGTTAACTGGCAATTTGGGTATAGAACTGCAGATGTTTTCTTCTTTTAGCACAACTAAGTCCAACTTCTCATCTATCCCCAGTCACTTCAAAAGACTGAGACAAGTTTCACTTACCACCCAACAGGCATTTCCAAGATCAGCAATCTTCACTTGGAGCTTTTCTGCATTTTTTGGCTCAAGGGGATTAACAAGAAAATTTCCAGCAGTGGATTTTCCTATAGACAACAGGTATCATCAATAAGACTGTTCAATGAACACAGAAATAACCAAAGGTTAATGAAACTCTACGAAGTAATTCACCCAGGTCCCCAACTGGCAACCTACAATAAATTTTCTAAAATAAACCAAGTAAAGCAACACCCTGACTTCCCAGAATTAAAACCTCTGCCTTCACAGCAACAAGTAAAATGCTGTATACTCACTGTTTAACCAATAAAAATCAAACTGAGCTACACATTACACACTGAAGGTGACTTGGACACCTGCTGAAAAGCTGTATTTATAACAACAATGGTACTTTTAGTTTAGAAATTCATGAAAAATTTTTTTCTATGTGGTGAATTTAAAAAAATTGTATAGCTGATTTACAACATATTAGTTTCAGGTATAAAACACAGCAACTCAGAATTTTTATAGATTATAATCCATTTAAAGTCACCAAAAAGTAATGCTATATTTCCCTGTGCTGTACAATATATCCCTGTAGCCTATCTATTTTATTATATATGGTAGCTTGTTCCTCTCAATCCCCTACTCCCACCCCTCCTCCTTTCCCTTCCTCCCTCTCCATACTGGTAATCACCTATCATTCTCTATATCTGTGAGTCTGTTTCTGTTTTGCTGAATTCATCTGTTTTATTTTTTAGGTTCCACAGATAAGTGATAACATACATTATTTGTCTTTGTCTGTCTGACTTATTAGAAATTCATGAACATGTTATGCAGGGAAGGAGTCCTAGGGAAGTACCTTTGTTGTCTAGTGGTCCATTATGTTCTTGCTCTTGCTCATCTTCACAGGGTATCTCTGCTCGAATGCTTTCTTGAAGTTGGCTAATGTCCTGTGCACTGAATGACCGGTCTACATTTGATGAAGACTGGCACATCATGGTATCTGACACCTCAGAGGTTACAGGTGTACAGGAGTCTGTTTCTTGAGATGTGCTGCTGTCTCCATTTTGGGAACTTAGAAAACTAGGTTCCTGCTTCAAATTTTGGACATCACAGCCATTAGCATTATGTAGATCCTCTTTAAGCCTCAATGTTTCTTTATTATTGTTCTCAGTATAATTAACGACTTCAATTACTCCATTGCAATTTATTTCTGCTGCACCACCCTCTACACCATGTTCCGTAAGTGTTTGATCCTGGTGAATGGTACTTGACTCTTCTAAGGAACAAAGACAAAAAGGATGTACGTGTATGCATATGCGTGAAAGAACAAAAAAAAAATCTCTCCACAAGATTAAAACGTTTTCTAGAACTTATACAGGGTGACATAAAAACATGACTGCACATCTAAAATCTATTTATGAAAGGACAAAGATCTTCTTATTCTTACCCAATTGCTAAATGAGGTCTACGTTGCATATCCTGAGAAAAGTTAGAAATTACATTTGAATATTACCTACCTAACATTTATGACAAATTCTGTATTCTTACTGTATAACGACATCCCCAGAGATGTTGTATATGCATGAAACCACTATATTATAAAACAATGATAAATTAATGTTAAAGTTTGCTATAAAGTAATTTTTGTGATGCTCTATTTATACCAAGTTTTTCTTGGGTCATTTTATTAGGTGGGTTCTCTTTCAAGGGTCTTTCAACAGGACTCTCTGATTCTTCTTGCTTGTTTGGTCTTTTTTGTCCAGGGCCCGACTCTTTCTCCATTTCCTCAATTTCCTGCATTCGCTTCTCTAGTAATTCTGCCTGGCGCTTCTGCTTCTTCTTCAATTTCTTCTTCTTATTCTTTGACATTTTGTCAGCCTGGGCGGAGATTACAAACAGATAAAGCCTTCAGGTGGCTAATCCATTATCCCCAGTTGGAGATAACTGTTAATTTTAATTACTTCCTAGTTAAATTCCACTCTTGTCCTAACATAGCACTTAAGCTTTTCATTAATTTAAAAAATGCAGATACTCTCAAGAAACCAAATTAAAACAAAATTAACAACAAATCTTGGTCCTCTGAACAGTCTGTGGGGCTGGTCCACTCTCATGCTCAAATTTATGGAAACCTCACCAGTACAAACTTGCTGAAGATGCACAGGAATTTATTGGAGAAAATTATAGAAGTGCAGGAATATATTTTTTTTCTGGTTTCCAAACTCTAAATAAACTGTGATCCATAACAGAAGAATCCCTGCCCATTGCCCATAGATCAGAATTAAATATAGAAACACCTTATACTTACTGGTTTAGGCTGGGGTGCAGTACTGACTGAAAAGAAAAGAAAACCAAGTAAGAATCCTTGCATTCAGCAGGCAATATAAACTAAGACACCCTACCAGAATGAAAAGTCTTTCTTGTACAGTTTATATTGTAGAGAGAACTACTGTTTTTAAGCAATTTTGGTAGAAGCAACATTATTTTTTTAAAAAGAACAAACAATGCATACAAAAGTCAACAAACTTAAAATAAATTTTAATAAATTCTTCTCCAGATAGCATCAATATATGCAAAGAACCAAGTCCTCCTTTCTGATTTACATCATTAATGCTGCTAAAAACTCATTCCCATGTACTGCTTAAAACAGAAAAGGATAGGCAACAACCCTCTCATCCCCACCCAGGACTAATTCTTCCCTGTGACACTTGTCAGTTTTAAAAGGAGAGTGGCATCAAAAGCTACAGTAATTTATTACATAGCATGTTATGGATATTAGTTTAGCTTAGGTGGGAGGTAGAATCTTCAGTCTTCCTTAAAAAAAAAAAAAATTTTTTTTTTAAATTGTGGTAAGAAACTTGTAATATACAATTTCCCTCTTAACCATCCTTAAGCATACAGTTCAGTAGTGTTAATTTCACACAGTGTAACATTTCTAGAACTTTTTCATTGTGCAAAAATGAAACTATGCCCATTGAACAACTGCCCCTTGCCCCCTTTGTAGGTCTTCTTTTTCAAAGGAAGTCTCTGGATAATTGATATTTCAACTTGAGGATCAAGAGAGTTCCTCAAATATAATTAAACTACTAAAATTAAAATCTGTACCACAAATGGAAAAAAATCATCATAATCATAGTAGCCACCATTTATTTAACGCATAATACTGTGTGGCATACTACTAACTGCTTTAACATGAAATTTAATCCGAGTAACTCCTGCATGAGAAAAAAGAAGTCAAGTCATGTGCCCAAGGTCATTAAATGAATGAAGCAAGGAGTCAAAATAGGTATGTCCACTCCAGTGCTTAAACCCAAGCTCTTACTAGCAATGTTATCTTGCCCCTGCACAGGGATCACTGATTCACATAGGTGAGCATGTATGAACATCAAAAAAGACCATCTAATCACAAGAGAAAACATTTTAACAACAACATGAATCAGCTTTTACAATACACAACATATCTGGACCTAAAAGGCACAGTCTTCTTCTCCTATGGGAATAATACTGAGTATAAAAAGTCCTTTGAAGGCTGGAACTACTTCTTATGTAAGTACTTATTGTATCTTACTGTTAAATGAATTAGTGGTGCTTTACTTTTACTTAACTGTCAGGTAATAGAATAAAAACAAGAACTTCTCTTAACTTCTAATGAAAGTGAAGTCCCCAAAGAAAATATACCTGCAGATCCAGAAGGTGGAGGAGCTCCAGATCGCTGCCATTCTGTTGCTTCTGCAGCCAGCCTCCGGATGTACTGTTCATTCACTGACAACAAGATGTTTTCTGGTTTAATGTCAGTGTGGATGATACGGCACTTGGTGTGTAAATAATCCAGACCCTGTAACACCTGAATGGGAATAGAGCAGTAGACTTGCAAACACAAAATACAAGTCTTTCTGGAGAAGGAAAAAATCACAATGCAACATTTTGAAAAAATAAAAATGATATGGTAGTTTTCTACAAAGAAAGCATTTTTTTTAAAGCACAACAAACTTCCCCAGAAAGATTAATTGTAAACTATGAACAAAGGCAAGAGTTTATTTACAATAAAAAGTTCTTCCAAGTTTTACAAAGCTAATTCTATTTGGAGATATTTATTGATACATTACAGAGACGAAGAATAAACAGTTGACATTGTCCTTTAACTACTGAAATGTAGGTCATGAAAGAGATTTAGGTATCTTTAAATTCAAATTTCCTTGTTGATGAAGAACTGAGGTCTCTTGCTTTCCAGTTTGGAGCTCTGTCCAACAAAACACATTATCTAAACAAACTGTTTGCCCTCTGAAGTATTACCACTTTCCTGATGACAAACTTCTTCACTATATATTGAAAGCTGTTTAGAATATGAGAAAATGCTCATGAATAATGTTATATAAAGAGACGGTAATAATCTGACAATTTTCTATTAATATATAATCAATTTTTGCAACCAGAACTTCTAGATAAGGGCTCCAAATTTCTAAAATCAGGCATTACACTCAGCTCCCCATCTAGTAATTATTACAGAAGATGAACCTGGGGGAAAATGATTACACTAAAACATTTAAAAACAGAATAAACACAATAAATAGGGGCTGAATAAATAATTTCAGCAATTAAAAAAACCTAGCTTTAAAAATAAAAATTCTATTGGAAATAGGAAACTCCTGACACTTTAAGAATCTAAAAAAATTACCACATACAAACTATTATGTATAAAATAAATAAGCTACAAGGATATACTGCACAACACAAGGAATATAAGCCAATATTTTATAATAACTATAAATGGAGTATAACCTTAAAAAAAACCCACCACATAGAAAATATTAAGATACATACTTGCTGAATAATTTTTTTGACACAAGGCAAAGGAAGCCCTTGATAATTGGACTTGATGATCCACTTGAGCAGATGATGCCCCAAAACTTCAAACACCATGCAGATATCTAGGAGTTTGTTAAGGAGGAAAAGGGTGACAGAAGAGAAGAAAGGGGGCAAGACAAGCTGTGTTCCACCTCAATGAAATTATTATTGTATTCTTTCAGTATAAAGAATTATAGAGCTTGACTAAAAAAGAAAATGTAGCTGTCAATATTCTGACATTCTAAAGGTTAATTAATGCTTTAGTCACAGAAAATACCCAAAATATGGAAAACTCTGGGGTGCTGGTTTATTAATAAAACTATGCACATTAAAACACTCAGTGATAAAAATAAAAGTGAAACATATACATAAAGTTAGTGAAAGCACTAGGCTTACGGTGTTGATTAGTCTCTTCCCTGATGTCGAAACTAACGTCCAGGGTAACAACGCCTACTCTCATAGTATCAAAGCAAGGAAAAATAAATTTGGCTTTAGCGAAAGAAGACAATGTACCAAAACGAGATAAAAAATGTAAATGTCAACATTTAAAAAAAATAGGAAACTGACTTGCTTTATGCTCTTTACTTTACAACACTAATCTTGATTCTACTGCCACCATGTGTTCTCTTATGTATGAACACCCTAATCACGCCTCATAACAGGAATACTCTTTGGGCATGGTAGTGCCAGGGCTAGGGCACTGCAGGGATTTTAGTCTGAAGATGTTGGTATTTTCGACCTCTAGAAGCTTCTACATAAATTGGAAAGTCAAGACATACATATGTAATAATGATCTAGTGCTCAGACTTTTGTTTTTTTGTTTTTGTTTTTGTTTTGCGGTACGCAGGCCTCTCACTGCTGTGGCCTCTCCTGTTGCGGAGCACAGGTTCCAGACGCGCAGGCTCAGCGGCCATGGCTCACGGGCCCAGCCGCTCTGCGGCATGTGGGATCTTCCCGGACCGGGGCATGAACCCCTGTCCCCTGCATCGGCAGGCGGACTCTCAACCACTGTGCCACCAGGGAAGCCCCAGACTTTTGTTTTCAATAAGATTCTCCGCTAAAGGAAAACCTGTACTCCTTAAAGAAATGGCCAAATCCAGGGAAAACCTGGAATACCTTGCTGTGCCAACAGTAAGGGAACACATCAGGAGGAAACAGCAACCAGCTTGAAGAAGCCACTGGCTGGTTAAGAATCCGCCTGCCAATACAGGGGACATGGGTTCGAGCCCTGGTCCGGAAAGATTCCACATGCCACAGAGCATCTGGGCCCGTGCACCACAACTACTAAGCCTGTGCTCCTAGAGCCCGTGCTCCACAACAAGAGAAGCCACCGCACCTCAACGAAGAGTAGCCCCCGCTTGCCGCAACTAGAGAAAGCCTGTGCACAGCAACGAAGACCCAACGCAACCAATAAATAAATAAAATAAATCTATTTTTTAAAAAAAGAAGCCACTGGCCAAAGTTGACATTTTAAAGAGTGAAGTTATGAATTAGCTTATAAATTAAAAACGGAATGAACCCAAATGGGATACTAAAGTAAGTGTGTGTTCGGGGGAGGAAAATGTCTTCTTCAGAGAAAAAGTCAACTAATAAATATATAAAGTATGACAGAAATAAAAAATTACCATTTTATCATCATTATAGTAATAACTGAACTGATTCAGATAAGAACCAATGAATACTAAAACTACTAAGTGAAGATTGCTAGGGGAAAAAGAATTCTCACAGTGTCACACTATCACCCCATAGGTTGCTTATTAATTATAAAAGGAAAAAGATACTTTTAAACAGGGAAATCGAGCAGACACTGCCTTAACCATGTAATCAAACATATCATCACCAATGATAAGCACAAATTCACATTATGTGCCCTCTGATGTGATACACTGAGAAAAATAAAACATCATCCATGTAGTATACTTGACAAAAATGATTAATGAACTCAATCATGAGGAAATAATCAGACAAATCCAAATTAAGGAACAATACAACTGGCCTGGATTCTCTGGCCGGTGTGGGGTGGGGGTGGGTGGGGGGTGAGTGAATGCCATGAAAGGAACCGTTCTTAATTAAAGAAGATTAAAAACGGGACATGACTACCTCAGAAAATACAAATCAAAATTACAGGATGATACTATTTCAAACTCAACAGAATAACTAAAATAAAAAGACTAACATGACCAAATGCAGATGAGCATATGGAGCAATTAGAACTCCCATATTATGCTAACAGAAGTATAAAATGGTACAACTACTTTGGAAAACTGGTTGGTAATTTCTTAGAGTTAAACATACATCTAGGAACTTCTGCTGCAGTCAAGATGGAGTAACAGGGACTGGCTTAACCCTCTTGCTTTAAGCGACAACAACAAAATCAGACAAAATACATAAAACAACAGATTTAAAGACCCTGGACAAAGAAGATCTCCCTGAGAGATCACTGTCTTCTTACTGTCTTGAGACTCTCCAAGCAAACCCCTTGAGTTAAACAGACGGAGCTGAGAGTCCTGGGAGATCAAGGCAGCAGCTATGGTTCACAGAACAATACTAGCGAGGAGAGAGCTGCAGAGAAAGAGTACCCTGGAGATCTAAAAAGGGATCCCCCTCAAGTATTCAGTAGAGTAGTAATCAGCATAGGTATATGAGGAAACTACTAGAGGGGAAAAAAATCAACTGAAAGGATTAGAGGGAATAGTGCCCAGCATTCTCACAGAGCTCCAACAGTATCTGCTCTCATCAAAAGGGCTAGAAAAATTCAGTTATAGTCATAGGCCAGAAATAAATCCACACATATATGGTCAATTAATTTATAACAAAGGAGCCAAGAACTTACAATGGGGACAGTAATTTCAATAAATCATGGGGGTACATGACTCTTTTTGAATTATGGTTTTCTCAGGGTATATGCCCAGTAGTGGGATTGCTGGGTCATATGGTAGTTCTATTTGTAGTTTTTTAAGGAACCTCCATACTGTTCTCCATAGTGGCTGTACCAATTCACATTCCCACCAGCAGTGCAAGAGTGTTCCCTTTTCTCCACACCCTCTCCAGCATTTATTGTTTCTAGATTTTTTGATGATGGCCATTCTGACTGGTGTGAGATGATATCTCACTGTAGTTTTGATTTGCATTTCTCTAATGATTAATGATGTTGAGCATTCTTTCATGTGTTTGTTGGCAGTCTGTGTATCTTCTTTGGAGAAATATCTATTTAGGGCTTCTGTCCATTTTTGGATTGGGCTGTGAAAACCATAATTCAAAAAGAGTCATGTACCAAAATGTTCATTGCAGCTCTATTTACAATAGCCCGGAGATGGAAACAACCTAAGTGTCCATCATCGGATGAATGGATAAAGAAGATGTGGCACATATATACAATGGAATATTACTCAGCCATAAAAAGAAACGAAATTGAGCCATTTGTAATGAGGTGGATGGACCTAGAGTCTGTCATACAGAGTGAAGTAAGTCAGAAAGAGAAAGACAAATACCGTATGCTAACACATATATATGGAATTTAAGAAAAAAAAAATGTCATGAAGAACCTAGGGGTAAAACAGGAATAAAGACACAGACCTACTAGACAATGGACTTGAGTACATAGGGAGGGGGAAGGGTAAGCTGTGACAAAGCGAGAGAGTGGCATGGACATATATACACTACCAAACGTAAAATAGATAGCTAGTGGGAAGCAGCCGCATAGCACAGGGAGATCAGCTCGGTGCTTTGTGACCACCTAGAGGGGTGGGATAGGGAGGGTGGGAGGGACGGAGACGCAAGAGGGAAGAGATATGGGAACATATGTATATGTATAACTGATTCACTTTGTTATAAAGCAGAAACTAACACACCATTGTAAAGCAATTATACTCCAATAAAGATGTAAATAAAAATAATAATAAATCATGGGGGGAAACCTGAACAGCTACATGCAAAAGAATGAAACTGGACCATTATCTTACACTAGACCCCAGAATCAACTCAAAATGGATTAAAGACTTGAACATAAGACCTGACACCATAAAACTCCTAGAAGAAAACACAGGTTGTAAGCTCCTTGACATTGGTCTTGGCAATATTTTGGATCTGACACCAAAAACAAAGTCAACAAAAGCAAAAATGAAGAAGTGGACTACATCAAACTAAAAATCTTCTGCAGAGCAAAGGAAACAAAATGAAAATGAAAAGGCAACCTATGGAATGGGAAAAAATATTTGCAAATCAAAGATCTGATAAGGGGTTAATATCAAAAATATATAAAGAACACATATAACTCAATAGGGGAAAAAAAACAAATCTGATTAAAAAATGAACCAAGAATCTGAACACATATTTTTCCAGACAAGACATACAGATGGCCAACAGGTACATGAAAAAGTGTTCAACATCACTAATCACCAGGGAAATGCAAATCAAAACCACAATGAGATACCACCTCACAGCTGTTAGAATGGCTATTATAAAAAAGACAAGCGATAACAAGTGTTGGTGAGGATGTGGAGAAAAAGGAGCCCTTGTGCACTGTTGGGGGGAATGTAAACTGGTACAGCCACTATGGAAAACAGTACGGAGGTTCCTCAAAAAAACTAAAAAGAGAATTACCATACATTCCAGCAATTCCACTTTTGGGTATTTATCCGAAGAAAACAAAATCACTAACTTAAAAAGATGTGCATCCCCATGTTCACTGCAGCATTATTTACAATAGCCAAGACATGGAAGCAACCCTAGTGTCCACTGATGGATGAATGGATAAAGAAAATATGGTCTACATACACAATGGAATATTATTTAGCCATATGAGGAAGGAAATCTTGCCATTTGTGATAACATGGATGGACCTTGAGGATGTTATGCTAAGTGAAATAAAACAGAAAGACAAATACTATATGATCTCACTTATATGTGGAATCTAAAAACAAAACAAAACAACAAACTCATAGATACAGAAAACAGACTAGTGGTTGCCAAAGGTGGGGGGTGGGGGAAATGAGTGACGGTGGTCAAAAGGTACAAACTTCCAGTCATAAGATGAATAAGTCTGGGACTTCTCTGGGGGCACAGTGGTTAAGAATCCGCCTGCCAATGCAGGGGACACGGGTTCGAGCCCTGATCCAGGAAGATCCCACATGCTGCGGAGCAACTAAGCCCGTGCGCCACAACTACTGAGCCTGTGCTCTGGAGCCCGTGAGCCACAACTACTGAGCCCACACGCCACAACTACTGAAGCCCGTGCGCCTAAAGCCCGTGCTCCCCAGTAAGAGAAGCCACCGCAAGGAGAAGCCCGTGCACCACAACAAAGAGTAGCCCCACCTCGCCACAACTAGAGAAAGCCCGCGCGTAGCAACAAAGACCCAACACAGCCAAGAAAAAATAAATAAATGAACTTATTTAAAAAAAAAAAAAAAGATGAGTAAGTCCTGGGTGTGTAATGTACAGCATGGTGACTATTGTTAATAATACTATATTGTGTATTTGAGAGTTGCTAAGACAGTAAATCTTAAAGTTCTCATCACAAGAAAAAAACTGTAAGTATGTGGTGATGGATGTTAACTAAACTTACTATGGTAATCATTTTGCAATGTACACAGCTATCAAATCATTATGTTGTACACCCAAAACTAATACAATGTTATATGTCAATTATATCTCAATTAAGAAAAAAAACTAGAAAAATTCATAGTCCTGGGGCATTGGGTAGATTATTCAGAAGACCTTGCCTCAGTAGAAGGAATGATTAGCCCTAGACTGAACACTGCTCTGGAGCCATCTAACAAATGATAAAAGTAAAATCTGAAAAGGGTCAAACTGCTTCCAAGTAACAACTGCATCCCAGAACAAAGCTCAAGATTTATAGCTATACAACATATCCAGCAGCCAACAAGGTAAAACTCAGTGTCTCAATCAAAGACTACCAGGCAACAAAGGTGAAGGAAAATGTATCTGAAAATTAGATACAGTAATAAATCAATCATTTGAAATTGACCCAGAACTGACCCAGACGTCAGAATTAGCAGACAAGGAAATTAAACAGTTATAGCAGTATTCCATATGTTGAAAAGAGATACAGAAGATATATATAGAAAAAAAGAGATGCAAAGATGATGTGGTGTATATATATTAATGGAATGTGACTCAGCCATAAAAAAGAATGAAACCTCGCCATTTGTGACATGGATGGTTGAGATGAGTGAGACAGAGAAAGACAAAACTGTACGATTTCACTTAATAATGTGGAATATAAAAGACAAAACAAATGAACAAACATAACAGAAAGATACAGAGAACAAACAGGTGGTTGCCAGAGGGGAGAAAGGTGGGAGGAGGAAAGAAATAGGTGAGAGAGATTAAGTAGTACAAAACTCCAGTTGCAAAATAGGTGAGTCATGGGTGTGAAATGTACAGTGTGGGGAATATAGTCATTAACTATGTAATATCTTTGTATAGTAATATAAACTAAGTAGACTTATCACAGTGATCATTTTGAAATGTACAGAAATATCAAATCACCACATCGTGCACCAGAACTAACGTAGTGTTATAGGTCAATTATACTTCAAAAATAAATAAACAAACTCAAAAGAAAAAGATCAAATCTGTGGTTACCAGAGGTGGTGGTTAGGGGAGGGGAAACTGGATGAAGGCAGTCAAAAGGTATAAATTTCCAGTTATAAGTACTAGGGATATAATGTACAATACAATAAATATAATTAACAATGCTATACGTTATATATGTAAGTTATTGGGAGTAAAGTCTAAGAGTTCTCACCACAAAGAAAAATATATTTTTTTCTATTTAATTTTGTTATTTTATGAGATGAATTATTGTGTGATAATCATTTAATGATGTAAGTAAGTTAATTCATTATGCTGTATTCCTTATACACTGCTGTATGTCAATTGTACCTCAATAAGACTGGAAGAAAAAAAAAGAGAACCCAAATTGAACTTCTGAGATGAAAAGCAGAAAAATACCCTGGATGGGATAAATGGCAGATTAAGCACTGCAGAATGAGATTAGTGAACTCAAAGGTATAGCAATAGAAACTATCCAAAATCAAATACACAAAGAAAAAATAATACAAATGAACAAATAAACCCACCCACCCACAAAAGTAAGGGGCAACTTCAAGTGACCCAAAAAAAGGAAGCGGGGGAAAGGAATGAAGGTATTTGCTCTTTGCAATGGATCAAGAAATCATAAAAGTGATGGCGATAATTAACCCAGTAGCAAAGTGTATACCTAGTGCCTCGATTGTGTTCCCCATTTCCCACTCATAGGAATTAGGGCTTTTTAAAGAAATGGTTGACCCCAGGTTTGGGACAGGAAATGCACAAAATGAGCCTGGAACATTCTGATGTGCCAAATCATAAAGGAACTGTCAAAAACCTTGTGGCTCCTGACTGAAATTAAGAATAAAAAAACTAAAAGAAAAAAAAAGTATGAGACATTTGGAGAGACTGAAACACTGACTAGAAAAAAGGACTTAAGAAACTGATCCCCAATTTTTTAGGAATAATAACTGTGTTGGGGTTACATTTTCAACTTTTTAGGAATAATAACTGTGTTGGGGTTATATTTTAAGTCTTTGTCTTTTGGAGATACATTCTAAAATAATTACGGATGAAAAAATATCTTTAAGATTGGTCACAAAATTATCAGGAGATACAGACAAAACAAGACTGATTATGAGTTGATAACTTCTGAAATGGGTAATGGATCTATGAGGATTCATCAAACTATTCTACTTCTGTATATATGAAATATATCAAAATAAGGTATTTTAGAATGCAGATTGATTAAACAAACAAATCAGAACACAGAATTGTTTAAGTTATTTTCACGTTCCTAGCTTTAATATTAACTTTCATTTGTTGAGATTACAATTTGACAACAATGTTATTTTAATTTGTAAGCAGTGATATAAAAATGACCAGACATTCAGTAGCTTAAAAAACAAGAAGAGGGCTTCCCTGGTGGCGCAGTGGTTGAGAGTCCGCCTGCCGATGCAGGGGACACGGGTTCGTGCCCCGGTCCGGGAGGATCCCACATGTCGCGGAGCGGCTGGGCCCGTGAGCCATGGCCGTTGAGCCTGCACGTCGGAGCCTGTGCTCCGCAATGGGAGAGGCCACAACAGTGAGAGGCCCGCGTACCGCAAAAAAAACAAAAAAGAAAGAAAAAAAAAAGCCTTCTTGCTTACGGTCAAATAAAGGTACTCAGCATTACTGAGGAGACTATTTTAGAATATTTCTACAGTTTTACTATAATATTACCAAATTAATAGGAAAATGTGGCACAGTGAGAAACATTACAAGATCAAGAAATAGGGAAACAGAACCTAATGGCCATCATGACATCCTGTATGGTTTTATTTCATGGTTAGCCTTCCTCTTAATTCTTTGAAAACATGCATACCACACACACACACAGAGTAAGCCATCTATGAAATGACCACAATAGACGTAAAATGATGATTCACATGGAATGCTTCTTGTACCAGTTTCCTTAGAGATTTGGGGAAGGGGGGGATTTGATTTATATTTCTCCAAGGAAGTAAGTAACTGAAAACTAACTTCAGAATGATAGATAAAATCTTTATGTTATCACCTGTTCTCTCTCCTTTCTCATACTCTCTCCTTGCTTCTCTGTTCAAATCTCTAACCATATAGTCCACATGATTAGAGATGGGCCCTATGTAGCCCATCTCCTTAAAAAAGGATCATCACTGGCAATTAAAAATGTGTGCTAAGAGAAGCTAAACATGCAGGGAAAGTAGAATGATATATGCAATGTCTTTCCTTATACATTTTAAAATAGTTTATAAACAGGTTTCAGACTCTCCAATCCAAGTGAGATTCTTCTTCATCTTTCATTCTGAAAAATGTGATAGGCCTTTACAAGCATAGCTGTTGCAACAACCTTTCAATTGTTTCCGTGCATGTCACTCTGATATTAACCTGTGGGGAAAAGAATAGCTAACATTCCTTCCAACTTTAAAATTCTAAAATTCCGGATCAAAACATAAAACAAGTCAGTTTTTCCACTATGACAGAATGTGAACAAGTATACCTGTTTAGATTTTAAGCATACATGTACAGCCTCTTAAATACTGAGATAAAATGCATTAAATTCTTGTTTACCCAGTATTTCTTTCTTTCTTTTAAATTTTAATTAATTAATTTATTTATTTTTGGCTGCACTGGATCTTCATTGCTGTGCGTGGGCTTTCTCTAGTTGCGGTGAGGTGCAGGGGCTTCTCACTGCGGTGGCTTCTCTTGTTGTGGAGCACGGGCCCTAGAGCGCACGGGCTTCAGCAGTTGCAGCTCGCGGGCTCTAGAGCATGGGCTCAGTAGTTGTGGAGCACAGGCTTAGTTGCTCTGCGGATCTTCCTGGACCAGGGATCGAACCCATGTCCCCTACATTGGCAGGCAGATTCTTAACCACTGGACCACCAGGGAAGTCCTTTATCCAGTATTTCTCATTAACTTCATTAAAATTTCTGCGCTAATTGATAAAAATCATAGAAACTACTTACTAGTACAAGGTTCTTTTCTTAAAAAGTTTCTTTGGGGTTTGGTTTTAATTTGCCTGAAAAAAGGAAAAAAGTGTAAAGCCAATAGCCTAAAAAATCACAACATACGAAGAGAGACCTGATTCATATCTGTGTTCAAAAGTTGACAATAAAGTAATTTGATTATAGTTTGTTTTGAGAGAAGAGACCAATGCTACCTGTACAAATCTTGTTCCTTTCTTTGGGATAAAGTTATTTCATGATTTGTTTTCAAATAGGTTTTAAAAAGGATACGTGTTCCATTAACTCCTGATATTTTAAAGTCATCTAGTAGTTGAACAACCATTTCTCTATTTGGATCATTAGGATCTGAATTGCGAACCTATAATAGGGAAGAAACAATGCTTAGCAAAAGGGAAACCATAGAAATAAACCAAATGGTGGTGGGGGAGGGGATACCTGCAGCAAATATAACAAAGGATTACTCCAAGAAAGAGCTCATACAAATCTATGAGACACACATAAAATTTTAATACTCAAACAAAGAACGTAATATAAGCAGTTCACAAAAGAAAACACAATCAACAAAGACTATTGTTTAATTATACCACTTTGCTACTCCCAAATTAACTGCTAGTTACCAGGCCAGGAGGAATTCAGGAGCTTTTGCAGGATGCAATCAACCATAGCACTAACCATACTGTTTATTCAGCCTTCATTTTTTTTCATAGAAAAACTTTCTGAGGGAAGGAAGCAGTACACTGATTTACTTTGGGGCATGAGCTCCTTATCTCATCACAGACTGGCACTTTGAAAAGTACTTCCTTGGAGCTCTCCTGGTCTAGCTTCCTCACTTTACGAATGAAAAACCTAAGGCTCAGAAGAAATAAAAAGATGAGTTGAAGGATATATTTGGATAGAGCTGGCCCTAAAACTCATGTTTTCTAACTCTGAGTTTAAGCTCCTTCTACTACACTGACATTTACTAATTTGTAACAAAACTGAAAATAAATTTTGATAATATTTACCTAAGTTTCCAGGTAATAAAGGGAATTAGTAAATATAGTGCTTATTTTTATATATTTGTATAAGATTTTAAAACAAAAATATATTTATTCACACAACTTTTCTTTTAACCATAGCAGGAAAGAAAAACATTCTTTGTGCTATCTGGCACAGAAAACATACTCAATAAACATTTTTGTTTATTTGCAAGGTTTTTTCCCATTGTATATGTAGGGAGAATTCCCATCACAGCATATTCCACCAGTTCCCTACCACATACACAGGATGTGTAAATACTGTCTTCCTCTACCTCTTTAAGGATACTAGAACTTTACAGTAAAAATGAGCCATGCCAAAGAGTATACACTTGGTATATCTTAACTGAATAAAACTTTATTTATTTATAATGCTTTGCAGCTCACACATACAATCTAATACTTACTGATTTCAGCAACCGGATTTCATCAAGTGCTGTTTCGGTATAATGTTCAGCACTTTTAACTACTTTCATTGCCACAAACTTCTTCCCCCTAAGAAACAAACAGGCAATTAAGACTAAATGCTCTACCTCTATGTTAGGAAGCTAAGATTTAACTATAACTGGGAGACAGCAACAGAAGTACAAATATTGATTTCATATTTCCCTGACCTCAAACACGAACTACTACTATGGGATCACCTGTACCTCTTAATAGCTCTAATTGGCCAAATTTAACTTATGAGAAGAAGAAAATCTGTTCCTGGGTAATGTCAGTCACCAAACATTTCCTCTAAGTTAAAATCTACTTTCTGAATGCTCCGTGAATCCAAGTAAAACCATGAAGTGGGGATAAATAAGGGGGAAAGCTCCACCAAATCAGAAGTATTCTGTATATCTGTATAGCAAAACCGAAAAGCTTAAAAGCTATAATACTTTCCTCTAAGAAGCCAGAAGAAATACTTGGGTGAAAAACTGATAAAAAATTAAGCACAAAGATAGCAACTGCTATCTCACCAAAGATAGATGGTACACTTTTAGGTAAACATCCAATGTTAATTGCCTATGATTTTTATGTAGAGAAGTTTTACACTGTATGGCTGAACAAATCTGTTATCAAAACAAAATACAAAAAAATAAGTAATTTCACAAAGATTGGTCTAGGGCATCATCTAAAAATTTAGCTCTACTAATGAGAAAACCTATGAACTTACATACTACACTTTCTTTGGGTATTTGTAATGTTTTGAATTTGGGAGTTTCAAGCGCCTTACTGATACTAATTTAATCAATCTTGTGTCTCCTCTAAACTGACTCTTCTTCCGAGAAAAGTCATTTGCCCAAGAACATAAAGATCCTCAGTAATAAGATTCTTATCAAAAAATCAGTCTAGAGCTTAGACTAAAAGTGGAAAATCAGACACAAACATTTAGGAATCACCTAATTCTCTTGCAGGATCGCAAAAACTTACTGAATATCCCATGATAACCACACTGTTGAAAAGTGTCCCCAGCCCAACTTTCGGATCACATGATATCTCCCATTGAATAGATCTCCGATTTTCACAAGATGATAACCTCCTGGAAGAAACAACAGGAAGCAAATAGTCACTTAAGTAGTAGGAAAAGGTATCTCACACCACGTTTTTCAACATCTATACACCTTTTAGCAAATAAAAATGTTTTTTTCTAACACAACCAACTCAACAAAAGAAAATGTCAAGTCAGCAACACAGTATTATTGAGCTCATGTTACAAAAAATATCTTAAAGAATAAGAGTAATGATTTAGAGTGAGCAAGTGATGCTTTGTGGAACAACCAATAATTACTTAAAAAAATAAGTCATCCTCAAACAAAAATAAGGTTATGTTTCACAACATTCTTGCCCCTCAGTAATCCAAGATTTATCTAAACATATAAATCTATTTTGAGACTAGTTGTAGTCTCAGGATGTTTTTTAGGAGAGAGATGTATGAATTCCATTTATTTAACTTTAAAAAAAGAAATTGCTTTTCTAAAACATAAAAACAGGAAGGCCTGAAAAGGCTGCCAACAGTGGCAGGAATCAAGGGATTTAAACATGCATCTCTGCCTACTGAGAAGAACCAGGTTCTCCTCAATGGTTAAGAGATATTCTGTTATAAAATCCTACCCAAGAATCCTGCAAAGTTTCATAAAAGAAACAGAAAAGATAACAGGCAACCTTATGACACAGTTTAAGTATATATAATTCCAGTTTAATGTATCTTAGCAATCATCACTTTGAGAAAAGAGTAGTGAAAGGTGTTTTTCAAAAGTCTACATACCAAATCTTACCACTGGCTACTTCTGGGTGACAGCATTACAGATGGCTTTTGTTTTCTTTTTGTTTAACATATTTCTGAAATTTTCTAAGGTAAATATGCACTATCTTTTTTAAGGAATAGAAACAAGTTTAATTTAAACTAAGCTTTAATTAAGTCAAAGTAAGAGGAAATACTAATTCCTATACTTAGAGAAAAGGATGCAATAAGCAGAAAGCATCAATACTGTTTACGCTGATAGATCAAATATTCACATGAAAAACTGCATATACATGGATCACATCTTACTTAGTATCTCCTCACAGAAAATCTTACCTTTACAATAATCATTGGGATCTTCCTGCTCATCATCATCAGATCCCAGAATCTCCTCTTCCTGCTCTGGGAGATCACTCTCAGAGTGGGGAGCAGAGCCTCGGTGCTGAGTTTCAGATCTAAGAAATAATACAAACATGTTCATTCCATATGGACAGAAGAAAACAGGACCAATTAATAGATACTACAAACAGAATGTTATGTAGTGGCAACCTAAGAAAACATTACCTATCACTTTACCTCATGTTAGGAAAATATTCGTTTTTAAAAAGTCAGTACATGATTAAATAAAATCTGGAAAATATATAAAAGTACAAAGGGAAAAAAATTACTTGAATCTCAATATCCAAACAAAATTGCTGATAAAACTACTAGACCTTCTTCCAGTTATTTGCTGTATTTTTATAAAAATATATATCGGTAATCACATGCTTTATAAACAAATTTGTATCCGGCTTTGCCTATTATACTGTAAACTTTCCCCCTCATACCTATGCAATCTATTAAGTCTTACATATTTCCCTTAGAAGTATCACTATTTACTCTGGTACATTCTGCTCAGCTGGACATTTGTTTCTAATTTTTCACTACTAAAAAATAAAGCTGTTGAGTATTTTTAGATAATCTTTATTCTGTATTTAGAATTATTTCCCTAAAGTTAAACTACCAAATAAAGATAGAAACATTTACCCTATTTATAAAAATAACATGTTAGGACTTCCCTGGTTGTGCAGTGGTTAAGAATCCGCCTGCCAATGCAGGGGACACGAGTTCGATCTCTGGTCTGGGAAGATCCCACATGCCGCAAAGCAACTAAGCCTGTTCGCCACAACTACTGAAGCCTGCACCCTAGAGCCCACGTGCCACAACTACTGAGCCCATGCACCGCAACTACTGAAGCCCATGTGCTCTAGTGCCCGTGTACCACAACTACTGAGGCCATGTGCCACAACTACTGAAGCCCACGTGCCTAGAGCCCATGCTCTGCAACAAAAGAAGCCACCGCAAGGAGAAGCCTGCGCACAACAGTGAAGACCCACTGCAGCCAAAAATAAATTTTAAAAAAAATGTTAAATGTAGGAAATTTGGAAAATAATTATTTTGTTAGATCTCTACTCTGAACATATGGACTATTTCCTTCCAGTCTGTGGCCATGAACAGTTTTTAGGATTATTACATAGTATGACTTTTCTGATAGGGTTGTAGTGAAATACATCTCCAGCTACATATGGGCTTCCAGTATTTAAGTATTACTAAGTTCAGAAAACTTAGCTTATTTAACAGGTAAAAACATGATCTCGTTTTATAATGTATTAAACACTTTCAAATTGATTCCTTTCTCTACATGCTGTCTATTAGCTGTATCAAAATTTTTGAGCACTGAGTAGTAGTTCGGGAGGCAGAAAGACTTGGAACTGCATTCAGGCTCTGACACTTATAAGCTGCCTGCTTCGTAAAGCTTTAAGCAAAAGAAACAGTGTCCAAAGCACTCTTTTCAGTAGTTGTAGGAAAAGGAATTTTAATTCCCATTTTCCAGTATTTCATTTGTGTTTTCAAACCTGTTTCATCAGATTGTTTTTTCAAAAGATTCAATTTAACAGAAAATTATAACAGCAGAATCAGTTACATGGGCTGTTGAGACATAAGAAATACCTTGGCAAGCATGACTAGATTTAGATTTCTGGTGGCCATTCCAACCTGCCTCAATTCTTGGTACTTTTTTGTCCCCCAGAGGATACAAAAGTAGTTATAAAACTGCATGATTCAATGTGTTCATTCTCAGTGAAAACATGTCTTTGGGAAATTTATTCAGTATGGAACTACCTGGCTTACTTTCCTAAGTGGAAATAATGAGTCTGAATGAACATTTCCAAATGTTTACTTCAATAAAATAAATTACTTCAATAAAATAAATTAAAAAAAATAAATTAAAAAAAAAAGCCTCTGCCAGAAAAAGACAAAAACCAAAAACAAAAAGAGAAAATTTGAGAAAAGAGATAGTTACTATTAGATAATGAGTATAAGACGATGACGAGTAAAGAGCTCAAAATCACTATAACTTTGATTGATGGTTGTTATAAGAAAATAGTATAAAAAATCTGAAGAAATACTACAGAAAGAAATTTCAGCTTATTAACATTCGAAACTGAAAACAATTCTTCCTAGAACAAAAAAGGAGAGTTCTAAAATAGTTTCAATCTGTGATTTTAAACTCTTCATATCTATTTTCATGCCTCAAGTATTTGCTATTCATATTCAGAAGACAAAAACTGTATCAGTACTTTAAAGCTCTCAAAGCATATAAAAGTTAACCCAGTACATCTATAAAATCTCTAATATAAACTGAAATGGACAACAGATCAAATTTTAATAGCAGTATGCTTCCAAAGGAGTCAATTTATAACCTGATCAAAACACCAAAATGTTAGAAATAGGAATATATCTGGCTGTGGTACAGAATAGAGCCAAGGCAAAAATCTGGGAGAAAGGCAGAAAGTAGCGGAAAAGCTTGACAGATTTGACACAGAAACTCTGGAGTGTGAACAAAGAGATGATAAAAGCCAAATTAGAGTGTTTTCTCTTATTTCCAAATATCCTTTCAAGATTCCATTTCTGGTATAATCATCACTAATCACCCAAGTAAATAGTAAAACCAAAGTACCAAACAAAAATTTACTGAATTTTTTGCAGCCAAATATTATATATTCATAACTATCATAAATATGCTATTTATGAGTTTTCACTTAAACATTTCATGAATTTATATACTCAAACTAGCCACGTGAGCGCCACACTCCCCTGTTTTCTAAAGAATAAATGAAGAAATTCTTATAGCTCAAAACAAAAACACCCTGCAAACTCTATTCCAACTCACTAAAATTGGTTTATAACCTACTAGTGGGTTGGGTTTGAAAAATACTGTCCTAGAAATTATCTTTCACTTCTTTTGTTTTGTTTTGTTTTGTTTTTTTGTTTTTTTTGCAGTACGCGGGCCTCTCACTGTTGTGGCCTCTCCCGTTGCAGAGCATAGGCTCCGGACGCGCAGGCTCAGCGGCCATGGCTCACGGGCCCAGCTGCTCCACGGCATGTGGGATCTTCCCGGACCGGGGCACGAACCCGCGTCCCCTGCATCGGCAGGTGGACTCTCAACCACTGTGCCACCAGGGAAGCCCATCTTTCACTTCTTTAGTAAGATATAATTCACATGCCATAAGCTCACCAATCTAAAGTGTACAGTTCAGTGGTTTTAGTATATTCAGAGTTGTGCAATATCACCACTAACTAAATTTAGAACATTTTCATTCCCCACCCCCACCCCAAAAGCCCCAAACCCATTAACAATCACTCACCATTACACTCTTTCCCCAGACTCTGGGAAACACAAGTCTACTTTCTGTCTCTATGAATTTGCTTATTCTGCATATTTTATATAAACGGAATCACATATTATGCAGTCTTTTGTGACTGACTTCTTTCACAACATGTTTTCAAGGTTTATCCATGTTGTAGGATGTATCAGTACTTCACTACTTTTTATGGCTGAATAATATTCCATTATATGGATAGACCACATTTTAATTTATCCATTAATCAGTTGATGAACATTTGGGTTGTTTCTACTCTTTAGCTATTATGAATCTTGCTGCTATGAACATCCTAGAAGAAGCACATACAATCGTGTTCACAGCAGCACTGTTTGTAATAACAAAAAGCAGGAAACAACTAAATGTCCATCAAGAGGAGAATGGGTAAGTTATAGTATTTTGATATAATAAAATATTATACCCAACAGTGAAAATGAATAAGCTACATGCGTCAGCTTGAATAAACTGCACAAACATAAGATGGAATGCAAACAGCAAGCTGCAGAATAAATACAATGTATCACCTTCAATCAAATTTTTAAAACATACAAAACAGCCAATATATAGTTAAAATATAAAGAATTACACAACTGCAACTAGTAGGTAAATAATTCCTAGAGATCTAATACACAGTACAGTGATTATAGACAATAAAACTGTATTACAAACATAAAACTTTCTAAGAGACTAGATCTTAACTGTTCCCACCACTGGAAGAAATAATAATTATGAAATGTAACAGAGGTATTAGCTAATACTACAATGGCAATCATAATGTGATATAAATCCATCAATGTGATATAAATCCATCAAATCAATAGGTTGTACACTTTAAACTTACACAATGTGTCAATTATATCTCAGTTTTTAAAAAGCTGAGAAAAAAGAATGAAAAAAGAAACAACACAAAAGAAATACAGGACAAAAAAAAAAAAAAAGAAATACAGGACAAATTCAGGATAGCTATTAATTCCACAAGTGAACTATAATATAGAGATATGATCAAGGAGGAGTACACGTGGGCATCACCTGTACAGTAATGAGATTTTCTTAAGCTGGGTAGGAGCTACCATTTTATTATTTCTTCTTTTCTTCTTTTTTCTTTTTTTGTATATCTCAAATATTTTGTTTAAAAAATATTGGCTCTGATTGCTTTCAAGTTCAAGTATGAATCTAACATATGGTTGGCTTATTGAGATTTTGCTAAAACATTATCATACACTTGGGAATCTTATTGACCTTATCCATCAAGTTACCCCAAAAAGTGACTTTATTTTGCCTCTCTCAGGTTAATCACGGCTTTATCACAAAATACAAATGATGGCAAAGGGGAAAGGGGAGAGATTCAACTACATGCCTAATTCATGAAAAAACTTAGATTCTTCTGTTTGTTTTATGAATAAACAATTCAAATAAATGAAAAGTATAGAGAGAATTTAAATAACAAACAAGTTTGATCTAAATTGATATATTCGTATATGTAACTTTATATCCATTCTTTCCAAACACTGAAAAAAATTGGCATACTATAGAATAAAATGAAAATATCCTGGCAGATCTTG
The DNA here is from genome assembly GCF_964374135.1 of Grampus griseus. Classification (NCBI taxonomy): domain Eukaryota; kingdom Metazoa; phylum Chordata; class Mammalia; order Artiodactyla; family Delphinidae; genus Grampus; species Grampus griseus. The sequence goes on along the minus strand of NC_139004.1, from coordinate 37,791,513 downwards.
ATTTAAAGAGGAAATGAAATTTAAAATTTCGAAGTATTTAGGTATAAGTGCATTACATGTTAAAATCTATGACATACTCAGCTTTACTCAAAGAGAACAATTTATAACCATGAGTATACCAATTAGAAAACAAGAAAAGCTGTTGTTAACTGAATAAAGAGCTAGAAATAAAAGGAGTAAAATTTTAACTCTAAATTGAAAGTTAATTATTTGAAAAAGATTGATAAGATAGATAAGCCTCAGGCAAAACTAATTAAAAAAAAAAACCCCACAGGGATATAACAATCATGGGGACTGAAAAATTGAAGAGTCACCCCTAAAAGGCAACAAGGTCAGTTGGTCAGACAGTAAGGTCAAGTGCTACTACATTTTCAACGAAGAATACCAGTTAATAAAGTATACCAGTGCATCTCTAAGAGTTGGAAAAGCTTTCCAGTTAATTTGAGAGCACTAGCATAACTCTGACATCCAAAGCAGAAGAGAATAACACACATGCATGCATGTGTGCGTGCGTGCGTGTGCACACACACACACACAAACAAACCTACTGGTCAGTTTCACCAGTGAACTTCATATACAACTACTAAATATTGTAATATTCACAAGCAGACATAAAAGGATAATTCAAACAGGAAACTTACTGTTATTCACTATTTAATGTATGTACAGAAGAAAACTCTTAGAAAAATTATGAAGACATCTGACAAAATTCAAGATGCATTTGAGACTGAAACACTTCGTAATCTAGGAATGAAGTGGAGAGAAACTTACTCAACTCAAAATTATCTATTAGAAAATCACAGAAACATTATACGAGCATTCCTACAAAAGACAAATGTTCATCACAATTACACAGTTTAATGGCTACTTTTCAAAGTTGTACTTGCAGTCACAGATAATAATTTAAGGCAAGAAAAAGAACCAGAACTGTCACCATTACAAAGTGGCTATTTATCTAGAAAATTGGAGAAAAATAACCGAAAAATTAGTACAACCAATAAAGGGTTTTAGGCAAGGAAGAAACAACTACCATACAAATTACAAAAACAAAAGTATTTCTACATAATGTCAATAACCAATAAAAAAATGTAATAGATAAAAAGCAATAAATTTGCAACAGCAACAGCTCTAAAATCTAGAAACACACACATCTGAAGGGTATATGATGCTTTAACAAACTAACAAAAGCAAGCTATAGAATACTCCTAGATGGGAAGAATCAAACCTTTAAGTGTCAATTTTCTAGGAAGTAACCCATAAATTCAAAACAATCTCAACTGAAAGCAACATGGTATTTTGTAGAACCTGACCAGTAAAATCTTGGAAAAGGAAATTAGCAAAAACAGCCAAAAATTTTTCAAACAAGAGAAATAACTGGGAATTTGGCCCCCAGATAGCAAAATATAACACTATAGTAATTAAAACTGTAGTCCTGGTACTGGATCAGAATGAAATCTAGCCACAGACTCAAGTAAATATGAGAATTTAGTATTAAATAAAATTGCATTTCAAAACAACGAGAAAAACTGAAGTTGTTTGGGAAAGGAGTCCTTCTAAGAGGGAAGCAGGAAGGTCAGAGTGAGATATGATGACAATACAAGGAAGGGGCCATGAGCCAAGGAATGCAGGCAACTCAACCTCTAGAAGTTGGAAAAGACAAGGAAACGGATTCTTCCCTAGAGCCTACAGAAGAAACAATGCGCTGCTGACCCATTTTAGACTTCTTATTCCCAGAACTGTAAGATAATAACTTTGTGTTGCTTTAAGCTACTAAATTTATAGCAGCCATAGGAACCTAATACAGCAGCCTAGCATTACTCAATCTAATAACATGCCAGTTCAAGAAAACATTCAAATGTTCTATAAATGCATGAAAAGATCTCAAATCAATAGTAACAGAGAAAAAAATTAAAACAAAGATCATTTTTTTGCCCAGTGACTTGGGAGAAATCAAAAAGCAATAATTTCATATATTGACAAGGACTTGGAGGGAGTGGGTAGGCACTCTTTTATGCTGTTGATGGGAATAAAATTGGTGAAGTCTTTGTGAAAGGTAATTTGGCAGTTTGATGCTCTCTGTCTTGTTCCAGCTCACCAGTATCTTACAGAAGAGAACTTATATACTCATCTAGTGCCCTGATTTCTGCAACTGTTACTCAGGGGACACCACCAGACTGCCTGGCCAGCAGGGTTTACACCTGCAGTTCCATAGAACTGTATCAATTTACATACTTTTAAAAGCTGCCTGAGAGTCAAGCTTCCAAACAGCCTGAATCTAGGTGCTGAGATCCTCCCCTTAGGGACAGTGACAGATCTCGGCACCTCCTCAACAACTAGGAGCTATTAAAAATATAATAGCCTGCTGGACTTTCCTGGCGGTCCAATGGTTAAGACTCCACATTTCCACTGCTGGGGGCGTGGGTTCGATCCCTGGTCAGAGAACTAAGATCCTGCATGCTGCACAGTGCAGCCAAAATAAAAAATAGTAACAGCCTGCTTGAACAAGCACAAAGGTTTGAGAGAAGACAAAGAGTTGGGGAAGGGTTGAAAGACAAGGTTCAGCTCCTACACGAGTCCACTCCTTCAAGACTTGGAGAGGTAGCTGTTTCCAACCAGTCAACGTGGAGAATGAAGCAGAATGAAGAAACAGAGTAATGTATTCCAAATGAAAGAACAAAATAAAACCTCAGAAAAAAGCCTTAATGAAATGAACATAAGTAATTTACCTGATAAAAAGTTCAAAGTAATGGTCATAAAGATACTCAATGACCTGGGAAAAGGAAAAGATGAACACAGTGGAACCTTCAACAAAGAGATGGAAAAAATAAGAAAGTATATCAAATAAAAGTCACAGAGCTAAAGAATAAAATAGTTCACTGAAAAATACACTAGAGGGGTTCAACAGCAGACTAGATGAAGCAGAATAATCAGTCAATTCAAAGACAGATACTGTAACTCACCCAATCAGAGCAGCAAAAAGAAAAAAGAATGAAAAAAACTGTAGATGATTTAAGGGACAACATCAAACAGACTAACATTCGCATTAAAGGAATACCAGAAGAAGAGAGAAAGAGGCAGAAATCTTGTTTGAAGAAATAATGGCTGAAAACTTCCCTAATTTGGGGAGGAAACAGACACCCAGATCCAAGAATCCCAGAAGGTTCCAAAGAAGAAACCCAAAGAGATGCACACCAAGACACATTATAACTGAAATCTCAAAAGTTAAAGAGAGGGAGACGCAAGAGGGAAGAGATATGGGAACATATGTATTTGTATAACTGATTCACTTTGTTATAAAGCAGAAACTAACACACCATTGTAAAGCAATTATACTCCAATAAAGATGTAAAAAAAAAAAAGTTAAAGACAAGGAGAGAATATTAAAAGCAGGAAGAGAAAAACAACTTGTTACACGCAAGGGAACTCCCATAAGATTATCAGCAGATTCTTCAGCAAAAACTTTGCAGGCTAGAAGGAAGCAGCTGATACACTCAAAGTGCTGAAAGAAAAGAACTAACCAAGAATACTCCACCCAGCAAAGTTATCATTCAGAATTCAAGGAGAGATAGTTTTCCATACAAACAGAATCTAAAGCTGTTCATCACTACCAAACTGGCCTTAACAAGAAATGTTAAAGGGATTTCTTTAAGCTGGAAAGAAAGAGTGCTAATTGATAAGAAAATATATCAAAAAACAAATTTCACTGGGAAGGTAAAAATATACTAAAGTGGACTAAACACTATTATAGCTAGTATGAGGATTAAAAGACAAAAGTAGTAAAAATAATTATGGTTACAATATTTTTTAATTAGTTAATTAATTAATTAATTTTTGGTTGTGTTAGGTCTTCACTGCTACGCATGGGCTATCTCTAGTTGCGGTGAGCAGGGGCTGCTCTTCGTTGTGGTATGCAGGCTTCTCATTGTCGTGGCTTCTCTTGTTGCAGAGCCTGAGCTCTAGGTGCATGGGATTCAGTAGTTGTGGCACGCGGGCTTCCGTAGTTGTGGCTTGCAGGCTCTAGAGCGCAGGCTCAGTAGTTGTGGCACATGGGCTTAGTTGCTCTGCAGCACGTGGGATCTTCCCAGACTAAGGCTCAAACCCATGTCCCCTGCATTGGCAGGAGGATTCTTAACCACTGCGCCACCAGGAAAGTCCCCTTGTTGAGTCTTTAGTAGTTAGAATTTTTCAGAAGTTGAGAAAGATGAACTGAATTGTATAATATCACATATAAAATTGTACACATCTTAGGTCTTTTTGGCTCCAAGTCTATTTCTAGTCACATTTTTCTTGATCCAGAGCTCTATTATTTGAAAGTTTGCTAACCCTTGTTATCGGGTAAATGCTGTGATAGATTCTACGTAAGATGTAAAAACAGGCATCTGCAGTGGCAGGCGGATTCTTAATCACTGCACCACCAGGGAAGTCCACAATAATTAATTAAGGGATACACAAGTAAAACGTGACATCAAAAACATAAAATGAGGGGAGGGGAAGGAAAGAGTAAAAATGCTGAGCTTTAGAACAGGATCAAACTTAGTTGTTATCAACTTAAAATAGACTGTTACAGATCTAAGTTGCCATATGTAAGCCTCACTGTAACCACAAAGCAAAAACCTATAGAAAATTCAAAAAAGATAAAGAAATATAAATAAACCATTAAGGGAAATCATCAAACCACAAAGGAAGAGAGCAAGAGAAGAAAGGAAGAGAGAGGCACTACAAAACCAGCCAGTAAACAATTAACAAAATGGCAATAAGCATATACCTGCCAATAATTACTTTAAATGTAAACAGATTAAATTCTCCAATCAAAAGACACAGAATGGCTGAGTGGATAAAAAGAACAAGATCCACCTATACGCTACCTACAAGTGACTCACTTCAGATGAAAGGATACATACAGACTGAAAGTGAAGGGTTTCCATCCAAATGGAAAGCAAAAGAAAGCTAGAGTACATATACCTATATCAGATAAAACAGACTTTAAAACAAAGACTGTAATAAACAGACAAATATGGGTATTACATAATGAGAAAGAGGTCAATCCAACATGGGAATATAACATTTGTAAATATTTATGCACCCAACAAAGGAACACCTATTGATAAATATATACAGCAAATATATTATTAACAGACCTAAAGGGAGAAACAGACAGCAATACAATAGTAGTAGGGGATATATCATCCAGACAGAAAATCAATTAGGAAAAATACACATTAAATGGTCCACTAGATCACATGGACTTAACAGATACATACAGAACATTCCATCCAAAACCAAAAGAAAACACATTCTTCTCCAGTATACATGGAACATTTTCCAGGATAGATCACACGTTAGGCCCCAAAACAAGTCTTAATTTAAAAGGACTGAAATCTTATCAAGCATCTTTTCTGACCACAATGGTATGAAATTAGAAATTAATTACATGGAGAAAACTGGAAAATTCACAAATATGTGGAGGTAAAACAACATGCTACTGAACAACCAAAGGGTTAAAGAAGAAATCAAAAGAGAAATAAAAAAATACCTTGAGACAAATGAAAGTGGAAAAGTAACATACCAAAATTTGTGGGATGCGGCAAAGGCAGTTTTAGAGAGAAATTCATAGTGATAAATGCCTACCTGAAGAAATAAAAAAAGTCTCAAACAACCTACCTTTACACCTCAAGAAATTAGAAAAAGAAGAAAAAACAAAGCCCAAAATTACTAGAAGAAAGGAAATAATGATGAGAGCAGAAATAAATGAAATAGAGATCAAAAAGACAATAGAGAAGATCAATGGAACTAAGTGCTAGTTCTTTGAAAAGGTAAACAAAACTGCCAAGCCTTTAGCTAGACTCACCAAGAAAAAAAGAGAGAAAGACTCAAATAAATAAAATCAGAAATGAAAGAGATGTTACAGCTGATGCAACAGAAATACAAAGGATCATAACTGATCATATTATGAACAATTGCATGCCAACAGATTGACAACCTATAAGAAATGGATAAATTTCTAGAAACATACAACTTACCAATACTGAATCATGGTGAAAGAGACAATCTGAACATAGACTGATTACTACTAGTAAGAAGACTAAATCAATAACCAAAAATCTCTTAACAAACAAAGGCCAGGATCAGTCAGCTTCACTGGTGAATTCTAATAAATATTCAAATAAGAATTAATACCAATCCTTCATAAATTCTTCCAAGAACAGTAGAGAAGGGAACTCTTCCAAATTCATTTTATGAGGCTAGCATCACCCTGATCCCAAAACTAGACAAGCATGCCACAAGAAAATTACAGGCCAGTATCACTGATGAACATAGATGCAAAAATCCTCAACAAAACATTAGCAAACCAAATTCAATAATACAGTAAAAGGATCATAAACCATGATCAAGTGAGATTTACTCCAAGGGTGCAAGAATGGTTCAACAGCTGCAAATCAGTCAATGTGATACACCACATTAACAAAATGAAGGATAGAAATCGTATGATCTCAATAGATGCAGAAAAAGCATTTGACAAAACTCAGCATCCATTTATGATTAAAAACTCTCAACAAAGTGGATACAAAGGAAATATATCTCAACATCATTAAGGCCATCTATGACAAGCCCACAATGACCATCATACTCAGGGGCAAAAAACTAAAAGCTTTTCCTCTAAGATCAGGAACAAGACAAAGATGCCCGCTCTCACCACTTGTACTTAACATAGTACTGAAGTCCTAGTCATCACAATTAGGCAAGAAAAATAAATAAAAGGCATCCAAATTGGAAAGGAAGAAGTAGAACTTTTACTATTTGCAGATGACATGACATTCTATATAGAAAAGCCTAAAAACGCCATCAAAAAACTGTTTGGGCTAATAAATCTAGTAAAGTTGTAGGATACAAAATCAATACACAAAAATCTGTTGGATATATATAGGGTATATATATACCCTAATAATGAACTATCAGAGAAATTAAGAAAACTATACTATTTATTCATCAAAAAGAGTAAAATACCTAGGAATAAACTTAACCAAGGAGGTGAAAGACCTGTATAGTGAAAGCTACAAAACAGTAATGAAAGAAATTGAAGAACACACCAATAAACGGATATTCCATGTTCACAGATTAGAAGACTCAATATTGTTAACATGTACATATTATCCAAAGCAAGCTACAGATTCAATGTAACCCCTATCAAATTCCAACAGCATTTTTCTAAAAATAGAATACTCCTAAAATTTGTATGAAACCATAGAAAACCCTGAAGAGCCAGAGCTATCCTGAGAAAGAAGAACAAAGCTGGAGGCATCATGCTTCATGATTTCAAACTACATTACAAAGCTACAGTAACCAAAACAGTATGGTACTGGCATAAAGACACATAACACAATGGAACAGAAGAGAGAGCCCTTATATAAACCCACACATATATGGTCAATTAATTTAAGACAGGAAATATGCCAGGATATACAATGGGGAAAAGACAGTCTCTTCAATAAATGGTGCTAGGAAAACTGTAGAGCCACATGCAAAAAAATGAAACTGAACCCCACCTTACACCATACACAGAAATAAACTCAAAATGGATTAAAGACTTGAACGTAAGACGTGAAACCATAAAACTCCTAAAAGAAAACATGGACAGTAAGCTCCTTGACATAGATCTTGGCAGTGATTTTTTGAATCTGACATCAAAAGCAAAGGCAGCAAAAGCAAAAGTAAACAAGTGGGATTACATCAAATTTAAATGCTTCTGGACTTCCCTGGTGGCACAGTGGATAAGACCGCGCACTCCTAATGCAGGGAGCCCAGGTTCAATCCCTGGTCAGGGAACTAGATCCCACATGCATGCCACAACTAAGAGTTTGCATACCACAACTAAGAAGCCCTCGTGTTGCGACTAAGGAGCCCTGGAGCCATGACTAAGGAGCCTGCCTGCTGCAACTAAGGAGCCCATGTGCCACAACGGAGGAGCCTGCTTGCCGCAACTAAGAGCCGGAGCAACCAAATAAATATTTAAAAAAAAACACTGTTTAAAAATAAAATGCTTCTGCACAACAAAGGAAACCATCAAAAAAATGATAAGGCTACCTATGGAATGGGAAAAAATATTTACAAACCAAAGATCTGATAAGGTGTTACACAGGGACTTCCCTGGTGGTGCAGTGGTTAGGAATCTGCCTGCCAATACAGGGGACATGGGTTCAATCCCTGGTCCAGGAAGATCCTACATGCCACGGAGCAACTAAGCCCATGAGCCACAACTACTGAGCCCACAGGCCGCAACTAGTGAAGCCCATGCTCCACAACAAAAGAAGCCCGCACACTGCAACGAAGAGTGACCCTGCTCGCTGCAACTAGAGAAGGTCTGCGTGCATCAACGAAGACCCAACGCAGCCAAAAATAAATAAATAAATAAATAAAAAATATATATATAATGAACTCATACAACTCAATGGCAAAAAACCAAGCAATCCAATTAAAAAATGGGCAGGGCTTCCCTGGTGGCGCAGTGGTTGGGAGTCCGCCTGCCGATGCGGGGGACACGGGTTCGTGCCCCGGTCCGGGAGGATCCCGCGTGCCGCGGAGCAGCTGTGCCCGTGGGCCATGGCCGCTGAGCCTGCGCGTCCGGAGCCTGTTGCTCCGCGACGGGAGAGGCCACAGCAGTGAGAGGCCCGCGTACTGCAAAAACAAAAACAAAACAACAACAAAAAAATGGGCAGAAGACATAAATAGATTTTTCTTTTTTAAAGAAGACATACAGATGGCCAACAGGTACATGAGAAAGTGCTCCACATCACTAATCATCGGGGAAATGCAAATCAAAACCACAATGAGATATCACCTCACTAATCATCAGGGAAATGCAAATCAAAACCACAATGAGATGTCACCTCACATCTGTTAGGATGGGTTATTACAAAAAAGACAACAGATTGTTGACAAGGTTGTAGAGAGAAGAGAACCCTGTGCATTACTGGTGAGAATGTATTGGTGCAGCCACTACTGAATACAGTATGAAGGTTCCTCAAAAAATTAAAAAGGGAACTACCATATGACACAGCAATTCCACTTTTGGGTATTTATCTGAAGAAAACAAAAACACTAAGTTGAAAAAATATACAGATCCCCATGTTCACTGCATTATTTACAATAGCTAAGACATGGAAACAACCTAAGTTTCCATGGATAGATGAATGGATAAAGAAACTGTGGTATACACACACAATGGAATATTATTCAGCCATAAGAAAAAACAAAATCTTCTCACGGACAGACCTCACGGGTATTACGTTAAGTGAAATAAGTCAAAGAAAGACAAATACTGTAAGATCTCTCTTACATGTGGACACTTAAAAAAAGAAAAAAAAAAGGAAAAAACCCCAAAAATAAAAACGAAACAGAACAACTCACAGATACTGGTGGTTGCCAGATGTGGGTGGTGGAGGGTGGGAGAAATGGGTGAAGGGGGTATAAATTTTAAAAGCGTAAAAAAAAAAAGCTTAACATGGAACAAGCTCAACAAAATCCTTTTGAATCTGATAAAAAATCTGAATTATCTGCATAAAATCATAAAAGTAATAACCTATACATGTATGATTACTTGCAGCATAGAAATCTGTAGATTCTCTCACTTTTAACAATGTTGAGACTCATGCCCTTTAAATTGGGCAAACAGAATCAGAGAGGTAGAAAACTTTCCAAAGGTCATAGAGCTAAAGAATGGTAGACTTCGCACTCTAAATCCAATAATCTCCTTCAATCTTAGAAACTTCTTTTCAGAAGTAAATTTGCAAATTCGGTCTTAATCAGCAAACTACAGAATGGCACAGAATGATTCATGCTCTACAATCACCCATTTTAGGAAGGATCAGCTCTTTTTAAAAAGCAACATGCTTTTTAATTATCTACACAGCTCATTGAGCAGTTAGGGGAGTGACACTAATAGAGACAAGCCTAACAATAAGCTGAATTTGATAAAAATTCTTTTAGATAATCTTGCAGAAGTTTGGGGATCTGGGAAATACCAACTATAATCTGCTGATCAAGTTCCTATTTTAGTTTTAAAGTCTACGTATTTTGTGTGAAATATGCATGTACTTTATGCAATGAATGGAGTCCTAAAAATTGTGTGAAATAAGTTTATAAAATGAATTATTACATGCATACATTGAGGATGCTTATTTCTTCATAGAATCAGTGAATCTTAGAACTCGCAAAGTCCTGAACTCTAAACAGAGCCCTATTTTACAGATGAATACTCAAACCCAGAAGTTAGGGAACTGTACCAGGTATAGGTAGTGACGGACTAGAACCTAAGTGTGTTGCATTCCAGCCAAATGCTTTTTTCATTGTGCTACCAAGAAAACAAATAAATAGTTATGGTGAAAAAACAAAACATAAAATAATTATTGTTACAGAGAAGAATGTAAGGTAATCACCCTAAGATGGTGAAGACAGAATTTAGGGGCAGAGGTGGGAAGGATAGGAGAGGTGTAGATCCACCAAAATTCCATTTTACAAAGTGGGAAATTAAAGTCTGCCTAAAGGGATATGGGGATATATGTATACATATAGCTGATTCACTTTGTTGTGCTGCAGAAAGTAACACAACATGGTAAAGCAATTATACTCTAATAAAGATATTAAATTTAAAAAAAAATAAAGTTTGCCTAGAGTGGATGAAACCAAAAATAAAGGTTGAGGCACATTAAAGTTATGAAGTAATCAAAAGTGGATCTAGGCAGACAGTAACAAGTGAGGATGTGGAGAAATTGGAACCCTCATGTATTGCTGGTGGAAATGCAAAATGGTACAACTACTTTGGAAAACCGTTGTCAGTTCTTCAAAATTTTAAACATCAGAATTACTATATGGGGACTTCCCTGGTGGTCCAGTGGTTAAGACTCCATGCTCCCAATGCCAAGGGGCATGGGTTCAATCCCTGGTTGGGGAACTGAGATCCCACATGCCATGACCAAAAAAAAAAAACAAAAATTACTATATGGCCCAGCAATTCTACTTCTAGGTATATTTCCAAGAGAAATGAAAACATGTGCCCACACAAGAAACTGCACATAGATGTTCACAACAGCATTATTCATAATAGCCCAAAGTGAAAACAACCCAAATATCCATCAACTAATGAATGGCATCCAAGTGGTGTACTTGCCCCAAAACGCGTCATCTCTAATTCAGCCTCTAGGTCATGGTACTCTATGGAAAGAACTGTCAATGCTATGGAAGAGAACCCCAATAAAGAAAACATTATGAAAGTCTGGAAGGATTAGACAACTGAAGATACCATCACTGTTATTTAAAAAGCTGTGAAAGAAATCAAGCCTGAAACAATAAATTCCTGCTGGAGAAAACTGTGTCAAGGTGTTGTGCATGACTTCACAGGATTTATGAAAGAGCCAATCAAGGAAATCGTGGAAGAGATTGTGGACATGACAGAAAAGGGGGGGGGTTAAAGTGTTTCAAGATATGGATCTTGGAGAAATTCAAGAACTAAGAGACACAACAGAGGAATTAACAAAAGAAGATTTGATGGAGATGAGTGCTTCCAAATCAGTGACAGGTAAGGAAGAAGACATAGAAGAAGCAGTGTCAGAAAACAAACTGACATTATACAGTTTGGAAGAAGGATTCTGATTATTCAAGACTGCTTTTGGCTTCTTTTATGACATGGACCCTTCTATGTATCACTGAAACTGAAACTAAAGCAAATGGTGGAAAGAGGATTGGTACAATATAGAAACACATTTAGAGAAATGAAAAAGCAAAAAATTTCAGACAGAAATTTCCATGTACTTCCATAAAGCTACACCAAGTGTGCATACCTCTCCTGCCTCCTCTTGCCACATCCTCCACCTCTGCCACCTCTGCGAAAACAAGACCAACCCCTCCTCCTCCTCCTCACCCTACTCAACGTGAAGACAAAGATGAAGATCTTTATAATCCACTTCCGCTTAGTAAATAATCACCACACAGTACAGTTAACAAACTTATCTGTTGTGTATGTGTATGTCTTTGTGAAAATCTAATAATTGTAGAGCAAGAACTGTATGAAATGTTTTTTGCGTCATCATCATCGCCTAAGAATGCATCGTGTAGAACGCTGTGTGCAAGACTTGTATTGAAGTGCCTAGCCTATCCTTACATAGGCATAAGAATTACATTACTGTATTCAGTATGTCCCCACCTCTTAATTGGAGAAACTGCATATCAGCCTATCATTACAAGTAAATGTTTTTTTAAAAAAGTAATAATGTTTCCAATACTGCGTTATGAATATCACTATAATATGTAATACTACATGCCATTAAAATTTTACAACAATTCATTCACTAACGTATAGGCCAGGCTACCGGAAAGCAACTGTATCAATCCACTAGGAAAAGCAACTGTATCAATCCACTAGGATACCATAAAGCAATCATATTGCTGTTTTACTGTCAATGCATGAATCACTGTACCTGTAAATAAACATGAATTTTATTTTCACATTATTTTTTCATTTTGATATCTAGTGTTAGTGATATGTGTAACATCTACAGTGTTTTATACTATGTAAGACAATACTGATGTAGGTATGACAATTTATCTTATGAATAGGTGATGTAAATTTACAGTATCGATAAATATAATACAGTACTATAAATGTATTTTCTCTTCCTTATGATTTTCTTAGTATCATTTTCTCTCTCAGTAACATTTTTCGTTTCTCTTTGCTTATTTTATTGTAAGAACACATCAGGTAATACATATAACATACAAAATACGCGTTAATCGACTGTTTATGTTATCAATAAGGCTTCCAATCAACAGCAGGCTATTAGTAGAAAAGTTTTGGGAGAGTCAAAGGTTACATGCATCTTATACACTAACAATGAAAAATCCGAAAAATAAATTAAGGAAACACTCCCATTTACCACTGCAACAAAAAGAATAAAATACCTAGGCATAAACCTACCTAAGGAGCAAAAGACCTGTACGCAGAAAACTATAAGACACTGATGGAAGAAATCAAAGATTATACAAACAGATGGAGAGATATACCATGTTCCTGGATTGGAAGAATCAACATTGTGAAAATGACTCTACTACCCAAAGCAATCTACAGATTCAGTGCAATCCCAATCAAATTAACAATGGCATTTTTCACAGAACTAGAACAAGAAATTTTACAATTTGTATGGAAACACAAAAGACCCCGAATAGCCAAAGCAATCTTGAGAAAGAAAAACAGAGCTGGAGGAATCAGGCCCCCTGACTTCAGGATATACTACAAAGCTACAGCAAAGGAAACCATAAACAAGACGAAAAGACAACCCTCAGAATGGGAGAAAATATATGCAAACGAAGCAACTGACAAAGGATTAATCTCCAAAATATACAAGCAGCTCAATATCAAAAAAACAAACACCCAATCCAAAAATGGGCAGAAGACCTAAACAGACATTTCTCCAAAGAAAACATACGGACTGCCAACACACACATGAAAAGATGCTCAACATCACTAATCATTAGAGAAATGTAAATCAAAATCACAATGAGGTATCAGCTCACACGGGTCATAATGGCCATCATCAAAAAATCTAGAAACAGTAAATGCTGGAGAGGGTGTGGAGAAAAGGGAACCCTCTTGCACTGTTGGTGGGAATGTAAATTGATACAGCCACTATGGAGAACATTATGGAGGTTCCTTAAAAAACTACAAATAGAACTACCATATGACCCAGCAATCCCACTACTGGGCATATACCCTGAGAAAACCATAATTCAAAAAGGTACATGTGGGCTTCCCTGGTGGCGCAGTGGTTGAGAGTCCGCCTGCCGATGCAGGGGACACGGGTTCGTGCCCCGGTCCGGGAAGACCCCACATGCCGCAGAGCGGCTGGGCCGGTGGGCCATGGCTGCGGAGACTGCGCGTCCGGAGCCTGTGCTCCGCAACAGGAGAGGCCACAACGGTGAGAGGCCCGCGTACCAAAAAAAAAAAAAAAAAAACCAGATACATGTACCACAATGTTCACTGCAGCACAATTTACAATAGCCAGGACATGGAAGCAACCTAAATGTCCATCAACAGATGAATGGATAAAGAAGATGTGGCACATATATACAATGGAATATTACTCAACCATAAAAAGGAAAGAAATTGGGTCATTTGTAGAGACGTGGATGAACCTAGAGACTATCATATGGAGTGCAGTAAGTCCAAAAGAGAAAAACAAATATTGTATATTAATGCATACATGTGGAATCTAGAAAAACGGTACAGATGAACTGGTTTGCAAGGTGGAAATAGAGACACAGATTTAGAGAACAAACATATGGGCACCAAGGGGGGAAAGTGGGTGGAGGTTGGTGGTGGTAGGATGAACTGGGAGATTGGGATTGACATATATACACTAATATGTATAAAATAGATAACTAATAAGAACGTGCTATATAATAAAGTAAAATAAGATAAAGAGTCTTAAAAAAATAAAAAATAAAAATACTTATCACTAAGGATCATTGTAAAAGTGAGTCAACTTTTAGGTACAGTTTTAGAGGTAGTGTTGCTTCATCTTAAATTACAAAAGAAAATAAACTAAAATTCAGAATGAAAAAAGAAGAAAGAAAGTAAAAAACCGGTACTGATGAACCTAGTGGCAGGGCAGGAATAAAGATGCAGACGTAGAGAACTTGAGGACACAGCAGGGGAAAGGGAAGCTGGGACGAAGTGAGAGAGTAGCACTGACATATACACTACCAAATGTAAAATGGATGGCTAGTGGGAAGCTGCTGCACAGCACAGGGAGATCAACTCGATGCTTTGTGACAACCTAGAGAGGTGGGATAGGGAGGGTGGGAGGGAGGAGATATGCAGATATATGTATACATATAGATGATTCACTTTGTTATACAAGAGAAACTAACACAACATTGTAAAGCAATTATACTCCAATAAAGATGTGAAAAAAAAGTTACATGCAAATTTTCAACTGGTGGGGAGATAGGTGCCCCTAACCCCCACAGTGTTCAAGGGTCAACTGTACTTAGAAAGCATGCAATGCCTGTTAGCCAATCTGTGGTTTCAAGGGAGTGTGGATGGGGTTGAAGACTTTAAAAAATCTTATATAATTCTCTGTATTTTATGGGGAAAAAAACAAAACAGTACTCCCCTCTTGCCTCAGAACTAAATGTGAGTATTTTCACACCCCTAGTGTAGGCAAAGATTTCCTAAAACACAAAAAAAACACACTGATAGAAGAAAAAAAAATTGGATAAACTGGACTTTGTCTAAATCAAAAACCTCTGTAATACAATACAAATCTAAGTACAGTACAAATAAATACTAAACAAAATGAGAAACCTCTGTAAATACAATACAAACTGATAAAGGACTTGTTTCCATAATATAAAAAAAACTTTTACAACACAATAACAAGACAAACAACTCAATAAAATATGCGCAAGAAATTTGATAACTTCAGTGAAGACAACATACAAATAACTGCGTTTTGTAGCCAGACTTATCAAGAAAAAAAGAGGGTCAAATCAGAAATGAAAAAGAGGGTCAAATCAGAAATGAAAAAGGAGGAGTTACAACCAACACCACAGAAATACAAAGAATCATGAGAGATTACTGCAAACAACTACATGCCAATAAAATGGACAACCTAGCAGAAATGGACAAGCTCCTAGAAATGTACAATCTTCCAAGGCTGAGTCAGGAAGAAATAGAAAATATAAATAGACCAATCACCGGTAATGAAACCAAATCAGTAATAATAAATAAATTAAAAAAGACCTCCCAACAAACAAAAGTCCAGGACCAGATGGCTTCACGGGTGAATTCTACCAAACATTTACAGAAGGGCTAATACTTATCCTTCTCAAACCATTCCAAAAAACTACAGAGGAAGGAATGCTTCTGAACTCATTCTAGGAGGCCAGCATCAAGCTGATACCAGAACAAGAAGGTATCACAAAAAAAGTAAATTACAGGCCAATCTCACTGATGAACATACGTGGAAAAATTCTCAATAAAATATTAGCAAACTGAATTCAACGATACATTGAAAGGATCATACACCATGATCACGTGGGATTTATCCCATGGATGCAAGAATAGTTCAATATCCACAAGTCAGTCAATGATATACCACGTTAACGAGCTGAATGATAAAAATCTTATGATCACCAACAGATGCAGACAAAGCTTTTAACAAAATTCAACATCCATTTATGATAAAAATTCTCCACAAAGTGGTTATAGAGGGAGCATACCTCAACATAATAAAGGCCATATATAAGCCCACCAATAATGTCATACTCAACTGTGAAAAGCTGAAAGCATTTCCTCTAAGATCAGGAACAAGACAAGGATGCCCACTCTCACCATTTTTATTCAACACAGTATTTGAAGTCCTAGCTACAGCAATCAGACATTACTTTAAAAATAAGAGGAGTCCAAATTGGAAAGGAAGAATTAAACTGTTTTTGTCTGCAAATAACATGATACTATACATAGAAAATCCTAAAGACAACACCAAAAAAACTACTTGGAGCTCATCAATGAACTCAGTAAAGTTTCAGGATACAATTAATATACAAAAACCTGTTGCATTTCTATACACTAATAACAAACTATCAGAAAGAGAAATTTTAGAGGGAGGGAGACGCAAGAGGGAAGAGATATGGGAACATATGTATATGTATAATTGATTCACTTTGTTATAAAGCAGAAACTAACACACACCATTGTAAAGCAATTATACCCCAATAAAGATGTTAAAAAATAAAAAAAAATTAAAAAAAGAAAGAGAAATTTAAAAACAATTCAATTTACCATCGCATCTAAAAGAATAAAATACCTAGGAATAAATCTAACTAAGGAAGAAGAACTATACTCAGAAAACTGTAATACACTGATGAAAGAAACTGAAGACAACACAGATGGAAAGATACACTGTGTTTATGGATTCAAATAATTAATATTGTTAAAATGACCATACTACTCAAGTCAATCTACAGATTCAATGCAATTCCTATTAAAAGACCAATGGCATTTTTCACAGAATTAGCAATTCTAAAATTTGTATGGAAACACAAAAGATCCTGAATAACCAAAACAATCTTGAGGAAGAATAACAGAGCTGGAGGTATCACGCTCCCTGATTTTAAACTATACTACAAAGCTACAGTAATCAAAACAGTATGGTAACAGACACATAGATAAATGGAACAGAACTGCGGGCCCAGAAATAAACCCATGCACTTACATTAACCTATGACAAAGGAGGCAAGAATACACAATGGGGAAAAAGACAGCCTCTTCAATAAGTGGTGCTGAAAAAACTGGACAGCTACATGTAAAAAGAATTAGAACATTTTCTCACACCATATTAAAAAAAACCCTCAAAATGGATTACACTTCTCTGGAAATTTTTTGGGTTATTCTTATGTTTGTATTTTCCATAAAGTTTGGAACTGGTGTCACAGAATGCTGTTACAGGAATAGGAAGTTTATATTAATTTAGGAAGAACTAATTATTATTTAAATCTGAGTCTTCCAAACCAATATATCTCTTCATGTATTCAGTATTTTAGATTACTTAATAACCACACATGGAAATATGGAGCTTCAAATACAACATTAATTATCATTGCTCCAGTAGCCTACTCAGCGTAAGGCAATGTCAAAGAACGGGCCCAAAAATAATTATCACAGATTTGTCAACTAAATTTTCCACCAGAAATAAAGAACTGTGATATCACAGAAACCTACCATGCTAACATATTTTCTGACACAAAATTTTTAAGAACTTACTTAAAGTCACACCCAAATCTTGGTTTCTAAATACCAATCCTTACTAAAAGGAACCAGGGCTCCTCAGAGAAATGATTGATTCCAGGGTTGGGGCAGGAAAAGTACAAGATGAACATGGAATATCTTGGGCCAGAGAATAGAGAAATGCTCAAAGAATAAAGGAGACATGTCAAAGAACAAGAAGCCAGCTTGAAGGGGCTCCCAATGGCCAAATATGAAAGAATTTGAGCATCATAATAATGAGTGTAATGGATTAAAACTCACTGAATAAAAGAATACTCCATAAATTCATGCTAATGTTGATGACTATGATGATAAATAAATGAATGGGGAAAAGGGAAAGTTTTCTACTAACAGAATGCTGACCAATAACTATAGAAGGAAATAGTAGAATTAGATAATTACCATTTTGTAACCATCACATTAATAACTGATTTAGGTGAGAATCAACAGTGAATGCTAAAACAGTGAGATTTTGATGAGGAAAAAGTTATTTACATAGGTCAAAGTATCTTCCCACAAATAACTTATGAATTGCAAAGGGGAAAATCGTAATTTTATGGCAGAGAAACTTGGAAGTCACTACCTTATCTCATCAGTCAAAGGTAACATCACCAGTACTGGCAAGGATATCATGTGTCTCCTGATGTGATACACCAAGAAAGATACATTTCACTTAGGTAGTGCCAGCATGCATAAGCTGAATCACAAGGAAACATAAAAACGCAAACTGAGAGACATTCTAGAAAATAAATGGCCTATATTCTTTAAAAATATCAATGTCAGGAAACACAAAGGCAGGCAAAGAACTGTTCTAGATTTAGGAGACACAAAAACTAAATGCAATGCATGATCATGGGTTAGATACTAGACCAGAAAAAAACCTTTTTTCTATAAAGGACATTGGGACAACTGACAAAAGTTGAATAAGATCTACATTAAATACTGTATTAACATTTTATTTCCTATTTTGATAATTATATTGTGATTATGTAAGCGAATGTCCTTGTTCTAAGGGAATATGTCAAGTATTTAGGGATAAAAGGGCACAATATATGCAACTTACTCTCACAGTTCATGTATGAAGGTTTTTTTTTCAGACATCCAGACTTTGCACTGATATGATTAAGCTAGCAACACAAACTTCTGTAGAGCCTGCGTATTTTCTGGAAGGCTTACCCACATTTATGATAAACAGCCACTAGATGAACAGCCACTATGATAAACAGCCACTAGATGGCACTAGATCACTAGATGTGATCTCCTAACCCCAGCAGCCTAGGATTCTGCAGGGAGCATTTCAGACTCAATTATACTTAAAAAAACAAAAACAGAAAACAACTGGTGACCTTTAATAAAGCCCTATTATATAATAACATATTATTATGTATTAGGCAACCACTACACTCAAAATAGATGTTATCACAATGGCCTATACAGGGCTTACATGATCTTTTCATTGCTCGCCCTTGCCCCCCCAACCCATCTCTCTGACCTTATCTCTTTAGGTCCATGTTAAAGTGTTGCCTTTTCAGAAAACTTCCTTGACCCGCCTGTATAGAACAGCAGTTAGAGGCATGCCCTCCCCTGCCCTCTGACCTTGCTTCATTTTTCTTCAGCACTTGCCATTTCTTCCTACTCACACTCCCAGAACGTAAGTTTCATGAGAACAGACTTTATTTTGCTAATTGCCTGTAAAACAGAAATACCCAGAAAAGGTATATGTATCAGACAAGTATCTTCTTTTTATTTTTAGCTGTTACTCATCATTCTTCAGTTGAAGACCATTACACTCCACCCCACCTCCAACCAATCCCCTAATGGAACAAGACTGTGAAGAATATGAAATGTCAAGTGTTGAAGTGTATTATGTAGAAGGAAATCATCAAGAAATTTAAGCAGAAGTAGTGCTTTAGAAAAATTCTTCCGACAAGAAGGTGGTAAAAATGTAGGAGGACTGGAAAGCAAAGATGCAGGAGACATAGCCACGGTCTCTGGTGTCAGGAGTTAGGTTTGATCCTGGTTCCATAGTCTACCAGAGCGCCATGACTTTGGATGAACTGCTAATTCAAGAAGCTCTCTGTGCTTCAGTTGCCCAGTATGTAAAACGAGGGCAGAAAAACATCTACCTCGTGGGGAACACAGAGGTTATTTTATTCTATATCAGTACCTGATACATAAATTTTAGCATTGCATGTAGGAAATAACGGAAAAGAAACAAGCAAACATCTATTTACTTATTTAACTTATTTTTACCGAGTACCTATAGGTATGTCAGATACCTTTCCAGGCACTGGAAATGCAGCTGTGAGGGGGGAAAAAAAAAAAAAAAAGAGTCCCTGGTCTTCATCATACTAGCACAAGGTGACAAAAAAATAGCCCTAATTTATCTGAATCTATCTGGGTTTTGAGTTTCTGCTGGTGAATAGCTAAAGTTGGGACAGCAAGTCCCATCAAAGTCCTCTCTCAACGTCTCTCAAGGAGACAGATGTTCTATAATGTCAGGCTATGAGAGGGGCTATAAAGAAAAATTTAAAAAGGTAAGGGGACAGAGTATGCTGACATTTTAAATAGGGTTGTGACGTTTTAGTAAAGAGGTAAGAAATGCTAGAGTTTTATCTGGAATGATTCAAAAATAAAACTGAGGGGCTTCCCTGGTGGCACAGTGGTTGAGAATCTACCTGCCAATGTAGGGGACACAGGTTCGAGCCCTGGTCTGGGAAGATTCCACGTGCCACGGAGCAACTGGGCCCGTGAGCCACAACTACTGAGCCTGCGCATCTGGAGCCTGTGCCCCACAGCAAGAGAGGCTGCGACAGTAAGAGGTCCGCGCACCACGATGAAGAGTGGCCCCTGCTTGCCGCAACTAGAGAAAGCCCTCACACAGTAACGAAGACCAAACACAGCCAAATAAATAAATAAATAAATAAAATAAAACTGAAACTCAGGAGGAATAACTGATTTGAAGATGATGTGTTTGGGTCTTAGAAATGATTTGGCTTCAAAAGACAAACTAAAAGCTGACTGGAGGAACTTTCCTAATGGTCCAGTGGCTAAGACTCTGCACTCCCAATGCAGGGGGCCTGGGTTCCATCCCTGGTCAGGCAACTAGATCCCGCATGCCACAACTAAGAGTTCACATGCCGCAACTGAAGATCCCACACACTGCCACAAAGATCCCGTGTGCTGCGACTAAGGCCCGGCACAGCCAAATAAATAAATAAGTTAACAACAAAAAAAAAGCTGACTGGAAAAAGCACCTTAGAAACTCTAGTTTACTTACATGTAAATTTCAGTCTTCTATTTCTTCCTGCCTTGGGGAATGAATAATTGTAGGATCTCCTATGCAGAGAACTATCTTCTACGGACTGTGTTATGGGTTCAACTGTGTCCCCCCAAAAAGACACACTGGAGTCCTAACTTCCAGTTTCTCAGAATGTGACTATTTGGAGATAGGATCTTCATAGAAGTGATCAAGGTAAAATGAGGTCTAGGATGAGTCCTGATCCAATATGACTAGTGTCCTTATAAAAAGAGGAAATTTGGACACAGACTAAAACACATAGAGGGAAGATGATGCACGGATACAAGGAGAAGATGGCCATCTTCAACCCTGCTGACAACTTCATTTCAGACTTCTATGCTCCAGAAGTGTGAGACAATAAATTTCTGTTGTCTAAGCCACCCAGATTGTGGTACTTTGTTCAGTAACCAGAGCAAACTAATAGAGACTAGAAGAAAATCATATTTGTGTACTTATCTCCCTTAAGAAATCCCCTTGAGGAGAAGGCTTAACTCTGTTTATTTTTTTAATTAATTAATTAATTAATTTTTTTTGGCTGCATTGGGTCTTCGTTGCTGCACACGGGTTTTCTCTAGTTGCGCAAACGGAGGCTACTCTTCGTTGCGCTGTGCGGGTTTCTCATTGCAGTGGCATCTCTTGTTGCGGAGCACAGGCTCCAGGCACGCGGGCTTCAGTAGTTGTGGCGCACAGGTTCAGTAGTTGTGGCTCTCAGGCTCTAGAGTGCAAGCTCAGTAGTTGTGATGCACAGGCTTAGTTGCTCTGCAGCATGTGGGACCTTCCTGGACCAGGGATCGAACCTGTGTCCCCTGCACTGGCAGGCAAATTCTTAATGACTGCACCACCAGGGAAGTCCCCTTCACTCTAAGTCATTTTTGTATTCCTTCTGGAGTACCTAACCTGATGCAAAAATTTAATTAGATACTATTTTAAGTTGCAGGACCTACACACAGTGGAACTCAATAAATGCTAAATTTCTCCCACAACCTTTTCCATATATATCTTTCCTGACAGATAATTTCTTTCTTTTGCAAACTGACAAACTGAATTTAATTTCTGAGGCATACTCAAGTAGCAATCTCAACTCAGTAATCCTAGGAGCTAGGGTTTGGCAGCATTGAAACAAAAATTTGAGTGCCTAAATTTATCAGATGATATATACACATAATTAAATATAAACTATCCCTGATCTTTAGGGACTCTAACCCAAACTAGACCTGATACATATGTATAGGAAATACCAACAGGTGAGTTAAAACCATTAGTTCAACACATGAATAGTAATAAGAAGTGTTACATAAAAGTCAAGGGTAAACCCATTTTAGCTAAGGAAGGAAGCATGAGCATGGGAGTAGTCACCAAAGCACTATACTCCTAGCTGAGTACTGAGCTAGGCATGCACGTACAATTTCAGCATCAGAATCTCGCCATCTGCAGATAAGGCAACTCAGACTCAAGGAAGTCAAATGATATTGTCCAAGTTCATCCAACAACCATGTTGGAGGCAAGCTGGAACCTGGGACTGTGTGATTCAAGAAAACAAGCTCTTTTTTAATAAACAGTATTTGAGCATATACCTATTCTATCCTTCCACCTACAACATGAGCTAAGTTAGCTAATTTATCTCATTATATTCTATTTTTTTTAAATTTATTTTATTTATTTATTTTTGGCTGCATTGGGTCTTCATTCTGTGCACAGACTTTCTCTAGTTATGGCGAGCGGGGACTCTTCTTCGTTGCGGTGCGCAGGCTTCTCATTGCAGTGGCTTCTCTTGTTGCGGAGCATGGGCTCTAGGCACACGGGCTTCAGCAGTTGTAGCACACAGGCTCAGTGGTTGTGGCTCGCAGGCTTCTAGAGCACAGGCTCAGTAGTTGTGGTGTATGGGTTTAGTTGCTCTGCAGCATGTGGGATCTTCCCAGACCAGGGATCGAACCCGTGTCCCCGGCACTGGCAGGCAGATACTTAACCACTGTGCCACCTGGGAAGCCCTCTCCTTATATTCCTAATACTAGCAAGAAATATGCAACATACAATTCCTGCAAAATCTATTCTCAAAGGCATAGGTAGTCATAGGAGTATCAAGGGAGCTTGCCACCAAGCTCACGTATAGACAGAACCTGACATCTGTGGTCAAACTGCTTGGCTTAAAGGACATTCAAGGTCCTTCACAGGCTGAAGGGCAGCACCACAATCAAGAACAAAGTGAATGAGAAGATACAGTTGCCCATAAATTACCTTTATATTAATTACAACATAAGGCCACCTTAGTATTTCAGGAAACAAAAGTTCACAAAGACCACCCCCAAAAGAATGGGTAGCATTGTTTAAAATGCCTAATCACTCAGAACAAAGAAGTTAGAATTTGAGTAAATTAAATAATATATAAAGGTCATCAACATGACTCATGGTACCAACACCAAACTTCAGGCCATTGATGACAACTCTTATACTGGTGACAATTCTTATATAGTGGCTAAAATATATATCAAATGTTCTCAAACTTTTTGATAAGCAATCTTTAAATACCTATTATGCAAAGCATGTAAGCCACCAAGGAATTTATTACTCAATAGCAATGAATTATACCTGGCCTTAACCTTCATCTATATAACCAAAGGCTTCATCATGGTACAAATGAATATGATTTTTATTTATCTAGCTCCTGCCAACTAACTTTTGTGTCCAGTGCTACTATACTTCTCTGAAAATGAACAAAGTATAGTTAACTTATTTTGTGGTTTCTGACAACTTTCTGAAAGCATTCCTTGTTAAAGTAGTTGAAAAACTAGATACTCTGGTCTTCACAGCTAATCGCATGGATCTTTTTGAAATTCCCAAAGTTAATCTTCCAGGAAGAGGTACACAGAACCACAGATCTCTTCCACAACTGTGTTTACTATAACTTTAAGGAGAAGGGCTAGAGATAGTATTAGACCTAATAATTAGGCCAATTAGTAACTAACTCTCACCCTGAAGATTCTACAGCAGAGATTACAAACTGTAGGCTGTAAAATCCTGCCCCTAAACTTGTTTATAATGGTTAAAAAAAAAAAAATCAAAATAGTTGTTGAGAAGCACATAAAAACCAAGATTTCCAGGGTCTCTCAAAAAATCGAAAGATCTGGTAACACAACTCATCTTCTCACAGGACAGATGAGAAAGCCCACTCCATACATTCTAATAACCACCATTCCCTTTTGGCTTACTGATAGCATGCTTCAGAAGCCATATACTAAAAATAAATCAACACAATCACAAATTACTATATTTTCAATATTCATTTTAAACTAAGAACACAGATGACCCAAATTCTACAAGATTTAAAAAAGCCAAAGATGTAAAATGAAAGCAAAAGTTAAACAAATGAATCTGTGTACCAGGTGGTAACATAATCACACAGCAAGGAACTAGCTCACATAACTTTAAAATTCAGTAATTTGACTCTACATCCCTATTGAAATACTATGCCCTAAGAAGAACAATAAGAAGAAATCATTAGCTTTCTTCAGTAATCATACTATTGGTTGTAGTGTTGACATTGTCATTCTCAGACTATTCTGTATTTATACTGTGGGAAAAGAAAATGAATAATCATGTTGGTGCTGTTAAGAACTGGGGTTTTCAACGTGGGAGAAAGGAGATAGAGATGTAAAATCAAAGAAGATAAGGAAAGTCCCTGGGTCATTTAATTTGATTTTTAAGTATAACTTGAACTCATGATTTTTTTTTTTTTTTAAGAGAAAAAACAGGGCTTCCCTGGTGGCGCAGTGGTTGAGAATACGCCTGCCGATGCAGGGGACACAGGTTCGTGCCTGTGTCTGGGAGGATCCCGCGTGCCGCGGAGCGGCTGGGCCTGTGAGCCATGGCCGCTGAGCCTGCGTGTCCGGAGCCTGTGCTCCGCAGCGGGAGAGGCCACAGTGGTGAGAGGCCCGCGTACCGCAAAAAAAAAAAAAAAAAGAGAAAAAACACAACTTCAACTTATTTCCTAATTAACCACAAAAAAGGCCTAGAAACAATGACTAACTCAGTAGAAATAAGCACCTTAAGTGCCCAGATTGTGATCTCCAAATGTCATTTCCCACTAAAAGGCTTCTTAGAGAAAGGTCTATTTCTTTGACTGGGGCAGAAAATGTACAAGTCTGGACAAACTGTCACACCAGATAGCAAAAAGCTATCAAAGATGTCTCAGGCTGAGACAAATGACTCAAGGGTAGGACAATCAATAAAAATAACAACTATACATGCTACAAAATGCATGAGCATTAAAAACATGTTAAGTAAAAGAAGCCAGTCATAACAGATCACGTATTGTACGATTCCATTTATATGAAATATCCAGCCTAAGCAAATCCATAGAGACAGAAAGTAGATTGGTGGTTGCCTATGGTTGGAGGTCAGGTAGCATGGGGGGTAATGAGGACTGACTGCAAACGGGTACAGCGTTTCTTGCTGAGGTGATGGATATATATTTCAAACCTACTAGATCATGGTGAAGGTTGCACAACTCTGTGAACATACTGAAAATCACTCAATTATACACTTTAAACAGGTGAGTTTTATGGTATATAAACTATACCTCCATAAAGCTGTACAAAACAAAAACAAAACTACAATGGACTGAACCACAAATATGTTTAAATCTGTGTGTTCATAATCACATAAATCTTATTGGTCATTTTGGAGGATGCTAGGAACCCAGCTCATTATTTTTAAAACTGGAAAGTATAAAGTATTTATCCAGTCTGTCATACACATGAAGTCTCTCCCTAGATAAGCAAACAGAAGAGATAAAGTTTCTGTTTACACAAGTATTACAATTAATAAATTAAAGAATAATAGAATACTATCATTTTGCAACCCCAAATCAAATCAGGGATCTAGGCAATAATCAAAGGCCACTAACATCACAAATAAAGAGTCAACCAAACAGTAGGTGCCATCTGATAGAAGTATACAACACCACCAATGAAGCTGTCTAGCAAAAAATCTGCAGGGACTTCCCCGGTGGCACAGTTGTTAAGAATCCGCCTGCCAATGCAGGGGACATGGGTTTGATCCCTGGTCTGGGAAGACGCCATATGCCACAGAGCAACTAAGCCCATGCGCCACAACTTCTGAGCCTGAGCTCTACAGCCCGTGAGTCACAGCTACTGAGTCCACGTGCCACAACTACTGAAGCCCGTTCTCCACAGCAAGAGAAGCCGCCGCAATGAGAAGTCTGTGCACCGCAAGGAAGATTAGCCCCCCTTCGCCGCAACGACAGAAAGCCCCCACGCAGCAATGAAGACCCAACGCAGCCAAAAAGAAATAAATTAATTTTAAAAAGTTTGCAAAGAAAGAAGAAACAAAAACTATGCAGAACCTATAGATAAAAAGACTAGAGAGACTTTTAAAACAATGGCAAAGTTGGATATTTGATATCAACTTGTGTTAAAAAATTTTAGGTGTCATAATAGTACTGTAGTTATGTTTTTAAAAATTAAGAGTCCCTATCTTACAAAATGATAATGTCTAGGGTTTGCTTTAAAATAAGATGGAGGGGAGTAGGAGAAGATGTTATCAATAGATGAAACAACATCAGCCATAGCTGATAACTGTTGGAAGTTAAGGTGGATATATGCAAGTTTATTTTGCCATTTTCTCTCATTTCATACATATTTGAAAATTTCCACAACAAAGCTTTTAAAAAGACAATCACGGGCTTCCCTGGTGGCGCAGTGGTTGAGAGTCCGCCTGCTGATGCAGGGGACACAGGTTCGTGCCCTGGTCCGGGAAGATCCCACATGCCGCGGAGCAGCTGGGCCTGTGAGCCATGGCCACTAAGCCTGCACGTCCGGAGCCTGTGCTCCGCAACGGGAGAGGCCACAACAGTGAGAGGTCCCCGTACCGCAAAAAAAAAAAAAAGACAATCATGCTGTCAATTCTGCACAACCTTGGAATTACTGCATTTCACAAACTCAAACATGAAAATGTCTGCCACCATTTTACATCTCTGAATGGTGAATTCAGAGATGGTGAATTAAAAAACCAACAGCATCTTAAATTCGATGAAAAAACTGTAAGATTACAAATATATTTAGATATCTATTTCTCTTTAACTAAATTATTACTTGCATTGCACCTGGAAAGGAAGACTTAAAAAAAAAAACTCTTAGCTTTCTGAATTTTCTTATTTGCTTGGGATTAATTCAGTTACAGTGAGAGAACCATTAAAATGCTTCAGCCAATATAAAAATGAACTTAGTCCCCAAACCAGCATTAGTGGTAGACAGGACCTGGGGAACACTAGGCAAAAGTCTATCTAAGGTGTGTAAAAAACAAAAAAGCTTGCTGCAGTTATCCTACCAGGTCTAAAAACTTGAGTAAAAATAGATTTTAGTTGACCAGCCTGTCTTTTCATTTTTAAGAAAAAAAACCTTTTTTTAATACAGCAGGTTCTTACTAGTTATCCATTTTATACATATTAGTGTCTATATGTCAATCCCAATCTCCCAATTCGTCACACTCCACCCCCACCCCCTGCTGCTTTCCCCCCATGGTGTCCATACGTTTGTTCTCTGCATCTGTGTCTCAATTTCTGCCCTGCAAACCAGTTCATCTGTACCATTTTTCTACGTTCCACATATATACGTTAACATATGATATTTCTTTTTCTCTTTCTGACTTACTTCACTCTGTATGACAGTCTCTAGGTTCATCCACGTCTCTATACATGACCCAATTTCATTCCTTTTTATGGCTAATATTCCATTGTATATATGTACCACATCTTCTTTATCCATTCCTCTGTCAATGGGCATAGAGGTTGCTTTCATGACCTGCCTATTGTAATGACCTGCCTATTAGCTGCAATGAATATTGGGGTGCATGTGCCTTTCTGAATTATGGTTTTCTCTGGGTATATGCCCAGTAGTGGGACTGCTGGGTCATATGGTAATTCTATTTTTAGTTTTTTAAGGAACCTCCATACTGTTCTCCATAGTAACTGTATCAATTTACATTTCTACCAACACTGCAAGAGGGTTCCCTTTTCTCCACACCCTCTCCTGCATCTGTTGTTTGTAGATATTTTGATGATGCCCATTCTAACTGCTTTGAGGTGATACCTCACTGTAGTTTTGATTTGTATTCCTCTAATAATTAGTGATGTTGAGCAGCTTTTCATGTGCTTCTTGGCCATCTGTATGTCTCCTTTGGAGAAATGTCTATTTAGGTCTTCTGCCCATTTTTGGATTGGGTTGTTTGTTTTTTTAATATTGAGCTGCACGAGCTGTTTATATATTTTGGAGATTAATACTTTGTCCGTTGATTTGTTTGCAAATATTTTCGCCCATTCTGAGGGTTGTCTTTTCGTCGTTTGTAGTTTCCTTTGCTTTACAAAAGCTTTTAAGTTTCATTAGGTCCCATTTGTTTATTTTTGTTTTTATTTTCATTACTCTAGGAGGTGGATCAAAAAAGATCTTGCTGTGATTTATGTCAGAGAGTGTTCTTCCTATGTTTTCCTCTAAGAGTTTTGTAGTGTCCAGCCTTACATTTAGGTCTCGAATCCATTTTGAGTTTATTTTTGTGTATGGTGTTAGGGAGTGTTCTAATTTCATTCTTTTACATGTAGCTGTCCAGTTTTTCCAGCACCACTTATTGAAGACACTGTCTTTTCTCCATTGTATATGTTTGCCTCCTTTGTCATAGATTAGTTGACCATAGGTGCGTCAGTTTATATCTGGGCTTTCTATGTTGTTCCATTGATCTATATTTCTGTTTTTGTGCCAGTACCATATTGTCTTGATTACTGTAGCTCTGTAGTATAGTCTGAGGTCAGGGAGTCTGATTCATCCAGCTCCGTTTTTTTCCCTCAAGATTGCTTTTGCTATTCGGGGTCTTTTGTGTCTCCATACGAATTTTAAGATTTTTTGTTCTAGTTCCATAAAAAATGCCATTGGTAATTTGATAGGGATTGCATTGAATCTATAGATTGCTTTGGGTAGTAGAGTCATTTTCACAATATTGATTCTTCCAATCCAAGAACATGGTATATCTCTCCACCTGTTGGCATCATCCTTAATTTCTTTCATCAGTGTCTTATAGTTTTCTGCGTACAGGTCTTTTGTCTCCCTAGGTAGGTTTATTCCTAGGCATTTTATTCTTTTTGTTGCAATGGTAAATGGGAGAGTTTCCTTAATTTCTCTTTCAGATTTTTCATCATTAGTGTACAGGAATGCAAGAGACTTCTGTGCATTAATTTTGTATCCTGCAACTTTACCAAATTCATTGATTAGCTCTAGTAGTTTTCTGGTGGCATCTTTAGGATTCTCTATGTATAGTATCATGTCATCTTCCAACAGTGACAGTTTTATCTTCTCTTTTCCGATTTGGATTCCCTTTATTTCTTTTTCTTCTCTGATTGCCGTGACTAGGACTTCCAAAACTATGTTGAATAGTAGTGGCAAGAGTGGACATCCTTGTCTTGTTCCTGATCTTAGAGGAAATGCTCTCAGTTTTTCACCATTGAGAATGATGTTTGCTGTGGTTTTGTCATATATGGCCTTTATTATCTTGAGGTAGATTCCCTCTATGCCCACTTTCTGGAGAGTTTTTATCATAAATGGGTGTTGAATTTTGTCAAAAGCTTTTTCTGCATCTATTGAGATGATCATATGGGTTTTCTTCAATTTGTTAATATGATGTACCACACTGATTGATTTGCGTATATTGAAGAATCCTTGCATCCCCGGGATAAATCCCATTTGATCATGGTGTATGATCCTTTTAACGTGTTGTTGGATTCTGTTTGCTAGTATTTTGTTGAGGATTTTTGCATCTATATTGGTCTGTAATTTTCTTTTTTTGTTGTATCTTTGTCTGATTTTGGTATCAGGGCCTCATAGAATGAGTTTGGTAGGGTTCTTTCCTCTGCAATTTTTTGGAAGAGTTTGAGAAGGATGGGTGTTAGCTCTTCCCTATATGTTTGATAGAATTCACCTGTGAAGCCATCTGGTCCTGGACTTTTGTTTGCTGGAAGATTTTTAATCACAGTTTCAATTTCGTTACTTGTGATTGGTCTGTTTATATCTTCTATTTCTTCCTGGTTCAGTCTTGGAAGATTTTACCTTTCTGAGAATTTATCCATTTCTTCCATGTTGTCCATTTTATTGGCACAGAGTTGCTTCTAGTAGTCTCTCAGGATGCTTTGTATTTCTGCAGTGTATGTTGTAACTTCTCCTTTTTCATTTCTAATTTTATTGATTTGAGCCCTCTCCCTCTTTTTTCTTGATGAGTCTGGCTAATGGTTTATCAATTTTGTTTATCTTCTCAAAGAACCAGCTTTTAGTTTTATAGATCTTTGCTACTGTTTTCTTTGTTTCTACTCTGATCTTTATGATTTCTTTCCTTCTGCTAACTTTGGCTTTTGTTTTCTCTTCTTTCCCTAGTTCCTTTAGGTGTAAGGTTACATTCTTTGAGATTTTTTTTGTTTCTTGACGTAGGCTTGTATTACTATAAACTTCCCTCTTAGAACTGCTTTTGCTGCATCCCATAGGTTTTGGATCGTTGTGTTTTCATTGTCATTTGTCTCTAGGTATTTTCTGATTTCCTCTTTGATTTCTTCACAGTGATCTCTTAGTTATTTAGTAACGTATTGTTTAGCCTCCATGTGTTTGTGTTTTTTACGTTTTTTCCCCTGTAATCGATTTCTAATCTCATAGCTTTGTGGTCAGAAAAGATGCTTGATTTAAATTTTCTTAAATTTACTGAGGCTTGATTTGTGACCCAAGATGTGATCTGTCCTGGAGAATGTTCCATGTGCACTTGCGAAGAAAGTGTAATCTGCTGTTTTTGGATGGAATGTCCTATAAATATCAATTAAATCTATCTGGTCTATTGTATCATTTAAAGCTTGTGCTTCCTCATTAATTTTCTGTTTGGATGATCTGTCCACTGGTAAGTGAGGTGTTAAAGTTCCCCACTATTATTGTGTTACTGTTGATTTCCTTTTTTATAGCTGTTAGCAGTTGCCTTACGTATTCAGGTGCTCCTGTGCTGGGTGCATATATATTTATAATTGTTGTATCTTCTTCTTGGATTCATCCCTTGATTATTATGTAGTGTCCTTCCTTGTCTCTTGTAACATTCTTTACCTGAAAGTCTATTTTATCTGATATGAGTATTGCTACTCCAGCTTTCTTTTCATTTCCATCTGCATGGAATATCTTTTTCCAACCCCTCACTTTCAGTCTGAATGTGTCCCTAGGTCTGAAGTGGGTCTCTTGTAGATAGCATATATATGGGTCTTGTTTTTGTATCCATTCAGCAAGCCTATGTCTTTGGTTGTAGCATTTAATCCATTCACATTTAAGGTAATTATTGATGTGTATGTTCCCATGACCATCTTCTTAATTGTTTTGGGTTTGTTTTTGTAGGTCCTTTTCTTCTCTTGTGTTTCCCACTTAGAGAAGTTCCTTTAGCATTTGTTGTAGAGCTGGTTTGGTGGTGCTGAATTCTGTTAGCTTTTGCTTCTCTGTAAAGCTTTTGATTTCTCCATCGAATCTGAATGAGATCCTTGCCGGGTAGAGTAATGTTGGTTGTAGGTTCTTCCCTTTCATCACTTTAAGAACATCATGCCACTCCCTTCTGGCTTGCAGAGTTTCTGCTGAGAAATCAGCTGTTAATCTCATGGGAGTTCCCTTGTATGTTATTTGTCATTTTTCCCTTGCTGCTTTCAATAATTTTTCTTTGTCTTTATTTTTGCCAATTTGATTACTATGTGTCTCGGCACGTTTCTCCTTGGGTTAATCCTGTATGGGACTTGCTGCACCTCCTGGACTTGTGTGGCTATCTCCTTTCCCATGTTAGGGAAGTTTTCAACTATAATATCTTCAAATATTTTATCGGGTCCTTTCTCTCTCTCTTCTCCTTCTATAATGCGAATGTTGTTGCATTTAACGTTTTCCCAGAGGTCTCTTAGGCTATCTTCATTTCTTTTCATTCTTTTTTCTTTATTCTGTTCCACAGCAGTGAATTCCACCATTCTGTCTTCCAGGTCACTTATCCGTTCTTCTGCCTCAGTTATTCTGCTACTGATTCCTTCTAGTGTATTTTTCATTTCAGTTATTGTACTGTTCATCTCTGTTTGTTCGTTCTTTAATTCTTCTAGGTCTTTGTTAAACATTTCTTGCATCTTCTCGATCTTTGCCTCCGTTCTTTTTCCGAGGTCCTGGATCATCTTCACTATCATTATTCTGAATTCTCTTTCTGGAAGGTTGCCTATCTCCACTTCATTTAGTTGTTTTTCCTGGGGTTTTATCTTGTTCCTTCATCTGGTACATAGCCCTCTGCCTTTTCAACTTGTCTATCCTTCTGTGAACTGTCTTTTCACTTTTAATATAGGAGTTCCTAAACACCCACCACTTTTAGCACTTCAACAAGTTGCTGGTTTCAAGTAGTAATCTAAAGAAACATGGTAAACTGGCAAGCCTCTGGGCCTCACTGTAGAAGAAACACTAATGCAAATAAAATTTACTAACGTACATAAACTTACTGAGAAAGAAAAGAAGACAAGAAAATATTTCTAAGAGCAATTCTAAAATGCAATTCTAGCAGTACATAATTTTGAAAGTACATACTTTAATGGAATCACACAAAGTTAAAAATGCAACTTTTTTTAAAGATAGGAAAGTTGACATCAAAAATTTCAAAGGTAAAAAGCAAAGAAACAGATTAATTACATATAAAAAAATTAATTTATGTCAAAAACACACTATAAATGTAATTTGAAAGGCTAACAAGCTGAGAAGTACAAATCTGTCACATAACAAAAGGTATATTCTTTTTTTTTTTTTTTTTTTTTTTTTTTTTTGCGGTATGCGGGCCTCTCACTGCTGTGGCCTCTCCCGTTGCGGAGCACAGGCTCCGGACACGCAGGCTCAGCGGCCATGGCTCACGGGCCCAGCCGTTCCACAGCATGTGGGATCTTCCCGGACCAGGGCACGAACCCGTGTCCCCTGCCTCAGCAGGCGGACTCTCAACCACTGCGCCACCAGGGAAGCCCCAAAAGGTATATTCTTAATAAATAGCTCTTAATATCAAGAAAATGATCAACAATCCAACATAAAAATGGACAAAAGATAGTAGCAGGTCAATAAATATATCCTCCAAATGGTCAACCTTTTAGTAATAAAAGAAATTAAAACAAGATACCTTATAGATTACCGTCTTTGGGAAGCTTTTTCAAGTAATACTGTCCAGTTCTGGAGGCTAAGCAGGAGCTAGAAGAATATTCCCACTCCTAATATTCTGGCTAGAGCAGCCCTTCATTTACCTCCTTCAAATGTCACCTTATCAATGTGTCCTCCATCACCCTATTTAAAACTGCACCCCCATTTCCCACTTCTCAATCCCTTTATCTCAGTAAAATTATTAGATATGAAATCCATTCTGGGATTATATTCCATAGAAACAATTTTGAAAGCAGACATAGGGACCTCCCTGGTGGTCCAGTGGTAGAGAATTCACCTAACGATGCAGGGGATGTGGGTTCGATCCCCAGTCAGGGAACTAAGATCCCACATGCCAGGGGGCAACTAAGCCCGCATGCCACAACTACTGAGCTCACGTGCCTCAACTAGAGAGCCTGCATGCCACAGACTACAGAGCCCACCCACCCTGGAGCCTGTGCGCCACAATTAGAGAGAAGTCCGCACACCTCAACGAAGATCCCACATCCTGCAACTAAGACCCAATGCAGCCAAAAATAAATAAAATAAATAAATCATCTTAAAAAAAAAAGCATACATAAATTGTCTTAAATTATAAAAACCTATGACAAACAGATGAAGGCACACAGCTCTTGATATACACATTGAAAACTGAATGCTCAAAGGGAGATATAACGTTGTACCCTTTAAGAGACATACCCAATGGGCCATGAAAGTGTACCTGAACACCCATGCATCCTGAGGTCCCTTAGTCACAAGCCTCTGTTCACTCAGCCTCTATTCTTATTTGTCCTCAGATACACTAAAAGGAATTGTCACTTGGAGACAGCAATGGTTAGTATCCAGGGCTTTGGGGTATGTCAGATCTGGGTTAGAAACCTAGCTTTAAATTTTCTAGGGGAGTAATCTGGCAAATCTCAATTGCCTTATCTGTAAGGTAAAATAGAGATTATCACCAACTAGTTAATGTTAGTAAACAAGAGTACAGTGTCGGAAAAACTGAAATGGAGAAGGAATTCTTCAAATAAAACTACTAAAGACAACTAAAAATCCCCAAAGTCAGATCTTTCAGCACAGTAAAAGAACCCAAAGGAAACAAATCCTAAAGAGCACTGAGCTGGAAGGCAGGAGCCCTGGATTCCAGTTTTGACACTGCTACAAACTGGTTCAGCTCCATGGGAATATTATTTAAAGTATGTAGATTCTAGTTTTAAGATCTACAAAATCAGGGGACTGAAAATCCCTTCCACCTGTTCCACACCATGACTAAATTACTAGGATGTTATTTACTGTTGTACATCCATAATTTCTAAAATTTTTCATTTAAATGTTTGGTTTTTTTAAACTTCAAGTCCTGATGAGTTTTCATTATGACTGAGCTACCAGTCATAACATATAAGACTGTTTCCTTAACTAAGTAATCCAAGGTCAGATTGCTAAAACGCGGCAAAATCAGAATTCAAACCAGATCTGACTCACTCCAAAGACCAAACTATCGCACCCTTCTCCCTCAGACTTTCTCCCAGACTAATCTCCTGGTAACTAGCAGCTTGCCTTTGCAAAATGACTAGAAGTCAGAAGTGCAGTCAAGAGTCAAGGAATAAAGTCAAGTTACCTGAGACAAGTGGGGCTTGAACTTCTGACACAGTACTCTAACCAAGTTAATTAGTTAGACATTTCAAGTACTTAAAAGGCGGCTGGAGAAACCCAAAAAAAAAAAGTAATATTATCAAGAAAAACTATTAATTGAAGACAAAATAAAAAATTAAGCACCTCTGAAACTATAAGTAAATGGGGGTGGTTCAAGGAGTCAAGTTGTACAAGATGAAATATTCAGTAAAATAACTAATTATCTGTACTACTCACTTGCTTTTGTGCAAGTGACTCTAGGTTACCCACAGTAGTGAATGGAGGAGTAACAGATAATCCAAAGTACGTATATTCAGCTTTACAAATAAAGCATATGGTCTAAACAGATAATCCACGGGGCTTCCCTGTGGCATAGTGGTTAAGAATCCACCTGCCAATGCAGGGGACACAGGTTAGAGCCCTGGTCCAGGAAGATCCCACATGCCTTGGAGCAACTAAGCCCGTGCGTCACAACTACTGAGTCTGCGCTCTAGAGCCCGAGAGCCAAATACTAAAGCCCACGTGCCTAGAGCCCGTACTCTGCTGCAACAAGAGAAGCCACCGCAATGAGAAGCCTGTACACCA
This sequence comes from Grampus griseus, assembly GCF_964374135.1. Lineage (NCBI taxonomy): Eukaryota > Metazoa > Chordata > Mammalia > Artiodactyla > Delphinidae > Grampus > Grampus griseus. The sequence goes on along the minus strand of NC_139004.1, from coordinate 37,755,971 downwards.
CAACGAAGAGTAGCCCCCACGCGCTGCAACTAGAGAAACCCCACGCACAGCAACAGAGACCCAATGCAGCCAAAAATAAATGAACAAACTTATTATAAATAAACAGATAATCCAAAGTACTGAATATCTGGTGTTAAAAATAAAGTATATGATCACCCATACATATTTATCTCCCAAATTATAGGCTGATTCAGGCTAATATCAAGGTTAATTTCCAAGTGGAGAAACCAGGACAGATGAAATCTAAATAATACAGTGAATAATAAAATCACCACCTCCTTACATCAGCAGAAAACATATGGTTTTATAACACATTCACATCAGCTCCACAGAGAGTAACAAAACTAAGGCTGTGCATGCACGCTCGTGCACGCGCACACACACAGAGTAACATTTAAATTCCCACTGCACGGGAGAACCAGGTTAGCTCCTGGCTGTTTCCATTAAACCAATCTGGGAGTAAAAACTGGTTTTTGAATCATCCACACGTGGATAATCAAGAGGCAAATTAAATACACACACAAACATATATAAACTCACATTTAAATGCACTGGTTACCAAGCACTTCAGAAAATAAAAAATTTCATAGGACAGTTGATAGAAATGAAGCAAGAGGTGAGGTCACCTACCACTTTAGCTCTATTGATAGAAGTCATCATTTGCTCTCCTGAAACATTAGGCAGCTGCCGAAAACAATACACAAACATACATACATGCACACATGCCCGGATCTTGTATCATCATTCAGAAAGAAAACCTAGGAAAGCCTCTGAAATGAGTTTTATCAACTCAGAAACACTTAGATGGTGTACAACTCCACGTAGATCCAAGGAAATGGAAGTGTCATGAAAATAATGCATTTTTTTTCTGAGTACAAGTGTCTAAAAAACAATTTCCAAGGCCCTCTGCAATTAAATGTGAGTACAAAAGTTCTTCAGACTAAGCCTCACTTGCAGAAGCCCTCTACTGGGCGTTTCTATGACGTTCTGACCAACTTTTGTGTTTCCCACAATAGCGCTAAACCACGATTATGCATCCTGCTGATAAAAACCGGCAAGTGGCACTTAACACACCAAGCCAAAATCAGCAACAGCGTTGGCTAAAGAACTTCCCCGTCACCACTGTGATGCCCACTCCAGAAGGTATCTGCATTCAGTGCGAGGACTTGAGGTTCCGCGAAAAGAGAAGCAGCAACAGAAACCGGCTGCATACCCCAGAGGGCTGCCTGCAGACTGCAAGGAAGGCCAGGTGCCTGCAGGCTCAGGAAGTTGCCTAACCCAGGGGAAAGCTCCATGCCCTCCTCTATAAAAGGGAGCGTGTGGCTGGCAGACCAAAATACAGAAAATTCATTCAAGAATTCCAGGCCGCCTACCCTGCAGAAGGAGGAGGCAAATTAAGACGCTGGGAAGCAGGTATGGAAAGAGAGCAGGGTTCACAAACTGATAGTGATCTACCAGCTCCGTGGGGAGGCTCAAACTCGGGAAGCTTGTGCCTCCTCTCTGGAGTTGGGAAGGTAAGGTACCGGTCGGGCTACGGTCCTCTCCCAACAGCCCTTTCCAGACGGCGCGGGGCTGCTAAGACGCAAACCTGGCCTCCAGCAACAGAAGCTCCCGCCCACATGGTTCACAGGGCGCGACCCTCCTTGGCCGCCCCGAGGCCATGTGGCTGCGGCCGCCGGGTGTCCAAACCCGGTGGACGTTCAAGGCGTGAAACCAGAGACGAGGTGCGGGGGCAAATCCAAAGAAAGGGATGTTGGGGGGTGAGACTCACTTCTTCTGGGCTTTGTCCTTCTTGGCCTTGGTCCTTTTCTTTCGGGCCTGGAGCGCAAGCACTGCAGGAGAGAGGGATGGATGAAGGGCGAATGGGTAGGAAAGGGAGAGACCAAGGTGAGGGTGGAGACCCAGCAGGGGCGCGAGGCCCGGGTGCGGGGCCTGCCTGAGGGGCGGCTCCGGGGCAAGCGCCGCGGCGTCGGCCAGGCGGCCGCTCAGGGGTCTGGCGGCCCACGGAGCGCAGAGCAGCGCCCAGGCGGGGCACGCCGGAAGGGGCTCAGGCCGAGTCAGGGGGCTGGCGCGCCGGGGTCGGCCTCGCCTGCCGAGGGCCGGGCCCTGGAGTGGCCCCAAGGGGCGGGCCGGCCTGGCCGGGCAAGAGAGGCGATGACTGCCGGCGCGGAAGGACGCCGGAGCTCCGGGGCGCGGACCGGCTGCCCAGAGGCGGGGGGTGAGGGGCGGCGCACGCCCGGGGACCGGACGGCGGCGCTTAGGCTAAGCTCCTGGCGTTGACCCGGGCCTTGCCCCGGCGGCCGTTGCCCCTCGTGGCGGAGGCCGCTCCACCGCTCACCTTTCCGCTCCATGGCGAAACCGGTAACTGCCCGGCGCTTGCGCACTCCACTGGCGGTGACTCCAGCTCCCGCCGCGGCCCAAAACCAAGCCCGCGCACACCCCGCCCCCCAGTTCCCGCCCCGCCCACGACGGCGCGCGTCTGCGCGTTGAGCGCGGAGCCTACCACCTGTTCCCGAGAAGGGGGGGGCAGTAAAGAATCGGGGGAAGAGGGGTGAAGGAAATAAAGCCGAGGATATACACGCAAGGGGTGTTTGAGGACCGAGCTCGGAAGCCTCGCAGGGTCAGCTTTGTTCTATTTGCCGGGCGGTTGCCCCTGAGGAATGGCGAAGAGCGTGGCACTGAGGGTTCCCTGTGTGCTGAGTCAGAGCTGCGCAGCCAACTGTAATCTGCCTTGTTTTCCTGGTCTGTAAAATGGAATAATCAGGTGTGTCCCAGTGCCTCCGCTGAGTTATTGTGAGGGCCAATTGAGAAACTATATAAAGAAAATGGGGGGGGGGGCGGGAATTACAAGTGAGAAAGAAAAGGAGGTGGGAGCAACACAAAAGAAAGACTGGAAGGAAGGAACCTGTGACCCTATCGTCACTTAAAAAGTAAAAACTTTCTCTTAAAATTTCAAATTCAACAGAAGACTGTAAACGAAGGAAGCAGGAGAATAAAAACTTAGTGTTTTCTTATTTTACCACTTTATCTTTTTAGTACAGATAAACACAGTTGTCTTTATAGAATATTTTTATACTTTTCTAAGTGCATTATCTCATTTGATGTTCATGACAGCTTAAAGGCAAGACAGTTATTACTTCCAATACACAAATAAACTAAAACTCGGAGGGGATATGTACTGAGAACCTTGGTGTCCTGACACAGTGATCAGTCATCAAATCCTTCTTGTAAAGCAGGGTTAGAAAAGTTTTTCTGTAAAGGGCCATATAGTAAACCCCAAGAGATCTTGGGGGCCATAAGATCTCTTAACTATTAAGCTCTGCCACTAGAGCTCAAAAGCAGTCATAGAAAATAGGGGCTCTCAGTGTTCAAAAAAAGTCTTATTTATGGTCCCTGAAATTTGAATTTCATGTAATTTTCATGTATCATGAAATATTATTCTTCTGTTGTTCTTTTTTCCACTATTTCAACCATTCTTTGCTCAGGCCTTAGTTTGCCGACCCCTTTGTAAAGTACTGCAGCTGGACTGGGTGGAAGCCTGCAGACCTTTGCCCTTAAAGAAGTTAGACTCCAGTGAGGAAGACAGACAAGTAATTAATTGAGAAGGGAAGATGAAAGTACAATGGTGCTGCACAGGTCAAGCATGGGGCTTGGGTGGGATTTTATTGAGCAAAGTAGGTCATTAAGTCCAGCCAGGGAGGAGGCAGCTTTTGAGTTGGGTCTTGGGAAATGTGTAGGATTTCCAGAGGTGGAGGAGATGTCAGGCTCCTGAATGAGAAAATCAATTGAGCAAAAAGGCACAGACTTGGAAACTTACAGGCAGGGACTGGGGCTGGTAATGACTGAAGAGATGAAGTGGAACATGAGGCTGGAAATGTAGGTTTGCCAAATTTGAAATTGAGTTAATTAATATCTGTTTCATGGAACCCGAATGATAGCATTTCTGGGCATATTGCAAAAGAGGACAGCACCTGTTGGCCAAGGAAAACTGCAACCCAGTTTCCTCCCAATTCTATCCCGGAAAACAAAAGGTGAGTTCGGGCAGACAGTCAAGCCCTGGAGTATGTGGATTCTGCCAGCTCAGGAAAACCACATGGGGTTTAGAAAAGACAGGAGAGAGCTGGTGGCTGAGGGAAAGTCCCAGAATGGGGAAATTAGTGCCTAGCACTTACCAGGTGCTCAAATATTTGTCTAATCAAAGAATAAATGATGTGCAGTTTATGAGAAATGTCTAGATGAGGGAGAGAAGACACTGAGAGGGACAACAGGAGAGCTGTGCTAAAACCCAAATGGGTTAGTGCAGATCCATCAAAAAGGAAATACATCTCTGAGTGACTGTTGATTCTCTCTCTAAGAGCTCACCAGCCATCTGTTTAACAACTCATTTGAGAATTTTTCCAGAGTCAGTGTCAAGTTCACTGGACTGAGTTCCCAGAATTGACTATTTCTCCTTTTTCTTTCATCTGTTTTTCCCCAGTCTCCCAGCATGTTTCAGTTCCTCACACCTTTTCTGTAATTTCTATAATTGTTCATATAAGCTGGTTTGTTTTTTTCCCGTATTCTAAAGCCTATACCTTTTTCTGTGTTTCTCGCTTTAAATGTAACTTTAAAAATCACTTTCCGCCCCCCCCCATTTTCACAGGACTTATCCTATTTTGGATTTTCCCCTTCCAGAAGTTATTCTTAAAAGTGGTGGCCATTCTTTGGTATTCATTTTCAATTACATACATACGCCTCTCCCACAAATGTTTTTCTGCAAGTTCTTTTAAAAGTAGGATTATTCAGAGAACATGAGTCGTCATGTTTTTGCTGCTCATGGGCAGTGTCAGAATTTAATTTCTGCAAGATCCCATTCCTTTTGAGCTAACTTATTTTTTCAGGCTGTCCTAGGGTCTTACCTAATGCTTCTTTGGAATTTTTGAAATATGAGCACCTGAAGTGTAGGATACATGTTTCATCACACCCATTCCCTGCCTTGATTACCACAAACTCTCATAATTTTGATCTGAATTAAGTCCAAAGTATCACTTCCCCTCATGGCTTCCTCTATGTCCTGCAAGATGAAATAGGCAACAGAAGAAGAAAGTGGAAATATATTGAATAAGATTCCCAGTAAATGTCTGCATAATTGGAGAACCCCAATAGAAATTTCTCTTGCCTTTGTGATTGTTTTGTGAAGTATATTGGGAAAATATAATTATATTTTAGACTTGAGTCTCAGTAAACATGGCACAGTCAACAGAATAATTGAAGAGAATTGAATAAAGAGATTGAGGTGTGGACAGGATTAAGGGAAACCAACTAGGGATGGTGAAGACTAGCAACAGTGGGAGTCTTTACCACCCTGTAGGCCTGAAGACACAAGGGGTGGAGGTGTTACCAGACCCAATGAGAGTTTGTGTTAGTCTGCTAGGGTTGCTTTAACAAAGTACCACAAACTGGGTGGCTTAAACAATAGAAATGTATTGTCTCAGCCCTGGAGGCTAGAAGGCTGAAACCAAGGCATCAGCAGGGTTGGTTCCTTCTGAGGACTATGAGGGAAGGATTTGTCCTCTTTGCTTGGCTTGTAGGTGACCGCCTTCTCCATGACTCTTCAGATCATCTTCCCTGTATGTGTGCCTCAATCTATGTTCAAATTTCCCCTTTTCATGAGGACATCAGCCATATTGGATTAGGGCTCATCCTCAAGAGCTCATTTTAACTTGATTACCTCTGTAAAGACCCTATCTCCAAAAGGTCACCTTCTGAGGTTCTGGGGGTTAGGACTCCAATATATCTTTTGAGGACGGGGATACAATTCAACCCATAACAGAGCTGTAGCAGTAAGAAAGGACTGCCTGAATACAGCTGTGCCCTTTGATAGAGGGATATAACCATGGCGCAGCAGGGAAATAAATACCCAACCTCTTTCTCCAGTCATCCTCTCCAGCTAGTGCCTCCCATTGACAAAACTCAACTGGAAGTTAGAAGGCAAAGGTGCCTGGGTGATGCAGTCCATGCAGGCCAGCCTCCCAGGGCACAGAGCAGGGTGGAGAGGTGGAGGGTGAATCTGGAGGGCAAACAAAAGATCCAGCACGGCCTGTCTGGGCAGTCTGTAGGATACACCCAAAGCAGCCAGCACTTTCCAAGCAAGAAGTCAGCCTCTTGGGCTCCCTGATCCCTGGAGAGGCTTGATAACAGAAGTTGCTTGGAGATAAACCGCTTTCTGGCTTTGTTCTATAAAAGCTTATACTTCACAAGGAAATTGTGCTGGAGTGAAGGGTTGAGGGGTGTAGGTGGAGGAGATATAAGAATAAAAGCCTTGGGACTTCCCTGGTGGTCCAGTGGTGAAGAATCCACCTTACAATGCAGGGGACGTGGGTTCGATCCCTGGACAGGGAACTAAGATCCCACATGCCGCGGGACCACTAAGCCCGCGCGCCACAACTGCTGAGCTCGCGTGCCTCAACTAGAGAGCCTGTGTGCCGCAAAAGTACAGAGCCCACGCACCCTGGAGCCTGCACGCCACAACTAGAGAGAGAAAACCGGCACGCCACAACTAGCGAGAAGCCCGTGCACCGCAACAAAAGGGCCCGCGTGCTGCAACAAAAAGATTCCGTATGCCTCAACGAAGATGCCAAGTGCTGCAACTAAGACCCGACCCAGACAAAGATAAATAAAATAAAAAAATAAATAATAAATAAATCTTTAAAAAAATAAAAGAATAAAAGCCTTGGCTTGGTAGGGTGGGAAACTATGCATCATTTTGGATGCTCTGGCCACAGCGTGAAGGTTGGAGGAGGGGAGGAGATTCTCTAGCAATGAGGAGGTTACAGAGATTGATGGTTCTGGAGGCAGGTAGAGCCCTTGCTCTGCTCCCTGGAGGTGCTCTGGGGAGGCAGCAGGGTGTTGCAAACTGACCTGCGCTGATCGTGTCCAACTCTTAGTTCTTCTACCTGGGTAAAGAACTTCTACCAGAGAAGTGTATAGTAATGAGGATTTGTCCGCACCACATCCTCACTCCCGGGATATAAAGAAAACAAGTTTTGACTAAAATCTGCCACACACATTTGTTAACATTCATTAGCAGGCAGGCACAGCACAGCTCTTGTGACTTGTGTATATTCTCTGAGGTCACTCTGTCCTCTTGGAACCTCTGGCCCCAGGTTTAATTTCTCCAGTTTGGCAATCTCGGGGCCAGAGTGAAGACTGTTTAGGAAATACATAAAAATGCGCAACATGGTTTAGACATTTGAGTTCTGATTTCTACCTGCTATGCAATGTCAAATTCATATTTCTTTTCCTTCTTTCAGATACTTTCCACCAGGCCCACCCTCATGACAAACATGTATCAAGTACCCACTGCAGCCCGGGCAGGAGACTAAGGGCTTGGAGAAGCAGAGAAGAAGAAAACATAGGCCTTGCCCTGTAGGACTTAATAGCTAATTCTTTTTTTTTTTTTTAATTTTTATTGGGGTATAGTTGATTTACAGTGTTGTGATTCAGGTGTGCAGCAAAGTGAATCATTTATATATACACACATATTCGCTAATTCTTACATAGTAATGACTATTTGCTGGATACTGTTACCCCTCATCCCTCAAACAACTCTATGAGATCAGTACCATTATTATCACCTGTGTTTGACAGATGAAGAAGCTGAGGTACAACCAAAGTCACACAAACTAGTAGTAAGAGGCAGAATTTTGAATCTGGGCAGCCGGGCTCTCAAATTCATACCCTTAACCACACACCCTATCATCTGTCTAGTTTAGTGGGGGATTATAAATACAGTAGATGCACAAAGTACCACAGGAGCACAAAAAAAGAGGCCCGCTCAGCTCAGGATTTGAGAAGAGCTGAGGAGAGAGGCATCTCCTGAATGAGATGACACGGGGGCAGCATTGGAACACATCAATTATAAATACAGTAGATGCACAAAGTACCACAGGAGCACAAAAAAAGAGGCCCGCTCAGCTCAGGATTTGAGAAGAGCTGAGGAGAGAGGCATCTCCTGAATGAGATGACACGGGGGCAGCATTGGAACACATCAAATAGGTGTCAGCTGGGAACAGAAGGGAGGGACGGAACCTGCGGTCAGAGAAGACAGCGTGGTATGTGGGGGAACCATAAACAGTGTAGCATCACTGGAGTATAAAATGCAACGGGGAAGGAGGGAGATAGTTTGCTCCACAAATGCTGATTGGGCCCCTTTCATATGGAGGCACTGTGCTTGTTGTTGGGGGTATGGCAGGGACAGAGTTTCTAAGGAAATTGAACTTGAGTTTTCAAACATTTTGCTTCCTTATTCACTAAAATAACTTTTTGAAACTACCCCCATGCAAAACATGCAACAAACTAGGAATAGAAGGGAATTTCCTCAACCTGATAAAGGCTGAGGAAAAACACTCAGCTGTCATTATATTTAATGGTGAAAGAGTGAAAGCTTTCTCCCTAAGATCAGGAACAAGAAAAGGATGTCCACTCTCTCACCACTTCTGTTCAGTCTTGTATTGGATTTTCTAGATAGGGTCACTAGGCAAGAAAATTACATAAAAGCCATACAGATTGCAAAGGAAATTGACACTTTAAAAGTGTTAACATCACAGTTTTGAATGCCATCCAATGGAATTTAAATACAATAGCAATTTGATACCCACCATCATTCATTTTTATATGTAAAAAATAAAAATCACTTTAAGAAATTTTACATTACCCACTTTTCTCCCTGAACTTGTATTTCTATTTCATTTTACTCTCACAGAAGTTTATCCTCAGGTAATACAATTTTATGCTTAAAAGTCTTGTATTGATCATCCTATCATACTTCTCCACCATATAAATGTGCGTTTATGTTGTAATTTAATTTGTAAAAATGTTTCCTGAGATCATGATCCTCTAAAAGCTTTCTTACCTATCATTATGAGTATTATTATTGCATGATTAATCAAGATAACATATAGGATCATTTTGTGATAGATGAAATTTTATTGCAAATATACCTCAGTGCAAAGGTAGGTGATTTTTCTCAATAAGCCCTGCATCATTCTATTCATGTTTGTTTGGTAATAGCTACGAAAACTTGGTCACATAAAATAAGTACATGGGAATGGAAAGGGTTTGGCACAGGAGTATCATTGTTTTTTTTAAACTCCTTCCAAATGTGCCAAAAAATCACGTAGTAATCATCATCAAAATTTATATTAATGACCGTCAACTGACAACTCCAAGAGGTCCTTATTCAGTTTTGTTGAAGGCAGATAACTGGAAACCATCTGACTTGCAAAAAGTCATTAAAGTTACTTACTCTCTCAATCCAAACACCAATATTTCAATATGTTCCTTTGTTTGGACCTTTGAGAGGTTTATACACCCTCTGGCAGTGAACCTGAGAATGACTTTTTGGGGAGGGAAAGGCCTTTTTTGTTTATTTGCTTTGATTGCCCCACTACTCCTTGGAATGACAGTGACTTTTGTTTACTGCTGTATCTCCAGGGCCTACAAGAAAAGTGTCAGATACGTAGTAAGTGCTCAGTGAATTATCTGGGATGTTATGAAAGAATGTAGAAATCATGGGTGGCTGGGTGTATGGGGGGGAAGGGACCAGGGCAGGAGGCAGAGACACAGAGGCACTCAGTGCACTGATTTGAGTTTCTCATGTCAAAGGCACCAAGAAGCCACCTTTCCCCAAATTGAAGCAGCACTGAGTAGAGAAAAGGCCTAATCTTTGGCATCTCACCTGGGTTTGAGTTTTGACATTGACACTGAATAGTGGTGACTTTTGGCAAACTCTTGGTCTTAAGAGTCCTACCCTGGGTAAAAAGAATAACTGTCCCTCTCTCAACGAGAGGCTTTGGAGCAAGTAACAAATATGATCATGCCTGTGAAGTACCTGCACCATCGCATGCACTCAGTAAATAGGAATTGTCCTTCATTTGAACCTGCTTTTCCTTTTGGTGACACACCTTTCCCTCTACTAGGCCAGAAATTTGCACTATTGGACTTATTCTGAACGTTCACTGGCACAGATACTAAGCAGTAGACAAGATGGTAGAGTTAGGGGCCTCGGGGGAATCCAGGGCAGTGGGACCTCCTGTACCTCAGTTTCCTCATCTAGGAAATGGGAGTAATAACAGTCCTACCTCGCAGGGTTGTTGTGCAGAATAATGTGTTAGCTTTTGTGAAGTGCTTAGAACAGAACCTGATACACAGTAAAGGGTTAATAAGTGAGGGCTACCTGGGAGAGAAGGAGCACGCCAGGGTAATAGCGGAGTGGGAGAGTGGGGATCATCTGAGCTGCTGTGTCTCCCACACACCATTTATAAGATGCATCAGGATGTCGCAGGGAGTCAGGCTCTATGGAGGAACGAACACCACTGGGCAAGTTTCAGTGAGTGTAGCAGGTTAAGGGCACCATGCGTATCTGTGGCCAGAAGAACAACATATTTCCTTCACGGCTCCTGCCCCTCCAAAGCCCTGCCTGCTATTGGTCATGAGCTTATAATCAACCAATAAAGTGGGGGAAATATGGAATAACTTCCAATACAGGTGTCAGAATCTCTTCAGCCATGAAGGAGGAAGCTGTAGTGAAAATGCAGGCATGAACTCCAACAGATGTTTTGTCTGTCAAAGAGAAAAAATCAGTATAGGAGACAGCTCCTCAGCAACAGAGCAGTCCCTGAAGAGGAAATGTTGCCTTATGACTGGGATTAAGCTCTTCAAAGAATTCTTCAAGGAGAAACCAAAACTGTGCCACTGAAACTCCTCAGATTGTTGAAATAAGCATTGAAATGGATAATAATTCATGTGTCACCCCAGGGACAAGACTTGCAAGAAGAGGTTTCTACTATTGACATGCTCCGTGGGGTAGGAAGAAAAAACATTCCTGTTCTGCAGAGACACAAAGTTCATTGGATACTGGTAAAAAGCTTGGTGGAGGGAATTCCCTGGTGGTCCAGTGGTTAGGGCTTGGCGCTCCCACTGCCAGGGGCCTGGGTTTGATCCCTGGTTGGGGAACTAAGATCCCACAAGCCACACAGCCAAAAAAAAAAAAAAAAAAAAGTTTGGTGGAACTCGAAGTGGACTTCAAAGGAGAGAGAGGCGAAATGGCATAAGCTCTGTACATGACATGAACATCATTTCCAGCAGCACTGTAGGAGACAGAGATTGCAGGATACTGTAGGCTTGTGTTTTCCCATGAGAACTTAAACAAGCGGTCAAAGCTCCTCTTTTCTAATAAAAGAAAAACACGCCTTTCTGAATTAATGCTTGAGAAATGTTCTTTCCCTGCTGTCTCAGATTTAGCCCCTAAATGGCCTTTGATTAAACAGCATATTCCTGTGAGCCCACATTCAACATTTTTTGATACGTTTGATCTATCCTTGGCTTCTACAGAAGCTGAAGAGGATAAGCTTAGAGAGAGAAGGCAGCTTGGTGTTGAAAAAGAGGTTGATCCCCTTCCCGATGCACAAACACATACGTCTGAAGACACTGTACCGGTTAATTTTTTATATAAACTGGAACCAAAGTCAGCTCCTAGAATGACTGAAATAAATCAGAACAATTCTGCAATTTCACAAGCTAATTGTGACTCAGAAGAGGACACAACCCCCCAGTGTTTGCAATTACGCAGGCAAGGGCAACGTCAGGTACCCGGAGACAGCCATGCCCATGTTAGTAGATGGAGAGCTTGGGAAGTCCATAAACAGATTGATCACATACACTGCCTCATGCCCAATTTGCTTCAGATTACAGGCAATCCCTGTCACTGGTGAGTGATGAACCATTACGAAGAAGAGCCGTTCTTTTTTTTTTTTTTTGCGATATGCGGGCCTCTCACTGTTGTGGCCTCTCCCATTGCAGAGCACAGGCTCCGGACGCGCAGGCTCAGCGGCCATGGCTCACGGGCCCAGCCGCTCCGCGGCATGTGGGATCTTCCTGGACCGGGGCACGAACCCGTGTCCCCTGCATCGGCAGGCGGACTCTCAACCACTGCTCCACCAGGGAAGCTCAGCAGAGCTGTTCTTGAAGAGAAACCTGAAGGCCCATTTTTGATCAGGGACTCTGCAAAGAGTCCTCTTTTCCGTGATCTTCCGACGTGACAACAGATCCCTGCCTGCCCAAATTGAACAGTGGAATCATAACCTTAGTTTTAATACTCATGACCCTTAGACAATTCATTCTTCCACTGTAACAGGACTTTTGTGGAACGCTTTAAAGATCCCAGCTCTTGCATGTTTTTTGGACCATTGCTTACTATATCACTAAATAGGACATTTAGGCCGCAATATAACTGCCATGCAGTCATCTGTAGGTGCACCACATATGATGGTGGTGGGCTCCCTTCCCATCAATGTTACAGGATTTTTTAAAAGAGTGTCATTAAAAACAAAAAGAGTTCGCTGGTTAGAATGAGAACCAGTCAAGGCAAAGTAAACTCTCCCATCCCCAAAGGACATTACCTAGATCTGCTTTTATGTGCGTCAGAGAGTACACCTATAGCAAGCACACATATCAGTGTTAAGCTTCTTCAGTACAGTACGTAAGCTTAGTGTTAGTATCTGTCAGATGTGATCTACTGTTACTTAGATAAACGTGGTGCCTATTGAGACAACAGAGGATAGAGCTACAGGTGTTCAGTAAGGCTACAAAAACATTTAGTTGATTTAGTTAATGGGTTTTTAATGGCTGTAGTAATTGAGCGAGGCAACTCTGGGGCATTTGCTGTGAAGAATTCTATTTCTTACTGAAGAATAAATAATTATTGGATGAGTGTTACAACAGTGTGACTAATGTTTGAAATTACCATTTTTCTAAAAATGTTTTCTATAAACTTTCAAAAGTAGCAATGTTTGTAGTTACTATAAATCAAGCTTTGGAAGTCCCCAAAATAAAGACTGCTTTCCTTTAAGGAAAAAAAAATTGCAATTTTCTGACATGAGGGCATAGTGCATTTCACTTAAGCATTGCTATAGTTTATACTCAGTCTCCTTGTCTGTTTCGTGAAAAGTACTGTTAAGTAAACTGGATTTCTGTCAACTCCCTGGCATTTCCCTTAAATTTATTAAATCTGAAGAAAGGATACTGGAAATAAAGTTGTAGGCCTGGTGCTTCCTAGAGGGCTGAGGCCAGGTGTGGGCATCCAGCAGGGTTCCCAGGTTGTTTATCTCAGTCCTTAAGAACAAGAAATGCATGTTGGGATGGTGGTATTTTAGATTTAATCAAAGCACCCTCTAATTTACTAAAGAAAAAGTACTATAACTTTGGGAGGTAAGAATCCTTCATTACTAAGACAAAGCCCATGCTTTCTAGTAAAACAAAAGAAACACCCCAGAATGTTAACAGAATTTCTCTAGGGAATGGAAGTACAGGAGATTTCTTTTTTTTCCACCCCACTTTTCTGTATTTTATAATTTTCATTAAAGAGCAAGTATTATTCTTACAATGAGAAGCTGTATTTTAACAAATTTATAAGATAACACAAAATTAATTAAAGCATGAGTCTCCTTTGATTATATTAAGTCCAATATTCAGAGCATTGGATAGAGTTTTTAGAAAGACTTTGTCTCAATTTGGGGGAATAATTAGCCCTATACTAAATGGTGCTCTAGTCTCACCTAACAAAGCATAAAAGTCATACCTGAAGTGATCAAACTGTTTCCAAGTAATTTAACCATTTCCCAGAACAAAACTCAAGATTTTTCTTGGTGCTTACTCAGATGGACACTTGATCCACAGTAGCTGTGGCTCCTCTACTCATCCTTGGTCCGTTGGGAGACTCGTGTTTATCCCACTTAATCTCAATGCCCAGCTCAAATGTCATTTCTTCTCAGTAGTTTTCCCTGACCCACATTCTTTCTAACCCTTCCTGTCATCTGTATTTCTATAGCACTTTACCTCTCATTATTATCACCTTTTCGTTTAGTAAGCATGACACTCTCTCCCCGCATGTTTGTAGCTTGGGAGCTCCTTGAGGGCAGATATCATATTCTATTCATTCTTTTATCATAGTGTGGTGGATTAAAAATGGCCATAAATTATTTTCTCTTCAAGAAGTGGAGTGTATTTGCCCTCACATTGAATCATGGCTGGCCTTGTCACGTACTTTGATCTGTGGAATGTGGCAGGTGACATGCTGCCTTGAGCTGCTGTGTGCAGTCCAGGTACCCTCCCAGAGAGACTGTGTGGAGAGAGATGGCTGCCTGGCCAGCCTCCAGCCCTTGCAGCCATCCCAGCTGAGATGTCGAGACTTGTGAGTAAACCCATCTTCAATTTCTAGCCCCAGGTGAATCTCTAGATGACTGCGGCCTCATGAATGGGCCTAGCTAAACCCAGCCCAGATTGCAGAATAATGAACAAATGCATGACTATTGTTTTAAGCCACTAAATTTTGGGTGGATTGTCCTGCAGTAATAGATTATGGAAACACAGAGTATCTGGGGTATGGTGAGTCTTCCAATAAGTGTTTATTGAATTAAATTTATTTTTGTATTTATTTATTTATTTTGACTGCACCATGCAGCATGCAGGATCTTAGTTCCCCTAATAGGGATCGAACCTGTGTCTCCTGAATTGGCAGTGTGGGGTCTTAACCACTGGACCACCAGGGAAGTCCCAAATTAAATTTAATTGTAAGAGACTGGATGGGTAAAATTGGTCCAGATGACCCTCATGGTCCTTTTTAGCACTGAGATTCTATAATCTCAAGGCCCTTAATGACCTTGGATTATGCCATTACTTCCTTTATTTCTACCTATAAATGAGAGTTGAATCTAGATACAATACAGTTAAGTCCTTGGGCATCTTAGTCCATTTGGGCTGCTATAACAAAATACCATAGACTGGGTGGCTTATAAACAACAGAAATTTATTTCTTACAGTTCTGGAGGCTGGGAAGTCCAAGATCAAAGCGCTGGCAGATTAGATGTCTGGTGAGAACCCACTTTCTGGTTCATAGATGGCTGTCTCCTTGCTGTGTCCTCATATAGTAGAAGGGAGGAGGTTTCTCTCTGAGGCCTCTTTTTTTTTTTTTTGCAGTACGTGGGCCTCTCACTGTTGTGGCCTCTCCCATTGCGGAGCACAGGCTCCGGACGCGCAGGCTCAGTGGCCATGGCTCACGGGCCCAGCCGCTCCGCGGCATGTGGGATCTTCCCGGACCGGGGCACGAACCCGTGTCCCCTGCTTCGGCAGGCGGACTCTCAACCACTGCGCCACCAGGGAAGCCCTCTGAGGCTTCTTTTATAAGGGTACTGATCCCACTAATAATTGTAAGAGTGACCTAATCACCTCCCAAAGGCCCCATCTCCTAATACCATTATCTTGGGGATTAGGATTTCAACATGTGAATTTTGGGTGACACAAATATTTAGACCATAATATTCCATCTCTGGTTCCCCAAACTTCATGTCCTTCTCACATATCATCAACTCAAAGGTCTAAGTCCAAAGTCTCATCTAACTGTCATCTAAATCAGATATGGGTAAGATCAAGTTACAATCCATTGGGCTTTGTGACATTTAATGTATTAATATTTAGAGACAGCACCTAGGGTCACCTATTTTGACCAATCTCTTTTCCAAACCCAGTTTTCTGCAGTTGTATTGACTTCACGTAATTTCTTATATGTGAAAATCATGCCCCATAACCCATTTACTGTAGAACATAAACTACTTTGAGATTTTTTCAGTAATGGAGAAAAATACTCTTTCAGGTCTGGCCTATACTAGTTTTTTAGTCTTTAAAATTTTTCTCCAATTTCTTATTAGAGATATAAAATCTGCAATGATGACCACGCAATGAAAAGTGAGCTAACCAATCCAAACCATGGCATTTTGTAAAGTTTGAAACGTCTTAGAATTTCAGGCAATCTGCATTTTGGAAGAAGACTCAGCCTTTCTTTAATGCTGAACTGTTTACAATCAATTGACCATTTTTCTTCATCTTATTATTTCAGGAGGGGATGGATGCTATGGATTTATGAAGAATATGCTTTAAAGATAGGCTATAGTCCAAGCATCAGGTTGGTCTTTCTGAGGTCATGCATGAAAATCAAGATTTAGCTATGTTGCAGTTGTAACAGAAAGGTCCGAAGTCTAAACTCTACCAGACTCTCAGAAGCCATTGGTTCTGTGTTTAAATACCTTCCTCTGATGGAAATGTGGGAATGGAAGGGAGCTGGAGTGAGAGGGCGGCAGCCCACAGAAACGGCTCTCTGTGCACTTCCTAGTCTCCTGTTTTAAATGTGAAATGTTTTCTTGGTTTTGAAACACTTCTGTGCTTGTTCCTGCCACCCTGACAGCCTGGTTTGAACCAGTTTCTGGTTGAGACCTTGGTGCCATGGTAATCACCCTTAGGCTCCATCTGGCTGTGTCCCTGGGTGCCCAGCTTCTGTACTTACCCATGGTTACCATTCTTGGTCCCCCGTTTGGTTCTGCCCTCCTAGCAGTCATTGGAACCTACTTTCAGTCTAGCTCTTTCTCATCCTTCAGATGCAAGGTCATTGTCATTACCATAGGAAGAGTTTCCTTGACACCCAAGATAGGTTCAGGTCCTCCTGATGTATGCCCTCTTTGTTTCCTGTATTTTACCATCAAGGTACTTATCACAATTTATAATTATCTTTGTCATCTATTCTGCTTATTTTTGTGTCTTCAGCACCTGGGACAGTGGCTGGCACATAGTAGGAGTTCAATAAATGTGTTGAGTAAACATGAACAAATGAAGCTTGTAACTTGGGCCCCCCACCTCTTTTAGGGTACAATTGTATATGACCTTGGGCTAGCTACAAAACTTATGTCTCACTTTATGCATGTGTAAAGTAGGGAGGGATAATATTGTTTTATTTACCCCACAGTTTGGGGTGCTGTGTATATAGCAGATGCTTAGTAAATGTTTGTAGAATGAATAAATGCACCTGTTATCTCTGTGATAAGAGACACTTATTTTAAGAAGTATTTCTTTCATCTAACAGGTGAGAGAAGTTGATTTTCTAAGCAAGGGGAATCTTGTTTACTGAGTGGGAAATAAAATTCAGTATTCCCAATGCCTTTGCCCAGGGGTTTATATTTCTGTTCAGGTTGTACCTTAATACTAGATTTTTTTTAATGGAGGAGGGGAAATTTTTTTAAATTTTTAAAACTTTTTTTAAATGTGGACCAAACTAGTGATTTGATTGACTTTTCCAATTCCTAAGGGGTTGGTGTCTGTCACAGATTTTAACTGTTTGGTCCACCAAGAGTACAGATCCTAGATTGCCTGGATCTTAAAAACCTATAAGAAAGAAGCAACAGTGAATGTGAATGTGAAGACCAGGGGGAGTTCTATAGAGCTAACATTCTCATTGGATGGTACAGCTTATTGGCCTTCTGAAACACTGTCAGGATAAGATCCTGACCTTGGAGTGACGGCAAAAGTGCTTTTAGCCTAACAGTTCTTTGTATTACAAGCCTTCACAGGCTGGCCTAACTTTTTTTTTTTTTTTTTGCCGCACTGCACGACATTTGGGATCTCAGTTCCCCGACCAGGGATCAAACCCGCACCCCCTGCACTGGAAGCGCAAAGTCTTAACCACTGGACCACCAGGGAAGTCCCAGCCTGGCCTAACTTAACCTATTTACCCCCTATTTCCCACTGCAGCAGTGCAGTGAAGATAACATATAAAGTACAAATGCTACGCAGTTTTTCTTTTTCATGCTCATCTCTTCCCCGCTGTATCTACCTACTTCTGGGATTTCTTCCACCTGACAGTTCCTTCGGCATACAGAATACAGAAAAGGTAGAAGATGCAGGAAGGGTCCAAATGTAACTAGAGTTATGTATTTTATTTGAGCCTCATCTCTTTAGAGAAAGGGGAACACAGATGAGAGGAATAAGTTAGAGATGGTCTTAAAAAAAAAAAAGCACAGAGGTGAGGGGTGTGAAGAAGGAAATCCTTCAGTGGAACATCTGCTGAAGGTGAAACGAAGTGAACCTGGATAAGGAATTCAGAGATAATTCTTGGTGTTTAGTATTGTGATCTGGGAGTGAGATCCCAGCGCTGAGGAAGGAGGAAGGCCAACAGATGGAGGAGTTCCAAAGCAAGTACTGCTAGTTTGTAACTAGCCTGCATCTCCAGACCAAGTGGCCCCATTTGGGTGGGGAGGATTTGCTGAGGGAATCTGACCCCTTATTCCTAGCTCATCTACAAGGTATCCTCACTGGCGTTGCTCTGGGATGTAAGTGAATTCATAAGCTGATGCCTACTCTCTACTGACTGTGTCCTAGGCTGAGTCTGAGGTGGGGACTGGGGAGTTATAAACTGATACAGAGGCTAGTACTGCTGCTGAGAGCTTGGCCTGGATGTGGACTCAGGCTTGGTCTCTGTCTCTGGATCCAGCTCAGATTCAGGCTCCAGCTCTGACTCAGGCTCCATCTCGTGATCCAGGTCTAGGTCTGGATCTAGCCCAGTCTCTTGTTCTGACTCCTGCATGGGATACAGATCAAAGTCTAGCTCTGATTCCTCCTCTGTTATTGGGTCCTGGAGTATGAAGGCTGGACTTTTACTTCTGGGGGCTTCTATAAGACGGCTACTCATTTTATGTTTTGATTCTTCTTTCTGAAATACACACAATTAGATGGGTTAAAACTTCCCAATTAGATTTAATTTTTGAACAGTCAAGGAATTTCAGAATACAGTAGGACTTAAGGTACCAGAAAGCATGGGTTCCTGGCAAAGTAGAAAATATTTCTGGCCTAAATTTGCTTTTCATCTTCTTTGCACCCTCTGGTTCCTCAGTTACTTACCATGCTTCAGGCTCAATCAATCCATAACTTCCAATTTCTCTAGTTTTTGTAGCCAGCCTGGATTTCATGGTCAACCATTTAAATAACAATGGTCTGGTCAGCATTCCTGGACATATTGTCTTCTTGATTTTACTTGTCTTTCCAACCCCCTAATGTAATCCTCAGCAGGCCCTTCATGACCTGGCCTCCTGCTATCTTCTTTAGCTTTATCTCTGTCTATAGTCCCCACCTTTTGCTCTAGCCATAGAGTTAGACTGGCAGATCTTTACGTCTGCTAGTTCATCAGTTTTATTATCCATCCCAAGGATGGTGGTGGGGGGGGATTCTAAAGGGATAGCTAAGGGAGATATTTAAAATATTTATTAATTGGTATGGCACTGGCACTAACCAAGCCTGCTGTAAAAAGATCCTTGAGTCCTCTGCTGGGTTGGGTAACCCCTCTTCAGTTGGGAAAGGATCCTGAATGACACCCAGATGCCATGGCAGTGTGGGAACCTGGGACTCAGGTTTATTGCTATTTACCAACTGGTAAGGGAACCTTTCAACATTTCAAATTCTGGGACAGCCACACTCAAAAACCTTTCCTGGACGTTGCTCATCTCTATCTGATTAGGTGTCTCCTCCCACCTCACCACCATACCACTCCCCACCCCGATGCTTCACATCATCCAACCTTGTCTGTTTCTGAGTAGACTCCTTGTATCACTGTCTCCAATTCATCCACATTTAACTCGGAGGACTCTGGCAACCTCCTTGACAAAGCAAATAGCACAGCATCATGGAGGGTGAGGAACAGCTGGGCCTTGGTGATGCCAGTGTCAAAGAAATCATTCTTCTCAAGTGCCCTGATCACAGAAGCTACAAACCAAACCGGGAACACACACAGGGTCAGACATCTGGGGAGGAGAGGATCCAGGATACAAAACACAGCCCTCTTCATAAGATGAAAGATACTCACAGTGACACCCTGCAATGAGCACCAAGATGTTTGCGTTTTGGAAAGCACTGAACATCTGTGGGGAGAGAGTAAGCCAGTTTTAGAGATCTTCACACTCAGTAGAGGAAAGGGCCTTTTAATTAGCTGAGTTTTAAAACTGCTTTGGTCATTCACTTGTCTGGGGTATATGTACCTTTGCATCCCCACCCCATTCAGCTCTGTAAACATTTGATGAGTGAACTGCTTTATGCCAGGAAATGCCTAAAGTGCCAGAATACAAAAGAGAATCAGATGGTCTTGGGTGGGGAGTGAGAGGGAGGGTTGCCCATGGCCTTAAGTGGGGAAACAGTTCACATAAAGAGATAAATGTTCACATGAGGACAGTGCTAGGATAGACACAGGCACAGGTGTGATGGGGACACACTGGACGGGCCTCATGAACAATTATACCTTGGTATTATTGCTTAGTGTTTGCACGTGACCTCCTTCTCTCTGGAGTCCACTAAGCAGAGGTGGCAAAATGTGGCCCAGAGATGGTCAAGTGATATAGTTGGGAAAGGTATTCAGGAACCCTGAGGATCATATTCAGTGCTGCTCTGCAAAGTTGTGTTTGAATTTAGTAAAACATCAGACACTGACCCCAAGTATATACTTCAGCCTATACATATATATATATATATACATATATATATATATATATATATATATATATATATATATATATGCTCTGGAGCTATAAATCTTAACGTTCAATTCAAAAGAAGTCACCATTCACCTTAATACTCTAAGACTCAACAGGTTCCAAACCTGGGCACTAAGTTGGAGTGTCAAAAGAAACAAAACAGACAGACTCTACTTCTTTCACTACCAAGGGGAAACAAGAAAGTCATTCTTGATCATACAGTAAATCATAAAGTTATTTGGTAAAGAGCCACTATAGACACACTCTAAATGACAAGCAATGGGAGATAGAAATATCGTGAATTAAGAAGAAGCTTAAATGGAGTGGTTGTCTCTAATAAGAACAACTACTGGGATTTTTCTTAGTGGGTTCAAGTTTTCAATTATAAAGTAAACAAAACATAATGACTTCCTCCAACAAGGCGGGATACAACAAAGCAAACAGCACGGCGTCGTGGAGGGTGAGGAACAGCTGGGCCTTGGTGATGCCGGTGTCAAAGAAATCATTCTTCTCAAATGCTCTGGCCACAGAAGCTACAAACCAAACCCGAACACACACAGAGCCAGACACCTGGGGGGAAACCTGCCTTTTTAAAGTGTGAGGGTGTACCGTGGATCTCTGAAGCCTGCAAAGTTAAGGTGCCGGACGTTGCCTCAATGATGGGGCTGGAGCAGAAAGTCATCAACGTAGGCCAGGTTGATGGAAGGGTTATGCCACGGACCAGAACATATGGTGCCTCCAAAAAATGGAAGACGAGAGGAGAGAGGAAAGGATGGCCCAATTATACTACAGAACAGGGGGAAGAGTGATACAATGTCAGAGGCTTTAAGTTCCAGTGCCGGGCAGGCCCCTTCCTAGCTGCGAGCACAGGACTCTTAGGGGGAAATATGGCTTGTCTCTCGGGCTGTTGTGAGAACTAAACGAGATAGTGTATATAAATGTGCTCAACTCAGTCCGGCACGTAAGAGGCATTCGATAGTGTAGTCAATGAAATCTAAAACTACGGCTACAGTGTAAGACTGGGAGAAGAGAACACAGCCCAGTAGTACAACCTAAGATGGAAAAGTCCCGAAGATAAGACATTATCAAGTATATTTGAGCCTGCAAATGGAGAGGGGGTGGGGTGTTGGTGGGGAGAGGGTCTCATGGATGGGAAAGACCTTAATGTAAATCTCTTCTAAGCCTCTCATTTTATAGATGAGGAAACCAAGTGCAATTTATTAAGTTACCTGGGGTCTGATGGACAGTGAGTGGTAGTAAAGCCAGGACAAAGCACACATCCACAGACCACCAATCAGAGTTCTTTCTGCTATGACAAGCTTCCTATTGCCTTAGACCAAAGAGGAGCTGGACTCACTTAAGACAGAATCATCTTCACTTAGGAATAAGACATAGGATAAAATATTTATAAATATTTTGTTAAAATGGAATCTGAGGATACAAGAAGGAAAGTCAGCCAAAGGAGCATATCTCAAAAAAAGGTGGGGGGGTGGGGGACGGACAGTGGTTAAGAATCACCTGCCAATGCAGGGGACATGGGTTCAAGCCCTGGTCCGGGAAGATCCCACATGCCACTGAGCAACTAAGGCCGTGTGCCATAACTACTGGGCCTGCGCTCTAGAGCCTGTGCCACAACTACTGAAGCCCGCGCGCCTAGAGCCCGTGCTCCGCAACAAGAGAAGCCACTGCAATGAGAAGCCCACGCACCACAACGAAGAGTAGCCCCTGCTCACCGCAGCTAGAGAAAGCCCGCACGCAGCAACAAAGACCCAACACCATCAAAAATAAATTAATTAAATAAATTAAAAAAAAAATGTGGGTGCAGTTAGAGCCAGGAAGCGAGTGGGTTCAGGATGTGTAAACCTGAGCCATCGCCAACAGGAGCAAGAGTGAGATAGAGGACTAAAAACTGAGATAAGCTGGCTCGAAAAAAAAGACACTGAGACATTAAATATGTCTTTAATGTCTCATACTTATGAGACATTAAACAATAAAGCCAATATGGTTAGTTGTGCACCTAAACTTCCATATTGTATAAGAAGGAGAGAAATGAAATCTGTCTGAGAAACCAGAAAGTGGGAGAGAAGCCAGGACTTAGGGAACATAGCTTTGAAGGAAAAATCTTTCCTGCCCTTTTCACCCAAAGATGCAGGCAATGAAGAAGGAACTGGGGAAGATCCTTACAGGTACCGGACCAGGCAGCCCCATGCTTGAGGTGTCATTTCATCACAACTTCTTCAAACCTGAGTGCCTTTTAGAGCAGCTGAATGGTGGAGAATTCCTTGTGAACTTTCTTCTGTAGCATTTGAACCTATTCCTTGACATTTTTTGTAGCTAACTCCCAGGATACGCTGGGAGTTGCTGCGTGTGGCACAGATTGCTGTTTCAATGGTGTTAAGAGTTTCCTATCTTTCAGTCCTTGAGAAATAATATGCCATGGTTAGGGAACCAACCCTAGTTTAGTAAATCAGAGTTGCTTCATTTTCTTGTTATTCTGGTTGACCTTAAACTGTCTTTGGTGCTCAAGTTCCTAGTGGCCTAGGAGTCACAGAGCAGCTAACCAGTGACTAACAGGATTCAATCAGGATCAGGGCTGGGATGGTGGTGGTAGGAGGGGATCAGGGTTCTTGTGAAAACCTCCTTAGTACTTACCTGTCTTAGTACGACCAAAGCCTGTGTATCCACAAGATGTACCATGGAGAAGTCCAGGATGATGGTGTGGATGCTGGGTAGAAGAGATGAAGTCGAGTAAGGCAGGAGTGTTCTACCCCCAACCTGAGTTTCAGAAGCATCAGGGAGTGTGATCGACATGCTCCTAGAGGGGTCATCAGAAAGCCAAACTTTCTCCACCTCCTTGTAGTTTGGATTTCTCTGGGATGTGGAAGATGTTATGTACGGTACTTGGTCATCGGACATAGTCTGGCTTGTGTCTATGATTTTGAAACGTGAGCAGCGGACCAGGTTAATGGAGGACGACGAGTCGAGGTCCCTTTTACTTTCAAATCGTTCTGTGTAAACAACCTGGGATGACAGAGTTAGGGGAGGACTATGATAAGACTCAAACAAGCCTGGAAGCATTTGCAACTATGCTGTTTCTATCTACTAACTCACTTCCCTCTCTCTTGGAAAACTCCGCAGACTATGCATTATACCTTTTTTCCTTAGATATCTCACCGTCGCTTCCAGCTTGTGACTAAAACCACGTTCATCTTTCCTGATCCTCACCACTCAGAGCCACCCCTCCCAACTTCCTCACGCGCGTCAGTGACATTATCATTGTCTTAGTGAGCCAGACTTTAAATCGTCTTTGATTTATTCCTTTCCCTCATCCCTGGATTCTAATTAGTCTCCCGCACCTACTAGAACTTTGAAGTATTTCTTCCATCAGTCCCTTTTCTCAACACCTCCTTCTTTTATCAATGAAACTGTCTTCTGTCACAGTTCCTTAAGGAGACAAAAGGTACTTGAGTGTGGCTGTCTTTACCTTTCACTCCTTTCATGCTCCTAATAGGCCTATGTCGCTTAAGGACAGGACCAAGCACCGGGAATACAATGGCATGAAAGATGTGAATGCTGACTCTGCAGTCACAGGGACCAGATTCTACCTGGGGAGAGGGCACGTGTCCATTTAAAGGATGAATAACAACCTAAATGGACAAGAACTGTAAGGCATGTGGGAAAATGAAGAGTTCATTTGCTAGAGTGGTATACTTTGGGGTGATGTTTCTTTAAGAAAAATCTGTTGTTCTAATAATGTTGCTTGTGAACAACAAGCAACATTGTTGCTTGTTGCTTTTCTATTTAAAAATAGAAAAAAAAAGTAAAGATTAAAACTAACAAGGTAGTATATATTGTATTGCTAAAAAAAAAGTGGTGTGGACAAATGATAATATTACAGTTCAAAGGAGAGAGGTGCTCCCCAAGCCTTGACAGTCACTGAGGCCAGGCTTTTGGGGGACAGCTGAGCACTGGCTCAGTGTTGGGGAGATACAAGGTCCTTCAGGCAGAAGAAACCTCTGAGAGCCTCCCCTTTCTCTCTGTCTACTCTATACTCTTTCAAGAGCTTTCACAATCCACTCCCGCCGGGTCTGCCTGAACTTACTGCCCAGGCCAAGCCTCTTACTCTGAGGATCCCATGCTTATTTCTACCTCAGTGTCTTTGTCCAAGCCCATTCATGGACTGGGAGTCCTTCTTCTTCCTACCTGACGTAAATCCAAATTTCTCTCTCCTGCCCAGCTTAAGTCCATTACTACCGTGAAGTTTCCCTGCCTTTTTGAGTTCATGCCAATCTCTTTAGCTGAAGTCTTAGAGTGGTTAGAATATAAACACACGATTTAGAACATAACAATACTGCATGGTATGGTTTACCATCTTATTTCATCAGTTTTAAGATGCACCATTACTTTTTGTACTGTCAAGAAACAAACAAAACACTGCAAATTAAACTATAATAATGCCATCAATTGTACAATGCATCTAAATTTCAGAGATGTGAAAAAAATGTATATTTTTGGATGGATAAATACAATAATAGCCTTAAATGTCACATTAATAGAGAGCTGTTTCCCCAGTTTGATTTTTCTTTTTTTTTTTTTTTTTTGGCTGCACTGCACAGCTTGTGGGATCTTAGTTCCCTGACCAGGGATTGAACCCAGGCCCACAGCAGTGAAAGCACCAAGTCTTAACCACTGGACTGCCAGAAAATCCTCCCCAGTTTGAATTAAAGTTCCATAAATTGCTTCAAAATAATCCTGTGATTTTGAGGGGCTGTAAGTGGGTAGGGATATAGATGAAATAAGATTGAATACAAGGTGATAAATCTTAAAGTAGATGGTGAGTACATAGAGGCTCATTATACTTGTCTCTACTCTTGTATATGTTCAAATTTTTCCATGAAAAAATTTAAAAAAAAAAAGAACAACCTGGATGAACCTTGAGGATATTATGCTATGTGAAATAAGCCAATTGCAAAAAGACAAATACTGTATGATTCCACTTATATGAGGCATCTGGAAGAGTCAAAGTCACAGAAACAGAAAGTATAATAGTGGTTGCCAGGGGCTGGGAGGAGGAGGAAATGGGGAGTTGTTTAATGGGTCAGAGTTCCAGTTTTGCGAGATAAAAAAGTTCTGGAGGTAGATGGTCGTAATGATTGCACGACAATGTGAATATATTTAACACTATTGAACTGTACACTTAAAAATGGTTAAGATGATAGATTTTATGTTATGCATTTTATACCACAATTAAAGAGAAAAAGAAAAAAGAACTACCTGGAGACAGAGGCCCCTAAAAATTTATTTTCCTTTTTCATAGTGTCATAGTTCTGGGCACACAGTATGAGATCAATAAATACTACATCATATTATACTCTAAAATGTATTTTCTGATGTCCTGTAAATACTCTCTACAATATTCAGTGCAGTGTGGATACAAAATAAAAATTAGAGATAGTGTTAGTTCTAGTAGTAGAGCAGTCCTCTTGGCAGGGAAGTTGGTATTTTCCAGGAGCTCAGTAGAGCCTATGCTCCATTCGAGTGTATGGCAATGAGAGTGAGTGCTTGGTATTGTAGGTGATGAGGGGGATGGGAGGTGTTCTTGTGTGTGTGTGTGTAGATAGAGCTGCTCCTCCAGGGTGTTTGTGTGGATGAAAGGCCTTGAAGCTGGAAATGAACAGCCCTGCCCTGGGGAAAGGGAATATTTAGACCAAATCTGAGTTGGAAATTAATGAGCGCTACAACTCATCTGCTAAAATAATCTTCAGATGCTGTAAAATCCCCATGTCTGCTTATCTGCCCTCCACCCCACATCATCATTTCCCGGGTCACAGGCAGACATCAGGAGACTCTGACAGATCCTTGGGAACCCCAGCCACCTTGACCCTGCCTACCCTTGGCCCTGCTGCAGTTAGAAAACAATCTTTAAGTCACTTGTTTTCAGAAATAGATAGCCAGGGAGCTAAGATAAAAGTCAAGGAAACAGGGACAACCAGGGAACTACTGACAACGTCAACAGGCAGACTGTACTCTGTGCTCAGATAAGTTGCTGACCATTGAGAAGGGAATCAGGAGTCAGGACATCTCCCCCTGCCTCCTACTTTCAGGGCAAGATCTGAACCTGAAAGGGAACCCGTGTCTCCATTTCTGAGTAGAAATCTTTGATTTCCAATTACTCATGGTTCGTCTAAGAGTTAAAATCCCTGAGGGGGTTTAGATTTTCTTTTCTTTTCTTCCTTTTTTTTAAAAAACTACTAGTGCACTTCTTTTTTATAAAATGTGGAGAAAAATGCAGAAAAGAAGACATGTTTCTAACCCTGGGCGGTGGCTCCGGTTCATCACAGTTGCAGAAACACCAACAAAGCTTTCCTTGCTGGGGGCCATCTTCATTTTGATTAAACAGGCTGTAAATTTCTTCTTCTGTAAGAGGCACCTTTACCATTTCAACCTGAAAGACATATGAGGGGGTCTCATACGGATGGTGAGTGGGGGAGGGGAGAATACTCGGGGAAGGGGAGGGGAGCAGGTAGAGAGAGGCTGGGGAGGAAAGCCTTCACCCCCTCTAACAGCTTGCGCTTTAGGTAGTGAACATTGACAAATGTAATGGAGTTGCAGCACTGGAAGATCTTCACCCCTGGAATGTTTGTAACCTGCAAGACAAATAAATGTAAACTTGAGGGAAATATTTCAGCTCTTTTATGGAGTAAGAAAAAATAATCCTTAGAACCTCCTGGAGAATCTGTATTCTTTATAAGAAGCAAGATCTAGCAAATTCCTTCCTCCCATTTTCATCATGTGCTTTTCCTGCTTTCTTCTTTTCCCCTCCATTTCCTCATACCTCTCTTTTCCTTGGCCTTCCTCCCCCAAAGTACATTTTAAAATTATCCTTAACTGGCTGCATCTCTTTCCCCACCTTTGTAAATGCATATCTGCAGTGCAGCAGACAGGAGCAAAGGGGTTTTGTAGGAAAACTAGGCAGCAGGCCTGGTCCACCCCATCCTTTGGGCAAAGGAGTGGGACTGATCTGGATTCTTACCTCCTGATAGTCATGGAAGCTTCTATAAATATTGGTGTTAGGGATCTGACCCAGGAGGAGAATCTTAGTTCTGAAAGTAAATGCATTTGCCTTTAGCTCACAGTTGCCTTACCTTGCCATGGCCCACCTCCTATTACCTGAGACAAAGTACCTGTGTGACTGAACAGTGATGATGAAGAAGGTAAAAGCTACTGAAACAAGTAATCCCATGTCCAGTCCCAGTAAAATTGCAGATATGAACGTCACCATCCAAATGAGCTTATGGAAAAGAGGAAGAAGGGAAAAGGAAGACCGTGATAACAAGCAGAATTGAGAAAATCACAAGTCCTCTATCTCAACTCACCTTTACCCTTTCTCTCCCAACACCTAGGATTTAGAGAACAAATTCCACAGCCATATGAACTGATACCATCACAAATGATTGGGTCCAAGGGCTACCTAGCAATTCTTTTATGCATCCTTGGTCACTTCTCTCTTTAATTCTCTCTTAAAACTTCAGTTTCCTCGTGTGAAAAATAGGAATAATAGTATCTAATTTATAGAATTGATTGAGATTAGAAATATTATTTGTAAAGCAACCCAGAACACTCACCAAATTAGTGGTTGCTATTTTAAGAGCTATGATAGTTATTGGGAATCTCTTCAAGTTCCTATCCCACCACCTTCTCCATCACTCTCAGCAGGTGATGTTGACTTTATTTTCACAAAGAAGATAGGCTGAGGGGGGAGGGATAAATTGGAAGACTGGGATTGACATATACACACTACTATATACAAAATAGATAACTAATAAGAACCTGCTGTAGCACAGGGAACTCTACTCAATACTCTGTAATGGCCTATATGGGAGAAGAATCTTTAAAAGAGTGGATATATGTATAACTGATTCACTTTGCTGTATACCTGAAACTAACACAACATTGTAAATCAATAATACTCTAATAAAAATTAAAAAAAGAAGATAGGCTGAAACTCCCTTAAGTATTTACTTCCCCCTCCACCTACCACTTGTTAGTACCTGCACTCAACCTTCCCCCGTTCTCTCCAGGTCTCTTGGAAGGGCTATCCCTCCTCCTAAGACTAGAAGCTCTACCTGTGCACTGGACCACATTCCCCTCTTAACTTTTCAGGGACCTGCATTCCAAAATGATCCCTCTTCCTATCTCTTTGCCTCTTCTGGGTGCTTCTCCTCTCATTGTATCATATCCCCCATCTTTTATTTCTTGCTGTCTCCCCTTTATGTCCTCTAGTTTTGTGCTCTAGAGAGAAGGAGAGTGCTCCATCAGTTACTCCTCCTGGAAAGACACCTCCTTCTCTTGTTAGAATTTGTGTCTCCCATCCTGGAATGTATTTCTATTAACTGGATTAAAAGTCATTCAGATACGTGATGTATGATAAACCCTTTTTACTAGATCTGTATGTAACTGCAGCTACTTAATTAATTGCATTTTATTTAACTTTGCATAGTTGGAACGGGTATTTCCATGCACCAATAACCTTGACTCCCTGTTTAAAGCAAAAGTAGAGTACTAGGCATCAGAGAGTACTAGGCATCTGCCAGTGCCTTCCGGTTGATCTCTTTCGTTTGTTCTCTTCCCCTCTCTGCAGGCTTCCCCTCCGTCCTTCCCACCCCACCCAGGACTTCTACACTCACACAGTCATATTGGTTCTGCCTCCACAGATTGGGTAAGTTGTAAATGGTTTCAAGGTAGGGTAGGACATTGCTCAGAATAATACCAGCCAGCACAGCCTGTGGGGAAAAGATAAACACTACTTCATTTTCCTTTCTGGGGTAAAACTCCCAAATTTCCACAAAGGTACCACAGAGAGTTAGGCAGCCTTGCCACTCAGAGATATTATGCACTGATATTTCATAAAAATACCACGTCCATGCTTTGACTCATTGTCTAATCAAATAAGTTTTCTCCACGTTTTTCTCTGCTCACCTCCATAATTTGTCAAACGCACAAAACAAGGCAAGGCCAGGTCACTCATTTGGCTGGTACAGCTACCACAAGTCCCTTTTATTTTTTATTTATTTTTTAAATTGGTCAACTTTATTCAAATAATTTCCAAGAACCCAGAGAGTCATCTCAACGGAACCAATTTCATAGAAATTTGCTTTGAAGGGCAGATAAGCAAAGCAAGTTGTCACATATTCTTGAGAATTTTAAAAAAATACACAAAAATCAGAGAGGCAAGAGGGAATGCTTCAGAATAACTTGGCAACAGATTTTCAGCTTTGAGGTTTTCTAACACGAAATCACTTTTCTCTTCCATCCTGAAAGATGTGTTGTTCTTTCCACTTCTTCTCTTCCCAGGTGACCTGTAAAGAGCCAGCCTCTTCCCCAGGCCTCGGGATGGCTCTGCCCACAGGTGAGAAATCCCAGGGTCCAGCCCACCGTCTGCACACCTGAGGGTCTGATAATCGGCGTCGTTTTGTGGGCACTTGATGGCCCCAGCTGGCATCGAGAGCAAAACCTGTAGATGGAGGGGCCCTAATTGTGTTTGAGCCAAGGGGACTTTTAATGCTCTGCTGGGGTGACGATGACAAGTTCAGGGGGCCCTGGGAGCCAGAGTCTGGATGGAATTTTCCTGAGAAGTCTTCTTTTTGATACCAAACTCCCACACTTGCTTTATCTGGAGATGCTCTGGTACATAAAGGCACCTGCGTCTGCTGAAGCGATTTTTGGCAATACTTTTGATGAAGCTTGTCAAATTTTTCTTTAATGTCATCGTAACGATCCCTGGCACAGGCTGGAGGTTGTACCCTGGGTACTGAAATGGCTTTGTTGAGTGATACTGACTTCCTAAATCCTCCCAGATCATTTCCTTGACAAGCAAGGTCAGAGGTCTGCTCCGAGCGGCCCGGGCTACATGTGGAGGTGGTCTTTGAAAGCGAAGGGAAGGAATCACTCTTTGGTGGGCAGCTACCCTCTCTGATAGATCCTTTGCCCAGGCTTTCAAAAGCCTCACTCAACCTCTTAGCTTTTGCTCTGCGGAGAGGGCTACTCGGCCTGTGGGCTTCTACGCCCTGGGGGCTACCAGGGCTTGCTGGACCACCTCTGTACACATCCACAGCCGAGGAGCCGGGAAGGTAAGTCAGGCAGGGCTGCTTCCTAAGATTCGAGCAATATTCCTGATGAAGCTCGTCAAATCTGATTTCCATCTCCCTATAACGATTCCCTCCCTCACCCAGCGGTACTCTGGGTCTAGAACCTATTTTTACAGGAGAAATCAACCACTTTAATGTCATGAATCTATTTTCCTGATCAAGATGATACACTGCATTGGAGTCTAAGTAAGTCAATGAAGAATGATCCTTCTGAGGCGTTCTCGGAAGCTCCTTCCAATGTGAAGCGAATGCGTGGATCTGGGGTTTGTTTACTTCAAAAAAAGCCCTTCCCAATTTTAAACCCATCTTACGGCCAGAAACATCGAGTACGTTCTCGCGATCTCTTAACACTGCCACGTCCTTCGCAGGTTCGGAGCCGGGTGGACGTCTCTCCTGGGGGCTCCTCCGAGAGCGCCTGCCTCCTCTGCAGCTCGTTCTGTCCATTCTGCTCTTACACCTGGGCCTCCGCTTGGAGCTCCAGTTCTGGTGGATGAACGTCTTGGTGGAGATGACGCAGGAGGGCCTCACACCCAGCAGGCAGCTCATGGAGTGTAGCATGCCCACATACAGATCGCTGAGTGTTGCATTGCAGACGTCCTCAGCCTCAGAGCATGCGCTGCTTGAGAAGCTGCTGCCACCGGTCCCTCCCTGTAAGGAGATGCCATCACCCCTCGGCACCAGGGCCAGGCCTGCTGAGCAAGAGTGCAAAGCATCACCCTCTCTGGGCAATGAGGTTGGCTGAAATGGGCCACCGGGGCTCTCTTCAGAGATGCCACCATAGTATCCTCGGGCAGGGCTGGCGGGTGAGGCCAATGAAGGGACCAGGGTCACACGGGTGTCCTTTCCCTCTCCGTAACTGGCACACTCCAAACACCCTTCATCCTGCAGCAGGATATCCACTTGTGTCAAGTACTTCCTCCTTAGCTCATTTTTCAATGGGCTCCAAGGCACTGCAGGCATCAAGTTACCAGCAACCACATCTTCTTGGAATAAAGTTGTATCAGTATCACTGCTTATTGAATCCTCACCTTGTGTGCAGGGCAAGGGAAGCTCGTGACCTCCAGCTGGGATTCGCATGGGTCCATCTGTCCTGTTGTCCGTCTTCACCGGGGAGCCCTGGATTTGTCCTGTATTTCTTTCCTTTATTAATCTTCCTCCCCAAATTCGCAATCCCTGGGGTGTCTCGTAGGTCAGCGTGGACATCTGCACCACCGGGGCGTCCTCGAAGGGCTGGTTGTACTTCTCTATCAGCTGCTGCATGCGCCTCTGGAAGCGGCGGCGGCTGTCCCTGAGCTTCCGCAGCAGCGCATCCTCTCCCAGGACCTCGCCGTCCATGCTGCTCGGACAGCCAAAATCCACAAGCCCCTTTTAGATTCAGGTCACTGATTACTTACCCTGACAGTGAGAGGAAGAGTACCCGCAGGTTATGATCATCTAGCCCCTTCTGCTTCCATGTTGTCACTTTGGTGTCTGAGGCAAGCCCTCAGGGAGGCTGGCACCTTTGGCCATTTTTCTTATCTTTGCCTACTTGGCCTTGCTTTGTCTAGTTTGCTTGACATAATCTATGTTACCGATGTTGCTTAGAAACCATTCTCAGAAGGGATGACAAATTAAGAGAATTTCCACTCACAGGAATGCTGAAATAGTTTCAGTTGGGCTTTTTTCAAGTCTAATCATGATGTACTACAATTATTTCAACGATGAGATACCAATTTTTGTCCATCAAATTAAATTAGCAAATTTAAAACATTGAGGACATCCCATAAAAATGGGTGTTGAGTATTGCCCTTTTGGAAAATAATTTGGCAATATATCAAGAAATGCTAATATGCTTTCACACAGAAATTTTGTTTTACTCTTAGAAATCTATCTTAAATATAGAAAAGGGTAGATGTACAAAATTGCTCACTGTTGTGTTATTTATAATAACAAAAATTCAGATAACCTAATTTAAGATGATTAAGTTATAGTATGGAGTATCATGCTACATATTAAATTAAAACAAGAATACCAGATTGTACAGTTAGATCACAATTATGCAAAGTACTATTTATAGAGAATAATATTGGTTAGACATATGCCAAAATGTTAATAGTGGTTTATTTGTGACTATGGCTTCAGAGACTGCCACCTCAGTGTGTAACCAGTCTATCTAAAAAATAGATTTTTATCTATTGTGAATTTTCCAAAGTTTTAAAAGTAAGCACGTCTCCCTTTCTAAGGGAAAGAAAGTGTCTTAAATGTAAGAAAATGAAGATGGATACTCATAGGGATGTAAAATCATCAGGGCCTCAAAGTAGAATTGAACCTACTTTAAGAAACATTCCTCATCCTTTTCCTAGCCATCCTCTCTTCTATATACTCTGCCTGGGAATTAGAACTGATCCTATCATCAGGAATGGATTGGATCCAAGCTTACTCTTATTTTCTGAGGTTACTCAGTGACCACTTGGTCTTAACAGGTCAGTAGAGGAGGGAAGAACAAAGATGAAGTCAGCAGAAATTACTTGTTTCCCATCTTCATCTTCTTTCCAGTCAAGAATCTCCCAAAATTTCCACAATTTGCAGGGAGATGTGGTAGGAAAGATAAGAAATTCAACTTCATAGGGCTTTTACCAGGTTTTTGGCGTGAGGTATGGAGTATGAAGAGGAAACAAATCTTTTCATGACATAATATACAATAAAATTTTTACCTTTCTTTTTTTTTTTTTCCGGTACGCGGGCCTCTCACTGTTGTGGCCTCTCCCCTTGCAGAGCACAGGCTCCGGATGTGCAGGCTCAGCGGCCATGGCTCATGGGCCCAGCCGCACCGCGGCGTGTGGGATCTTCCCGGATCGGGGTATGAACCCGCGTCCCCTGCATCAGCAGGTGGACTCTCAACCACTGCGCTACCAGGGAAGCCCTTACCTTTCTTAATATTAAGATAAAACGTGCTCATGTGTAAAGAAGAATTGAATTTATATATAATTTCCATCATACAAGAGATAACCATTGTTAACATTTTGGTATAGCCTATGTATTTTTTCACACAAAATTGGAACAATATTGAATATACTATTTGCATTATGGTTTTTTTAAAGTTTTTTTTGATGAGGACTATTTTTAAAAAATTTTTACTGAATTTGTTATAATATTTTATTGTTTTATGTTTTGGTTTTTTGGCCATGAGGCACGTGGGATCTTAGCTCTCTGACCAGGGATCGAACCCGTACCCCGGGCACTGGAAGACGAAGTCCTAACAACTGGACTGCCAGGGAAGTCCCTGTATTACGTTTTTAAAAAATTTATGTTGGTTCTATTGCTAACTAGTTGAGATCCTAGCCAGGATGTTCCACCAATTACTCTCCTAAGGATTTTGCAACAAGCTATCCACAGTCGTTCAAAGAAGGAAGGAATCATTTGTAGTTTAATACTCATAAAGTCCCAGTGTTATAGAAATTCAGATATTCCACTGATCAGATTGTATTCACATTTTCTCACCCAGAAACATCCTAACTAGATGATATAAAAATAACATGCCATAACATGGTTGGCCAAAAGCAAGGGCTGTTCTATCCCCAACATATTTATAGTAAGGGAGGGCTTACCTACTTTTATCACTACGCTTTAGTGAATTCTGACAGATTTTTATTTGAGATTTTTAAAAATTCTGACTCTTCTAGAATGGAAAAATATCATTGTTCAAAGTAAATTAGTGAGTGGCCCTCTGAAAATAGACTCCCAAGAGTTACAGCACCAAAGGTGCTATATAAACTAAATTCTGTAGATGGCTTCTGCTGGGAATCAGAGGACAGCTTGTGTGATAAACAGAAGCTTAATCCCACCCACCATGCATATATTCCATGGCTGGTTTCCAAGGTCCCTGAATCACAAGAGCAGAAGGCAGCAACAGCCTTGAGATGGTCCTGCTCTACTGAAACCTGATATTTACCAGGTGGAATAAACGCATTCAAAAGGATGGGCATAATATTTACAACCACACCAGCTTAGGGACTGCCACCTCAGTGTGTAACCAGGCTGCTGCACCAGGAATAAAATCTCCTCCCCACTCCCTTAGTACTATCTAAAAATGGCTAAAGGGAACATTAAGGAAATTTAAAAGGAAATTATGATGACTGGGCATTGATCTGTATTGTCACTTAGAACAAATCAATTATAGCTAGTAATTAATGCACCTGGCATCTCTAAATGTAAGGTCATCCGTCTCACACAAAGGGAAGAAATGGCACATAAGTATATAGAGGCATCCTAGCTGAACACAGAGTTAAAACTCAATTTTTAGATGCTGCCTTTAGTGTTCTGAACTGACCAAGAGGCAGTGTGGCAGCAGTAGGGGGATTGAGTTCACATGAATGCAGAACAAGGACTTCTGGAAACTATTTAGGAAAACAGATGGCATGAATGCACAATGAGCTTCCAAGTCTGTGGTGGTATTGGGTGTTCTGGCATCAGAAGTCTATTTTGGTCATGTTTAACTGAATCCTTACTTCCAAAGCTTACTTTATAGCTTAAGCAAAAAAAAAAAAAAAAAAAAAGATTAACGGGAACGAGAAGAATAACAATTGTTTGAGTGCTTATTACTAGCTCAAAACCATTCTCTCTATATTATACATATTATCTTATTTAACTCCCAATCCTGTGAGGCAGTGGCTATTATTTTAAAGAAAAGGAACTAGAAATAGGCTGGGACCACCACTGGGGATCAGTTGAATGCAGTTCTCCTCAGAGATGCCCCACCAAGATGTAATCTGGAGATCCATTCTTTCTTGACTTAGCTATTTGATTAGTTCTACTTACATTTGGCAGTTTGTAGAAAAAGCGTCCCACCTTCACCATCAGGAGCAGCATCACAACTGCGCCTACCAGAGATGCAAACTGAGGAGACAGAGCCAGTTGGAGAGAGACCATCAGGAATGTATTTGTCCCTGTCTGCAACTGAGGCCTTCTGCTTGGTGAGAAGCATGTCATTTTTTTCTTAAAAGGGGTTGAGTATAACCATCCAGCATAAGTGCATTTTTGGTGAACTGACATTTTCAGGTCCTGCCAAAGTGCTAAACACATACTAGGTACTCAATAAATTCTTGTTGATTGGACGTATGGAGGCTTTCTGAAAAGTCCCAGATTGTCTTGGATATCTGAATCTTTCTTGCCATAGCTTTGTGCTATGACTCTGAAGTCTACTAAAATCCAGCCTGCATTTCATCCTAAATTTAACCCTTCTTTGAACAGTTTAGAAAAGCCCTGGTAGACTCATCACTGTCAGCCCTAAAATCCCAACCGTTCCACCTCGCTCTTTTGGAGCCTGGATAACTTGCCATCTAACAGCTTCAGTGGTGCTTCATCTTAAAAACACCATGATATTCACTTCTGATTTCCCTACTTCAGTTTCCCTCTGCCTCACTGCCATCAAAAAAGGTTATGCACATGAGTCAGGGCTGTATATAGGAGCTCTGGGTCCTATCCCACCTGGGTTGACTACTCTGGGCTCAGTACTACTTGGTAAGCAGTGATTCAGATTGGCAAATACAGGTAGAAAGCTAAGAAACATAGTTCCCTTTATAATCTCAAGGCTCTCTGGACATAATCTTGAACTCATTATATCCTCTATTGATAAATTTCCATTGTTTAAGCCCCTACTAAGAAAAAATAATATAAAGCAGCATAATTGCCCACTGTGATGGGGGTGGAGGGGGAATAAAACTGTATGTAACCACAAATCAAAACAATGGCATATACAAGCAAGAACAAGCAACCTTAAATCTAAACCATTAAATGACCACTCAGCAATGATTCTCTAACTTTTTTTCTCTTTTTTTATTAGGTGTGAAAAAAATAACTTCCTACTGGATTCCCTCTCACTACTCACTGCTATTTGCCATATAAATGTATCGCTGAAAATAATCGCAATGAAATCAACATCCTACTTCCTTCTTTCCCCATCCCAGCTGATGCACAGCTAATGGGACCAAGCCAACATGGAAAAGTTGAACCTTGAGAGAAGAGTGAAGGGAGAAGGATTCAGGAGAATGGATCACTGTAACTGAACCTCAGGAAGTTCTCATGGCAAACATTTTATACACTGTGGAACTAAAAAAAAGTAACTGAAGCCATAAGTTCCTCCAGCCAATGTACATATCAGCCTGTTGCTGCGTCGAGTTTTAGAGTCTAGCTTCAGGCAGTCTTGCACTATAAGAAGAAACTGCTTTGATCAGCACAGGAAAATATATCAGGACTTTTCCTTCCTTCTACTCCTTTCTCCAAAATTCTTCTGATTATTTTTAAGGAAGCGAAGACATACAGACACCAAAATTAGCTGTATAAACCTAGTTTAAAATGAGCACAAACCAGACACTGAATCCCATAAAACTTGCTGCTCAGGGAGGCCTGCCAATAATTGTGTGTCCCCCATGGCTGCACACGCAAAGGGGTGGGCTTTGGGATCAGAGGGCCATCCTTGGTGGCATTGTGCCTTAAGAGGATGCTTGATGGCTCTCAGAATCCCAGACTCAGTGCCTGAACAGGGTCTAGAGACAACGAGCATGTACAACTTTACATCTCATGCATGTTTTGCTTTTCTGCTCTGATTTTCCATCACTTTTCCAGGCTTTCTTGAACAAAGACTGACTCTACCTTCTTTCTGGGCATTCAAGGCAATGTGAGGTCACATAAAACACAGCCACTACTGACATGCAGAACCTCAGACACCAAATGCTCCATAAGTAGCGGACAGTACATTACGATGGACCAGCCAGGGCACTAGGGACCTGGGGTGGAAGCTCTGATATTTGAACATCTTAAGTGACACGCACTATGGTGGGCCCTATTGTCATCCAGTTTAATTCTCACAACTGAAAGGTTATCCTTATCCCCATTTTACAGGTAAGGACTAGAGCCTCAGAAAGTGAAAGTAACTTGCCCAGGGTCACACATCTAGAATTACTGAGTCAGGTTTCAATCCACCTGACCAGTTGACTCCAAAATCCAGGCTCTCTCCACTGCCCTATCTTCTTCCTCTAAAAAGAACACAGCTCATTTCTCTCTTTGATAATTTTTTTCTTTTCTTTTTTAAAATAATAACTCTTTTTTTTTTGCCGTACGCGGGCCTCTCACTGTTGTGGTCTCTCCTGTTGCGGAGCACAGGCTCCGGACGCGCAGGCTCAGCAGCCATGGCTCACGGGCCCAGCCGCTCCGCGGCATGTGGAAATCTTCCCAGACCGGGGCACGAACCCGCGTCCCCTGCATCAGCAGGCGGACTCTCAACCACTGCGCCACCAGGGAAGCCCAATAACTCATTTTTAAAAGCAGTTCTGGGAGCCTGGGGACAAGGCAAGAAGGCTGGTCCTTGGAAAGCAGAGAACAAGGAAAAGAACCCAATCATAGAGAAGAGGGAAGCATAGTGGTCAGAACTGGATGAGCAGGCCCAGGCCATGGCTGGAAGGGCTGATAGGTTTTGCTACAACCAGTAAAGACAAGTGGGTTCTAGACAGGAAGAAATTAAAGTGAAATCCAGACACATTTTATACAGTTTGTATTTATGTCAGACATACATCCATACACACATACATACATACACACATACATAATACATATATATATAAGTGGCTCCTGGTGACAAGTCATGTCGGAGAGGTTCAGAGCCAGCCCCCTAGCCTCTCTTTCCTGCAGTCCTGAGGAGCTTTGAAAAAGTAGGGGTGTTCTCAGGCAGAGTGAATCAAAAGTCCCCAGAGAAAAAGGGTGGAGAGAATAACCCCTGCTATGGGATAAAGAAGGCTGAATGAGTCCAGATCAGAAACTTATTGGAAGTGGGGTAGCTCCAATGTGGAGGGCCAGGGTCAGGGGAATTCTCTGCTTGAACCAGCAATTTGCCCTGGGCAAGTCAGGGTCTTGGGGAAGGACTTACCAGTATCCCTGGGGACATACTTCCCTTTGAAGGGTCACTGTACCACAAACAGAGATGTCATTGGTAGGGGAGAACAATGCCATAGCAGAAAACAGAATGAGAGCCATCGGCAACCTTTGAAGCAGGCACTTTGTCCAACAGGCTAAAGGCAACTCTGAGGCTGAACTGAAGCCCTTCTTCCCTCCCTCCATCTATACATATCCTAACCCTCTTGCAATGATCCATGAAAGTCTCACTTTATCCATCATTCTCCTTCTTGCAATATTTACGGCATTTTAAAATTTATTGTATTTATTCTGCACTTAATTTTACCTGCACCGTGATTTAGTTTTTTCCAACCACGTGCATCTTTTCTCCCCAAATTTGTTATGCTTGTATACTAAATAAACAAAGTGTGTGGTCACAAGTCAGTGGGAACTATTGTCTCGAATTTCCATTTTTTCTTACCATAAAATCCTCTCATTTTGACTTCAAAATTTTTTCAGATTTGCATAGAACATCCTTCTTTTTAACGTAACTCATCTTCCTTCTTTTGGTCAAATAGTAATGCAAAACAGCTACATACACCTTAAAGGCCAATGTGTCTGGCAGAAGCTCTATGACAAAAAAACTCAGTCCACATAAAATCATGTGGTATGGGCTTACTCTAGACCCATGTTCTCACCCCTGCCCAATCTTCTGACTTTTATTAGCTTTCACCTTATATTTCACTTATATTTACCCATGGACTGTGACACTTTATCTTTCCCCATTCAAATTCAGTGTCCATTCTTCTGACACTTTACTTTTTGACCATGGCTATACCTCCCTACTGTGCTGCTGTGGCCTAAGCTTGTCTTTGACTTCTGTCACTGTTTCTGTGCCTCCTGATCCCCGGACTCATTCCATGGGCTTACTCCAGGTTCAATTCTGATAGTTCTTTGACACTTAATCATGCTATATAACTGAGATGGGACACCTCTCATGTTGTCAAGTTGTAACTTTTATCTAGTCAGTTTAAAACTCATGAACATTGGACTTAAAAACTCTCTTGCCGGGGCTTCCCTGGTGGCGCAGTAGTTGAGAGTCCGCCTGCTGATGCAGGGGACACGGGTTTGTGCCCCGGTCCGGGAAGATCCCACATGCCGCGGAGCAGCTGGGTCCGTGAGCCATGGCCGCTGAGCCTGCACGTCCGGAGCCTATGCTCCGCAACAGGAGAGGCCACAACAGTGAGAGGCCCGCGTACAGCAAAAAAAAAAAAAAAAAATTAATTAAAAAAAAAAAAAAAAAACCTCTCTTGCTGGGCTTCCCTGGTGGCTCAGTGTTTAAGAATCTGCCTGCCAATGCAGGGGACACAGGTTCGAGCCCTAGTCCAGGAAGATGCCACATGCCGCGGAGCAACTAAGCCCGTGTGCCACAACTATTGAGCCTGCGCTCTAGAGCCCGTGAGCCACAACTACTGAGCCCACACACCTGGAGCCCGTGCTCTGCTACACCAGAAGCCACTGCAATGAGAAGCCCGCGCACTACAACGAAGAGTAGCCCCTGCTCGCCGCAACTAGAGAAAGCCCGCACGCAGCAACGAAGACCCAACACAGTCAAAATAAGTAAATGAAATAAATAAATTTAAAAAAAATATCTTACCTACAATTAGAGAGCTTGCCTTTAGAGCCTTCTCTGCCAACATTTTCCCTTTCCTTCTTCCCTTCCATACCCTATATATTTAGTTTACTAATTCAGGATACCTGAATAGGGTCTGACCTAGATAATTTTCTCTTACACAAAGGTAGAATGGTCATAAATTCCCTAAGCTTGCCTAGACAAAGACTTTATTCTCTATCATGAAAGCCTCTTGTCATGCCCTTTGAGGAAGCCAGGAAAGTTTCTAGTTCTGCTGTCAGGAAGGAGAGAGTTATATTATTATTTTCCCAGACTAGGGCTGAGAATATATCTCCCCATAGAAAAAAATGTTAATAGGTGATGGTTGGTTTATCTGAAATATTATCTTTTAGGTATGTTACATGGAAAGTAGCTTTTTGTGGGCTAATATATAGAAGCCTTTAACAGAACAGTATTTTTATAGAAAATGACTTTCAAGTTCCACATTGACAGATAGCTTTTAAGACAAAATCTAATCAAAAAATAAGCCAAGCATGAAATCCAAATTTTTCCCAAACAAGCATCACATTAAAACAGTAACATAGTTAAACTAATATAATCTCCTTCTGTGAATATACATATGAATAGACCTAAGTGTCTTTCTATATTAGAGATCAAATTCTATTTCACATACCTGTTGTCTTCCTCCAGTTTTATCCTGGATAATAGTCCTGACAACAGCACCAGTAAACACATAAGATCTGAAAAATGAACTGACGACATTGCAAAGGCCAATGGCTATTAAATCCTGTAAAGAAATGGCAAATACTTTAGGCCCACTGTTTGTCAAAGAAGGCTGATTTGAGTTTGAACTAAAGGTATACTGTTATTTCTTATGCATGAAGATAGGGTTGTGTACATCACTTCAAATAACACTGAAATATTATTGGAAAGAAGTGAAGGATGGTAAATCTGATTTCTTCATTTTAGCTAGAGATCATAAGGAAAGTCCTTTTTCAAAGTGAGTAAATGAGACATTTGCCTTGTTATTCTCTTCCGCATGATTGCTGGGAATTAGGATGACAGGGAGAAATATAGTACTGTTTTTCTTGCTTCCTTCTATACTATCCTAAAGTCAAAGCGGGACACCGATTGAACCCGGGCCAGGCAGTGAAAGCCCGGAATCCTAACCATTAGGCCACCAGGCCGTGCCAAGCGGCTTGCAGGATCTTAGTTCCCCGACGAGGGATTGAACCTTGGGGCCACGGCAGTGAAAGCACCGAGTTCTAATCACTGGACCTCCAGGGAAGTCCCCATATTCTCTTTTTAATTTCTAGGGAAAAAGCCAAACTCAAAATGGTCGGAGACTAAAAAAAAGAAAATGAGAAGGACTATTTCTGGGAGGCCAACTTAATTGTTTTATTATCCTAGTTTTGATATTCCACTGCATTTCTTTTTAAAAAATATTTATTTATTTATTTGGCTGCACTGGGTCTTCGTTGTGGAATGCGGGATCTCTTTAGTTGTGGCATGCGAACTCTTAGTTGTGGCACGTGGGTTCTAGTTCCCTGGTCAGAGATGGAACCCGGAGCCCCCTGCATTGGGAGAGCGGAGTCAGTTACTGGACCACGAGGGAAGTCCCTCCACTGCATTTCTTATTGTGCTTTGGCATGTGGTTGACTTTTAAGGACTTGGTGGAAAGGAAGATAAAAGGAGAGGAGAGGAACTCTGCTAGCTTAACAACATGATGTCATACATTACCTTCTTGCCTCCCTACACCATATCTGTTCTAGAGTAACCATACACATTAATTCAAGTG
Organism: Grampus griseus; assembly: GCF_964374135.1. Classification (NCBI taxonomy): domain Eukaryota; kingdom Metazoa; phylum Chordata; class Mammalia; order Artiodactyla; family Delphinidae; genus Grampus; species Grampus griseus. Next base: position 37,714,148 of record NC_139004.1, on the reverse strand, counting down.
GCTTCAGAGTTAAGTATGCCACACTTCTCAAAAATCCTTTGGTAAGACTTCCCTGGTGGCGCAGTGGTTAAGAATCCGCCTGCAAATGCAGGGGACACAGGTTCAAGCCCTGGTCTGGGAAGATCCCACAGGCCGTGGAACAACTAAGCCCGTGTGCCATAACTACTGAGCCTCTACTCTAGAGCCCACGTGCCACAACTACTGAAGCCTGCGTGCCTAGAGCCTGTGCTCCGCAACAAAAGAAGCCACCACGGTGAGAAGCCCGCGCACCACAACAAAGAGTAGCCCCCACTCGCCTCAACCAGAGAAAGCCCCCACACAGCAACGAAGACCCAACGCAGCCAAAAATAAGTAAATAATTAAGAATAATTTTTTACAACATCCTTTGGTAATTGTAATTCAAATCATGGTCCAAGTGACTCTCTGGTTACAGAAGAATCCAGTCTTCATTTTAACTGCAGGCTAAGGTTAGAGAACAAAGATTAAAGGGTCACAGAAAGTAATAGAAAGGCCTGTCCTCTCACCTGGTTGGAATTGACATCATAGTTATGGAAACTGGCAATCTTCCTGCCCAGAAATATGAGCAGAGAGGAGCTCACTAAAGCTAAGGAGAACGCTTCTAAAAGCACTTCAGTAAGATTGCTCATATCTGGCGTTACAGGAAACAGGAAGCTGGAATAAAAGGGTGGAATTATTCCTAGATAGCAGGCATCATTTATTGGCATCTCCCCCACTCCAACCTTATCGTACTTTATCATCCGTTTCAAAAGGTCTGACCCTTTTAAAAAATAATAAAAATAAGAGATAAGAAGAGCAACTCAGGCAGCAGCTTGCCAAAACTGCCAGCAACTCAAGCCAGGTTACAAAAGCCATTAAGAGAACATGCTCTGCTATCTTCTAGTTCAACGTTTCTGCCATGTACCAATGGCAACAGATAGGACAGGCAAAACTACAAAAATCGATGAAAAATAGTTTATTTACACTGTTTGAGACCATACCAGTGGGTAAGCAATAGGCATATATCATACCTAAGAGGGTTTAGAGCTAAAAAGCTCCATGTATTCCCTTCTAGTCAAACTCAAATCTTTTAGGGTATAATTTTAGTCATTGTCTTTTGTAAAAATTGCTTCTGATTCTTATCCACACCTTTTTTTCCCAATTACTTTAATTGGGTAAAAGACACATAACATGATTTACCATCTTAGCCATTTTTAAATGTACTGTTCAGTGGTATTAAATGCATTCATAATGTGCAACTATCACCACCATCTACTCCATAACTCCTTCATCTTGTAAAACTGAAACTCTATAACTATTAATCAATAACTCTCCATTTCTCCCTCCCCCCAGCTCTGACAACCACCATTTTACTTTCTGCCTTGGTGATTTTGACTACTAAGTACCTCAGATAAGTGGAATCATATAGTAATTGTCTTTCTCTGACTGGCTTATTTCACTTAGCATAACGTCCTCAAGGTTCACCTATGTTGTAGTATATGTCAGAATTTCCTTCCTTTTTAAGACTGAATAATATTCTATTGTATGAGGGGAGTTGAATGCTAAAATATTTGGATTTTCAGTGCCCAAATTAAGCACATTCCAGAACCGTTATGAAGCCTTCAGTCTCTCTCTCCCACTTCACAATTAATACTGAATTCCAATCAAATCTTAGACAATTTCAGCTAAGCCACTGGGGCTAGTCACAAACAAGAAAAGTCCAGCCTTAACATGCTGCCATTGTGAGTTCATAGGCACTAGGGAGCCATTGAAGGTTCTTGAGCAGCAGAAGAATCGTGTGTTAGGAGTATCTGTCTATAGGAAAAAAAAAAAAGTGCTCCAGTTGGGGCATTGTTGCGAGATAAATACAGCTTTGTTTAAAGTTTATCTTTCCCTCACACCTGCCATGCTGTGAAGGAGAGTCTGTTTGGTGTTTGTTTTGTCTGATTCACCACCCACTGAATTATTCTGTCACGAGTGCAGCAGCTTCAAGAGCTAGGGTAAAGGCACAGACTAGAGTGAGTTCCAGATTCTATGTGACCTCGACCAACTCAGTCTGAGCTGTTTAATTTGTATTCAAGAGATGTGACAAGGTTCTGTTTTTTAAAGGTGACAATGGGTCACCTAGTATTCTAGACTCAATGTGAATAAACTGTAAAAATTCACTTCCATATCTTTGTGTCTAAGGTGTTTTGTGTGTAAAATACTTGTGTGGTATATTCCTTTTATTAATTCTATAAATAAAACTATATTCTTACTGTCAAAAAATGTTCTATTGTATGTTTATAACACATTTTGCTTATCCATTCATCCATCGATGGACACTTACTGTTTCTTCCACATTTCAGCTATTGTGAGTAATGCTGCTATGAACATAGGTGCACAAATATCTCTTCAAGACACTTCTTTTAACTTTGGGCGGTATATATCCAGAAGTAGAATTGCTGGATCATTTGGCAATTCTATTTTTTTGTTTTGTTTTGTTTTTGCGGTACGCGGGCCTCTCACTGTTGTGGCCTGTCCCGTTGCGGAGCACAGGCTCCGGACGCGCAGGCTCAGCGGCCATGGCTCACGGGCCCAGCCGCTCCGCGGCATGTGGGATCTTCCCGGTCCGGGGCACGAACCCGTAGTGCCCTGCATCGGCAGGCGGACTCTCAACCACTGCGCCACCAGGGAAGCCCGGCAATTCTATTTTTAATCTTTTGAGGAATCAGCGTACTACTTTCCACAGTGGCTGTACATTTTACATTCCCACTAACAGTGCACAAGATTTCCATTTTCTCCACATCCTCACCAACACTTGTTATTTTCATCTTTTTTAAAAAAAAATAGTAGTCACACTAATGAGTGTGAGGTGGTATCTATTGAATTATTGTAGTTTTGATTTGCATTTCCCAAATGACTAGTGATGTTGAGCATGTTATGTGTTTATTGGCCATTTGTGTATCATCCTTGGAAAAATGTCTATTCAAGTCCTTTCTCCACTTTTTGAGTCAGGTTGTTGGTTTTTTGTTGTTGCGTTTTAGGAGTTCTCTATGTATTTTGGATGTTAACCCCTTAGCATATATGATTTGCAAATATTTTCTCCTATTCTGTGAGTTGTCTTTTTTCTCTGTTGATAGTGTCTTTTGATGCACAAAAGATTTTAATTTTCATGAATTTATTGCCCAAATCTATGTTAGTAAACCTTAAATATTTAGTATGATAATAGCATAAACTACTGTTTCTTTCCTTCCTGATGTTTTCTGTAACATTCAATTCTTTGTCAGCAATTTAGTTAAAAGGGGACATGGACGTGGAAGGAACTAACCTAAATTGTTTAGTTTTTCTAGTCCCTAGCAACCGTGGATAAACAGGTAATTAAAAAGGGAGTTCAAAGCAATACCTAAAATTAGATTTTTGAAATGTTTGTTTCTCTACCTATACCCTTGAATCTTATGATGAAATATAAGCAAAGGTTAATTGTATGCTTTTTAAGTCATTAATAACAGAAGCATATTAAGTAAGTATAATAGAGGGGTTATTATACTAGATTTTGGAATTAAATAGAAATGGGTTCAAATAGTAGCTCTGACACTGACCAGCTGTGTGAGCTTGGATAAGTAATTTAAACTTGGTAACCCTTAGTTTCCTGAGCCATAAAAAGAAGATAATATCTTCCTTATAGTATTACCGTGAGGAACAAATGACATAAAATAATTATGTAAAGCATCAATCCCATTGTTGCCCTTGTCATTTTTTTTTCCTGAGGGCAGAGACCAAGTCTTATTTACCATTGTATTCCCTGGTACCTAGGTTGCCTGCTCACAGTTTAAGAAAAGTGAACAGAATTTCAAATGTATTTAATCATCATTAGATTTCACTGAGAACTGGTAGGATATGAGATTCATTCAATCTGGTTGCATCAAAGTAGCCTCTGTTTTGTATGCTGGGGGCTAGCCAATATCATTGACTCTTTGCTGTACTCCCTATTGAAGAACATGAGGAAATAAACAGTGCTCTTCAAAAGCCTTCTCATGAGCCAAGAAACTGTGGTATGCGGCCTTTCTTAGCTAAAGTGATTCATCTGGTCAAGGTTAAAGAAATTATAATTCCCTGACAGAAGCAAGAGTGATGCCCCATAGTCACTGGTAGGAATCATAATGTCAATTAATTGCAAGTCCTTAAGAACTCCATATGCCAGACTACTTGAAGAAGGCTTTCTACTCAGAGTGATGAAGTAATGTTGCTCAAGGACACCCATTCAGTCTAAGTAGGTGAAGACAGAAGGAATGCTCACCTCCTGAGCACTGAAGCCCAGAGAGAGGCTAGGAAAAGAGGTATCTCTTGTCCCATCCTTGAGAGTTAATCAGATAGGTATGGAGGTTGAGAAGGTTCATAATGTGCTGTGAGAAAGATGCATGAGTCTCTCTGGTATTCAGTGCATCCAAGCAGTTTACTTGGGTAAGGGGATTGGCTCAACCATGGGAAGAGAGTCAAAGGCTGACCAGAGAAGAACGGGGTTGTCCTAGCCCTTATCCTTTAGAACCTCTGTGTTCTAAAATGAACTTGAGCCCATGACCCAGATTTGGCTGTGGCCAGAGACTGTTAGCAGAGAATATTGTTTAAAAAAATATTAATAAACAGAAAATAATTAAGTAGAGTTGGGAGACCAAAAGGGGGAGTTCTCACACCCTGTGACCATTGCAGAGCCCAACAGGAAGAAGAAAGACTCCTCTTCTTTCCTGGCAAAGGACTCAGCCAATGAAAAGTCATAGACTTTTTGTTTACCATAGCTTCCCCCCACTCCAATTTTATTTTTTCCTTTATAAAAACTTCTTCCCTTGCTGTGGGAGGACTTGCATGTGACTCGCCATGGTTGCAGACCCCAAATTGCAATTCTTTGCTGATCCCGAATAAACCCATCCTTGCTGGAGAACTAACTGGCACTCTGTTTTGGTCAATGATACCAAACAGGCTATGTAGTCAGAGGCTAAGAGGAGTTAACAGGAAGGGAAAAGTAGTCTTGAAAAGTGGAATTACCAACCTATAAGGAATCATATCAATGAGCATCTTGCTGTTTTCTGTGTCCACGTTTACCTTGTTTGCAAATGCAGCGAACCCAAGAATCTGTAGGGGTTTAAAAAGAAAAGGCATGTGATCATCTAAACATTATGCATTGCTTCCAAGAGCAGAGGTGCCCATAGCCTCTGGCAGCACAGGGAATGCAATACGTGGCAGTCCCTATACATGAAGGTTGGAGAAAGAGGCAGTGCCAGTTCAGTGGAACAACAAAGGCAGAAGTCCTCCCCAACACTTTTGGTTCCCTGAACTCTTTTTAGCACTGTAACCAGAATGAAAAACAACTTCAGGCTTGGTCTCTGACATAGTAATAGGAAAAAATGGTTGCCCTAGACTTCTCTTTCCTCACCAACTTTAAACATCTGGATCAAGTATAAACATGTTTTCAGATAATAGCTGTAACCAAGGCCTCAGTTTTAAAAGTTTTAAAATCTAGGTACACTGTCCCAATACAAGTAAGCCCTCTGGGGGATTGTTGAGGTATATTGATAATCATTAATAATCATTAATAAGATGGAGCAGCATTTGATAGCACACACGAAAAATTGCTTTAGCAAAGCAATTACTTGCTTTCTTTTTTCTCCTTTCATTTCCTTCTGAAATACCAAGTCTCCCTTCCATTTCTAATGTCTGTTAGAGGGAAAACAGACAAGCTAGCAGCTGTTACACCTTATAAAGACCTCACACCAAAGCAAATTAAAGCAGAGACAAGAGAACTCAATGCCCATTTAAAAATAATAATATATAGTTGCTTTACCCCATTATCCCTACTAACACATAAATCTTTTCCCAGCATCTACTCTAAGAGCTCAGCTAGACACTGAGCAGGATAGCAGTTGGTTTACCTGTGATGCTGTGTTCAGATGACGACCCCTAGGAAGCCTACAGATCAGAATGGAAGGAAGATCTGGATCAACAGAAAAGTTGTGATCTTTATATAGTTAAGGGACAGGAAGTGTGGCAAGTGGCCAAGAAACTCTTTCATTTCCAGTATAAAGGTTACACTTGCTCATTAAGGAAAATAGAGAAAATATGAAAAATTTAAAAGCAGAAATAAGTCATCCAAAGATAACTACTATTGATGCTTTTTTTTGGTGTTTGCTATACGGCTTAAATATACACATATACAAATACACACATACACATACATTAATTATGAACGTACAGTATGTACAATTTCTTATATCTATGAAACTCTTGAATTATTTGTCAGTTTATTTTACCTGGATCCCAAATATTGCCTTGAAATTTTCCCTTAATATTTGAGACTACCATCTAAAGGATAGACTGCTGGGTATGTGCAGTTTCCTCCAGCACAACCTTTTTTTTTGGCTGCATTGGGTCTTCGTTGCTGCACACAGGCTTTCTCTAGTTGCGGCGAGCGGGGGCTACTCTTTGTTGTGGTGCGCAGTCTTCTTATTGTGGTGGCTTCTTTTGTGTGGAGCACGGGCTTTAGGCACGCAGGCTTCAGTAGTTGTGGCATGCGGGCTCAGTAGTTGTGGCTTGCGGGCTCTAGAGCACAGGCTCAGTAGTTGTGGTGCACGGGCTTAGTTGCTCCACAGCATGTGGGACCTTCCCCGACCAGGGCTTGAACCCATGTCCCCTGCATTGGCAGGCGGATTCTTAAGCACTGTGCCACCAGGGAAGCCCATCTCCAGCACATCTTAGTTTCACAGTAGTTTCTTATGGGGTGTTGTGAAAAGCTTTTCACCCGCTACACCATAGCAGCTCTCATCCTCCCTCTCCTACTTTCCTCATTTCCAAGGGAAACATGGAGGTCTTTTTCCAATTCTAAACTACATCTCTAATCCCTGCTATATAGTAGAAAATGTTCCCAATCACTTGACTTGACATGTGTATAAGTAGTGTATTGCAGGCTTCAATAACCTTTGAGGATAAATCAGGTCACAAAAAAGTTTAATGTCTAATTTGCAATAATTCTAAGTCTCCACCTACATTTGTTGCTGGACCTCAGTTTATTTCTCCACTTCACTTCATGGTGCATCCTAATTATTTATAGCATTCCCCAAAGGAATGTCTTAACTATGGCTCACAAACCAATCTGTCAGCCATAGTCAACCCACAGCATCCTCTATACTCTTACTCCTCTCCTTTCCTAATAACCCAGGTTAATGTTATTGCCTTTGAGGTTGCTTAAAGGAACATCACTATGATCCCTGCTGCTGATGTCTCTTAAAAGAGGGTTGATTTGTGACAACATGGATGGACCTTGAGGGCATTATGCTAAGTGAAATAAGCTAGACAGAGAAAGACAAATACTGCATGGTATCACTTATACGTGGAATCTAAAACAAAAAAGAAAACAGTCACGCTCATAGAAACAGAGAGTAGAAAAGTGGTTGCCAGGGACTGAGGGATGGGGGAATTGAGAAAGGTTGGTAAAACAGTGCAACCTTTCAGCTACAAGATGAATAAGGTCTGAGGATCTAACGTAAAACATGGTGACTATAGTTGATAACATTTTATCATATACTTAAAAATTGCTAAGAGAGTAGAACTTAAATGTTCTCACCAAAAAAAAAAAAAAAAAGATAAATGTATGGGGTATGGATGTGTTAATTAACTAGATGGGGGAAATCCTTTCACAATATATATCTGTATCAAATCATCATGATGCACACTTTAAATATCTTATAAGTTTATACCTGAGTAAAGCTGGAATCAAAGAGAGACACAGAGATAGAAACAGAGAGAGCGCGCTGATGTCTGTGTCACAGATGCCATCTGCTGGTGACTCCAAAGCCTCAGCCTCCTAAAAGCCAGAGTTGTACTTGGTTCCAAGAGAAGGAGAGGTTGCCTCTGACTCCACTCCCCAAACTCCATATGCACGTTGTTCCCTGGGCTCTAGGGCCCCACTATTTGTATACAGTGTTTTGGAAGGTCTTTTGTAAAAGCAGCCATTCAGCTTTTGGCCTTTATGAATTGATAGCTTTTTAACTACTCCAAGGAAGAAAGGATATGCACCTCCACAAGAAGTAGACAACAGTTATAAGACAGAGCTTGGTCTCAGTTTCCAAAGCAATTCCTATACTCTTTCAATCATGAAGAGTATGGACCTGGATTAGTTAGCATAGAATATGTTATACTGTGGCAATATACAAACCATGAGATCTTAGTGTCCTAGCACTTGAAAGTTATTTTTTTACCCACACAAAGTCCACTGTGGGTCAGTGTCTCTGCAGGACAGCTTTTTTGCAAATAGTGCCTTGGGGATCCAGGCTAATTCTTCCTGGAGACTCTATCACCTCAACATATAGCCCCTATGATTACTACAGCAGGGGAAGAAGGAACATTGGGAACTCATGCCTATTCGCCTATGCTTTAGCCCCAAAGTTGCATGGTCCTGCCTAACTACAAGGGCAGCTGGGAAATATAGGGGTGCACACAGTGAACTTTAATTATCTCCATCACAGAACACTTCTTAAAGGGAAAGTAATGCTCATGGACACCCAAAGATTTATTGATCCTTGTAAGAGAAATGATGACTCCAAAAACCTAAGCTTTATTTATGAAAATCTCTTTAGTATTGTAAAAATGTTAACTGCAAAAGATAAATTTTATCAGATTTCTTTTTCTTTTTCTTTTTTGGCTGCGCCGCGTAGCTTGTGGGATCTTAGTTCCCTGGACCAGGGATTGAACCCACGCCCTCCTCAGTGAAAGCGTGGAGTCCTAATCAGTGGACCACCAGGGAATTCCCCCAGATTTCTTAAAACAAACAAGAAATGTCATCTTTAGACAACATTTTTTAAATATTCTTGAAAGAAAACAATCATATTGATTTAGTTTAACATTTCCCCTGATCTAAAGAAAAAGATGTTTAAAAAACCTAGGACATATACATGAACACACACCTTCCCCAGCAGCCCCTCCTCCCCAAACCCAGCTCTGCCACTTAGTGACATGGGTTAGTTTTCATTTAACATCTCATCTCCCTCAATTTCTTTACTGTAGCATAGGGAGAATGAAAGGAGGCTGAATAACAGTGTGGTTGCTGCTATACTAAAATAGAAATGAAACCTCTACATAAAAGAATACAGAAATTCATCAACACTGAGCATAGGCCTGTCATGTATTTGTTTGAAAGAGGAAAGGTGAGAATAACTGAAAGTACAGGAATATCAATTGTAGTTGACTTTGGATAGTGCAGCTATAGGAATTTCTTTTCCTCCTTCTTTTTTTTTCTTTCTGTTTTTCAAAATTGCTAGAATTCCCTGGCGGTCCAGTGGTTAGGACGCCATGCTTCCATTGCTGGGGACCTGGGTTTGATTCCTAGTCAGGGAACTAAGATCCCACAAGCCACTTGGCATGGCCAAAAAAAAATTGCTAGAATGAGCCTGTATTACTGTCAAAATGGAAAAAAAAAAACACCCTATTTTTCAAATAGTATGAAAAAGAGGCAGTAGATAAAAGTCCTTTGAAAAATAAGCATGTTTAAAAATATATAAGCTAATTAAATGTATGTATTCAGCTTTGTCACAATTCAACATACATTTTTTTTTTGCGGTATGCAGGCCTCTCACTGTTGCGGCCTCTCCCGTTGTGGAGCACAGGCTCCGGACGCGCAGGCTCAGCGGCCATGGCTCACGGGCCCAGCTGCTCCGCAGCACGTGGGATCTTCCCGGACCACGGCACGAACTCATGTCCCCTACATCGGCAGGCGGACTCTCAACCACTGCGCCACCAGGGAAGCCCTCAACAAACATTTTTTTTTTTTTATAAGAGTTATATTTTCTCCTTTTATTCAATGTATTTTTCTTGAAAAAAGAAAAGCCTTATATAATGTATCACTAAGCCAGCATAATTCAAACTGCCATGTGGAAAGCAGAGTTAGAGCAGCATGGTTGAAATCTTTCTGGAATTTGGAATTATGATCCAGCCGTTTAAAAAATCTGAAGGTACTCAAACTTTTATTCTCTTGCAAGGACACTGAATAAAGTCTCACAGTTCAAAGAAGAGCTGCCACTCCCTGCTTAATACCTTAATTATTTGTGGTACCTTATCTTGGTCACCACTGATACGCTGCTTTCTGAATCCTGTTTGCCAAGTTTTCCTTTCAAAATCATAAGTAGCTTTTATTCTTGGGTCATTGCTTTTTCAAGACTGCCTAATTTGGTTAGCCCAAATTGATTTGTGATGTAATCCCCAATGATGTTAGCTTGGCCAATTTCATTTTATTTTATTTATTCCCATGGGCATATTTTAAAAAATCAGATTCTTTGAATGCTTAAACTAAGCTTTAATCCCCCATATAGTGTCTGTTAGGTAGACTTTCTTTATCCATCTTCTTTAGTTAATCTCCCATTTCCCTTAAACTGCATTAATAAACATAGCACTGAGAAGCCAGTCCTTTACAAGAAAAGCCCAGAGCATCTTTGCCTAAACTCCTCTTTATTATTCACAGTCTGCTTTCCCTTGTTTTAAGGTAGAACTCATATCCACAAACGGGTCTCTGCTACTGAGGGATGGAGAGAAAGAAAATAAAATGGCCGCCGATCCCCCTTGAATCCGGGTTTGTGTCGTCAAAAGTCTGCTTTGAGTTTTCTACTTTAACAGTTTGGAATGAGGCACACCTCTTTGGGATTTCATATTCCACAGCAACCCCCTACTTAATAGAGCTTTCTGCAAGGATGAAATGGTTTCTCTGCCGTGCGATATGGTAGCCACTAGCCATGTGCGGCTATAGAATGCCTGAAATGCTGCTCATGTGACTGAGGAGCTGCATTTTTCAACTTTATTTATTTTAGGCAACTTAAATTGAAATAGCCACATGTGACTAGTGGCTGTCATGCCAGGGAAGTGCAGTTCTGAAGAGTAGTCGTCTCAGTGGCATGCTTTTCGGCAGAGGCAGTGTGGCACAGCGGAATCCAGCCTTTTTTGTTATTACCTCTGGATCCTTAGGCATGTTACATGTTACATATGTCTCTGAACCTCAGTTTCCTTGTAAGAAAGAGTCCAAGTAAAAACACTTCTTCGCATGAGGCATAAGTAATTTAAAACATGGTTACAACAGGCTTTCCTGAGATCCAGCACATGTGGACACTCTGGAAACATTAGTTTAAAAATATAGAAAGGGGCTTCCCTGGTGGCGCAGTGGTTGAGAGTCCGCCTGCCGATGCAGGGGACACGGGTTCGTGCCCCGGCCCGGGAGGATCCCGCATACCGCGGAGCAGCTGCTCCCATGGGCCATGGCCGCTGAGCCTGCGCGTCCGGAGCCTGCGCTCCGCAACGGGAGAGGCCACAACAGTGAGAGGCCCGCGTACCGCCAAAAAAACAAATAAATAAAAATAAAAATATAGAAAGAAGAGCATGAGATAGAGGACTTGGATTCACCCTCAACATCTATATTTGAGATAGTGAATTAATGACTGAAGATTTCGGACTTGGTTATCTCTTATTTATTAAATGAGTTGATAATTCCTGCCCTGACTATTTGAGAGGATTTCTTTTTTTTTTTTTTTTAAATTTACGAATATTTCATTGTTGTAAAGTTAAAGCCATAAAAATAATCAAATGGCCTACTATCATACCGTTAGAAGAAAAAAAAAAGGTGTTCATGCGAGTTCCATATTAGAATACAAGTTTTCCTTAGGCACCTGTTTATGTATGCTATTCTGCTCTTTACAATAAATAATTAAATTTAAAAGACTTAATTCCTCACTTTTAAGACCTTATTAGTTTACAAATTACATATTGACCTATGCTAAATTTTATACCGACCCATGCTAATGAATTCAGTACAGAAAACAAAAAACACTGCACTCAAGCAAACTACATATATATATATATATATATATATAACTTATATGAGAATTGCTACTCCAGCTTTCTTTTGGTTTCCATTTGCATGAAATACCTTTTTCCATCCCCTTACTTTCAGTCTGTATGTGTCTCTAGGTCTGAAGTGGGTCTCTTGTAGACAGCAAATATATGGGTCTTGTTTTTGTATCCATTCAGCCAATCTGTGTCTTTTGGTGGGAGCATTTAGTCCATTTACATTTAAGGTAATTATCGATATGTGTGTTCCCATTCCCATTTTCTTAATTGTTTTGGGTTTGTTATTGTAGGTCTTTTCCTTCTTTTGTGTTTCTTGCCTAGAGAAGTTCCTTTAGCAGTTGTTGTAGAGCTGGTTTGGTGGTGCTGAACTCTCTCAGCTTTTGCTTGTCTGTAAAGGTTTTAATTTCTCCATCAAATCTGAATGAGATCCTTGCTGGGTAGAGTAATCTTGGTTGCAGGTTTTTCTCCTTCAACACTTTCAATATGTCCTGCCACTCCCTTCTGGCTTGCAGAGTTTCTGCTGAAAGATCAGCTGTTAACCTTATGGGGATTCCCTTGTGTGTTATTTGTTGTTTTTCCCTTGCTGCTTTTAATATGTTTTCTTTGTATTTAATTTTTGACAGTTTGATTAATATGTGTCTTGGCGTATTTCTCCTTGGATTTATCCTGTATGGGACTCTCTGTGCTTCCTGGACTTGATTAACTATTTCCTTTCCCATATTAGGGAAGTTTTCAACTATAATCTCTTCAAATATTTTCTCAGTCCCTTTCTTTTTCTCTTCTTCTTCTGGAACCCCTATAATTCGAATGTTGGTGCGTTTAATGTTGTCCCAGAGGTCTCTGAGACTGTCCTCAGTTCTTTTCATTCTTTTTTCTTTATTCTGCTCTGCAGTAGTTATTTCCACTATTTTATCTTCCAGGTCACTTATCCGTTCTTCTGCCTCAGTTATTCTGCTATTGATCCCATCTAGAGTACTTTTAATTTCATTTATTGTGTTGTTCATCGTTGCTTGTTTCATCTTTAGTTCTTCTAGGTCCTTGTTAACTGATTCTTGCATTTTGTCCATTCTATTGTCCATTCTATCTCCAAGATTTCGGATCAACCTTACTATCATTATTCTGAATTCTTTTTCAGATAGACTGCCTATTTCCTCTTCATTTGTTAGGTCTGGTGGGTTTTTATCTTGCTCCTTCATCTGCTGTGTGTTTTTCTGTCTTTTCATTTTGCTTATCTTACTGTGTTTGTGGTCTCCTTTTTTGCAGGCTGAAGGTTCGTAGTTCCTGTTGTTTTTTGTGTCTGTCCCCAGTGGCTAAGGTTGGTTCAGTGGGTTGTGTCGGCTTCCTGGTGGAGGGTACTAGTGCCTGTGTTCTGGTGGATGAGGCTGGATCTTGTCTTTCTGGTGGGCAGGTCCACGTCTGGTGGTGTGTTTTGGGGTGTCTGTAGACTTATTATGATTTTGGGCAGCCTCTCTGCTAATGGGTGGGGTTGTGTTCCTGTCTTGCTAGTTGTTTGGCATAGGATGTCCAGCACTGTAGCTTGCTGGTCGTTGAGTGAAGCTGGGTGCTGGCGTTGAGATGGAGATCTCTCGGAGATTTTTGCTGTTTGATATTATGTGCAGCTGGGAGGCCTCTTGTGGACCAGTGTCCTGAAGTTGGCTCTCCCACCTCAGAGGCACAGCACTGACTCCTGGCTGCAGCACCAAGAGCCTTTCATCCACAGGGCTCCTTAATTTGGGATGATTCGTTGACTATTCAGGTATTCCACAGATGCAGGGTATATCAAGTTGATTGTGGAGCTTTAATCCGCTGCTTCTGAGGCTGCTGGGAGAGATTTCCCTTTCTCTTCTTTGTTCTCACAGCTCCCAGGGGCTCAGCTTTGGATTTGGCCCCGCCTGTGCGTGTAGGTCGCCGGAGGGCGTCTGTTCTTTGCTCAGACAGGACGGGGTTAAAGGAGCCGCTGATTCGGAGGCTCTGGCTCACTCAGGCCGGGGGGTAGGGAGGGTCACGGAGTGTGGGGCGGGCCTGCAGCGGCAGAGGCCGGGGTGACGTTGCAGCCTGAGGCGCGCCGTGCGTTCTCCCGGGGGAGTTGTCCCTGGATCCCGGGACCCTGGCAGTGGCGGGCTGCACAGGCTCCCCGGAAGGGCGTGTGGCTAGTGACCTGTGTTCGCACACAGGCCTCCTGGTGGCGGCAGCAGCGGCCTTAGCGTCTCATGTCTGTCTCTGGGCTCCGCACTTTTAGCCGCGGCTCGCGCCCGTCCCTGGAGCTCTCTCAAGCAGCGTTCTTAATCCCCTCTCCTCGTGCACCAGGAAACAAAGAGGGACGTAAAAGTCTCTTGCCTCTTCGGCAGGTCCAGACTTTTCCCCGGACTCTCTCCCGGCTAGCCGCGGTGCACTAACGCCCTGCAGGCTGTGTTCACGCCGCCAACCTCAGTCCTCTCCCGGCGCTCCGACAAAAGCCGGAGCCTCAGCTCCCAGTCCCGGCCGCCCCGGCGGGCGAGCAGACAAGCCTCTCGGCTGGTGAGTTCCGGTCGGCCCGATCCTCTGCGCTGGAATCTGTCCGCTTTGCCCTCCGCACCCCTGTTGCTGTGCTCTCCTCCGCGGCTCCCAAGCTCCCCCACTCCGCCTCCCGAAGTCTCCACCCGCGAAGGGGCTTCCTAGTGTGTGGACACTTTTCCTCCTTCACAGCTCTCTCCCGCTGGTGCAGGACCCGTCCCTATCCTTTTGTCTCTGTTTAGTTTTTTCTTTTGCCCTAACCAGGTACGTGGGGGGTTCCTTGCCTTTTGGGAGGTCTGAGGTCTTCTGCCAGCGTTCAGTAGGTGCTCCGTAGGAGTTGTTCCACACGTAGATGTATTTCTGGTGTCTGAGAGGATTTCTAAGTTCTGAAACGTTTACCTCCTAAGTGTTTCTTGAATCTGTTCCCTTTCTTCCTTTTGTCTACTCAACAAACATTTTAAAAATATTATTTTTACAATTCTCCTATGAACATTTCCCTTCCGACGTTACTTGCTTTTAATTTAATTTAAAAAATACATATTTTAAATGATCTGAACCATGAGTTTGGAGTATCAAAACACTTACCAGAAACATCCCACCTACACCAAAAGACAGATCATCCAGACAGAAAATTAATAAGGAAACAAAAGCCTTAAATGACACATTAGACCAGACAGACTTAATTGATATTTATAGAACATTCCATCCAAAAGCAGCAGAATACACTTTCTTCTCAAGGGTACATGGAACATTCTCTAGGATAGATCACATCTTCGCTCACAAATCAAGCCTCAGTAAATTTAAGAAAATTGAAATCATATCAACCATCTTTTCCAACCACAATGCTATGAGATTAGAAATCAATTATGGAAAAAAACTGTAAAGAACACAAACACATGGAGGCTAAACAATATGCTACTAAATAACCAATGGATCATGGAAGAAATCAAAGAGGAAATCAAAAAACACCGAGAAAAAAAATGACAATGAAAACACGATGACCCAAAACATCTGGGATGCAGCAAAAGAGATTCTAAGAGGGAAGTTTATAGTAATACAATACTACCTCAATAAACAAAAAGCTCAAATAAACAATCTAACCCTACACCTAAAGGAATTAGAGAAAGAGGAACAAACAAAACCCAAAGTTAGTAGAAGGAAAGAAATCATAAAGATCAGAGCAGAAATAAATGAAATAGAAATGAAGAAAACAATAGCAAAGATCAATGAAACTAAAATCTGGTTCTGGGCTTCCCTAGTGGCGCAGTGGTTGAGAGTCCGCTTGCCGATGCAGGGGACACGGGTTCGTGCCCCAGTCCGGGAGGATCCCACATGCCATGGAGCGGGTGGGCCCGTGAGCCATGGCCACTAAGCCTGCGTGTCTGGAGACTGTGCTCCGCAGTGGGAGAGGCCACAACAGTGAGAGGCCCGCATACCGCAAAAAAAAAAAAAAAGCTGGTTCTTTGAGAAGATCAACAAAACTGATAAACGATTAGCCAGACTCATCAAGAAAAAAAGGGAGAGGACTCAAATCAATAAAAATTAGAAATGAAAAAGGAAAAGTAACAACTGACACTGCAGAAATACAAAGGATCATAAGAGACTACTACAAGCAACTCTATGCCAATAAAATGGACAACCTGGAAGAAATGGACAAATTCTTAGAAAGGTACAACCTTCCGAGACTGAACCAGGAAGAAATAGAAAATATGAACAGACCGATCACAAGTAACGAAATTGAAACTGTGATTAAAAATCTTCCAACAAATAAAAGTCCAGGACCAGATGGCTTCACAGGTGAATTCTATCAAGCATTTAGAGAAAAGCTAACACCTATCCTTCTCAAACTTTTCCAAAAAATTGAAGAGGGAGGAACACTCCCAAGCTCATTCTATGAGGCCATCATCACCCTAATACCAAAACCAGACAAAGATATCACAAAAAAAGAAAATTACAGGCCAATATCACTGATGAACATAGATGCAAAAATCTTCAACAAAATACAAGCAAACAGAATCCAACAACACATTAAAAGGATCATACACCATGATCAAGTCAGATTTACCCCAGGGATGTAAGGATTCTTCAATATACACAAATCAATCAATGTGATACACCACATTAACAAACTGAAGAATAAAAACCATGTGATCATCTCAAGAGATGCAGAAAAAGCTTTTGACAAAATTCAACACCCATCTATGATAAAAACTCTCCAGAAAGTGGGCATAGAGGGAACCTACCTCAACATAATAAAGGTCATGTATGACAAGTACACAGCTAACATCACTCTTAATGGTGAAAAACTGAAAGCATTTCCTCTAAGATCAGGAACAAGACAAGGATGTCCACTCTTGCCACTATTATTCAACATAGTTTTGGAAGTCCTGGCCACGGCAATCAGAGAAGAAAAAGAAATAAAAGGAATCCAAATGGGAAAAGAAGAAGTAAAACTGTCACTGTTTGCAGATGACTTGATACTATACACAGAAAATCCTCAAGAGGCCACCAGAAAACTACTAGAGCTTACCAGTGAATCTGGTAAAGTTGTAGGATACAAAATCAATACACAGAAATCTCTTGCATTCCTATATACTAACAATGAAAGGTTAGAAAGAGAAATTAAGGAAACAATCTCATTTATCACCACAACAAAAAGAATAATACCTAGGAATAAACCTACCTAAGGAGACAAAAGACCTGTACTCAGAAAACTATAGGATACTGATTAAAGAAATCAAAGTCAACACTAACGGATGGAGAAACATACTATGTTCTTGGATTGGAAGGATCAATACTGTGAAAATGACTATACTAACCAAAGCAATCTACATGTTCAATGCAATCCCTATCAAATTACCAATAGCAATTTTCCAGAATTAGAACAAAAATTTTTACAATTTGTATGGAAACACTAAAGACCCCAAATAGCCAAAGCAATCTTGAGGGAAAAAATCGGAGCTGGAGGAATCAGACTCCCTGACTTCAGACTATACTACAAAGCTACAGTAATCAAGACAATATAGTACTGGCACAAAAACAGAAATATAGATCAATGGAACAGGATAGAAAGCCCAGAGATAAACCCACACACCTTCGGTCACCTAATCTATGACAAAGCAGGCAAGAATATACAATAGAGAAAAGACAGTCCCTTCAATAAGTGGTGCTGGGAAAACTGGACAGCTACATGTAAAAGAATAACATTAGAATACTCCCTAACACCATACACAAAAATAAACTCAAAATGGATTAAAGACCTAAATGTAAGGCTGGACACTATAAAACTCTTAAAGGAAAATATAGGCAGAACACTCTCTGACATATTTGTCAAATGTCAAATTATGTCAAAACACAATTTGACATAAATTGCTGCAAGATTTTTTGACCCACCTCCTAGAGTAATGAAAATAAAAACAAAAATAAACAAATGGGACCTAATGAAACTTAAAAGCTTTTGCACAGCAAAGGAAATGATAAATAAAACAAAAAGACATCCAAGAGGATGGAAGAAAATATTTGACAAAGCAACCATCAAGGGATTAATCTCCAAAATATACAAACAGCTCATGCAGCTCAATATCAAAAAAAACAACTCAATGAAAAAATGGGCAGAAGACCTAAATAGACATTTCTCCAAAGAAGACATACAAATGGCCAACAAACACATGAAAACATGCTCAACATCACTAATCATTAGAGAAATGCAAATCAAAACTACAGTGAGGTATCACCTCACACTGGTCAGAATGGCCATCATCAAAAAATCTATAAATGATAAATGCAGGAGAGGATGTGGAGAAAAGGGAACCCTCCTACACTGTTGGTGGGAATGTAAACTGGTACAACCACTATGGAGAACAGTATGGAGTTTCCTCAAAAAACTAAAACTAGAATTACCATATGACCCAGCAATCCCACTCCTGGGCATATACTGGGAGAAAACCATAATTCAAAAAGATACATGTACCCCAATGTTCATTGCAGCACTATTTACAATAGCCAGGACATGGAAGCAACCTAAATGTCCATCCACAGAGGAATGGATAAAGAAGATGTGGTACCTATATACAATGGAATATTACTCAGCCATAAAAAGGAATGAAATAATGCCATTTGCAGAGACGTGGATAGACCTAGAGACTGTCATACAGAGTGAAGTAAGTCAGAAAGAGAAAAACAAATATGGTATATTAACACATATATGTGGAATGTAGAAAAATGATACAGATGAACCAGTTTTCAAAGCAGAAATAGACACTGATGTAGAGAAAAAACTTATGGATACCAACGGGGGAAGGGGGATGGGATGAATTGGGAGATTGGGATTGACTTATATACACTACTATGTATAAAATAGACAACTAATGAAAACCTACTGTATAGCACAGGGAACTCTACTCAGTGCTCTGTGGTGACCTAAATGGGAAGGAAATCTAAAAAAAAAGAGGGGATATATGTATACGTATAACTGATTCACTTTGCTGTACAGCAGAAACTAACACAACATTGTAAAGCAACTATACTCCAATAAAAAGCAAAACAAAACAAAACAAAATGAAAACACCTACCAGAAAAATTTCCATGGGAAACTTGATGGGGTACTGATTGTAGGAAATTCTGATACATTTGTTGATTCTCAGAGCAACAATAGCAGTTAGAAATAGTAAGATGCTGGTGGAATTAGCTTTGGGGAGACCTATACAGTAGTTAATTATGTTCTGAAAGAAAACAAAATTACAGAGGCTTAGAAAGGGATGTGATAATTGCCTAAATCTAGAAAATGACATTCTTTCTAAATTAGTTGAAAAGGAAGTCCCTAGGCAGTGTTGCTGGGCACAGAGGTCTTTATGAGCATTACTAGAACAGTGAGAGCAAGTAGGTAGATACATATTTTTTAATTGAAAACAATATATTAAAAGACTATAATGTCCAGTAAGAAGATAATACACTTTCTATGTTTCAGTGTAGTGGAAAGGACCCAGGAGTTCTGTTTATTAGCCTATTCTTTATCAATTTTCCCAGACCATGTATGTTTAGCTTGGCTCCTAGGACATGCTTGCATTCAGGGACTACTTTGCATTTTATATTCTGTATATATTATGTTTTAGGATATATGTCTTTCAGGAGGCATGTAACGGGAAGAAGTATGATAATACAGTATCTCAAAGACCAAATTTTAATATAACTCACGTTGGTTTAAAAGGCTGGGGTGAAATGGTTAATGCAACTGGGAACATGGTCCAACTGGCATCTGCAATTAATCAAGTCTGTAAATCTAGAAGAGGTGAAATTATTTCTAGGACTCTCTTGACCCAGCTGCCTATGCAGGAGTCTCTCCACTTGGGTCTACTTTTTTGGAGGCAAGGGGAGGAGCATTTGTAAGTCTAGGTGAGGGTAGAAATTACTCACATAGAAGAAGGAGATGGGACCAGAATGGAAACTAATCATAATCCCGAAGATGCAGGTCAACTGGGACAGCATAATGTGTAGTGCCGTGGCAGCCAGGTAAGCACTGATTGCAGCCTCCGGAATGTAAGTGATAATGAAGCCAAAACCTAACATGCCCATTGATAGCTGTAGGGGGTTCAGATGGAAAAGAAAACCAGAGTGAGGAGGAATGTCATCAAACCAGCAATGTCACCAATTAGGCAAACTCCAGAGGGGTTCCAAAAAAAAAGTTAAGTTAGGCCCCTTTGATAACTCTTGTTCCTCTTTCCCTAATCAACTGAAATGGATGAGCTAAGGTAGGTCCTTGGTGTTGATTCAGAGGTTTCCTACAGACATAAGACTACACTCCTTTCTTCACGAGTTCATAAGCTTAAATTCTTACTCTAGAATCTACTGACCTTGTTGATGTGGGGTTAACAGTGACAAAGTGATCAGAACAAGACCTTGCCTTTTCAAAGCCCTTTTCACTAGAAGCTTTGATAGCCCTCTTCATGAGAGGTTAATATCCCTGTGAGGAATGCAGCTTTTCGCAAAGGAAAATATTAAAACAAACTGGGGGGCTTCCCTGGTGGCGCAGTGGTTGAGAGTCCACCTGCCGATGCAGGGGACACGGGTTCGTGCCCCGGTCCGGGAAGATCCCACATGCCACGGAGCGGCTGGGCCCGTGAGCCATGGCTGCTGAGCCTGTGCGTCCGGAGCCTGTGCTCCACAACGGGAGACGCCACAACAGTGAGAGGCCCGCGTACCGCAAATAAAAAAAAAAAAAAAAAACTGGGTTCCAGCTTAAACTTTCTGGCCTTTGACACTTATCTTTATGAAGAATGATTAAGCTGAATTTATGTCTTCAGTATTATACATAAATACATGTATGATATAGCATTTTACATGTACACATGCATATATATGTAAATATATTTTTAAATGTTATGTAATAAACAAGCAAAGCATCTAAAAGGATAGATGCCAAACTATTAACAGAAGTTACCCTTGGGGAATGGGATTAAAAGTTTGGGGCAATATTTGTAATTTATACACTTTTTTATTATTTGAGATTTTTTGCAATATACATGTTCATCTTTTATAATAAAAAAAATTGTAAAATTATGGATAGGGGGTGAGCCCCAACCCTCTTAAGAGGGTAGGTTAAGAAAAATGACACAGCCCAATGAAGAAGATGGGGAAAGAAAAACAAAAGTCGTGAAGTCTTCTATTGTCACTGCTTCATCTTCCACTGCACTAGGAACTCTCAGAAAACAAACTTGGAAGAATAAATCTATTAGCTTTAAAAGCTTTTTGTTTCAAAGCTTTCAGTTAGCTGGGCAATTGGTCTCCCTTAATGTCCTGTCATTACTGCCCAATATGCTCCTTTACTCTAGTCAGGCCAATCTGCTTCCTGTCATTAGTGTGGCTGGCTGATTTTTACTTCTGTGCTTATGCCCAAACCCCTCTGCCATCTCTTTGCCACCATGTTTATCATCTCTTTCAAAAGCTCAATGAAACTTCTCTTCTTCAGGAGGTGTGGTGCAAACAGCATGATTCCTGGGGATGGAGAACTTGGCTTCAATGCTGGCTCTACCTCTCACTGCCTGAGTGAGTTTGGGCAAGTTTATTAAACTCTCCAAACCTCAGTCTCCTCACCTATAGAATGAATAATACCCAACATGCAGTGTTTTGTATGGATTACACTACATAATTCACGTAAAACACTTAGCTCAAATCAGAAAATAGTGACAGATGCAAATATGTACCATTCTTTCTTCATGCCATCCCTTCCTTCCACCTTGTAAATGGAAAATATCTATAATTAACCATAGAACTCTTCCTTACCCAGCTGTGATGTGGCATCAGAATCTGATGTTAATGTAATTTTCTAGGCATCAATTGTCAGTCAGAATTGGTCTGTGACATGAAACCTATCTGCCATCCTTATTGAAAACAAGTACAGACAGTTCCCAAATTACAATGGTTCTAACATTTTTTTCAACTTTACGATGGTGCAAAAGCATATGCATTCAGTAGAAACCGTACTTTGAATTTTGGTATTTTTTTTTCTGGGCTAGCCATATGCTGTATGATACTCTGTTGTAATGCCGGGCAGTGGCAGTGAGCGACAGCTCTTAGTCAGCCAAACAATCATGAGGGTAAACAACTAATACACTTATAACTATTCTGTACTCAGACAGCCATTCTGTTTTTCATCTTTAGTACAGTATTCAACAAATTACATGAGATATTCAGCACTTTATTATAAAATAGATAATGTGTTAGATGATTTTGCCCAAGTGTAGTCTAATGTAAGTGTTCTGAGCACGTTTAAGGTAGGCCAGGCTAAGCTATGATGTTTGGTAAACTAGGTGTATTAAATGTATTTTCGACTTACAGTATTTTCAACTTACCATGGGTTTATCAGTATGTAACTCCATCATAAGCTGAGGAAGTTCTGTACTAAATGTTTGATGAATGAAGGAAAGGCTCAATAAATGGTTGTTTCCTTCCCAGACAACTCCATCCCAGCTAAAAGTTATTCCTTCACTTCATATTCTTTTTTTTTGGCCACACTGCGCATCATGCGGGATCTTAATTCCCCAACCAGAGATCGAACCCATGCCCTCTGCAGTGGAAGTGTGGACTCTTAACCACTGGACTGCCAGGGAAGTCCCCACTTTATATTCTTTTGACAACAAACTCTTCACTTTTATTAACACTAGTTTTCACTTTAAGATTATCTAGTGCACAGATTCTAGAGGTAGACAAACTGAGCCTGAATCCCAGTTTTGAATCGTACTGGTTATGTGACCTTGGGCAATTCACTTAACCTCTTTATACCTTTATTTCTTTAAAATAAGTATCAGAATAATACCTACCCTCATACAGGGGGGTGTTGTGAGGATCAAATGAGATAAAACATGTAAAGTGCTTTGAATATTGACAGCACATAGCAATAAATGTTAGATATTAATATCTAGTTCAGACTTTTTTTTTAATTTAAACTTTTTATTTTAAATAATTGTAGATTGACATGAAATTGTAAAAAAGCAACACACAGAGATCCGTTTTACCCAGTTACCCCAATGATAACATCTTGCACAACTATAGTATTGATACAATGCCACAATTAGGATACTGACATCAATACAACCAAGTTACAAAATAATTCCATCAGCGCAAAGATCCCTCCTGTTGTCCTTTAATAGCCTCTTATCTCTCATCTCTACCTCCAATCTCCATCCTCTGACCTCTACCCATCTTTAATCCCTGGCGACAACTAATCTATTCTTCATTTCTATAATTTTGTCACTTCAAGAATTTTACATAAATGGAATCATCAGTATGTAAACTTTCCAATTTCATTCATTTTTGCTCTTTATTATTTCCTTCCTTCTGCTTATTTTGGGTTTAATTTGCTCTTATTTTTCTAGGTTTTGAAGAGGGAGCTTTTATTATTAATTTGAGACATTTTCTTTATTCTACTCTATGCATTTTAGTGCTATAAATTTCCTTTTCAGCACTGCTTTAGCTGTGTTCCAAAAATTTT
This sequence comes from Grampus griseus, assembly GCF_964374135.1. Taxonomy (NCBI): domain Eukaryota; kingdom Metazoa; phylum Chordata; class Mammalia; order Artiodactyla; family Delphinidae; genus Grampus; species Grampus griseus. The sequence goes on along the minus strand of NC_139004.1, from coordinate 37,690,816 downwards.
GGTATGTTTTATTTTCATTTACTTCAAGGTATTTTTTTTAAGATTTAATTTTATTTATTTTTGGCTGCGTTGGGTCTTTGTTGCTGCATGCGGGCTTTCTCTAGTTGTGGCGAGTGGGGGCTATTCTTCATTGTGGTGCACGGGCTTCTCATTGCGGCGGCTTTTCTTGTTACGGAGCATGGGTTCTAGGCACGTGGGCTTCAGTAGTTGCAGCACGTGGGCTCAGTAGTTGTGGCTCGCCAGCCCTAGAGCACAGGCTCAGTAGTTGTGGCACATGGTTTAGTTGCTCCGCAGCACGTGGGATCTTCCTGGACCAGGGATTGAACCCGTGTCCCCTGCAATGGCAGGCAGATTCTTACCCACTGTGCCACCAGGGAAGTCCCTACATCAATGTGTTTTTTAAAAACTTCCCTTGAGATTTCCTACCTGACTTATGGATTATTTAGAAGTATGCTGTTTAGTAGTATCCAGATATTTGGAGACTTTCCTGTTAACTTTTTATTATTGAGTTCTAGTTTGATTCCACTGTGGTCAGAGAACATACTGTTTGATTTCAATTCTTTTAAATTTATTGAGGTTTGTTTTATAGCTCAGGATACAGTCTATCTTGCTGTATGTTCCATGGGTTGTTGAAAAGAATGTGTATTCTGCTGTTATTGGTGGGAGTATTCTGTAAATGTCTCAAATCCTATTGGTGTTGTTGATATTTTGAATTTTATTATATGCTTGCTGATTTTCTGCCTAGTCGTCCAATCAATTGTTGAGCGAGGGGTGTTGAAGTCTCCAACTGTAATTGTGGATTTGTCTATTTCTCCTTTCCAGTTATATCAGTTTTTGCTTCACATATTTTGTAGCTCTGTTGTTTGGTGCATACCTTTGTAGGATTGCTATGTCTTCTTGGTAGACTGATACTTTTATCATTATATAATGTCCCTGTCTACCTCTGGTGATTTTCTTGGCTCTGAAGTCTACTTTATCTGATATTAATATAGCCAATCCTGTTTCCTTTGATTAATATTTGCATGATCTATCTTTCCATTTTTTTACTTTCAACCTGTCTATATTATTATATTTGATGTTTCTTGTAGACAGCATATTTCTAAATATGTCAGTCTCTAACTTTAATGTAAATGTCAATACGTTAGGGCTTACGTCTGCCATTTTCCTGTTTGTTTTCTCTGTTTTTCAACTCTTTATTTTTCCTGATTTCATTGGTTACTTGAACATTTTTTAGAATTTCATTTTGATTTATCTATAGTGTTTTTGAGTGTATCTCTTTGTATAGATTTTAAGTGGTTGTCCTAGGTATTACATTATATATGCATAACTTATCACAGTCTACCGGTGTAAATATTTTACCAGTTTGAGCAAATTATAGAAACTTTACCTCCCTTTATGTTTTTTATAAAAGAATTGTTTTAAGTATTTCTTCCATATTCATTTTGAACCACATCAGACAGTGTTATAATTTTGTTTCAACCATTGAACATAATTTAGAAAACCCAACAAGCAAGGAAAACTACCATATTTATCCATATTTTTCCTTTTCCATTGTTCTTTCTTCCTTCTTGATGTTCCAAGATGCCTTCTTTTATCATTTCCTTTCTGTTTAGAGAACTTCCATTAGCCATTCTTTTAGGGTAGGTCTTGCTGGTGACAAATTCTCTTAGTTTTGCTTCATCTGAGAACGTCTTGGTATCTCCTTCATTCTTTTTTTTTTTAATTAATGTATTTATTTTTGGCTGTGTTGGGTCGTCATTGCTGCATGTAGGCTTTCTCTAGTTGTGGCGAGCGGGGGCTACTCTTTGTTGCGGTATGTGGGCTTCTCATTGCGGTGGCTTCTCTTTGTTGTGGAGCATGGCCTCTAGACATGCAGGCTTCAGTAGTTGTGGCATGTGGGCTCAGTAGTTGTGGCTCGCAGGCTCTAGAGCACAGGCTCAGTAGTTGTGTTGCATGGGCTTAGTAGCTCTGCAGCATGTGGGATCTTCCCGGACCAGGGCTCGAACCTGTGTCGCCTGTATTGGCAGGCGGATTCTTAACCACTGCACCACCAGGGAAATCCCTCTTCTTCATTCTTGAAGGATATTTTCACTGAGGCTATGATTTTGGATTGACAGTTCTTTCAGCAAACAAAAAATATTGTGCAATTTCCTTCTGGTCTCCATGGTTTCTAACAAGAAATCTGCTATCATTTAAATTATTTTCCTCCTGTAGTGAAGTGTTTCTCTCACTGCTTTCAAGATTTTTTTTTCATTGTTTTTAGTTTTCAGAAGTTGACTATGGGGACTTCCCTGGTGGTGCAGTGGTTAAGAATCCACTTGCCAATGCAGGGGACATGGGTTCAAGCCCTGGTCAGAGAAGATCCCACATGCCACGGAGGAACTGAGCCCATGCACCACAACTACTGAGCCTGCACTCTACAGCTCGCAAGCCACAACTATTGAGCTCATGTGGCACAACTGCTGAGCCCACACATCGCAACTACTGAAGCCCACATGCCTAGAGCTCGTGCTCCGCAACAAGAGAAGCCACCGCAATGAGAAGCCTGTGCACCGCAATGAAGAGTAGCCCCCGCTCGCCACAACTAGAGAAAGCCTGAGCATGGCAACAAAGACCCAATGCAGCCAAAAATTAAAAAAACAAAACAAAACATGATTTGTCTTGATGTGGATTTCTATGGATTTATCTTCTTTGGGTTTTTCCAAGCTTCTTAAATCCGTAGGATTATATTTTTTGCCAAATTTGGGGAGTTTTCAGCTATTATTTCTTCAAATAACTCAGCCCCATCTTTTTTCTCCTCCCTTTCTGGGATGCTTATGACACAAATTTTAGAGCTTTTTTTATAGTCCCATTTGTCCCTGAGGCTCTGTTAATTTTTTTTTCCGTCTATTTTCTCTCTGTTGTTCGGACTGGGTAATTTCTATTGTTCTGTCTTCAAGTTCATTGATTTTTTCCTCTGTCTCCTCCATTTTGCTGTTGAGCCCATCCTTTAAATTTTTAATTTTGGTTACTGTATATTTCAGCTCCAAAATTTTCATTTGGTTCTTCTTTACATCTTCTATTTATTTTTTAAGACTTTCTATTTTTTCACTTGTTTCAAGCATGTTCATAATTGGTTGCTGAAGCGTTTTTAGGGTGGCTGCTTTATAATTTATCCCAGATAATTCTGATATCTCTATCAACTCAGTGCTGGCATCTTTTTCTTGTCTTTCTTCATTTAAGTTGAAATGTTCTCAGTTCTTGATATGACAAGTTATTTTCAGTTTAATTGTTGACATTTTGTGTACTATGCTATAAGACTCTGGATCTTATTTAAACCTTCTGTTTTAGCCAGCTTATTTTGATAAACTGCTGGCAGGGGAAGGGGAAGGTGCCACCTTGTTACTGTCTGGTAAGGCAGAAGTCCAGGTTCTCCTCTCAAAATCCTCTCAAAATCCACTGACACTTGAGGCAATAGGAACTCTTCATTTTTGCTGGGAAGGGATGGAAGTTCTGGCTCCCCACTAGGCCTCCCATCCTGGCTGGGAGAGACAGAAATGCCTTTATTTCTCCCTACATCGCCTCCATTGACACTGCTGAAGAGGGGGTTGTCATCATTAATGCTGTGTTGGGTGAAAGATCTGACCCTTCACTAGGCTTTCTCTGAGACACCCCAGCAAGGATTAGGAAGGGTGTCTCATTACTGCCCCGTGGAGATGAAAGTCTTGACTCCCTTGACTCCCAGGCCTTCTCTGACAATACCCCAGGTGGCTACCTCATTACAGCTGGGTGAGTGTGGAAGTCTGGGCTCCCTGCTTGGCCTTTGCTGGCATGAGTGGGGATGACACCACAGGTTGTTTTTGTTTTGTTTTGTTTGGTGTTTGTCTGGAGTAGAGCAGTTATTGGGTAAAAGTTTTCAGTCTTGCTAGTCTTTCCTGGTCCTGTGGCTATAAAGAGCAGACTTTTGTTGGGGCTTTTTTTTGGTCTGCCCGTGTTGGCATTTTGGGTTTCTGGCTTCTTCAGCACCAAGTCTGAGATATATGAGGCAAAGAAGAAAACCCAAGGAATTCACCACTGTGTTGTTCCTTGGGTCTGAGCCAGTTTGTCTTCTTCTCTTCACCTTCCAGAGTCATTTTACGTTTGTTTTGTATATAATTTTCCAAGGTTTTTAGTTTTCTTAGCAGGAGGAATAGGCAAAAGTACATATATTCCATCTTTCTGTAAATGGAATATCTCCTCCTTTATTACATGAAAAAAAAATGACACTCAAACAAGGGGAAAGAACTTGCCAAGGCCACTTAGATAATTAATAGGTTGCTGACTTACTGCCTGTTATTTTGTCTTCACCTACAAGATTGAATATTTTAAACACAGGTATTATATCTTTTTATTTTTATTTTTTTAATAAATTTATTTATTTTATTTATTTATTTTTGGCTGCACTGGGTCTTCGTTGCTGCTTGCGGGCTTTCTCTAGTTGCAGCAAGCGGGGGCTACTCTTCGTTGTGGTGCATGGGCTTCTCATTGCAGTGGCTTCTCTTGTTGCAGAGCACGGGCTCTGGGCACGTGGGCTTCCGTAGTTGTGGCACGTGGGCTCAGTAGTTGTGGCTCACAGGCTCCAGAGCACAGGCTTAGCAGCTGTGGCACACGAGCCTAGCTGCTCCGTGGCATGTGGGATCTTCCCGGACCAGGGCTCGAACCCACGTCCCCTGCATTGGCCGGCGGCCTCTCAATCACTGCACCATCAGGGAAGCCTGGTATTATATCTTTTTTAAAAAAATTTTTGGTCTCTATTAAAGTACAAATTTCATTTCTCTATACTTGGTAATTATAATTTATTAACACTTACTATGTGACAGGCTCTGGGCTGAATGCTTTGCATGCATTTTCTCACTTAATCCTCACAAGAACTCTGCAATACAAATATTATTTTTCCCATTTTAAACATGAAGAAACTGAGGCCCACGAAGGTAAGATAACTTAAGTAAGTCACATAGCTGGTAAGTGTCAGGGCTGGGGTCAGCCTACCATAATAGCCTGCCTTTGTAGGCTTCCAATAAGTCCTTGCCTAATAAAAGATGGCCCCAGGGGAAATCAGTGAAAATTAGCTATAGAGCAGGTTAGCTGAGAAGAAAGAGAAATAAAACTGAAATATGTGACTTTAGTTCAGTGGGTGACACTTCAGATGGTAGACTCACAGAAGAAATTAAAAATAAGCCCAAAATAAGGTTTGATATTTTAATAAGTCATTGATATTGCCCATTAGCTGAGTCCCGTCATTGCAGAAAAAGGATTTCAGGTCTGACTCTAATGGTCACTAACCAAAAATATAGTATGTGATCCCATGAATGCTATTCTTGTTGAAAGAATAGAAAGAAATTTTTTAAAACGTGAAATCATGGGCTTCCCTGGTGGCGCAGTGGTTGAGAGTCCGCCTGCCGATGCAGGGGACACGGGTTCGTGCCCCGGTCCAGGAAGATCCCACATGCCACGGAGCGGCTAGGCCCGTGAGCCATGGCCACTGAGCCTGCGCGTCCGGAGCCTGTGCTCCGCAATGGGAGAGGCCACAACAGTGAGAGGCCCGCGTACCGCAAAAAAAAAAAATAAATAATAATAATAATAATAAAATGTGAAATCATGCGTAGAACTCTAGGCCACAGTCCCTGGGACACTTCTTTAGTCTTAGAGTATCAGGGACTGATGAGAATATTGAGTATGTCATCCTAAACCAATGTGGTAGACTTCAGAGGAGGGAGAAGTTTTGTTACTGAGGAGATAGCCTATCCACAAGACCCATAAGTTTTTGAAAACTTAAATCACTTAAGTTCCAGATATATCACAATGGGTAACAGGAGCAATTAAAGGAAGGGGTCCACGTGCAGACCCTTTATTTATTTATTGCTTTTTTAGGGGTTCAGAGACTCAGGTCCTACCTGAATAATCCCAGTCAGCAACGTTGTGGATGCCATCACACTCAAGGATTTGTTATAGTTCTCAAAGAAGGAGAGGTTAGAAAAGTCATCCTTGATGAAAGTTCCCAGTATTACGTGGCCACCGTTGAATGGGTACGTCCTCAGGACATTGATCGTCAGAGCACTCACAAGGAAGAATGTACCTATGAAAGAAAATGTTCAGGCAGAAGGTGAGGTTTTAAGTCCAGGTAAACTGACAGATATTGACAAAAGCAAGGCATGGTCTGATGTTTTGTTCTTGATCTGACAAACTTTTCTTATTTGAAAGTGGCCACCAAGAAATAAGAAAGAGCAGGGAAAAGAACTCTGGCTCCACGTACTGTAACGAACTCACAAGTTTTAGATCTTGGTGGTCTAGGTATTAACCTCTTAGCATCATGGGCATATGGAGTAGGATTAAAGAGAAATTGACTAGAAATATATATCAGGCTCAGCCACTGTGCCTGTTCTTAGAAACGGTAAAACATGAGATGGTGGTGAAAGGATCAGAAAACAAAGCTAATCAATAATAATAAGAAGAAAAATAATACCTAACACTTATGAAGGATTTAATAGGTGCAAAATGACATGGAGCTAAACCTATTTCAAATATAATTTCATTTACTTCTACTATCAGCATAAGGGAGGCAAAGGCAAATCTTACCTTTAAAATACCTAACAGAAAGAAAACTCTAGTAGCCCTTGTTATCAGTATTTGGAAATGATTGTAATGTGCTCTGGGAACTTGGAAAAATGGGAATAAAATAGTTCTCTTAGTGTTCAAATGTAAAATCAACACATGATAGATTTTAGGAAAGATATGGAATATTGTCCTTAAAAAAAGGCAAAGGAGCACTCAACAGAATGGGATGGGAACTGGACTGAATATACAAACAGACCTGGAGAAAAACTGTGACAGTCAGAATGGTCAGTGTTGGTTGCTTGGTCAGTTACACAGTGTGGAAGCTCAGAAAAAGGCACTTTACTGAGTGAATGTTGGCGATGCCCTTCTGAGACTCTCAGGGCATTTTGTTATTTGATTTCTGTATGGGTTCACCTAGGGGAAGTAATTGTGCTAATTATATGAACTTCAGCTAGTTTGGTCTCTGTAACAGTCATTTCCAATTATAAATTAGTAGATGGACTTTTGACTCAGGGAAGAAAAGTGCTTATCCTGTGGGTTTGAGTGCTTTGATTACTATGACAGCATTTTCTCAATGTAAATTAATAATCTGACGTGATTATTGTTATTTTTTTATATAAATTTATTTTATTTATTTATTTATTTTTGGCCACATTGGGGCTTCGTTGCTGCACGCAGGCTATCTCTAGTTGCAGTGAGCAACGGCTACTCTTTGCTGCGGTGCACAGGCTTCTCATTGCGGTGGTTTCTCGTGTTGCGGAGCACAGGCTCTAGGCGCGTGGGCTTCAGTAGTTGTGGCACACAGGCTCAGTAGTTGTGGCTCGCGGGCTGTAGAGTGCAGGCTCGGTAGTTGTGGCACAGGGGCTTTGTTGCTCTGCGGCATGTGGGGGTCTTCCCAGACCAGGGCTCGAACCCGTGTCTCCGGCAGCAGGCGGATTCCTAACCACTGTGCCACCAAGGAAGCCCTGACATGATTATTATAAATCAGGTCCACAGATTTTGGTTATTAGCGGTACAGCTGAAAAGTGGATCCACTCTAGGAGTTTGGGCAAAATCATTTCTGGATCTTCCAGGTTAAGGATAGTCAGATTCCAACATGTGGTAATTTCACCAAGAAAAGTACCTCTTGTCCTATAATTCCTTTAATAGCTTGCTGGCCTGTTTGTCTGGTGGTGACATTAATAATATCACAAAAGAAGTGTTCAATTTCTAAAATCTGAACACTAATGCTATGGATAGAATATCCATCTTCTGCCTCCTTTCTTTCTACCTTAAACATAGCTTTAGCTTGGGTTCCTTAGCAATAAGCAAATGACTGAGATGGAGACTTCATCCACCTCCTGTGGTTCCGGCACTGAACTCACCAATGGACATTTGATGACATGATCCCAAAATTCCATAAATTATTGAAGCACAGAAAGCTGCATAAGAGATATTGAGAGGAGGAACCAGTTGCCTTGCCAGCAAACCAAACGTCAGGCCTGAAAAGCAAGATACTTTAAGTAAGCAAAGGTAGCCTGGCTTTTAAAAGTCACCTGAAATAAAAGCTGTAAAGAATATTTAAAATAAAAATGACCCATGTATACAGCTGACTATGGTAACAGAATCCCTTGGCATACAGCCCTTAATTAGTACTTTTTATTATCTCCTTTGATTTCTAACTTCTCTTCCTATTTTTTTTTTTTTTTTTTTTGCTGTATATGGGCGTCTCACTGCTGTGGCCTCTCCCGTTGCGGAGCACAGGCTCCGGACGCGCAGAGGCCATGGCTCAGGGGCCCAGCTGCTCCGCGGCATGTGGGATCTTCCTGGACCGGGGCACAAACCCGCGTCCACTGCATCGGCAGGCGGACTCTCAACCACTGCGCCACCAGGGAAGCCCTTCTCTTCCTATTTTATCACAAGCTCTTACACATCAATTCTAAATCATAGGCTTAAACACCTTTCACTGTGAGGCCTTCATGCAAATCATGGAAAGCAAACATCACAGCAATAAGACCTTTAATTCCAACAGCTCAGAAGAGCCCCATTCTTACCCCCAGTCTAGTACAAGAAGGCCCTAGGAATCCTCCAGGGCTGGAGAAAAAGCTGGAGAACAGGTAAGGATTGTCACACTTAACTGACGTGACTCCAAGTTGGTATGTGTTGTCTCTCTTGCATATGCCAACCACTCCAGTCTCTTCCTTCAGCTCCTTCTTCAATACTTACTTTCTTTTCTAAGAAGCACCATGAGAATTTGGAAATTTTGAGGCAAATGGATTAACATTCATGGTGTCATCCTTTGACGTCTCAAGTCCACAGCTCCTGCCCTGAGGGACTCTCTTCAATTTACATCATACCAGTGTGCTCATCAGAAAGCAGTTATGAATCCGGTGAGCCAATTTATTGCCTTAAACGAGCAAGGCTTTTTTTAATGGAAAAGTTTAAACTTATTGAAAAATAGAGTATAATGAACCCCCAAGTACCGATCACCCACTTCAACAATGGTCAACTCATGGCCAATCTTGTTTCATCAATGCCCCCATTCCTCTCCCATCCCATATTATTTTGAGGCAAATCCAAAACACTAAATCATTTCACCTGTAGATATTTTCAGTATATATCTTTTTTAAAAACACCCTCTTTTGAGTACAATACCATCATCACACCTAAGAAATTATTAATGGTTCTTTAACATCATCAAATATCCAGTCAATGTTCAAATTTCCCTGATTTCTCATACATGGTTGTACTGGTAGACCACCTCTAAGATGATCTACAATGGCTAATTGGTATTCATGCCCTTTTTTGAGCTCCACCCCTAAAGCATGAAATAACTTACTTCTAATAAATAGGCTACAACAAAAATGATGTCACTTTTGAGATTAGGTTGCAAGACTGTGGCTCCTGTCTTGGTTGCTCTCTGGCTCTCTCTTTCATTCAGGTCATCAGCTGCCAGAGTTGATTTCATGGGTGTGTGACCTATGCAATCACACAGTGCCCTGGGCTTAGAAAGGCTCCACACTTGTCTTAATGCTCTACTCTGACCATCTTGAAATTCTGGATAATTTCTGAACTAGGGACGCCGCATTTTCACCTTGCACTGGGCCTCATACACGGTCCTACCAGCAGCCGTGTTGTGAGGACACTCAAGCAGCCCATGTAGAGGCCCACATGGCGAGAAACCCAGGCCTGCCAGCAAACACGGGTGAGCCTGGAAGCTGATCCTCCAGCCTCAGTAGAGCCTTGAGATAACTGACAACTTGACTGCCACCTCCTGAGAGACCTTGAACCAGAGGTATGGTGGGTTTGGGGGTGATCTTTTAAAAAAGTTATTTGCTATTATATGTTGTGTTTTGTTTTGTTGATGTTGTTGTTGTTGTGCTTTCTTTCACAATTTTTGTGTTTATATCAAATTAGGTCCTCACATTAGTAGATATGTCTCTTGAGTCTTTTGTAATTTATAGGTTCCCCTTCCACATATTTTCCCTAAGCAAGCTTCAGTTGACTGCAAGTAACAGAAAACCTGCTCAAATCAGCTTGAGCAAAAGAGAAGAATTTTTTTTGACTGCACCGCCCAGCTTGCGGGATCTTAGTTCCTCAACCCAGGCTTGACCCTGGACCCTGGCAGTGAAAGCACTGAGTCCTAACCACTGGACCACCAAGGAATTCCCAAAATAGGAAATTTATTAAAAGAGGACAAAGGTCAGTTGGGCCTCATCAGAGACTGGAAACAGAACTAAAAAGCCATCAGGGTCCAGGCAGCTATCTCCCCATTCTCTTTGTCTCCAGGCTTACATAGTCTCCTGTCTTTGTTTCCAGTTTGGGGGCCATTATGAACAATGCTGCTATGAATATTCTTGTACATGATTCCAGGTGCACAGATGTATAAATTCCTCAAGATGATATACCCTGAAGCATAACTGCTGGGGCATTTACCAGAATATGCCAAACTGTTTTCCAAATGGTTGTACGATTTACATTCCCACCAACACCGTACGACAACTCCCATTATCTACATCTGTATTAGCACATGATACTGTCAGAATTTTTATTTTAGTGTGTATGAGTTAGTTAATTTCCACTTCTACTTCATTGATTACCAATAATGTTGATCAGTTTTACTTAGCAGTGCCTTACACATATGTAGGAATATATATATTATAGTCCTTTGTTGGGTATTCCATGGTTTGCTTTTCAACCTTCATCATGTCTTTGAATAAACAGAAGTTCTTAATTTTTATTTAATTCAACTTAACAGTCATTTCCTTTTAGGCTAGTGCTTTTTGTGTCTTGTTTAAGAAACATTTTCTACCTCACGACCATGAAGATATTCTCCTATATTATTCCAAAAACATCTTTATAGTTTTATCTTTCATATTTGGGTCTTTAATCTAAAAGGAATAGATTTTTGTGTATGCTGTGAGGTAGAGGTCTACAAATTGATTTTTTTATATAAGTATTCAATTGTTTCACATCATTTTTTAAAAGTCTGTTTCTATAGTGACACATCTGATACAAACCATGCAACATATAAATGTGTGACCCTTTTCTGTTCCACTGGCCTAATTGTCTAAGTCTGTAATACCACACCGTTTTGTTTGTTTTGTTTTTATATAAATTTATTTATTTATTTATTTTTGTCTGTGTTGGGTCTTCATTGCAGCATGCAGTCTTTCTCTAGTTGTGGCGAGCAGGGGCTACTCTGTTGCGCTGCGTGGACTTCTCATTGCAGTGGCTTCTCTTGTTGCAGAGCACAGGCTCTAGACACGCAGGCTTCAGTAGTCGTGGCACGCGGGCTCAGTAGTTGTGACTCACGGGCTCTAGAGTGCAGGCTCAGTAGTTGTGGCACACGGGCTTAGCTTCTCCGTGGCATGTGGGATCTTCCCGGACCAGGGCTCGAACCCGTGTCCCCTACATTGGCAGGCAGATTCTTAACCACTGCACCACCAGGGAAGTCCACCACACTGTTTAATTACTTTTTTTAGTAATTAGTCTAGTAATAGTTTTGTAATAAATTTAGCAATCCCCATTTTTATTGTGAAATATATAAATAGAAAGTTCATTAAAATAGATATTGAGCTTAATAAATATTTATAAAACAAACACCCATGTTATCCCCACCCAGATCTTTAATCACAACTCCATCCCTCCCCACAGAGGTATTCATTATTTTGACTTTTGTGATAATAATTTCTTTGCCTTTCTTTATAGTTTTACCACTGGTATACATATCCCTAAACAGTGTAGTTTGGTTTGTCCACTTTTGAACTTTATATTAATGGAATTACACAGTATACAATTTTTATTTCTGCTTATTTTTCTTATTATTATGTATATAAGCATCTTCCATGTTGCTGTGAGTTGCTTGAGAGTGCTCATTTTCCTTCTGTGTATTCCAATATACGTATATATGAATGTTTATTTATTCTTGCTACTTTTGATGGACATTATCTTAAACATTATAACTTTACATTCAGTCTTGATAGCTGGAGAAGCAAATCCTCCCATGTTGCTCTTCAAAATAATTTGCCTATTCTGGGAAAATGCTATCTTTCAATTAATTTAGGTCCTTATTAATATTTCTCAATAAAGTTGCATATTTTCTCTATAGAGGTCTTGCACATCATTTCTTAGTTTCATTACAACTTACTTCATATTTACTATGCTTTGGTAAATGGTATTTAAAATTTTTTTTTCACTTTCTGTTTCCTGCAGGTATAAAGGAATGTATAATTGATTTTTATTTACTCATCTTATATCCAGCAACTTTGATAAAATCTTATTAATTCTATTAATTTATCTGTAGATTCTTTTGAATTTTCTACATTAAAAAATACATCTCTATGGGCTTCCGTGGTGGCGCAGTGGTTGAGAGTCCGCCTGCCGATGCAGGGGACACGGGTTCGTGCCCCGGTCCGGGAGGATCCCACATGCCGTGGTGCGGCTGGGCCCGTGCGCCATGGCCTCTGAGCCTGCGCGTCCGGAGCCTGTGCTCCGCAACAGGAGAGGCCACAGCAGTGAGAGGTCCGCATACCGCAAAAAAAAAAAAAAAATCTATGAATGATGTATTATTTCTTGTTTTGCAATTCTTTACCCTTATATTTTTTTCCTTGCTTTAATACACTGCCTGTGAATTCCAGTATAATATCGAATAGCCCTATTTACTCTTTTTTTTATTGGCTGCATTGGGTCTTTGTTGCTTCACGCAGGCTTTCCCTAGTTGTGGTGAGCAGGGACTACTCTTCGTTGTGGTGCATGGGCTTCTCATTGCGGTGGCTTCTCTTGTTGCAGAGCACAGGCTCTAGGCGCATGGGCTTCAGTAGTTGTGGCATGCGGGCTCAGTAGTTGTGGCTCGCGGGCTCTGGAGCGCATGCTCAGTAGTTGTGGCACACGTGCTTAGTTGCTCCACATCATGTGGGATCTTCTTGGACCAGGGCTCAAACCCGTGTCCCCTGCATTGGCAGGCAGATGCGTAACCACTGCGCCACGAGAGAAGTCCCTGAATAGCCCTATTTACTCTTGATAAGCAACACGTAGCGTGAGGAGAAAGTCCTTTGAAATGTAGGGTTTCAAATAATTCACCAATGCAGGGAAGGTAAGAGAATTACTTGGTAACGGCCTGAGAACTAAGTGGTCTAAGTCTCAGTTAAGCTTAGGCCATGGAGAAACAGAGAGAAACCAAGTCTCCAGACTTTCCAAAACCTTAAAAAATTTTTTAATTTTGAACTAATTTTAGACTTATAGAAAAGCTACAAATATAATAGAGCATTTCCATATATACCTTACCTAGATTCCTCTAATGTTAACATTGTCATAATCATAGTATAATTATTGGGATCAGGAAATTAACATTAGAAATTTAACTAAATACTTTACTTGAATTTCAACAGTTTTTCCCCTAATTTCCTTTTTCTGTTCCAGGATTCTATCCACAGTTCCCTACTCCATTTAGTTGTTATTTCTCCTTAGTCCTAAAATCTGTTATAGTTCCTCAGTCTTTAATTGTCTTTCTTGACTTTGACACTTTGGAAGAGTATAAATAGATGAGCTATTTTGCCAAATGCCCCTCAGTTTGGGGTTGCTTAGGTTCCTTATGATCATGCTAAGGTTATACATTTTTGATGTGCATACTGCAGAAATGGTATTGTGTCCTTTTTAGTGCATGATATCACAAGATTCGTGATCTCCGTATGTCTTACTATTGGTGGTGATAGCATTGATCACTTGTTTAAGGTAGTTTCTCCCAGGTTCTCTACTGTAAATTAGTGGAGTAGTTGATAAATATCTTGAGGAAGATACTTTGAAACTATGCAAATCCTGTTACATAGATTGCAAACTTTTACCCACTAATTTTAACCTCTGTTAGTGGATTTTATCTCCAATAAGTATGACTGTAGTTTTTCACTAATGGTGATTTTCTATTTTCTTTCACATTTGTAAATTGGGATTCTACTGTAAGGAAGAGCCAGCATCTTTTTAATAAGGTTTTCATCATGCAGTATTTTTGTTTCATCTGAAGAAAATTATTAAGTCGTTAGGGCCTACCTGTTTAAATATAAGTAAAACTTTTGAATTATTTACACTACAAATTATTTCATTATTCACACTACTTAAAATAACACACATTCCCTTAGTCAGTCAGCAGAGTTGCTTGGATTCATTCATTCACACAGTTATGTAATCATTATTCAACAAATATCTTGAGTACCTACTATGTGCCAAATACTGTGCTGGATGCTAGGTATACTTATACATCCTAATGTCATTCTTATTTTGGTACGAAATTATACTGATGACTTGGAAATTTAGCAAAGAAATGTCCTCAAACTTTGACCATAAACGAAGGATGTTTCATAAGTGGTGTCAGTAGAGGACTCACAGGCAAAGCATCAGTGCCAAGAGTTCAGGTCTCTCATTTCAGCACCACACGAATGCTCTAGAGACTTTCTGATACTTTCCTGGAAGTGAATATACACATACAAATGGATCATTCTGGTTTGTATCTGCCATATGAAAAATTTAAAAGGTACTCCTTTATTCCGGGAATACAAGGCTAGTTCAATATTTTAAAATCAATTCATGTAATCCAGTCTAAAGGGAAAACTTTGACAAAATACAACATTCACTTATGATAAAAATTCTCAGCAAACTAGAAAAGATACAAACTTTCTCCACCTAATAAAGGGCACCTACAAAAACCCTACAGCTAACATCATACTTAATGTTGAACGATTGAATGATTTTCCCCTGAGATCAGGAACAAAGCAAAAATGTCTATTCTCACCACTCTTATTTAACATATACTGGAAGTCTTAGCTAGTACAATAAGCAAGAAAAAGTTATAAAAGCCATTCATATTAGAAGGAAGAAAACATAACTGTCTCTACTCACAGATGATATGACTATCAATGTAGTGAGTCCCAGGGAATCTACAAAAGATTCTTAGAACTAATAAGTGAGTTGCAGGATACAAGGTAAACACACAAAATTCAATTGTATTTCTATATGCAAACAATGCACAACTGGAAACCAAAAATGTTTTAAATTACCATATACAATATCTCTTCCAAAATGAAATACTTAGATATAAATCTAACAAAATATATACAGAATCTGTATGCTGCAAACTACAAATGCTGATGAAAGAAATTAAAGCAACACCTAAATAAATAAAGAGACTTATTGTGATCATGGAGTGGAAACTCAACATGATAAGATATCAATTCTCCTCAAAGTAACCTATGAATTTAATCAATGGCTATCAAAATCTCAGAAGAATTTTTTGTAGATATTGACAAGCTGATTCTAAAATTTGTATGAAAGAATAGTTAAAACAATTTCGAAAAAGAATAAAATTGGAGGAATCACACTACCCAATTTTAAGACTCACTAAAAAGATACAATAATTGACACATGATATTGGGAAAGGGGTAGACATATACATCAATGGAAGAGAATAGAGTCCAGAAATAGTCCCACAAAAATATGGCTATTTGATCTCTGACAAGAGTTCAAAAACAATTCATTGGAGAATAGTCTTCTTTAAAAATGCAGCAAAAAATACACCTTGACCTAAACTTCACAACTTATTTAAAGATTAACTCAAAATGGATCAGTTCTAAAAGTAAAGCATAAAATGTAAGACTTTTAGAAGAAAACATAGGAGAAAATCTTTGTGACCTGATGGTTAAGTGAAGAGTTTTTATATATGATAAGAAAAGTACAATCCATAAAAGGAAAAAAAATTGATAAATTGGACTTTATCAAAATTAAAACCTTTTGTTCTGCCAGAGATACTGTCAAGAGAATGAAGAGATAAGCTACAGACTGAGAGAAAATATTTGAAAATCACATATCTGACAAAGGACTTGTACTCAGAATATAAAAAGAATTATCAAAAATTAACAATAAGACTGGGCTTCCCTGGTGGCGCAGTGGTTGAGAGTCCGCCTGCCGATGCAGGGGATGCGGGTTTGTGCCCCAGTCCGGGAAAATCCCACATGCCGCAGAGCGGCTGGGCTCGTGAGCCATGGCCGCCGAGCCTGTGCGCCCGAAGCCTGTGCTCCGCAACGGGAGAGGCCACGGCAGTGAGAGGCCCGCGTACTGCAAAAAAAAAAAAAAAATTAACAATAAGAAAAAAATTCCAATTAAAAACTGGGCAAAAAACTTGAACAGGCACTTTGCCAAAGGGGATCGAAGGACAGCAAATAAAAACATGAAAAGATGTTCAACTTCATTAACCATTAGGGAAATGCAAATTAAAAACACAATGAGATACCACTACATATCTCTTAGAATGGCTAAAATAACAGATACCAAAAAGTAGACCTCATCAAAGTTAGTAATTTTGCTCTGTAAATACTCTGTTAAGAGAATTAAAAGGAAAGTTACAGACTGGGAGAACATATTTGCCAAACACAAAAGACAAAGGACTAGTACCTAGAATATATAAATAACTCTCAAAACTCAAAAGTAAAAATGCAAACAGTCCAGTTAGGATATGAGCAAAAGACAAGAAGAGCCATTTCATTAAAATGTATAGATGGAGAATTAGCATATGAAACGATATTAAACATCATTAACCATTAGGGAAATGCAAACTGAAACCACAATGAGATCTCACTACACACCTATCAGAATGGCTAAAGTAAAAACTAGTGACTACACCAAATGGTAGTGAGGATGCAGAGCAACGGTATCACTCACACATTGACAATAGGAATGTAAAATGATACAACCACTCTAGAAAATAGCTTGGCAGTTTCTTAGAAAATTAAACATGCCAACTACTATACAATCCAACAATTGCACTCCTGGACATTTATCCCAGAGAAATGAAGACTATGTTCACTAACCTACATACAGATGTTCATAATAGTTATATTTGTAATAGCCAAAAACTACAAACAATCCAGATGTCTTTCAAGGGTGAAATTTTAAGCAAACTGTGGTATATCCATACCATGGAATACTACTCAGAAATAAAAAGGAATAAACTATTGATACACACAACAACCTAGATGAATCTCCAGAGAATTATGATGAGTGAAAAAAGCCAATACCAAATGGTTACACACTGTATGACTCCATTTATGTAACTTTCTTGAAATGATAACATTATAGAAATGAAGAAAAGATGAGTGATTGCTAGGGATTAAGGAGGGGATGGGGGCAGAGAGCAAGTGGGGGTGACTATAAAAGGGCAATATGAGGGATCCTTGTGGTGGTATAAATGTTCTGTATCTTGACTGCATCAATGTTAACATCCTGATTGTGAGACTGATCTATAGTTTTGCAAGATTTACTACTGACGAAAGTGGGTAAGGGATACAAGGGACTTCTCTGTGGTTTCTTACAAATTCATGTGAATCTATAGTTAACTCAAAATAGAAAGCTTAATTTTAAAATACTGACAATATCAAGTGCTGACAAGGGTGTGGAGGAACTAGAATTCTCATACATTGCTGGTGGAAATGTAAAATGGTAGGTACAGCCACTCTGGAAAAACAGTGTGGCAGTTTCTTACAAAGTTAAACATACACTTCCCATATAACCAACAATATCACTCCTGGGTTATTTACCCTAGAGAAACGAAAAATATTTTCAAACGAAAACCTGTGCATGAATGTTCACAGCAACTCTGTGATGGCCCAAAACTGGAAACAAAATGTTCGTCAATAAGTGAATGATGGACAAAAAACTGTGATATAGCCATATAATGGAATATTGTTCTACAATAAAAAGGAATAAACTATCAATGCACATAACAATTTGCATTAATTTCAAAGGCATAAAGCTGAATTAAAGAAGCCACCCTTCAGAAGTTACATACTGTATGAGTCCATTTACATGACATTTTCGAAAAGACAGAACTATGGTGATGGAGAAGAGATCTGTGGTTGCCAGGGGTTAGAAGTTAGTGGAGGATGTGACTAAAAAGTGATGGCACAAGAGAGTTTTGGGGCTGACGCAACTGTTATGTAACTTGACTGTGGCGTGGTTATACAACCCTATACCTGTGTTTAAATTAATAGAACTGTATGAAAGAAGTAAATTTTACTGTATGATAATTAATTAATTATTTTAAAGGGATCCCTTTTCTCCAACTAACAGCCCTATGCCAGAGTTGGATTTCAGCTGCCACTGGCCCCTTTGGTTGGCTTCATTTGTGCTTTACAATCACAAGTTTCAACACTGCTTGGTTTGCCCCAGAAGAAGAGAGAAACAGAGGTGTTTAAAGACTACGTAGGGAATTGTGAACTACTCTGAGTAACGGATTAACACAAAATCCTTTCTCTTTCTCTGATCAAGTTGATCTTGGGTTAACCTTCTAGCTCTGTTTCTTTGGAAACCTGATAATGGTGGAAGGTCAGCTGTGTTACCAGCCAACATTAGTTATGGTAAAAGGAGCCTGATTAGTATATTCTACCTGGACCAAGGGGACTATGAATTAAAGATTAATATCTTGTGGGAAGCCTTAGTTTTGAGCTTCTCAGAGCACAATGACTCTTGTAACTGGGCATGTCGCTGTGGGACCCATGGAGGCATCAGTTATGGGAATTACAAGAGATGTTGGTTTCTATTTGGGAAATGGGGCTTCTAAAGCCCGATAGCTCCCGCACCTATCTGTGTGATCTTGTTGTGTCATATCTGAACTGCCGTTTGTACGAGCAAAGAATAACCCCTGTACTGCTGTGTGTGTAACTTGCTGAAGGGAAGCTAGCATGCTGTGTTTCCTATCCTTCACCTTTTTAAGTAAAACCAATGCCAAGTGAGATCTATTGGAGTGAGCATAAAATGACTAGTTGAGCAAAAAATGACCATGAGCAGGCATTACAAATACTCTAGAAGGTATCAGGGGTCTAAACTAAACTGAGACTTTTGGAACTACCCTAGAAGAGTTAGAAATTTGGCAGGTAAG
Source organism: Grampus griseus (assembly GCF_964374135.1). NCBI lineage: Eukaryota > Metazoa > Chordata > Mammalia > Artiodactyla > Delphinidae > Grampus > Grampus griseus. The sequence goes on along the minus strand of NC_139004.1, from coordinate 37,671,843 downwards.
GAAACAAATGGTAATGATGTGAATGGAATTCACATTTTTTTTCTATTCATCTAGCACAAGTAATTTGTTTACTCTGGGCAAGTGACCAGGTCTGGTGTATTGTCTTTGGGTGAAAAATCTTCGTATCTTTCTTACCTTGGGGAACTTGCACGAGGCCAACACTTATCCCAGCAAGTAAGTCTCCAAGAAGCCAATCCTTGAATCGATAAAAACACATCCACTCTAGGAAGGGAAAGATTGTAAGCATGCATCTTCGAAACTTGTACCATGAGCAGCTGTGAGAAAGAACAGAGACTTGATTAGGTTCTCCAAAGAAAAAGCCCACATGGCCAAGAAAAGGCATTGTGAGTACCTTCTTCTTCCCCTACAACAGAGTTTCTTTCAACACTACTGATATTTGGACATATTGGACTGGATAAGTCTTTGTTGTGAGTCTGTCCTGTGCATTGTAGGATGTTTAGCAGCATCTCCGATCTCTACCCATTAGATGCCAGTAGCATCTCCTCCCCTAGTTGTGACAATGAAAAATGTCTCCAGACACTGCTAAATGTTCCCTGGGGGACAGTATCAACTTCAACTGAGATCCGGTGCCATATGTATGACAAGAACTAGGCCTTGTAAGTCCAGCATATGAATCAGGCCTGTGGTTTTACAGAATGTTTGAAAAGAATTCAACCTACCAAAATTTTCCAGTAGAAAAATGGACTGTTATGGCTTTCTCTTGGTAAGGATAGTGTTTTGAGATGTGCTGTTGGTGGGTGGCAGAGAATTAACACATTCACTTCATTCCTGTATACTAAAATTTTTACCAAGCATTAACTCTACATGGCTTTGACCTGTAACATGCAGAAATTTACAGAAAATATAGAATATGGAGTCTTGTGCTTATGGCATTAGCCATGGGAAAAAAGGGAATAAAATAAGGCCTTATTATCTTTTAACCCAGTGGATAATGACCAGAAGCAATTTTGTTCCCTAAGGGACATCTGGTAATGTCTGGAGACATTTTTGATTGTCATGACTCGCATCTAGTGGGTAGAGGCCAGGGATGCCACCAAACATCCTACAATGCACAGGACAGCCCTCCACAAGAAATGATTTCACGGTCCGAAACGTCAACAGTACTGAGATTGAGGAAACCTACTTAAACCTTTAGATCATCAAAGCAGCAGAATCATTGTAAACCAATCAATCAATCTGTTAATCAATTAATCCACTAGTAAAGCTAATATGGTTTTTTTTTTTTTTTTTTTTTTTTGCTAATATGGTTTTAAATTGCTTTTTGCTATTTATATCTCATTATGGGCTGAAAACAAAGAGTATGGAGATTTTTCATGTATGAGCTATCTCTGAATAATTGCGATTTGACTGTAGCAACAAATATAACTTCAGTGTATGCAAGGCTAAAATGTGTGCTCAGAAAAGAAGTAATTTCAACATGCTTGACTCTAACAACTATGAGCATTACAGTCCCTAAGCTAATTAAGGCCAAAGAAGTGTAAATGTCTTTGCCAAGGTCACAGTAACAAGTGTGGGTAGAACTGGGGCTAGAATCCAGATTTCGTGATTTTTAGTTCAGTGTTCTATCCAGTCTATTACCATCACAGTTCCTATCGACAGCTGTTGAATTCTGCTCAGGAGCCAGAAGCAAGACCATAGGTTTAGAAAGAACAACATATTGCTATTTTTATGAGAATCCCTGGGTGTGGAGAGTGTGCTGTCTCCAATTACGGCCCTCTATGGGGGAGAATACAGCATGGCATTGGGACAATTTGTTTCTGCATCTGGTCCAGTGTCCCTTCCTCTCCATGTGCCACCCTGGAAGACCAGCGACTCTAGGGAGAGTCATCAAAGCTCTCTGACATGGCAAAAAAATAAAATGGACATGGAATAATGAGGACCTAAGACTGACAGGGATCAAGGAAGGAGTTAGAGGAACAGAAACTGAAGCTGGTGGTGGAAGAGTTATAAGCACTTCGACATGAATCTGGATCCTAGTTAAAGCATCTTAAAAGTGAGGAATGTAAGAGTTGATGTGAAAGCACAGGGGAGATTTTTTTAAAGAGAGGGAGTATTGCAGTTGGGTAACTAAAAGGGAGAAAATGAAGGAAGATATGAGGTTTTCTGCAGAAAGGAAGAGATGAAATTAAAAGATTATTATTATTATTTTACTATTTGCTAGGTGCTTTACAAATATTCTTTAAATCCTCACAATTGCCTTATAAGGTAGGTGCTTTTATCATCCCCATTTTATAGATGAGGCTACTGAAGCACAGTAGGCATGGATAGCTTACCTAAGGTCACACAGTTGGAAAGCAGCAGAACTGGGATTCAGAACCAGGCAATCTGGCTTCTGAGTCTTGCTCTTAACCACAGTGCTGTGCTACCTTTCAGGTTAAAATTCAGAAGTGGATATAACTGTTTGTTTTAGAAGTAGGGAATAAGCACTGCTATAAAAACCCATGGGAGGCAGTGTGGGTCAGATTTAAGGGTCTAAGGATAGGGCAGCTGGAGGGGAGTAAGGCTGAAATTTCTTTGGTAGTACCTGTTTATGATGAGGTATAAGTCAGGAAAAGATTATCCTTTTGTAGAGACAAAACCAATGTGGCCCCCAAATGCTCTCTTTGATATATGACCTCTGACCCATCCTGGAGCAGAAAAAATGAGAGTTGTGATATAGGACAGGGGAGTGACATCCAAAACCACAACTTGCAAACGGCAGCATATGGGCAAAGGAGAAGGCTCAGAGGGAGGAAGGTCTGCAATAGGGCTGCGTGGAGGCCTTCTTCACTTGTCACCTAACTCATGCCAATTATGAGTGATAAATCAAGGAACAAGAGGGACTAATAAATCTGGAGTGTGAGTGAGGACAGGTTGAGTAGTTAGGGTTAATATCATGATGTAGGTCACAAAGGGTTTTTAACCTGAGGTCCATGGATGATCAAGGTGTCTCTAGATAGAATTCATGGGGATATGTGACTTTAGGAAAAATTATATCTTTATTTTCACTAACCTCCTAACTGAAATGTAGCATTTCCTTCAGTTATGAACACTGACAACAAACCACAGTAGTATCAGCAGAGCTTGACTTCTTCACCAATAGAATCACAAATATCTTCATATTACATTAAAATTGCTGCAGATACCTTAAAATAGCATTTATATTCATCATTACTTAGAAAGTATGGTAGTTATTAGACCCACAATCATTAAATATAATTTTTGGATATTTTCATATTTTGATAACTATATTTCAATATAACTGGTTTCCTTTATAATACTATGTATTTTATGCATTTAAAAATATTCTGGCCAAGACCATTCAATGGAGAAAGAATAGACTCTTCAACATATAGTGCTGGGAAAATGGGATAGCTACGTGGAAAAAAATGAAGCCAGACTCTTACTCTATACCGTATATAAAATTAACTCAGAATGGATCAAGGATCTAAATTTAAGAGCTAAAACTATAAAAGTCTTAGAAGAAAACAGGGGAAAATCTTCATTACCTTGGATTTCACAATAGTTTCTTAAATATGACACAAAAATCACAAGCAACAAAAGAAAAAAATAGATAAATAGCATTTCATTAAAATGAAAACTGTGTACACAGGACACTATCAACAGACAACCTACAGAATGGGAGAAAATATTTGCAAATCATATATCTGATAAGGGTTTAATATCCAGAATATATAAAGAACTCCTATAATTCAACAACAAAAAGATAAACAACCTAATTTTTAAAAGGGCAAAGGAAGTAAATAGACATTTCTTCAAAAAAGATTCACGAGTGACCAGTAAGCACATGAAAAGATGCTCATCATATTTAGTTATTAGGGAAATGCAAAAAAAAAAAAAAAGCAACACACAATGTGATACCATTTTACACCTACTAGTATGGCTATAATTAAAAAAATGGAAAATAACAAATGTTGGAGAGGATATGGAGAAATTGGAACACTTGCTGATGTGAATGCACAATGCTGCAGCTGCTGTGAAAAAAAAATTCCTCAAAAAGTTAAACAGGGGCTTCCCTGGTGGCACAGTGGTTGAGAGTGTGCCTGCCGATGCAGGGGACACAGGTTCGTGCCCCAGTCCGGGAAGATCCCACATGCCGCGGAGCGGCTGCGCCCGTGAGCCATGGCCGCTGAGCTTGCGCGTCCGGAGCCTGTGCTCCGCAACGGGAGAGGCCACAACAGTGACAGGCCCGCGTACCGCAAAAAAAAAAAAAAAAAAAAAAAAGTTAAATATATGATCCAACAAGTCCACTCTTAGGTGTATACCTAAAAGAATTGTAAGCAGGGACTTGAACAGATACTCCTATGCCAATATTCATGGTAGCATTATTCACGATAGACAAAAATTGGAAACAACCTAAGTGTCCATTAACAGATGAATGGATAAACAAAATGTGGTACATACATACAATGGAGTATCATCAGCCATAAAATGAAATGAAGCACTGATCCACGCTACACCATTGTGCTAAGTGAAATAAACCAGACATGAAAGACAAATATTGTCTGATTCCATTTAAATGAAATATTTAGAATACACAATCCATAGAGACAGAAAGTAGAAGAGAGGTTACCAGGGGCTGGAGGAGGGGGAAATGGGGAGTTATTGCCTAATGGGTACAGAGTTTCTGTTTGGGGTGATGAAAAAGTTTTGGAAATAGATAGTGGTGATGGTTGCACAACAACGTGAATGTCATTAATGCTGCTAATTTGTACACTTTAAAATGGTTAAAACCACAAATTTTATATTATATATATTTTACCACAATTTAAAAAAGTAAAAAAAAAATTATTCTGAAGGGATGTTCATTAGCTCTGATAGACTGCTAAAAGGTTCACAGCACAAAAACAGGTTACGAGCTCCTGAACTATAGGGTTTACATAGTCATTCTGCTATCATTAATTATTTCACCACGGTTGCTTTTGTTGTTGTTGTTAGGAGACTGGCAATGGTGGTTAATCAAACAATGTATTTATTAAATACCATCCCTAGATGCTGTGGGGGACAGCCAAGGTCTTCATGTCCATGAAGTTTATAATCAACAAGGTGCTAGAAGGGACTTCCCTGGTGGCGCAGTGGTTAAGAATCTGCCTGCCAATGCAGGGAACACGGGTTTGATCCCTGGTCTGGGAAGATCCCACATGCCACGGAGTGACTAAGCCTGTGTGCCACAATTACTGAGCCCACATGCCACAACTGCTGAGCCCATGCACCACAACTACCGAAGCCTGCACACCTAGAGCCCGTGCTCCGTAACAAGAGAAGCCACCGTGATGAGGAGCCCGCGCAGCAACGAGAAAGCCAGTGTGCAGCAACAAAGACCCAACACAGCCAAAAATAAAATAAAATTTTAAAAAGTAAAAAAAAAAAAAAGAAGGGGGCTTCCCTGGTGGTGCAGTGGTTGGGAGTCCGCCTGCCGATGCAGTGGACACGGGTTCGTGCCTCAGTCCGGGAAGATCCCACATGCCGTGGAGCAGCTAGGCCCGTGAGCCATGGCCGCTGAGCCTGCGCATCCAGAGCCTGTGCTCCGCAATGGAAGAGGCCACAACAGTGAGAGGCCCGCATACCGCAAAAAAAAAGAAGGTGCTACAAGACAAACCACAAAAAAACTGTAGAGGAATTATGCAATAAGCTAAGGGTTCTGATGACAGGAATTCAGAGGAGGAAAACAGAAGTAGGCACCAAAGGTGTCAAGTAGAGTTTTAGGGCTGCCAGCTTGGTGGCAGCTGAATGATCGCACACACGCACCGGCACTGGACATGGTGACTGACGGTGCTGATGTCGATGTCCAACTTCCCAGAGAAAGCGGTCTTCCTTCTGTACTCCTGTTGAAAGTTCTCCTCATTGTACACATCTCGCTTCACATCATACATGAAAGAGTTTTGCCTGTATCTAGAGCCCAAACTCTGGAAGCTCCTCTCTGGTTGCATCATTCCTGGATAAGTGGAAAGAAGTTAAACAAAAGAGCTTTTAAAAAGTCTAGATCCTTGGCACATTTTTATGGAAATAAGCATTCCATTTATTGTATAATTTTATACTTAAAACAACCCTATAAAGAAAGCAAGGTATATATTATTTTCATTTTCAAAATGGAGAAACCAAAGCCCAGAAGTTTAAACAACCTTGGTTTTTGAATAATTAGAGTCAGGACTAGAACCCAGGTGTCCAGCTAGAAAGCCTAGTTTTCTTTATATTCAATTATGTTGCTATGTTGCAGGGGAAAAGATTAAGAGGTAAAAGTATAATCACCAATTTTCACTGAAAATGCTAAGGGTTAAAGGGTCAACATAGTGTCTTTTAACTCCTTTTCTCTCTAAAATAGCATCCATCATTATCCCTTTACCCTTTTCCTTTCTTCATAGAACTAACCAGTACCTGATTCAATATTTGTCTATTTGTTCATTGTCTGTTTCCCACACTAAAATGTAAATCCAAGAGGCAGGACTTTGTTCATGGCTGTATCCCCAGAGCCCAGGATAATGCCTGACGCTTAGCAGGCCCTCAACAAGTATTTCTTGAATTATGGTCAAGTATCCAGTTAGTGGCATCATGATGTAGCAGAAAAAGCACTGCACAGGATATCAGGATTCTGGAGTTCTAGCCCTGGCTGTTTTTCTAACTAGCTGTATGACTGGGGGCAAGTTTCTTAGAAAGTGAATTTCAGTTTCCTTGTCCATAAAATGACATGGTTTGACAATATGATCTCTAAGGTCACTTTAAGCTTTAAAAATCTGTAGTATCATCCTGTTGTTTTAAAAAGAATGAGAAGAAAGAGTTAATGAGGATGGATATAGATCCATCTCTGGGAGAAGGTATAACTGTTCTTGATCATCTGTGTTTTTGAATAATAAAAACAGCATGAACTCTAATATTCTTCCACACAAATGTGTAAAAAGTATACATATATATATTTTGCATAGTTATAAAATATATAGGTAAACACTCAAATTATGCAGATTACACAAGTAGTTCTTGTATAGGTGAGGCTGCAAACAAGTTCAATGTATCAGCAACATTTGTTTTCCATCAGAATTATCCTGTATCTTCAGCAGCGGAAACATTATCAACACCAACATTTGTAGAGCACTTATTATATACCAAGCATTGCACTAGATTTTTTTCATGAGTTATTTCTTTTAATTCCAACAACAATCCTAGTACTACTATTATCCTCATTTTATAGGTGATAAAACTGAGGTTTTGGAAAAGTTAGGTAACTTGACCATAGTTATATAATGTATGTTTATTCTCAAAGCATTGGGTAGCAGGGGTGAGCTGTATAACACTTATGAACTAATGATCACAAATTCAATAAAGTGAGTGTGGTTAGGGAATACAGAAGAGGATGGAAGAGGTATTTTACAATGTATTAAGAGAATCAGTACTTCGTGTCTTACAGAAAAAAAAAGCAGAACTGGACACTAAAACATAAGTAATATTTTTCCCTTTCTTTCCTCCACCCATAGGAATATTGATCCAGTCTTCCTTACTTTTCCTATGTAATCTTATAATAAACTTCTATGACTAGAATATATCTGTTCCTGGCAACTGAAAAGACCCTAATTAACTTGCTTATTATATTGAGATTATAAAAATTGCCATCCTGGGTTAGATGCAGTGTCTAGAATCCAGCATTTTGTTTCTGAAAGTAGCACGAAGCAGGCATGAAGCAGGCAACATATGAACATCAAGCATAGTGGAAACAGTGGGCCTGGGACAGGTAGCTGCAGCTACTCAACTGCAGCAATTGTTGCCATGGGTCATGTGGGGTCCAGCATGGCCAGATCTGATCTTTTCCCAGAGAAGTCATAATTCCAGATTTTTATGTGAAATCTTCTGACTTTTAAATGTTGTTGATTACCTTACATATTTTTAAAAACACAGTACACCTCTAACAAAACATCTCTGCAGGCTAGATTCCTCCCATCACAAATTATAGCTTATACCCCAAGAATTTCTCTCTCTTTCAAAGCTAAAGCATTTATGTTTTCTGTTGTCGCACCCTTAGGAGGTATTATATCTCATCAGTTCACTTATGGAAAGAAGGATTTCATTTTATTGTCTTCAGTCTACATCATTTATATTTCAAGAGGTGGCCACCATCTACTAGACCAGGATTTGGTGGGGTTGTCTGCTTTCATTTTCACAATCTTGTGAATTTCTACCATATGCATTCTTGGCCTTCATTTATTTCTGACTGACGAATGCTATTTCACCTGTGGTCGATTAATTCAGTGTTCCACAAACATTTGCTGAATGCTAGGTGCTCTGAGGATACAAAAGGACAAAGACTTGGGACTTCCCTGGCAGTCCTGTGGTTAAGACTCTGTGCTTCCAAAGCAGGGGGCACAGGTTCCATCCCTGGTCAGGGAACCTCAGACAAAAAAAAAAAAAAAAAAAAAGGACAAAGACTCTACAATTTAGTAGAATAAAAATACCAACATATGGTGCTATAAGACTTTAGAGATGGGAAAGACAGGAATTAACATTTATTGCTGGCCTGCCATATGCCAGCTTCTTCACACACATCATCTCAAAAGATAGGTATTATTTTCCTGATAATGATTATACTCATTTCACTTGTGAGTTTAGCGGGTTCCTCAGAATCATATAACTATTAAACAGCAGAGCCAGAATCTGAACCTGGTCTTTCTGATTCTAAAATAGATGTCACATCTAATGCCACATGATCTCCTATAGAGTGGGATTAATAACCCCAACCTAGAAGGATGAGGAAGTCCTCCTAGGGGAGATATCGTTTGAACTCTGCTCTGGCTAAGCTGGGGGCAGGGAGGAGAATAAGGTATTTCAGAAAGAGAACAGGATAAAATTACAGAGATAATATAAGGCAAGTAATTCAATAGGCCTGAGTAAAGTCAGTGTCAAACCCAAAAAAGTAGGTTGAGGCCTACTTCTGGAGGGTCTTGAATGTTGGGCTGAACCTGGACTTTTTAGCTATTTAAAATGTTCGAGAAGGAGTAGTAATATGCACAGAGATGTGCTTTGGGAAGATGAATCATATCAGTGGTATAGTCTAGAGCTGTGCTGCCCAGTACGGTAGCCACTGGCTACCTGTGGCTATTTAAATTAAATAAAATTAAAATTAAATGAGGGACTTCCCTGTTGGTCCAGTGGTTAAGACTCCACGCTTCACTGCAGGGGGCACGGGTTTGATCCCTGGTCAGGGAACTAAGGTCCCACATGCCGCGTGGCACGGCCTAAAGATTATAAATAAATAAAATGAAAAATTCAGCTCCTTAGTCACACTAGCTACATTTCAAGTGCTCAACAGCCATGTGTGGCAGGGGCTACTGTACCGGACAGGGCAGGTATAAAACACTTCCATCATCACAGAAAGTTCTATTGGACAGCACTGGAGACAGGAGAGACTGAGGCAAAAAGACCAGTGGGAGCCCATTACTACCATGGTAGTCTAAGGGAGAGGCAATCAAGTCACAACTCATGGGACCACAGTCAGGATGGCTAGGAGGGGCAGGTAGAAAGCTGTCTTTAAAGGACTTATCATATGACTGGATAAAGGCAGCAAGGGAAAACACATAATTTCCTTATTGTTTTGTTTTTAGTAGTCATCTCTGAAATTTCTTCAGTTCCATTATGTCTTTCTTGACTTCACAGAAGCCCTACTGGCTTGTTTTTATGCACTAGCAGGACCCTTCCCTATAAGGTATGATGATCAGAAGCTGTTACTGACAAGTGGCAAATGTACTTTAACGTGGAAAAGATGATGCATTTCCGAAGAAAGTAATCCCAACTATACTGATGGGATAATGACCTTTCAGCTGAGACACAACACAAGAGGGAATCTCGGTTACTGACTCCTACAATTCCCTGATGCTTCCTGCCATCAGACAAAATATTTAGGTGGGTGGGCCATGGTCTGAACAACTTAAGGTTTTATTTTCATATTCTACAAATGTGACATAGTTTGGGACATCTGGATTCACTACTAACTAATAGAAATTAATCTCTGTAGCCCACACTTGGTCCCACAAACAACATCAGCAGCATCTGGCAACTTGTTGAAAATGCAAATTCTCAGGCCCAACTAGCAAGACAAAATTAATCAGAAATTCTGAGGATGTGGCAGCAGTCTATTTTAAGAAGCCCTCCAGATGATTCTGATACACAATGAAATATGAAGACCACTGTAAATATAGCTAATTATCTTTATTCAGTCATTCAGTGCTAGTTTTGGGCATACTGTTAACATGGGTACTTTTGACCTAGCTCTTTCCCCCATACTACCCCTATCCATCCAGCCATCGATTGATTCTTTTACATAATGTGTTGAAAGTACTTTAAAAGCCAAGAATAAAATATTTAAATACAGCCCAGTTTTCTGACTATTAACCCAACAGATGTGAGATCCTGAACCTTAGTTTAGTTTCAAGACTATCCTCTCATATGGTCATCTTTCATATGTGCTCTACAATCATGGGAAGGTAAAATTCACTTCCAGAATTTCAAAAAAAATATTTGTAATTCCATCAGAAACAACAGCCCTTTGCCTGTTATGCTTTTATGTTATGCTTTTAAGGGGGAATGTATGTGGAAAAAGAAAAGGCACAAGCAAAGAGCATTGCTTTCAGTATCTTTCAGTCACTCGGTCTAGTGGCTGGGGATGGTGGGAACACACCGACAACTACCTTTAATGTGAACTGGTGAGAGTATTAGTAAAGGGCTGTGCTGGAGAGAAACTCATTATTGGGGTGGGGATGTTGGAGAAGGCTTCGCAGAGGGACACATACATAAACAGAACTTAACAGGAAAAGAAAGGGGCCAAGAGAGGTGGAAGTGGGGGCTCAGTCAGAAGGAACAAGATGAACAAAAGCAGTGAAGTATTAAAGGAGGAAGAGCGTCTGGGCAGTCAGGCCTCAGGAGGAGGCGGATGGGGGAGTCAGGTGAGGCTCATGGAGTAGACCAGTTCTGGCGCTTCTGACAACTGAGACCCACGAGCGTGGAAGGATTCAACTTGCCAAACGCACACACCATCTCTCCTCACTGCTGTTCCACGCGGCCTTTCACAAGTAGAGCCGACACGTAAGAGAGAGAAGCTCCCAGGGACGGCCGTCACTCATTCATTCCCCAAACACTGACTGAGCGGCCGCGACGTGCCTAGCCCTGCGGCGACGGCCGCGGGCCTCGCCCAGGGACTTCCGAGTGTAACGAGGGGCTGGTCCTTCGCACCCGACGCCCGGGCCGGGGCACCGCCGCCACCACCTGCAGCCCGCGGCCCCGGGCGGCTCCGGCAGCGGCTCCCCTCCTTCCTCGGCTCACCTGGTTCCCGGGCTGCGGCGGGAGGGCGGGCGCTGGAGCCGGAAGCAGCTCCGGCCAGGCGGGCGGCGCTGTGGACGCGGACGCCGGCAGTTCCCGAGCCGTTGCGTCCGAACCCGCGGGCGTTCTGGCGGGCGGGGGACAAGAGCGGGGCGAGGAAGCGGAGCCTGGGCAGCCGGGGTGGGGAGCGGGGAGAGGCCCAGCTGCGCCGCGGTTACCTGTGTCACCCAGCCCTCCGCTCTCGACGACTCTTGATTGAGGGCCTCCTTGATGCCAGGCCTCGCGCCCCGCACTTCACGTACAGTAATTCACTTGAGTCTCCCGACGACCCTGTGGGAAGACAAGACGCGGGAGGAAACTGGAGGCTAGAGGGTCACCGAGGTCTCCAACCTTAATTCTCAGCCCCACAAGCTTGGCTTCTTCCACTGAAGGACACTGCTGCCCAGGTCTCCTGCTCTGCTCCCCGCCCCTAATCCCCCTTAACCTCCTTGTGAGGCTCAATACCAATCACTGCCTCTCACTGTGCCTTGTATTCCTGCTTGGCTCAGTTGCAGTTTTACACTTGCTTGATTCCTGTATTAGTGTCTAATATATTGTTCACTTTACCTATCCCTTTTTGTAATTTGTCTCATCCCCAAAAGGGCAGGGATTTTTCTCTTTCATTAACTGCTGTATCATTGGTGCCTAAAGCAATGTGATAGACCTAGTAAGTGCACAATAAATTTGTGTTGAATAATTGAATGATTGCCCTGCTGTTCACTGTAAGCTGCACATAGGCAGCAACTCTCTGCTTTTTAATCACTTTTCCATCAGAACTGCCGGGTACCTAGGATGCATTCAATACATATTTGTTGAATGAGTGAATGTATTGCTCATCTTTACCCTTTTGGTCACTCTCACTTCATCATTCCAATTTGTTGGATAAATATATGAATTTCTTAGAATTCCTACTTCCAGGTTTCCTCCCTTGTATCCTTGCACTCATCACCTTGATTCCCCACTCCCACCCCTCATATCTTCACAGTTGCATTTTTGCTCTCACTTCCTCCTTCAACCTCTGATACTTCTTAGAAAGCTCCCTACCCTGCAGGTTGAATTGGAACATTTTTATTTTTTATTAATTTATTTCTTTATTTTTATTTTTGGGTGTGTTGGGTCTTTGCTGCTGTGCGCGGGCTTTCTCTAGTTGCAGCGAGTGGGGACTACCCTTTGATGCGGAGCACGGGCTCTAGGTGTGCAGCTTCTCATTGTGGTGGCTGCTCTTCTTGCGGAGCATGGCTCTAGGAGCACAGGCTTCCGTAGTTGTGGCTCTCAGGCCTTAGAGCGTGGGCCCAGTAGTTGTGGCACATGGGCTTAGTTGCTCCGCGGCATGTGGGATCTTCCCGGACCAGGGCTCAAACCCGTCTCCCCTGCATTGGCAGGCGGATTAACCTGCCTGTGTCACCAGGGAAGTCCCTTGGAACATTTTTAAGCAACATGTCTTCGTAGGCAAGAGTCACATTCCAGGCTAAGTCACATTGAATCCAAAGAAAGCTTTCCACAAATCACCCATGACCCTGGTTTGGGGTTTTATTTCGGTTTTCTTTGAGGAGAACTGAGAATCCTGCACCGCCTCCTAAATTGAGATCATGGTCATTGTTCATAATTTGTTCAACAAATATTTATGAAGTACCTTTTATGTTCTAGGCACTGTGCTAGATGCTGGAACAAGATAGGCAAAGTCTGAGCACTCCAAGGGATGCATACACAAAAGAGAATAATCATGGATAGTGATGAGAATTGTCCTGGCTTGAATCTAGTTATTTCTAAAAGAAATGACTAAGAATAAGATAGGGTCCAATTCTGCCTATTGTTACAAGCTTTAGCGTAGGAATAGGTTAACAGTGGTGGCAAGGTATGGGGTTAGAATACCTTGCCCATTCACATTTATTATCTTGTTCACCTTTCAGGTGGGAATGTGGGGCAGGAATTCTCTTTGCATAAACTGGAACTAAGGTCTGAGAAATGTCAATTGACTTGCCCAATATGACACTGCCGGAAGACTACTCTCTGCACTGTTCTTACTCTGAGAGGCATGATTAAAATTCTTAAAATCCTCTTCACTGGAAGCTCTTCAAGGTAGGAATCAGTTTCAAACCTTCAGGGTAATGGTTTAAAAATACTTCTCAAAGGGAGATACCAGGGACTTTCCTGAATCTGAATTACCTGGGGCGTATTGTAAAAATACACGTTCTTGGTGCGCATCACGGACCTCTCCAACTAAACTCACTGTGGATCCTGGGAATATGCATTTTTAAACTCTCAAGGTGATTCTTCTACACATAAAAGTTTGAGAACTACTAGAAGAGTTTGGGTGGAAAACCTCAACCTTAATGCAGGGCTAATATTTACCTTTGGGACAGATTTCGTCAGAATTCCGAAGAGTAAGTCGTGTATGTCCTTGAGCAGATGGGACTGCAACGGCTTTCTGGCCGGAACCTTCCTTTTTATTATGCAAGTATTTCTTGGAAATTGGGGGTTCTGCTGAGCAGGTGCTCGGCTGGCTGCTGGTGACTACCCGCAGTTCAAAGGTCTTTTGGCTCTTTTCCCGACACCTTGTTTGTCAATGTCGCTTTCCACCTGGGAGCCAGGCGTTTGCCCCGCCGACCACGGCGGGGCGCACGCGGCATGTGTTGTCTGCTTATCCCCTCCTTCTCGGGTCCGCCTTGGCGCCCTTAAGAAGAGCAGTCCCTGGGAGTTCCTACCTCTGGTGGCCAGCTGTTGTTCTCTTCTCGCGAGAATTGCTCCTCCCATCCTCTCCTCTCATCAACCCCCTCCCTTGGGCAGGTTCCATATTGGGTAAAATCTCGGCTCGCAGGGAGGCCCCGGAGCTGTTCTCGCGAGAGTACGGCGGGAGGCTCCTGTTCGCAGGCTGTGGAACGGCGACCACTGGAACCTCCGCGGTCGCTGCAGCTGGAGCCGTAGTCCCGCGGTGCAGCCGGGAGTCGGCCTGGTCTGGAGAGGGTGCAGCGAGAACCTGGCGGGCGCAGCCTTGAGCCCCTGAGCGTGCCCCTGCCCTTAGCAGGGCTCACCCCCGTCGCGGAGGAGCGTCCAGCCGCTGCGGCTGACAGGGGCCGCGCGCGCGGGAGTCGTCTGGCTCGCGGCACTCACACCTGCGCGGGCAGCCAGCGCAGGGTCCCCCGCCCGTCCGGCCGGGCGACGAGGTCGGGGAAGCGGGTGCGGGCGCAGGCGGGGCCCCGCAGGGCCACCTCCTCGCCCCGCGGCCACCGCTGGAAGATGTCTCAGGAGAGGCCCACGTTCTACCGGCAGGAGCTGAACAAGACAATCTGGGAGGTGCCCGAGCGTTACCAAAACCTGTCCCCGGTGGGCTCCGGCGCCTATGGCTCCGTGTGGTGAGTGTCACCGGGCTCGGGGCCTCGGTGGGCTGGGTGACCCTTTATGCCCCAGAGCCAGGCCTGCCCCCACGGCTCAGCAATGCACCAAGCGGTAGGAATTTTCCTTGGGGGAGGGCATCCTTGCCCCTTCTCTCCCTGTCCTTCTCTCCCTGTACCCCTTGCATCCCTCACCCTGCACACTCACATAGGTGGTCAGCTGTGTGTAGGACGCAGGTCCACGATGGGCGGTGGGTGATGGTGTTGGAGCCCGGCCCTGGCTCGCACCCTGCGCATTCCCTTCTTGGGGGGTTGCTGCTTTGGGGACAGGAACAGGAGGGCCCTCTTTGGGGGTCTCCCAGCTGGCATCGAGCAGAAGGACTCTCTCCCGAGATGTGCCCACCTTGGGCGCCGGAGCCTGCCCTCGGAGCAGACAAGCCCGGGGAGCTGCCTGGAGAAACAGAAGGGCAAAGCTCGACCGGGAGACTGCCGTCATCTGAACAAAACTGAGGACGAAGGGCGTTCAGTGCGGGCTTTTTTGCAAACCTCTGTCGAAATCCCATTTTGAGAAGCGTTCTTTTTGAATTCGCACTTGAATTAGTAGCTATCCATAGAGCTTAAAATACCGACTTTATCTCGGTGAGTCCTGTGCCAGCTTTAGTGTGGTGTGTTTCCGATTCAGTTGAAAGCGTATTTCCTTTTCGCAGAGTGGGGGGTGGGTGGTAGTGCCTGCAAACACACTGCAGCTTGAGAAACTGGCGGCCTCACTGATTAGTCACATACCACTGCTCGTTTAAGTATTGTTTGACAAAACAGTTTTCTCCTTTGGAGCAAGTGAGATTCAGATCCGATGCACGCCCTCAAGATCAAAAAGTTATTAACAATGCTGGGAGGTATTGTGAATATTTTTTAATTGCGATAATTCTTGTGAAATACTGTGTTTTTAAAGTCCCTTTGAGAGTTTGCAGGGAACTTATCTACACTTAGAGCCTGAGGTACACGATATGGATATGGAATATATAGCAAAGGAAGGAAGAGACACTTTGCAGCTTTAATTCACACTGTGAATGTGTTTTCAATTAAATGATACTGTAAAATGTTCAGACCTGAAATATTTCACTAAACTTTTCTTAACTTTCAAGGCTTTAAACACTATATTTTAGATGTACCGAAATTTGAGACCTCCTGATCTGAAGCTAATTCATGTAATTCCTGTGCATGCATCATTTGAAGAGAGGTCTACAAAATTATTTTCTTGTTTCGCCACAAATTCCAGGCTTTTGGACTTGTTAATCTTTAAATATAATTCCTGTGTTTCTTAAAGCCCCAGCATGAATTTCCGGTTTATAGAATCTTCTGGGTAATTGAGATTGTGCAATTGTGTCCAGCAACAGATCATATTGCATTTTCTGGTTCAGGCTGTTTGAGTTATGTTGCTGATGGCACTATGCTTGACATCTTTTTTCCATTTTTACAGTGTGCTGTTGATTTGCTAATTTTCGAAGATGTGTTTGGATCATTGCTCCTTTAATAGCTCATTAGTTTACCTCCATTTTTCATTCTTGAATTGACACATTAATTTTTGTGGTACCGAGTTTTTGTTTCCAATAATGTTTAAACCTTAAGGAGTGATACAGCAGAACAGCTCAACTATGGGGAGTTTAGTGAACTTGAAAAGAATTCCTTGCAAGGTTTCCCTACGTTGGTGTGAATAGCTCTGCCTTAGCTCTGGAGATCCAGATTTACATCGAAGTGCCATTAAAATGAACTCCGTGTTTTTTTAGTACTGTACTTTTCTGGCTTTTAGAAACCATCAATATCTGACACTTGGAAGTAATTTTGTTAAACAGGTTTTTAAAAGTAGGTGATACATTCACATTGTATAAAATTCAGAAGGTATAAAAAGATAGCGAAAAGTTGCCTTTCCTTTCTTGTTCTCCAATTGTGCTATTCCTTTCCTCAGAGACAACCACTGTTAAGTTTCTTGTGTGTCTTTCCATGGAGGCAGTTCTGCTAAGGGTATTTAAGATGTAACCTATAGCATATTGGTGGAGAAAAATAACTGATATTATGTGACAGTTGACCATAAACAAATGTAACTGATTTTGGATTGAAAGTATCAGAATTTAGATGTACAAGTGTTATCTCATTCAGAGTAGTTATTTGAAGTTGTTCTTTCAATTAGCAACTTTCAGGTGTGGCAGAAAACTTTTTTTTTAACTTCTCTTAGAATCCACTTTGGAGCCTGTGTTATTTTTCACTATCTTCATTTTCTTGAGAGCAGATTTAATTTTAGGAAATAACAAAATCAAATTGAATCTGAAATAATTTAGAAAATTGGACTGAAGTCTGGTGAAAAAGATTAGGTAGCCAGGTTGATGATACTGTTTTAGGTCAGATAGAAGTTGTAACCATAAAGTAATGACACAGAATTTCCTGTGTGACTTGTAGAACTAGATCTGAAGTCTGTTCCAAAAAAGAATCTCTGAAAGTATTTCAAGGAATGCAATGTCACTGAAATAATCTGTGTCAGTTTCCTAATTTGATTGCTCTGAAGTGTGATACACTTTGATGTGGAACTTAAAAAAAATTTTTTTAAATATTAAGCCAATTTTCAGTATTTTAATTTGTACTGAGTATATATAGTAAAGCAAGTATGTAGCAACCTGAGTGATAACCAACCGTGAATTAAAGATCAAGGAATCAGACTAGAAATTTGGGAATTGATAGGGTTTTACAAATATGCCTTTCCTTTTTAAGGGGTAAAAGGAACTAAACTAAGTCTTGCAATTTTAAGGAACTTTGTTGTCTGTGAGGGGAAATGAAGCAAGATTTTTGAAGAATACATTGTTGCACAGCATTGATTTTGTGGTTTGGGGACAGAAGGAGGGGGAGGAGCTTTGTGGTGAGTTTAAGGAAATATAAACAGGAACTTAAATGCCTTTCCTCTGGTATATGGGTTTTCCAGACACTTGCCTCTGATTACAGGAGGTGGGGCACTGGTACCATAAAATAGGTGAGTGTTGAGAATTATTCTTAAATCATATTCAATCATTTATTAAACAATATTTATTGAGTACCAGCTATGGACCAGATAGCAGGCTAGGTTTCTTGAGCTAGAGTGTTAAGCAAGACAGACTAAGACAGTCCATTCCCTGATAGGGTTTATAGCCTGATGCAAATAATAACTACATTTATGGATTGTGTTCTATGTTCCAGGCATTGTGCTGTGCATTTTATGTTTATCATCAGTATATAAAGTGTATAACAAAACTTTTGATAAAAGGATGGCAAAATTTACTAAGAAATCAAATCCAACTTCCTAAATGCTTTGTGGAACAAGATTGTGTGTAAATAACTAATAAAAATAAGTGAAGGACTTCCCTGGTGGCGCAGTGGTTAAGACTCCGCCTGCCAATGCAGGAGACATGGGTTCGAGCCCTGGTTCAGGAAGATCCCACATGCCACGGAGCAACTAAGCCCTTGCACCACAACTACTGAGCCTGCGCTCTAGAGCCCGCGAGCCACAACTACGGAGCCCGCGTGCTACAACTACTGAAGCCCGTGCACCTAGAGCCCATGTTCCACAACAAGAGAAGCCACCGCAATGAGAAGCCCGCGCACTGCAACAAAGAGTAGCCTCCACTCACTGCAACTAGAGAAAGCCTGTGCGCAGCAACGAAGACCCAACATAGCCAAAAATAAATAGTAAAAGAAAAATTTATTAGAAAAAAAAGTGAAGCTAAATTTTTTTAGTATTAATGGCCCTTCACCATTTTAAATCTTTTCCTTTTTTTAGCATGAGCCAGGGCACGAATAAATAAAAGCACGTCATTATTGAGTATGCAAAGGTGACTTTCTTGGCTCCTAATGAGTGAGAGGGGTGTGCCGTTTATTTTCCTAGTGGTGATAATAGGCCCATGCTGATCTTGCTTCCCATTTGCTTTCCTTTGTAACCAAAAGCAAGGTGATTGTCTGCATGTTACCAGTGCCAACCAATAAATAGTTAAACACAATGGCAAATATTTGTATTATTGATACAGACTTTTAAGAAAGAGTTCAATCAGGTTGGCTATAAAGTCATCCTTTATTTATCGGATTCCATTTTCCACTGAAACCTTTCCACTGGCTCCCATTTTAAAATAAGGATATCCTGAACCTCTGGCTTTTCACTTCTGCCAGTTTAATTTCTTGATACTGAGGACTATGCTTTTGATTTCCCTCTAAATCAGCCTCAGAGATGATCTGCATTGACTTTGCCTTTCATGGGCAATAGTGCAGATGGTGCTGAGACCCTGGGGCTTAGGATTCAAAGGTGGAAGAAGTCACTGTGCTAGATCCCTCTCACTTTAGTATTAACTGACATTTTTATGGGATTTTACACTTCATAATGTATTTGCATTTCAAAGCATTGTTATTCAGTTTTCACTGGCTCTGTGAAGGCTGGTATTATTAACCCAGTTGTATAGATGAGGAGCTGGACTCCTTAAAGGAATGGCATACTTGTCAGTGCTACTTTGGATTTGGTTCTGGGGTTTCAACACTTTAGAATTCTTTCCTGTACTTGTAGACTGCTAAGATTGTGTGGTGGCACCTTCTCTTGTGCTGTTTGCCTCTCCCCTCCCTCCTTTTGTGAAGAAAGGGGTTGCTGGGTCACTTGAAATAGTAGAACTATGACTAACCAATCCCACCAATGTCAGCCTAGCTAATCTGAGGTAATGACTTATTAAAGTCATATCTCTTCCTCAGAATTGATAGACCAAAAATGGACTTATTGCCCAGATTACATTTTTTCCCAAAGGATCATCAGTGCAACTAGTTAATTCCTGAATTTATGAATCCCCTTGGCTTGAAATTCTTCTGTGCACATTTTGGAGAGTTGAGATTCTCTGTATGTGCTTCTGTTATGTAAGTATAGTATAGGATATAAATAGAAATAACTGCCTCTCTAGGCCTTTGAAAATACACTGGACTTTTGCTCTTTACTGTGAAATTTGGTATTGATTTGTTTCTATCCAAGAGATATAATTACTATAGAGCTCAAAAAAACCTCATTATAAAGTGGCTTCCCCTGACTCTGGAACCTAGGAATATCATTTCATGGTTGCCATGTACTTGGAAGTGATGCACGGGTTTCTTCAGGACAAATAAAACCTCTTTAAACTTGAAAAAAAAATTTTTTAAATAAATGAAGCTTTTAGTCTTAGAAGTAGTTGTCTTTGCATAGTCCTTCTGTAAGTTCAGTACATGTCTGTTAAGGATTTATAAAATTAACCAGTTTCCCAGCATTTTAGCCTTTTAATAATTTATTCTAGGGAGGAAGTAGATGGTGGCCTGTAAATTCTGCACTTTTGACAAATGGATTCTGGGCTTGGCTCCTAGGCTGAACGTGGGGGAGAAAGTACAGAAGAGAGAGGGGTGTAGAATGATCCCTAAGTTTTGGCCTTGGACAAATGGATATATCTAACTTTGGAGTCTTACAGGGCACAGGATCTAACTTTGGAGTCTTATAGGGAGAAGAGGATGGGTTCATGCTAATCTCCTTGAGGCCAGGACTTTGTTATACCGATACTTTGAGCACCTGTTATGCGTGGGTCACTCTTTAGGTGCTAGAGTATGAGCAAAACAGACAAAAATTTCTGCCCATAAGAAACTATATTCTGGGCTTCCCTGGTGGCGCAGTGGTTGAGAGTCCACCTGCCGATGCAGGGGACACAGGTTCGTGCCCCGGTCTGGGAGGATCCCACATGCCACAGAGCGGCTAGGCCCGTGAGCCATGGCCGCTGAGCCTGCGCGTCCAGAGCCTGTGCTCTGCAATGGGAGAGGCCACAACAGTGAGAGGCCTGCGTACTGCAAAAAAAAAAAAAACCCCAAAAAACTATATTCTAAGGGCAGGGGAATAAAAGTAGACAGTAAACAAAAAATTAAAACTTATAACGTGTCAGGTGATAAATACTATGGGGGAATAAAGTAAGGAAAAGAGAGGGAATACTGGGATGGCTGTGTTGCACTTTTAAGCAGGGTAGACCTCAGTGATAAAGTGACAACTGAGCAACGACCTGAAGGAAGTGATGTAGTACACTGGTTGGGCCTGAATGGGGAGGGAAGAACAATTCCGTGTTGAGGGATCAGCGCATGCCCTGAGGCAAAGGCCTCATTCTCTAGCATAGCTGGAAGACCAGTATGGCTCGAACTGAATGAACCAGGGGCCAAATAGTAGTAGGGGAAGCGAGTGGAGGGGCTACAGAGGTGCTGGGATCATAAAGGGTCTTATTTGCCTTTGTAAGAATTGTGCCTTTTACTCTGAGACGGGAGACCATGGAGGGTTATAACCAGAGGGGAGACATGATCTAACGTGTGTTTTAACAGATCACTCTGCTCTGGGGTCCCTGTTTTTTCATTTCTGTTCCTCACCCATTTAGAGGTGCTAACTGTAGTTTAGGGTAGAGTGGGGGAGTCAGATGAATTGGTGTACAGCCCTGATGTGTATTCAACAACTCTCATTCCAGGAAGGCTCAGTGTACCAGAGCCAGTACTTTTGGTGGGCCCTAGAAATGCAGGGTATTCCAGTCCAGCTCTTTAAATAACACGTGGAGCTTAACTTCACTTTTCAGGTTTCTGTTGCCAAAAGGGAGGGAGCAAAGAGATTAGCTCTAGACTTCTGACAAAAGAAGATTAGCCTGCTGGCAGGTTGAATGTTTTCTAACTTCTTTGGGCTTCTAGGTTTTTTCTTACTATTGGATTATTTTTAAAAAGTCATTTTTACCTTCTTTCAACTTTTAAGATCTCATTTATTTTCTGTTTTATTTGGCCCTGTATCTGCTTTACATTCCTCTGCCTTGCCCCCATCACAATAATTTTAGTAAAGGTTGGATTATTGTTACCTGTTAATAATGTTTTGGCTAGGAGCCCGCAATGACTTCTCTGTTAACTTGAATAAATCTTATAGATTGACAGATTCCACACATGTCACTGTACAAAAACCCATAGGATTTATTTACTTTTCTGCCTTTATAGATACAGGTTTCTCTCTTTTATGAAAGCCATCCCCCTTTTACTGCTCTATCATCTAGTTGCAGAAAATAAGTGTTCCTAAACACAGATTCCCATGACAACAAAACAAAAAGGTAATAGAACAAGTGTTTATTTTGTCTAGGCCTGCTGTCTGAGTAACTTTATACCCTGAACATTTTGACTTCTGTTACCTTGAATGATGTTTCAGATTTCCTTGTTTTCCTCAAAACCTTCTCCTCTTAGGCCTTGGTGGCATTGTCACTACGCCTGTGACACGACGGAAGGTATGTGAGTGTGTGTGTCTTACTGTCAGTCTACCTGCAAGTATGCATCGGTTGCTTTACCAAGCTTACGGTCCAGAGTGTAGGCATCACACATCATTATGCAAAAAAAAAATCTGAACCAATTTCTTCTTTGTTTTCTTAAATTCATTAATTCAGCATGGCCAGTGCTAGGCACTGTAGTAGGTATTCTGTTTATAAAGACTGAAAAAACAAAAAAGCAGGAAGGGTTCCTGCTTTTGAAAATATCAGTCTGGAAGGGACACATTTATGTTGCTTTCTCAGAGATTGCTTTGTAAGTCCTCAGTAGCTTTTCTTTTCTGCATTCTTTCAGCTTAAGTTGCCATCTCAAATCTACCTTTATATTTCTAATGTGTCCCTTGAAATCTTCTTTTAGGTTTTTCTGTGTCTCTCTTGAATCTAGTGACGTACTGGTCACTTTTTACATCTAGGGCAACTTTTTGCAAGGATGTGTGTTTGAAATCTGTGTCAGAGAGACCTTTCCATCTGATTCAGAACTAGAAAGCGATGACATCAGCATGTGCCCGCAAGAGGTCAGAACTTCTACTTTTGATTTGCCAAGGGCTCAGGGAGGCTGTGGTTTAGGGGAGGAAAGGGCAATGAGAGTAAGTGTCCTGTAGATCATTAACGCAGCCCTATAATTCCACATGGGGTAGTGTCTCTGCTGTGACCGTCTTCTCACCTGCAAATTATGTGCCCCTAACAATCATGCCTTTAGTCCGTCCTGTGACACTGAACTTGAGGTGTCTGGTTTACCCAAGTATTTTCTGAACTCTTCATTCTTGTATTTCCTTATCCCTGTAATAGATATAACTTTATTCCTATAAATAAATGCTTTATTCTTTTGTTTTTTTTTTTTTTTTTTTTAGCGATACGCGGGCCTCTCACTGTTGTGGCCTCTCCCGTTGCGGAGCACAGGCTCCGGACGCGCAGGCTCAGCAGCCATGGCTCACGGGCCCAGCCGCTCCGCGGCATGTGGGATCCTCCCGGACCGGGGCACGAACCCTTGTCCCCTGCGTCGGCAGGGGGACTCTCAACCACTGCGCCACCAGGGAAGCCCTAAATGCTTTATTCTTAATCCCCAGTAGCTATTTCTTTTTTCCCCCTTCATCAAATCCTGCATCTAGGGCTTTAGGTAGCTTGAACCTTCTTGAACTTAGACTTTTGAATACTAGTTTCTATTTATGTTTTCTTCCCTAGGCTACCAAATACTTGTAAAAATCTTAGTTATCTTTCTCACTTGGTATAATAAAACATGACTCCTTCATGATTTTAGTATTAAATTGAAGTGAAATTTTGATGTTGGCATCTTACACTGATATGCTTTTAATAATTTCCTCATCTGACATTATAAGTTTGGCTTGGTTCATTTTCTGATACCTAGGTTAGTGGCCTAAATGCCTTATGCTTTGAATGATCTGCTTTGAAATTAGCAGTCTCAGTGATATTGATGCTAAAGGGAGCAAAAGGGAAAAAATAGCAAATTAAGAGAACATGCAGTGAGTATTATGAGCATCTATCAAGCCGTGCTTACATTCCCAAATATAGTATAACACTAGGGTTACTCCTCCTGTTGACATCTTGGGTTGATAATTTTTTTTGTTGTGAGGACTATCTTGTGCATTGTAGGATATTTAGCAGCAACCCCGTACCCTACCCACTAGATGCCAGTTGCAGCCTCCAGTTGTGACAACCAAAAATGTCTCTAGACATTGCCACATGTCCTCTGGGGCAAAATCACCTTTGGTTGAGAACTGCTTATATAACCCTATATATTTGGATTGATTGGCCCTGAGTAAAAACTAGATAGGATAACTTGAACCTTCCACCTGCAAAAAGAAACACTATACTTTCTGTGCATATTCCCTTTGAATTCATTGTCTGATACAGTCTCAACAGTGTCTTGTTCATATACTGTACATTCAAATTTATACTTCCAAACCTAATATCAAGAATGTCTAACCCTGGATTTCAAGTCTATTGAAAGGTAATGTTTCATGCTTTCCCTTGATTATTTTTCTACATACTTCTTGAGGACAATCTCAGAGATGTAGCACTAACTACCCTAGGATTAGATTCATGTTATAAACTTGTATGGTTCAGCCTTAGATATGTGGAACTGATATTTGAAGGAAGCTTATCACTAGCACTAATGAATGACAGTGGTCATGAAAATTACAGTCAGGGAATAAGCCAATTGCCTGAAGATTTCTATAACTAGGTATTAAAGCAACATAATTTTGAAAGTTTGAAATGTATGTATTTTTATATTTATGTTTTAGATTTGCTGTAGTGAAAGAAATCTGTTGGTCATCCATCTGATAGTGTTAAATGTCCACCAGTGTCTAAAAGAAACACATAAAATATTAGTGAACTATGTATATATATATAAAGGTATTGATGTATACAGAGATGTGAGGGCCCTGTGGGCTATAGTAGTTGGCATGTTTCATGAAGGAAGGATTTGAAGATTGTTTGTTTGGTTTTTTTTTAAAATAAATTTATTTATTTATTGGCTGTGTTGAGTCTTCTTTGCTGCACTCGAGCTTTCTCTAGTTGTGGCGAGCGGGGGCTACTCTTCGTTGTGGTGCACGGGCTTCTCATTGCAGTGGCTTCTCTTGTTGCAGAGCACGGGCTCTAGGCGCGCAGGCTTCAGTAGTTGTGGCTCACAGGCTCTAGAGCGCAGGCTCAGTAGTTGTGGCACACGGGCTTAGTTGCTCCGCGGCATGTGGGATCTTCCCAGACCAGGGCTCGAACCTGTGTCCCCTGCATTGGCAGGCGGATTCTTAACCACTGTGCCACCAGGGAAGCCCTGAAGGTTGTTTTGAAGGATGGGTAGTATTTGGAACATTTCTAGAAAGGGAACTTTTTAGGTAACAGGAGAAAACATAACTAAGAGAATTAGATATGAGATGGACTGCCCTGACAAGGGTAGTATCTCAGATAGGATGAACCCAATTGTGGTTTTCATTCTGGTTGTGTTTCAGAATCACTTGTGGAGCTTTTAAACATATAGATGCTTGGGTCCTACCCCCAGAAATTAAGAATTAGGTCTGGAGTAGGGTTAAGGCAACTGCAGTTTTCTAGGCAATAGAGAGCTAGTTACAGTTTCTTGAGTTGTAAAGTAGGGAGGGAAAGTATTTTAAAATTGGTTTGATTGGAGTGTTACAGAATGGATTGGAGGAAGCAAATATATTGCTTTGTAAAAGTCTATAGTAATTTATGTGTGTATCTGTTTAATCTGACTCCCCAGCTAGGTTTCTCAATTCCTTGAGGTCAGGAACTATCTGCTTCGGTATGTATTTACTAATCTTGCATTATGTTCCTGAAGATAAACAGATAAATAAACTATAGCTTCTGCTCTCCTTCAGAGTCTAAATTGGGAAACAAATATATATAGGAATACCTTTTTTTTCAGTTTAGTGCCTAAAGAATTGGCTACATTATGTTTCTGATTGTAGTAGTTCCTAGATCCTATCCATAAACTGCTGAATAAATGTGCATTTTAACTTGAAAGGAAACGATATTTTAGTTTTCCGTAACATGACAACAAATGATCAAGGATTTGTGTCCTTGGTTATATTTTAATAACCTGCCCTATCTTACTGTTATTTCAGAAATATACTCAACCTCAAATTTGAGAGTAAGAGATCTAAAAATATATGTTGAGAATTTACTATGTGATAAACCCCGTGCTGGAAGCTGATCATGAAAGTATTATATAATAGCACGTTCATTTCCACTTGGAACATTTACTACTTGTCTTTTATAGTTCATAAAGTACTTATACATAATTATCTTATGTGAGCCTCAAAACAGCATTGTAAGATAAGCAGAGCTAGTGACACCCCCATTTTATTGATCTGGAAACAGGCTCGTAGAAGCTTTGGCCAAGATCACTTGCTAGGAAGTTCCAGAACCAAAGCTAGAACTGAAATCTTTTGACTACTGGTTTACTTTTTTCTATGTCAGACTGCCTATGTTTATGCTTAACAGAATTTTTTGAGATCAGATCATCGAAATACTGCAAACAGAGACCATTCACTAGGATGTAAAAGTAGCTTTGTTAAGTGGAATTTCAGAGGTTTTTTTTCTAGAGCAATAAAAAAGTACTTATCTAGTGTTACCAAAAGTAAGCAAGATATTTTCCAGTGTTTTGACTTTTAAAAATCAAGTTGCTAAAAATAATGATATGAAAATTATTTGATACTCCTCCCTTAAAGAGGTGGTGCTTTAATTCTCCTCCCCTTGAGTGAAGACTATTTAGTAACTCACTTCTCTAAAGTATAGACTGTGGCAGGAATGATGGAGTGTGACTTCTGCGGGTAGGTCATAAAAGACATTGTGACTCCTGCTTTGGTCTTTCTCTGAGATCATCTGCTCTATGGCAGTTTCTCAGCCTCGGTACTATTGGCATTGGGGGCCAGAGAATTCTTTGTTTTGAAGGATATTTAGCAGTAACCTTGGCCTTTACCCACCATTTCCACTAGCAACACTCCCTCCATCGCCACCACACACTCGCAGTTGTCTTAGACCTTGTCAGATGTCCTCTGAGGAGTAAAATTGCCCTGTGTTGAGAACCATAGGGCTGCTACATTGAGAAGACACTGAAGCAGCCCTATGGAGAGGTACGCATTTCAAAGAACTGAGGCCTGCCAACACCGAGTGAGTGAACCGTCTTAGAAGTGGATCCTGCAGCCTCAGTCAAGCCTTCAGATGACTCTAGCTTGACCAACATCTTGACTGCAACTTCAGGAAAAACCATGAGCCAGAACCACCCAGCTAGGCTGCTCCTGAATTCCTGACCCACAGAAACTGAGATACTAAATCTTGTTTAAGTCACCAAATTTGAGGGTAATTTATTATCTAGTGCTAGATAATTAATACTCTTAAGTGTTACTATAAAAAAAATATATGTGTGTTTGTGTATATATATATGTGTGTGTGTGTACAGATATATAGATAGATAGATAGATATGTCATATAAGATGGAGAGTCACAGACATAGCAAAACCCAAAAGTTGTGAAGTCATGTCAATGCCTGTTATGTACATCTCTAGTCATGATCATAGCATATATTTGTAGGGTGCTTTTCTGGATATGAAGGCTATGAACACTATTACTGTACAAGACTTTTTTTTTTTTTTTTTTTTGCGGTACGCAGGCCTCTCACCGTTGTGGCCTCTCCTGTTGCGGAGCACAGGCTCCGGACACGTAGGCTCAGTGGCCATGGCTCACGGGCCTAGCCGCTCCACAGCATGTGGGATCCTCCCGGACCAGGGCACGAACCCGTGTCCCCTGCATCGGCAGGCAGACTCTCAACCACTGTGCCACCAGGGAAGCCCTGTACAAGACTTTTAATTGTAGCAGCAAGACAAAGTTGATTGATGGTAATACTAAATAGTTACAATGTAATATATATGTTTAGTCTGTTCAGTATTTCAGATTTGCTTGAAAGGAGTTAAAATTATTTAATGATAACTTCCAAAACATTTGTTATTGAAATTTTCAAACACATAAAAGTAGAGAAGATATAAACCCGTGGTGGGAACATTCTAATGAGGCTTTGGAAAGTAATCCCCTTTAAAAGAAATGAAATAATCCATGTGTAATAGTTTTGCATTCAATATGGGATAACTGTTGCTCTTGATGCAGATGCATACTTCACATTTGCAATCAAAGATATATGTTAACTGACACCACTGCAGCTTTTAAAGCTTCAGTGAAGAAATTATTACAAAATAATTTCTACAAATTTCTATAAATTTCTGCAAATCTTACAAAATTATTCTTACTTCAGACGGAGCTTTCAGCAAATGAAGATTAAGTGCATTTTAATCGCAAATGGTTTGGGATTTTTAGATTGTATGCCTAAGTGAATTTCTACATTGTTTGAATGTTAGTTTCCATCAGTCTAGTAAAAATGGAAGCAGTTTGTGAAAAACATTTTTGTTCCAGTAGTTTAGAAGCTTTTGCAGCAGGAATTGGATCAGATTAGTTAGGAATGGCAAGTATTAGCATATATGTTGCCATTCCCTGAGTGCCAGCCCCATGGCTAATGTCCCTAATAAATCCTATCACAAATACATTTTTCTATCTGAATGAGATTTTCATGAAAATACTGAATTTTCCTAAAAGTTCTTGAACTGTAAGTTTCTGCAAGGCAAGGTAAGTGATCAATTAAATGACTCTTTTTTCCATTCCAGGCTGCTTCTCTATTGGTAAGGTTTTTCATGTGTCATTTGTGTTTTTTTTAACCTCTGAGAAGAATTTTTAGAAACTGAAAAGCTGGGGATTGGTCGTATTGCACATACTTGTAACAACTGTATTAATAACATCTGATTTTCTTCCTATCAATAAGAAAGTATTATTGTAAGAAATTGAATTCCATTTTAAAATACTATATATAGTGCAAGTAGATCATTTTGTGATTTATTTTAAAAATGAAAGTGTAAGGTAGACATTCAAACAAGATATTTGAGAGTTAGTAAAAGATATTTAAAGAGAGCTAACAGTGTTTCAAATGGTAAGAGTTTTTAAAGTCAACTTTAAGTCCCTTGCTACTCTAAAGAATATTTTTGAAGTTCTCAAATTAAAACTTGAGTTATTGTTTTTGCATAAAGTTGCCTTTATTTTCATGACATTGTTTCCGAAATGGAGGGGCAGAGCATAAGCATCAAAAGTACAGTGGTACTTGCACATTTGTCTGAATTTAGAAGAAAGAAAAAGTAGGTTTCTGTAGTAGAGAGAGATGTGCTGAAAAATATTTCCAGTATGGTATTTGCTAGTATTTTTGTCAAGTTGTTATAGGTAAAGAGAAAGTTCAAAGTTAGTCATCTGAATTACTTAGTTATTTAGAAACTCTTGAAAACTGTTATCAATTAACCTGAATTCAATTGGAAAAAAGCCTCAAATTATATGGGGAAGAGATGTCATCTCTTTGCAAATTATTTATCTCCATGTAGATATTTTAATGAATTCAGTGTATTAATGACAATTTGTTAATTCAGTGTAACTACGGATTTTAATATATTTAAATATTTCCATTGGGACTTCCCTGGTGGCACAGTGGTTAAGAATCTGCCTGCCAATGCAGGGGACATGGGTTCAAGCCCTACTCTGGGAAGCTCCCACATGCCACGGAGGAACTAAGCCTGTGCACCACAACTGCTGAGCCTGCGTGCCACAACTAATGAAGCCCACGTGCCTAGAGCCCGTGCTCTCCAACAAGAGAAGCCACTGCAATGAGAAGCCCGCTCACTGCATCTAGAGAAAACCCACATGCAGCAGCAAAGACCCAAGGCGGCCAAAAATTTAAATAAATAAATAAATAAAGTTTTTTAAAAAAATGTTTCCATTAATTTCCAAAAATACGTAAAATTGTGTTGTCTTCTTAACCATTATTGACCGTTCATTTTTCCTTAACATCATTCAAGGATTAGAGAAGTTGTCTGTGACCATTAAAAGAAATTATAAAATCGTTTATGATTCCCACAGATTACTCAGATACTTGCCAGGTGATAGCTCATTCTTCATTTTGTTGGGGAACACCCAAATTGTTTTTTGAGGAAAATCCTGATGCAGGCATTTATACTCTGATGCTCTGTGGACGTGGGCAGTTGTCCTGGTTAGGCAGCATCTCACTTTTCTTAAGACGTTGTCTCTCTTCCTTTGCTCACTCAGCATGTTGATCTGCCTTTGCCTTGCAACACAGACACTCTCCAAGCCAGGTTCCAGTCATGGAGCATAAATACAAAGTCCCTGTGTCTCTATATCTATCAAAAGCTCAGTTGATGGAAATCATCTTTGGAGGATTGTCTGAGGAATATGGAGCTTATTATCTATTTTTCTAGAAACACTTAAGATTTCCTCTTGGATTAAGTAAGTCTGTCAGAGAGCAGTGTGCTGTGCTGTTTTGTCCTCTCCTCCCTGCCGTTGCTAATGAACTGTATTTTGGCCTTATGAAACAGTCTCCACTGATGGATGCTCTAAGTAAAGAACCATCTGAAACCCACTATTATAATTGTGTAAGGATGTTGATTAGGACATTTTTACCACATTATACAGTGTCTCCTTCATAAACATACACAGGAGGAACTCTTCTCAGGTGTTATTACAAGAATAATTATGCCTCTCTTCAGTTCTCTGAGTACCTGGTTTGTTTTTATTATATGGTTCCTATGATTCATGTCTTAACTGGTTGTATTCTCTTTGTGATGGCTTTAGTGGGCTCAGAGCCAAATTTGGGGCCCACCTCTAACAGGTATTTAGAAAGGACCTCACAATAAACATTTGCACTAACCTCACCCATACATAATTTCTTATTTATCTTGTTTATTTTTCCCCTAGTCATTTATTCTTATGTCAAGTTGTATGTATATAGTTCTAGGCTACTTTAAATCCATTGTGAAATAAAGTAGGGTATATGTAAGTAAATTTAGAATTAAACAAAATTAGGATATTAAGAACCTAGTAAGCCACTATTTTTTCAGGGAGAGGGGAGGCAGGTATGAATGTATAACAAAACATTTAATTTTATTTAATGAATATTATTTTGTCCTAGGCACTGCATTCACAGTCAACAGTAGATACATGATGATGACAGTCTAATATTATAATATGTTTTTAATGAATTTTATATTTCTCCCTTTAATTTTTTTCTACCATAGCAATGTTTTTTGTAAAGTATGAATTAATTTTAGAACTCTATGAGTTTACAATTGGGAGAAAAACTTATTGAGCAGTGTGTCCTGGATTTTATTCAGTTGTTTGGAGAACCTGATTTTCATAAAGGTAATTCCATGTTATGATGTTGCTCATGAAAACACAGTTTTATTTGTAGTTACAGTTTTTTAAATGTGATTAAGAGGAATCTTCCCAACTGTAGTACTAGTAAGTGTAATAATAAAGGCAAGCCAGTAGCTGGGGTTGTCCTTATCTCAGGCTGCTTGGCATCCTGGAAATAGAGCCCTGAAATTAGACAGATCTGAGTCTGAATCCCACTGCATATGAGTTATATGCCATTCAGTGAGTTGTTAATGTTTCTAACCATTAGTTTCTTATTTTGGAAAGTAAATATAACTATCTCACAAAGTTATGAGAATTGAATGAAATGTTTCCCAAATAATATGTGGTATGATTAGGTATTCAATAACTTGAATTTCTTCTCTGAGTATTCAGTTGGTTTTATCAGATGATCTTTAAAAAATTATTAGGAATTTCTGCTTTGGGTAATTACAGTGTTCAATTTAGGATGAAATATGTGGTTTCCTCTTTCTCCAAATATTGCTTTGATTAGTGATAGAACAGGTTAGGTCAGAGTTAAATGCTTAAAGAGGTGGGGGAGGGGATGGATCATATATTCTTTGCTTCAGCAACTTTTGCCATAAGGATTACTAACTAACAGAGCAGTTTCTCTGAACAATTCCTGTTTGCTCTCTTCTGTAAGTAAAGTATATTTTAAAAGGTGGGAATATGTGTCCTTTGAAGTAGAAATTATTAGTCTCTTCTAAGGAAGTCATGCAATTATGGAAGAAGCAATGTGAGTGAAGATGTCCATTGTAGTAGTGTTTGTATTATTTGTGTATGTGAATGAATGGAATAGCTTATAAGGCCCATCAATAAGAGAATGAGTAGTTTGTGGTTCAGATATTTTTGAAATTGTTGTGAATGATTGTTTAGTAAAATAGAAAATTCTTATGGCTTAGGTAAGGTGGGTAAAATTTATTTATATACTTTGAGTATAGCTATGTAAGGATCATTCGAAGGAAATATACCTGTCAGTAGTGGTTTTATGAAAGTTAGAAAGCATGCCTCTTTTTGTTTGTTTTAGGGTAACAGAAAAGCACAGACGATTTATGCTTCTGACTTTACTAATAACCTTGTTAAAAGATATAAGCTCATTTTTTAAAAAAGTCAGGGGATAGAAAAATATACATTAAAAAGCAAAAGTGTTAAAAGTCCTGAGTATATCAGACATTTATTCTCTGCTTATGTGTATATATCTGAATGAGTGTACATATTTTTCCCCCACAGATGGGGATAATTCTTTACTTCTGAAACTTGTTCTCTTTCCCATCAGCAGTATAACAAGTACATATTAGTATGTGGAGGGTCTTGTTAATGGCTGCAGTATACGGTACATGAGAATGTACCATAGTTTAAACTCTGCTGTATTGGATATTAAGGTAGTTTCTAGTTTTGTTCTTGTGAACTGGCTGCAATGAACATTTATGTATTTTGAACCCAACTTATATATTTTTATATTTTTAAACCCAACTTACATATTTTTGAACCCAACTTTTTAAAAAGTGTAATAGTTGCACTGTATTATTGGGCATTCTTTGCTTTCATGTATGTTTCATCATCCCAGTTAGATGGTTAAATTCTTTGATATCAGGTACTATGTTTAATGTTTCTTTTGTATCCACAAAGAATCTCATGAAGGAGATTTTTCAGTAAATGCTTAGGAAGTGATATTTTGGTATTTGTGAGTTATTACATCATTGACTCCTTTATAATGTTTTAGAGTCATAGTATAACTTTAGGGATTAAAAACTCCCCCTTGATAAAGTAATGTATGTTGAGTGAAAGTTATTTCTTATGAAATACTTTTCATTAATATTATCCTGAGTTCAATGTAAGATCACAGGAAAAACTTTCCTTATGAAATGCAATTAATTATAGTGGGACGCATTTTAGAAAAGAAACAGAGTCCATACGATTAGAATATATTTAAAATGGACTGAACTGGTGGCTAGGTTGAACTTGCTTTTCTGTTATGGTTAAAGAGTTCATGTTTGAAACACATCACTTGGATTTGAATCCCAGCTCTGCCATTTTCTGTCTGTGTGGGCACATTAGTTAACCTCTCGGTGCCTCAGTTCTCTCATCTGTAAAATGGGAATAATAATAATGTCTTCTTATAAAGTTGTGATAAAGATGTTCATTCATGTAAAGATTAAAACCAATGCCTAACAATAATAAACACTCAACACACATGTAAGTTTTTAACATTAATATCAGTTTTTTGTTGGATGCTATTGAATTTATAAGAATTGAGGGCCAAATGATAAAGTTGAAGTTTTTCTTTCATACTTCATTTTATACTTTTGTAAAGCAGTTATTGAGAATGGGCCACGTGCCAGGCATTAAGCTAAGTCCTATGGAATACAGTACTGAATAAAACAGAAGACTCTTCCTGCCCTCAAGGTGCTTATGATGAGTGGAAAACGAGATATTATTATGTCTAATATTTGAGCTTTACCATGGCCAGGCCCTTTGCTAAACCTACTGCAAAAATTATCACATTTAATCCTAACAAACATCGGACAGATTAGATATAAACGTTATCCTCATTTTATATATGAGGCCGAGAGGATTTAATTAACCTCCTCAAGGTTATATAACTACTAACTGGCAGAACTGGAATTAAAATCCAGAGCCTAATACCAAAGCCCCAGTCCTTATTTAACCACTCTGCTGGGTGGTAAATAAACATATAATAATAAATTGTGATTATTGGGGTCTGTAGGGTACTGATTAATCCTAGCTTGCCTTTTGCTTAATAGATACAGGAGTCAAATAGAGATAAAAATATGTACTTTACTACTGGAAAGCTAGCGCGGAGAATGACTTGGACAGGTGGCTCAAGTGGGCGTCTTCTTTCTTCTCCACTGAATTGAACTTGCACACTCAGTTGCAGGCATGTCAGCTAGAAACCCGATGGCATTCCTTGCTCCAAGAGGCCCCAACAGGCTTCCCAGCAGAGGAGAGGGGAAAATACTCAGCCTGCGGGTAGGCAGGCAGACTCTGAGGTGAAGAGCTGAAGAGGATGGGTCACACAGGAGGCCAGGAAATTGGACGTGCCCTCCACCTGGATGCTGAAGTTGCCAGGAATGATGACAGAAGTTGGGAGGGGCGAGAGACTTCAAGATAGGACTTTAAGATGGAAAATTCCAGGTCAGTGGATAACAGCAACAGAGGGAGAGATGTTCGTGAGCAGGAGCTTGTGTAAATCAAAGGGAAAGTTATGGTCTGGAAGTGGAAACAGTTGGCAAGGAGGACATCTACGCCACCTGCTAGTCGTGAGGTACGTGGGATATGAGAGTGAGAATCCACTCTAATGGCATAGCTATAAGAGAAGTAGTGTCTTCAAGGTACAGCCTGGTTTCAATTAAAGCAAGGAGATGGGGGAAAGTTCAGAAGTGAAGATTTACAGGAGTTTATTACAAATTGGGAGTTGAAGAGCAAGGACATAAGGTAAGGATTTGGGAGCAAAGGGAGGGGAACTTGTGGAGCCAGAGTCATATGGGAAAGAGGTTTTGGTGAGAATAGGTGATCCGAAAGCCTTGGATGTACCCATTAGAGACTGGAGATAAACAGGAGGATGAGACATGATAGAATTAACCCAAACAGTCTCTAAAAATAATTAGAATACACATCATTTCTTGCTGTAGATGTCCTGTATGATCTGGCCTCTGCCTGTATCTCTAACCTCATTCTTTTCCTCGCTCCCTTTGCTCCTCGTTTCTTCTGTCACTCCAGCATACCATATTTTTTCTACCTCTGTTTTATTTTTCCTTTGTTTGCACTTGCTTTTCTGAGAGGCAGCATAGGAAAATAGTTAATAGTGTGAGCTCTGGATCCAGACTTCCTGCACTGTCACTCTTTAGCTTTGTGACTGTGGGCAAGTTATTTATACTCTCTTGTGCTTCAGTTTCCTTATCTGTCAACTGGGGAATGATAATAAAGACTCACTAAATGTTAATAATATTATTTTTTCTTCTGCTTGAGGCTCTTTTCCACTATATCTTTACATGGTTGCTACTTTCTTATCATTCACTTCCTTCAGCTCAAATGTACTTCCTCAGACATCCTAGCTAATGTAGCATAACTCCACCAGCTTTCTGTCGCTCTTTATCCCGTTATTCTATTTTACTTATTCATAGCATTCATCACTGTGTGAAATTTATTTTATTATTCTGCTCTTCCCCTCTCCCCCCATCCCCTGAGGTCAGGGATATGTTGACTTATTCCCGACTGTATCTCAGCTTCTAGAAAGTGACAAATACTTTGTAGGTGCTCAAGAAATTTTTTTGCCAACTCATTGTCCTGAAAACATGGTGGTTTCCAAGGCCTCTGATCAGGCAGCATTTGGTGGCAAGGTGACACTGAGGCCTAGGCCAAGAAGACAGAATCCAGCTCTTTGTGTACCAATCTGTTGGCTCATCTAGATCAAGTGGCTGCTTCTTTTGTGTTATTGGGACATAGCTACATTCATTTAAAAATTTACTATCTGCTGCATTCCAGTTCCAAGCACAGAGTTGAGTAGTTGAGACAGAGACCCTAAGCCTCACAAAGTCTAAAATACTTACTACACGGCCCTTCACGGAAAAAGTTTGCTGATCCTTGATTTAGATGCATAGAAAAAAAGACAAGAAGGAAACACCAAAAATAATTAATAGATTACTTTGGATAGTAGGATTATATGTCATTTTAATTTTTATCTTTATACTTTTAAAATTTGTTAGAGACCCATTTAATTTGGAAATGAAATAGCCTTATAAATACTGATTTTAATATATTTAGAGAACATTTAATGATGAGCTTTTTATGTTTTTTTTTTCCCTTAGTGCTGCTTTTGACACAAAAACTGGGTTACGTGTTGCAGTGAAGAAGCTATCCAGACCATTTCAGTCCATTATTCATGCCAAAAGGACCTACAGAGAACTGCGGTTACTTAAACATATGAAACATGAAAATGTAAGTTAATAATTCAAGGCAGGATAAATTCTGCTGTTTAATAGACTGGAAAAAATTGTGTTTTAATTACTGCGAATGGAAATGCATTAGAGTACATCAAACTTTGGACCGTCCTTGTACTGGGGTGTTAGTGACCACTGCATTGTGTCAGGTAGATACTCAAAGCCTTGGGATGAAATCGGTGCATCTTCCTGGAGTTTCAGTTTTACTTAAAGATTTTTAGAGGGAAAGCATATAAAATTTTTTTTAATAAAAATGAATATTGTGGGCTTCCCTGGTGGCGCAGTGGTTGAGAGTCCACCTGCCGATGCAGGGGACACGGGTTCATGCCCCGGTCTGGGAAGATCCCATGTGTCGCGGAGCGGCTGGGCCCGTGAGCCATGGCCGCTGAGCCTGCGCGTCCAGAGCCTGTGCTCCGCAACGAGAGAGGCCACAACAGTGAGAGGCCCGCGTACTGAAAATAAATAAATAAATAAAAGAATATTGTGAGATAAAACACAACTCACAAGGATTTTTAACAGAAAATATTACAAAGAAGTTTCGTATTCTCTACTTGGTTTACTTAAGACTATATTATCAGAATATGGGAATCCATGGTATTTTGTGTTGTTATGGGTTTCTTCAGTGGAGAAGTTTGAGGAAGAGTGCCTTAGGTTCACTGAATGTCCTATCAGAGATGGGTATTATTTTCTGAATAATTTAATATTATAATTTTTTCTTTTAATTTTTAAAAGACAGCTTTTCTAGATTCAGGGATTTTAACAAATGTGACAAAGACATTGTTTAAGTTAAATATAACATTTTCTTGTCTATAAGTTTGGACATTTGAGAGCAATGCTGTCCTGCAAAGGAGTGCTTAAAAATCCTAATAGCATAAATAAATGGATGCAGTTGGAATATTAACTGAAAGTGAAAAAACAATTGACTGAGCACACTTATTTTCCTGAGTTTCAAAATCAAGTTAGATTGCTGTATGAAAGGAACTGTAAAATTTGTAGCATTGTAGAAACAATGGCCATAGAGATTTTAGAACTATTTGACCCTATTGGTGGTTACTGTGTAGAAAAAAAATTCAATTTTTCAGTTTATTACTTGGCTATTCAGATATTTTTCTGTTTCAGTAATTGAACTTTTTTTCTGCATAGTGAGAAAAAAATGTATTAAAATACATTTGTTTCACAAAGTACAAATTTCTTCTAAATTGAGAACATTGTGACTTAAATTTGGAATTTAAGCTGTTGTAATCACAGCTGCAGCTTATTTATTTTCATGTTTTAATTGCATCCTATTGAGAACGTCCTGTTTTCCACAGATTATCTCCATTCCTAGGTATAATTTTTATATGAGCATCCATGTGCAAACTTGAGTGTTTAAAAAGTTCAGTGCAGAGCTGCAGCCTTCCTAATCAGTGACATGTTTATAAGAAGTTGAGATATGTGGAGAAAGCTGACAGGAGAATCTTTATTCCGAAGTCTGCATAAAATCAAGGTGGTCTGGCAACTTAACTGATGGGTTTACATTTGGCTTTTAACACAGTTGAGTGTGTATGCTGTTTTTCATTACACGTTAATAAATGTGACAAAGATACTGTCATAGCTTTTTAAGAATACTTTGAAAATGGAATGCAAGCCAAGCATTTATGGAACCCCAAAGCACCTCCAGGAGGCCCCAGGATCCCACTGATGTTGTCTGTGCTAATTTAAGAACATCTACTGTAGAAGATTACCAGCACTGTAATTTATTGTTCTGCTTTATTTCATAGTCAATTTAAGCCAGTGTTTAGGGCAAAAATTATTTTGGGTTATCTGAATCCATGCCTTGGCTTTTCTAGTGATCATTGCAACAACCTTATTTAGTATGCTATATTTTAATTTTCCGTAATGAGATACTTTGAAATATGTCTTACATGATATTGGGCTGGTTGTATTTGAGCCATTCTGTATTTGTAGACGTGAAGAGGCCACAGTGATGGGATACAATTGTTTTAATTTAGGAAAGGCTATGCGACTTTAAAGAGGACTGACCGTATTAGGAAAACAGGATTTTAATTTATCTAAATTGTTTTATAAGCAGTTTGCTTAATAGCAGTCTTTTTTATATTAAAATGTTTAGGTTTTCACTGTATCGATGTAGAGGGTCACCTGTATTTAGATGGTGATTTGTTGTTTGAACAAAAGGAGGCAGATGGCTGAATGTTCATAGTTCTCCATTCTGTTGGCAAATGTTTGAAGAGGGACTGGGAAGGGGCCAAAAGACTTTGACTAAATGTAGAAAAATTCCGGAATTTCAGTCTATTCTACAAACGCTTTTTAGGTATGTACAGTGTAAAAGTATT
The DNA here is from genome assembly GCF_964374135.1 of Grampus griseus. Lineage (NCBI taxonomy): Eukaryota > Metazoa > Chordata > Mammalia > Artiodactyla > Delphinidae > Grampus > Grampus griseus. The sequence goes on along the minus strand of NC_139004.1, from coordinate 37,633,741 downwards.
TTTACCAGGTGAAGAACCAAGACTTCCAAGGAAGTTTAATCGAGGATTTTAAGAGGAATTCCTCTCCTTTATCTTCTCTTCCTCTCTTTCTTTCTTTCTCTTTAATGACTGTTTTGGGCCACTGTCTAACTTTTAGCTAGCTGCCTTGACTCCAAAGACAGCAGCAGCAGCAACTCAAAACTCGTGAAAAACTTAAGTAAGGATTGGTAGCAAATAGAATTTTTAGGTGCCAGAATGCATATGTGATCTTTTACACAAAAATGCCTCTGACTTACAATCCGTAGTTCATTTTCTTTATTTTATTAGTGATAATGAATGACAGATATGTAATTTTCATATGGGTTATAGGAGCTAGGGGATGTTACTCTCTGAACAAATTTACCTGGCCCATTCCTGACTGAATTTTTGACCTTGATCTCATTGACACCTGGTCTAAGGAAAGATTAAAAGGAAGCAACTGGCTAGCTGCATCCTTTTGCTGTCTGAGTAGGTACTGTACAGTTAAGGGCCTGGAGAGCTATACATTAAAAAAAACTTTTAATGATTAAGGGACTCCTTTCATAAATTTTATTTGGGAGCCTTAGAGTTAATCTTACCATGATAGAACAAGTGGTTGTTTTGGTGTGCTTGTGTTAAATACATTAAATATTGTCTTTGACTGGTTACTGACTTAAAGTGTTTTGTGAGTGTGTACCAATTTAATAAAGATATATTACTTCTGTTTGTCATTGTAGGACAGTCATCAGAGATATTTGCTGATTATTTATACTATAACCGCCTTTTCTAAATATTTAATTCCTGGGTTACTTTCTAAAGCGTCTGAAATCATAATGGCAGAAGGAGTAAGGAAATAGGCTAAAATATGACAAATTAAAAATAAATTTCCATTTAAGAAATGAGAAATGAATCGATTATGGAATGTTCCCCAAATCTATTTTAATGCTGGGAAACTTTTGTTTTACAGTATTTTCCTTATGATTAATACTCCATAAATAGGATTAATAGAGAAGGGATATTTGTAAAAGCCCACAAAAAATTAAAAATACTTTGATGTAACATGAGTGGCTTTAATGTCATAAAATGTGTCCCTTTTAAGGAAATTAAAACTTGATAGAGTATTTGCTAATATGCTTTGTTCTATTATTTTTTTCCAAATTAGTCATTGTGCTTCTTGCAGCCATACTTTTTAATCATTTGAATAATTGAATTTAGCTTTATATGTCATGTTTTGTTACTGGAAGTAGCTGCTTCAAATAGTTTGTTTCTGTGATTTGTATTTTACAATTCATTATAAAACTCTGAAGTTTCTGGTCACGATTTATTTTGGTAATCCACAGCAGGTCAGTCTACATAATCTTCCCCAAAATACTATGAAAATAAGCAATGGTATACACGTGTCTTTCATCTGAGGAAAATGAGGCTCAGAGAAGATACTTTTATTTATGTAACAAATATTAATTGAACTGCTGTGTGCCCGGCAACATCCCATGTTTTGGGGTTATTGGAATGTAAAAGAAAGAAGCTCCTGGGTCTAAGAAGTCACAGATTGATTGGGGGTTCATATTTACAGCTGTTTGATTCTAAATACCTATTGTGTTTTCAGATTGAAATGGGAGTTTTTATTTAAAATGCTTGGACTTGTTTCACTTTAGTGTGTTTGAGATAACCCTTGCATGAATAATCCTGTGTAAATTGGATCTCTAGTAGTTTAATTTTATTTTGATCTGAGGATATTTTCAAAGCCACAATTCAAATAATGTAAAACAATGTAAATTGTTTTTAAGTTTTCTTGTTGAGAAGATGGGGCATCTCAAATAACAAGAATCAGTGATTAGAAAATATTGGAGCAGGTGAATAAAATTGGCTTCTAGCTCTCAGCTATCAGAAGTACAAGAGGGTATAGGGGGTAGTAATCAAAAGACCAGAGGTTGGGACTTCCCTGGTGGCGCAGTGGTTAAGAATCCGCCTGCCAATGCAGGGGACACTGGTTCGAGCCCTGGTCCAGGAAGATCCCACATGCCACGGAGCAGCTAAGCCCGTGCGCCACAACTGCTGAGCCCACGTGCCACAACTACTGAAGCCCGTGTGCCTAGAGCCCATGCTTCGCAACAAGAGAGGTCACTGCAATGAGAAGCCCGCGCACCGCAACAAAGAGTAGCCCCCACTCACTGCAACTAGAGAAAGTCTGCACAGCAGTGAGGACCCAATGCAGCCAAAAATTAATTAATTAATTAATTTTTAAAAAGACCAGAGGTCTTAAGCCAGGACTGTATCAAACTCAAGGAGAACAATTATGATTTAGATGGGAAAGGAAAAAGAAAATGATTTGACTTAATTTAAAGCACTATTCAGAGCTATTATAAGGTCATAGATAACACTATTGGTGGGGATATAAGTTGGCCTCATCTTTATGGAGGACAGTTTGACAATGTTAAGATCCTTAAGCATATTGATGTCCTTTGATCTTGTAATTCTATTTCTTGAAATTTATTCTCTGGAAGAAAATACAAGATGTATATATGCACGCATGCACACATATGCACATATACTTGCAGTGTTCCTTAAATGTCCAAAGATAGGAACTTGGTTTTATTATGGTGTATACAAATGGTAGAACATATTATTGAAAAACATTTGAGGACATGAGAAGAGTCATTATTTGTTAAGTGACAAGGCAGGATATAAAACTGTATGCATAGTATAACCCTGATTTAATTTATGTACATCAGAAAAATCAAAGAAAGTATCTCAAAATGTTAATGATAGTTATAACCAGTAGTACAATTAGAGGTAATTTTCGTTTTCTTGTGTACGGTTGCCTGGATAAGGAGATGATGGATAACTGTACCTTTCCTTTGCAATAAGATGCAAAGACTTGAAAAGCTATTCTTCTTGAATTCCAAGGTCTTTTTTTAGTTTGTTTCCCTCCCACTGTTGTGGCCTCTCCCGTTGCGGAGGACAGGCTCTGGACGCTCAGGCTCAGCGGCCATGGCTCACGGGCCCAGCCGCTCTGCGGCATGCGGGATCCTCCCAGACCGGGGCACGAACCCGTGTCCTCTGCATCGGCAGGCGGACTCTCAACCACTGCGCCACCAGGGAAGCCCTGAAATTGCTTTTAGAAGTTGATATTTGTGTGGGGGTTTTTTGGGTTTTTTTTTTTTTTTTGTCTTATAAATTTATTTATTTATTTATGGCTGAGTTGGGTCTTTGTTGCTGCATGCGGGCTTTCTCTAGTTGCGGCGAGTGGGGGCTACTCTTTGTTGTGGAGCACAGGCTCTAGGCGTGTGGGCTTCAGTAGTTGTGGCACACGGGCTCAGTAGTTGTGGCGCACGGGCTTAGTTGCTCCAAGGCATGTGGGATCTTCCTGGACCAGGGCTCGAACTCATGTCCCCTGTGTTGGCAGGTGGATTCTTAACCACTGTGGCACCAAGGAAGCCAAAAGTTGATATTTGAATGAGTGGTGTAACATTCTAATTAAAAGTGCTCTTTTGGGCTTTCCTGGTGGTGCAGTGGTTGAGAGTCTGCCTGCCAATGCAGGGGACGTGGGTTCGTGCCCCGGTCCGGGAGGATCCCACATGCCACGGAGCGGCTGGGCCCGTGAGCCATGGCTGCTGAGCCTGTGCGTCCAGAGCCTGTGCTCCGCGGCAGGGGAGGCCACAAGCAGTGAGAGGCCCATGTACTGCAAAAAAAAAGTGCTCTTTTTCATGATAATATTTTGAGTGTTGGTATATTTTACTGAGTCCACGGTCATGGATCAGTTTTCATGAAGCCCATTTAGCTTTTGTTTTTTCCATTTCCAGTTTCCCTTAAATCTTGCTGAACATATTGCACATGAATTATATGTCTTGTTTGCCTTCTTAGTGCCTAGCTTTGTGGAAATGAGTGGTCTGGATTTTAGGAGGAACTGGGGAAGGGGGGGATGTTAAATTAATCAGTGTAAAGTCATAACCAGAAAAACTGCTCAAAGACCATGGATTACTGAGTATTAAGTAGCTCTTTGCTTTACCCTTGTATAAAGATAGCTTTTTTTTTCATTTTTATAGTCTGATCTAAATACCTGATAGTGATTAATAATCTTAATATTAAGAATATTATAAGAATAATACCAAGAATATACTGAGAAGATATATTGGGGCTTTAAAAATGTCAGTTTTGAAGACTATGTAGTAATTTTTATTGAATAATAATATATTTTAAAAAGAAAAATGATACTGTAACAACAGCTGTAGAAGTATGACTTTTTTCTGTTTGTTAATCATTAGACTATCAGTGCATGTGTAAGGTCAAGAGTCCTAAATCTTTTTGCTTCCTGATAAGCTAATGGTTATATGTGACCAAATTCTAAAGACATGAAGATTTTAGTAGTAAAATGAGTTATTATGAAAAGTGACATTTAACAAGTAAAAAACAAAAGCATAATTTGGGTAAAAAATAAGTTGGAGTTATTAAGTATATGATAATGTAATGTTATTGAACTGAGAGCAGGATTTGGAATTAGTTCCTATTAAAATGACTAAGACCTGGGCTTCCCTGGTGGCTCAGTGGTTGAGAGTCCGCCTGCCGATGCAGGGAACGCGGGTTCGTGCCCCGGTCCGGGGAGATCCCACATGCCGCGGAGCGGCTGGGCCCGTGAGCCATGGCCACTGAGTCTGCGCGTCTGGAGTCTGTGCTCCGCAACGGGAGAGGCCACAGCAGTGAGAGGCCCGCGTACCACAAAAAAAAAAAAAAAATGACTAAGACCTGATGGATAAGTTCAGTATTTATTTACTGTTTGATTTTTATGTTTTCTTATAGGTGATTGGTCTGTTGGATGTTTTCACACCTGCAAGGTCTCTGGAGGAATTCAATGATGTGTGAGTAAATCCTCTGTGTTTGCCTTCCTCCACTAGAGGTTAAAGATTAGCAGCCCATTTCTAATCCTGAACCACTTAGCACTATCAGACTTAGATTCTTTATTCCTGTCATCCAGCTCTTCTGCGGAATGGGGAATGGATACAGAAAATGTATATTTTGGGGGGTATAAGTTCGTATTTTCATCATCTCAGGCACATTGTGCCCTATTTGGAGACACAGTGGTGGGTCCTGGCAACAGTTCCATGGAGAAGAGTATAGGGAGTTTTGACCATGATTTTTATTCTCAAATTGTCTGTCCCAGCTTTCAAAGGGACATGTTTATATCAAGAAATGTAGTGGTGGGCTTCCCTGGTGGCACAGTGGTTAAGAATCCGCCTGCCAATGCAGGGGATATGGGTTCGAGCCCTGGTCTGGGAAGATCCCACATGCCACGGAGCAGCTCAGCCCGTGTGCCACAACTACTGAGCTTGCGCTCTAGAGCCCGTGAGCCACAACTACTGAGCCTGTGTGCCATAACTACTGAAGCCCGTCTGCCTAGAGCCCATGCTCCGCAACAAGAGAAGCCGCTGCAATGAGAAGCCCATGCACCGCAATAAAGAGTAGCCCCCGCTCGCCACAACTAGAGAAAGCCCATGCAGCAACGAAGACCCAGCGCAGCCAAAAATAAATAAAATTATTTAAAAAAAAAAAAAAAGAAAGAAATGTAGTGGAGTCCTGGTTCCATATAGATTCTTCCATTTCTTTTATCCTGCTTGTGTGTGGGAAATGCATGCTGATCTTTAAAGTATTGAATTTCTGTACTGGGACAAATGGTGAGCCTCATGTGTTTAGAAAGCTGATTCTCCCAGTTTTGTGACCATCTCTATTGTTTTAGCCTGGGGAACCCCCCCCTAGAAAGAGGGCCTGAGATTCTCAGGAACCAGTAGTTGAGGGCTAGGGAAAAGGAAACAGAGAGGAAGAGAAAGTTGCTACGAGGATATGTTATTAAGTCAGTCACCATTTTGTGCAACTGGGCTGAAAACTGCCAGGGTCTTCAGTTTTCCAAAAGTTGTGTAGAATGCACCTCAGATGGGAGCATTTACCCACTGGCTTCTGACTCCATTGTCAAGTGTTGCCCCATGGGGCAGTAATGCCCTCACCTGCCCAGGTTGCACCTGTATGAGTACAAGATAGATTCCAGCAAGTGTTGTGGATGTTGTGCAGGTGTTGTGTATGTGTGAGTGCTCTACTGTAGCTTTCCCAATATCTGAATTAACATAACCTCCCATCCCCAATTCACAAGTATACTATACCATAAGAGAGAAGGAACACCTTAAATTTAGGGTTATACATTTTGTCCTGGTGAAATTTTGGCGTTCCTAAGTGGACAGGAGGACTATTGTGAAAATCCAAATAAAATTGCAGATCTTGGCCTCTCTTCCTTAACCTCTACTCTCCACTGTCCCCGGTGCTGAACTTAACCCCACCCTTCTCCTGGGCTCAGTTTCTTCTACCCTTATCCTAGGCCAAGTGCAAGCACCATTTGCTCATTTCCCAAAGAACAAGTGGGAGGGAGTGGAGGAGATGTTTGAGATTGTGTGTTCTGCCTAATGAAAGGGGAAAAAAAAATTAAAAAGAAATGTGGAATATTAAATGGAAAGAGAAAGAGGAAGGTAGCAAAAAAATCTCCCACCACTTGAACTTAGTTGGAACATGATATGACTGTGAGTCGAAGATGAAAGAAGGAGAATCTAGTCTAAGTGCAAGAACTCCCACCCACTTTAACCTTGATCCTGCTAATGAAAGTTTAAGAAAAAACTTTGAACTTCCTTCAAGCAAAGGGGAAAAAAAAGGCAGTAACTAAGAACAGCTGTGCTTCCTGAGCCCTGCGTGTCTCTAGAATGTGGAGGCTTCTAAAGCCTCCCTACTGGATGCCCCAGGCAGAAGCATGTGTGTTGCAAGTTGTTGAGCTCTGCTGTAGGCCATGTTTGGAAAAGAGAATATTGCCATGATGTTTTTTTTTCTTTAACATTAATTCATTAATTTTTACTTTTTTGAGGATTTTTTTTTTTAAAGTAGCTTTAGGTTTACAACAAAATTGAGGGGAAGGTGCAGAGGTTTCCTGCTTACCCTCCTGCCCCTGTACATGCATAGCTTCCCTCATTATCACCAGAATGGTATATTTTTCACCAAGAATGGACCTATATTGACACATCATAATTACCCAAAGTCCATAGTTTATCATAGGATTCACTCTTAGTGTTGAAAAGTTTATGGATTTAGACAAATATATAATGACATATCATTATAATATCATACAGTGTATTTTCACTGCCCTAAGAATGATGGGTTTTGATATTCTGTCTAAATGTGGAAAAAATGCTGAAGTAATATGTTTGTGAATTACTTTAGAAAACATTTGAATCAGGATTGAGCTGTAGCCCAAAATTTCAGGTGTGACGAGGATTGATTTTTTTTTTTTTTTTTAAGAAAGGAATTGATAATTCGCTGACCTAGGCTAATGCTGTATTTTGCCTTAATCAGGCATATGGAACTGGATTATGAGCCTGTTTTTCCTATGTCAAAGACCTTATTTAAGGCTAGTGTCTTTGGGAGGTTAAGTTTTATCCATTGTGGTGCCTGTTGGCTCCTTTATCCATTTGAAGGCTCACTGACTTACAAGCATACCCACTGAACTGAAATTGCATTTATTTCTTCATTCATTCATTCAACAGATACCATGGCTACTGAGCAGGAATCTATTCTTTCTGTGTAACTGTAGCTGGGTTCTATTTGCTTATTTATTTCCAGCTTTACTGAGATATAACTGACATACAACATTGTGTAATTTAGGTTTTGATTGTTTATAAATAAGAACTTAGTTCACCGTTTGGGAGCAAATCTTAGTACTACTTGTTGAATACTTGCTGAGCAGAGTGTTAGAACAAGGCTCAGGATAATCAGAAACACTAGTCTTTCCCTTGATGAAATAAAAATCTTGTTAGGGGAAATAAATTCAAAACACTTTTGTAGGGGCTTCCCTGGTGGCACAGTGGTTAAGAATCTGCCTGCCAATGCAGGGGACACGGGTTCGAGCCCTGGTCCGGGAAGACCCCACATGTCACAGAGCAACGAAGCCCATGTGCCACAACTACTGAGCCTGCGCTCTAGAGCCCACAAGCCACAACTACTGAAGCCTGCGTGCCTAGAGCCTGTGCTCCGCAACAAGAGATGCCACTGCAATGAGACACCCGCGTACCACAACGAAGAGTAGCCCCAGCTCACCACAGCTAGAGAAAGCCCGCGTGCAGCAACGAAGACCCAACACAGCCAAAAAATAATAAATAAATAAAATAAGTAAATTTAAAAAAACAAAAACAACACTTTTGTAACCAAGTTATCCGTTGACTGTAAGACCTTGGACGAGTCACTTTTCCTCTCTGGGTCCCAGTTAACTTCCGTGTAAAATGATGAAAATTGGGATGGTTCACTTCTGAAGTGTTTTCAATCCCAGAGAATCTCTGAAAATAGAATGATGAACCTAAGGATACCTTTTGGAAAAATGTTTCATTGTTTACTTTTTTATGATTTATGTATCACTGAGAAAAAATTAGTACTTGTCCAGGACTATGGTTATTTCAGTGTTTTCCAAAGTCATTTCAGAATTTGCATAAGAGATCAAACATCTTCACCTACAATTACAGGTTGTGCAAATTTAAATACCTTTAGGGCCATACAAATAACATAAACTAGGCTCAGTGCTATACAGAATACCTGCACTTCCTAAACGCATTCAAATTTACATTAAAACAAAATAAACAGACAAAGACCCACTGTTCTGGCCAAATCAAACAAACTGAAGACTAGAGTGGTTCTACAGGCTGCCAGGTTTAGAGCAAACAGTAATTTTGTTTTTTGTTTTTGTTTAAAATATTTATTTATTCTTTTTTGGGGGGGGGTTGTTTGCTTCTTTTAATTTATTTTTTTAAATTTTTGTTTGTGTTGGGTCTTTGTTGCTGTGTGTAGGCTTTCTCTAGTTGTGGCGAGCAGGGGCTACTCTTCATTGCAGTGCACAGGCTTCTCATTGTGGTGGCTTCTTTTGTTACAGAGCACGGGCTCTAGGTGCATGGGCTTCAGTAGTTGTGGCACATGGGCTCAGTAGTGGTGGCACGCAGGCTCTAGAGCGCAGGCTCAGCAGTTGTGGCGCACAGGCTTAGTTGCTCCGCGGCATGTGGGATCTTCCCGGACCAGGGCTCGAACCCATGTTCTTAACCACTGCACCACCAGGGAAGCCCCAAACAGTAATTTTGAACATTAATTTTCTGTGCTAATTAACAAAATCTCTAATTACTTTTCATAGTTATAGTTGGCTTTTAATCATGTGTTATGTGTATTTGTGCCTTTATATTTCAGTTAGCACTTTCCATTTATCATACAATTCAAGCTTTTACTGAATTTTAAATTTCTTAGTTAATAGGCATCCTACATAATTCATTAGTAAGACTATACTTTTGAGAAAGGAATAATAGGTAGTGAGTTTTGATCATTAGAAACAATGTGCAGTTACTGAATATAACAGAGCTGGTGTTTGGAAAATATGGAGTTAAAAGATGAGAATACAGTACCAAGTTGTTCTAGACTGCGATATGATGTGGTTGTACAGTTGGCAAAATTTTATAAGATATATCTAGATCTTTTTAGTGATTGGATATCATTTGGACATTTCTGTTTGCTTCTTTTTTTTATTTTGTTAAATTTTTGTCTGTGTTGGGTCTTCATTGCTGCGCGAGGGCTTTCTCTAGTTGTGGCGAATGGGGGCTACTCTTCATTGCGGTGAGCGCGCTTCTCATTGTGGTGGCTTCTCTTGTTTCAGAGCTTGAGCTCTAGGCCTGCGGGCTTCAGTAGTTGTGGCATGAGGGCTCAGTAGTTGTGGCTCGTGGGCTCTAGAACGCAGGCTCAGTAGTTGTGGTGAATGGCCCCAGTTGCTCTGCATGTGGCATGTGGGATCCTCCTGGACCAGGGATCAAACCCATGTCCCCTGCACCAGCAGGCAGATTCTTAAACCACTGTGCCACCAGGGAAGTCCCGGGAAAGTAGATCCTTAACGATACAGTCAGGTCCTCACACACACACCAAGATGTAGAGCTTAGTGAAGCAGGAACCCACTAGGCAGCTCCATCATTGACTGCTTTGACGTAATCCATACTCCTGCTAGTGTTGGAGGGTTTCCTGCAGAGGCGTGGGGTGGCCGCAGCTCACCGGGGGGACAAGGTCACTGGCAGCAGAAGTCGTGGGAAGCACTCCTTGGCGTGAGCCCTCCCAGAGTCCGCCACCAACCCCACCAAAGAGCCGGTTAGGCTGTCTCTTTGCTTCTTGATGGTAATATTTGTCAGGAGGTGGCATATATGTGCCATATGCATGCTGCAAATATTTAGTTACCAATAGGAATCCAAAATCTTGAAATAGCCAGTATTAGAACCTAACCCTAGAGTAAGCTGCAACTTCATGCTACTACAACATTGCCTTTTCTTAACTGTAGTGGTTCTCTGATCAATCTTAGTAGACAATGAAGAGTTTTTGGACTCAGTGCAAACAACTTCCTCAAATTTCAGGAAAGCTGAATTGCCATTTTCCCCCTTATTTTATAACTTCCCATTCCAGGTTTCTTATACCCAAGTTCCTTATCTTTGCTTGGTTCTTGAAGAGGGATGTGGAAGTGGGGTTTTAGATTCTGCCGTGATCTAGAAGAAGACCTACAACAGGGTCAGTCAGCAGCCATTGTTTTAGTGAAAGCCAATGGGCAGATAATCACCTAGCTTATTTAGCCATCCACTAACTAAAAATGATTGTTCAGCCACTAAGTGTAGCCTTTTTTATCAGTGTAAAAGCTGCTGAATGTACCAAATAGGTAAAGGAAGTTTCTAGATTTATATTTTAACCTGATTTAATTCATAAATATTTAAATACCCATCCTGTGTTAAGCATAGTACTAGTCTCTGGGGAATATAACAAATTATATAAACATGGTCCCTGATGATAGATTGAGACTCTTTAATTGGAGAGAAGAACAACTTAAATGACCAAACAAAATACAGTGTGATAGGTTCTGGAAGATCCTACATGATTTTTATTACTGTTCACTCTCTGACCTCATCAATACTTTTCCCACTCACTCTCTCCATTCCAGCCACTCTGGCCTCTTTATTCTTCCTTGAATACAGACATCCACATTCCCAGTAGAACCTTTGTACTGGTTTCTAATGTTGGCCTGGAACACTCTCCCCACATATCCACATGACTGATTCCTTCATTTCCTTCAAGACCCTACCGAAAGGTCATTTCATCAGAAGCTTTTTTTTCCCTCTCCACCATAGCTGAAATACTACCCCCACTGTCAGGGTCTACTCCTTACTCTACTTTCTTCTTAGCAAATTTTATCATCATATATTTATTGTTGTCTGTCTTCTCCCTGTAGCTTGTAAGCTCTGTTAGAGCAGGGAGTTTATTTTCTTCCTTGTTGAGTCTTCTTTATTTGGCTGTGTTGGGTCTTCGTTGCTGCGTGTGGGCTTTCTTTTCTCTAGTTGCAGAGAGCAGGAGCTGCTCTTCATTGTGGTGTGTGGGCTTCTCATTGTGGTGGCTTCTCTTGTTGCAGAGCATGGGCTCTAGGCTCGCGGGCTTCAGTAGTTGTGGCACGCAGGCTCAGTAGTTGTGGCTCTCAGGCTCTAGAGCGCAGACTCAGTAGTTGTGGCACATGGGCTTAGTTGCTCCACAGCACGTGGGATCTTCCCGGACCAGGGATCGAACCCATGTGCCCTGCATTGGCAGGCAGATTCTTAACCACTGCGCCACCAGGGAAGCCCCCTTGTTGAGTCTTTAGTAGTTAGAAATTCTCAGAAGTTGAGTGATGAACTGAATTGTATAATACCACATATAATATTGTACACATTGGGCTTCCCTGGTGGCGCAGTGGTTGAGAGTCCACCTGCCGATGCAGGGGACACGGCCTCGTGCCCCGGTCCGGGAAGATCCCACATGCCGCGGAGCGGCTAGGCCCGTGAGCCATGGCCGCTGAGCCTGCACATCCAGAGCCTGTGCTCCGCAGCAGGAGAGGCCACAACAGTGAGAGACCCGTGTACCACAAAAAAAAAAAAAATTGTACACATCTTAGGTCTTTTTGGCTCTAAGTCTATTTCTAGTCACATTTTTCTTGATCCAGAGCTCTATTATTTGAAAGTTTGCTAACCCTTCTCATTGGGTAAATGCTGTGATAGGTTGTATGTAAGATGTCAAAACTAAAGGCCTTCAGTTGCATGTGGTCTCATTAATGAGATGAAGCATAAATGCTTACCTAAAACGACTTAAAGGACCAAGTCAAATTTGCAGTGTCAAAGCAACATACAGGGTATTAAGTGATCTCAGAATGTGAGAGAAACTTAGTGGAGGAAAGCCTCTAAAGAAAGTAATAACTGTATCTGAAGAAGCAGATAAATAAGGATTGGGTGTAGAGGTCGAAATATATTCCAGATAGTCAAAGAAATGAAGGAAATGTATAAAGTATACAAAAAAGGAGATTTGTGTGGAATGGAGACTGTTAAAGGAGTAGATAACCGTTGATTTTTCTTTTGTACTTGGATAAAAATTGTGTTTTGGTAAATTATGAATTTTTTTTTTTTGGTGGCGGAGGAGATTTGTTTTCATAATTTAGCTAAGAGGCATTATGTGCTTGGAAATAATGCTTTCCTCTATCACTGAAAGAAATTCCCAGCCCAGTTGTTTGGACTTACAGAAATATTCTTCTTCCTTGAAAATAAGTTGAGTGCTCAAGATTGGTAATACAGAAAGAGAAGCAGTCTGGGAGAAAGATGAATGAGTTAACTGTATTAACAGTTATATTTGCAATTTATTTCCATATCAGAGAGGTCTGCTCAAATGAGGATGGAGAGTTGGTAAAGCATGTAGGTGTCGTCACTGACTCACATTTGAAATCTAAACAAATTACACATCCTTTAAGAAAACACCATTCAGTTTTTGTCTGACGTGATCAGTAAGATGCCCCCTTTTTCTCAGATTAGCTGTTGTAAAAAGGTAAAGAAGCTTCAAGGTATAGTTTTGAGTTTGATTCTCTCAAGAAATTTTCCTGTAATTAACTGCTTCCTAAGTCTGGATTGGTGCCCTCCCCTGTGTGTTCTCCAGCACCTTGATGTACACTTTTATAACTCTAATTATGCTCTATTATGAGTATATACCTTCCTCTCATCTAAATTCTGTATCTTTCTTTTCCACTGTTGTACTCCCAGTGCTCAACAATAAATATTTGTTGATGGAGTGACTGAATGAATGAATAACCTTGTGCTTTCTTGTTTATAACTGGTTGGCAATCTAGTTGTCTGATAGCATGCCCAGTGCATTCTCTTTTGACTAACTTTTTTGTTTTTATCTTGGAATATAGACCATATGGTAGAATATTGAATCTGGTTTATTTGATGCAGGTAATGTAGTGGGCACCTTTCAGTAATCTTTACTTCAAATGAGGAGAATAGTTTGTTGTGAAATAAGCTGGCTAAGCTGCCTACCTGGCTGCTGAATGGTGCTTTTACCCCTTACATTGGAACAGTCTGGTCTGCTTACCAGATAAGATCTTTGGCATGAGTATTCCAATAAGATATGCCCTTGCCTGGTCTTACTAGTAATACTATATGAGTTGTCCTGGGTCATTCGATTAAATTCAGTGTAATTGAGTGCCTGATATCTGCTACACAATGTTTTTAGGTACTTTAGATACTACAGAGGACAAAAAAGAAGCCTGTCCTCCTTGAACATTGTACAGATAGATAGCAATAAACAATGAGCATATAAAAGAGGAAATTAGCATGTTAGCAAGCAGTAATGCTATGGACAGGAGGAAAAAGATAGAGCAGGGAAGTGTGAGGGTTGAGGGAGAGATGCAGTTTTAAATGGGGTGGTAAGGATAGGCCTCATTGAAAAGGTGAATTTTGAGCAAAAATTTGAAGAAGTAGAAGAATTAGACTTGTGGATATCTGGAGGAAGAGCATTCCAGGCAGAAGGAACAGCCAGTGCAAAAGTCCTGAGGCAGAAGACTGCATGCTATATTGGAATTGCAGCAAGGGGGCCTGTGTGGCTGCAGTAAGAAGGCCAGTGTGGAGCTAAGTGAGAGCAGGGGAGAGAAGTAGATGAAGAAATGAGAGAGAGAATTGGGGACAGGATGCTGGATTATGTACAGCTTTATCTGCTGCTGAAGGGATTTTTGTCTTTAAGTGAAATGGGAAGCCTTTTGAGAGGAGTGACATGGTCTGTTTTTCATTTTTACAGAATCACTCTGCTGTTTTCAGAATAGGCTGTAGTGAGTCCCAAGGATCATTGGGTGTATTTCAGAAGCATGTGGTTACGAATTGTCAATCCCTATGATTATTTTAAATACTTTGTTTTAATATGGAAATGTTTTTTGCCCTTTTTGATAATTATTTTATCAAATAGGGCTGACGGTAGTAGAGATGCCAAGCTATAGATATAGAAGAGATTTTTTTCTACATAGGTTCTTTCTGATTGTATTATGCTTCAAAAAAAGAAAAGGCAGTAGAGTAGGAGTCTTTGACAATTGGGTGTTATCCAAGAAGCGCTTAATAAATGAAGCTCTAAATGGGGTGCTGTCTTGAGTACTGAAAACCACGTATTGTAGACTTCTGCCTTTTTGCTGGTACAGTACATTTTACTTTGAGAAATGATGGTTTATGCTCTTTAAGTTTAAAGGAAACCATCCTCACAAGAAAAGTGGAAAACAAGATTTGTATCATCAGGCTGTGAAATCATATTTTCAGCCCTCTACCTAATAAAGCCCTACTTATTTAATTCCTTTTTAAAGATGGGGGAACTAGGTAGCTTTCCAGCTGTTGGTCAGATTTAATTATCTGAGGTGTTCTGAACACTGACAGTAATAGGCATGTCTTTACTAAAATGTAATTAATTAAGCAATTAAATGTAATTGCTTTGTAGAGACTAATACTATAGAAATTATGTGGCATCTGTTTTTTTTTAATTTATTAAATTTATTTTTGGCTGCATTGGGTCCTCGTTGCTGTGCAGATTTCTCTAGTTGCAGTGAGCGGGGGCCACTCTTCGTTGCGGTGCACAGGCTTCTCATTTCAGTGGCTTCTCTTGTTGCAGAGCACAGGCTTTAGGTGCATGGGCTTCAGTAGTTGTGGCTCACGGACTCTAGAGCTCAGCCTCAGTAGTTGTGGTATGCGGGTTTAGTTGCTCCACGGCATGTGGGATCTTCCTGGATCAGGGCTCGAACCCGTGTACCCTGCATTGGCAGGCAGATTCTTAACAACTGCGCCACAAGGGAAGCCCCTATGTGGCATCTATTAATGCTCCTTTTGGGACTGGCTTATTTAAAATGTGCCCATCGACATTTTCCTCCCACTTCCTTGTTCACTACTTTTAGAAATTGTTATGTCTTCCATAAGCATTCAGGAACTTTGCACAACACTTGCTTTTGTCCACTGTTGCAAAATTTATTTCAAAAACCTTTCTATATGTGATGAGTTGGAATTTGACAATTGGTTTTCATGGATTGGTCTTTTGGGCTTCGTGGAAACAACATATAGTGATTAGGTTAGTTCCTGCCAGACACATCTGCCATGAATAATGTGGTTCAGCTGATTTGATTGGAGCCTAGCAGCAACGTTTGATAGTTATCACTATATAGACTGATTAACCTTATGTACTTATATAATGTCTTGACAGTCTCTCCCGGTGTCTGGAAATTTTAGTGATAAAATGAATGTGGTCTCTGATGGGGAGGGGACTTAAAGGGAATTACACAGTGGTAGAATATTCTTTTTTCTTTTTTAAAAAATAAATTTATTTTATTTATTTATTTTTTGGCTGAGTTGGGTCTTCGTTGCTGTGTGCGGACTTTCTCTAGTTGTGGCGAGTGGGGGCTCCTCTTCGTTGCAGCGCATGGGCTTCTCATTGCAGTGGCTTCTCTTGTTGCGGAGCACGGGCTCTAGGCGCGCAGGCTTCAGTAGTTGTGGCACGTGGGTTCAGTAGTTGTGGCTCACGGGCTGTAGAGCGCAGGCTCAGTAGTTGTGGCGCACAGGCTTAGTTGCTCCGCGGCATGTGGGATCTTCCTGGACCAGGGCTCAAACCCATGTCCCCTGCATTGGCAGGCGGATTCTTAACCACTGTGCCACCAGGGAAGCCCAGTGGTGGAATATTCTAACTAAAAGCATGCTCGCTCTCTCAGGCTGTGCAGTTAGTGGTCTTCTGTCTGTATAGGGTTTTTTAAGTTATTGGTAACCATTTAAACCCAATACTCAGACTTGAAATTACTATGTTTGCTTTGGTAATACTGCTTAACACCTTTGTGAACTAGCGCAGACATTAGAGAGTTAAGATTTTTAGGTTTTATTTCAAGACAAATTAAGGTAGATTTCTAGGTAGAATCATGCAGAACAGTGTTTCCTTTTTTTACCTTTTCTCCTTAAAAATATTTTTGAAAGTTGAAAGAATAATCCTCTTACTATTCAATGTCATAAAATGTAATTATTTGCAAAACAGTCTTATAAAACAAAAATTGGATTCCCTCTTCCTCAACCTGAGCCTTGCAAATTGTCATAATTGGTATTATGGATATGGCAACCATTATCCCAGGTTTTCTGGGGGAAGTTCTGATTTCACAATATTAACCAGTTATTCACAACATTCTCGTATTTGTCGGATTTTGTATCAATTTGGGGTTAAAAAAATACAGTGACTGTGATTAGGATGGAATATTGCAACATTTATAAAACTTAAAAGAAGTCATTCTCTTGACTTAAATTCTCTGTCAACTGGAAGAATTTGGAGGCAGTATGGGCTGTGATTTAAGATCATATTTTCTGAGATCAAACAGTTTTGGATTCAGCCCCTGACATTACCACTCTTTTAACCTTGAGCAGGTTATATATACTTGTTCTGTCTTGTGTTTCCTCCTCAGCGAAATGGGAATACTAATGGAACTTACCTTACAGCTTTGTTGGGAAGAGTGTATGAGACACGGGCATAATAAATAGTGCTTGGCACAGAATAAGCACGAATGCCTTTGATTATGTTATGTTGAGCTTGGAGCATCTCTTAAATCAGAGCAACCTTTGTGAAAATATTTCCAAAAATCCAATATAGTCTTTAAGTGACAGAGTATACTCTTTCCTCAAGGCAATATAAACTTGCAAGTTTTAAAAATATGAAGGGCTAAAAAATCTAACTTAAGGTTACATCTATGCTAAGTCCTATTGCTCTTCATCAAATTGGGAACTGACCATAGCAGCCCAACAGGGAAATTAGGAAACAGAAAAAAAAAATTTTTAATTCTTCTTTGAGGAAAGAAAGTAATAAATGTGGTGGTGTGTGTGTGTGTGTGTGTGTGTGTGTGTAAAGAGAGGTTATACACATATATAGTCATGTAAGACGTTAATAGTATATTTAAATTTACTGACCTGGTTTCTTTTCTTCCAAATTTATCAAAAATAAAAATTGAAATGAAATGAAATCAGCATTTTTTTATAGCTCAACTGATATACATTATTATTCAGCCTCAGGACTGGGTAATCATTCTCATACTAGATAAAACCTAACTGAATTTTTAAAAACTCCACTTCTTTAGTACTGATTGTGGTTGTTATGTTCCCGTAGCAGTGTGATACAGTAATGAGTGAGTAAGGCATTGCGTCTAGAATATCTGTGGTGAACCTGTTGGACTTGAATGTAATCATTCCCTAATCTTATGATGTAAGGACAGGATACGTATCCAGCACCACACCTGTGGGGAGAAGTTCTAGAATGCCTCATCTTGCTTGCAGATAAATTGTGTTCCTCCTTCCTTTAAAGTAAATGCAGGAATATCGTCAGTGAACAATATCCTTTTACCAGTCATTCCTGAAAAAGGAGAGGAATAATTTGAAAATTTAAAGATACTCCTATTTTATTTATTTATTTTTAAATTGAGGTATCGTTGATTTACAATGTTGTGTTAGTTTCTGGTGTACAGCAGGATTCTGTTTATTTATATACATATATTTCTGAATCACTAATCCAAAACTCCTAATTTATCCCTCCCCCCTATGGTAATCATAAATTTGTTTTCTATGTCTGTGAGTCTGCTTCTGTTTTGTAAATAAGTTCATTTGAAGATACTCCTATTTTAGACCCTACAGGATATATAATGAGGTGAGAAATGTAATGGCGGATTTAAAAATATGGCCATGCATTTAGTTATACTGTGTATTTCTCATGCAGTAATACCATTTTTAAGAAAAATGATACTAACACATATATCATTCTAATCTCCATTTTTGTTTTTTTTCTTTTCTTTAGAGAACCTAGGAAAAGATGTCAAGTAGGAACTAGTATAAAAATTTTCAGAAAAATAGACGACAGGTAGTAAAGTTAGAATAGTGATGTTGCAAACAAGCCGCGCGTGAGTAGCTACTAAGCTTTTAGGTGTCTCTGTGGTACTTACTGAGTGGACTTCTAACAGTCTTATGAAGATCAGAGCTTTCTTAGGGTTCTGGATTATTGTGTAACTGTCCATTAATTTCTAGGTACCTGGTGACCCATCTCATGGGGGCAGATCTGAACAACATTGTGAAATGTCAGAAGCTTACGGATGACCACGTTCAGTTCCTTATCTACCAGATTCTCCGAGGTCTCAAGGTACAGACAGTATTAGTAATAATTTTGTGGAATGAATTCTCTCTCTCCCTCTCTCCCTTCTATTTAGGGCTTAAGGGAAAACAAACAAAACTTTTCTTAATGGAAAATTTCAAATACAGAAATCACAAGTACAATCATAGTATAATGAACCCCTGTGTTTACTCAGCGACCACAATTACCAACATATGGTTAATCTTGTTTCTTTTGTATTCCCCCAAACCCTGGATTATTTTAAGGCAAGTCTAGACATCATATCACTCCACCCATCAATACTTCTGTTGGCATGTCTGAGAGTTAAAGACTCTTCATTATTACATCTAAACAATAATAATAATTTCTTGATGTAATCTAATATCTGGTCAGTGTCATGTTGAAACTTTGAAAACATCCTCAAGAAGGCTAATTTATTTGTGGCAGGGGCAGTTTTTAAATTAAACCACCTTTAATATTTAGCATCTTTGAGTCCTTATTGTGCTCCAGAGCACCCACCAGGAAACAGGTTGAAAGCTCTATTTCTCTCATACTCCAGCTCTGTGAACAGAGGTGGTGGTATGGAAATCATAGTTATGATAAATGTACAGACTACTGATAATTACTTGCTCTGATTTCTAATCCTGCTGTTAATACTAGCATTTCTTATTGACTCATAAAAATGTACTTCAGATATGTCATATGACAGTAGGAGGAGGCTGGACATAACTAACTGATTTTTTGCTTTTTCACAGTATATACATTCAGCCGACATAATTCACAGGGTAGGTATTGTCTTTTGATTAAATTATTGGGGTGCTGGTGGGTGGGGAGATTGGCAAGATCCTAATCTAAGCTTATTTTACCCATTGAAATATTGAGTGATTGCAACTTTGCTCTAGGTTTAACTAAAGAACGAAGATGTATAGTTTTTACCTATTTAAGGCTAATGAGGACTAGATAGTGACTGTAGAATGGAGATTGTTTATAGCTAGATGAAGTCTTTTTTTTTTTTAATTTATTTGTTTATTTTTGGCTGCGTTGGGTCTTCGTTGCTGCACGCGGGCTTTCTCTAGTTGTGGTGAGCAGGGGCTACTCTTTGTTGTGGTGCATGGGCTTCTCATTGTGGAGCACAGGCTCTAGGCGTGTGGGCTTCAGTAGTTGTGGCATGTGGGGTCAGTAGTTGTGCCTCGCCGGCTCTAGAACGCAGGCTCAGTAGTTGTGGCGCACAGGCTTAGTTGCTCCGCGGCATGTGGGATCTTCCTGGACCAGGGCTCGAACCCATGTCCCCTGCATTGGCAGGCGGATTCTTAACCACCGCGCCACCAGGGAAGCCCTAGATGAAGTCTTTTATGTTTAGCTCTTCATCATTACCCTTAGGGAGAGAATTTACCATGTGTCATAAAGTTGATCCTGTTCTTTCTTACTTGCTTCCTAGGACCTAAAACCTAGTAATCTAGCTGTGAATGAAGACTGTGAGCTGAAGGTAGGATGAAGTGACAGTGGTAATTGTTTCACCTTGTAACTATATGTTTAACTAACCAGGCAAATTTATATAGGGAATGTGTTTATAAAGCCATGACTCTTAATCTGAAAATTCTTATTGTCCTTAAGAATATCATTAGACTTTGAAATTTAAACCAGAGATTTAGTAAGCTTTAGTTTAAGTGATATTGAAGGTAGTATCAGGTGTCTTGTTTTCATTCTAAAATAAAGTTAAATTGAAATTTAATATATTAGTTATAATAAAGGAGAATTATAGTGTGACTATCAAGTAAGCAGTCCTCTTGAAGAGTAATTATTAGATTTTATGGGTTTCTAAGAGAAAAAAATGGCAGAAACACACTTATTCAAAATAATTCAAATGACATAAATAATCTATAAAGAGCAAGCAACTCTGGAATTTTTTGTTTCATTTCTTTTTTTACTCAATTTTTTGGAAACATAATTTACAATAAAATGCAACACTTTAAGTGTACATTTGACAAACTTATATAGCTATGTAACTACCAACACAGTTATGATAAAGAACATGTCCATCACTCCAGAAAGCTCCCTTGTGCCCCCTTCCTAGCCAGTCCCCACACCTCTACCCCTAACCCTGGCTTCAGACAACAACCGATCTGCTTTCTGACACTATAGAGTAGATTTATCTCTTCTGGAGTTTCTTACAAGTGGAATCATACAGTATTTTTCTATGTGTGTCTGACTTTTGCTTAGTATAATATTATTGAGATCCATCTGTATTGTGTGTATCAGTAGTTCATTCCTTTTTGTTGCTGAGTAGATCCATTTTATGATTATACCACAATTTATTTATCCATCCACCTATTGATAGACATGTGCTTCAATTCCATTTCAGGGCTGTGTAAAGCTGCTATGAATATTCATGTGCAAGCCTTTCTGTGGCACATATATTTTCGTTGCTCTTGGATAAATGCCTAGCAGTGGCATTTTTGTTTTGCTTTTTGTGATTTCATTTTTTTTAAGTTCTTGCTGTGTTCCCCATGCATTCTAAGCATGGACCAGGAAATATGTTTATGAAAGTACTATATTCTCGCTTTTTATAAGGCACTGGAGTTTTTTCCCTCCTGCTTTACAAGCCTTAGGAGTTTGTTCCAGTGCCTGATTTCTCTTCTCTCCCTTAGATCTTGGATTTTGGACTGGCTCGACATACAGATGATGAAATGACAGGCTATGTAGCCACTAGGTGGTACAGGGCTCCTGAGATCATGCTGAACTGGATGCATTACAACCAGACAGGTACTACTTGCACTTGTATAGGGCCTTATTAATACTATGTTGTGTGTATTTGGGGTTCTCAGAAGTGGAGATGGCAGGAGTAGGAAGAAACATTTTTTTTCTTCCCTCAGTGATCATTTTAAGTCCACGAATAGAAAAATATTTCAGTTGCTCAGATAAAGTGGGTTTTTTCAAACTTTGTGATTTAACAATTGGCTTTTTATTTATTTATTTATTTTGCGGTACGCGGGCCTCTCACTGTTGTTGCCTCTCACTGTTGTGGCCTCTCCCGTTGCGGAGCACAGGCGCCGGACGCGCAGGCTCAGCGGTCATGGCTCACGGGCGTAGCCGCTCCGCGGCATGTGGGATCTTCCCGGACCGGGGCACAAACCCGTGTCCCCTGCATCGGCAGGTGGACTCTCAACCACTGTGCCACCAGGGAAGCCCTGGCTTTTTACTTATTTATATTTTCAGCATATTCTCTGAGTACTCCTGCCTGAAGACATTGGGTTTATAATATTAACCTCTCAATATTACTTGGGAGAATCCATCATTTCTACCAGTAAGAAACCTTTGCCCTTTTGTGAACAGCTTATTTCTCTTGCCATAACTATGTTTTGACTTAGCCCACCCATGAAGCCCTTTAATGTGGTAAGGGTCTTAGCTTATTTATTTCTATAAAAATGAGTGTGATTGTTGAACCTCGGATGTCTTAAATATTAATTTCAGTATTTCACCCCTTAACTATAGTTCCATTTGTAGCCAAGTATGATAATAGTGACATTATATTACTTTTATTTCTCTTTAATTTTGCCAGTTGATATTTGGTCAGTGGGATGCATAATGGCCGAGCTGTTGACTGGAAGAACACTGTTTCCTGGTACAGACCGTATCCTTTAAAAAGTTTTGGGTTCTTGTTTCTTGTCTGTATTTTGGTGTCCATGGTAGTATATTACTTTTACCTATCTCTAGGAAGGGCCTTCAGTTACTTGCTTTTATAGTCCAGATGTGCATTGTGAGATCTGCCCTCTTGCTGAGTATCTTGCCTTGTCAAGAAAGAGGCTTCAATTTATTTTGAGAGTTGCAAAAATTCCTCATAATCTGGAACGCCCTTTAAATCTTTCATATGTCATCTTTTTTGCAACAAGTTCCTTATTAATCTTCCCACAGCCCTTCTGCCACCTGAGTGTATTGGTGAGAAGTTCTAGATCTCAATGACTAGTTTAGTCTTCATTGCACCAGCGCTCAATGAACACAAGATAACCATTTATAAATCGGGGATATCTTGCTTGTATGTTTGATTTACATATTAAAAAGGCTGTATTTGGTCCTTGTAATGATACACCTGCTGACTCGTTTTGTTTGTTGTCTAACAACAAATACTAAAAGCAAGGAGATAAGGTCACCCTGTCTTGTGCCTTTTTTTCCCCTCAGGATGACTTTATTTTTATCCCAGATTGTAGCCAAACCTTAATTTACTTCCAGAGTTATTGTCTAGTTTATGGTTTATCATGGCCCCTTTATTTTAGCCCCTTTCCTGTCTGCTGCATGCCCATTTCACAGTTTAGTAATAATATCATCAAAATGTGATTTGTTGTAACTCCCATCAGTTCCACTTGAGGAAGATGTTTAGGCAAGAAAGAATTTTGAAATATATGTCTAGAATTAGGTTTGAAGGTTTTCGTAAAATTCATTTGACCAGCCTTCCGTGGGTTTGGTTGAGAGATGCTGCAATTGCCTGTGTTCTGTCATGGTTAGAGACCTAAAAGCTGTTTTAGCACCTCACCTAAGCAAACTCATTGAGTTTGTAAACCAGATTGTCAGTTCACTGGCTTACAGTTGGGATAATACTTCTATGGTCACTGTGATGTTCATGTTATCGATCCACATATTCTATCTTCTGCTAGAGTGTTCTTTCCTAATGAACTGAAAAACCTCTTCCCTCAGCCATTTATTTCCCTCTGAATATTACTGGATTGATACAGAGTATAGTCTCCTTATATAGCTCACCTTATTCCTCCTCATGCCCAGATTCTAATTTTAATACCTAGTGTTTCTCCTTTGTCCTTTGCTTCATTTACCTTATACTTGTTTCTTAGAAATTTGATATATGCATTATAGTCCAAGCTAAGAGAATTAGGGAAAATTTGTAATTCTCCTTTTCCTCAGGCACATACCTTAGAGTCCCATTCTTTAGTCTGTCCTCCCAAGCACACTGCTCTGATGCTCTCCTCTGTTCCCCCTCTTCTTCCTCTTCTTTGTATCTGTATCTCCATCTACAGTCAGTCGTGGACACTCATACCTACGTAGACACACAAAGTGGTAGAGAGAGACAGACAGTAGAGCATACTGGTTAAGAGCACACGCTCTGGAATCAGACTTACAGGGTTGAGATCTTACTTAGCTCTTATTTACTCCCAGCTCTGTGACTTTGAGCAAGTTGTCTAACCTCTGTCTCTCAGTTTCCTTAACTATAAAATACTGATAATAGTACATACCTCATAAGGTGGTTGTGAGAATTTAGTGAGATGAAATCTGGAACGTACTTAGAACAGAGCCTGCCAACAGATATTAGCCATCATCTTCATCAGTGATCTTTGGGAAGCAGTTTCTCCCTTCATCTTCCCACTTTATTGTCTAATTGTGAATCATTTAAAGGCTAGTTTTTTGTTTTATTTAAATTCTGTAACAGGTAGTAAAGGATGGATCCCC